>NW_023605194.1:92567831-93961967 GCF_014898055.3 Talpa occidentalis | reverse complement strand
GGAGCAACAATGGCGGCGAGGAGAACGCTGCGAGTAAGATCTCCATTAAAAAAAGTGAATAGGGAGGAAAAGCGGCAGGTCCCAGTGAGAACTGGGACACGGAAGATAAACGGGTGACGCCAGCGAACTGCCGAAGAAGAAAGTGGCCATAAAAGAGGACTAGAAGGGAGGGAAGCGCAGAACCCTGCTCCCCTCCCCCGCCACAGAGGCGGCACTCTCCGACCGGCAGAGAGGAGGAAACAACAAACCAAAACGGCCCACAAGAACAAACGACGCAGCAAGCGGGACTGTGCGTGGAAAGGAACTATTGCAGCCACCACACCCCGTGAACGGGAGCTGAGGCGAACCCTGCAGGATCCGCCGCGGCGGTGAGCGAACGGCTCCTGGCGCCATAGAGAAGAACAAAAACCCCCGGAGACGCACACACAGCCCGGGCTGCCGGTAAGCTGGCGCGGGAAACGGCGCGCTCGGGGAGCTTGAAAAGCAAGTGCAGACCTGGATCGCGGCTGCCAGGTCCCCGCGCCTGCGACCTAGGCTTGCGGGGAGACGACCTAGGCTTGCGGGGAGACGCGCGGAGGTCCTCACTGAGGTGAAGGTCCCTCCCTGAGTGAGCAGGAACCAGGCGCCCAGGCACGGGAGCTGTGCAAAAGGCGCCATTCCCGCGCCACTGAACTGGGCTACAGCCCGCGTCCTGGAACTGAGGGCTTTGAACTGAGACCGGGGCACGAAAATTCGGGGCGTGGGTTCTCCACGACGGTGGGGCACAAGGCAGACACAGCACCCCAAAGCTGTTGAGGTGTACCCTACCATTCCCGCTCTGTTCTCTGTCCCACGGGGTGGGGGGAGGCGAAAAACAGCCCCCCAAGGACAATAGGAGAGATCTCTGGCGCCACCTAGCGACCAGGAAAAAAAGTCACTAACACCTATAAAAACAGGACATTTCTTAAGACTGCTTGAAAAGGGCAGAAGGTTTCTGGAGGACCCAGTGGCCAGCCGGGAAGTTATTCCACGCCAGGCCCCTTCCGACCAGCAGTCTGAGCCCACAGAGGGAGCAGGCACCCACGTCCGGGGCAGACCGGGGGCGCAGAAGAGTGTGCCTGAAACCGGAGGCGCAGGGACTGCATCCCGCTTCGCCATTTGAGAACAGGGACATTTCTTCAGTAAAAACTGCCTAAAACCAGCAGAAAGCTCCCCCAGAAGACAGAGATGGCTCCTGGAAGAGCCAGAGGGGAGCGGAGAAGTTCACCCAGATGTCAGTCAGTCCGAGCAACACAGTGTCCCAACGCATACGACAAATTAGAAAACAGACAGTAGGGAGTAGAAGAACCACACGCAACCTAAAAACTCCTCAGGAAAGAAGCACACCACAAAAAGAAAACCACTCCCCAGATTGCAACGACAGCAACTTGGAAGAACTTCTGAGCCTTCCAGAAAGAGAATTTAAAATTGCCATGATTAAAAAAGTGATAGATCAGAAGAAGGAAATTGAGTCCCTAAAGAGGGAAGTAAGAGAAATGCAGGAGATCAAAGAATTAATGGAGGAACTAAAGAACTCTGGGAAAAGCAATGAAAGCAGAATAGATGAAATGGAAGAACGAATAAGTAATCTTGAAGACACAGAAATAAAAAGAACCAAAACAGAAAAGGAAAGAGAAGTACGAAGGAAAAAGAATGAAGAAAGACTTCGGGAACTATCTGACTCCATGAGGAAAGGAAATATAAGAGTTATAGGAATTCCAGAAGGAGAGGAGAGAGATGTAGGAACAGAGAAAATATTCATGGATATAATTGAAGAGAACTTCCCAAATGAGAAGAAGGAGCTGAAAATTGATATACAAGAAGCAAGAAGAACACCAAACTTCACGACGAAAGGAAAAAACACAGCAAGACACATAATAGTAAAGCTCCCAAGAATCCAGGACAAGGAAAAAATAATGAAGCTGACAAGAGGGAAGAAACAGATAACATTCAAAGGAAAACCAATCAGGCTGACATCAGACTTCTCTGAAGAAACACTACGGGCAAGGAGAGAGTGGAGGGACATAGTCAACAGACTCCAAGAAAACAGATGCCAACCAAGAATACTCTATCCCGCAAAGCTCTCTTTCCTCCATGAAGAAAGAATATGGACCTTCCCAGACAAAGAGAAACTCCGGAATTTCATTGCGACTAAACCCCACTCCAAAAAATACTACAAGGAATCCTAAAGCCAGAACCTCAGAGGGACGAATAACAACGAAAGAAGACCAAAAAAAAAAAAAAGTTATTAAAAGAATAAATAAATAAAATCAAAGGAAAGACAAACATAATGGCAAATACAGATGCTAACATATCAATATTAACTCTAAATGTAAATGGACTAAACTCTTCAATAAAAAGACACAGAGTTGCAGCCTGGATTAAGAAACAAAACCCAACCTTTTGCTGTCTCCAGGAAACACATTTAGCTACAAAAGATAAAAATAGGCTCAAAGTCAAAGGATGGAAAACAATCCTACAAGCAAATGGGCCAAAAAAGAAAGCAGGAACAGCTATACTTATATCAGATAAAACAGACTTCAAACTCAAAAAAATAAAAAGAGACCCCAATGGTCACTACATTATGATTAAGGGGACAATACTTCAAGAAGAAATAACACTCATTAACATATACTCACCAAACGAAAGAGCACCAAAATATATCAGACAACTGTTGTCCTCTCTGAAACAGACATCAGAGAAACACATATGTAGTGGGAGACTTCAACACACCACTATCAACAATGGATAGATCAACAAGACAAAAAATAAGTAAAGAAACTAAAGCTCTAAATAAGGACCTAGAGCATTTGGGCTTAACAGACATCTATAGAACACTAAACCCAAAAAAAACGGAGTACACATTTTTCTCAAGCGCACACGGATCATTCTCCAGGATCGATCACATACTGGGGCACAAGACAAACATCAACAGATACACCAAGATTGAAATCATACCAACCATCTTTTCTGACCACGAAGGCATCAAACTAGAAATAAATCATAAAAAGAAGGCAAGGAACTATCCTACCTCATGGAGATTAAAAGCCACACTACTGGAAGACCACTGGACTAACGAGGAGATCAAAGAAGAAATTAAAAATTCTTTGAATTGAATGACAAGGAGGACACCAATATCCTAAATGTATGGGATGCAGCAAAAGCAGTAATAAGAGGAAAATATATAGCAATAGAAGCTCACATCAAAAAACAAGAAAGAACTCAAAGAAACAACCTAATCTCGAAGCTCAAAGATCTAGAAAAAGAACAACAAAAAAACCCCAGAACCAGTAGAAGAAAGAAATAAAAAAACCAAAGCAGAAATAAATGAAATTGAAACTAAAAAAACAATCCAAAAGATCAATGAAACCAAGAGCTGGTTCTTTGAAAAATAAATAAAATAGACAAACCCCTAGCCAGGCTCACAAAGGAAAAAGGGAGAAAGCACAAATACACAGAATCATAAATGAAAGAGGAGAAATCACAACGGACACAGCAGAAATCAAAAGAATAATCAGTAACTACTATGAACAGTTATATGGAAACAAGTTCAACAATCTAGAGGAGATGGACAAATTCCTACAACTCTACAATCACCCAAAGCTAGATAAAGAAGAAATAGAACACCTAAACAGACCATTACAAGCAGCGAAATTGAAATGGTAATTAAAAACCTCCCCAAAACAAAAGCCCAGGACCTGATGGATTTACAAATGAATTCTACCAAACATTCAGAGACGAATTAGTGCCTATCCTTCACAAACTCTTCCAAAAAATTGAGAAGGAAGGGACAATGAAGCCAATATTACACTAATACCAAAACCGAAAAGGACAACACAAAAAGGAAAACTATAGGCCAATCTCCCTAATGAACACTGATGCAAAAATCCTCAATAAAATTTTAGCTATCAGAATCCAACAATGTATCCATAAGATAATTCACCACGACCAAGTTGGATTCATTCCAGGGGCACAAGGATGGTTTAACATCCGAAAATCAATCAACGTTATCCAACACATCAACAAAAAGAAATATAAAACCATATGATAATATCAATAGATGCTGAGAAAGCTTTCGACAAAGTGCAACACCCATTCATGATAAAAGCCCTTGAAATTCTTGGGATACAAGGAACATACCTCAACATCATAAAGGCCATCTATGACAAGCCAACAGCCAGTATCATTCTCAATGGTGAAAAGCTGAAAGCAATTCCATTAAGATCTGGAACAAGACAAGGATGTCCACTCTCACCACTGCTTTTCAATATAATACTGGAAGTCCTAGCCAGAGCAATAAGACAAGAGAAAGACATCCAAGGAATCCAAATAGGAAAAGAAGAAGTCAAACTATCACTATTTGCAGATGATATGATAATATACATAGAGAACCCCAAAATCTCCACAGAAAAACTAATTCAACTCATCAATCAATTCAGTAAAGTGGCAGGATACAAAATCAACACGCAAAAGTCAGTAGCCTTCCTATACACAAACAATAAATCTGAAGAAGAAGAAATCAAAAAACCACCCCTTTTTATTATCGACAAAAAAAATCAAATATTTGGGAATAAATCTAACAAAAGAGGTAAAGGACCTATACAAAGAAAACTATAAAACACTGTTAAAAGAAATAGAAGAAGACACAAAGAAATGGAAAGACATCCCCTGCTCATGGATTGGAAGAATAAACATTATTAAAATGGCCATCCTACCAAAAGCAATATACAGATTCAATGCTATTCCAATCAAAATCTCAATGGCATTCTTCAAAGAAATAGAACAATTATTGATGAAATTCATATGGAATCACCAAAAACCCCGAATAGCCAAAGCTCTACTGAAAAAAAAAGAAGGAAATGGAGGCATCACACTCCCAGACTTCAAACTATACTACAAAGCCATAATCATCAAAACTGCATGGTATTGGAACAAGAACAGACATACAGACCAATGGAATCGAATAGAAAATCCAGAAATAAACCCACGGATTTATGGTCAACTAATCTTTGACAAAGGAGCAAAGACTATGCATTGGAGCAAAGAAAGTTTGTTCAATAAATGGTGCTGGGAAAACTGGGTCGCTACATGCAAAAGAATGAAGCTTGACCACTACCTCACACCATACACAAAAATCAACTCAAAATGGATTAAAGAACTAGACATAAGACCTGAAACCATAAAATACATAGAAGGAAATATAGGCGAAACACTACGGGATTTGCACATCAAAGACATCTTTACAGACACATCACCCAAAGCAGTGATAGTGAAGAGAAGATAAACAGCTGGGACTACATCAAATTAAAGAGCTTCTGCACAGCAAAAGAGACAATAACAAAAACAAAGAGAAACCCCACCAACTGGGAGAACATTTTTGCACCCAACACTAATGATAAAGGACTGATCACAAAAATCTGCAAAGAGCTGATGAGACTCAGCAACAACAAAGAAAATAATCCAGTCAAAAATGGGCAGAAGAGCTAAAAAGAAACTTCTCTGAAGAGGAAATGCAAATGGCCAACAGACATATGAAAAAACGTTCAACATCACTTGTAATCAGGGAAATGCAAATCAAAACTACCATGAGATACCATCTCACACCAGTGAGAATGGCACATATTAAAAAACTAGCAAAACAAATGTTGGCGAGGATGTGGAGAAAAAGGAACTCTTGTGCACTGTTGGTGGGAGTGCAAACTGGTCCAACCACTATGGAGAGCTGTGTGGAGATTTCTGGACCTACTAAACATAGAGCTTCCATATGATCCAGCAATTCCACTCCTAGGTATTTACCCAAAGGACACAGAAACATCAATTCCAAAGAGCACCTGCACTCCTATGTTTATAGCAGCACTGTTTACAATAGCTAAGCTTTGGAAACAACCCAAATGCCCAAAAATAGATGACTGGATCAAGAAGATGTGGTACATATATACCATGGAATATTACTCAGCATTCAAAAAAGATAAACACATGCAATTTGCAGCAACATGGATGGCACTGGAAGGGATCATGCTCAGCGAAATAAGCCAAAAAGAAAAAGAAAAATACCGGATGGTCTCACTCATAGCAGGAATCTAGAAAACTTAAATAAGGGACCAGTAAAATGAATATAAGAAAGTGAAAATCAAAATCAACAAAAAACTATGAACCAGAGACACTTTTTGGGGGGTGGGGGCGGGAGGGGAAGGATTGGGGTCAGAATGGGGCGTTTGCAATTGTATGGGGGAATAAAAAAATTTAATAAAAAAAAAAAAAAAGAAAAAATCTGAGCAAACAATATATTATAACATTCCTACCAATTTCACTTAATCATGTTTAAACTTTTACTATTAAGTAGGATGCATTCTCTCTGCAAGTCCTCCCCTGCCCATGCTCATAGTGGCCCCCTTTATAGGCAGTGTGCTCCCTGCCCCTTGAGTTGACATTGACTCTACCTCTTATTTGGTACATGGAGTATGAGCAGGAGTGATGCAAGCTGAGGGTCAAGCTGTGCTTGTTCAGTCATGAGAAGAAACACCTTGAATAGCAAAGGAGCTTGAGAGAAATGTGGACCAAAACCTCCCCAGTTATATGGTCTCGTGTCCTGAGAAGAGAGAGCCCAGAATGCACAAAAAATCATGAGTTAGGGTGGGTTGTTACACAGCATCTCATGGCAACAGATGGACATTACAGATGCCCATTTTTCAAGTCAGGCACCCTCAATCCTCCACCAAGCTCATGGGGACCTTCCCCTCGTGGATTTCCCCTTCCCCTCCACATCTTGTAGCCTCTATTCTACTGCAGATTTCTGTGGCTTTTATTTGTTTTGTTTTGTTTGACCCTTTGTTTTGTTTCTCTATATTCTACACATAATAATGTCTTTCTCCTTCTGACTTTATTTTATTTAGATTTTTCCCCCAGTTCCATCCATGTAGTCACAAATGGCAAGATTTCATCCTTTTTTTAGTAACTATGTATTATTCCATTATTCTAGTATATATATTCCATTGTATATATTGTATATATAGTATAATATAATACCATATATAATACTCTATATAACAATACATAGTATAATATATTATATATACAATGGAAAAATTATTCATTTATAAATGTATATATGTTATACATATACATAGACACATACCTATATCACATTATTCTGAACCACTCATCTGTCTTTGGGCACTTAGGTTGTTTCTATAACTTGGTTATTGTGAATAGTGCTGCAATGAAAACAGGCCTGCATAGATCCCTTCCAATGAGTGTTTTGCATTCTTTGGCCTAGATATCTAGGATGGTATTGCTGGACTAGTTCTATAACTGCAATTTAAAATGTTTCTCATTTGACCTACATGTCCACTTATTCCTCTTGCTAACTCACTAAACAGTGTGCTCCAGCGACTTGTTCTTCTAGCTGCAACCAAAATTTGCCATAGAGGTTTTCCCTTTGCTTGGATCCTTCCTCTGCCAGCCATCATCTCACCTCTACTCTCCTTGTCTCTCTGCGTGCAAATAACACCTTCCAAAGAGGCCATCCCTGACCATCCACTAACTCTCATCTCCCTGATGGTGCCTAAACACCCTCTGGCTTCAGGGGAACTTATCACTGTTTATAATGAGTCACTTTGTTACAGGGGGCCCCAATATAAAACGGGTTGCCTGACTGTGGGTCCTCACCTGCGTGCTTAAAGGGGACTTAAACTGCAGGAACGCACAAAAGGTTAACAAAAGGATTATTTACAAGGGAAGGGGAATGAAGAAATGTACAACTCAGGGAGAAAAAAGGGAGATAAATTCTTAAATGCATCCTACCCGTTCTACAGACCTGGAATCCCAAATGACCTGCCGAGACCAAAGGCTAGCTGGCCAAGAGCACAAGCCAAGAGAGTGAGACCCCACTAACATGGCTGGTTATATTCACAAGTGCGAGAAAATGGCTGCGTACCTCTGCTCTTAGGTCCTCTCAACTCTCCCTGTGGGGATCATGGGATTTGTAGTTCCCAAGTGTCTCGATGGAGTGGGGTGGCATCCACAAGCCTGTATGGAGTTTGTTCAGGACATTCTTTCCCCCTAACAACTTGAGGAGGGGCCTTCTTCCTGCCTGCTTGTTGGGTGCTCCCTGAAGGTGAAATCCTGCTCATTTTGTTCATTACTATGTCTTTAGCCCTGGACTCACTTGTGATTTCTTTTGAGTTTGTTTCTTCTTAATTTCGTTTGTGGTACCTTTAGATCTTTGGACATATTTAATGCTTATGTAGTTAGGCCTATAATCTTTTCCTTTACAGTTTCTTTCTTCACTTTTATGCTTAGAATAGCCTTTTCTACACGAGAACAGATAAATATTCACTTATATTTTCTTCTAGTTCTTGTATGCTTTTGAATAAAAAATTTAGTGCTTTTATTCATTTGGAGTATATTGGCTTATAGTGTGAGGAATGCCATGTAAAGCGACTGTATTTTTACAAATAGTTAACAAATTAACCTATTTCTGTTATGAAATAAACCCCCATCTCCCTGTTGGCTGGCTATGTACCTTTACTGGAGACGGAATTCTTGTGTATGCCAACTCCTTTTTTGGACTTTATAGCGTACACCATCCCTATGTCTATTTTAGAACCAGTGCTTTAGACCAAGGAGTCTTCTAATTGTGTGATGCTTCATGTGTAGCATATTGTCATTACAGAATAACAAGAGTGTTCCAGTTTTCAGGACCATTTTCTTTGTCATTGCAAATTCATAACTGGCTGCTCTTTCTGCATCCCTCATCAGTCTCACCCATCTGTGGCTGTTCCTAATTAAAGGACTCTTTCTTGAAGTGCGTGGAAGTCACACTCCTGGACACATCTGGCTGCAGGTCAGCATAGACAACTATTTTGCACTCTTACTGGCTACTCACCTTTAAAGTTCTATGTCATGGCTCTCAGATTCAAACTTTCCAGACAAAACTGGTTGTAAGAGAGGGCTAAGCTGAATGTGTGTAAGACAATGTGGAGCAGTGGGTCTGAGGGCACTGGGGAGTGCGTGCTCATCTAAAGACATTCCAATGTTGCAAAGGATGGAGACTAAGCAAGTCATGGAGGGAACTGGGTTTGGCATTAGGATATTTAACCTCTGACCTGATTAGCAGCTGTTTGGCAATAGAGTGTCTATTTACAAATTGTTTCATTTGATCCCTGCAACAACTCTGGGCAGACCTTGCCAGAAGCTGTTCAACAGTGTACACCCTGTCTCCAGGAGGCAGAATGGCTTGCATAAAGCCTTATAGTCAACACATCTTGTAATGGACCCGGCACTCACACCAGATCCTGAATTCTGTTCTCTATCTCCTACATGGCGTGGTGGCACATCCGTAATGAATACAAGATAACGAGGTGAGAAGACTTTATGAGGGAAGGATGAACTATTCTTATTATTAAATATAAAAACACCAGACGCTAAGTGACCTACTAATTCCCAATAAGCCTGACTCTGACTAATTGTAAATGTCAGGCTCAGAGAGGGACAAGGGACAGCAGGCAGTGAGCACTCCTCCTGATAGGGAGGCCCTGCTTACATCTGTCTGAAACATCTGGAGTTAGCCTGGCCACATGCTTTATGCTTTGCACTCATTTGTAGTTTCAGTCATTTAGGAAACTCCAAGAGAGAAGCTAATGGGGATGGAGCAGAGGCTTTCAAATAACCAGCTCGTTTCCAAAGCTAATGCAGCTCATTCTCCCTCCCTTCCTGTGTGCACTGCCCTGGAACTCAAGCCTCCTAAGAGCAGGTTGCTTTAGGATGTCCCTATGGAAAGTAGCAGGAAGACTCTTGTGTATCCGATGTGCAGATCTGGTGGCTCCAAGTCTTGCTGAGTAGCTCGAGTAACTCGCTCAAGGTAGACCCGAAGCCTATACAAAGAACACTGCTCCTTCCTGAACTTGCTCTCGCCCAACCCAGCTGCTCTCCAACTGCGTTGGAAAGGCAAGGTTAAGAGGAATGAGAAATCTTCTACAGAGACCCCCTGCCTTTGGCTGAACTTAAGAGCCAGGAGGAGGATCCTGATGAACTTGAAACTGGAGTAAGACCATAGCATTTAGGTGCATGCTAACTGCACATGTTGATCTCAGCTGATGGCCTTGTGAGAGTGCAGGAACTGTGTAATCAAAGGTCCCTTCCAGATGAAAAGAATAGCACCTTTAAGTGAACTGGAGGGGATGAATCAGGGCCTTCCTGTCTCTGTGGTAGTTTTATGATGCTGAACAAGTCCCCTTCATTAAGCCTCTGGTTTCTAACCTGTGCGTTTTAAAGAGGCTCGTAAGTGCATTTATAGAAAAAGCAGGAGAGCTGCATCCACACGGAAGACCTTTCATCTGTACGGGGATGAGTTATCCAAACTGAATAGCAATGGGCAGCCTTAGGCTGAGGAGTGTTCAGTCACCTCACCAACACAAACATGTAAACAATCTGAAGGCAGAGAAAACAGATCTTTCATTTTTAATTGTGGTAAAATCCGTATAACAGAATATTTGCCATCTTAACCTTTTTAGTAGAGTTGAGTATATTTACATTGTGTGGAACTGACCTCCAGAACTCTTTATGGCATGCAAACCTGACATGATACCATTAACATTTCCTCCTCCCCAAGACCCTGGCGTCCACCATCCTACTTTCTGTCTTTCTGAATTTGAGTACGCTAGGAAACTTGTATAAATGGAATCATATGATATAGGTATTTCTGTGACAGGTTTATTTCATTTAACATGTAACGTGTCATAATGTCTTTCCTTTAAGTCTGTGTGATATTCTGTTGCATGGATAACTACTTTGGTTTATCCAGTCACCTGACAGTACATACTTACATGGCTTCTACCTTCTGACTGTTGTGAATAATGCGGCTATGAACATGGGTGAGCAAATATCTCATCAAGATGTCACAATCGTTCTGAGAATATATCCAGAAGTAGAATTAATTGCTGGATCATAAGGTAATTCTGTTTTTATTTATTTTTTATTTTTTTAAAACATTTTATTTTTTATTTTATTTTATTTATAGAGGCATGTTTTTATTTATCTATTTATTTGTTTGTTTGTTTGTTTTGTTTATACATGCACTGGGTACAGTCAGAAGCGCGGGAGGGTGAGAGAATTCACCAGAGCGGGGAGCAGAGCAGGCAGAAGGACCGAAGTACACTGCTGAGGGGAGCAGCGGGCGGCAGGAGAGGTCTGCGCGCCATGTGGGACCCTCCTCCGGTGGCCGGGGAGCAGCTGGGGATCGAACCGGCGCCTCAGAGGTCGCAGGCAGCTTCACAACCCAGCGCTCAACCGCTGCGCCACCGGGGAGGCCCCTGTTTTTATTTTTTGAGGAACAATCATTCTGTTCTCCATAGTAACTGAGTCATTTTACGTGATTACCAGCAGTGCATATGGTTCCAATTTCTTCACATCCTCACCATTTGTTCCCTCACCTAGCCTAGCCTCATCCTGCCCCATCCCAACCCCACCAGCTCCACCCCACCCTCTCTCTCTCTTTCTTGTCTCTACCTCATTGTGGTTTTGATTTGCATTTCCCTAAAGAATAGTGATGGGAAGGCCTTTGTATGTGCTAGTTGGCCTTTTGTTTTTCTTCCTTGGAGAAATAACTATTCAAATTCTTTGCACTTTTAAATTCCATTGTGTTGTTTGGCTTTGGGTTGACTAACACCCACCATGAAAAAAATTGTTCAATAGATACATCCTGGGTAATGATCTTATACCAAGAGTGGGAAATTCATAAAGATGGATGGAATATATTAATCCATTAAGAATGAGATTGTTTGGAAGACAAGTAGATTTTGGACTCTACCACTCAGTTGGAGAATGTACCATGGACTGATTCAGTTTACTTGGCTTTTCTAGTAGCTAAACCATTAATCATGGGGAGGAGAAAAGAGAGGAAGGCATTTAGCCACAAACATAAGTGATTCTTAGAAAAATACACATGTACTAATGATGCTATCTTTCTTTGGGAGGTTAAACAAAACATGTGCCCATCTCCCTTAGCCATCATCTTTGATTTACTTTGGGTTACTTTCTTCCCCTGAAAGGACCTCAGATCTCATTTGTGACTTAGGAGGATATGAAAACAACTGGACTGGTCTTCCCATCTTGCCACTGGATGGCAGTACACCCCTGCATGCCTTCCCTTAAGAGGACACCTACATCAGTCAGTGGAAACTTGACTTGTCCATTTGGAGAAGACCATAGTCTAGAGAATATGACAGAAACACTGGATGTCTTCATGAGTTTCTACAATACGTGGTTAACATCCTTCTTCATGTTTATTCTAGAACCAAAAAGAAACTTGACTCCACCATCTTCTTTTCTGAGATTTCTTCTCTTCCACCAAATCTGCTCTACTTGTCCTATTTGTCCTACTGTTGTGCTCCTCAGCAGCTTGTGTTAGTGAATCTCAGTTGAGTACTAGTTAGCGCTCAATGACAGTGGCCTGTAGTACCGTACGTGGGGTGCACGTTCCTCACTGTACTGAGGGAAGAGAAGAGCGGTTTCTTTTTTCTTTTTTTTTTAAAGATTTATTTATTTATGCATACAAGAGCTGGGGTACAGGCCAGAGATACGGGGCAGGGGGAGTGAGAGGATTCACCAGAAACAGACGGGAGAGCAGAACAGGCAGAAGGACCCAAGTACACTGCTGAGGGGAGCAGAGGGCGAGACAGGAGAGGTCTGCCGTGCCATGTGGGTTGCTACTTGGCCGGCTGGGGACCGAACTCCTACTGCAGAGGCTGTGGATTGCTTCATGGTGTGGTGCTTAACCCCTTGTGCCACCAAGGAGGCCCAAGAACAGGTTCTTTATTGACTTTGCATCTCTGGCACTTACCACGGTGCCTGAACATAGTGAGTGGTCCATCAATGCCTATTAAGTGAATTCATCTAGTGGAAACCACATACAAAGACAAATGACCACTCATTTCTCAGTATGTTCAGATAACATACATGCCTAAAAATGAGCCTTAAAAATGACTGATATTTTTCTGAATATAAATTTTATGTATACAATTTGATAGGTGATAAATTTGTTTTCTTTTTTAACTTGCAGTTATTTAATTATATCTAATATTAAATATTTCTCACATCTGTTTTCGTGCCCCATTTATATTTTTTCTCTGAATTGTCTCTTTCTGATCTTTGCCATTTTACTTTATTGTCAACTTCATGTTCTGAAAGCTTTGCAATTTGAATGTCATCCTTAACAAATCCTTGCCACTCATTTCCTACATTCAATCAGTCACATCTGTTTACTCTACTGCTTAAATATCCCTCAACCTGTCGACACCACTTCATCCTCACCACCTCTCTCCTGGCACAGCCTCTATCATCTCTCCCTGGGAATGTGTTAGCTTTTAATTGGACTCTCCACCTCCATTCATCCCAACTCATTCCCACACTGCAGCCAGAGTTTCAGAGCATAAATATGTTCATGTCATACACACCTACCTAATACTTTTTCAGAATTTCTTGTCTCCAGACTCCCTAACCCAGCACCTGGTGTGCTGGGACTAATTCCTCCAGCTTCCTCTTTCTGAGGTCTCCACCATAAGCTTCATCTTCCTGCAATGATGGCCACCTTCCATGGTTTAAGAATCACCTCTGTACTGTTTCATCTCCCAGCATTCACACCCACTGTTGCTTCTCCCTCAATTGCCCTTCCATCTCATTTGCTGGTTAATATCCTTTAGAATTACTCTTAAAGTCACTACCTCTGGGAACTTGTTTTGCCTCATGGAGAATAGGATGAATGGATTTCCTTGTTTTATATCATCCTCTTCTCACCCCATTGTCACATATCACATTCCATAATTCTTGCCAGTTTATATGTGTAAACTTCTTTGTCTTGATGGGAAGAAAATCTTTCCCAATCTATTGGGATCTGTGAGGGTCCTTCATATATAAAGGTTATTAAACTTTTGTTGGTTCTAGTTGCTGCAAGTATTTCCCCCATATTTTTTACACCTTCAAATTTTCTACTTGATCATTTTGAATTTTGGAATCTTTTAATTATTCAACAGTAAAATCTGTCACTCTTATTTGATGATTTAGTCCATGGATTATGTATGCATTAAAAGCCTTTTTTTTCTAATTTCAGTTAGTTACCTATATTGTCATTTTAAATTTAATTTGTTAAGTCTTTTAAAGTTTTGTCTATGTAAGATATTCCTTCTGCAATTATAAATTTTTCTAAATCCATTTAGAAAATACATTTGGATTATGATACTTTTTAATTTTGTCAATTTTTAATATATTTACAGCCTGTTTTGAGAACTTTTGCTCATTGGTACTTCAACTCTTGAACTATCATTACAGTGTTTTGTATTTTTTTTGTTTAGTAGAATAAGTTCTGCCTCTTACCCACACACCCCAATAATTTTCCTTTTGCAACATTATCTTACTTGTTATTTTTAATCTTATACTAATTTTTAAAGTAATATTCAATTTTTTTCATCCTTAAAACATTTACTGGGATAATTTTTAATATAGAGATAATACTAAATATTTACTATATAAAATTAGGAAATATAGAAAATCAAATTAAGTCCGGAAATATTAATGTATTTATAACCTCTTGTCTTCCTTCACTGTGGATATGGGTAAAGCAGTTGGGATCATATTGAAATACATCCTATGTCCTATTTTCCCTGCCAACAAGTTACCTTGTATTTTCATATCTGATTCCATTTGAAATCACGAGTTTTAATCTTGTGTAATTTTCACTAATATAAAAGCCTGAAAATCTATTTAGAAATTCCCCTATTATTGGATATTTAGGTTATCACCATCTTTTTTTTTTTTTTTTTTTTGTTTCCTTTAAATAATGCTGTCAGGAAAATCTGTGCAAATACATTTTTGTTCACATTTGATCATTTCCTTAGGGTATATTTCTAGATCTAGGTCAACAGGTATAAGCAATTTTAAGGCTTCAAATTACTTTTTAAAAAGATTGCACCAATTTATACTCCCACCAGCAGTGTATGAAAATGTCTGTTTCCACTGTATTCTTGCCAACACTTGGGTATTATTATCTCATTGAGATTTTCATTGGGGTTATGTTAAATCTATAAATCAATTTAGAAAGAATTGCCTTCTTTACAATATTGATTTTTTCTTCCAGGAAAATGGTGTGTCTCCATTTAATTAAATCTTCATTTTATATCTCTCAGTGAAGTTTTGTTATTTTCTTTTTATAAATCCTGTCCATTTATTATTGGGATTATTTCTCAGTATATTATGCTGTTTTTATTTGTTTTGCTAGGTGAATACCATTTAAAATATTTCTATCTTTTTCCCCATAGTGTGTCCTATAAGCATTTGATCCTCCAGATGAAACAGAGGCATTCTATGTTTAAATTGGTGTGAGAAAGGCTATGACCTTTACTTGAAAACTCTTACAATGCATTTTTGAAAGCTTGAGAAGACCTATTGTAAAGGAACCTGTTTAACATTATTTTTGTTTAGCATTATTTATCCAGCACTGATTCCATCAGGGTATATATATTTTTATGTAAAAACTAAGATTTTTAATGCGAACTCTGTTATCATTCAGTACAGCTATTACTTTGGGAAGCCTCATACTGTGAACTGATGAATGGCCCCAATTCTTCACCTCTCCCCATACCATGGCCCTTTGCCACATAATTCTGAGTGCTCTTTACCCTCATTCTGAGCTTAGCCATAAGATTTGGCTGTTGGGTGATAACAGACACAGAGCACATATAAGCTTTAAAAGTGGACTTGCTCACTCTTGCTCTCTTGTGGAGTCATGAAGAAGATATGCAATGAGGGTGCCTGCTGGAAGATGACACAAGGAGCAGAGCCGAGTTACAAAAGTCATCCCATTTGAGGCCACACTAGATTAGTCAAAACCTAACCAACTATTTCATGAATGTGAGCCCAACCAAGGCCAGAAGCACCACTCAAGGGACTTCAGATTTAAGAGTAACTGGATTCTGCTTATTTTAAACCATTGATATTTTGGGGGATGGCTTGTTACAAAGCATTATTATATACTAGATAACTGATACCCCACTTTGGGCAGGCATGGAGGCTTAAACTTGCTAGTCTTCATTATATTAAGGATATTCCCTTATTTTTTCTATGATTCTAAATCTTTTTAACCAAAAATGTTATTGAATAATTTGTGGGAAGCCATTGAGATTATTTTAAGCTTTTCTAATTGAACCTAATGATGTGGTATTTTGTATTAGCAGATTTCCTATTAATAACCTGCCCTGGCTTTCATAGGATGAATCATTCTTGGTAACAGTTGATCATTAGTCTCTTTGGGGATTAGCATCTATATTCATAAGTGAAAGTAGTTTATGGTTTCCTGTTTTGGTCCATATTTCTCATTTTTGGTACAAGGCATAAGCCAACTTTGTAAAATGATTCAGTTAGCTTTTAATCCTTGCATAAGTTTTGGGTCAATTTTTATAATGTTCAAATTATTTAGTCCTTCAAATACTAATAAATTCACTGCTAAAGCTATCTGGTCCTGGAATCTTTTTGATCTTTTTGATAGTTTGTTACTTCTTTGGTAGCTTTTATTTTGAATTTTTCCCTTCCAGCATTGGTCTTAAGGTTTCCTACTTATTTTTAATTACATTTTGGGAAAATCAAATTACTTTTATGTAATAAATGATGGCCAATAAATACACACCCTGTAATTTGTGTATTTTTGGAAGGTAGCTTTTAATCATTTTGAAACAAAGTCTTATATAATTAACCAAATAAATACATGCCAGGTCTCTTATTTCTGAATAACTACAGTGTCAGGCCCAGCCCTAGCCTACATTTTAATGTGGCCTAGTATTTGTATTTGTGTATGTAACAATATGGTGACACATATGTGTGGCCACCACATTTTCTAACATTTTTGGCTGTTGGGTTGTTTGGAGAATGACAACAGTCTGCTGTGCTTCTTATGAGTGAGGAAGACAGGCTGGAAGAAATAATGTGGATTCACAAGTGTTATAATTTTGAGCAGTTTTGCATGATTTAGTCCATAATGTAAGAGAACACTTAGAAGTGGAACTCTTCGGAAAATCTTAGAACTTGTTTGGCATATTAATTGATCTAAGTTACGGTTAGCATGGGATTTGAGGCTTCATGGAAAATGTGCAAGACCATCTCCAGTTGACCATTTCTCCACTGGTCTCAAGAGAAGTCGAGGAAGGGACACATCCACGAGCCACAGGCACGACCTCGCTCTTCCTTTGGCTCCACAGGTTCTGGTGTCTGTTAGTTGCTCAATTGTCAGATTCACATGCCTGGCTTTTGGACAGCAACAATGACTATGCAGTGCTTGCCAGGTGCCGGGCACTACTGATAAGCACTGCTATCACAGATTAGGAAAGGAAGGTGCTGAAAGGTTCCATGATTCTCCTCACTGGCAGACGGTAAGATTCAAATTCTGGAGGTGGTCGCCATGGCCTGTGGTCTCAGCCACGATGCAGACACCCCTCTTAATGTCTCTCACTTTGTCTTATATTCCACCTATCCATCAGAGTGTCAGCCTCAGTACTGGCCTTCAGTGTTTGATACTATAGATTTACTTATTGATGAGGATAGAAGGGCAAAGAAAGAGAAAACATGTCAAAAAGGAAAGAGTAATGAGACATCATACAGACATCTCCTGGATTCTGAGTTGAGACTATGACTCCAGTTATAAAAAATAAAATTGAAATAATAAAATATCCTCACAGGGCTATTGTGAGGCTCTTAGTTAATAACAATACATAATGATGATGATGAATGATGGCATTCACAAAACCAAGCTTTGCCACCAGCTGGCTTTGTGACCTTGTTCAAATCACTTTGCTCCCCTGAGCCTCTGTTTCCTCATTTGCTAGATGGAGGATGGTCTCCTGGTTCTGTGACTGTGTGACCTATGACCCAAATTGAGCAGAAAAGAGAGGTAAAGGCCTGGGCTGATTTGGGACCCTACTTAGGGGTCTGGGGGATTCCTTTCATACCTGGGCATGCAGGTAACAGCTGGTCCAGGTCATTTCACTGACATCAAGCATCTGAGAGATGGAGATCCTGCATGAAGATGAAGGGGGTGTGGTGTTCATACTCCCCTCCTACATATTGCTCAGTACATTCACATCCCATCAGGACTAGGGTTAACAAATGGAGCATTGAACAATGATAAACAAATAAATGCAAAATAGGACCCACCCATCAAATTTAAATTTACGAATACTTTTTTAGCATAAGTATGTCCCAAACATCATATTAGATATACTTGTATTCAGAAATTATTTGTTATTTGAACTCAGTTCTCTGGGTTTCCCCACCTGGTTCCGTGCCCAGATTACTCAGATAGGAAGGCTACAGTGAGTTGACACTCCACCACGTGCTCCCTTAAGTCAAAGAGCTGAGTCTAGAATCTCTATCATCCCTGTTCCTTCTTTGGGAGAAAAGACAGAGTAGCTAAATGGGGTAATCTGTTTCCCCTAAATTACCAAGAGAAGAGCTGCTCCAGATTCAATAAGGCAATTATTATATCTTGAGTAAAGAACAATTGATTATTTCAAACAAATGTACTGGACTGTGGTTTAAAGGAAATCTGTGTCTATAACTTGCAATAGTTGTTAAGTCAGAGGTAAATATGTTCTTAATAACCAACCGGTATTTATCTAATGTACAATAACATGCCCACTAAGTTGAAATGAAATGTATAGTTAATTAAAACTATCTCTGCACCAAGTCCTCTAGGGAAACTATTTTATATACACTCCGACTTGGGTTTTTGTTTTTGTTTTTTTTTTTCACTTTCACTTCCTGACCGAGCCCCTGTGGTAGATTTTAGTATGATCCATTTGGAGTCTGCAGATAGTCTTGCTGGTCAATTCTCATCCTGCTTGGGGATGTGGAAACTCCACATATTTCTCCTGAACTGAGAAATCTTCAGAGACTTCGTCCTGCTGAAGCTGGGTGTGTTGGGGTTCTGAAGCCCCTCTCTCCACTCCACAGGGCTACATCTGACTTTGCCAGCAATTTACTTTATTTTTTTTAAAGATTTATTTATTTATGCATACAAGAGCTGGGGCACAGGCCAGAGGTGTGGGGGGTGAGAGGATTCACCAGAGACAGAGTGGGGAACAGAACAGGCAGGCTGACTGAAATACACTGCTGAGGGAAGCAACGGGCAAGTCAGGAGAGGTCTGCTGCACCATGTGGGTAGCTCCCTGGCCGGGGATTGAACTTGTGCTGAGTGGCTGGGGATAGCTTTATAGGTTGCTCCTTAACCCCTGCACCACCAGGTAAGCCCAGCAACACACTTTAAATCAGGTCTTCACTCACCTATCTGAGCTTGAGTTTCCAACATGTGAAACCAAAGTGACTTTTCAAGTCTTTGTCTGACAGCTCCAAAAGAGGCTGGGCAGGACCCAAAAGCTCAGGCTAACATGGGCTTGGTAAATGTGTCTCCACAGCTCTCAGTCTTTCCTGCTGTGTGAACCCCAGATTTGGTGCTGTTCAGAGATGGCTTTAAGATGCTGGTTTACTTATCCAGTCATTCAGTGCTCCATTTCTCCAGTGTTTGAGGACTGAGTGTCCACAAGACCAGAGACACTGAACACCACAGATTGGGAGTGGAGACAAAGTCCCACCCTCAGCTGTGTCTCTTACAGGTGTATAAACTCAGATGCATGTGATTCAAGGAGTCATTTCGTTCCTCTGCTGTTGTTTTCTTTTCTGCAAAGTGAGGATGGTGCTTCCTTAGAAATCAGTGAATGGGGATGAAATTTGAGTGAGAGAAAATATGCAAAAGACTTTCAAAAGGGTAATGTATCAGTATATCTTTTCCCCCACAGCATGCTTCCTGAAAGTTCCCGGGGGCCACGGGTTTTGTACTTGTGCAGCCTGCTGAGCACCAGGGTGTGACAGCTGTGGGGCACTGGCAAGGTTGGCGGGCCAGGGGGACGGGCAGCACAGCATTCCAAAAGACTCCTAGGGGTGTGTGCCAGCCAAATAATTAATACAGCCTCCTGGTTGTGTGGGCTGTGCAGAATAGAAAGTACTTTCAAAGTCAGTACCGTGTGCAGCAGCCCATGAAGATGGCAGAGCAGGTATCCTCTTCCTCATGTTATGACTGAAGAATCTGAACCTCACAGAGGCTAAGTGACTGGTCCAAGGTCACACTGCATAGTTGCCCCAACCCGGACAAGAATGCAGGACTTTCCTTAACACCACTGCCACTTTCTAGAGAACAGTCCATTCTCTATCAGTCTGAGAGCCTGAGTACCTGGCTGCACCCACACCTCAAGGAGCGTGTGCAGTGGGGGCCAGGATTGCAGAATAAATTAACAGACAAATTTCATGGTGTTGAGCTTCATGAATGAGCCCAGACTGCATTTCAGTCTTGAATGGATATTCTTATTCAGGACACAAAATAAAACAAGAATATGCAGTGGTCCTAGGTGGGTGGGGCATTGAATGGGCTGAGCTGGCCCCAAAAGGAGGTACTGGAGCTGCTGATCTTCTGGGGACAACCCCAGGCTTCCCTGATGCTGTGGCTGTTTTCTATGCTCTGAGAGGGTGCCATAAAAAGTTAATATCTGATTGCAGTGGGAAGCCATAAGCCAGCTATAATTACTTGGGTGTGTAGATATTAAGGGCCGATATAATTATAATTCCAAGGTAATGGGGGGAGCTCACTCAGCAAGCTTTTGTGCTAATGTTGCTTTTTTCCCCTCTTTGTTTCTCAAATTCTCTGCATTAATCAGATAGATTCATCTCTGTGGGTCTCTGGGATGCGGTTCCTCCCACACCCCTCCTGACAAAAGTATTGTTCCACGTGAAGCTCAGGGCCCAGTGGGGACTTTAGGGCTGCTCAGCACGTGCTGGGGACCTGCTGAGTTTTGCCTTTCCTGCCCTTGGCCCTCCTCTTTAGCACCAGCTCTGTTGCTATAAACAAGACCAGGGTCTTGGTTCCACTGCCATCCCTGACTTTCAGACTCCATCTTGGAAGTGAGGAGGTGCACAAGGATTATTTCCAAGGTTCTCTGCATTGTTGAGCATTTTGTGTTTCTCAGGAAACGCCAAATTCAGGTGTTGGGGGCAACCAAAGCGGCAGGCCACCTGACAACATCAAGTGAGGGGCTTAGACCCACACGGGAGGATGCTTTTCAGCACAATGGCCTTGGCTACCTGCAGCATTTGCATTTCAAATTATTTTAATTGAAATGAAATGCACATTAAATGAAGACTTCAGCTCTTAGCCTCACTGCATGTGGTCAAGAGCAGCACAGGGTTCTTGGCTACTGAGTTGGAGAGTGCCAGTAGAGAGCATGTCCATTGTGGAGAAAATCCAATTGCATAGCCCTGAGGATGGTCCTGGAGGAAGCAGGGAGAACCTGGAAACAGGGTGTGGAGGTCTGGGTCTGGGCAGACCTGAATTACCATCCCAAACTCTCACTGAAAATGATGCAATTTCGGCAAATCATTTAACTTTTTGGAAGCTTGTGAAATGGAAGTTACCATACCACTTTGTGTCGACATGTATTGCTCTGGAGTATTTTGAGTACCAATATGCTGAGCATTAAAATAAGACAAATATCTAAAAAAGAGGTTGTGTGTTTGTCCCTTTTAGCTGCACCTACCTCAGAATACTGTCCTGATGAGTCATTCTGGGAAGGGGCCTGCCTACAGAGGATGTCCCTAAGTCTTCACCTGGCTCGCATATCTTGACATTTGAACATGTAGCAAAAGTGTTTGAGTAAGTGATTGTTTTTTCTTTTTCACAAAGGGAACTATAGCTTGCTTAGTGGTTTGGTTAGGACTGGACTGCAAGTTTGTACTCTGTTTTCCTTCCAGTGTCTTTTTCTAAAAAATAATATGGCAGGGACTTAGGACAACACATGGAGGGTCCAGTGTGCACCTCTCTGCTCACAATTTCTCTCGGAGCCCTTACTTGACCCATTAGCAGAAGCTTCAGGCATTACTGTGACTGGTTTCACATCAGTTCAGTGCTTCATTTTGGTCTCTAATCACCAGACTGATTCTTGACACACTCCAGGGCTGGAAACATTTTAAGCTGCCAGAGAAACTGGCTGATGGGTCTGCTTCTCAAAATGTCCACTGGGCTCTGGTGTCTCTCTCTGGGGGCTATGAATACCCCTCCTGCTCAAGGCAGACATTATGTGTGAGTCCCTAGCCCCTGTCCTTTACTGGAGATGGGGCTGGTCATGGTGGGAGATGGATGGTGCAAAGGGCTCTGGGAAAAGCACAGCTACCAGCTTCCTTTCAGGGGGTTGCCCGATATATGTTTGTCCTCTGCAGAGCATGTGGGAGCAGAATTTGGCCAAGAGAGCCACCTTGAAGCCTTTCTCTGGGGAGGATATAGAAGAAGGGGTGATGTTTCTTGAGGTGTATAGCTTTTTGCCACCTGCTAAGGTTTTCTTGATACGTTATTCCCTCTTGCCTTTCTAGAAGGTCTTGGGCTTGCTAAACCTAGGATATATATCTGTAAAGCAGAAGCAATAATACTGAAAAGTGATATTCTTTTCAGCATTTACTATCAAGCTTTACAACTATTTTACACATATTAACTCTTTTGTCTCTAATAAGAAACTGATGGATGACGCAGGCACTGTTTGTGTCCATTTTATGGAGGAGAAGATAGAGGCACAAGGAGGTTAACCTTGCCCAAGGTCACCATCTCGGTTAAGGCAGCTCTGGCTACACTATCAAATTGTTATAAAGTTCAAATGGACCAATGGATGGCAAAATTCTTGGAAAACATAAAATTATTATGCAGACATAAGGTGTTTTATGAATAGCTTGCTCCTTCAGATAGTGGGATGACAGTCAGATTTGACTTTTTAATTAACATGAAGGCAAACCTGTCATGTGGAGGCAGAGAACACGTGTCCAATCAGACTTTCAGGACACCTCTGCCTCTCCTGATGCCTCCTCAGGGCCTTGCTGTCCCCCTGCTAATTTCCCAGCATTATCATCCTTGTGAAACAATAAGATGGCTCTGTACAGTCGGAGGGGAACAGACCTTGAGCCCATTAGCCTGGGGAATATCTTTGCTTTAATGAGCAAGAGCTCTGTGGCTCTGTCTGACCATGCAGTGTCTAGTTTATAGTATTATTTACATAGCCAATGTTCTCAGCTTACAACAAAACCTGGTTCTCGGGGAGAACAGACATGGAACTTAAGTATCAAACAAGTGGGCAGGAGGCTGGCCGGGATGAGATGGAGAGATGGCCTCAGCAGTCACCTGCACTGGCCTCCTGTCCGTCTATTAGCTTGTTTCGGAACACACTTCCAAATGCCCACAGCAACAAGGAGCTCACTCCCCAGAACCCTCCCCTTATAGGTCCCCTCCCTCCTCCCAGATGGAGTCAGAACACCCCTAGAGTTCATCTTCTTGTCCTTGCTCAACAGTGCCGTGACTTCCTCCCGTGCACCCTAGATGCTGCTTCCTGTCAGGAAAGTGCAGTCCCCCCTCAGTGCTCACAAAACCCTTCGAGCCACGTCCTCTGTAGAGGTTCTGCCTGGTTGGCAAAATTGGAGCTTAACATCCCTTGACTTCTTGGTTCCCATGGCCTGTTCTTGATCTGTCCTCAGTGGGTTTAAGATTTCTATACCCTTGCCAGCTTCCCTTCCTAAGGAAGCCAAGAAGATTTACCTTAAGGTTGTTGCTCTGGGACCCTTCAGTCTTACCACAACAGATAGTCAAGATTTTCCCTGCTGTCCAAAAGTTGGTATGACTTTGCTTCACAAGAGAGAGCAATAGCAGAGGGTGAATCAGTCCGAATGACCTTAAAATAAAAAATGAGACTCTATGTGAGATCAAAGCATCACTTTCATCACTCTGCAGGTCTGAAATCCAAATACTTAGAAGGAAATCTGTGAGGTTATAGCTGTGTTTCATCTATTAAAAAAAAAAAATCTTTGTTTTCTGCTATTTTTCTTCTCAACCCTGGGAACCTAACCTAAAAGTCTTAAGGAATATCTATCTTATAATAAAATGAATAAAAAGGGTTTAATGCTTATAATATAAAAATCTCATAATAAAGTAGTGGCCATAAACTGAGCTTTTATCATGCACCAGACAATGCTGGAGGTGTCACAGCATTTAATGACATAAAAGCAATCAGCATGTGAGGATAATACAGTTGGGAAGTTTAAGAGTCACAGTGCTCTTGGTGACATGACTGTTCTGAGGTTGATAAGGGCCATTGATTCCTTCTGATGGCAAAAGGGGCCACGAAGTTTGTCATCTCCCTGAAGCAGGAAGGGAGTCCACTGCCGTGTCAGCTCACCTTGCACAGTAACTGGTGTAGATCAGCAATGGAGGGGGTGACACAAGAGGACCCAGGCCTTAGAGAACACTCAAATGTGCCCCTGTCCATAGCCAGCCCTAAACACCCATTGTGGTCAGTGGGTGTGAAGGAGAACCCGCCATTCTCTGGATTCTGATTTATCGACTAGGGAGATTTGGAGAGGACAACCCAGAGCAAGTCCTGGTAGCCTCCCTTGAGGAGTTTATAGATGTAGGTGAAACAACAGAAGGACACATAAGCTATTAAAAGGTGAGGATAAGGGCACAGATGAGGACATATGAAATGAGTTAGAATATGGAACACTGAGAAATCCACATAAAATTCAGTGGATCAAGCTGGCTGCATTTCAATGAAATGTCCGTCAAGGTTTTTAACACTATGCTAAGTGCTGTGGCAATCACCGAAGCTCTGGAGGAGTTCTTCTCCTAAAAGAACTCGCATTGAGTGAGAGAGACGGAATGCTCACCAGACCACAAGTCGTGCTGCCCAACAGACTTGCTGTACCAGGAGACAGCCCAGAGGCCATGAGGCCTTGATTCGAGGATGATGTCCCTTTAAAAATCCCCCCTCATTTCTGTTACTCTTCTCAGCTCCTTGGCTGGCACTGCTGTGCCCCTCTTGAGCACAACTGAGAAGTCATGGTAGGAGGGGGCTCTCAGATGCCACCTGCCACATTTAGCAGGGACTTAGGGTGGCTGATGAGCTCCACAGCTCATCCTCAATTAGGAAAGCCGCTAAAAATGCCACCAAGAGCCCTGCCCGGCACTGTGAAGCTGCCTGTTTGCTAATGCAAGTTGCTTGGGTTGATTGGTGCTTGTTTTGCGATTCTTTCCGTCAGCTTTCTCTGGTCCAGCCATCTGTTTTCTACCCAACAAGAGGCACGTTGGCTCAAATCCTTGCCTGATTTGCAGTGGAGATGGCTTAATGGTGGGTTGGGGGCTTGATCTGGGGCTTGGCAGTAATGTGCTCTTGGCAGAGAATCATTCCTGAGAGAATGAAGCCATCGTGGGCTGGAAAGACTTTTTGGGCTTTGCGTTATGTTGTCTGAGTGTAAAAGACAAAGTTAGCTGAGGGGAATCCAGGATCTTTGATGATGCTTCTTGACATTCTGAGAAGAAGCTCATCTGCTTCTGTAAGTCCATTCATGAACCATTTCCATCCCATACCCCATCTACCTGGACTTTTTATGTTGGCCCATTGGAAAAAATTCACACGTAGTTCTGAGTTGTTTCTTTGATAATAACTATGCAAAAAACATTATATTCAGAAGGAGAAGCAAGAAAATGAGCATAACCCCTCAATTTAAGGAGTTTATAGTCTTGGTTGCACACACACACACACAAACACACACACACACAAGATATGAGGAAAATGCAGGAGAGTTTATGGTGAAATCAAGGCTTAAATTATGTTATCAATGGTCATTCCAAGAAATGAAGAGCTTAGCATCATCAAGCGAGTTTAAAATCATCAGAAAAGTCTTTAAAAGGAAGGCACCCAATGATGTGAACCTTAGTGCCTGGATAATATTTGGAGAGATCAAGCAACAAGGCATGGGCTAGGAAGAGATGTATTTAGCACACAACATACATGTGTGCATTGCGTGTATGGGCTGAGCTCTGCTTTTGAAAAAACAGTAGTTGTAAAAGCAAATCAACTCAGAAAATTGCTAAGTTGCTAAACTATGTTTGCTGAATTATTTCCTCAGCATCAGCCTGAAGATGTTGCTGAAATGGCAGAGGAGGGCTCTTACTGCCAGTGGGCACGTGCGGGAAGACCGACTTGAGCTGGGCAGAGGCAGAGGGTGAGGTGGGGCAGAAGAGCTGGCATGACTGCTGAGCCTGCAGGCCTGGAGTGGAGATGGGCAAGGGTGGGCCAGAATCTGCCAACGCCCTGGTCAGTGTTCACTCTGGAATCCTGCTCCTGCAGAATTTCTTAGCCCCTGTTTGGGTCCTGCACTGTGGTTGCTTGGTTCCCTCTTCAACTCATTGAACGTGAGCTTGCCAGCCTTCTTCCTCTGCCATGTTTTATTTAAGCCTAGGATTCACAGAGATGATTGCACACCAGCCAGCAGAGGGGACAACCTCAAATCAAACACTATACTTCCTTTCCAAAGTGGTTTGGCCCCCTTCATACTCTTCTAAGCACCTCATTTTTGGGGTGTGTGCACCCCTGGCTGAGCTATCAGCCCCAAACACAAACTTTTGCTACTTAATTAAACAGTTATCTCTGTTACAAACTTAATCTTCTCAACACAGGCAGAAATAAAATCTACCCTATCTCCAATTTTTGTACCACAAGGAACTAATAGTAACCCTGAGGGAACCTCTTTATTTTAACTTGTTCTATGTCCCATTCTCAGGCCAAGTTCCTGCTCTCGTCAGTCATCTCCAGACACACAAATGGAGGGTGGTGTTCTCTTTTATTTCACATCCCAGGTAGGCATGTTCTGGGTCCTCAGACACACCCATTTACTTGTGTGCGACAAATGGGAAATTCAAAATTTCAGGTCAATCCATATTGATTGAGGACCCACTAGGCTCCAAGTACTACGCGAGGTTCTGGTAGCACAGACATGAGGAAGTGCCAGTTCTTGCTCTTTCTAAGGAGCTTAGAAGCTAGAAGTGGAGAGTGACTCAAGCAGAAAGATTTGCTATTATGTGGCAAATGCTATAAATGTGCACAGGGTTCTCTGAAAGCCCAGAAGATCAGAATATTCTGGAGCTCAGAGAAGCTCAAGAAATGAGGCCTGGGCTGCATCTTCATGTTCCTCAGGATGAGCCACGTGCAGAAGGAAGGTGAAGCACTAGGCACAGGACGCTGTGTGGGAAGGAGTGTGCAGACTCGAGGCAACAGCGAGTGCACTGAGAACACTAGGGCAAGTGTCACCTTGTGGGAGAAAGACAGGAAATGAGACCTGGAACCTGTCATGGCAATTCTTTTTATCCTGCAAAGAAATTTGAACTTTATCCTGTACACAGTGGGAAGCTAGTAATCAGGGTATGGACTGTGGCGAGACACCAACCTTAGTTCAAGTTCACGGCAATGAAAACAACAAAGCTGAGCAGGGCCATGACTGTTTGGAGGAGAATTCACTAGAAATGTAGTTGTAATAGTTCAAGCAGGAGATGATGCACCTTGCTAAGAATGTGCAGAAACTGAAAATGAGTCAAGAGAATGGATTGACCTTGGCAAGAGTGGGTGTTGCTGAGCTCTGGGCCCCACGGCGAGGTGGGGTGCCGCTCCCTCCCCAGCAGCCTTAGTCATCTCTCAGTCCATCTTCATCCCCAGATGGAAGAGATTACACCCAGGCACCAAGAAAATACCCCCTGGAAAATCGTGGGAGTTAGTGCATTTGTTTCAGCCTTCAAGTAAGAGAATATCTCATCCCCAGTGGACTTAAACAATGATGAGATCATCTCATGTAACAAGAAGTCCTGAGGCATGTGGCTCAGGTGGATTAGGCTGCTAATCCAGCAGCTCTATCAAGGGCCCGAGCTTGCTTTCATCCTGCTCGGCCATCTTCAGCCACAACAGCTATCCCTGTCTAGCTGCCCTCACGGCCAGGCCTTATGTTCACAACAAAACTTGTCAGGACAGAAAATGGCTTCTCTCCTTATGTGTCTTTTGCAAAATGAAGAAACTTCTCAGAAACCCTCCACAAACATCCTCTCATTGCTCGCTGCTGAGAATGGATAGGTCACGACGTGGTCAAGGGGAAGAGAAATGCCAGTGATGATTTAGGCTATTTAAGACATGTGTCTTGCACCTGGAAGGTGACAGGGCTGGTTACCCTGAAGTTCGTGACTGCATGGAGAACATTCTGTCGCTCTAGGAAGGAAAGGGTCGATGTTAGCTATGAGTGGAAAGGTAACACTTTTGTACACAATAAAGAGGCAGAGGCCTTGGTTCTGATGGAGTGCACAAGCCTCCTAATCCCTGAGGTCTGGAGGGGCAGATTTGGGGGCAAGACTAGGGCCCCAGAGCACTTCTACCCAGGTTTAGAAGCACCTAGAGACAAGCAGCTGCTGAATGGGGCTTGGGAACAGATCTCAAGCTGGCCAAGGTGAGAGTAAAAGCAAACGAGATACACTTTTGAAGGTTTATATCATGGTGATAGCAAAAGGCAAGGAAAACACACTTCCCTGCATGTAAGAACAGGGCCTAATTGGAAGGACCGAATTTATTAACCCAGAGTTTCTCAAGCCCTTGAATTTCTCAAGCCCTTACAGTGCCCTCTTCACTGGTTTCAAGAGATTCCAGCAAATGTGAAATATGGGATTACTTGTGCGACCGCTAGAGCATTGCACCACCCCCAAGGCCTCTTCTGCACTTCTTGGTGAAAAAACACTCTAGCCCTCCGACCTGTGAGGACTTGAGTCTCAGGAAGAGGCAGGGGACCTAGGAAGGTCACACAGCTAATCAATGGTGGAGCCAGAACTGGACCCAGGATTCCTGACGCCCTTCTCAGCCTCTTCTGCTCGTAACACGACTGACCGCCTAAGAGCTCAGAGAAGTGCCCCAGATGGGTCTATGGCGGGAGAAAAAGACAGAGAATGAAGCCCATTGGGAGAGAAAATGGGGGGCTGCTCCATCACTCCTCTGACACTCTCCCCCACACCTCCCACGCTATCTGGCCTTGACCCTGGCATCCTGAGCGCTGAGCCCAAGTTCACCAGAGAAGAAAGAGGCCCCGGTGTGTCCAAGGGGAGGATAAAGGCCGAGCTGTTGCTGTCTTCGCTGGCCTTCCTGTGGAAACATTTACATTTCTGTTTGTTCTTCCTTTTCTCCTAATAAGAAAAAAGTAACCCCCAGCTCTGACATGTCTTTCTCTAGCACCCACCCCTGGGCTGCTCCCCCACCACATAGCTTCTCTCTTTATCCCTTCACACCAAACTCTTTCAAAGTTAATTTCAAAAAGCTGGGAACACTTGATAGTTTTAATTAATCCTATGCCTGGGGAAATATGATTTTGTACATCTGAGGCCTCTCGGCTTCTCTGGATAGATAGCTTGTTCTGGGTAATGCCAGCGTTTCCAATTTAGCTGTGATTATGCCAACGACTCGTCAGTTTGTTTGTTTGTTTATTACCTAAAAGAGAAGCTAATGCTGCTGTGTGTCCTCAGGAAGAGATTTCTGGTTTTCCTCATAATGCTTCCCAGTTAAGCAGCGCTCCAGGCCTTTGCAGTGCTCTTGTGCCAGCTCCTCGATGTCACCATCACCCCTAAAAGCAGGAAGGGAGGTACCAGCCCTCACATGGAGAGGGAGAAACTGAGGCCTGGAGAGGTTTGTTGGTTCATGCCCACTCAGGGGTGAGAAGCAAACCTAACCTAGTTAATTTGTAAACCACTGGATTCTTCATCAGGACTGATTTCTCTTTCCAGAATTCCAGGGACATAAAGTGTGGTCTGTTGCTGGGAGGGGTCACTGGAAAGGTGACTGTGGTCACCATGCAGGTGAACGAGTCTTGCTATTTGGGAATTGTTAACTGCTGCTTCTTGAGGCTGGAGGTTCAAGCTGACAAGGGGCTGGTTCCTTGTCACAAATGTGCATGCCCCACCAGCGCCTTTCCTGTCCAACCAGCTCCACTGCACAGCAAGAAGGCACATTTGATTAAAATACAAGGGATTTTTGGAGTGCGGTGAACACCAATCGGCCCCTGACAGAGAAATAGTTCCACCTTCTTGCCAAGGGTCCAGGTTCAGCTCCCTTTTACAATAATATTGCATGAACTAGGTCTCATTTAGTTTCAACTGATACAAATCCATCCCAAACTGACTTAGACATAACTGAAAATTCCAGTTGTAAATGTGGTGTCAGGTGCTCCATGTAGGTGCTGAACAACGTGGCCATGAGTCAATTTCTCTTGGCTCTTCAGTGCTGCCCCCACTTTCACACACATCTCCCCCTTGTGGATGAAAGATGGCTATAGTAGCTCCTGTCAACTTCAACATTTTTGAGAATAAAGACAGGATTAACTTTAAGCCTGGAGGATTCCTCTGGTGGACTTGGTGAGGGCAGGTCCCCATTCTGTACTAACATGTGAAATGCTGGTTGGTCAGGCCAAGGTTTCAAGTTTCACATCTGGCCCAAGGGATGGACTCAACTCCATCCAACAGCTCATGAACTGAGATTGGTAAAAGAATACCCCAGGAAAAATCAAAGTTTATCAATGGAGAAGAAATGGGTACGGGGCAGAACTCCAGGCCACAATCCTCAAATAAAAGTACATCCAACTTCCTTTTCTCATTTTCACTTTTAAGCTGGTATGACTGGAGTGATCACACATGTCTTCTTAATAGCAGAGAAAGCAAAATCTTTTTCTCACTGAGTCCTCAACTCAGAGCTGGATTCTAGGTCCCCAGATGTTACTGTCTTTCCTGAATTCTTTCTGTCGAATTGTTCTAAACTAAACTTCTGCTCTCCACAGCTCTGGAACTATTTTTTTTTTTTAAAGATTTATTTATTTATGCATACAAGAGCTGGGTGCAGGCCAGAGATGTGGGGGCTGAGAGGATTCACCAGAGACAGAAGAGGGGAGCAGAACAGGCAGATCTACTGAAATACACTATTGAGCGGAGCAGTGGGCGAGACAGAAGAGTTTGCTGAACCATGTGGGTCACCTCCCTGGCTGGGAATCGAACTTGTGCTGCAGTGGCTGTGGATAGCTTCACAGTGCTGCGTCTTATCCCTTTGTGCCAGCAGGGAGGCCCCTTGAACTACTTTTCTTCACTGAAAAGTAGCATTTTGCTTGTATTTAAAACCCTGCTTACCTACAATTTACACTCTTGTTCCTTTGTCACTTTCATCCTGTTTTAACTTGCTCCTGTTTTCTTGAGAAGATTGCTTCACTAGGTGAACACCTTTTCATCTTTTAAATTTTTGTTCCCCAGAGTTAAATCATCCTTCTCTCTCTATTGCCCCAAGCATGCATACTTTCTTGGAAATAGAGGTGCATCCTGGGACAATTAGGACAAGTCCTTCTCAGCTTTTCCACATGCTTCACTCTGCTGGAATAGAAAATAAACACAGAATGTCACCCACTGAGCCAGTGTAAGGGGCAGTGCGTGCAATTATTGTTGGGGCCGTGCCCACTATTTCAAATAAAGTAAGTTTGAGTCTCACTTTTCTCTTTTAATGGGATTAGAAAATCATGGGTAAATTTTAGGACTTTCTGGGAGATGATATCACTTTGCTTCCTGGTCCATTTTGTCTGTTTGGACAGTGACTAGATTATAGGGACACCAGGGTGCTCAGAGCCGGTTCTAATGAGGATAGCTCATTCCTGTAGGCTCTTAATAAACAGGAAGATAAGCAATCTCTTTCTTGTTAGTTCAAACACTCAGTTCAAACCTCTAGGATTTATTCACCACAACTAGTTTTTCTCATCATTTTGATTATTTTTCCCCTAATATGGGAGATCCTCTGATAGTAGGGAGTTTGTAGGTGTACCTGATTTGGAGAATATTTTTTTTCAAAAACATCTTGATGTTATGGAAGGAAAATAAAAGGACGTTGGTGGGTAAAGGTGAAAATTGAAGACAGGGTGTTGGTGAATTCACAGATCAGTTGAGACAGGCCTGCCAGCCGAGGCCAGGAGCCAGTGGCTGCTCTGAATCAGATTAGCCAAACTGGAGGGCTCCATTTCCCTTGCAAGTTGGGCCATAAATCCCTTGATGGCAGAAATAGCGACTTCTTCATCTTCTCCTCCCAAAGGACTGCATACTTATTTGGGAGTTGAGTGGGTATTGATTAATGAATGGATGGCTTACTGAATGCATGAAAGAACACACAAATGGATGAATGAAGAGAACCTTTTGCAAAGGCCTGGTCAGTGTGATAACTCACTGAGTCTGCTTTGATTCCTATTTTATTGATTACTTGTAAGTTAGAGACTGAAGGATACTATGAGCCGTGATAACTTCATCATACCTAGAAGTAGTCAAACGTGACAACTTTTGCAGAGATGATACATGTCTTAAATAATCAAATTTCTCACATTTCCTTAGAAATTATTCCTTTCTCTTAGAGGTCCTTCCACGTGACTCTGAGCCTCCCAGGAGGGCAGGAGAGCCAGGCCAGGCGCCAGAGCTCCTCTGTCCTGTGCTGGGCCCTGAAGCAGCAGCAGGGGGTGACTGGCTATTAGTGCAGCTCCTGCTGGTGCTTCCCTGGGGTTCAGGTATACTCACTCAGGAGATGACTGTGGGACACTGGTTCTTCAGGGTCACCCATGACTGCACACTCGAGCTCAATGTGCCCCCCATTGAGTTAACAAGTATGAAGAAAGGAGACCAAGTTGTTCACCTCGGCTTCCACTGGCACCTGGCTCAGCAGCCTCACATCTCAGGCTAGTCACCCCCTAACCCCTTAACATTTTCCTCTTTATGACTCCTGTGGGGCCTTCTTCAGGGCTCCCAGTTAAGTTTGGGCTCCCATCTGAAGGAAAGCAAGGGAAGATACAGCATCCTCACAGCCGTGGTGGTCCTGGCCTGGTAGCGGGAGGTCTCTTGAGAGGGGGTCAAGTGCTCACTCGTCCCTTCTTCCCGCAGGAAAATTTTCCTGACAAACATATGGAAGCTGGGGAGTGAGAAATGAAAGCTTCAGGCAGGAGAGCAGGAGGATACTAATTGATAAATAAGTAACTATTGACTAGGAGCAGACATTCAGGAGAGCCATCAGGGAGCACGGAGCAATCAGAAGCCCCAGCCCTGTCTGGTGGCAGAAGGGGATGGCGTGCGGCTCCCGGTGTAGTTTTGGCCTCTGGGACAGCCACAGACTTGGGTGGTCTGGGTCAGGGTCCCGGTTTTGTTTATTAGCTGTGTGTCCTAAGCAACGTGGTCAATATCATAGAGATGTGTTTCTTTTTGCTGTTTGTCTTTTCTTGTTTGTTTTTGTTTTGAAGAACAAACATTTATTCTCAGCTGTGGAGACTGGGAAACCTGTCATCCAGGTGCCGTGGTCCGAGGCTGGTGGGGCTCTCATACTGGCTCCCTCACACGAGATCTGTCTCATCATCTTTATAAAGTCATTAATCTCGTTGTGAGGTCCTCCCCATGACCTAACCACCCTCATTACCTCCCAAAGCTCCATCTCCAAATCGCAACATGTGAGATTAAGGTTTCAACATATACATTTGAGGGGAACACACAAATTTTTAGTCTGTAGCACAAATATTTCCAGAAAATTAGTTAAAAAGTAGTAATAAATCATTGATGTTTTCCTTCTACTGTACCCACTTCCCATTCTTTCAGCAACAGTCTATTTAGCTTTGTTCACTTATCCTTCCCCGATCCCATATCGTATGTTCTGGGTGCGGCTGTGCCTGTAGCTGCAGCGGCGGCTGTGGGCCCTAGTTGCAGATCAGCCACATCCTCCATTATCTGTGATGCGCTTGTGCCTGATGGGGGACGTGCAACCAGGTATTCCTGCTGGTCTTAGGCCTGAGAAGAGGAAGGAACAGGTCTCGCACTCCTATGAATGATACCTAAGGGTAGACCTGTTCTGAGAGAGGGGGAGACAGCGATGGATAGCGAGTGACCAGGTCTGGGGCAGTCACTGAGCAACTAATTTCTTGCCAAAGCCAGAGTACAGCTTTATCTTAATAGGGTTCCAGTTATGAGAATTAAATAGCCCATCATTCATTCATTGAGTCAAAGCATCAGGGTGAGTGCCTTAAAATTACACATTTGACTGCTTTCTTGAGACTGGGATTCCACCCAGGAACTATGATGGGTGATGGCCACACAGACCTCACCCTGGCAGCACCCTGAGTCTGGCCCCGGGCTTTCTGGCCGAGCGCAGGGCCATCTGCCTGTCCCCAGAGGCCGGTCTCCCACTCCTGTGACTGAACTCTCCTTCCCTTCGGCTTTTGGGAAGACCAGGCCTGTGTGGAGGCTTGGAGTCGATTCGCATCCGCTGGCATTTACAAGCGACATTTAAAGGTCACCTCAGTCCTCCTGCTGGGGAATCGGGGAGGGAGGGTGCAGCAGAGAATATGGACTTGGGGTGAATCTAACAAGCTTGGGCATGAAGTTCAAAGGCTCAAGCAGCATCATGTGAGCTGCTGAAGGGGCGGAGGGGGAGGGATTGAGCCATGCACAGGAGAGGGGAGAGTTGTGTAACAGGGTGGTCCCCAGGAAAGGGGGAGGTTCCCTGCCCCACCCAAGGGAGGGTGGAGCTGAGCAGCAAGAGAAGAAGCTGCAGAAGAGACTGAGGAAGGAAGCAGGATGGAGCCAGGAGACCTGGAAGAGGCGCATGGAGCCTAGAGACACGTGAAGAAACTGTGCTTGTCTTTTGGTCGTGGACTGGGTGACACAGATGTGGGTGAGACCCGTGGGGAGGTGACAATGGCAGCTTTTATCTTGATGTTGATTTTGCTCTTTTCCTTCCGGGCTTGTCTGGTTGTTTGTGACCCTTTTCTGTGGGTCCCCACTGGAAGATGCTTTAGACTTGTAGCAGGCTTTGGGGCCTTGTTCTGGGCCAATCCCATTTGGATGGACTTTTACCCACGAGGGGACGGGTAACTTTGGGTGCTTCATTTAGAAACTAGATTCTTTGCCTTACCTGTATTGTTTCCTAGTTTTATTAAAGTTCCTTTTCATTAAAGTCTCCTATGTTTTGTGTTGATGCGGCGGATGGCAGAACCCATTTAGAATAGGCAGGTTTGCGGGGTTTGGGCTGACCCTCTCCCTGATCCAGACTTTGCAAAAATTCAAGTTATCTCCAAGAATCCATCAAGGATACCAGCGATTACCAGTTACTGCTTAAGGCTACTCTTTCCTTAACACCCAGGCATACATTTGCTAATTTAAACACCACTGCTCCACAATTGGCTTGCAAAATCCATCAGGCAGAGAGCAGGAAGTAGCCAAAGACAAAGCAACATACCACTGAAGAACCATTATTGCCTTTAGAAATGCTAATGAGACAGTAGAGATTACAAAAAGAAAGAAAAAAAAAGTTCCAAAGTCCTAGCACCTCTGAATTTTACAAGAGCACACCAAGTGGCCTCAGACACCATCTTTGATCTGGCCACATGGTCCAACGTACTGCCTAATCTTTTGAGTAAAACTGGCACAGAACAATTTCCACAAAATCAAATGTCTTAGCAAGTCACTACAAACAAATTACATACAGACACACAGAATCTTCACAAAGCCCAAGCCAGTTTTTCAACAGCAAATCGACATATGAAACAAACACACTGGAGAAACCAAAAATCACAATTGCGCTTATGGTAGCCAGTGCCATAGGGAAGCCCAATTTCCCCATGGGGCTGACTAACCACGGATGGCTCTGTCCTAAATCACGTTGGACGCCAAATCTGTTATAGGACAGGGAGAGGGGCAGCCCAAGCCCCACAAACCTGCCTATTCTAAATGGGTTCTGCCATCCGCCGCATCAACACAAAACATAGGAGACTTTAATGAAAAGGAACTTTAATAAAACTAGGAAACAATACAGGTAAGGCAAAGAATCTAGTTTCTAAATGAAGCACCCAAAGTTACCCATCCCCTCGTGGGTAAAAGTCCATCCAAATGGGATTGGCCCAGAACAAGGCCCCAAAGCCTGCTACAAGTCTAAAGCATCTTCCAGTGGGGACCCACAGAAAAGGGTCACAAACAACCAGACAAGCCCGGAAGGAAAAGAGCAAAATCAACATCAAGATAAAAGCTGCCATTGTCACCTCCCCACGGGTCTCACCCACATCTGTGTCACCCAGTCCACGACCAAAAGACAAGCACAGTTTCTTCACGTGTCTCTAGGCTCCATGCGCCTCTTCCAGGTCTCCTGGCTCCATCCTGCTTCCTTCCTCAGTCTCTTCTGCAGCTTCTTCTCTTGCTGCTCAGCTCCACCCTCCCTTGGGTGGGGCAGGGAACCTCCCCCTTTCCTGGGGACCACCCTGTTACATCCCTTCTGTGTCCTGTGACCTTCAGCCCCACCATGTCTCTCTCAGGAGACCGAGCTGACTCTTGCCAGGCATGTTCTACCTTCAGGAGGGCAACCGACGCACGTGTGAGCGGACTGCGTCTGATTAAGCCTGGGGCGTGGAATGACGAGGTCTGCACCTCTGCTCCAGGAGTAGGTACGGCATTAAATGAGAAAAGGGTCACAGAAACTTCTCTCCATCTTTCTTATGAAGTCTGTCCATTGTTGACCCCTGGTATAACACAGACACCTCAAGACTTGTTGAATATTAACTCTGAAACTGCTCCTTTCCCTGTGCCCCCTCCCTTTTTGACCTACCAGTGTTTGTCTCAGCAGTGTCCAGAGGGGAGTAATCTCCTAACATACTTGAGGGAGGCTCAGAAAGGGGTAGAAAACAGTCAGGTGGTGTGACCTCTTGCCCCCAGCTTTTCTGCTCTCCCCCTCGCCCCCCCACCTGCCCCTTGCAGGCAAGGCTGCATCATCATTTTCATCTTTGAGGACCATTCCACTGTGTCTGAAGGAATCCCCTGATAAAATGCAAACACCCCGGGGAGGGTCTAAAATGCATTAAGCTAAAAGCACATTAAGCTGCTGTCAGTTTTAGCTGGGACATTTTAGCAGGGATTAATTTATCAGGCCCCTTTCAGATGTGACACCTAGTTGAGAGGGATTTGGATTTAGGAGAGAAGGAGTTTGATGGCAGAGGAGAGGAGAGACAGACAGGCAGAGGCGGAAGGGGAGATGCTGACTGGCTCGGGAGGCTGGCCTGGTCCGGCCGGGCAGGCCCGGAGCTGGTGGTGATGTAGCGGGCAGGTGGCCTTCTCACTCATTAGGAGGCACTGTGGACACAAAGTCTGAAGACAGGATGGCGGAAGTGACTGAAGGCAGGAGGTGGGGCCTGGAGCTGGACTGATCCAGGGCTGCGTGGAAGGCGGGTGAAGCACCAGGAAGGCCCAGTTCATGATCTCTATGATCCGGGCAGATGGGTAAAGGAGGGTCCCGGAGCCCTTAGTGGCTTTTTTCAGGCTCTTATTGAGCTTTTACCAGGTACATGGCAGGCAGGGGCCGGGGGGACCGGGAGGCTGGTAGGCCTCCCAGCCCCAGGCGAATCTTCACTCTTTCTGGGCTCTGGTGTTCTCTTGTGGTCTCTGCTTCTCTTCTGGTTCTGGCGTTTTGCTGCTCTCTCTTGTTCTCTGCTATACTCTTGTTTTCTACTGGCGTCCCCATGACACCGCCCTTATAAGCCTGGTCTTGCAACAGGGTGGTCCCCAGGAAAGGGGGAGGTTCCCTGCCCCACCCAAGGGAGGGTGGAGCTGAGCAGGAAAAAAAGAAGCTGCAAGAAGAGACTGAGGAAGGAAGGAAGCAGGATGGAGCCAGGAGACCTGGAGGAGGCGCGTGGAGCCTAGAGACACGTGAAGAAACTGTGCTTGTCTTTTGGTCGTGGACTGGGTGACACAGATGTGGGTGAGACCCGTGGGGAGGTGACAATGGCAGCTTTTATCTGGATGTTGATTTTGCTCTTTTCCTTCTGGGCTTGTCCGGTTGTTTGTGACCCTTTTCTGTGGGTCCCCACTGGAAGATGCTTTAGACTTGTGGCAGGCTTTGGGGCCTTGTTCTGGGCCAATCCCATATGGATGGACTTTTACCCACGAGGGGATGGGTAACTTTGGGTGCTTCATTTAGAAACTAGACTCTTTGCCTTACCTGTATTGTTTTCTAGTTTTATTAAAGTTCCTTCCCATTAAAGTCTCATATGTTTTGTGTTGATGCGGCGGATGGCAGAACCCATGTAGAATAGGCAGGTTTGCGGGGTTTGGGCTGCCCCTCTCCCTGTCCTATAACAGTCTCAGCCCTGGTGCGCCCACCTATGCAGGTTGTAAAAGGCCGGACTGGGCACAGTGCAGGTTTTCTGATCCCATGCAGACCAGGTAAAGGAGGAGTCAGAGTCCTCAGTAGTTTTTTGCAGGTCTTTTATTGGGGTTCACCAGGCATATGGTAGGCAGGGGTGCTGGGGGCTGGGAGGCTGGCAGGCCTCCCAGCCCCCAGCAAGTCTTCACTCTATCTGGGCTCTCTAGAGTTCGTTTTGCTGCTTCTCGGCTTTCGGCTTCAGCTTCTCCTGCTGCTACTGGTGCTGCTGCTGGCGTCCCCGTGACGCCGCCCTTAAAAAGCACAGTCTTAACTCAGCTGAATCCCATCTACCTCTGCCCACACCCTATTCCAGGTGCCCGCCATCAGGCATGCATTCAGGACAAGGATCCATCATTTATCCTGATGGCAGAAGGGCAGAAAAGCCTGATATTTTCTTTACCCTACACAGGTCCATACCCCACTCCAGGTGCCCACCCCCCACCAGGCGTGCATGCAAGATCCCAGGGATCCACCATCAATGCTTATGGCAGGAGGGCAGAAAAGCCCTAGAGGGTTTATGGTGATTATGATAATCACTTACCCAGAGGACCTCCCACTAGATCAAGTGACCACCAGTTTCTGATTCCACAGGGCCTTTGTCTGGCTTCTTCCAACTAATCCCACACAAATTTTGAAATAGCCAATGACTGTTTTCAAGCAAGGAACGTTTATTGTGAATCACATAGAGGGGAGGGCTGGCAGCCTCCCTGAGCCAGGGGAGGGCAGCGCAGCCCTGGTCTTGGGTTGGGCACCAGGCTGGGTGTCTGGAAGCAGAGTATCTATCTCAGGTCTCAGAACCTTTAAGTGCCTACAGGTGCTTTACCTGATCTCACCATTATCTTCCCTCCCCTGCCCCCAAAACAATATGAGGGAAAATGCATCCCTGTTGATTAGGTTTTCAATAACAAGAAGGTAACAAATAAGAGCCAGGTTAACCTGATGGCACTAACAAGGACCATGCTCCAGGGCCTTGAGTCCTGTGAAACTGCCTTCATGCTGACTCTGAGCTGGCACCACTACAGTGTCGGTGCCTGTGGCGGCGGCAGGGAGTCCCCAGCAGCAGCAAGCAAAAAGGTTCCCAACTCTTTGTTCAGGGTTTTCCCTCTGATCTGTGAGTTGCTTAGAGCACCATGATTTTTATGTGCTGATCTCCAGAGGGACTTCAGCGTAGCTCCCCTTTCACCTCCCTAAAATATCTCCCCATCCTGGGACTTTTCCCTGAGGGGGGAGATTTTTCAAACACAGCAAGTGGTTAGAGCCTGTCTCCAACTCCATGTCTCCTTGGGGGAATTAGGGAAGCATCCACAGCCTGGCCTTTGTGCCTTTGCTGATTTACAGATCATCTGAGACTATAAATAATCGGATATGCTGTTTAAAGAGGAGCCCTACTTTTTGAAAACTGAAGGAAGAGAAGACAGGAGGCTGGCATGGAGGAAAGCTAAGGAGGAAGCTCACGTATGGTCCAGCATCTTCTCAGCAAGCTCTGCGCCCTCCCCGAGTGTCTCCTTCTCTCTTGCCATGCACAAGGTGACCCCAGAGTCCTGACATGTAGAGAGACCAGCTGGCCAATGATGGGCATTAGAATCAAAGCCACAAGTGAGGGAAGTAAGAGAATCAAAGGTGAGCAAAGTGGAGGGAGGAGAGAGAAGTGTTGCTATCTGAGCTCTGCTGAGGTCACAGGTCACAGGTCACAGTGCAGGTGGGCTGGGTAGAGATTCCTGGGTGTCTTCCAGAGAAACAGATTGTTCCAGTATCCCATCATGAATCAGGCTCTGGTTTTGCTGGGCACTCAGACACCCTGGCCAGACATCAAATAATATGCCCTGGACTGTGCCATTATTCTGGACACCCCAAGGACTACTTGCGGTATTGAGTCGCGAGATCATGCGTCCCTGAAAGACGTTCAGAGGGGGGTCTGGACTAGTTGACCGGACAAGCTGGGTACCTGCTCCTTGGCCCCTCCCAGCTCTGATGGCTGCTCCCACCAGGTATATTCCCAAAGGGAATTGAAGGCCCTCTCTGGATGTCTGCTGGAAGGGACCTTTGTTATATTCTGGGTAGAGAAGTAGAAGGCCCCTTACATTTGCCCTCAGGGACCCAGCCCTCCACAATGGGCACACTAGAGCTTCCAAACATTAGCTGCCTCAGTACTATGGTTCTCCACATACCCCTCTTCTCCCACCTTTTTTTTAGAAAATTAAAAGTAAAGCAATTTGGTGGGTCACTTACTAATACTTGGTGAATTCAATTGCCTGTATTGAGCCACCTACACAGTTTGAAACATTAAGTAACTTGCAAATAAATGCAACATGAAGTTCCTCCCTGGTGGGAATATTGAGAAATAACAAAACAACGAGGGCAGGGTTGAGGATGATGGGGGTGCTCTTCTGTATGGTGTGAAATGCAGAAGTGCTTTTGTCCTGACAAGGAGCTGTGCATGTTCAGTCCAACTCTCCCCATTTGACAAATTAGGAAACTGATGTTTAGAGAGTTAAATCTTCTCTCCAGATCATGATGAACAGTTAGTGGTAGTACCAGAGCTGGAAGCAAGGCCTTTGGTCTCTTAATCCAAGACACTGGTCCTTCAAAGAGTTCCCCTGGCCTTGACCAGGCCAGGCTTGTCTCTGTCCCCTCCCAGACCTACTGTTCCCAGGGGTGGTTGCAAATGCTCCCTGTTTCTAGACTCAGTCCCACGTGGACCAGAGAGGACTTGTGTCTGCAGCCTCAGTCCACCTGTCTTTGTCTTTCTGGCATAAGCTGTAACTGGTAATGCCCAGGGCACTTTTGTGCCTACCAGACACAACTTTCCCTGACACCTTGTTTTAAAACACAGGTTTCATTATTATTCAGGTGTGGTGAGGCCAGTGGATCAATAGACAACTGTCATTGAAAAGAGTTTATTATCCTCATAGATCCTAAGAGAAGGGAGCTACCATGCCATGGGGGATCAGGCAGGAGGCAGGGGGAAAGTGGAAAATTGTAGGCCCATAGGAAGACTTGGGTGAGGCAGCATAGAGGGTTTATGGTGGGCAAGCTTGAGTAATTCTGGCAGCCTTTGGACAGAGGGCTGTGTGCTCTATCTGGTCCCTGGCCCTGGAATGCCTGGGGCAGGTGGATTTGCCATGGTGAGGGTGAGAGCCTGGTCAAGAAGGTACTTGCAAGTATGGGGTCAGCTCGAGTGAGGTGCATTTGAAAGGTGTACTTCCTGGCAAGTGACTTACTATTTTTAGGAATTGGTGAGCTGAGCCCGGAGGACAGTCCCCCCAGCTTCAATAAGACCCCAGAAGTTAAAGCAGCAGAACACAGAAAATTAAAGCATGGTAACCCGGACCACACTCTGTGCCTGGGCTGCTGTTCTGATGGGCATCCTGCACTGCAGGAGAGTCCCACGGGTTCCGGTTCCACCAGGCCCTTCCCTGAGAAACAGCCTTTCTCGTTGCTATTCTCAGTCTGAGGCCAGGGTCCTGGGGAGAGTGCTCCACTCATCTGGAACTGTGAAGCCATCACTAGTCTTCTTGTCCCAGTCAAGGCATCTAACTCTCTTTGGTGTGAGCTGGGGTCCTAGGACATCTTCTTAACAAGAAATTCATTTGGGATGACACCCAATAGGGGAAATAGAAGGGTGCAGAAGCCAAGCTATGCTAGAGAAAGAAGTCAACTGAGCCATAAGAACAAGATCACCTTACCTCCACCGGGCTGATTATTAACACTCAGAATCCTTATCCATTCATTAGTGTGGCGAGCACTGTGGAGTGACAGGCTAATTACACAGTTCTGGGTAATTAGAAAGTAAATATATGTTAAGAGGACACCACTGTCAAGATAAAAACTGTCTATTAGAAAGCTCTCTTGCATGGCAGGCTCCACCTTCATCTTTTCAACCTGAAGAGATTTTTTTCATTGTTGTTGCTTTGAGAAAAATCTCCTGTTCCTCCCTCTAGCTGAGATGTATTCAGTTCTCACTCCAGCCCATCTTCCCCTGGGCATCGCTCCTTGTGGGTCCAATTTGGAGCTCTGCTTCTGCTCTGCTCTGCTCTATTCTAGTGTCAAACCCCTTGCAGATGAGGTTTACATCTCTACATTTGGAAGGAAATCCTGAGTCTCTGGGATTTCAAGAGGCAGAGGGCAAACATTACCTGTTCTGTTCTGCATGGCTGTGTGAGAGGGAAGGACCCTCCCAGAGGAAGCTACAGTGTAAACGCTGCTGAAATAGTCACCTCCTAGAGCCCAAGAACCACGTGTCTCTCTTCCTCCCTGGGGTCAGAGCAGAGCTGGGCTTGGCAGGACTTCTTTTGTGCTTTCTCCCTGGGGAGTGAGTTACCTTTAGCCCCTGGGAGCAGGGCACTGACCCTATAGGAAAAGATCAAGATGAGTCCACAGGCAGCCACTCTGCCCTCATGCACCTCCCCAACCCATTCAGTCCTGCTTGAGTATTTTGAGTAAAACAACATAGATACAAATTAGATTTATTCTCTGTAATGCGTAATGAATGGCCACCTAAGAGGAAACCCCTGGCTATTTTGCACAGGCATCTCCTGACTGGAAAGTGCTGCTGGTAGTGAAAATTTCTGTGTGTTATTAAGTGACTTGATTCAACTTGTCTGAGAAACAGGGTCTAGACTTTGTTAAAATACCATTCCTAGTTTTATAAGTAGGAAATATTTAGTAAGTTGCACTAAACTCTCAAATCTCCAAAAACTGTGCATTGGAAACATGGATACTTGGTTTAAAACACGAGTTTGAGCCATCCCTGAGTATTCAAGCTCCCTGTCACCCCAGCAGGCATAGAAGTCAGTGAAAAGTCAGGTGGTTTGTAGGTCTCTATCTTCCTACTTCCTTGAGTTCATTCATGTGCTCCACCAAAACTGTGGGTATCAATTATATGCCAAGTGCTGGTTGGGCATTGGGTCAACAATGCTAACTGCACCAGTCCCTGCACTTAAGAAGCTCCTGAAGGGGATGGAGGAGGGGTGGGTGGTGGGATGGGATGAATGGCGGATGCGAAGAAGTAATGATTGTAAAGGAGTGTCCAATGTCCTTGTCTATGGGGGCAGGGGTTAGAGTCTGGGAAGGTTTACATGAGGAGATGGTGTTTGCCCTCAGTCAATAACTGATCTGCTTCAGGTGATAATGGTCAGCAGATCCAGGCCTGGCACCGTGTTGCAGTTGCTGTGTTGCTGTCAGTTACACCCCAGTCTGAATTCTGTATCATCATCACTAGTGTGTCTAGCAGGTGGCCAGGGCTCTGTTGGTAGCTGAAAGCCAGTTGTTGTGAGAGGGTGTGGGCAAGTGGGGGAAGAAGAAAAGCTCAGGGCATATTGGGTATCTGGGTGATCAGGAGCATGTGATGAACCTGGGTCGGTCTATAGGGATGAAGCTGGGAAACTGAACAGACCAATCTAGTCCTGGGATTGCTTCCTGAGGCTGTCTGTCAACCTAGAGGTCTGTAAAAGTCTGTGTGCTTTTCCCAGGGATTTTCCTGTTTCTCAAGAGAAGGGTCAGACGTGGGTGGGACAGAATGGAAATGGAGTGGTGCAACGTGCTGGCCAGCTGTTGGTTCAGATGAGGTCTCCAGGGGGGGCTCATGTCCCCTCCCACTATGGAAAAGGCCAGCCCTCTAGCGCCCCTTCCTTTGGGCCTGGCTTCTCTTGTCAGCAGAACATGGAGGCATAGGAGGCCCAGTGTCTGCCCACAGCTCCCTTCATGTGGGATCCTCCTCCTGGTTGCCCCTGCCTGAGTGCTGTCAGGGGTCCTTCCAGATGGGAGCAGGCTCTCTCTTGCAGCCAGCTTCCTGGTGACATCTCCTGACATGGCATTAACGGAGAAAACAACACAATGGATCCCCTGGGCCAAGGGACATCGATTTCTTGTTTGGGCCCCTTAGCTATGCATCAGCCATGGATGTGGCAGGTTTGATTAGGTTTCTCCTCCAGGGGCTCAGGCTAGGGAAGGAAGAGTGTTCAGACTTGAAGGAGTTGGGGGAAGCTGGTCTAGTGGTTTTAATTCTCTAAATCATAGTTTTGAAATGCAAGTGGATGGCGAGTACAAGAAGGGGGTGAAAGCCTATAAGGATTTGCTGGAATTTTCTCTTTGCCCATTGGAAGAGAACAAGAAATTAAGGGCTCCTTTTGAGGATAAAACTTTGGTGCAGCCCAGCACGCACCCAGAGCACCTGTCCCAAAAGAAAGGGGCCATTCACTTTTTTCCTAGAAAAAAACATTAAACCATCTCTCTGGAACTGTTCCCCAAACTCTTTTGCTGGCCTCATGCTCTGGCAGGGGACTACAGGTTCAAGATTTTACTGGCCCTCAACCTTCAGAGTTGTCTTTTATAACTAGGCAGCTTTGAATTTTTCTCTTTAACTAAAGCTTTTCCTTTAAGAAAAGAAAATATGATGACTAGGAAGTACCCATTGGAGCTTTCCACGCAATTAAAACTTTTTCTGTAGTCGAGCAAAGCTCAACTTGCTCTCCATCAAAAACCTCAATTACCATGAAATGCATTCCTAGCTCTGGCACCATAAATAAAGCATTTCCACAAAAGAATAATATTTATATTATCACCAGGAATAGAAAAATAAACATACCAAATGAAAGATGCTGGCTGTAATCAGCAATGCCATTTTCATTGTAGTTCTTGCACCTCTTAATGCAGCAACACACCACCTCAGCCTGCTCGCTAGACTCTATTTAAATACCTGTATCTCTGGGTGTATAGATATCACTCCCAGAATATATGCAGATAGATACATATATTTTATCTCTTTAAAATATTAAAATAAATTACATCTTTGCACAGAATACAGACATTAATTCTGTTTCCAGGAGATTTGTCAAATCAGTGGCCTGTGTTTGCATAACAAGCTCTTTGGTTACGCTGTGCGGAATGTAAATTACCATGTTGTCAGCTCCAGATGAAAATCACTAGATTTTCAGCAGTGTCGCTTCCATCGATTAAGATGAGCTTCATATTACGTGTCCAGGTAATTTCTGTAGGTAGCTGCTTCCTGGAAGTGGCTGTAAGGGCAGGGCAAAGGAAAATTCCAGAAAGATATGGGATGATAGGAAGATTTCCTCCTCCTCCATTTTTTTAGACAACAGGATTCCTTTACCACTTTCCCTGTATCACACACATACACATATGTGCAAACACGCATATGTATGCACACACACACACAGCTTTTCTGGGTTTTGAGTTATTTGGTGGAGCTGTAGACTACTGCCTACTAGATTTGGGGCAAATCATTTTTTTTCCAGTTTAATGGAAAAATAATTTATCCACATCATTGTATAAATTTAAGACATGGAACATGATGGTTTGACCTCTGTATATGGTGCAATTTTCACCACAATAGTTTCATCCAACATTGACCATCACATATAGATACAGTAAAAAGAAAAAATTAAAAAAAAATACTTCTTGTGATGAGAAGGGGACAAATATTTGTAGGGGCAAAGTATTCTAATACATCTGGATTGTGCTGAGGTTTAAGGCATAGATGATTCAAAGCAAGCTTGCAAACTTCAAATTCCTAGGGTGCAGGATTTGTTCTGTGTCAAGTGTTGTAAGAAAAACATCTAATAATACTTAATATTGCTTGAATGTCCAACATGAACCAGACACGACACTAGGAGCTTTAAGTGCATGATCCCCTTTACTGGAGCAACAGCCCCCTCCAGGCAGCGCTACTAGCCCCTCTAGAGATCAGAAAAGTAAAACACAGAAAGGTTAAGAAAGTTGCCGAGGATCCACAGACAGGAAGCTTCTGAACTGGAACTTGAACTCAGGCTTTCCACACACTCAGAAGACTGCACTCTCGATGCCTTGGCATCTTTGCACGCAGTCAAAGCTCTTTGCTCAGGCAGAGAGACTCCCACAGCAGCTGGCACCTGCCTGTCCCTGAGGGAGTGGGTGGGATGGTGCAGGGTCCTCAAAAGAGATTCACCTGTTTAGTGAGGGAGTTTTAAAAATAACTAGACTGGATTAGTCACTTCTTTTTTTTTTAAGATTTATTTATTTATGCATACAAGAACTGGGGTACAGTCTCGGGGGGGTGGTGAGAGGATTCACCAGAGACAGAGCAGGGAACCGAACAGGCAGACTGACAGAAATACACTGCTGAGGGGCGCAGCAGGCGAGACAGGAGAGGTCTGCTGCACCATGTGCGTAGCTCCCTGGCCGGGGATTGAACTCGTGCTGCAGAGGCTGCAGATAGTGTCATAGATTGTGTCTTAACCCCTTGCGCCACCAGGGAGACCCGGATTAGTCACTTTCCGCTTTCCTAACACCAAACCGTACACTGTGAACTCCTCAGTGGTAGCAAAATTGAGGCTGACAGGAGATTAACTGGTCTACTTGTTCATTCTGTACATGAGAAGAGTAAGAGGATGGGACAGACAGGGGAAGAAATATGCCCAGGGTGACAGGGTTCAGTCTGGGCTAGAGCTAGGGTGAAATCTTCCCCAGCTTTCTGGCTGCTTTTCTCAAGTCCAAAAAGAACTCATATAGGCTAGCTTTGGAATGGAACAGAACTGGGCCAGGAAAAGCTTCTGGAACATACTGAGTGATGCTGTGGGTTCAGGCCTGGCCATGGCACTGCCGGCCCAGACTCTGCTGGAGGCAACAGCTCTGTAAATGCTGCAGTGAGTGAGCACAACGGGCACTTGGTTTGCTCAGTTTCCCGAATGCCATCTCTGTATGTGATTGTAAGTTGCTTTGTTGCAATTGTGGTATTTCCTCATGAGCATTTAAAGGTGCAAAATACATTTAGAACTGTTTTCACAAAGCTATAAAATTAGTCTCTGCTCTGTTTCCTTTTTGAAATATTCAGTTCAGTAAGATCTCAGTCCAATGGATAGGACAAAATAACTCAGATTTCAATCATTCTTTTTCCAGTCTTGGTATTTCTCCCTCCAAATTACATTTATATTGGAAACATTTCTGCCCACAATTTTCATGACAATACATAAAAGTTGTGTCTTGGTTGAGCACACACAAGAAAACTTCCTGGGTTTCTCCTCAGTGTTCACTGCATCCTTTGTTCCACTGAGCCCAATTGTCTCCTAAGTAATAGCAATAGTAACAGCAATCAAAATATGTTGCTTTTATTTTCCCATTTAACAGCAGGACTAGATTGAGCTGACACAACATGAGTCCAAATGGGTCTGAGAAATCCTCAAAAAGATGAGTTTTAGGGGTTTTCTGCTACTGACAAACAGCAAAGGAAGGCTTCAGAATTAGAAAATTGTGGTGCTGCAAAGACTCCTAGTTGTCTCCTAATATTCATACTTCCCTTTGTATGGTAATAGAACCAAATTTTTAATTGGACACGTTGCTTCCCAGAAAAAAGGCTACATCTCCCAGGACCCCTTGAGACAAAGAAGTCTGTGAGGCTGTGTTCTGGCCAATGAGATATAATGGGATATAGAGTATGGGACTTTTTCAAGTCTCTTAGAAAGCAGGAACAGTGTCTCTCTCCTTTTAATTCCATTCCACTCCTTGGAAGAGATGGCTGGAGCTCTGGCCATCTTTTAGGGTCATGAAGATGAAGACCAGGTCTTAGAGGTAGTGGAACAGAGAGCTAGAAGGAGCCTGGTTCTCACTGACTGCTGATCTGGCCTGAGAACCCCTGCCTGCTGCCTCTAGATTTCTTTTCCTTAAGAGACAAGGAAATCTTTATCATGAGTCATCACCATGTTTTAGGTTGTTTTTTTTTTAATATTTATTTATTTATACAAGAATGGGGGTACAGGCCAGATGCGTGGGAGGGTGAGAGGATTCACCAGAGACAGATTCTTTTTACAACTCTCTGACTTTTGATCACCTGTGCCTTAGCTTACTGATTCTTCAACTAGAATAGCCCCAATTTTCAATTTCTCACCAACACCTCTGTCCTGTTCCACTCAGGAAATTTACATAATATTCTTTCCAATTCAGACATATTAGCATCATAGATGTATGTATGTACATACATGTTTACACATACATACATTTGTAATTACATCTGTAATAATTAATGACCTTATCTGGAAAATGAGGTGGAGTTATTATCCTCACCTTAGACAAAAGGAGACAACTTAGAGGCATGTGGGGTTCATATAAGATCACACACATCATCCCTGGTGGAGCTGAGACCAGAAGTTCATGTTCAGATTTCTAGTCCCAGCACCACAGCTCCCCTCTCCAAATTTGAAAGCCGCTCATGTAGACTGTCCATCAATCAGTCCTCACACTTCTATTATGATTGCTGCTGCCTCCTTCAGAGAGAGATTCATTCTGATCCACATATATTTTTGAGGATGAAAGATTTGTCACATTTAATATTTGAATAATATTTTTATACTTTCCAAAGTGCTTTCCTGTACATTATCTTATTTGATATTCACTTTATGTCTGTAAGGCAGGTAAGGCAGGAATTTACTTCCCCCCCCCCCTTTTCCATATGAGGAAACAAGTGCCTGAATAATCTCAGTGATAAACAAGAGATCACAGAGAAAGTTAATGAGAGAATTGGACTGTGTCCTCTGATTGGGGAATTATACTGTTAAGGGTAGATATAGGGAGTATACCCTTTTGATTAGTTAGAACAAATTCTGCAGTGAACACCAGATCAGACACCCCACCTAAGTGATTCAGTGGTTCTTGTACTCTTTTTAGATGCCTTGTGAGAAAAGTCAGACTTTCATCTACTTTTCTTTGCCACCCTCCATATCCAGGTCGATCAGTTACTGTTGAAACACCAGCACTCTTGTGTATTGTAAACACTCACTCACATGCCAGAAAATTGTCAGTACAGAACTGGCCCTGTCCGGTGCAGAAGAGTCCTCAAAGAGTCAGTACAGCAGATTCTCAGAGGAGTGAGGGATCAGTGTGACTCCATTAATCCTCAGGTCATGGAGGCTGGGGCCTGTCTGGCTCTCTGGGACCTGGTATCAATAGAGGGTCACAGAATGAGCCCTGCACTGGATGTCAGTACACGGGGCTTTCTGCCTCAACCCACTTCTAATTTGTTCAGTGGCCTTAGGTAAGTCAATTGACCTCCCTAGGCCTCAGTGCCTGAAGCTTTACCAGGAGAAGTCTGGAGATGCTTGTATGGTTTAGAGTTGCTACAACAAAGTAGCACAGACTGGGGGCTTAAACAACAGATATTTTCTCATAGTTCTGAAGGCTTGACATCCAAGTTCAAGGTGTAGTCTCTTCTTCTTCAAGGACACCAGTGATATGGACCCACCCATATGCCCTCAATTTAGCTTATTACCTATTCAAAGACCCCCTTTCAAATATAATCACATTCTGCTACTTAGAACTTCAGCATAAGGATTTTGAGGGGACATAAATCAGTCTATAGCTATGCTTAACTTTGGTGAGCAGAATCATTCAAAACTTTAAAAATAAAAATTTCTCAACCCTAAATCCCATAGTTCTAAGAAGCATGGACCCAGGGGTTGGCCTATTTTGAGAGTGCTCAGGAGATGAGCATGCAAGGTCATGTGCAGGGCCCTGTGGGTAGAAGACTCCAGGAGTCTCATGTCTAATACACCTTATATTGAAGAATCAGGAGGCCAGGAGGGAAAGGCATTCTTCTATGGGACTGTGTTAGAGTAGAATGAAGGCACAGATTGGGATGGGGCTGTCTTAAGGTGCCCCAAAGGGTTGCCAGCTGCCTTTTGATGCACAGAGAAACTGAGGCAGGGGCGATAGATTGTCAGATGGGAAACAGAGACTCTCCTCTCCACCAGTGCCCCCAGGAACACTGCAGCCTAAATCTGATTTCTTTTTCTGTGGAGTAACTGATGCACCTGACTATAATTGTGGTAAGAAATTCTGAGCTTTGGACTAAAACAAGGGATCCTAGGAAAGGTGAGAAGAGTGAAATAGTCAGTTTCTCATCTAGGGAGTTCAGACTTAATGATCAAAGCAAGGGCTGGGAGGATAGTGTCTGATGTTAAAAGAAACACGGGTCCCTGAGGCAAGCCCGTTTGCTTCAGATCTTTTTCTGCCATTTACCAGCATGTGATGCAGAGCAGGTCACTTGGCATTTCAGAGGCCTGGTTTCTCCTTCAGAGCATTGTCCATTAGCAGTGGTTCTGAGAACTTGGCTGGACCCACTTGTAAACTGCTTCCTTCAGGCCTGCGATGAGTGGCCCTGGGTGATCAATCACTATCTGCTCTTCTAAAACTAGGTTTCCCCTTTTTCAAGACTGTACTTCATAGTTGATCAAGGGGGTGGAGGGAGGAGGGGGGAGGGAGAGAGATGGGGGGTGGGGCTAAGGAGGAGGAGCAAAGGAAAGTCAGCATCGCAGCACTGCAATACAGCCTTGCAAGCACCGATCTCAGCAATGTATTAAATCTCTATGTATTAAATCTATGTATTAAATCTCATTCCTCAACAGAGTTGAACTGGAGACTCAGTCAGTCATGTGCAGGTTGTGAAGCCAAAGTCATCTCCTGCAGAGCGAACGGCCCTGGGTGGAGAGTGCTGACACCGGGATGGGCTGAGAGTCCATCTTCTGTTCCACTTCTCATATCACCATCGATCACTGGGGATGGCAGCTAACATTTGCATTCCTAAATCAGTTTTTAAAACAAATGGCTTATTTACATTGTCAACTTGCGGAGTTAAGAGCTGGGTTTAATTGTCATCTCCAGTTTTTACATCAGTCCCATTTTCCAAAGCCCAGAGGTTGCCACAATGCCTTGGAAATGTAGGGAAGTCAATGAGAATCCAAAGAAGTTGCGAAGGAGGTAGAAGGAATGGATGAGCAGAGGGAAGCGCTCAGTGGAAAGTGAACAGACCATTGGAACAAAATTGTTTTCTGGTTGTTCCTGTATTGGCTTTTCTCTGCAACTGGGCCATAGTTTCCTTGAGAAGCTGTGCCCTGCTGGGATGTCTGATGCCCAGTGGCTTGTGCCTGCCACCAGAGAGCAAACAGGCCATGCACACTCACTGAGCTGAGCGGGAAGGATGTGGTCATGGAGGGAAGTGAGAACCACCTGGTCTAGGAGGCCATGCCTGGGGCTGGGGTGGTCTGGAGCAAATGGGCACCAGACCCTGTGTCTGGAAGATGGACCGCTCCCTTGCTGATCACGTGACTCGGTCATCACATGATCTGCCCAGAAGTGAAGCCATAATAGACTAATAATGTGTTTCCTCCCAGGCCCTCTGTGCCACATGAGCACTTCTGGGGAGCCCGAGGAAGCTGGTTACAGTGGGTTTCATTTCTTTTAATTTTATGAGCAGAACTCCTGGGTTGATCAGCTTGAAAGGAAATGATGATTTATAAAGTTTCTTTTCTTCCCTGTGCTCTCTTCCTGGTGTTTACCAGGAGAAACTGTTTCCTCACAAGGTGCATTTTCCATTCAGCACATAGTCCTCTGTTATTAATTTTGTTTTATTTATTTATTAACCTCTTTCCTTTAGGGTTTCACACTTTGTTTTGAGGGCACACCCTTCCTTGTTTCTCTATGTATTAAATCTCATGGTGGATCATTGATTTCAGGCTGTTTTTGAGGAGAGGGGCTGTAGCATCTCGCTAGTAGTGGCTCTTGCTGGATTTTGACAGCCTTGAATGTTCCAGATGGTTATTTCCGCTGTTCCTACCCCAAGCCTGCAGCCTCGGTACCTTACTTTGGTTGACATCCAGATATCTTGCGAGGAGAGTACCCCTTGGTGCAAAGTGCCCCCTAACACATTGTGGGGGGCAAATGGCCTCTTCACTCTCTTCTTAGAAATACCACTCCCTGTTCCTTCTGTCCTCCTCACTACAGTGTCACAGACAACACAGGAACTGGACTTTAGACACAGTGCCCCTAATACCCAATTCTGGCTTCATCATGGAACCAGTTGGCAAAATAACCTTCTCATCCAAGCTTCATGTTTTCCCTTATGAAATAGGATATACCATTTTGCAGGTTGTTGTAGAGAAAGAAAGAGGAAGAACACAGAATTGCCCATTGGGTCCATGAACGTGTCTGAAATGTTGCTTTGCAGCTCCCAGGGTTAACAATCTTGTCTTATATCTTTCTTCTCTTCCAGAGAAAATAATCTCCTTTTCCTTTCCTCTTTTCACTTGTGACTCAAAATATGGACCAAACCATAGCAGAAAGCATGCACTTAGGAAACAGCATGTTGAGGAAACGTACAGGACATCTGAAATACATCAGGTAGAGTTTTACAAGCCTCTTCACCTCCTTCTTATCTAACTGAATCCACTTCCTTCCAGCTCCAGCATTCAGGATGCATCAGAGACTCTGCTCCTGATTCTACGGTATGATTTTTTTTTTCTGTTTTAATTACTAGTATTGCAACAGTATTTTTCCTGCTGTTTTTCTTTGCAAATATATGTTATTTCTGTTACATTATGGTTTAAATGGGCTTTTGAGTGGGAGCCAAGGAACCTAACCATCATTTTCAATATGGTTTCTATGGGAAAATCTAATACTTCCAAACAACCTTCTGAAACATAAGTGTGAGGAACACAGCCTGTATATGAGGGGAAGGTTGTCTCTGTGGCTCTCATTTTTGCAAAGCAATTTTGTATTATTTATTATGCTTTTTTGTTTGTTTGTTTGTTTTGAGTATATTAGGTTGGCAGAGCAAAACCCTGTGGTCCAGAAAAATTACAACAGTTGAAATAAATCACATAGCAGACAGGGCCTACAACTTTTGCTTTTAGGCCCTGCTTCTTCCCTGATCAGGGCACTTTCTAGCTTTCGTCCATCAGAGGGGACTGTACATTGTGCAAGCAGGTGACCTCCTGGATTCAGTAGACATTTGTGCTTGACTTCCAAGTCTATCCCTCAGGGCCTTCACCAACCACTTCTTTGTTCTAGCAATAACATTACCCCTGTAATGTTATTCCCTGTGGGGGAAACTTACCCACTGGTAATGCCTTGTGGAGACACAGTGGCCAGGAGCTGTGTGTGATGGAGAGAGGTGATTAACACTATCTTACTACATTACTCGATGCTGCAAGTGCCAAGCCATGTTGGTTCATTTATTCACAACTATTTGCCAAGGGCCTATTTCACTACTGCGTGTTGTGCTGAACAGCGCAATAGTGAGCAAGGTCAGAGGTGGCCCTTGTCTTTTCTGAGTTTCCAGTCCAGTGGGAAGGCATTGAAACAAAATGTAGTCTATGCTATCTCAGGGGAAGAGCATGGGCTGGTGGAAACAGATGGCTGGCATGGCACAAGGAGAGGGTAGAATGCCTCCTTCTGAGATTCATGGTTTCCATTTAAAAGATACTAGTCAAATGGACACAATGTGCCCAGAACTGTCTTGGACTCTTCCTTTGGCCATTAAGTTAGCATTTCAACCTTCAAGGTGCTCATAATTGAGTAAGAGGGCCAGTTAACTTTTGCTGCATAACACACAGCCCCAAAATTTTGTGACTTAAGGCACAAACATTTCTTATTTCTCATAAGTATGTGGGTCAACTAGATGAAACTTCTAGACTGCATTGGCTGATTATCTCCATGGTTAGCAGGCAGCATGGCAAGAACTAGAGGTCCTAGGATGGACTCACTCACATATCAGGCTGGTCTAGGGCCCAGTTAGGCAGCTGATCTCTGCACCCGACCAGAGGCTGCATTCCTCAGGAGACTGGCCTCTTTTCCTGGAGACACTGCAGTCCCCACGCACAAGCACTTGTGAAGCCTGTGCTTGAGTAGTGTACGTGATTGACATGGTTGTCAAAGCAAGTCCATGGCCAAGTCCAAAGTCACAAGCGGTGGATAAAAGGAGGTGAAATATACCACAGACATATTAATAAAAGCATTAGTATATAATGATGCATGGAGGAGAAAGTGCAAGAAAGAGAGAGACAGAGTGAGAGACAGAGTGCCCAATGAGACGCAGAGGTGGGAGGGACTAGCAAGGGGAAATCAGGAGAGGCTTCTATATAGATGTACATTTCTGTCTGCTGGGTGAGAAATGGTTGAGCAAAAAGAGAATAGGAGGCAAGGCCCTGAGCATATTGATGATGTATTTCAGAGGTGATGGTGACTGTGATCGCCATAGACAGCCCAGGGAAGCTAAATCATTTTGGCTTGACTAGCCATTTCCCAGAAAATTACTCTTTGTCTTTATAGAAACTATGTTTTAGAAAATAACCAGTCAGCCACTCTCTAATTTTTTTTAAGCATTTCTAATGCAATACCATGACAAATCTGTGTAATCAGTTCCCTTAACAGGGAACACAAATACAAAAAAAAAAAAAAAACTAAAGATGTATGGTAAAATTCCCTTTTTTTATTCTTAATAGTGTGTTAGGAAAATTCAAAAGATTTCCAATTCAATCTTAAAAACTTAGTCTACATAGGAATGCAAAGACAATCCAATATTAAACAAACTGTTACTTTAATAGCACTGACATAGCAAGGACATCATATTTCACAAATCTTTGTTCTGTTTGTTCATTGACAAACTCTCTAGTCCAGTTGAAATCTTTGTAGGCAGGGACCAATTTTAAACGTTTACTTTTTTCCTCCTAGTGCTTAAAAGAGTTCTTTAAATATATCAGTCACTCAATAACTAGTAATTGAATGGAATAGTGAATATAACTTATTTGTGTATATAAAAATATTTTGAAAAATAAAAATAAAACAGTACTATAAAAAGGCATTTGAAATTCAAACTTCATTCAAGATAGTAGGGTTAACGTATTAGAATAGACATATATTTCCTTAATTTGATTAAAAAATATGTATTTTCTATACCCCAGTAAGGATTATGCATAATTTTAAGACTTTAAACCAGTCACATTAAAGTTAACAAGATAAGAAAGTCTACTACTGGAGGTACTTGCCTATGAAGAAATAAGCGGTATAAAATTTGCAAAGGGGGAAGTAAAAACTACTATTAGTAACTTCAGATTGTATAAGTGGAAAACAAAATGAATCAATGTAAAATATAAGAACTACAAGATAATTTGGTGAGGAGGTTTGTATAAAACAATATTCAGATATGAGAAGCCTTTATATATACAAATAATTGGTTAGAGTATACAATGGAAGAAAGACACTAAGCATAATAGCAAATGATAACATACCAATATAAACATATTGCAAAGCTACAGTAATTTGAAGAGTATAATACTGGCATATGAATAGAAAGATCAATGGACTACAGTGGAAGATTCAACATTAGTCCCAAATGTATTGGGGGAAGAATGAGCAATGCCAATAATTATAATGATAACTGACAAACTGGGAATTTACTATATATTTTACCCTGACCTTTAAATCCCTATATTCAAGTTACTGCATTCATGCTCTAACCAGGGGGAATTACTGCCTCTATTTTTGCTGTATGTGCATTTGGAATGAATAACACAAAATAAATTCTTCAATAAATAATGTTGGAACAGCTATATAGTTATCCAGAAAAATATAGACTGCTTTCAAAATCACTCCTCACTCTAAAACAAATTCCAATGAACCAAAGATGTACCAAAAAAATACCAGAAGTGTTTTTAAGAATTTTCTGTTGTTGTAATAATCTAAGGGTGGGAAAAGTCTTTTAGACTTGACACAGAACTCTGTAGCCTTAAAAAACAAAAAGGATGGAAAAATTATATTATACAGATTAAAAAAAATATTTATTTTGGAAACATATAATAGATTAGAGAAATGATAGAGAAGAAAATATTTGTAACACATCTCAAATATAATGTGTGCCCAAACATCGTTAAGGAAAAAAACCTAGTAGTTTAAGTCAAACACAAGAGAAGGATATGAAAAGTTCACATAAAAGGAAATGCAGATAATCTTTGAGTGGGGAAATAGGTTGAATCTTACACATTAGGAGAGAAACTAAAGTTGTGATAAGATACCTATCAGGACAGAAATCACAAAGTGGGTTGGCACAGTGTACTGAGCAGGTTTTGAGTGACAGGAATTCATAATTATTCCTAATGGGATTATAATTCACACATTCTCTTCCAATGTTGCAAGTATGTGTGCTTTGATTCCATCTCTAGGAATTTATCCTGCACATTGGTGTTATTATTTAATGCATCATTGCATGTAATAAGGAAATATTGTGGATAATGCAAATGTTTATCAATAGGGACCTGGGTAAATAGTGACAACCACACAGTGGAATGATCTGTATCTGTTCAGTTGGTTGTAGAAGCTTCCTGTTACTGATAGGGCAATATTTCCACGAAGTACTATAACAGCGAGTATAGCATGCAACAAGCTATGTGAGAAACAGCGAAGACTTCTATCTATCATGTATTATCTCTTTCACCTATCATTTATTTATATCTATCTATCTATCTATCTATCTATCTATCTATCTATCTATCTATCTATCTATCTATCTATCCATCTCTACCTGCTTATAAATGCATAGGATATCTCTAGGAAGAGACACATAAAATAGATAACAGTAGTTATTTTGGGGGACGAGAAACTGAAAACTGGGATGCTCACTTTCACATTTTATACCTTTGGAATTTTAAAACCTGATATAAAATGCTTTTTATTTCTAAATATGAACTTTTGACAGTGACCACACTATAAATCCTCGTTAAGTAGAATGATGTTTATTTCTATTCATGATGAATATGGTTAGATTTATGAACTGATCAGAGGGAATTCTGTACAAGAAGAAAAGAAAAATAAAAGAGAAGGGTGGGTGGGCACTGAAATGAAAACCACTATTAGGATAAGAATTAACATGGAGGGACAGATAGTTGTTGAAGATTCTGATATATTTCTTTTGGCTACCCACCCAGAATTGCTGGGCCATGCAGTAATTCTTTATTTTCTGCACCCCTGTATTTATTTAAGCATTCTTCACATAGATTCAGATAAGACTCATATGTCCATCAACAGAGGAATTCGACAAAATTACTCAGTCTTCAAAAAGAGAGAAATCTTGCCATTTGTGATAACCTGGTTGAACATTATGCTAAGTGAAATAAGCCAGACTTAGAAGAACAAGTACTTCATGAAACTGCTGAATGAGATATTTAAACTAGTCACATTCATAGAAGCAGGGAAGAGAGTGATAGTTGCTAGGTGTGGAAGCAGGTGGAATAAGAGGGGAAATATTTTTCAGTGGGTATAACGTTTCTATTACGCAAGATGAATAAATTCTAGAAATCTGTTACACAACATTGTACCTACAGGATATGCTACTACATACTTTATCTTAAGACAACAGATCTCATGTTAATTGTCCTGACCAAAAAACCTACAGAAGAACACAAGGGAGTTTCTGGAGGTGATGGGCACCAAGGAAACAGTGCCTTGGTGTGTTGATATTACCATGGATGTACGTTTATGAACAAACTCATCGAGATGTATACATTAATTGTATCTACTTTTTTGCATATCAATTATCTCAAATGAAGCAAAAAGGGGGAATTTCTCTAATAGTGTCAAAAATTTAAAAGGAGAGAATGAACATATTGTCTTATTTGTATGAGATAAGAACAAAAAATGATCCAAGTGAAATAGAAATAATATTCCAAGATGACATGTAGATAGTCCCAGTGGAAAAAATGGAGGAATTTGGGGAGGGAGAAGGAGAGGAAATACTGTATCTTCTTCTTCTAGGGATACTATTCCTATCATGGGGAGGGGGAAGGGCGGGACATTAATTACATCCTAAAGCTCCCAGGTCTATATACCATCATGTTAGGGCCTAGGGCTTCAGCATTTGATGTGAGGACATGCAATGCCTAGTGCATAACACCATGGAATCCTCACAATAACTGCAAGAGCCATTTATTATGATCTCAGTTTTACAGGAGAGGAAAATAAGGCCTAGGGAGATTAAACAATGTGGTGGCGGTTAGGCAGCTGGTGCAGCAGAACTGGGCTGTGAGTATGGGCAGGCCATGCCCCCAAGTCTTTGCTGTCTGGACTGTGGGTGCTCTGTGGTCACTGATCCTGACTCCTAGATCCTCCCTGGAAGGGAAGAAAAGGCTCCCACACCTCACTGCAGTGGTAATTCTGAGCCTACTGTGTCTAGGCAGAGATAGTTTCCAATCATTGGAAGCTTGTGAAATATGCTTTTTTTGGTATCTTTTTCTTGCCAGCTTGGAGATCAGATTGCTAATTTAGAGGCACCTTCCAATATCCTGTTACATCTGCATAGGAGAGAGAGAGAGAGAGAGAGAGAGAGAGCAAGGCAGAAAGATATACTGCAAGAATTGGTACTTTTGGGCCTCCCTGGTGGCGCAAGGGATTAAGACACAACCTATGAAGCTATCTGCAGCCTCTGCAGCATGAGTTCGATCCCTGGCCAGGGAGATACCCACATGGCACAGCAGACCTCTCTTGTCTCACCCACTGCTCCCCTCAGTAGTGTATTTCAGTTATTTCTCCTGTTCGGTTCCCTGCTGTCTCTGGTGAATCATCTCACTTCCCACACATCTGGCCTGTACCCCAGTTCTTGTATGCATAAATAAAAACATCTGATTTTTTTTTTAAGAATTTTTTTTTAAAGATTTATTTATTTATTTATTTGTTTATTTATACAAGCACTGGGTACAGTCAGAAGCGCGGGAGGGTGAGAGAATTCACCAGAGCCAGAGCGGGGAGCAGAGCAGGTAGAAGGACTGAAGTACACTGCTGAGGGGAGCAGCGGGCGGCAGGAGAGGTCTGCGCGCCATGTGGGACCCTCCTCCGGTGGCCGGGGAGCAGCCAGGGATCGAACCGGCGCTACAGAGGCTGCGGGCAGCTTTGCAACCCAGCGCTCAACCGCTGCGCCACCGGGGAGGCCAAAAATCTGATACTTTCTACTTGAGGGAAAGGAGATAGAAGAGTGAATCAACTATAAAAGGAACAATATTCAGCAGTTGCCATTCTTCTCCTCCAAGACACTGAAATCACTTTACCTGCTCCATGAAGCCCAGACTTAATTTGGCTTCACTCTATTTTCCCCAAGTATTTCTTGTTTCATCCTGGAGTGCTCAGACCAGTTCCACTCAGCCACTTCAAAACCACCATTTTCTATGCCTACTTTAGGGCTATAAACTTCAAATGAACTTCAAATGAGATAATGAATGTGAAATGCTAGAAACGGCATGTATTGCAACACCAACAGCAAAACCATTAGCCCAGGTAAAGCGTGGTTCAATTTACAAAGAACTTTAAATTGCTCCTCACAGCATCTTTCAGAATTAGGACTTGTTTTTCCACCTTATACTAGCGGATGCTGAGACTGGTGAAGTGTTTTCTTGGGCTCACCTGGCCAGCCAGCAGTCCTGGTCATGTCCAGAGCTTCAGACTCCAGGTCCTGTGCTCTTCCTTTTAGTCTCTGGAGGAGCCTGGGTGATAGCAGGCAGTGAGCATTTCATTTTGTGGTGAACTGGAAGATTCTGGAATTGGCCAGCTGCTTGGATGGGGTAGTATAGGGTAAGTGAAAATTATCAGGTTTTCCACCCACCTGCCATTAGCATTAATAATGGATCCCTGTGGTCCTACATGCATGCCTCATGGCGGACACCTGGAGTAGGGTGTGGACATGCATAAGTGGGCGCACCTGGGCTGAAAGACTGGGCTTACAAGGGCTGCGTCATAGGGACACCAGGAGTAGGAGAATGAGAGCAGAACCAGCAGAGCAGCAACACAGAAGCAGAGACCATGAGAGAACTCCAGAGAGCCCAGAAAGAGTGAAGACTCGCGGGTGGGCACTGGGAGGCCTGCCAGCCTCTTCTCCTCCTAGCCTCACTGCCTACTGTGTACCTAGTTGCCGCACTACATGTAAAAGCTCAGTAAAAGCCTGAAAAAGCCACTGAGGGCTCCAGAACTCTCCTTTATCCATTTGCCCAGATCATAGATATCCTGCTCTGTGCCTTCCTGACACTACAGGTAGACTACCAGCGTGGGAGTGCCTCTATGAATGCCTTATTGGAAGCTCATGGGAACTTTTATTTCTACCTCTGGATACAGTGAGCAGAAAATGGAAAGCTGGGCTGGGGGAAGAGTGGGACCTCTTAGTTTCACAATACCAGGAGGATGAAATCTTGTCAGATACTCAATCACTTCTTCTAAACAGTTGCCAAACACCTACGCCTTTAGATTAGGTTTCCTCAGTCCTAACAAGAACAACAGCAGCAACAGCAGACATTCATTGGGATAATCACTTTACATGGATTATCTCAATTAATCCTCACAACAATGCTGTTGGGTTGGTGTTGATATGAGGCACACTTCACCCAAGAAGAAGGTGCCATTCATCTGTCCTGTCACCATCCTTGATCACTCAGGGTCTACCCTGGTGGGAAAAAAGCTGGGTGTGCACATCTGCTCACTGCTAACTGGGTGTTTTGTGTAGGGAGATGGGAATTTGGAATGATGCAAAAAATCACTGCTCTCTAGCTTTGAACTATGGTCTTTGGCCTCACATTTGTGACTTCTGGAGAATTCCCAGCATAGTCATTGCAAACCAAAAGATGGTGCTCCCTGGTGATGTGCTCAGGCAGGAGTGGGGAGGAGCACCACCCCTCCTCCACGGAGCTTTCCTGCTGGAAGGGTCCACACCACCTCTCAGAACAAGCTCTTCCCCTCCTCTTCTTCTGATGACTACGAACATGGACAGCAATCCTGACACATGGGATCCCTCTGCCAGGCTCTGCGTGCGTGTGAGTCCTCCTTTGAGCACTGTGCCTGCGGGGCTTGGAATGTGCTGGAACTAGCTGACTCTTCCTACCAGCTGCCGACAGCGGATTGTTTAATTTTCAGAAATCCAGTGAGCCATTTGTTAAATAGTGTTGTCACTAAAAATATGACAATATAAACAAACAAGTAAATGAATTATCTTAAAAAGAAAGGTAATAAGCACAACAAGGTGGTTAAATATCAGCCAGCGCATCTCCGCCAGTGCTATTTTCTTGATAACAGAAGACTGCGGTTTGGCAGGAACTGGCACATGAAGAGGCAAACCCAGGCCGAGGTGTCTAAGGGATGCTGGCCCAAGCTGAACTTCTCTTCTCTAAAAGTGGGACTACATCTTGGCCTCCTCCAGTTCATGGGCTTGGCAAGGGGACCTTTGGGGTGGAGACTAAGAGATTCAGTTTGTAGGAGCTGCTGTCTGGTGGGAAAAACCAAAGGGCATTAGTGTAGCAGAGGTTCCTGGTATACCTGATACTGTCAAATATGCCCCTAAAGCCAATTGCCAGAGGCCAAGGAGAGAGCGGTGGGCATGCTCTCTTGCTTCAAAGAAGCAGCCACTGGGTGATCAGATCCCCAGAAGGCACAGGGCCTTTGAGCCTCAGTCCCAGAGGAAACTCGCTCTCGAGGATGAAGGGACGCACTCCCGGTCTAGCGTAGAGAACAGAAGCAGGTGGCGACTATCTCCAGAGGCCATGGGAACGTGAGAAGGGAGAGAGGTGGTACTTGGCACTTCTTCACAGAAAAGCTCCAGATCCATAAATATATCCACTGGAATGCAGGACAAAACATAATGTATAAAAGATTGAATGGAAGATATATTATGCTATTGCATAGCAATCCTGTCTGCAGGAATTTATAGCTTCGATATATTCCCCATTAAAAGTGGTTCAGCTAGCTGGTAGAGAAGCTCAATTCATCTTGTATCTGTTGCAAACCATCAATATTATGGTTTACCCATTTAAACTGGAAATGGGACCAAATATTTGGGCTATTTATAATAAAAATATGAAAATCTTTGTATTGGTGTTCATCTCCTAACTTCTCCAGTTTAATCACAAGTCTGTTTACATAGAGCTCAGAGATAATTTCTCACCTGTGAAATCGCAAGGATCCGAGAGGCAGGAATGAGGAGGAAAACCGGAGCTCATCTTCCTTTTCTTAAAGAGCAAGTCAGGAGCCCCTACCTGGGTGAGCACTCACTGGGGGAAGACAAGGCTCGAGGTGTCTCCGCACATCCGAGGGAACACACGTGATGAAGGGAAAGGTGGTGGGGGGGAGGTGGGGACAGGCAGAAGATGGCAGGTCAGCAAGCATCCAAGGCAACTGGCTGAAGCGAGTGAATTCCCCACACTCTGGGCTGAGCTTGTGCTCACTGGAAGCACCAGGCCCAGGGCCTGTCAATGCCCCTGCCCTGCTTGTGGTGGGACTGGCAGCCTTTACCTGGCCCAGCCTGGCTAGCAGTGTTTAGCCTCAGTGCAGGCACTACTCTCCCGCGCAGGGAGTGATTTCATATTCCTGTGGGGGTCTTGGCCATACAGCACAGTCCCAGCCATGGTGCCTGAGGCGGTTCTGTGCAGGGAAACCTGCCTGCCTTGGCTATTTGCTGAATGTCCTCAGCTTTGCTCTCCATTCTCTCTCCCTGGCATGTCCATCGCTCACCTCAGTGTCACCATGTGTCAAAGACTCAGCCTGAGTCTCTGGGTCCCTTTGATGGATCACCCAGTTCTCAGCAGTCCTGACTCTGAGCACCTGACTTCCAGGGCACCCCCACCTCCGAGGGCAAACTCCATTGCCAGTTTGGTTATCCAGGCTCCTCAAAGGCACTTAAGCACCCTCCACCTCCCCCAGGGATGGAAGGAAATAGACAACCCCTTTACTCACACACCTGCTGTGGCTTTTCTTCCCCGGCCACCGCTCCTCCTATGCGGGCTCCCCAGCAGTGACAGCACCTTCATTGCAGGCTCACCCAGGAGGACCCTGTCAGGGCAGTGCCCTGCTGCCAATGGGCCCATGTCAGAAGCTGTTGGCAAAGGGCCCTTCTGTGGCCTTGTGCTCCACACAGTCATCCTGGCATAGAGGCGGGCACTGCCTTCCCTGCTCCCCCTCTCTGAGATATGCAGTGTTCTTCTGTCCTTTCTGCATGTGCCCGGGCCTCGGGGGCTGTATTTAAAAGTCTAGAGCACATAATTATCGCTCCTGCTCATTTGGGTGATTAATCACACAGCACCACTGTATTGGAGTGACATGCCTGACAGAGGGGCCAGGGGGCAAGCGCTGCAGTTGAGTGACGAGGAAGGACATGGGCGGCCTGGGCTAAGGCCTGACGCAGATGGAGAGTCCACACCAGCAGGCTGACCCAGAGCCTCAAGGGTGGAGGCTAGGCAGTGGGGTTCAGCACCGGCCCTGTCAGCGCCGGCCTGGACAGTCCCTTCACCACTGAGTCTTGCTCTCAGCACCTTCTACACAGAAGAGCTGCTGTCATATTTCCCCAGAGGAAACAGGACTGGAAATACACCTAAGTTCCTCTTTATCCCAGTTTCCTGGTGGTGAGATTAGGAAGAAGAGTCCCCTTCATGTGTGACCAGGCTGCCTATTTAAGTTCAGCTTTCTCAGGAAAGGAAATATTGTCCTCCTTGACCCCTGCTTCCGTGCTTTAGCCGCTGGGCTGTGTCCCTGGATGAGGTCTGCCCTTGGCAGGTCTGAGACCCTGTCTCTGATGTTTTTCCCTCCCCCTAGGGAGCCACGGCAGCCCAGGGCCCTGGAGCAGGATGTTCTGCTGTGCAGTCTGTCCTCCTGGGAAGGGAGCGTGAGCAAGAGGGCCCGTTGGGTCACAGGCCCACAACCAATGCAGGCTGATGTCAATAAACTGACGTACTGGCCAGCCCTGGCTGCCCTCTGCAGCCATCAGAGCCCTGGAGGTGGGAGTCAGCATTTTCTAGCACTGAATATGCACCAAGCTGGCAGGGAAGTTGGGAAAATTAAAGAGTGTCCAGAACAATCCCTTCATAAACACATATTGAGTGGTCTATAGCAGCCCAACTTTTCAAAAGGCAGGTAGCCTATGGGGCTTTTGCTCTGAGCTCCGATTGTAACATTCTTTATTTCCTAAAGCGGTTCTCACTGCAGGACACAGAATTGATTACATTATACATAATAAATAGATAGCATTTGTTGAGGGTCTAGTTTGTGTGGACTTTTTACAGATGACAACTGAAGCACAGACAGGGTGTGTCACTTCATTACAGCCATCAGTCTGGAAAGAGGCTGAGCTTGTCCTCAGACCCAGCAGGTGGCCTTTAACTGTTCTGCTGTCCTGCCTACTATGTCCTAAGGAGTCTGGGTTTCAGAGAGATTATTCAAGATGCCCTACGTCTACAAAGTCACAAGTGGTAGAGACAGGATTTAAACTCCAAAGCTTGCCTGCACCTATTTCTAGGCTGCCCCTTCCATTGTAGGCTGTGGCTTGCAGCAGATACAAAGCCTGGGACCTGCCAGGGCACCCCCACATCCCTCTCCTGGGAGATGCAGGACTCTGCTTTTCTGTGTGACAGGACAAAGGAAAGAGGAACTGGTTTCATTTTGGGGAACCAACATCTCCCACCCTCAGGCAGTCCCCAGGCTCCCCTCCTACGCAGATGGAAATGAACTAGAAACTCAGTTCCCTGAGACTATAAACTACACATTTTCTCCCTATAAACTGGTTATCAGCACTCTCAGCCAGTCAGAGATTAAGTATTTACTGGCTTTCTCTTCTGTGACTTCCCTTGAGAAAGCTCGCGGTGTAGTCCAGTCCCCAAGCTTGGCTCATGGGGGTAGTAAAGCAGATGATGGAGGTGAAGATGCCAGAGATTAAGATGAATAGACTCGCCTCTGGGCTGAGTCCACAGGAAGGGTGGGTGCCACCTGCCCCCACACAGCTTACAGGGGTCTTCAGGGTTGGTTAGGTATCCTAAGAGCTGGCAGTTTATGCAGCTTGTTTGTGTCCATGCTTATGCTCGCATGCATTTGTATGCTATGTGGAAGTCAGCTGGCATTTACAGGTGAGCCCATCTGTGGCTGCAAACATGCAGCCAGGCAGCCTGTGACTGGCACGCGGGAACATGAACTCCTCACTTGCCTGTTGCTGTAGGTCTTTGCATGCTGGAGCTTGGATGCAGGCTGAGGGGCTGGGGTAGAATCTCTGGAAGTGGGGCGTAGGGTATAGAAAGGGTCTCAGCTCCAAAATGCCTTTTGTTCTCCTGCTTGTTGGATTTGTTGTTCAGCTCTGCTCCCTTGCTTAATCTCAAGGCTCGGGGAGTGCGGGAGAGGATGCTCCTACCAGTGGCCAAGAGCACGCTGGCCTCCACCCATCCTGGCCATCCTGAAGTGCTGTGCAGCAGGTTCCAGTCTAGATGTACCTGGCACTGCCATCCTTCACCTAGAACACTGTCACTAGTCCTTACCTCCAGTCCAAACACTACTTACCTGGCCTCCAAGGCCCCCTGCTTAAGGCTTTCCTCCTTACAGAGCTTTGTGACCCCACTGACTCCAGAGGTCTAGCTTTTTCTCCTTGGATTTGCTGGCCCCCTGCTGTTTACTTTCGATTTGTAAATGTGTTGTCTTAACTGTATTTGATTTTTTTTTTCATCTAGATGAAATGGGGGATTATTTTAGACAAGATATTTAAAAGAAAATCACTAATTAGAAAGGGAAAAATAGTTAATTTATAATGGTGAACCTGACCAATGTGACCTTACCCAGGTGATCAAGGTCAACATGGTAAGTGACCAGGTGAGTTGATAGCGTGTACCTTTGATGTGAGGTGATGAGGAGGGCCTGTACCCTCTGTGGTCTAATTCCCCCAAACCCTAGTCTAAGCATGAGGAAAAGCTTGGTTAAGGGACACTGTACAAAGTACTGAGCAGTAATTTGTCAGTCATCAAAACAAGGGCAATTTGAGGGACTGTCGCATTAAGAGGATCCTAAGGAGACGTGAGGGGCAATGAGTCCAGAGAGGGTCTGAAGCAGAAAAGCATTATTAGGTAAAAACTAAAGAAATCCAAATAAAATGTGGTCATTAGTAATTATATATGAAATTGGTTCTTAGTTATAACAAATGTACTGGAAGATTTGTAACAGGGAAGGAAACTGGATACAAGGGGTAAATGAGAATTCTATGCTATCTGCAACTTTCTGTAAATATGAAACTATTATAAGGTAAAAAGACAGTTTAAAAATACAATAAAGCTCTTTAAGGGATGAAAATGTTTGTCACCATCAATAGAATAAATATCCCATCAAATTAAAGAAATGCCTGGAAAGAAAGCCCAGCCAATGATTCTGGCGCCCTCGCGTATGTGAGGGTGTGATCTTTCCTGCTGTGTGTTCCTGGACAGCAGAACCCCAAGCCTTGGATTTTTACTGATCTGCTCATTCTTCCACTTTATTTGATATGTACTCTGTGCCAGGCTAATATTGCTGCTTAAATTAGATGAAATATATAAAAACACCTAGTACATTGTAGAATCTCAGATAAAAATTGTTTTTCTGCTTATTAATTTGTTTCAAGGAATGCAAATGAGCTAGAGACCCTGTGCCTCACCCAGAGGCAGTGCGAGCAGATCAGCTAGGCAAGTGAAAGCCTCCCGCACAGAGGGCCTCAAATCTGCTGGGACATGTTGGGGTCTGCCACCTGCCTCACAGCGCCAGGCACCTGCCTCCCCTTCCCTGGTGGGGGCAGCTCTTTCCCTCCATGGAGCTAGCTCTCCCTCCCCCCTTGCCTGGCTGCACAAGAGTGAAAAAAAAGGCAGCCATGGCTGAGCACAGGGATTGTTGGGAAGTGAGGAAACCACTTCTCTCTCCTAAGGCCTCCCATCCTGGTTCTCAGGCAGCCCTCTCCAGGGAGCGTGGACCAAGAATTGGGATCTGCTTGGCTTCTCCTTTGCCCGTTAATGACAACTTCTAACACCTGGGCCAGTTCTCTACCTGGCCCTGCCCCCTCCCGGCATCACTACCAGTTCCTGCCCACTTTCACCTCCATCTTATTTCCACCATGCTGGGCTCTACCTTGTGGTGCTAGTTCTCTGTCCACAGGCCCCTGAGGCGCTCTCCTCTCACCTGGAGTCTGGCTGGTCCTCTGGGTGCCCTCTCTCCACTTCTGGGCCTTCTTGGCCCAACACACAGATACATGTTTGTGTCTTTGCATGGCCCCCCCAACATCCTGCCAGGGTTCAGCCTGCAGGCCTGGAGCTGAGGTTTGCTGGCATCGTCTCCCTGCACAGCACCCACTTAGCAGTCATCCCACTCGCTTATCCTTGGTCACCATCAGTGAGACACTGGATTCCAACGGACTGCATTACAGACGGCAGCTGGGTGAGTAGCCAACCAGAACTGGGTGAGAGCTGCAGGTGAACCAGGGCTCAACTCCCTGGGCTGGTGCTGGTGAGCCCAGGGGCCAGGCAGGGTCTCAAGAAGGAGGGGAGACCCCATGGAGGGAAGGATTTTGGGGAAGGGCTGGGTGGGATAGTGGGGAGGGGACAAACAAGCAGAGAAGTGCAGATGTGTGTGTGAGGGACGAAGAAGGGCGCCCTCAAAGCAGCTATGTGTGGGGACAGGGAGCAGAGAGAGGTGTGGCGAGAGGGACGGAAGAGAGAAAAATCCAGCTGAGAGAGCTGTATTTCCAGAAAGCACTGATAATTTAGACAAGTAGGGTATTATGAAGGGAGAACATTCTGGAAATGTCCTCAGACTGTGTGCTGAACATATGAGATGCTGTCCTATCAAACACACACACAAGACTGACTTCCATCTTCAGAACCATGGCGGGGGCAGAGCACTTTGCTCCCAGCCTCAGACTGGGCTACCTGATGTTGGCATGTGGGGAACTGAGTGACACTCACCCTTTCCCTTCAGCTCCCACTTCCCAGTGCCCCCGGGGTCAGTCCTGTGCTTTATGGGTAGGAACTCTGAAAATCCCCAAATACCACTATACGGTCAGTACAGAGTACATACGTGTGTGCACCTGTGATATTATATTACATTATAATATTAATATATAGTATGTTACAGGTTACATTACATTATATATTGTATTGTATTATAATAGCAACATATAGCAGTAACATAATATCACACACACCACACCCCTCTGTTGCATTTATGTAAGTTGAGGCACTGGAGAGTAACTTGCCTGCGGCTGAAGAGCTGGAGACTGGGGATGCTGCGATAAAGCATGTGTCACACCCAGCATGGAAAATTCCACTGCAAACCACTGTGGTGGGTCCTTCTGCCTCCTCTCGAGAGGTTAAAAAACAACAGCAAAATCTATGGTTTTCCAAACACAGGTGCCTGTGAGTCCCTAAAAGGGGAGGACAAATGTGCTCCCCTGGGAAGGTGCTCAGAACATACTGCATGCTCAGAGCAAAGTTAACCAATACTCCTGAAGAAACCCTCTCCATCTTTCTCTCTGATTTGACCTGTCCTCTCCTCCCAAGCCCAGCCTAGGTTAATCCTTTCTCTGAGTGACCCTTAAGTCTCCCTCCTTGAGCAGGTGGCCCAAGCAAACCTGCAGGCGTCCCGCTTTTGTGGTCCCCGCTATGGCTGCCCACAGCCTGCAGCCCTGCTTCACCAGCTCAGAGCATCCTGGCGCACGGTGAGGCGGGAGAGGGCAGCAGGGAGGTACAGCCAGCTGCCTCCCACAGGTGCTGTGATCCCTTCTCCAGCTGAGGTGACTTTCCATCCTCTCGTCATGGGGGTGCAGGGAAAGAGGGGCATTCTGAGGGCCACTCAGTCCAGCTGCAATACTCAAATGACAAAGCTGCAGAGTGTGGTGTGTTCCCCAGCTCCCGAGAAGCCACCTCTGTCCTCAGGAACTGAACTCTTAAGGGGCTGCACAAAGCCCCATGACTGCCTCCTCATCTCCCCTCATCTCTCCTTGTCTGAGAAGAGGGTGTTTTGATTCTTCCTCTGTAGACTTGTCATGAAGATGAAAGGAGACTGACCCCCAGCGCACACCCTTCTACAGGCCCTGTACTCAGGAATGCTTGAATAACGCTTGTTTGTTTTCCCTCCCTGGAGAGGCCCTTCATGAGGTGGCTGAAAGCAGAAACTCAAGAAAAATGCTTTGGCTCTCCTGCTGGCTGTCAGGGAGAAGGGGAGGCCCTCCTCCCAACTGGAACACAACTTTCTCCAGGGCGAGGACCCAGCCATGAACCCCATGTGAGCAGGCACATTCTTGGGCCAGATAGCACTTTAGATCGGTAGCATCTTAATCCCCTGACAGTAAATACTCTGTGCATATATTTGATAGAGAGAGGAAGAAGAGATAACAGGATTTTTACTGTTTTGAGAGGATGGGAAGAGAGAAGATGAAGGAAGAAAGAAACTTGGGGTATGGAGGTGATTGCTGTCGCCCTGCCTTTTGCAGAGTCTGCAGCAAGAACACTGAGTGCCCACTGTGTCCATCACTGGCATCAAAGGGCCATTATTAGGTGACTGTTGTGGATCAAGAAAGCACTATGGGACTGTCCAGCAATAGCTTGAGAGAAGCAATGGCCCAGGGGCATGAGAGGGAGACAGATGGCTAATCCCATTCCAGGGTTTGAGGGCTGGGGTTGGAGGAGACAAAGGTCAAATAAAATAGGGGCAGGCAGAGAGAGGCCTGGCATCTGTTCCTAGAGTCTCTCTAAGGTGGACTGTGTTTCAGACTCACTGTGAACTGAGTACTCATTGAAAAAGTTGCCATTAAGCCACTGACTAAGCAAACTGACTTCACTGGCATCTTCACCAAAGGAGGAGGCTTGAGCACACATGGCTGGGAGGTCAAGCCCAAAGAGGCATCTTGCTGGCAGGTATTCTCAGACACCCCCTGGGTTACTCCAGGGATAAGGCCCCAGCCACCGGCTAGGGGCTCAGGCTAGGACCACAGGACCAGGATTTCACGATGCACAAAGGTTAACTGGCATCTTAAAAACCCACGGAGACAAAATGGTGTATTAGAACAGGAACTCTATGGAGGGCCTGGGGCAGGAGGGAGGTGGGGAACGCCATGAGCAGGTCTGGATTGTGGGGGGCTGCTGTCAGATGGGAGGAAGGGGTCAACAACACAGGGACACTGCCTTCCCTAGCAGCGAGAGTGAGCGCTTCTTTGTCATGGCTTGTCCCAGGGTCTGGACAACCTCCCCTGGTAAGGATGAGGCTGCAGTAGCTGGGGCCCTGGAAGGAAGGCCCCCGCCCTCCAATCCAAGATGAGTCTCTCTCAGAGCTTCCACAAACAAGGTAGTCAGCGCAGAGACAGCCCCAAAAGCTGTGAGTGGGCTTCCTTTTTTGGATCCAAGGATGTCCATGTGGTCTGTGTGGGGCAACATTCCAATTCATTGTTGACATTTTCCAGAGTTGAATCCTTACCGGCTGCTCTTTCCACTCTGTGAGAGCTCCAACAGAAATTGTGACCCTCTGCTGCCTTCATGGCCTCTGTACTTGACCCAGTGGCGTCAGCCTGTCCCAGCCCCACCTCTCGCCTGTGGCCCACCCTCTGCTTTCTTGGCTCTTCGTGTGTGGCTGGTGAGCACTTTGACTCAATTCTCTGAAAGCGAATTTGTTGTCTTCCTCTGCAAATCTGCTCCTCTTGCTGGATATTTTTATTCAGCAAATGTCACTATCATCTACCCAGTCACCAAAATAAGTAATCTAGAATGTTCCCCTCCCTTTCCTTTTCCTTCTGTTTCCTCCTCCTTTCCTTGAAATTTGATTATTGAGTCAGTCTCCAAGGCTTGTCAATTCTAAATATGGTTCTGATCTGTTCCCTATTCATGGCCTAGCTCAGCTCCATCATCCCCGCACTGCGTCATTGCCAGGATGCCCTCCTCATGGAGTTTCCTCTACCCTTTATTCTTGCCAACTCCCCAACCTCAGTCCCATCCTTCCTTCCCCACTGCAGCAGGCATCACCTTTTTAAACAAATATTGGGTCCTTGCATAATATCCTTGGGTGACTCCCCATTGCTCTGGGAGAACATAGCCTTGATGGACAAAGGTCACGTCTCTCAATCAACTCCTGCTTCTTCCCATACAAATCATTCTTTTCAGCCACATGGCAGGATAAATGTACCTGGTGTTTTTCAGACTCAGCCTGTGTTTATTTTCTTCCCTCTTCAGCCCCCTAACTTCCATAGCTCCTCCACAGCTTTCAAAAGCCCACATGGACATCACTTCCAGGGGTGAATTTTCCTTGACACCCAGCAGAGTCTGATGCCCTGTGCTCTCACCAGGGGAACGGTTACAGCATAATTTCACTGTCTTTTGTTCCTCTGTCTGCTTCCCCACCATCCTGTGCCCTCAATCCCTGCATCTAGTCAAAAGCAGATGAGTAAATTAGTTTACCAGGCACACATTTACTTCCATTGCTCTGCTCTTCCTGGGGTGCAGGAGGGATTATCAGATGTCATCCTCTGGGAGTGTCCTAAGCACCAAGCAGGCACACATTCCCCCGCTTTTCCTGCCTCTTGGAGAGGAGCTGCAGGGCTGCCCCTTGGCCAGCTAGCCAAGCACACAGCCTGATCCAGACTCTGCTTGGGAGAGAGGAAGTGTGCCCAGTCCCTCCAATCCACAGACAAGGGAGGCCAGGTTATAAAACTCCATAAAGAAAAAAGGTTGATTTTTTGCTTCCAGACAAGAATTAATAGGTGCAACCCATAATCCTGTCTTTAGGGAGATGGAAGGAAAAAGGAGTGAGCAAGATTATAATGGCCAAATCCACCCCCTCCACCCCCCATGTTGCTGCCTGTGTGCCTCACTGGTGTTTGAAGTTCAATGCATAGGAAACGAGCAGGAGGAGACTCTGGAGTCAGCACTTTGGGGACATTGGAATCTGAACTGGCCTGCCAGCATGTGGGTGGCCTCCAGGGAAGCCCCACCTGAGCCTGCCAGCCAGCCAGGCCCAGAGGATAAACAGAAACAGCCTTTGGGCTCCTGCTAATCCCAGTCCCCTGGGCAGGCGACCACTTAGGGTGTCTTGCATATTCTGTACATCTGGTCAGGAAGCAGAAAGACAGCATTTCAGAGCTGGAAGAAAATGTTCGCTGCTGTAATGCAATGGTGGAGTTTACAGATTTTATAGATGAGGAAACAGAGGCCAAGAGAGGAAAGCGCCTGGAGCTCTGGGTTGCAGGAAGAAAGTCTCAGTGGTGGGCATGGGGTGAGAGGGAACTGACCCACAGTTGACACACGGGCCTCCCATTCTGGCACAGCAGCTTGGAAGTGATGTCCTTCAGCCTGGCAAGCTGGTACCAGCTGGTTTGTCCCTCACCCTTGGGATTTAACCTTGATCCTTGCCCGGCCTATATAGAGGAGTCACCCAAGTCCCTGAGGTGGGGTGGACTGTGCTTCTCTCCCAGAGGCTGACCTGTGGCCCCTTCCGTCAGGCTGTTGCTTTTCTCCACCCGGCCCAGCTGTCCCTTCTCGTGTCTAACACGGGACTAGGCAGGGAGAGCTCAGAAAACAGTGTCAATTACTCGGCTGCTATTGATAATATTGACAGTTTTCACCATTTATTGATTATTTAGTAGGAGCCTGTACTTTGCATACATCATCTCATTTTTTCTTTCCAGGAAATCACAACTCCCACTCTTATGCTGTAGGGATTACAATACTACCTACTTCACAGAGCCAGGGTAAAGACTGAGGAGTAAATGTGTGAATGGTTTGATAATGTGTGGTATCTAATCAGTACTTCATAATTCCACTCACTTGTTCGTTCATTCATTCATTCATTCATGCATTTACTCACCCAGCAAGGCTGATCATCTACTACCACATGCAAGATACCAGCTTCAGCTTTGGAGCTATATCAGTAAATACAAGCTTAAAATGATACCCTCATGGAGATGGATTCAAATAAGGGGAGACATACAAATAAGTTCTTAATAAAGAGAGTATGTTATATGACAATAAGGACCCTGGGGACAGAGAGAGTTGGGAAAGCAGAGAGGACACGCCAGGGGCTGCTTCAGGAGGGGCTGTCTGAGAAGTAACATTTGAAGGGCCTCCCTGGTGGCACAAGGGGTTGGACACCGCAGTATGAAGCAATCTGCAGCCTCTGCAGCACGAGTTCCATCTGCAGCCGACCAGAGAGAAACCCACATGGCGAAGCAGACCTCTCCTGTTTCGCCCGCTGCTCCCCTCAGCAGTGTATTTCAGTCAGTCTGCCTTTTCTGTTCCCCACTCTGTCTCTAGTGAATCCTCTCAGCCCCCATATCTCTGGCCTGTACCCAAGTTCTTATATGCATAAATAAATAAATCTTTAAAAAAAAAAAAAAGAAGTAACATTTGAACAAAGTCTTGGAGCAGTTGTGTATATGTGTCCCCATGTCTGTCTGTGGGAAGATTTTCCAGTCAGAAAGTGCAGCATTTGCAAAGGCCTTGAGGCAGGAGAGTGCCTGCTCAGCTCCAGGGACATGGAGGCTGGCCCCTGATGATTAGGGGCAGAAAGGAAGCAGTTGGGCAGTAGGTCTGAACAGGAGTGGGGACAGCAGAGGCTGGTGGGCTGGGAGGCCACTGTGAAGGTTTTGGCTTTTCCTCTGGATGCAATGGAGACTGCTGGAACTAAGAGACTAATAGGGCCCTCCAATACTCTCCAGTGGCCATACTTTGGCAGCTTGAAAATTTCATGCAGGAGAAGTGACTGTGGCAAGGAACACGGGGATTCAGGTAGGAGGATTTTTTTTTTAAAGATTTAATTTTTATTCATACAATAACTGGGGTACAGGCCAGAGGCGTGGGAGGGTGAGCAGATTCACCAGACACAGAGCAGGGAGCAGAACAGGCAGACTGACCAAAAGCACTGCTGAGGGGCGGAGCAGGCAAAGCAGAAGAGGTCTGCTGCGCCATGTGGGAATCTCCCTGCCAGCCGGGAATCGAACCCACGCTGCAGAGGCTGAGGACAGCTTCACAGCACTGCATTCAACCCACTGCGCCACCAGGGAGGCCCATAGCAGGGTATTTTGAAGGTCCACCTGGGAGACTGGGATTTGGAATGTGAAGGACAACTCTGTTTCGCATGAACAAGTGGGAGGATGAAGCTGGTGGTTCCTGAGTTGAGGAATTACAAGGGGGAGCTGGTTTGGGTGGAAGATCATAAGTTTAGCTTTTGACCAACTAGATTTGTGATCCCTAGTAGCCTCCATTAGAGATATTAAGTAGCAGTGAGATACCAGTCTGCGGTCCAGGGCCAGGGCTGCACTGAAGCTCTGGAGTTTGAGAGTCAGAAACTACTTGGTTTAGTGACAGAAAACCAGAGCCAGAGCAACTGAGTAACCTGCCGAGGGTGGAGGGTGTTGGTGTTGGATGAAGCTGTGTCCTCTCCTGAACGGCTTTCTTTCCTGCCCTGGACACAGCCTGAGCCCTCTTCCTGAGGTCTAGGGAGAGTGGGGAGAGTATAAATGTGACTTGTATAGGCTTGATCTCCTGCCACCTGTGCTCAAGCCTCCTCCTTTGGTGAAGATGCCCAGTGGAGTCAGTTTGCTTAGCCAGTGACTTGATGGCAACTTTTTCAATGAGTTCTGGGTTCACAGTGAGTCTGAAACCCAGTCCACCTTGGAGAGACTGTAGGAACAGATGCCAGGCCTCTCTCTGCCTGCCCCTATTTTATTTGACCTTTGTCTCCTTCAACCCCAGTCCTCAAATCCTGGACATGGGATTAGCCATCTGTCTCTCTCTCATGCCCCTGGGCCTTTGCTTCTCTCCAGCTTTTGCTAGACAGTCCCATAGTGCTTTCTTGATCCACAGCAGTGAGATGAGGGGAGAGGACAGAGGGAATCTGGACTTGACAGGATGACGCAATGCTCTATGGGACCTTCGGCAGTGGGAGCTAAGCCTGCTGCCAGAAGAGACTGGGCAGAAGGGACTGGGCAAGGTGGGGGCAGGGGGGGCAATGATTTCCACTGTCACTCAAGCCCAGTTGCTGAACAAGTATGTGGCCCGTCCAACATGGCCCCGGGTCCAAGGGAAGATACAGCTCAGTCTGTGTTTGGCTTGGCCCTAAAACAGCATCATCCTAAGAGACACTTGCTCCATGGAATGCAGGGGGCAGAGGGAGTGCCTTTCAGATGTATGGCATCTCTGGAGACAGGAGACCCTCATACACCTGGGGACTTCCTTTGTGAACCAAGCATAGAAGGATCTGCCCTCAAACTTGTTATACAGACTTCCCCTCTTCCAGGAGTCTGGAAACTCTAAGGGGGTGTCTAGTGGGGTCAGCTCCTCCATGGCCAAGGTCATGTTCTAGATACTTGTGTGTTTCATAAGAGACTAGCCATGCCCATGACCCACAACCACCTGCTGCAGCCCGGGAACTCTGCCCTCACAGCTATGTCCTGGGCTCTAAGGCCTGTCTCATATTAAAGATCATATGACAGTTTTGATTTGCATTTCCCTGATGACAAGTGATGTTGAACATTTTTTCATATGCCTGTTGGCCATTTGCATTTCCTCTTCAGAGAAGTTTCTTCTTAGCTCTTCTGCCCATTTTTTGACAGGATTATTTTCTTTGTTGTTGTTGAGTCTCATCAGCTCTTTGCAGATTTTTGTGATCAGTCCTTTATCATTAGGCATGAGATACCATCTTACACCAGTGAGAATGGCACATATTTAAAAAACTAGCAACAACAAATGTTGGCGAGGATGTGGAGAAAAAGGAACTCTCCTGCACTGTTTGTGGGAGTGCAAACTGGTCCAACCACTATGGAGAGCTGTGTGGAGATTTCTGGACCTACTAAACATAGAGCTTCCATATGATACAGCAATTCCACTCCTAGGTATTTACCCAAAGAACACAGAAACATCAATTCCAAAGAGCACGTGCACCTCTATGTTTATAGCAGCACTGTTTACAATAGCTAAGCTTTGGAAACAACCCAAATGCCCAAAAATAGATGACTGGATCAAGAAGATGTGGTATATATACACCATGGAATATTACTCAGCATTCAAAAAAGATAAACACATGCAATTTGCAGCAACATGGATGGCGCTGGAAGGGATCACGCTCAGCGAAATAAGCCAGAAAGAAAAAGAAAAATACCGGATGGTCTCACTCATAGCAGGAATCCAGAAAACTTAAATAAGGGACCAGGAAAATGAAAAACTATAAGAAAGTGAAAATCAAAATCAACAACTATGAACCAGAGACACTCTATGGGGGGTGGGGGACGGGGAGGGGAGGGATTGGGGTCAAAATAAGGGGGTTGCAATTGTATGGGGAATATAAAAATAAAATTTATTTAAAAAAAAAAAGATCATGGCATTGAGATCCACCCTGTAATCTGCTGCTGTTAGTCATTATTGCCTTGGCTTAAAGGGATTAGTTTAGCAGCTAAGGGAAGGTATTGTGGACCTGAGCAGGGGAAGTTCCAGATCAAGGGCAGTGGGAGAAATTTGACCTAAACCAGAATTAGGGGCATGTGGGACACAGAGTGGGCTGGCCTGGTGTGGGTGTCAGTGGAGGGTGCCACAGCCTTCAGGGAAAAGTTGCACTAAAAAAGCTGTTGATCACATTCCAGAAATGGTCTCATCAGGAATGACCCCATGTGATGTCATGTGATTGTGGTGGATGTGTGAGATTCACTTGCACAGGTGTGAATTTTTATGTATTGGTGTGACAGTGCATTGTGTGAGTGTGAATGGGTGTAAATGTATTCGCATGTGTGGGTATAAATGTGTGTGCATGAGTGAGTGTGAATGGGTGAACATATATGGGTGTAAATATGATTGTGGGTGAGTGTGTACACTGATGTGCATGTGAGAGTGAGCATGTCTGTGGATGTGAATATATGAGTGCAAGTGAAGTGTGTGTAAATGTATGAGTGTGTATGGGTGTGTCTGTGTGTGTTTGGGGAAGGTTTGATGGGAAAACATGTCCAGCGGCTGTGTTCTGGGGATGGGTGGGAGAGGACCCTTGCATCCCTGTCATTTCAAGACTTATAACCTCATCCCCTTTCTCAACCACTTCACCCCACACCTTTGCAGAAGACTCCCCTCACCCCAACAATGAAATAGGGACCATAAAAGGCAAAAGCTACTGGAGAGATCAAAGCTGCCCTCCTATCCAGACACCCCTCCTTCCCACCTGCCTCCCACCCAGCAACCTGCTGGCCCCTCCCTCGGGGCTCCCTCTCTTTATTCAGATCACTCGCCTTTTCTTCAAAGGCCTCCTTTCTGAAAGAGGAATTGCACACACTTTGTCTCACACATGCTGTATTTTTTGTTAACAGCGGCACTGCACCAAAGAGATCAAAAGAGGGGCAGCAAAAAAGAGAAAAAGAATCCACCCCAAAATGAATAATTGAACCCCCAACCTAGGAAAGGGGGGTTTGTGAAGAGGACAGGGCATGGATGCCTCTTTACCCCTATTGGCCCCCAGTGCATTGACCTGTGAACCAAGAAGATGTGGGGCTTCGTGAGTTCACAGGCAGCACTGCTGTTACAAGGCACTTTTTTTCACAGACTCTGTTGTCGGTTTTTGCCTGGATTTTTGTTGTTTGGGAGAAGGCACAGAATTAAGAAAAGAAATGGCTCCACCCTACCCGACGGCCAGGTCTGGGTCTCCAGTCTCCGGCCCATTGTCTTCCCAATCTCCGATCCAGCTGCAATTGTGTTTTGTTTCTTAAACTGACCCATCTTGTATTCCATCCTCCTCTCTTCTCTGTGAACCTCCTTGCATCCTGAAGGCTGAAAGTGGGACATAGAGTAAATATCTGGGACATAGAGTAAATCAGCAAAGAGAATGATTTCTGACTTATGGAAAGTCAAGCCTGTGGTGCCAGGACTCCTGGGATTGCTGGCCCAGGGGTGTAAGGGGATGGGCCTGGAATGGAATAGTTTCTACAGGGAACAGGCAGGCTTGACACACATGGGCTTCCAGGCTAGCTTCCTGGTGGAGTGCGCGAGGGTGGCTTTCCTTCCCTGATGGAACTGGATTCGCACCAGATCCCTGGAAGCTGCTAATGAGCAAGATTATCAATGAGGACAGTAGAAGTGAATAGTAAATCTTCTCTTTCTCTGAGCACCCACTGCTCTCAGGTACCATGGGGCTACAGAGATGTGGACGCAGGTCTGTGCTCTCGGAAATTTATGTTAAAGTTGGGCAGATGTAACTGGCACCAGGAGACAAACCAGAAGGAGGGCATGGGTCCTGAGGAGGGAGGGGTCCTGGGAGTGTGGGCAGGAGAGTGCTGGGGAGCAGAGTGATTTGAGCTGACATTGCAGACCTGGCAGGGTGTGAAGGTCTGTGCATAAAATGCTGCTGGGAAACATCAGACAAGGGGTGATGATAAGCAGTCTTGTGAGTGGAGGTTGTGAAGAGGAGCCGAAACCGAAAGGCTGGTTCTGGCGTAGTCACACCTCTGGGTGCAGGGCCTCTGTGGGCATGAATACTTTGTGTACAGTGTGGCACGCAGAGGATGGGAAATTGTGGGTGGGGATAGTGAGTCTCATGTGTGCCCTGTCTCCCAACCGCCCCATCCCTTCTCGGATGGTAACCTCCTTTACATTTCTTGTATGTCTGAAAGCAATTCTGTGCATATACAGGAACTTAGAAACACATATTCTTTTACCAGTTTTTGGTAAATAAATGGACAGCACATTAAACATCTTGCCCTGTGCTTCACTTTTTAAAACCCAAATTTCACCTCGAGTTTTTTTCCTTTTTTCACATTAGTACCTATAATGCTACCTTATTCTTTTTCATGGCTGCATAACCGTCATCATGAATACAGTCATGTATGTCGTTAGGCAATTTTGTCATTGTGCAAACGTCATAGAGTATAGTCACACAAACCTAGATGGCACAGCTTACTATGGGCTAAGCATGTGGGACCGCCATTGTGCACGTGATCCTTTGTTGACTGAAATGTTGTCAAGTGACAAGTGACTGTATATATCATAATTTATTTAATCAATACCTTTCTGATGGACATCTAGGTTTTCCCCCAGGCTTTTCTTATTGCAAAAGATGCTGTAATGGATAACACTAAAATACATTGATTTTATATAAGCAAGTTAATCTGCAGAAAGATCTTAGTAATGAAATCATTGGTTCAAAAGATATGTACCTTGTAACTTTGATAGATATTATAAATTTGCCCTTCAAAATGTGCCAAGATATACAATGGCTTATGAGGAGTGAAAGTAGCTGGTTTCTAATGATCTTGGCAAATGGTGTTATTAAATTTTTTTTATCGGCAATATGATACATGAAACATGGGTGTGTTATTGGGATTCCATTGTATTGCCCTTTTAGGAGTGAGACTGAACATCTTTTTAAATGTTTAGAAGACATTTGTAATTTTTTCTATGAACTGAATGTTCATGACCTTTGTTCATTTTATACTGAGTTTTTGGTCTTTTGCCTGCCAAGTTGTAAGAGTTCTTTAGGTATTTTTATATAAATATTGTAAATAACTTATGTTTCTCATTTTCCTTTGGCTTTTACGGTGTTTTTGTCACTGAGGAAAAAATGAGAATTTATACAGCAAATTTATTTTGATAATATGTAATTGTACTCAAATATTTTTAATGTCTCTTCAAAATTGAGATTATTAAAAATTTTTATGTTTTCATCCAGTGGATTGGTGTTCCCATGTTTTAAACTGAAGAAGTTGATCGATCTATAGGATATAAGGTAAACTTTCTAATTTTTATTTTCTTGTTTGATGGTTACCCTATCAATAAAATTTATTGACTAACCCATCCTTTCCCACCAATATGCAAAAATCACATACTACATATTTACATAGTAAATATTTTTAAGTAGTAAAATTTCATGGACTACATTTCTATATATTATTTGATTGTATTTCTAGATTTCTAGATTCTCCACTCTGATTGATTGACACTTATTTTTGAATCTGTACCATGCCTGATTTATATTACCTTATAATATATCATGCTATCTAACAGAAATTAGTCCTTTCTTATTTCTTTGTGGTTCTTTTTAGAAGAGTTTATCCAATTTTTTGCTAATATATTAATTTTATCTTGTTTGTAAGCATTAGCTTATATAAAATTTGGTGTATTTTGTGGGGGTAACTTTAGCAGATTGACTTAGAATTAATGTCTTCATCAGACTGAATCTTCCTTAGAGAGATGTTTTGTATTTGTTTTTGTATCATTTTGGTTCATACCTAATGTGTGAGGTTTTTTTTAATCTTGGTAATATAAATCATATACATTTGTCAAATTGTTAAGTAGGAGCAATATCTTTATGAGCTGCTATTATGAATAAGATTTCTTCCTCCATTAACTTCTAATTCTATGAGAAGAGTATAGTTTTTTGTTTTGTTATTTTCCCCCAGACATTTCATTGAATTCTTTTATCCTTTATAACATATTTTCAATTGATGTTTTAGAACTCTTAGTTATCCATCTAATCATACAATATACGTTTTATCTTTTTCTGTTATATTTATACTCATATTTTTATGATGCATTAAAATACTTAAAACAATAGTAAGTGATGATAGCAATATTAAATATCATTAGTTCCTGGCAATAATAGAAATGATTCTAATATGTTTTTCTATTAAGCATGAAACTTGACTTGAGATTGATGAAATTCTATCATCATGAGCAAGTATATCTATTAGAAACTTTAAGTCATGAAAGCATATTGAATTTTATCTTGTCTTTTCAGTATTTATGAAGATTGTCCTGTGTGTAGCAATATCTAATAATATAGCAATAACATTAACAGAGTCAAACTGTCCTTGCATTCTTGGAACAAACAAAAATATTAATTATGGTTAATATTTCTTTTAATCTGTTGTCTGATTCTTTTATGCTGTATTTCATCCAGGATGTATGCATTGATAGTCATCAAATGAAGCTGCTCTCAGTTTATTTTGTGCTTATTTGTCAAGTTTTATTGTCAATGTTATTCTATATTTATAAAAATAATTTGGAAGTGGTATTTTGTTTCTGTGCTCTGGAGTAGTTTAAAATAGCATTGAAGACAAAAGTCATTTTCACATTAGACAGAAATTATTCTATTATATTCTTTGGCTTTATTTTCTTCTTTGCAGGAGTTCTTTGAAATTAAATACATAGTTTCTCCTTTGCTAATTGATCTGTTCAAGTTGTCTAACTCCAGTGTGTCAATTTTGGTAATTTACATTTTCTTGGAAAATTAGTCACTTTTTCAGCTTTTCAAATCTATATACGCAAACAAAATTATAAGATTCTTTTCATTTCTTCTGTACCATTTTTTCATAAGTATAACCTCATGAAATATTTTTAATATGATTAATTAGGAGATGTTTGTTACAAAAGGAAAAGTTACAATGTGGAATAATTGGGAATGGAAAATGCTGGCATTATAAAATGAAGGACATGGGGCTAGATTAATAATACTACTGTGGGCATTAGGTTAAGGGTTAAGGGTCAGGGATGGACTGTGAATAATTTGGCCATTTTAGGAAATCCTCTCTATGGACAGGGCACAGGTCTAAAGAATCTCACCTAATTTCCTCCACCCAGATTCTCTCTTCCTTTGAGCATTATTCACTTCTATCCTCATTATTTAGTTCTGTCTTCATCAAGGTCTCAACCAGTCTTAGTCCTTTATGGTCTTGTTTGAGCCTTCAAACCACTCCCAGTTTTGTGAATATGAGAGATCATCCTAATGGGTCTTTTTCTCTTCCCATTGTTGCCCTGTAGATCCAAGATGACTAAATATATCTGTATCAAAGAACACCCATTCCTTCTCCTGGGAGGAGAAATATGAAATGTCAGAGAATTCTCTTGTTCTCAGAATATGCTGGGACCTTCTGGAAAGCACAGCTGGATCTTGCCTTTGATTTGCTGAGTGGGGAGGCATTTCCTTCTCTGGCAGATTCATCTTCTCACTCCATCAGGGAAAATGCAGAGTGTTGACTGAATTCAAGTAGCATTTTTCTTTGAGCTCCTGGAGAAAGATAAGGCCAGATTTTTGTGTCTTGGCATAGTGAAATGAACTTAATTGTAAATGTTCTAATGTCTGGATATTCATATATGTAAATATTATAATTTGTGTATGTGTGGGAAGTACTTGCTGCAGACTTAAGGTGATAGTTTTCAAGGAAATGCACCCTTCTCTTTCCTATAGGTTGTGAACATGTGATTATAATAAATAACTTCAACAAATAGCAATTGGACTATGACAAGTCAAATGTTATACTAGGTATTAGATGCCTTTGATCTGAAAAAGATATGACAAGTATTAAGAGAACATTCATTTAGGGAAAAATGGCAATTAGAAATCAGAAGCTTTGCAGGGTGTTTCCCTGACTGAGTCACTCTGAGAAAGGATATGGGAGTAGGAGGCCGAAGAGATCATCCTCAAGGTTAAGCTTGGCATCCATCTTCAGGTTGCTGTATCCTTACTGACTAGAGCAAAATTGAGTTTCTAAAGTTCCCAGGGGCACTGGGGGACAGTCTGAGGGGTGGGCTAGTGACTTTGTGAGGACAGATGTGAGACTGCTCCATGTTTGGCCCAACACACAACTATGCATTGAATATACAGATGGGAAGATGTAATATGTTAATCTATCTCAAGCCAGGTTTTCCTCTCAGATTTCAAAATGGCTCCCCAAATTCTCTTCTTCCAAATTACTTCACTAGGGAGCCTTCTTTTATGACTCATCATTTCTTACAACTTCTTAGGTTGAGATTATCTTGAACTCCCTACATATCTGTAGCAAATGGTGAAAAACCCCTATTACGGTACATATCACACAGTGTGTCCTAATCAACACTTTACACGATTCTCTCCCCCCTTAGATGGTGAACATCCTCAATGCCTGACCTAAGGCTTGGCATGAGTAGACACTCTATTAAGTTTGCTCAAGAAACACATTGAACAATTTCATAATTCATTCTACATCTAAATCAGGTTATAACCTGCCTACTCTCTGGGTGCTGGGTCTAAGTCTTAAATATTGAATCCATTCATAGAAATATCGGTTCATTTGGGGCTAACTTGCCTGTCTCTCCTATTTTCCTTGGATCTGCTGTAGATATGTGATGAAACAGATGTGCCAAGGCAGCTTTACCTCATACTTTATTAGAGAAGCTGTTATGTGAATCAACTTGCAGAACAGGGAGTTTACTTTATGCATGTCCGGGAGCACTAGTCAGTTGCCTGGAATTCTTAATCAGACTGCAGGGGAAGGGATGGAGGAAGCACTAGCACATCCTGAGCAGGTGATTCCAATTTGTAAATTAGGCAAACAACAATAGATTTAATTGTTTCAATATTCTCTGTCAGACTTTTCCTTTTTTCCATGCTCTGGACATACCTACTTGGCTTTGTTTCACAGCTGATCAAAGATGTTCTTTTAAATGAGAAGTCACACCCAGATAAGAGTAGATGCCACAGGCATCTGAGCTTATGACCTGCCTACAAAGCACTTAACTCACGAACATCACTGATCAGGTTTTTAAAAATTCTCTTGAATTTTTATGATGAGACTATATAGTTCTGTATGTGTGGGTGTGTAGAGGGGCAATTATCTTGGGGTCTCTGGCTTTCTGAGGCTTGTGAGGTGGTGCAAGAAGAGCCCTGCCTAGCCCAGGAAGAGCTATATGCTCCCCTCCCTGGAAGAGAGGAGGAAGTCTTCTTAATCACGAATTTTTCCAGCACACCTCTGACCAGTGATAAACAATCATTGGCAAGATGGATGAAGCAAGGAAACTGGGCTCTGGCATTTGATTATGAGAGCTGTTCAGACAGAGGATTCCAGGGCCAGGGTGCCTGTCGAAATCAGTGTAGGAAGCTAGAGTGATGGGGACATTTAAAGAGCATCGGGGTGCTCATGAAAACAACATGCTGAGCAGCAGAACACATACATATGTTTTGGGGTATAAATAATTCCTAATTAGTAGCTTAATTTTGGAAGAAAGCTTTCAAGATGGTAATGCAACCATAGGCAATGCTCATTATATATAGAGGCTGAGAGGATGCAAAAAGCTTGAAAGAAAAAAGAACTCATCTCTACCTCAAGGAACAGGCAACTCTTAGAAAAGGATCCCCAGAGTCTTAGAAATCTGAAAAAGAATAGTGATAGGTCTCTGTATCCAGTCTTCTGTCTTAAAGCAGTAAGTTGGCAAAGGGATGGAAACCCAGTGGAAATCAGTAGAGTTTCAGTGGTACCAGTGACCCAGCTCCTGGGTCTTTACTCATACTGCCAAGAGGAGTGAGTAACGCATTCCAGGAACCTGCCTGCTTGCTGACCTACCCTGTTTTCTCTCTCCTTATTTACCTCTCAAAGTCGGATTGTGTTCATTAAACCATCTAATGAAGCCATTGTAAATCTTCACAAAGCGGGGGTCACAAACCAACACCCAGATGTGTAGGACATAAGCCCTCCCCATCTCGTTCCCACAGTGAGAATTCCATCCCTCACTACTCAGTAAATGACTTTTTTTTCCACCAGGGATATTTCCCTTGATTATTTCTAAATACGTTTATATTTAGTAGGTTTATCTGTCCATTCTATTTTTCATATATATGTATGTGTGTGCATATGTGTATATGTATATAAACATACATGAATATATACATGCTTATGTGTATATACTTAGTGGGATATATATATAGTAGAATATTTAACACAAGACACTTCATTTTATATAATACATATGTTTTACACACACACATTTATTACTGAAATGTAACTTTAAGACTGCTCTAGCTCAAGGATAATGACCAGATGCCTGAATCAGGCACTCTATGTGGGCAAGAAAGGCCCTGAGCCCCCAAGAGTGAGAACTCTGGAAAGTGAGGAGGGAGGTCTCTGCTGCCTGGGTGACTCACAGGGCATCTCGCAAGAGGAGGGTATGAACTGGGCTCTGAGGATGGGCAGAATCTCTTTAGCGGGTAGAGGAGAAGAATGCATTAGAGTGTTTTGTCTTTGGGGGACTCCTAGCCTGTCAGAAGAATCATTTTCCCTTTTTTTCCCTCTCTACTCTGCATGTGAAATGGGCCTTCTTTGTTCTTTCCTTCCTGAGACAGAGAGGACTTTTATTTAGTCCTGCAGCAAGGGGTCCTCTGAGATCCCGTCTCTCCTGATTGTTGCTCATAGGGAGGCAGCTCTTCTGTGATTACATGGGGCAGCAGCCTCCTCCATCAGGATGGAGATCTCAACAGGGAGATCAGGAAGAAACGGCTAAATATGAGGGAGCCTTAGTTGGGTGATGTGATATTGTAGTTTCTAAGAAATAGATGTGGTCTTTCTTCCCTGTTCTGGCAGAGTTCCTAAAGCCCTTTGAATTTCCTAAGCCCAGAGGGTCTTAAAGGTGTCTTTTGTTATGTTAATGAGGTGACAATGGGAAAGCTACTCTGATGGGGTTGGTTGCCAGGGGAACCAACCTCTTGATTAGAGGGTTGAAAATCTTTAGTCCCACCCTCCTAACCTCCTGTCTGGAAAGAGTTGCTGGAGGTTGAAACCATTTCCAATGGTCAGTGATTTAGCCAGTCTTGTCTATGTAATGAAGCCTGCACAAATGCCCAAATACATAGGGTTTCAGGTTTCTGGGTTGGTGAACACATGGGGCAGTTCTGGGAGAGTGACATTCCTGGCCCATGCATCTCTTCCAAAATTATGTCCTTTCACAATAAACCAGCAATCTTGAGAGTAAAGAGGGTTTCCTGAGTTCTGTAAGCCAGTGTAGCAAATAATTAAAACCAAGGAGGAAATTGTGGGAACCTCTGATTTATAATTGATCTATAAGCACAGGTGACAACCTGAACTTGAGATTGGCATGGGAAGTGTGTGTATGTGTGTGTGTGGCGGGGGGATAGCTAGGGTGGTGTCTTATAATACTGAATTCTTAATCTGTGGAACCAGACACTCTCTCCAGGTATCAGAATTGAGTTGAAATGTAGGACACTGGTACCCAGAGTTACTTGGTGGTGTGGGAGAAACCCCCTCACTTTGAAATTTGTACCAATACCCATTTAGGTAAACATATCTGGCTTACCTGGATGGTTCCCCCAATTTGATGCCTGTTGGCCTAGTATCCTGGTCAAGGTAAACTTCCCATGACTCTTAAAACTATTCCCATTTATATGATGAATTATATGGTCTCTCCCAGCAACTAATGGCAGTGAGGAGGAGCAAATAGAGGGTGAATGATAATATTTCTTGACAGAAACTTTGCTGGAAAAGGCTTAGCCTTGAGATCTAGCAGTGATGGTCAATATCACCCCAGGCTAAAGAGGTAGCAACAAATTCTACATGAGGACAAGGCTGATTTCATCAGAAACGGTTGACTGCTAGACTCCCCCCAACCCATCTTGTACCTAGGCAAAGTATCCTAGCCACAGAATGGACGACTTTGGTCTGGAGCACTGGGTGTGCTCTGATTGTTGGACACTCTAGGCACATGATTGCCAATAGTGTAACAGGGTGGTCCTGTAACAATAGTACTCACCAGCAGACTCTATGTAACCAGGCCATGGTGTTAGCTGACACAATGAGGGGCATACCAGCGCACCCCCCCCCAAGTCTTGCACACTCTAAATGGGTTCTGCCATCCACCACATAAAGACAAAACCTCCTCTCAGTGCGTAAGACCTTCAATAGAAATGAACTTTAATAGAATTAGTGTGCAATAGAGAGAAGAGAAAGGATATTGTTCAAATAGTTTCTCCATGAAACAACCAAAGTTTCCCATCCCTCTGGGTAAATGCCCAGCCAAACAGTGTTGGTCCAAAGTATTGATGTTCCAAAGTAATGTTTGTGATTTTTTTTTCAGCAGTACTTGCCTCTCGGGAGCAATGGTTTATTATTGCTGGGTTTCTACTAGAAGCCTGGCCAATCCTGCCTTGAGATTGGCATGGGAGGTGTGTGCATATGTGTGTGTGGGGGGGGAGGGGGGCAGCTAGGGGGGTGTCTTATAAGACATCTCTCATAAGTCTTATAAGTCATCTCTAGGCAGGTTTGCTTTAGGAAAAGTCTCTTCTAGAGAGAACCCACTGAACAGGAAGAAAATTGTCCCCAGGGGCTGGTGGTTCATGCCTTAGAAGTCTGACAGTTATCAGGGAAATCAGTAAAAGCCTGAGTCCCAGCCTCCTAGTACTGATCTCAAAGCAGACTTCAGCAAAATCAACAATTTTATATCTCTATTCTAGCTTTAATTATTTTGTTTTGTTTTAGGCTAATATTTATTATACAAGTAGATGTGCCAGATTCTTTGGTATGCATTATCTCATTCCACCCTCCCAGGACCCTCTTCAGTCAAGATGCTGATTCTACCCCAGCTGCATAGATGAAGGGCAGCACCCCTGGTGAGAGAGCCAGGCCAGGCCCTTGGCCCAGCAACCCACCTGCCCTTAGGCTAGAGAGCATGTTAGGGGCATTCCTGGTGCCTGGGCTTCCTTCTGGGTTCCCTGTGAGCTTGCTGTTCCCTCCATCCATCTCACCACCATAACACCCATATGCAGGGCATGCATGGGCCATCTGAGACACAAAGAAAGGAGAGAATAAGTCCTTTATTCTGCTTGGAAGACAGGAACTGAGGTCTCCTGAGGCACACTGCCAGCCCCATCCCTGTGTGGGTCCCTGCTGACATGTAAAATAACATTTTCCAGATGGGAGTCACCCCAATACCAATCCAAAATGTGCCTCTCTCATCCATTTTTGGGCATTTAGGTTACTTTCATAGTCTGGCTATTATAAGCAGTGTTGCAATGAACATGGGGTGCAAGTTTCCTTTTGAATTCATGTTTTATATTCCACTACCTAGGAGTGGAATGGCTAAGTGCCCCAAAAAATGGGCATATAAACATATCAAGAAAATGTGGCATATATACATATTGGAATACTACTCCATCATCAAAAAGACACACTCATGCCATTAGTGGCAACAATACTAAGTGAAATAAGCAAGAAGGAGAAAGACAGACACCTGATGGTGCCATTTATAGTGAAATATAGAGAAACTAAACAAAGGCTGAAATAAAGTCAAGCTTAAAAATTTACTGTTGAAGGTTGAAGAATCCAGAACTGAGGAATCCAGAAGGTGAGAGGGAAGGGTGAGAACAAATTGGGGAAGTAGCACCATGGCCTAAGGCAAAGAACTACAGGTCCTTTAGTGGCCAATGCACTATGGCAACAAAAGCTGGAGGGAGGAATCCTATAAAGATGTAAACCAAAGGCATGGTAAAGAAAACAATACAAAATAAAACCCAAACTGTGTTCTGTCTGTGGGTGTGGGGGATTTTCTTTTGTGTAACAGTCATTTGTGTCATCTTGTACATTGAGAGACTATTAGGTCAGTACTGTCTTGGTTGTCCACATACATGTTATTTTAGCTATTTTGAGCATTTACTCTGCACCTTTACCTGTATTATCACATCTGATCCTCATGCTCAAATCCAGCTGGTTGAATTTCTGTCCACAGAAGGGGATGTTGAGGCACAGGGGGTAAGTTAACTGGCTGGAGGGGGCAGGCCGGGCAGCACGTGTGGTTCTGCTGCTACTTAACTACAGGGATGGCTGTGAGTTTCCAGGCAGAAGAGTGACGGTGTTCACTAGCACAGAGACCTCCAGTCTCTTCCTCACTGTAGCGCCCCAAAACATCTATGATCACCAGCCACCTTCATTGGGATGCACAGAGGTGATCCCGTGGGTCATGCAAACCTGGCAGAAAGACTTGCCAGTGAAGTGAATTGGGCTGGAGATCAGGGGCAGTTTGAGATTCTAAGGAATCCTTGGGGGGAAAAGGAGCTGAAATTATCCTAGACTAGGGAAGAGCTTTTCCCTCACTGCCAAATTTCAGTCCCAATTTCAGGTTGAGCTGATCTGTCTCAGCCTCCCCCCGCCTCAACTCCTGCTCCTTCTGGAGATGCCGGGCCCTGTCCCAGCCCCTTACAGACTCCTTTCATTTTTTTTTAAGATTTATTTATTTATTTGGACAAGCCCTGGGTACAGTCAGAAGCACGGAGGGGGAGTTGGTGAGAGAATTCACCAGAGCCAGAGCAGGGAACAGAACAGGCAGACTGACGAAATATACTGCTGAGGGGAGCAGTGGGTGCGGCAGGAGAGGTCTGTGCACCATGTGGGACCCTCGTGGGCGGCCGGGGATCGAACCGGCGCTGCAGAGGCTGCGGGCAGCTTTGCAGCCCAGCGCTCAACTGCTGTGCCACTGGGGAGGCCTTCAGGCTCCTTGCATTTGCAGACACTCTTTCTCTTCTCTTTTCAACGTCAGTATGTCTTACCTTTCCTCAGGACAGCCCAGAGCTCCTCCTTCTCTGTGTGATGTGCCTCCCTGGGGCCCCCACTTATACCCTCTGTCCTCTTGGTGTTGGCACCTAGTGAGGTAATCCTCTCCCCACTCTACTGGGGATCCAGTGAGGTGCCAGGTGCCCACTCCTTGCTCAGTGTCTACACGTTCTCAGTGCTGAGTCCTTACCTGAGGATGCACCCACCTCTTGCACACCACCTGTGCTCCTTGGATATTAAGATACTCCTCTTGGGAACAGTTCCTTTTTGAAAAAGAGAATGGGGGAGAGTGCCCAATGTGACCCAAAAGTTACAATTACTATGGAAAATAGCTAACAGCATTTTGAAATGTGATCAGCAGGGTGCGGAACACGCTGGGTTTGCAGGGCCCTGAGACCCCCACTGACTGGAGGTCCCCTGTGCTGGACCAACCACATGGCTAACGTCCATCCCAAAGCTCTGAGTGAGTGTTCCATCCTGCAAACGTCCATCCCAAAGCTCTGAGTGTGTGTCCTGTCCTGAAAATGAGGACCTGGGGCAGGTTGTGGCCTTCCAGCACCAAGGTCAGTTCTGCAGTGGAGACTGGGTCTCAGATTGGCTTCTCCCCAACCACAATGCCCTACTTGGAACCCTCTCTGCCCTTGCTGGCACTCCTGCTTCCTCCTGTCTCTAGCCCCCCAGCCCCCAGTCCTGCCTGCCCCCCTTTTATTTATGCTTTTTTCTCTTGTTGCTCCTATTCTCTAAGCTTTAACTAAGGGTGGGGATGAGGCTGAAGAAGGAAGGGACTGAACGAGGGGTGTGTCACTTGTGGCGGCAGCTTGTCCCCGTGCCCTTGCACCTCCAGCCCGCCGCTGTGCCCCCCTGTGCCGCCAGTGCTGTCTGCTCACCTGGAAGCCAGCACATTTCCTCCGCTGCCTGATTAGAGGGCGCGCTGCAGCCCTGCACCGCTGAGCCACTTCTTAAATCAGATGCTCACTTAGCACAATCACCTCATTACGGGGAGTTTAGTGCTATTGTAGTTTTACATACGCTTTGAGGACTGGTTTTGGGTAGAGAAGAATTCAATTGTGGGCTTCTGCATGTGGAGCTTGCGTGAATGTTATTCTTTTAGAAAATCAATTGCTGGCCACGGAGGCATTTATTAGGCTGGAGTTCTAACAAGAAACCCACAGCTGCCTCAGGAGCTGGGAGGTTATACAGAAGGAAGGAAAACAGGGAGCAGATGGGGCAGAGCAGGCTTAAACTGGAGTTGCTTGACCTGACTTGCCCCACCCCAGGCAGTGCTATTTCCTCAGCGTGAGGTAGAACTGACTTTCCTGGAGAAGTCTCTTGGCCAGTATTACCTAGATTTCCCTGGCAGTGACCTGCCTGTTTCCAGGACCATTTTGGCCATGATCAAAATGTCAAGAACTAAGGACTAAGCTACACTAATCACGGTTTTGCCTTGCAGCTGAAGGGAGTAAAGTTGGATCCCAGCCGCTAGCTCCAGGTGCAGAAGTTGGTGACTCCTCTTTTCTCACGGTCCTCACCGTGTCCCCTCTGAGGGCAGCTGTCATTGACTTTCCCTTCTCCCAGTTTCTCAATATCAGTCTCTGAAAAATGTTTTCCATTGCTTTTGTTAGGGGGAAAGGATGTTCTAAGCTAATCCCATGCAGGCTTTGTGGACCCCACCCCCACTCCAGACCAAAGCCATCAAGACATTGGGAAAGACAAATCCCGTCACCACCAAAAGGAAGGTGGCTGGGACCTGAGGGTGGGGTTAAGCAGCCAGGTTGGGTATAAAAACCAAACATGTGGGCCTTGGGGGCTCTCGCTCTGTCACTCTCCTCCTGGCTTCACGGCTCCTGGCTTGCGGCCAGCTCTCAGAGCGCCATTTGGGATTCCAGATCGGCGGATCGGGTAGGACGCATTTAAAACTTTGTCTCCCACTTTTCTCCCTGAGTTGTACATTTCCTCATTTGCCCTTCCCTTGTAAATAAACCTTTTATTAACCTTTCATGTGTGCCTGCAGTAGAGTATTGATAAGTCCTTTTAAGCGTGTGGGTGAGGACCCACAGTCAGGCGCCCCATTTTGTATCGGGGCTGCCCTATAACAGTTTGGCACCCAATGTGGTTTCCAAGTTACACCCGCGGTTGACCAGCCCAAAGTAACATTCCTTGCGTTGGTCACCATAAGTGCACTAGGTCTGTAGGACTCACAGTGTAATCCTTGTCTCAAGTCCTGAAAAGTCTGTTTTTTTCCTGTGTGTACAGCTCTTGTGGGTGTGTTTTTGACTCAAATATGGCCTCAACCATGAGCTTATACAGTTTCATCCCTAGCTAAGTTCTTTCAGTTTCCTTCCAACCTTGAATTTAAGTAGACTTCTTCCATTAAATATCACCACCAGTTTCATTAATGTAAATAATTTAATGAAGCCTGGTGTATGGCACATAATTTTACTATTGTATACATACATGGGTGGTTTACAAGCCATCCCTTTACAGTCTGTGCTTCTGGGTGTTTTTTTGGTAATATGTGTAAGCGCCATTTGCTACATTCTTGTTTCTACGAGAGGTAGATGTTCTACTTCACATACTAAAAATGTACAACAACAACACATTCAGGCTCTTAACTTAGCCATGCAACAACAAATTCAGGCTCTTAACCTGGCCATACAACAACAAAATCAGGCCCTTGATTTAACTATTAAGGGTATGGGGAATGAGAACCATAACATTTTTGAGTCAGCTTTTAAAAGCATACAAGATCAAGCTTTTAAAGGTATGCAGGACCAGATAGAGGTCGCCCTCCATAAATTAAATATGGCGGAGGCTTGGCTGAGGGCACAGAGAAAGGATAATCCGTTTTGTATTGGGGCTGCCCTATAACACTTCTATTTTTTTCTTTGCAAGATGCATCCTTTCCTCTCCCCAGCCTGCCTTCCTGGCACCTCCTCCCACTCCTCCCATCCCCTCCCTCTCACTATTTACCCACTGTCCACTTCAGGTCAGTTAGAAATTTTACTGAACATCCTTTTGCATGCATGCTACCTGGGGCAATCTTCTCATTGAAGGGACACGAGGTTCCTAGGAGGCCGAGGACCTGGTGAAAACTACTCCTCCGGGAATCAGCAAGCTTCCCCAGGTTTGTCTTTCCCATGGAAAGACAAGCTTCAGTGAGCAAGTCCATTTGGTTGGCTTCAAGTCTGCTAACATCCACTGGCCAAAGCCTGGGGCAGCCTCTGCAAAGGGATTCAAGGCACAGGGTGTGGATTAGGGAGGGGTAAGCCCTGGGGCCAGGAACACAAACACTCCTGGGTGTTGAAGGCTAGAGCTCCTTGCTCTCTTGTCATGGGTTCCTGCTGTGGCAGGCCAGCCCAGTACTTTCCAGGAAGCTGGAGAAAGACAGGGCAGCTTCCCCTTCAGCCCCAGCTAATAAAACATTTGTAGACATAGAGAGAGATATTAAGCCAGGAGGAGAGAAAGAAAAGGGCCACTTTGAAAAGCCTTTAGAAAGCCTTCTCCTCCATCTGTTCAGTTCGTGGGAAGGCTCTGTTTTCCGTACTTAACGGATTTGTAAATTCATTACCAACAAGTAAAATGTACAAAGCACACACAGAGACATCGGGGTCTGATTCACCATCTGCTGGGAGTTGTATCCCTGCAAATAGAGTGGTGCTTCTCCCTGTCAGTGAGTTGGGTGGTCGCTGGTGCACCCAGGCGCAAAGGTGACCCCCAAAGTTCTCTTCCTCCTTATTTTTCTGCACTTGGGGAAGACACTGAGCACAGAACCCCTGGACTCTCCCTCTCCTTCCCCCATCTGACCCTTGAGAGCTGCAGAATGCCTGTGGCTTGCCACAAAATGTAGAATGTCCTCTTAGCTTCTGCAGATTCTGAGTGAAGGTAGGACATGGCTCTTTTTAGTTGCTGCAGGTTGGAACTCTGTCCCAGTGGCACCAGCTTGACTGGACTTGGTGGGAAGGACCATTGGCCAGGTTCTCTCCTATTAAAAACATTGGCTTCCAAAGTGCTATTCCAGCCTGTGTTTTTGCTATTCCAGAGAAGTGCATTTAGGGCTGGTCCCCAGCAAATGTGGGAATGAACAAGGTTCATGCCTGCCTCCTGATGTGATGGCCTCCTGGCTCCATGCACTTGAAACTCTGCCTCCTCAAAGAGATAGCTCTGGTCATGTGACTACATTATTACATACCCTGCTGCCCTGGCCCCTCAGGCCAAGCCCGGGCTTTACCCAGGGAATAATGGAGCAGCTCCAACCCAAGCCCACCCTTCCTTCTTACACTCTGCCTTCATGACCCTGCTCAGACCCCCATCTTCATCTTATACCTCTGAGGATGAGATTTAAATCCCGCTGCCTAGGAGCATTCCTAACTCATGGCAGGTACCCCACTAGCGCGTGTTGATAAGGTTGAGAAGCTTCTCCCCCCATTGCCTACCTCCTTAGCTGCGTTTGGGACTGATCTCCTTTGGGAGTAAGCTGTTATACTCTCCACTCCAGTCCTCCCCACTTATTCAAATCTCAGCCAGCTTTCAAGACCCAGTTCAAGAGCCTCCTGCTCCACTAAGCTTCCCAGTTTATCCTCATATGTCTCTCCCAGAACTGCTCACTTTTCTATACTGCTCTGCGCAGAAAAGACCTGACAGAACAGGCTGGATGCTGCTATCTTTAGCAAAGCCTGCTTGCAAGGTTGGCCCTTGACTGGCGTCTGGGAATATGGCTGGTAAACAGGTCCCTTTATTCACATATATAATAGTTTCTCTAAAGGATAAAGTGAATCTTCCTGCCTAGACTGTGTTTATTCTGACTGGGTTTTTACCATGTGTCTGTTTGCCCTGCCCCAGTAATAATCTGGGCACTGAGTCTCTAATGGGCTTCCCTGGGCAGAAACATCACTCAAGTGTTGCTACATTTTTGTCACTAGGGAAATAAAATAGCCCTGGGTGCTCAATCCTGGGAAGAAGAGAGCATGGAACTGCCTGCACATGGATTCTTGCAGATATGCACTTGGGTCTTAGCCTCTTACATATCCAGTTGTGTGTTCTGGCTACAGCGTTGCAAGAAATATTAACCGTGAGTACAATTGAACGCTGAATGCTTTGAGTCCTTCTAATGAATAGCCAACGTCTCAGGGATCCCCCAAAATATGCTCATTTGGAACCTTAGATTATGGTGCCTCAATTACTGTTACATAACCAGTTCTCGTAAGCAGGCTTTACATCTCCCCCCTCACCCCAAGATCCTAAAAGTGAAACACACCTTGTTTATACTTGCATTGTATGCAACTCTTTGCACAGGACACCCAGCAGGAGTTAAAAAATACCTGTTGAGAGAATGAATGAATAAGTGAAAGAAACGTAAGGCCACCAGTGGTTGAGGCAGTGGCCTCATGGCAGACTGTGGGCAGGTAGTTGAGATGCTTTAATGCTCTCAGCGGTGTCCCAGTTCCTGGGGCAAAGGGACGCTGAATTGATCAGACTCTAGTAGGGTTTCCAAGTAATTCCTGGCATCATGAGACAGCCAAGGAAGTCTTTGCTGAGACACCAGGAGATTCAGACCAGTCTACTCATATGCAGTAAGAAGCAACTACTACAGACCCAAAGCTGCTTGCAAACAGTTTATCAGGAGCCCAGGGACTAATGTCCTCAGCATTGTTCCCTGAACCAGAGGGCCACAGAGCAGCTGTTTGCATAAATCAAAAGTGTAGGGAGGTGGTCATAGACATTTTTGTACATTTACTTGCAAAATTACACACATAGACATATGCTTAGATATGCATGAATAGACATGTTGCACATATCCCTGTGTGCTCATGAGCTCATATTAATTTGTATAGGCTTGCAAGCTGAATGCATGAGTTTATACATTTGGGATGTGCAGGCATGTGTCCATGTACTATGAGAGTGAAGTATGTGGACATAGGTGCCCATGCATCCTGATCTTCCCTTATCTGCTCTACGCTGAGCACAGACAGCTGCTTTAATAACATCTGTAGCTGAGCCAGTGTGCTAACTGCTGTGGCCCCATCGTGCTGTCAGGATTGCTCTAGCCTTCTCAGGATTACCGGTACTCAGTGCAGTTTAAATATATCTCCAGTCTTAATCCCTAAACAAAGATTCAATGATTTCTGCTAAATATGTTGGATTATTTATTAAGATAAAGTCAAGGATATGAAAGTCACGTCTGGTGCAACACTGTTTGCCGTTCAAGATACAATATCATGAAACCGGGTACCCCCCCACCCCTGGGAGGTGGCTGAAGGAAAGAGAAAGTCAGTGACTGATTAAAACAGACTAATTCCTAGAGGCAGAGTGGCCACCGTCTTTGGTGATCCCAGCTCCTGTAGCCCCACCACAGTAGGGGAGAGGTGAACTACTACCCCCAGCACTGAGAGGAGGCTTGGCCATTCAGCAAGGACCATGCACCAGGTGTGGAATAATATGCTCAGTGAAATAAGTCAGAACGAAAAAGAAAAATATCAGATGGTTTCACTTATAGGAGGAATATAGCAGAACCAAATAAGGCATTAGAGAAAAAACAAAAACAATAAAAAACGTAACAAAACTAAACAGACAACTATAAATCAAAGGCATTCTACAGGGGAGAGAGAGGGAGAGGGCTCGAAAGGGAAGGGAAGAACACAAGAGACTATAGTGATGGTGCACAGATGAATTGGTGGTGGGAATTCTATGGGGACTGCACCTGAGATAAGAAAGCAAACGTAGGGCCTCCCCTGGTGGTGCAGCGGTTGAGCGCTGGGTTGCGAAGCTGCCCGCAGCCTCTGCAGCTCTGGTTCAATCCCCGGCCACCGGCGAGGGTCCCACATGGCACTCAGACCTCTCCTGCCGCACCCACTGCTCCCCTCAGCAGTGTGTTTCATCTGTCTGCCTGTTCTGTTCCCTGCTCTGGCTCTGGTGAATTCTCTCACCTTCCCGTGCTTCTGACTGTACCCAGTGCTTGTATAAATAAATAAATAAATCTTAAAAAAAAAAAATAAAGCAAACGTAAAAAAATGAATAACGATATAGTGATGTAAAACATATATAAATAAAGAAATCCTCTGTGAAACTACAAAGGAGAGTTACGTAACTCCTACTTTCAAAGAATTCCCAGTTATGGACCAGTTATGGTAGGGAAAGCCCCTACCCGCTTTGGGAATATTTCTGGGCATGTTAATAGGGTGCATCCATTCTCTACAGGCTTGTGCCAGGAAGCAAATCTGGGTGGATTTCTGCTCACGCAGGAGGTCGCATGTTCCCTGGACTCAGCTACCTGTATGGGCTCAATCAGTCTGCCTGATGACTTCCCCTGTAGTTACTAACAACTGTGGCTACAAGTGTCTTGTGACCTATTCATTAGAGTTTTTGAACACTGGCTTCAAAAATTTGTCAGGAGTCTGATTTAGATTCCAGCTCTATCGTGTGTTGTCTAGATGACGGGGGTCATGTCACCTGCCATTTTGTAGCTCATTCTTTTCATTGGTAAAGTGTTTATGAAAATTATAATCTGACACACGTGGAGAGTTGTAAAGAGGACTCTTCCAAATATACTGCAGCATTTTAGAATCCTTAAAGAAAGGACATATGAGCATTAGAGGTTAGGGGCCAGGATGCTTACTTCCTCTTGTCCTGTTCCGGGTGGAAGCTCTCCCATTCCATGTATCTGCACTTGACTGTTCTGCTTGGTGGATTTGGGGAGAGGATTATGAATCGACCCTTTCCTCCTGCCTCCTCTGACTCCAGCCAGCCTGCTCTAAGGAAGCATTTATGTCTAACCCCTCCTCTCAGTGAGTTTTACAAGGGTGGGCCTCATTTCTACAGCTACCTGAGGTTGGGTGGGTAATCAGCATTGCAGTTTGAGTGATATCATGCAACTGACCTAACGTGATTAGGCTGCAGTCTCCAGCCTTGCTTTATCAGTAATAAAGGTATTATTTTGATATATCTTCATTGTCACATTCTGAAGCTTCTCATTTGTTTCAGAACTGAGGTAGAAAAAGGGGGTATGGTTAGTTGAGTCCCCTTTTATTTTACCCCAACATGTATCATTTTTAATTACTTTCATTAAGAGATATCCCAGACGTTTTTATTTCTGAATCCCTGGGATTGATTTTAAGTAGTTCCCACTCCTGGGCAATAGGATTTGAGTGAGTGGCTCTGAAAACTGAAGGCCAAATGTAGACAGTTTCTGGGTACAGTGGGGAGTGGGGCATTGGCTCTGTTCTCTCTTCCCCAGTTCCAACCTCCACTCCCCCTCCTGCATGGTGCCTGACTGCATCCCACCTGTTAAACGGGGCACAGTGTCTTCTCTCTCACCCTAAGCTTATTGCTCCTCTCTCCTGCTCTCGAACGCCCCCACCCCGGACCTTGAGTCCAAGCCTCTCTGTAAATCTCAACCAAGGAGCCTTACCTTTTTCCTGGCAACCGGTGATTGACTCCCTGAGTGAAGTGAGCAGTGCTGATGTGTATGAAGGGCGCTGTGCAGAAATAAATTGTGCAGAAGATGAGTGAAGGCTTAGAGAAGAAATGCTGGCTCTGGCAAGAAACACAGGGACCCTGCGGGCTGTGCCACCCTCTGTGAGTGATGGACCTGCTCGGTCTGAGTTACTGCCACGTGCCAGATTATCATTCTGAATAGTTCAATACGGCTGCAGGAGGGCAGGCACAGCACCTGGCCCCATTTCATAATCTTGGAAGTTCACTGTGACACAGGGTGTGTGCTGGCCTGCAGAGACCAGGAGACAATTTTTTTTTTACCTGGGTGCCCAAAGACCACAAAGTTCAGTAAAATGAATGATGCTTTGAGAACTTGTCAATTGAGAAATCAGGGAGTAGACCAGGGTGTAGACCATTAAGTCTCCAGGAGTCCCTGTCATGTTACCAGATTTGATAACCATAGTTTGTCACAGGTTAGTTATATGCTAAATTTGCTTGTTTTAGAAAAGACACATTGAGAGGCAAGGTAGTGTGATAGGAAGAACACTTGGCTGGGGCCCACAGTGCCCTAGGCTTGGAATCCTAGGGTAGCCTTCCATCAGCTGTCTGACCTGAGCAGGTCACTAGCCCTGCTTCAGCCTGGGGGTCTCCATCTGTGAAATAAAGAAAGTACACACTTGCTTTCCCTGGCCCATTGTGGTGTTGTGGGAATCTAAAGGGAGAATGCATCTGAGACGACGTTATAAGATGTACAGCCATTTTACAGACACGTTCAGAGGTTCATGTCTTGACCATGTTGAGACCTTGTCAAGTGAGAGACCAGAAAGGGCCTTGGTGTTTGTGGTGATGGCTTGTTTCCCTTTCCTCACCCCTTTCTGTCCCTTCAGCCTTCACTTCCTAGGGTCTTCCTGTACCTGCCTCGGTACTCCCAGGGTGCTTCCCGGAGCCATTCTCTGTGCTCTGCCCATATCTGCCATGCCCCAACTTGAACAATTTTATTCTGTTCATTTCTCTGCAGTCCTCAGCCATCCAAGATAAAGGTTCATTCACTAACGACATAGTTCGCCCTTGGGGTTTATGCTAATTCATAGTGTGTGATATGAAGGAGCAGATCTTTAAATGCAGGAATTTCAGACAGAGAGTCTAAGGTCATTATTCCTAAAACCCTCAAGCCCACAGTCCAATTCGGTAGGCGGAAGTAGACGCTAAAGCATTCACACAGCACACCATCCCCTAGCACCTGCCTAGGGGTTTCCCTGTGCATTAGGTGTTTCGCTCCAGGAGCACAGTCTTTGAGCATCCCTCTAAATATTATATTCAGGTTTTGTATACCTTTGAGTGTGCTCCTGTTTCCTCATACCTGGAATCTCAAACTGAGGACTCAAAGCACAGTGCTGAAGCCCAATCTGCAACTGCTCTTACATGCCCAGAGTGGAAGTGTCTGCAAGAAAAACTAGTCAAATCCTAGGTTTAACTAGTGCATCATTCATACTTTAGTAGGTGTTTTGGATCGATCAGAACAGACAGGCTCTGGGGAAGTTCAGCCTGGACAAGAAGAAATGACGTGGAATGCAAGAGAATACCTCAAGTGCAGGTAAGAATTCCATCTTTTATTAATCTCTTTATTCATTGATTGATTGAATCTTTCATTCCCTGACCTAAATGCATTGTGGTTTACTGTGTTCTTGGCAAATTCCAGCTGAGGGCATCCAGCATGTCTTCAAGGAGACAGATGATGATATGTTTGAAATGAGTATGGAATATCTTGATAGGAAGAGACACGGGAGTTCACAGTGCCACCACAGGCACCCCACTAATAAAGACTAAGAACAGGGATGAAGCAGAAAGTTAGTTGTTAAATTGGACAAATAAGGAGAAGGAGCAAAAGATGAGAACACAAATGTGGCTAGAGTCAGAATGCAGAGGATCTGACACAGCACACTCAGGAATCGGTACATGATGCTGCTGGCATGGGGATGCAAGTAAGAGAAGGCAAGATATGATAATACTGGTGGTAAAGGGGCAGGGATAAGGATAAAGTAAAAGGATAATTTTCATAGTGGCAACAAGGGGCCAAAATGAGTAACAACAGTGGGAATGAAAAAGGGGGGTGGAGTCATGAGGCTCTCTGGTGTTGACATTATCCTAACTGGTCTGGCAGTCACTTGGACACGGGACTTGAGAGAGAAAGGGGGGCCAACTTGGACAACTAGGAAGATAGTGGTGAAGAGACACACAAGGGCAAAAGTCGGCATTGAGGAAGATGGGGTCTGTGGCCAGGCTGAGCTACATCTTTAATCCCATGAGGTCATGCCCATGCTGTTTACACCACTCTATCCATCTGCCTATCTTGGTGGAGAAAAAAAACAGAAGGAGAAGGACTTATACAGAAGATATAAGGTAACTGGAAGCCCTAAGGCAGAGGGCTGCCCTACAAAATCTCCCTGTGGCTGAATGTGGATGGAACCCTACCAATTACACATATTTCTGATTGCTCATTAATCTCTCACAACCACATAGAGTTATGTCCACTAGATCTCAATGTATTTCTTGCTCTACCCAATTCAGCACATCTCTTCTCTCTCCTCTGCCTGTCTTGTGAGTCTTCATCTGACATGCCACTGTCCATTCTGCACATTGCTAATGGCATTTGTGGCATGGGGGATGCACTTCCTCCCTTCCCCTCTCATTTAAGTAGGTCTTGCCCTCTTTTGGGGCCCAATGCAAGCCCCAACTTCTCCAGGCAACCTCTCCCAACTGTTTCAGCTCACTCAATTGATGGTCCTATTCAGAAAGAATAGCTCATACATTTGAGGACTTAATGATATCTATCTCCTGTGTTGTTCCTTAATGTTTTCCAAAAATTCTAATGCTCTAGGGAAAAACATAGCCCTATCTAAAATTTAGAGCTAGGATTGCTTTTGGAGACCCTTGGTTCTTGTTTCCGAGTTTTCATACTTCTCTCCTTTCTTCTGTATTCTAGGTCTTCTGTTGTGTCCATCTAGGTAATTTGTAGAAAGAAGAATGACAATCCCAGAATGTTCAAGACATTTTCACTATGCAAAAAGCTACTCAAGGGGGGCCTCCCCGGTGGCGCAGCGGTTGAGCGCTGGGTTGCGAGGCTGCCCGCGGCCTCTGCGGCGCCGGCTCAATTCCCGGCTGCTCCCCGGCCACCGGAGGAGGGTCCCACATGGCGTGCAGACCTCTCCTGCCGCCCGCTGCTCCCCTCAGCAGTGTACTTTGGTCCTTCTGCCTGCTCTGCTCCCCGCTCTGGCTCCGGTGAATTCCCTCACCCTCCCGCGCTTCTGACTGTACCCAGTGCATGTATAAACAAAACAAATGAACAAATAAATAAATAAATAAATAAATAAAAAAGAAAAAAAATTAAAAAAAAAAAAAAGCTACTCAAGGGAAAGAAGGAATATGTAACTCCAGAAAAGCTGAAGAAAGGGAAAGAGAAGGGAAACCAGACAAGGGAAACCAGAGCAGCCTGGGTTGAGTTTGGGGAGAGGTTTGTGATTATGGGAGAATACTTTTGGGGGTAACTTCTATCCTGTGGTGAGAAGAATAGGGATGATAAATGAGTGGAGACTCTTGAATGTTTTGATTTGCTAAAAAATGCAAAGTTTTGAAGGCCTTTTAAATTAGTCAGATTTTTTAATTGTTATCACAAAGGGATTCCATTGTATTTCTACTGTAATTAACAAAAATATAAGAAAATTACTTATTTTGTGACTGTCAAGAGTTATTTTTAAAATTTTTTTGTACTTTTAAGTGTACAAATGTTGCATATGTTTAATTATGTTTTATTGTTAAGCCGTATATATATTCCATTATAGGAGAATGCAGATTTTCCATGTCGTTGAAGTGTGTTGTTCTGACAGCGTTTTGTTTGGAACTCTTTGGGGCTCTTGGATTACCATGTTTGGTTTGTTTTCCAGTTGAGAGGGTTTTAGCAATTATTTTTACATTTTCCTTATGCCATTCTTTTCCTCTTCTTCTGGAGCCCCATGATATAAATATTATTTCTCTTTAGGTTACCCTAAGGAACTCTTACATTTTTCACTTTATTATTTTCCTCTTTGCTGCTCTATTTCTGTGTTCTCTGCCATTGTGCTCTCAGACTTGTTAATTTTCTCCATTACTTGCATTTGTCTACTCTTAAGGCCTTCTATAGTATTTTTAAATTCAGTTAGAATATATTTTTAAAATCTATTAATTCTAATTGAGCCAATCTCACATGTTCTTAATCTCTATTGTGTTTCTGTTTGGGGACATTGGTTTTCTTAATTCAACAAACATGGTTGTAACTGTTACCTCAACTCCTCATCAGACATTTTTCACAAAGCCTGTACTAAGACTTCTCTAGTGGATTTTTTGCTCCAGTATTTGTGCTATGTACTTCATTTTTAGTTTTTATAGGGAGTTTCTTCTTCTCATACTGATAAATTGAATTTAAACCCTTTCTATAAGAAGATAGGTAAAATCAGAGGTAATTTACCCAGGATCACTAAGTGATATTGCATGGACTAATGCCTTTTCACCTGTTCAAATGGGTGGAACGCTGGTGCTGGTGAGTGGTAACAGGTAAAAAGGACCTAGAATGCTAGAATATGGAAGATCCACTGAGCATCAAGTTTCAAGCTTTCTATGGTGCTGTGGGTACCCAAATTTTGTGGTGGGGATGCAGTGATCTCCTCCCCTAGGCCCGCCAGTTGACTAAAATGTCTTGTGAAAACCTCTAGTTGAGCAATAGATGTAGTGCTGGGTATGGACTATGTGCTGGGTTGACACAGGGCCATAGCCAGGAGTTGTTCTCTTAGCTTTTCTAGTATGCAGACATGGGGTGCTTGCTCTAGGTACCTCGAACTTGAGTTGATGAGAATTTTCAATTGTTTTCTTCATTTTCACCCTGGGTAGTTCATATATCACATCCATAGACTATAAATAATAGCCTCCGAACATGAGAAGACACAGGTGATCCTAATCCTATTTGACTCGCCCACTAGTGCAATTTCCAACTGTTCTAGTTTGGGAGCCACAGGCTCAAGCTTGTAATCACCACCACGTACCCTTACAATTCAAGCTCTGCGGTAGTGCACTCTCTGTCCTGCATGCCCACTCTGCGCACCACCTTTTCCATGGAGCTCCCAGTTTTTGAAGTCCCCAATGTGGGTATGTTCCCTTAAGTGAACAAAAGCAGAAGAACTTCTCATGGAAGCTGCCCCTACTTCTTGGGGATTGCATTGCCCCAGAATTACACAGTTTAATTACAGTTTTTCCTACTTTTATCCACAGTGCTGTTGCTCTTAATATATGTGATAATCATCCCTTTATCGTTTAGGGGTTGTTGTCTTTGTTGAGTTGTAATTTGGTTGTGAATATTGGAGGAAGTGAGCCTGGTGGCTTCTCTGTAGCCGTCATCTTGGCAGACTCCCAAGAGTTATTTTAAAGTTTTATTGTCATCGAGAACAGTTAACATTCCTTGGAAAATTAAAAAATATATATATAGCAATTAAATTTTTAATGAACAAGGATTAGGAACATTACTTATACTAGATGCTGTGGACAGCTTAAAAAGTCAAATCAATAAAAATATTATTGGTGAAATTAGGGACATTTAAAAATATAAAATTATAGGTGACAAGCCTATGTCATAAGGCAATGCCTAAAAGATAACATTTCAACTTTTTGCTTTGAGTCTTCATATTTAAAGAAAAATTACTTTTTCATAAAACAGTGAATGATTTAACCTCTTAAGCAATATGGAAAACTACAGAGATGACAGTAAAAAGTCCCTCCCCATCATACTCCTGCAAAATAATTAACTTTTAACCTGGTGGACATGATGCTGGACATCTATCTCTAGACATACACAGAAAGGAGAGAGGTAGTATGTGTTTTTAAGGAAAAAGAGCTACATATAGATCCTATTTTAAAATACCCGTTTAATTAATTTAATTTTACTTGAATGTAACAAAAGAAAAATATCCTGATGTTAAACTGAGAATCTCTCTGTCCTTGAAGTAATTGTGTTGTCACCGCAGGGGAGAGCTTTTCCTAAAAGATTCCTTTAAGTTCAAAAAGGGGGATTAAGAGTTGATAGTTGTGATTTTTAAGTGACATTTGCCCCTTTAATCTTCCACTCTTTTTAAAATTTAATTTCAGTTTTGGGTCTTTCAGTTTCACAATCATTATCTAGGCTACTTTTCTTCGGCAGTAATTTGGTTTCTGGTGGCGTCTGCCGAGTCCCTATTTTTCACACGTTACAAATGATTTCTTGGTTCTCAGTTTGTTTCTTTTTTCTAAGTGTTTCAATCTCACTTTCTATATCTTTTTGTTATATTGTCTTATCTACCAGTTCTTGCTTTGCTGACAATTTCTTACCAGGTTATTTTTGAATAGGGGTTGGTAATGTTTCCATGTAAATGGCCAGATAGTGTCCTTGGCCTTGTGCACCATGGTTATGGGGGGCTCAGAGCAGCCTCTTTCTATCCACAGATGGGTGTAGCTGTGTCTCAATACATTTTTATTTACAAAAAAGCAGTGGGTGGGTGAGACGTCTTTCCTTGTTTTTGGTCTGCTAGTGATATAATGTATGGGGCAGGAAGGATTTTTTTTTTTAAGATTTATTTTTTATTTATTCATGCATACAAGAACTGGGGTGCAGGCCAGAGGTGAGGAGGGTGAGAGGATTCACTGGAAACAGAGTGGGGAGTAGAACAGGAGGATTGACTGAAATACACTACTGAGGGGAGCAGTGGGCGAGATAGGAGAGGTCTGCTCTGCCATGTGGGTCAGCTCTCTGGCCTGGGATCGAACTCATGCTGCAATGGCTGGCAATAGCTTTATAGTGCTGAGACTTTAACCCCTGTACCACCAGGAGACAAAGGGAGGATATTTTTCTTTAAAAAAATTCTTGGTTGGGTAGTTGGAGAAACATATTCTCAGACGCAGTATCTAGTGCTCATTTAAAACAAAAATACTATGGTATTTTTTTCAGTTCTCCAGGGTGTCAGTGTTTGTTCAGATACGATCCCAGGCTGGAGTGGTCACAGGTGTGTGGGGGACATGTAGATGGGAACTCAGGCCCAGAACAGTGAAGCAGCATGCTCAAAGCCACATGGAAGATAATCTTAAAAGATGGGACTTGATGCAGATGGTTTTTATTGAGGTGATGTTCACAGAACATAAAATTAAGCATTTTAGGTGAACAGTTCAGTGCATTATATACATTCAACTCCATCTGTCTCTAAAACACTTCCCTCACCCCAAAAGGAAACTGATCCATGGACCATTCACCTGTCACCCCAGGCCTGGCAACCAGCAATCTGCTTTCTGTTTCTATGGCTTTATCAACTCTAGATAATTCATATACATGCAATTACACAACATATAACCTCCTGTGTCCAGCTTTTTTCACTTAGCATAATTTTTGGACATTCATCTACATTGCGGCATGTATCAGTACTCTATTTCTTTTTATTACTGAAAATAAAATGTCATTGAATGTACATAACCCGGTTTTGTCTGTTGGGTATTTGGGCCGTTTCCAGCTTTTGGCTACTGTGAATAGTGCTGCTATGGCCGGGCATGCAGATACACTTATCTGAGTCCCTGTTTTCCATTGTCTTGGCATGGACTTGTTGATTCATATGGTGAGTCTATGTTTAGCTACTTGAGGAAGCACCTCAAGTGCTTCTTTCTTCAGTGGCTGTCATTTTACATTCCTACCAGCAATGGATGAGGGTTCCAACTTTTCCACATCCTCACCAAAACTAGTTTTGTTTCATTGAGTGTGATGGTGTGTGTGTGCACACAGAATTTTGACTTGTTTTTGTCTGAGGAGGTTATGGTATTTGTCTTACATTTTTCTTCGTGATTTTTATAATTACAGTTACTAGCATAATTGATGGCACATAATCCTATCACTGAATACTTTATTGATATATTTTCCCCTGAAAGTTTGAATTCCCAGGGAGTATTCACTGATCTAAATGACAATAAAATTTCAAAATGTGGTTTAAACAATGTTACTTGTAATTTATTTTAAAGTTGGAGAATTGCAGGAGAGACGACAGCTGAATCCCTTTAGAACCTTTCATGCTAAGAGGATGAGGGAGGCCTGAATGCCCATCTGCTGGGGTTGCTTTAGGGGGGCTTACTTCCTTGGGCAGGATATTGGACAAGAATGGCTGCTAACGTCCTTTCCAACTACATTTTTAAAATTAGAATTTGAATATTTATGGAGTTCTTTCTGAGAATGTACAAAACCTGAGAATATTGTAATGCATAATTTAAAAACTGGATTTTGCTATCTTTCCACATTAGAGAAGAATGAGAGCTGGTGTCCAAAAACTCAATGAAGGCAGGGTGTTACAAGTCAAAATGCCAGGAGAGCTAGAGGAATGCAGGGCGTGCGTAACTCTCCAGCTGACTCCCAACTCTGCACAGTGTTCCAGAGCATCCCTGGGCTGTGGCTGTGCTTAGCTGGCCCATCACCTTGAAATGTGCCACTTCATAAATCTGCCAGCAAAACTGGCCAGGAACATGTTGCCAAAGCCTGACGTTTCCCAGCAAGGAGAGGCCTAGATCCTCTTGCATCTGAAATTTCCGGTTTTGCTGCTCTTGGGCCAATCCTGAAAGTCACCTTCAGTCTTCTGCAAGGAAGTCTCCTTTCTCCATGGTCTTCTCCATCTCTGGTAGAACCTTACCCTGTGCACGTAGTGAGGGCATTTTAGAAAGGAGCCTTCTTCTTTGAGGTTGACATTGTCCAGGGAAAGGAGGGATCTCCTTGGAGGGGTAACCACAGAAAAGGCCCCATGTGACGTGGGATTGATACCTACCTCTCCCAGTGAACAGTGCTGCAAATCAACCAGGCCTCTGCTGTATATACATATGGAATGAGGTTTATTTATGAGTGGGAAGAAACCTATAAAGAAGAGTTATTAAGTCCAGGAGGAACTGATTTATGTCACAGTAAAAATCAGACTATAGTTCAGCCAGAGGAATGACGGTCTCTGACAGGTGTCCATGAATAAATCCCCCTTCTTCTAAAGCGTTGTCTCGTCTTCACTAGCCACTGGCCAAATTCTTCAACTGGCTTGAGGACCTTTCCCTTCCTGCCTTCCTCTTGTTTCCCTCTCCTTTGTGATCTTTACAGCTTCAGGAGATGAGAGGGAGGGAGGCACACACCAGCTAGCTTTGAGAAAGCCCTGGGTTTTCATCACACCATGCAGAATTTCAGAATCTGGAAGCCGAGCTGTTTCCCTTCAGGCTGGTGGAGACTGGCTAGGAGATCTGAGGCAGCCAACGTGGGTGTCAGCACAGATGCCTGGCTTCTGTCAATAAACACGTGGGGTGCAGCACCCCTGGGGAAGGGGCCATGAGTTCTGTCTTTTAACACATTGTACACAGGAAGTGTTTAATGAGATCCTGGTCCCCAGTGACCGTGGTCGCTAAGAAACTCAGCGTATACAGATCATTGACCAAGAGCTCCATACCCTAACGGGAGATAGTGGCTGTCTGTCCCTCTGCCGATGCAGGCAGATAGAGGGCTTCTGGACTCCAGGCTTCATCTGCATTCAGGTGGGACACAATGTCCTTCCAGCATCTACTGCAGCGGTTTGTGTCTGCATGTATAATTGTCAGAAAGCACAGACTGGCTTCCGTTAAATGGAGTTGAGATGCTGAATGCATAAATATGGCTAGAATCATTTGTATTCTATCTATCTATCTATCTATCTATCTATCTATCTATCTATCTATCTTTCTTCCTTTCTATCTATCTATCTGCCTACCTACCTACCTACCTACCTATCTCATCCATCTTTATGAGATACCAATATCTCATAATTACAGAATTACATAATTATCAATATTACAGAAATACAGAATCCATGATCAAAATCTCATCATAAAAAAATGACCAGATAGAAACTTTATAATCAACTACTTCTTCCCTGTTTAAAACAACCTGATCTAGAAGTGTTTGTGGATATGAGCGGGTATCAATGTCATATATATAGACAGCTGCGAGGGTTCCCACTTACTGGGATAGCAGACATTCAAAGCCTTCCATCAGCATTCCCGAAGCAAAGGATTAAAAGCACTTTCTCCTCATTGTCTACATGTGCCTCCAAGGTTTTTGTGGGCAAGGATAACAGGTGGGCTCATGCCACTGAGTTTCTGTACTCAGCGTTCTCATCATTAGTTAGATCATCAAGGCCCACCCTTCCCTCTTGCTTTCTGATGTTTGGGGAACGGATCATGGACCCAAAGATCTTGTTCAACTCTGAAAGTCAGTCATTGTGTAGTCTCCTCTTCTCTACCCCAGGAAGATAACAAATCACTGTAAATTCGATTGCTTATGTCACCTAGAGCTGGAGAAAGAGGAGTCTTCTTCTGTTCTTAGCTCTAAACTTAGCACTGGACCAGAAAATATTCGTGGCCTCACCGTGAGAATTTCTAGCCTAGTAAGCAAGTAAGAGAAGACCAGATTCCCCACATAAAGCAAAATGCACAAAGCTCAGAATTCCAGGCCACAGACACAATTTCAAATGTATCTAGATGCTTGATACCCTCCTTCTCATATTGGTAATGGAGTAATATCAAGCAAAATACACTTGATCTCATAAGAACATGCTAGATATCACACCTGTCTAAATCATGCCCAAGTTGAATGGATCAACTTCAATCGTCAATTTCCCGCAAGTTCTCATGGATCCCACAGGCAAAACTGAACTCTCTTCTTTTCTCCTGTATCATTACACTATCTGTGGTAGGACATATCACATGTTTTATTTTTCTCTTAAGATTTCATGCTTTTAAATGTCAATATCCAACAGAGTTGAGAGCAGACACCTGTCATGCATACATGTCTCAAAGTCCCCCAAGAGACCCCACATTGTGGCTGAATGTGAAAAAATGGAGAGTTCTAGAATCACAGCTTGGTGGACATTGATCTATTATTATTCCCAGATTGTTAGATGACTGAAATTTATCAAAGGGACCTGCCATTCTCCTGAGAAGGCCCTGGGCCCTTGTGATCTGAATTTTATCTGCCTAGAAGCCATCATGGAAGCCGACTTGGCAATGATGTGTTTGCCTGGAGACAGGCTCAGCCCAGCAAATATCTGTTTCTTGTTCTTTCTGTGCAGGCAGAATGTCCCTCCTCTGCAGCTGCCTTGCAAGCAGAACTCAAGTATCTAACTCCTCTTTTATGACTATTGCCTCCGAGGATGCTGTAGAATGGGGAAAGAGAGCTAGAGGATCATGTGGGATTTTTAAGGGTCAAATCGATGAAGGACCTGTACTAGTTCTGCTTATATTCCCTTGGCAGAACACAACCTCACAGTCCCCAAATCATGCACGAAAGGCTGGGAAGGTCATCTGTGCACCTTTTTGAGGAATGGAGTCCATGTGGAAGGCTGCAGAATCGTCTCTGCCTCATGTTGTCAAGGAGGCCCGGGAGGGTGGAGGGCAGTGAGTCAGGGAGCCACTGGGGCCAAGACATGGAAGGCTTGGGATTGGATTCCAAGGTGTTGAAAGCCATTGAGAATGTTGTGCAGAAGAGTGACATGACTGGAATTAGACTTTGGAAAGGATTCAAGTCCCTTTGTTACCTTCCCCATCCTCTCTGGTTCTGGCTCTGGCTGGCTCACAGAGGCCTGTAGCCCTTTTCCTCACAGCCTCTGCCCTCATGTTCTTTGGACATTGCAACCATCCACCAGATGCAACATGCCCAGTGGAGGTCAGCCCAGGAAACCTGTGGTGCCAACTAAGTGTGCTTTCTGTCTCATTGTTTGCCTGCATTTTCTTTGTCAGCCTTCACTCAGCCCCTTCAGTGAATAGTTTGGGTAGGAGGTTTTTGATAAATCTATTCTTCTACATTACCAGGTTCAACATATGTGGCTTACTAGGTAGCTGGAGGGGGTGGTCAGATTTTAATAGGGTGGCTGCAGAGATCAGAGAGATCGATTTACAAGGAGAAATTCCAAGCACTGGTTGGGGTACCACCTTTCTACCTTACTGTGGTCAAACCACCGGGGGTCTTTTGAGTCCAGGAAGGTGGGCTGGAGTGGGCCTCCCGCCGGCTGCAGCCCCATTGCGTCTGTGCCCTTCTGTGCCTCTGCCCTCACGTCACTGGATAACCCAGTGGCCTGGCAATCTCTCCCCTTCAGCACTGGCGGGGACAACATTCTTTAGAGGTGAAAGTACAGTTTAATTTCTAGGCTCACCCAGGCGTGGACTGGCCTGCATAGGAGGCCAATAATGAAATATTGGTGGTGCATATTTGATAATACGCTGACCGTGCCTAGCACGTAGCTCGGGCTGAATGAATGACTTCTTGGGGGGTCTGCACCCTCCTCTGCCTGGAGCAGGGGTGGGGGCTCTGAAAAGCCAGGATTTGGCTTCCTTGTGGCCAGTCATGCCCACTTGCCAGCCCCTCCCCTGAACACACGAAGAGGGAGGGACGGAGCGGATAGAAGAGGAAAAAGCATACCTCTCCCCCTACTTGCTCTGCTCTAAACTGAGACCCTACAGAGAACAGCATTTCTCTCGCTGTGGTTTCCCGGTGACAATGGGGTCAAAGAAAGCATTTTTCAAAAAGAGCTTCTTTTCTCAATTTATGGCAGCGCATCCAGTAGGAAGCAGCAAAATGAAATAGGTCTCTGTTATCTCTCCCCCCAAAGAGACAGCCCGTACAAGGGAAGGAGATAATTCCCGTCTGGCTTTTATATGCCTCATAAAACGCATTGTGCAGGCATGTAAAATATATGGGGCTGGGCAGCCCATGGGGTGGCGAAAGGTGCAACCGCTCTGCACACCTTTGGGCTGGAGGACAGCAAAGCAGAGAGCTTCTTTTTCCTCCTTTTTTCTGAGAATAAGGACAGTACTCAAATAAGTACATCTGAGGGGTCCCCCAAGTGTAGCTCCTTTACATGGCAGACAACCCCAGAGAAGTGAAAAGCAATAATATGAGGATAATACCTGTATTTAATAGAAATAATGATATCACAAAGCCTTATTTTCACTTTACCCATCTGTGATTCAGTTTCAACTTGCTGGGATACAGTTTACGACTTGTAAATTCTGGGGAGATGGATTAGCCCCTCCCTGGAGTCTTAGGTGCTTGGTCGTTCCAGCCATACAGCTGCCCAGTGTTAAGCTCACAGCTGCCAACCCACAGTGGCATCATCCGAGTCCTACCCTCTAGGGGCGCATGGTGCCGTGGGAGGGGGACCTCATAGACACTAGTATCAGGCTCCCAGCCACATCCTGGGGCAGATTTGGGTGACAAGCTGCAGGTGCCTGGTCACCCTGATGCATGTCCTGTCTTTAGAATGTCTCCCACGTCTGTCCTCAACTGTTTGGTCAAAGGAGATTAAAGAAACTTAAAGGGTGACGCAGCCCAAATTGTTCCTGAGTAGCAGCTAATAGAATGAGGGTTGAACAGGAAGAACATGTGTCCTGAGAGGGAAAAACAAATTAGATTTGGGACTAGAATGTGGTCTGTTCTAGAGCTAAAGCCCAGGGATGCGGACAGAGGTTTTCCTGGTCACTGAACCAGTGGAGCTGATGAGGAAAGGTCACATGCTCCTACCTCCTTTTCCTCGGAACCTTCTTCCTTTCTGCGCCTTCTATTTCTTCCACAAATAACTGAGAAATCCATATGTTCAGAATGCTATGCTAAGTTTTTAAGGCAGCAGAGTCAGAGCCTCCTAGAAATCAATGTTCATTCATTTTCTAGACCACTGGCTGCCCTGATTAGGGGGCTTTTAACAGTACAGATTTATACCCCAGGCCAACAGAACAGCGCATCCACGGGTAGGGTCTGCCCTGTGTGGCTGTTGCTGCTCTGGGACTTTCAGGGGCAGCTGCACAGGCTCCGGCGCTTCCCTCCATGTTCCAGGGAGAGGATTGGCTGCCCTAGCAGCACTAACAACAGGGTACAGGATTTGGGGTCAGGCAGTTTGGCTCCACCATAGCGATAGTATTCTGGTTGTGATCTTCCCAACCGGCAGGCCTTCCACTCTAGAAGGGGAGTGTGATAGGGCCCGTCTCCGGGGGTTCTAGTGGGAGTGGCTGTGCTCCATGCAAATGTGCTTCTTAGCATGCAGGGCCACACAGCCGTCCCTCGCCTGCCCTTGCAGTGTCCTCATCAGACTCTGGGGGAACACATGTCCTCCTGCTCCTGCTCTTCCACCTCTCCTGTAGCTTACCCTTCACTCTCATTGCCTCCACCCTCGCTATCCCACATCACACACATGCTTACATCACTTGGTCATTACAATCTGGTATCCTGGTAAGATACCATTTACCTCCTTCCTTTCATTCCCCAGTGACTTGAAAATATGGGCTCTCTTCTACATCGCTTTTCTCTCTGCCACACCTCCTCCTTAGTAACTGCACTGTGATGTCTAGAACCCATGAAAAGTGATCCCCAAAAAGATAACCAACAGCTCCCATTCATGGTGCAGCCAATGGTTCTCCCCCAGCCTCTCCCCCCACACGAGGCAGCATCACTGACCTTCTTGTGGTCTTCAGCACATCACAGTCCCACCGTTGTGGTCTCAGGCATCACCTCTACCTACATGTTCTCAGATCTTCTCTATCTTGAGCTCCAGTTCTGCATTAATAACTGCTCAGCATGTCAAGTTATTAACCATGAACAGCCTCCAGCTCAACATGCTTAGCAAAGCCCGTCATACCTTTTCCCACCTTTTGATATCAGGGAGGATGGTTTGGCTTGCAAATAATGGAAGACTGAAATAAAAATAACTTAAATCATCATGAAATTTTATATTTTACTCAATGAATGTGGGTAAAAAACAGTTCTAGGTTGGTTGATTCAGTGGTACTGAGGGGCCAGTTTCTTCCCATTTGCTCATTTTTCTATCTTCAGGTATTGGGTTGGTTTTTTGAATTGATTTCCCTTTGGCTCGCAAAAGTCATAGCAGCTCTGTCACAGGAGCCCGATGGCACTAGGTGCCATAGGACATAACTGGCTTACTAGCTTGAGCCAGGTGTGAGAGCCTCTGAGTGTTTCCAGCCCCTGCTCTGCTAAACCCTGGCCGTGACTGCAGCCTGCAGGTCAGTCCCAGGGCTCCAGCAGTGGTGAAACTTACCTTCACCCCATATGAGCCACAGGAAGAGAGACCATGTTGCTGCAGTTTTCCCCAGCCTATGGATCATCTCCTGAGGTTCCAACTTCAGGGGTGCCCTCTCTGGCTCCTGGGGTGAGCATCCAACTCCACTGAAGCCTGCTAGGTAAGGTGAGCATCTTGGCCCCCTGCATGGTTCCACCTTGGCCCTGCTGAAGGGCAAACTACTGATTTGAGACCACCTGACTTCAGCGTAGATCAGATTTGAACACGTGGCTGGGGTTTCACTTTCAAATGCCATGTCAGAATTATAAATGGACTTATCAGGTTCAAACTCCCAACGGACCAATCATGTTTGAATTTTCACCAATGTCATTCAAGGTTTTTGAGACCATTCAGGATTGTGACTGAACCAATTTGATTTGAGCGCCACGGGCATCAATCAAATAGCTGGAATTGTAAACAGACCAATGAAAGACAACGACTCTGAAGGGGATAAAAGCCAGGGCAGCAGTCAGCTGAGCCCATTCACCAGACAGTTTCAGATCGATTCTTCAGGACTCCTGGAAAGAGATTTGCAGTCAGATTCGTTGGGAAGATTCCTTGGGGCAAACCTTTATAGACCTTCAAGACATTTGCAGAGATCTTCTGAGACCTCTGAGACCTCCACAGGCCTTCACATCTGATCTTTATTTCAAACTGCAGCCTGACTGTTGCCCCTACCCCTGGTCCTGCCTCTGACATCACCTGCAGAGAGCACTGGCAGCCTGTGCCAGTGTCTCTAAAAGAGCTCTTTGCTGTTGGCTTATGCCCAGCATAAGAGCTATTTGCCATTGTGAAAAGAAAGTGGAGTAGTGGGGTGACTGTTGGAGAGTCAACCAACAGGTTGACCATCATGACTATACTCTTGAACAGCAACTCCCAATTTTCTCACTCCTACCACTGGTACTCTTTACAATTCTACTCCAACCCAGGTTTGCTTGTCATCTTCCTCCCTCTCTACTCCAATCACACCAAGCTATTTCCATTGCCTAACTCAACATTATGCTTTGTCTCTTTTGTTATGCTCTTCTCTAAACCTGGAATCAGTAAATCCCTTTGTTATCTGGGAGCATAACAGCCTCCTTTGTATCTCCACTCAACCCCAGATATCTTCTAGTATGGCTCCATTGTATTTTTTATGGTTCCTTGTGAACTCTAAGTTTTTTTTTTTTTTTTTTTTAAGGCAGAAAACTTCTAACTTCTATATGCTCAGTGTGATCTTAGCACAGTGAGATCACATAGTGGGTTTCAACAAAAAGTACATGTTGTATCAGAGAGCTCCTCCTGATTAGAAAATGTTTCCTCTGTCACTGTCAATTTTCTCCCCATTCTCAACACATATGCACAAATTCTTCACTTATGCTTCAAATGGCACTCAGATCACTGGGCTCAGGGAAGATGTCCATCCTGTTTCAGGAACAAGATACTTTTTGGACCAGAGTATTTGGAAGGACACATACCAGCAAAAACTATGCCAGAAAACTGAATATCCCCCCTCCCCCAACAAGTATCATACTTACCAATATTCTCTGAGATCAGAATCCTTATAAAACTCCACTACTATAATAAATGGACAGAGGTCACAGAATATTCTAGCAATAAGGGAATTCATGAGAATATTTTTTCCCTAAGTAGCATTAATACAATTTCAGTACTTAAGATGAGTCTCAGTATTGAAGTGGGTCTGGATCTTGCCCAAGTTGCTGGACAAGCTGCCTGCTTGTGTGCACATGTCCGTGTCACTCATTGCTGAGGGAATATGAGCCCCAGCTGGAATGTGGGCATTTCATGTGGCGGGGTACACAGGAAGGTAGGGCAGCATTGCAAGTCAACACATTGCAAGTCCTGCAGGTGCCCTGAGGAGTGGCTGCCTTCAGTTAGAGAAGATTGTGCGCTGCCCAGATTGTGGGAAGATATGCAACCTTTGGCTGGTTCCCTCTGGAGTGCACAGCATGCCCGGGACTCAGGCTCCTGCAGCAGGCTGGGTGTGTACACTGACACGCGCGCTATCAGAGCTACGGCTGCTCATGCTCACGGAGAAAGCAAGTGCTGAGACCACTTCTCTGGTAAAGTTAGCTGAGCCCTGGTGGGCGTGTGAGGGTTTACCGCCCATGTTCACTTCCAGCTTCTGCAGGCTCCTGTGCTTGGGCGATGAGGTTTGGAAATCTGAGCACCAGTCAGGTGGGAACAAAACAAGTCCACAGGCAGGAAATTTTGTCTTCACATGCCCTTCCCACACCTGCCGCTTCTCCATTCCCTCTCCCCTCCCTCCCATAGGCACTCAGCAGCTCACCCAGCGCAGGGCTGTCAGGAGAGGATCTGATCTTTGCCATTCACACCTGAGCATGAAGTTAAGCGCCTCTATTGCATCTCCCAGGAATACTTGCCAATTAAATCTGCTACCACTTGTAGAATGAAATACATTGTTCGCTGTTAGTTTCAAGCCAAGGCTAGAACATGTGGCTTAAATGTCTTTGATGTGTGCATATGTGTGTGCTTTTGTAGCCTTTGCTCCTCACAGTCCCTCAGGAGAGAGGAGAGTTATTAGCATTTTCATTTTACAGAAAAAGACCTGTATGTATGTGACTCTGAGCCAGTGTGACCCTGCTGGGAAGAGAGTCCCATGGCTGCTGAGTGGCAAAAGCCCCCAGGGCTACATCCTGAAGCCAGTAGCCTCTATGTGACAAATCCTCAGGTGACATTTCCCTCCTCTGTCCACGCCCCGCGGTCAAAGATGCCAGGATGCTACTCCATACTGTATCCTGATGAGCCAGCGTCCCAGGGCAGCTAGACTGCCAACTGGGATTCTAGGGGTTCCAATAGCTGCAAGTGTCAGCCAATTCTAAAGGACTCACTGCCCTCCCTAAATCAGCCAATCTCTTACCAACTTTTTAAGGCCAAGCGATTCTCTTCACTCCTCCATGTCCTTTCATTTCTCAATATCAGAATTTGATTTTCCCACTTGCTCCTAGTTTACAAACTCCCTTCCTACTTTGTTTTCTTAGTGCAGTTTCCTCCCCAGAAACTAGGTGAGTGGGCTGTGGACCAGGGCATCTGTCGTCACCGGGCATGCGTAATTGTGTTTGCGACTTGCTGGAGATGAACTGGGAAAGGCAAAGAAAAAGTCCTTTAGGAGGCAGAGACGACCGGGGAAATATTGTGCTCTGTGAAACAGATAAGCAGAAGAGCTGTTTATTCCCTTGGTGGCGTGAGGCCCGGCTTTGAGGCAGATAAATCTTTGCTGGTAATACAGTACTTAAACCAGAACTGACACCTTTTTATATCAACTGCAGAGAATTGCTTTTGTGAGGCTCTGATACAAATGCTGCTGCTGCTCTTTCTTGCATATCAATTCCTCAGCAGCCTGTTGCTTATCTCAGCCTGCCCTTTGAGGCGCTGCCCCTGGCTGCAGCATGGCATCAGGGCCTGAGAATGGTAGGGAAGGAGAAATGGCTCGAAAAATGGGAGCCCACAAGTATGGATGGAGTTGGGGTGTTCGCCTGATATGAGGGCCCTCCTCTCCTTCCCTCCCCACCCTAACTCCTATGCTAGGGCCCCGAAGCAGCTGGTGGCCAGAGTGGATGGCCCAAAAGCAGTCACTGTCCATGCCACCTTGGCCAAGTACTGGACCCAGAGGCAGATGAGCTCAAATTATTTTTAACTTTGTTCCTTAATAGACTAAAATATACTTGCTGCAGATGAACTGGATAATACCAATAAACAATAAGAAAAAAAGAAAAAAAACTGCTCATAATATTTTATTGTCGATCCTTCCAAGGGTAAGTGTACATAATGTGTACATACAATACATAGGCAGCTTTTATAGAAAGGAAGCCATTCTGCTCCATTGGCTGCATGTCTGTGCCTTCTTCAAATCACTACCCCCCAATGTGGCTGTACTTGGAAATGGGGCCCTTATTTTTTTAAATTTCTTACATTTCTTACATTGCTGTTCATTTTAGTACAATATTTGATTATCCCCTTCATGCATTGTACCCATAATTCTCCCACTACCACAGCACCCATGACCATCACCATAGTCCTTTATGCTCTTCTCTCCCCTGTTTTGGACCTTCATCCTCTCCCTTCCCTCCTGAATGCGTCAGATCTATGGTTTGCCTGCAAGTTTTGTCTTTTTCCTGATCCTTTGTTTGGTTTCCCTATATTCCCCCTGTAAGTGTGACCATCTAATATTTTTCTTTTACCTTCTGATTTTTCTCACTTATCATGATTCTTTCCAGCTCCATCCACGTTGCTGCAAATGTCACGAGTTTATCATTTTTGATTGCTGAGTAATATTCCAGTGTGTATATATAACACATCTTGATCTATTCATCTATTTGGGGGTATTTATGTTGTGTCCATATCTTAGCTACTGTAAATAGTGCTGCTATGAACACAGGAGTGCAGGTTTCCCTTCAAATTAGTTTTTGTGTCCTTTGGCTAGATTCCCAGGAGTGGAATCATGGAGATGGGGCCTTTATGGAGGTAACAGAGGTGAAATAAAGGGCTCTTATTTGATAGGACAAGTGTCTGTGAAAGAAGGGATGCCAGAGAATTCCCTTCCCCTCCAACAAACGAAGACACAGGAAGGTGGCCAGCTGCCTGCAAGCCAGGAAGAGAGGTATCGCCAAGAAACAGATGACTGACAGCTGGACCTGGGATCTCCAGCCTGCAGAACTGTGAGAAAATTCACATTTATTGTTTAAGTACTCAGTCGATGATGTTTTTTCTGGCAGCCTGAGCAACTAATTCATGCTCTCTGCATAGAATTTCCCTACTTTGACTCCATTTTCTGTTTCAGCATCTGATATACATTTCTCTAGCACATAGTCCTACAACGTCATGGAAGGAGCTGACGTGGCCACTCCTCTGGCCCTCAGGACTCTCTGTGTCTCTTGAATACCATTCTACTTTTCTGTTTGACTAAGGCCTTCCTTCATCTTCCCTCCATCTAAGTTGATGTTCCACTATAGGTAACACAGAACTTGCAGATGTGATTTTGACATGGTTTATTATCGCTTACATGACTTGTCAAATTAATCTCCTCAAGACTCAGTTTCTCAGCCTATAAAATAGGCAGAACAAATCAAACTGATAATTTTGGCTGTGTGACTAAGGTGTGGACCACTTAGGAAAATATTAATTAGCATGGGGGCTGGTAAATAGATGCTCAATTCAACCTAAAATAGGACTTTGCCCTCCAGGGTTTCCCCTCCACACTGGGCCTTAGTCTCCTGTGGTCCACTGAGCTGAGCAGCCCCTGGGCTCTCTGGCTGAGCTTGTGGCCTGGCCCATCTCTCCTTGGTCGGGGACGGGTTTGCAGAAGGGGGGTCCCTTTTTCCCAAGGACCCTGCTTCCTCCTAGCACCTCTGCTTTTGCTGCTCCAAGGGGCTCTTTTTATTTTTAAAAAAAAATTTATACATTTAAAAAAAAATTATTTCCTTACATTGCTGTTCATTTTTGTACAGTATTTGATTTCTCCTCTCAGGTGATCTTTAATTCCAAGGATGTGCAACAGAGAGGGTCTCCATCCTGATGGTTATTTTACATTTCCCTAAAACAAATTCACAGGTCCTTTTTTTAAATCATGGGGTTAGCTGCTGATTGTTTTAGGGTAAACAGTGCCACATACTAGTTAGTGAAGTCACTTTGCTTTCAGGAACATTATTCTCAGCAAGACCAGATGGAGATCTGTCCCTGACTCTTTTTCCCAATGATCTCTTTGGCTACTGCCATGGAATTGGTATTATTCTTTCCTAGGCCAGCTCATAGCGCACCCACCCCAGCTCTTCCAAAGCACCAGCTCCCTCCTGGACCAGCGCATCACGTGTGGCACAGAACCTGTAGCTGTGGGCACTTGGCAGAGCTGGAAACCCACGTCCCCTGCCAATCTATAGCTTCCTCTGCAAGCAGCTGCCACCACACAATGGAATTAACATAAAACACAACTCTGCAAAGGCACATTTAATTTACGGTGATTATACTATCTATTATACAACACAGTTTTAAGTACTACAAGCTCCCTGGAGAATGGGGGGAAAAAACACATGTAAAAAGAACCCAACCCTCTCCAAAATCACATAATGACAGAAGAATCTTAGTAACAAAATACAATTCATGGCATAATAAATAGACTATTTTAAAGTAGTTAACATTTCTCAATTCTCTATTTCATTCCCATCAGGATCTCAGTTTATTTCTAGTGGAGGAAAAAAAAAAAATGTGTCAACAATTTAAAGTGTAGAGAGACAATTAGAGCTGAGTGTGGGTTCTTCCAGGAAGCTGTTTCAGGGTGAACATGGGGTGGGTTTCCGAGAGGATGGAGTGACTCGGTGTTGCCCACCACACAGCCTATCCTTGCCTTCAGACTCTCCACCCTCTGCAGACAGAGCAAATACATTGGGTCCTGCCATATAATTCCCGGGGAGCACAAGGCCAATGCTATTGTGTCCCCCCCGTCAGGTCTCCCCTATGTGAGAGGGCCCTCAAAGACGGTATGAATAACTGGAGTTTTGACGTTCTCCAGCCCTGACGCCAGCACGCTCTGTTCTGTGGCCCCTCTGGGCTCAGAATGGGGAAAACAGTGGTCCTTCGAGCTGGCCAAGGGTCCAGTATAGCAGGAGTTCAGTACTCCTTTCTTATCTCCTTGTATCTTTCTGCCTTCTACTCCCTTCCTTCCTATAGTAAGTGGAGAGTCCTTGCTTAAAGGGATGGCTTGCCTCTCAAGTAGCTCTAGGGAGAGTTTAGAGACAAGATCTGAGCTATTTTCAATAGCCTGAGTCTCGAAGGTATGCATCAGCTTAAAGGTGTGTGCAGGTGTGAACCCCATCTAGAAGCTAGTGGTCTGTGGGATGAGGCCATCTCATACCCACCCCACCCCACCCCAAGCCACACAGTCTAAGGAGTGGTGTGTGTGAGCAGTGTGACATGATGGTCTTAAATCAGGAGGGAGAACAGATCGTGGCAAGGAAGGAGTAAGCAGCCTCTGGCTCCAGTGGTGTGAAACACACAGACCACGGGCAGGATCCTACCTGAGCTCTCAGCATCTGGCCCATGTCAGTACCAACTGACCATCGCTGCTGTTATCAAGGGAAAGAGGGTATATCTCAACCTTTCTCCAGAGCTTGCTTAGGAAAAGTTATTTCCACGAGTTCTTCTGTGTAACTCAAGGTAACACTGACCAGCTGGCTTCTGTGCTGCCCCTGACGTGAAGCCCGACTTGAGTTTATCTGAAGATGAACAGGATTTTGTCTGGCTTTGTAAAGAGTGTGCCTTTCAGACAGCACACAAGACAATAGAACATTTCAGAGTAAGGTGGGAGTCTGCAAAGAGCTAAAGCAAACCAAAATGTAGGCTTTCAAAGTGCAAGGCACCATCTCCCCTTGATGTGGATGGAGGAAATTTCAGCCTCAACATGGCCGGTCATGTTTGGGATTTGGGGTTTGGGGTGGCTGTGTGTGGTGGTGCAGCCACCACATGCTGGACTTAACATGCGGGACCCTCATGCTGGCCTTAACACTGGCTTTCTGAGGCCACACTTCTTGGGGCTGTAGTATGACCTGATTATGACTAGAAAGAGTCACTTAATACTAATCATTCTCTCCTATATTAAGTGAGAGAAGCAGATATCAATCAGTCCACACATATTTACTACACACTTTATCTGTTCCCGGTAGCTGGAGAGCTGAGTTCTTTAGGGGATATAAAATTATAACCAATATGAATAAAATTTGACAGTTTACAGAATAGTTTATCACATATTTTGTGATCCTCACAACAAATCTGTAGAGTCAGGCAAAATATAATATAAATATGAATATAATTTCACATGCTACTTAATCTTCATTATTATAATCATTTTTAAGAGCAAATCCTGAGGCACAGAAATGTTCAGTGTGTTGATCAAGGTCACACAGCTAATACGTGGTGATGTTGAGAAGCTTGGGAATGGGATTCTAAATCATGTGCACTTTTCAGAGTTTCATTCTGCCTCTTACAAATATATGCGAGCAGAGCTGTGGTGTTTGAAGATTATTGCTGAAATATCTAGAACTGTATGTAATATGAATTCCAAAAATATTGCTGACCCTTGGGTTGCATATATAAATGAAAGGGGAAATAAATCATCCTTTCTGCTAAGAAAGCTCCACACTCTAAGCGTTTACTCAACTTAATGAAGTGCCAGAAGTCTCATCGATTAACCCTTGTGTTAGCCAAACTTTTCCTTTCTCTCTGTTTCTCTGGTGTTTACAATCAATACCTTCATATGAAAGTATTGGCCCCTTATTCTAACTTTTCTACTTGATCCCTTTTTACCTCCAATTGCCACCCTCACACCTTCTCTGGGTCCAAAGATTATGACCCACATTTTCTCTGTTGTTGCTGCAGATCTGAACAGAGTGCATCTAAAATTTTGCCATCAGCTTAACATATTTACAATTGCGCTTTTCCAAAAATTTTTCAGAATAGGAAAAAAATATATCATTTAGCTCATCTGCATTGGGCACAAAGAAGCCTCACCCATTAGAATCTTAGAACTCAGCTTTGGAAGTGAGAGCAAGGCTGATACTTGGGTCCATAGACTCCAACAGACTCTAAGTGGAGTCCGGATTGGTTTGCTGGTGGAAGTGAGGCTGGGGAAGGTGGAATATTGGAAGGATTTCAAACGGGAAAAATATAATGTAGTTCAGCTTGTTGACAATTTCCTTCTAGAAAACAGGGAAGAAACAAAGCACCTCAACATAGAAAGTTCGCTACTATGTCAGAACCACTTACATAAATGATCTAGTTGGAAAATAAGCCAATTTAGCAAAGAGGAAAAGTTTGGAGATGAAGTAGACCTGCTTTATCTTCAGGTGATTTACATGAAAGGAAAAAAGCAGGAAAGGAAGGAAGGAAGAAGGGACGGAAGGAGGAAGCAGGAAAGAAGGAAGGAAAAGCCATTTCATGAAGACCTGGAGATGCCACATTGGAATGCAAGCACGAAGGCTTCTGTTTAAAATGGAGCCAAAAGACAGCAAGCCCCACAGACAGGGATAGCATCTCCTCATTTTCTTCTGCAAAGACATAAAAGGGGTAAAGCATCAGATGCTCGTGACTTTCCTGAAGCCTGATTTTTACAGATAATTGTAAACACAAGGAAGAAAAATGGAGAGGAAGGAGCGAGGAGTCAAAAAGCAGGGGAAAGATAAAAGTCAAGGGAAAGGAGAGATGAGGAAAGGGAAGAGAAAAGACAGGGGGACGGAAAAGAGAAACTGGAGATGAAGAGCAGGAAAGGGAAGACTAATTATAATAAAGTAAAAATCAAAATCAACAAGCAACTATAAACCAGAGACAAACTACGGGAGGAGGGAGTAGGGTCAAAACAAGGGGGGTGGGAATTGTATGGGGACTATAACCAAGATGAAAATGCATACATTGTGCAAAAATGAAAAATGCTATAAAAATATATAAAATTAAGAAAAAAATAATTTAAAAAAGAATAACAAAAGGTATGTGATTTGGGGAAGGAAAAAAAAAGAGAGAGAAAGCTTGATTCCATTCTAAGGCCATCGTCACTGTGGATGTACAGACAGAGCTGGGGTAGAGGAGGGGGTCCAGGCGGTTGTGCAACTATTATTATATAATTAAGTCTAATAACAGTAATTCACTGGCAGAGGTTGCTGCCTGCATTGTGGATGAGATCCGATTTGATGAGGCTGACACTTCTTGTATTCATGTTGTCTGGTGGAGTTGGAGGGGGGCAGCTGGGTGGTGGGCAGCTCACCCAGGGAAAAGGAAAGGAATAGAGGATGAGTCAATTTCTCCCCCTCCAGCTTTCCTGAGGTTGCTCCAGACTCAATCACATTCAATTATTCCCATTTGTAATTCTCCGAGTCATAGCCTTGTCTCTCCATTAATTATGGCGATTAGTTTGAACTATTGTTGATGCTAATTGGATTTTGAGAAACATGTTTGGGCTGCCCACTGGTTGATGTTCAGAAGGGGGAGTAAGGGTAGTGGGGGAAGTGCCAGGAGTTAATCTGTAAAGATTTGGACAGCCATAGAGGCCAGGACCCTGGTCAGTCCTCCACTTATCCAAATTTTGCTTATTTGAAGAAGAAAAACACTTTCTTTTGTTTTTCCTGTGCATATTCCTGTCTCTACATTTGCACATGTTATCTGCTCTCCTAAATGCTCTCCTCCTTCTGCCTGTCTAAAAATCCAAACCCCAAAGATCATCAGGGTCCAACTGATGATGACCCCACCTCTTTCACAAACCCTCCAGTGACTATTCCAACTACAGTCTCTCCATCATCATTACAGTGGGTGGTTTCATTAAGAATGTGAGACTAGAGCTAGCAAATCTGCCATCAAGTCCCGATTTTAGACTGTAACTGTTATCTACCTACCACTGTAGGTAAGTTATTTAACTTTGCAAACCTGTTTTCTCATCTTTATCTCATTGAGATAGTAATAATGCTCCAAGTGAAATTGTGAGTAGAACTCAAATCTGGAGTCCATTTTATTCAATTTAGCTCAATATTGTGAGCATATATCATGATTAATAAATTCTTGGAGTTGGATGAGAGTATGAGTATCTAAATATGAAGAACTTTTGGAGAAAATAACTTTGGAAGTGGCAAGAGTTGGTATAGAAAAAAAAGTAGACAGCAGAAGATGGAAATTGCTTTTTAGAAATCCAGAAGTTGTGTTTTCTCCATTAAGGGTACCATCAACAGTCGTCCAGGAGAAAAGAGTGGTTCAAAAGTCAGAATTATTGCCGCTTTCTGGATTCTGAATTCATTGTTGAGAAGAGACAAGGGGGTTATAAGGGAAAGAGAAGTTCCCCACAGGTATGGTAGGGGAGGAAGATAATCACTAAGAGGACGATACTGAGGAACTAAATTCATTCTTGGATGATGTGTTCCTAGCACTATGATAGGTTTTGTGGAAGAGGCAAGAGAAGACAGGATGACTTGATTTCTGTCCTGGATTTCTTTCTGTTGTTTTCATTAAATTCATTTGACAAGACATTTAATGGGGGTCAACCATGTGTCAGTGACCAGACTTGGATGCTTCAGAGTCACATCAGAACTTCTTCCTGGCCTAGAGAGAATGTGAGCACCCCTCACTGGAGCCAGCACAGGTAGGGGGCAGGCTAGCCTTCCTAGAGACCAGTCTTGGTTCTTCAATGGAGCCTCTGTGGACCCCATGTGGGTCATCTGGCTTGTTGTGTGTCTACCCCTAAATTTGAGCCTTCTCTTCTTGTCAAGAATTTTTTTTTCATTCTCAGAATATACATTCAAGCTGTGATTCTTGCAATTGCCCAGACCACATTAACACTCCTGATGTGATGCTGGCTACTTTATGGCTCTACCTTCCCTTAGTAGATTTTGGCGTCAACTTTGCCCTTTTCTGGGCATCTTATCTCATCAGTCAGCTCTCAGCCAGTGACTTACATGGCAAGCATTGGCAGTGAAAGATTAAATTCACAAACTATGAAGTTAGACCAAATTGGTCTAAATCCTAGCTTTGCCACTTACTATTTGCGTGACCTTGTGTCAAGTTATGTAAATACAGTGTACCTCAGTTTTCTTATCTTTGTTTTATTTTATTTTTTTGCATAGAAGAACTGGGCTGTAGGTCAGAGGTACAGGGGGTGAGATGATTCACCAGAGACAGAGTGAGCAAGCAGAACAGGTGGATCTACTGAAATACATTGCTAAGGGGAGCATCAGGCCAGACAGGAGAGGTCTGCTGCACCATGTGTGGGTTAGCTCCCTAGCTGGGGATCGAACTCAAGCTGTAGCAATGATAGCACTGAGACTTAATCCCTAGGCCACCAAAAATGTACAGTTTTCTCATCTTTAAAATCAAATTCACAAGACTGCTGTTAGGATTACTTGAATTAAAGCATGTTAAGAGGTTGGACACTGTGTTTGATAAGTGTTCGCTATTACTATCACTATTTCTAGGGATAGAAAGAAAATCAGATGCCACAAAATGTTATAAATACTGTAATAGGAGTATAAATAGGATTTCCTGAGCTTACCAAGAAGAAAGGCATTACTCTACCTGACTGAAGATGATGGATGGATAAGAAGAAATGGTATAGTCAGGAAAGAATTCAAGAAAGGAGTAAAGAGGAGATGATTCTCAAAGGTAAGGATATGTTTTCAGGTAGAAAGAGAGGAAGTGAAGGTCAGTGGGAATATATGGTCAGTTGAAGAAGAAGCAAAAGCAAAAAACAGCAAGGCAGAACTGGAGAATTACAAAGTAGTGGACAGGTTTGGAGCTTAAGATCTGATACTGAGAGAGGGACATTTTGCAGAACTCTAGGAAAGACTTGGAAAAATACCAGAGGTTGACTTTCTCCTAAAAGTATCAGGAAACTACTAAAAAGCTCTAATTATACCAACACCAGGATCATTTTTCTGTGTTCTAGTCAAATAAGTCTGAAAGGCCATCTAGAAAGTAAGAAGAAAAACACAAGCTCTTACAACAGTGAAGATAAATGAAAGCTGAGACTTAACATGGAGATAGGGGTGTGTGTGCAAATATTACTGCTGAATGGAGGTGAAGTCTGAAAATGGGGACATGAGGGGAGAAAATGTACATAGTTTGTGCTGACGTGGTTGCCTGAGTGCTGCCAATCACTTAGAAATAAAGGAGGAATAGACTTTGGAGGGGAAAATTACTTTGTTCTGGACATATTGAATTTGAAATGTCTCTGGGATTTAAAGATGCAAATATCAAGTAGAGAGCCACGTGTTCAGGGTGAATCCAAGAAGTGATGAGAATCAAAGATAGCAACTTGGAAATCAAAGACTCCAAGGAGAAGTTGAAGTCATGGAAAGGCTGGCCAACAGCACCAAGTGCCACAGAGAGCAATTTAGCAGGAAGGGCGCCATCCATGAGTGTGTGACTGGGTCTCAGCCTGATGAGAGATTGCAAACAACTGTAGAGGAGGGTCTTTGGGGGACAATAATAGTCATCCCTACTCCTTGATGAGTAATTGGAAACACAGAAGTCACAATGCTCCTTGATCGTCGCCCTTTTTTACCCAAGGAGCACTGACAGCTCTCAAGCTCTAAGAATTTCCTTTACTCCCTCTGGAAAGTACTAGAGGAGGCGAGATAGCCAAAACTTGCCTTGAGTTGGATAGAACACCGGAGTAATTAGTACATTTAGACAAGTTGGAATATGAGAGAAGAATGAAAATTAAGCTGTTGGGATAAGGCAATAGCTTTGGGAGAGGAAATCATGACCTTCGATGTATAAACAAAGGAGAGAATGAACAGAAATGCATTCAACTAGTGTTATTGTTTTCATTGATGTTGACTGAGCTCCGGCTTCTACTCTAACAGGAATTTGGGGCACTAGGAAAGACTTAGAAGACCCTGTTGTTTCTCAAGACCTTTTCCAATAATTGGATTTCTTTTCACCCTTTGGAAGTCTGGCTGAGCCAAACCGATGTGTGATGTGATATGACGGTGCCAGAGAACACACTCCCAGAAGCAGTAAACACAACACAGGGACCAAAGGAGAGAACAGAGTAAAATGCAAGCCAAGTGTCTTACCTGCCTGAAATGAGCCCAGCTGCTGAGCAAATTCAATACACCCGTCTGTCTTCATACAACATCTTTCTTATTAATAATGTAAGCATGATGGAGGCTACTATTGATCTTCGATAACTAAATCTTACTTCTCTATGAATAAAAAATGTAATAAGATCTCAGAAATAAGCTAAAGACCACTGCCTGGGTCTAAATGACAGGGATAAATTACAGTACACTGCAACAGACTGAAAAATGGTAATGGATGGCGGTCTCAGTTTGCTTACTAGCTGGCTTAGAGCAGCTGCAAACTGGAGCTGTTGGGGAGCCAGAGGAGCACATCACTGGCCCACTTCCTCCACGGCCTAGCGGACAGCACCAGATTCATCACCGTCAAAGACCTGCACTGATAAGAGTCATGCCCCTTTGGCTTGATAGACTTCCATGCTTCACCTTCATTGATGTGAACATGTGTACACATGGAGGTATATAGCTTTCTCCTTTTTGTGGAATTTAAGATGTTCTGCAAAATCAAATATGATATAAAATGGGAAGGTGAAGAAACGACTGGTGAAATAGACATTGCCAAGTACATAAGGTAAATTAGCTGTTCTAGTGGAAGTGGCGTTAGCTCTGTGGGTCATTGCATCTACTGCTGCTGCCCCATAACTTAGTCCTATTTCCATTTCAGCAGCACTCCCTTTCCTGCACATCACCCACTGTGGTCCAGTCCACAAAGTGTGGGTACGTTGCTTGGCACTCACTCTGGGGAGGTTTTCAGGATGAAGGCCATGTGCTATGGAGGGGTGCAATGAATAGAAAGAGGACACCCAGTGAGCTCAACTCCTGTTGAAACCTTTCAAAGCCACCTCTGCTTCCACAGGTGAGGGCACAAATTTAAAGCATTAACTCTTTTCCAAATACAGTCTGTTTTTATGTTCCCTTCCTTACTTCTAGCCCCAGCAAGGGAATTGTGTACCCTCCATTTTAACCTGGAAGAAAGAGATCCTTTGGAGACTATTTTTTTTCTATTGCTTGGCCTCTAATATCTATCAGAAAGTTCAGCTCCCCAGATACTTTTTTCCTTTCCAACTTTCTCATTTTTGTCTCACACACCCTCTGCAGAGATTCTTAGAAGACTCCTTTGGATTCACTTCCATTTGTCTCTTCCTTCACTCTGCTGGGTGATTCTGTCTGCCTCTACTCTATAGACCTCATTCCTTCACTTCAAGTCTTGTTGTAGACAAAAGAGCCCTGGATAAAAAGATCTGGGGTCTATAAATGATCTTGGACAAGTCACTTCCCTGACCCCTTGCACATTAGCATGAAGACTTTAGACTAGATGATCTCTGAAGTTCTCACCAGAGCTAAGAAACAGCCTTCTAGCTTCACCATTTCCCTGAAATTACTCTTTCAAAGGTTACAATTATTTCCTAATTGCAAATCCAATAACTTTTCTCAGTGATCAACCTACTTGACCTTTGGGGCAACATTTAATTATCGACTTAGTTTTCCTTCTTGAAACGCCTTGTTTCCTCTCCTTTCAGGGATCTTGATTCTCTGGTTTACTTAAGAATTCTCATCTGATACGCTCCCATATCCTTATTTTTCTCTTTCACATCACCAAATATCAAGAAATCATAGAATGTCTCCAGAATATTAAAACCAGGAACAAAACAATAGAAAAAGAGACCATATCCCCAAGAGTTAGCATTCATATGTGAATCAGAAAAAGTTAATTTTAGACATGATTCAGAAACTTGACCATGAACTTATCTCTTAAGAATTAAAATTACTCAAAGTACTGAGGAAATAATGGATAATGATGATGGGAATTAATGAAATGATTAAAAACAACAATAGTTTTAAAATAGAATTACCACAGAGCAATGCAACTAAGTAAATATAGAAGTAACTAATTAATTCTTATAGTTATGAATGTAATACAAATGTCAAAAAGTATATTCTTTCAAGAAGAGATATACAATATGAATAATAATTCTGTAAAGAAAGAAAAGAATTAGATCAGGCTGAATTTTATATAAAACATAGTTACTAGATTCAGTTTCGTTATTAGTATTAACAAGTAGGAAAGTACAATCAATTATTTAAAACATTGAAATTATTTATTCTAAATGTAATATATTTATCAGCTAAGTCATAGTGGAGGAAAATAAACACAGTAAAGTATAAAGCAAGATGGCAGAATCTAGATAAAATATATCAGTATTCAAAATAAATATCAGCAATCACAAATTTACATATGGAACAAAAACATAAAACTATTAGAATAAAGCACAGGAAATAATAAGACCTAAGACAAGAAGAATTCTTTAAATATGACACAAAAAATCCATTAAAAAGTGAAAAATTAGTTTTCATCAAATTAAAAGCTTTTACTCTTTAAAATGCCCTGTTAAGAGGATGAAAATACAAATACAGCATAGGAAAAATATGAACTCATTCATCTGATAGTGGGCTTATATGTATGATATACATAAAAAAAAAACTCTCAAAACTCAACAGTAAAAAGTAGCAGTTAAGAAAACACTAAAGAAGAAATATGAATGGCAAATAGGCACATGAAATAATGTTCAACATCATTAACTGTTAGAGAAAAACAACTGAGAATCTTAATATTCTATCAGTGCACACCTACTAGAATGGCTAATTTTTTTTAAAGATACAATCAAATGTTGAAAAGGGTATTAAAAGGTATAGCTGGTGGGAATGGCTGGTGATGATGTAAAATGACACAACCACTCTGGAATATAATTTGGCATTTGCTTATTAAACTAAACCTTTACTTATCAACCCTACAATCACCCTAGGGTATTTATGCAAGAAAAATGAAAACATATACCCACAAAAACTGGCAAGTGAATGTGCGTATCTGCTTTATTTTCAATAGCCTCATATAACTCAATGTCTATAATGTACACTAGTATATCTATGCCGTGGAATACTACTCAGCAATTAAAAGAGCTAATGACACACCCAACTTGGATAATCTTTTTTTTTGAAATTTATTTATGCATACAAGAACTGGGGTATAGGCCAGAGGTATGGGGTGGTGGGGGGGGGGGAAGATTCACCAGAGACAGAGTGGGGAACAGAACAGCAGAGTGAAAAACACTGCTGAAGGGAGCAACGGGCAAGGCAGGAGAGGTCTGCTGTGCCATGTGGGTCATCTCCCTGGCCGGGGATCAAACTTATGCTGCAGAGGCTGTGGAGATCTTTACAGTGCTGTGCTTAACCTCTCGTGCCACCAGGGAGGCCCTAGGATAATCTTAAAGATATTTTGCTTAGTAAAATAAAGTCAGTCTCAAAAGGTTACATTGTATGATTCCACATATTTATTACATACTCAAATAACAAAACTATGGAAATGGAGAACAGAACAATGGATGCTAGAGGATAAGAATGGGTTCTTAAAACTAAATATTTACTGGGCCTCCCTGGGGGCACAAGGGGTTAAGACACAATCTATGAAGATATCAGCAGCCTCTGCAGTAGGAGCAAGAGTTCTATTCCTCGTCCCGCTAGCAGGCCAGGGAGCAACTCACGTGGCACAGCAGACCTCTCCTGTCTGGCCCGCTGCTCCCCTCAGCAGTGTATTTCAGTCAGTCTGCCTGTTCTGCTCCCGACTCTGACTCTGGAGAATCCTCTTACCACCCACACCTCTGACCTATACCCCGGCTCTTGTATGCATAAATAAATAAATCTTAAAAAAAAAAAAAAACCTAAACATTTACTTATGGTTTGCTTATAGTAGGTGTTACTACAATGGGTTAATACCAGGGAATTTCTTTGGGTGATGCAACAGGTCTGTATCCTGATTTTGGTGATGGTTCTACACATCTGCACAAGGGATCAACTTGCATAGAATTGTATACACAGATGAACAAGTGAATGAGTGAGTGTAAAACACTTGCAAGTCTAAATATGGTTTGTAGTCTAGTTAATAGTATAATGCCAAAGAGAATTTCCTGGGTTTCCTTACTCTACAGTGAGAGAAATTGGAGAAAATTTAGTGAAGCATTCAAGGGATTCTACTTTTGCAACTTGCTCTGAATCTATACACTTTTAAGAATTTTAAAGAAGTTAAAAACAAATAAATGACATATGTTTTCCTTCCTTTTCGACTCAGGGAACAAGAAACAATGATACCCCAGTATCAACAGTATCTTAGAGCCCAGATTCCAGAACAGATTCTGATATCATTTTCCAGTAAAAGGAATGATGACTCCTTAGAGAGTGGGTTGATTTTAGGGCTGCAGGAGGAAATAGACTAGATGACTTTGGAGCATCTCTTTTTTTCTCAAGCAAGACTTAAGAACTGAATTTTTCAAAATGTCAAACATTGGCTATGAAATGAACTAACTCCATCTTACTAATTTAAATAGCAATTGCATATTTATCTGATTCACTCATTTAAACATTGCACACATGTGTAAAATAGCAAAACATAGAAAAACTAGAGTAAATATATATTAAGATAATTCTACTAGAATTTTAAATAGTGTCAGCACAATTGGCTAATTTTATTTGCTCTGGACTTGTTTTATACACTCTTAGCGCTATAGTAATTCTTATTTTGACCGCAACTACTCTTATCAGACAGGGAGGAAATAGAATATAGTCAAGGTCAAAGAGATTAACAGGTTTACATTTTTGCCCAATCACTTTTAGGTCAGGCTATTTTAATTAGTTGCATGCTATCAAAGTATTTATACTTACACTGTTGATTACCAAGCTAATCCATTTTTGTTGACAAAGGTAGCCATTTTATCTATGGATTTTAAAGTCCATACTTTTGTATAGAGCTGAGTAAGTAAGGATAAGGATTTCAGAAGCCAAGGGCTGAAACTATATGGAGGACTTCCAGATAAGGAATGATAGAATCTGTTTCCTGTTTTCAGAGCATTTATTTTGTAGTGCTAGAAAGTAAGAAAGTGCTAAATTAAACTAAACTAAACAATAATGGGGTATATTAAAGGGACACAAGAGTGAACCAAATCTAAATAGACAAAGCTACAAAATAAAACAACATTGGTTTTAACCCAAATTATAAAATAAATAACCCATGAGTCCATATAGATACAAATAAGTGATTGAATAAATAATTAAATGGGTGAGAATTGACAAATGGGCTGTGCAGAATTCCAAATAAGTTATGGACAGCTACTCTGTCCTCACAGAGATAAAGTGTACCTCCTCAGTCCTTCACTGTGGACTGCACATAAGCCACTTAATTTCTAAGAGTGCAGTTTGGGAAGGAGGGAAAGGTGGGATTTTACTGTGGAGAAGTCAGACAAACACTACCTCATCCAGGTGTTCAAGGTTAATGTCAACATGGTAAGTCACGTCAATAACCTGAGCCCTTGGTAGGATGTGATCAGAATGACAGCTTCTCCCCAAAACCCATAATCTATGTTTAAGGTCATCATCAAACAAATCCCAGTTGAGGGACGCTCTGCAATATACCAGACCAGTACTCCTCAAAACTGCCAATGCCTTCCCAAATAAGGAAAGTCTGAAACATTGTCATAAGCCGAGAAGATTGAAAGGAGACGTGACTGCTTAATGTAATGTACTATCCTGGAAGAGCTCTGCAACAGTAAAAAAGCAATGATGGGAAAACTTGAGAAAACTAAGAATAATGTGGACTTGAGTTAACAATAATGTATCAATACTGGTTCATTAGCTATGACAAATGTATTGTACTAATATAAAATGTCAATGATAGCAGAAACTAAGCTTAGTGGAAATGAGAAAATACTATCTAAACACCTTGACTGCAAATCTAAAACTTTTAGTTTTATTTATTTTGCTTTTATTTATTTTACTGCAACAAATTACATATACAAGTTAAACATAAAAGTATGTTGAATCATGCATCAAATAAATACAACTGAGGAAGAGATTTAACCAATAATAGACAAAGGGGGATTTAAGACAAAAAGCAGTTAACCGGCTAAAGATGTCATTTTTTTACAATAAAGATATAGTGGTCATTAGTGCTTATGATAAATATAGTTTTGAAAATTTTATTTCATTTTATTTTAAAGATTTATTTATTTATTTATGCAAGAATCAGGGTACAGACCAGATGTGCGGGAGGGTGAGAGGATTCACCAGAGACAGAGCGGGGAACAGAACAGGCAGACTGACGAAATACACTGCTGAGGGGAACAGCAGGCTCGACACAGAGATGTCTGCTCGCCATGTGGGACCCTCCCCAGCCAGCCGGGATTGAACCAATGCTGCAGACGCTGCAGACAGCTTCAAAGTGCGGTGCTCAACCCCTGTGCCACCAGGGGAGGCCCAGATTTGAAAATTTTAAAGATGATTTTGGAATACATGAATAATTGCATCACCCATAAAGGAACACTTTAACAGCTCTTTCAGCCTTTGATAGATCAAATTGAAGAGGATAAATGGGGTTGAGGTGACTGAATAATCTAACAATATGTAATACATATTAATTTATAATTAATAAAATGACAAGGTTAGTTTTGCAGATATTTATCAAAATGTGTAACTTTAGCAACATATTTTTTCATGTAATCATGACACATTTATAAAATTTGATCAGACTCTAAGTCATAAGGAAAATTTTGGGTTCCTGTTAGAAAAATAGCAAAGCATCTGTAAGAAAGCATGAAGGAATTAAAAACAATAATGATTGAACAGTAATTCATGAATTAGAAAATCGAAATGCAATAGAAATTGAAAAAAATCTAAGAGCCATTTAAAAAATATCTCACAAATATCTGGCAAGTATAAGAAATAATAAGAAAAACTGAGATTAAACACAAACAGGATAGAACATGAAGTTCTAAGAATTTTTCTGGAAAGTCAAAAAGAACAGTTTTCAGATCAGTGTTATATAGTTAGAAAATCTTACAGAACTGGATGGCTTTCTAAAAAAACTCACAGACCAAAATGAACGCAGACAGAAAAGTCAATCTACAAAGTTTGATTACAACAACTGAATGAAATTTAAATCACTTTCAGCAATTATCCTATAGCACCATTACACAGGGATCAAATTCTCTTTGCTTCTATTTTCCCTTTTTTATCTCATTCTCAGTCTAAAGAGAATCAGTCAGGATGGGCCTTTTCTCCAGCGGCTAAAGTCAGGGCAACCTTCAATAACTGCCAGCTCTTTCAGCATTTCTGAGGAGGTTTTCTTCTAAGACAAGTCGTTAAGTGTGCCATCTGCCCAAAGTTTTTGGAGTCATTGTAACAGAAAAGTATAACTCCAAGTGGAAAGGTACCTGGAACTCTACCAATGGATGAGTCTGATTCCAATCTAGAATTTGCTCTCCCAAGTTTGTAAGATTCTTTGTACCCCTGAATAATGGGGTTGGGTGCATCATGCAGGCGTAGATAACAGAAGAAATGGGCAGATGGAAGCTAGAAAATCACACAAGAAGTGAAGTCAATTTTGAGTGATAAACAAAATATAATGAGACAGTCCTGAGCATCTTTGCTAACTTAGTGTCAATCCGTAATTCCTATCTATAACTTAATACCCAATCTTTGAGCAATTAAGGACAGACATTTAGAGATATATGAATTTAGCAAAAAGTAATCTGATAAAAATAATTAAACATAGAAACTCAGAGTAGTGTAAGTCAACAAAAGGTAAATCACAAGGAGAAAAGGTTTTATCTGGGGTAGAGATTTTCTCTCACATCCATATTGATAAAAATTCTCAATGATTCCTTGGGGATAAAAAATTAAAAATCTATATCAGAACATCTCCAACATCAGAAGGGAGAAATCCCCTGTAGAATATATATAATTTGTTTTATGTAGTTTATTAAATAAATAGGGGTACTAGATACATAGTTCTTATTGTAGAGTGAAGGTTTAATCATTTTCTAATCACCACTTTATTAACTTTTTAAGATCCAAGGTATAAAGCAAAGTCCTCCAGATATTGTTATTGATCATGGTGTTGAATAGGTTTATCCCCCTTGAGAATTGCAGTCATAATACAGACGTTTCAGAACAGGATCTAAATCAAGGTTAACCTATGTGGCTCAATAGAATCTTATTTGTTCCCTTCTGTATCAGAGACAATGTTGTGCCTCTTTCCTTATCTTTTCCTGAGTACATAGAAAGACCACGTTTCTCATCCTCCCTTGCAGTTAGATAAGGACATGTGTGTTTAAATTTAAGCATAAATGATAGGAGGCATTTCAGGGCCAAAGGATAAGAGAACAGTGTGAGTTTTCCACATATCTCTCCATGATGCTCATGTATCGAGGAAGCCCCAGACCAAGATGGCAGCACCATGGAATGAAAGAGCCTGGGCCCCTGAACCTTTATTTGAGAGAAGTTGTCTGGAGAAGTGAAAGCATCTCTTTGTATGAAGAAGTTTTCTGTTTATTTCTTTATTTTTTTCATTAAGTCAATGGCTTTTAAGTGTTTTCTGTTGTTACCCTGGCCTTACCTAGCCTATTTTGTCAAAGACTTTTTCCTCCTACCTGTGCATCATAGCAATATTATTCTTCATTGAAAATGAACAGTTCAACATTTTAAACAGCTCATTGTTATTACTGATAATGTAGGAAATTTTATTACTCCATATTTGTCTTTCTTTATGCCTTATACCTCTGTCTACACTGTTATCCCTTACCAGTAATACCAATAAATCACAATTACTTGGGGGTTAGAACATACTCAATATTTTATATGTGTGTGTGTGCATGTGTGTATACATACATACACACATATGACCAATTACATATATAAAATGTCATTTTGCATGTATACAACACACACACACAAACACACACACAACTCTTACCTTAGAGACTTAGTTGTTTTCTCTGCCTAAATACTTTCCCTAGGATGCCTGCTTGTAACTCCTCCTTATTTTCTTTATCTCTTTGTTTAAAGTCTTATCTCCATGAGTCTACCTTGACTATGCTAGTTAATACTTCAAACTATACTACACACACACACACACACACACACACTCCAAATCCCTTTTATCCTAATCCATAATTTTTTCCAGAACAAATTTTAGCTTCTTGTATACTATACAACTTCTTTATTATAGCCAATGTCTGTCTTGTATCCACTTCTCATTGCAAATTCCACTGAGAATTACATCTGTCTTGTTCATTGTTAAAAAAAAAAAAGTACCTAGCACCTTGTAGGAAAGTAATTGATATCTGCTGAGTAAAAAAATATTCACCTAGAGAGACATGGTGTTGGATGCTGTCAGAGATACAAAGATCCACAAGATGCCATGTTGTACTTGACCTTGATGAACTTAAAATCTAGTAAGGGAAATCAATGAAGTGCAGACTACACTCCAGTGTTCAATACAAAATGGAGCATGTACAGGAGCTGATATGCTTATTTCCAATGGTCAAAGACTGTGTGTGTGTGTGTGTGTGTGTGTGTGTGTGTGTGTATACCCTATAAACTTGAGCAGTTCTTTTTAAAATTTGTCAGGGCCTCCCCGGTGGCGCAGCGGTTGAGCGCTGGGTTGCGAAGCTGCCCGCAGCCTCTGCGGCGCCGGTTCATTCCCCGGCTGCTCCCCGGCCACCGGAGGAGGGTCCCACATGGCGCGCAGACCTCTCCTGCCGCCGGCTGCTCCCCTCAGCAGTGTACTTTGGTCCTTCTGCCTGCTCTGCTCCCCGCTCTGGCTCTGGTGAATTCTCTCACCCTCCCGCGCTTCTGACTGTACCCAGTGCTTGCATAAATAAATAAATAAATCTAAAAAAAAAGATAAAAACCATAAAAGTTTTAAAAAAAGAAAAAAAAAGAAAAGTTGTTTTGGGGGTGGGGAGAGGAAGGATTGAGGTCAAAATAAGGGGGGGGGGTGTGCAATTGTATGGGGAATATAACCAAAATGAAAATGCATACATTGTGCAAAAATGAAAAATGACATAAGAATTATATAAAATAAAATATTAACAAAAATTGTCTTGCTCCTTTTTACTTTGTTAAATTCATAGACCACGTCATATTTTTATGTATGAGTTGCCCCATGACCCTCAAGTTTAACCAACAGAAATACTTCCAGGCATTTGAAAGTATGTGTGAAATAAACAGCCTTGGAAAGCCCATAGTTGAGTCTCTGATAAGGAGTTTCTTGAAGACACTTTTCATTCCATTCTAGTCTGTCTGCTCTGTGAGGACTCTAGGGAGAAATACATGGAAACCTTAAGGATCTGGAATAGTTTGGTATTTGCTGAACAATTGATCTGTTTTTGTCATAGGATCGTGTGTATTGCATAATAAATAAAGTTTTCCTTTTCAAATAATCTGTTTGAAACCTGTGGTACATCTACTGCAAAGGCATGGTCTTTTCTGGCTTGTATTTTAATTTAGTATTTTCCTCATTCCTCAGTCCATTTATGCCTCTACCCTTGTATTCCTTTTTCTTTGTTGCTTTCTTTTAAAGCTTGCTTATTTATTTATTTTATATCCCCATCAGATTCTTAAAATCTTTTTTTGAAAGAAGTTAGGGAAAATATAAAGAAAGCAGTTGTTATATCTATTATAGGCACATAACTGTGCTGGGTCTATGGAAGGAGAGATAAAGAAGAGGCAGGCAAGTACACAACAGTGCAGAAAGAAAAATAAATAGAAAGAAAATAAAAGATGATGTAGCCCCTGCCCTCAAGGAACTTGAGGACTGATCGCCCAGGGTTCTGTGCTCAGCTTCAGTGCTCATCGATTTCTCCCCTCTCTGAACTCTACAGCACTTAGACTCAATAACACCCAATTTAGCACTTGATGATATACTGCTTGCTATTGTCTGCTTATTGTTTTATGTGGCTAAGTGTTGCCTTTTGGGCAGGGACCTTGTGTTAACTTCTCCTGTCTTCTCATAGTGAGTAGTGCAGTTGCTCCATAGATTGATTGATTGAGAAGCTGTCCTTTCCAGAAGGAGGCTCCAGGCCCTTTCTAATATATAGGCTGGTATGGTTGACCCCTTATACCTAGTAGTCACACAACAGCATTGGTTACCTGATTTATCCTTGAAAGGTCTTTGAGGAAATGGACTCCTGCCTGTTAGTTCTATGTGCCAAGTGTGTGTCTAAATTGAAATTGTTTAATAATAATTAATTCTTGTATTCAACACAGATGTTCTGGGTGCCTACTCTGTGCTAGGCACTGCTTTATATTTTTTCCACATGTCAGTAAATAAGACCAAGACCTCTGCCTTGATGGTGTTTACATGCAAGCAGGATGGGAAAAGAGAGGAAGATGGACATTAAACACTAAGTATAAATCGGTAAATGACATCGTATGTTTGGAAAAGGCAAGTGCTATAGAAAGATAAAAAGGTAAGCATGAAAAGGATGATGGGAAATATTTCTTGCTGGTTTACATATAGAATATGAGAATGAAGTCAAGGATGAGCTCAAGGTTTTTGACCTCGGTAAAGGGAAAGATGAAGTTGCATTGATTGAGCTGAAGAAGGTAGAGATTTGGGAGGAAAATGGGCCTTAGTGGAATGCCAGGTTGTTAGTGGAATGCTGGATTAGGAGAGACATCTGGAATGAAAATGCAGATGTCTGCCCCCCAAAAGCTTAATGTTGTAGGCCACGAGGTGAGTGTGGCTAGAGTGAGGGAGACCCAGGCACGATCCCTGCAGCCCTCCATCATTAGTAGACAAAGCTAAGAGAAAAGGGCCAACGAAGGAATCTGAGATGTGGCCAATGAGACAGGCAGAAAACAAAAAAACAAAATGTGATATCCTGGAACCCAAGAAAGACAGTGTCCAGATAAGGAGGGCACCGTCACCTGGTCAGAGCTACTGACGGGTCGATTTAGATGAGGACACACCTGGCAATGCAGAGTCTTCAGCCCCCTGATAAGAGCCATTTCCATGAACTGGAGTGGCTAAAGCATTGTTTGGAAAGAGTTCAGGAGAGAATGGCGAAAGGACAATTGAAGACGTGAGTAAAGATAACATTTCAAGGATTGCCAATGGAAATGAGGAGCAAAAGCAGGTTTTTGTTTTAAGATAAGAGAAATAGCAAGGTAGCAATATTTTTTGTATGCTATTGTAACTTTTAGTAGAAAATGAAAAAAAAAATCAGTGATGTAGGAGAGGGCGGGGAGAAGAACCCCTGAACTAATGTCCTTGGATATGCAAGAGGGAAACAGAAGCAAGGGCTGGCATGAGGCTGTCTGGACAGGACACAGGTCAAGCAACAGGCCAAGAGCACATGCGTGGACAGATACTGCTGGAGGGGGCACTGTCCTGTATCACAATAACACAACAATAGCCACTTCTTGCTGTACACAAAGGGTGTGCTGAGCACCCACACACTCAAAGAAATCACAAAAATCCTCATGAGGTGGGATCATCCTTGTTTTACTGATGAGGAAATGGGCTGAGAGAGTGGACTAACCTGGCCACTCAATAAAGCGGAGAGAATGCAAGCCCAGGTCTTCCTGACTCACAACCCTGGTACCAACCTCTGTCCTCTGCTGTTCCTCTGGAGGATGACTCTGTGCTTCCTCAGGCATGGATGTCTGGGAGAGTAGCTGGCATTTTCCCAAAGGGCCATCAGGTTCCAGTTGACGTCACGAGGGATGAGGGTTTAGAGACTGGAGTCAAATTGTCCCCTCTGCTCTCTTTTCATCTGGACACTGGCTTCCAAGTAACAAACTAGAGGTCCAAGGGAAAAGCCTTTCCTAAGAATGCCAACAGCATTTAATGTTCCTCCCTCTAAAAGGGAAAAATAGAAACTCATTTAAACCCAACTGAATACTTTAGAGAGGGAGTGAGGGGTAGAGGGAGGGTAGCACAGATCCTGGGCCCTGGGGGCAGACCAGAGGGCAGAACAAAATGGAAAACAATGGATTATGTCCCCTTTAACATCTTCTGTGGGTGGTTTGTCCTTCCCCTAGAAGATCAGGATTGGAAGATGCCTGGGACTGGAGACCATTTATTTCAACCCACCCAATGGGTGGGTGGGCAATGACTTCTAAGTAACCACAATTGGGTTACTCATTTGGGTTTAGACGAGTATCTACTTTTCCTCTTAGGGGGAGGAACATCAAATGCTGATGACATTCTTAGGAAAGGCTTGTCCCTTGGACCTTCAATTTGTGGTTACTTGGAAGCCAGTGTCCAGATAGAATGACTCAGTCAGCCCCTCCAGAACAGCTCCCTTGATGGAGAACCCACTGCCTTTTCGGACAGTTAGCTTAATCATTTGACAGCTTCAATTGTTAAGGCTTTGCCTTAAGTGATCATGAACTCTGCTTCTCTTTATCTCCCGTCCCTTCCTGCCTCTGGTTGAAGAGATACAGTTACATCTGCAGATACCAGGCTTCTGAACAAACTCTCCCAGTGAGACCATTCATCCTGGGTGGCTTCCAAGAGGGCAGAGGAGAGAGCAGTTCTTTTAATAAATTCATAACCTCATGTGATCATTGCAAGAGCAGAAGCTGATCAGAGTTAAGGGGCCCTGCTTTGCAAAGTACTGAAAGGTGATACTTCTGGTTCAACTGATGAGGCAGAGAAGACACGATGGTGTAAGCTCTGATGTCAGAGTGCTCTGTAACTTAGATCCTTGGCTCCCACCTCCATGAGGTCTGCCCCACTGTGAGTGTCCCAGCAATGCTTAATTTGGAGAGAGTGGGTCAAGCCTTCCTCTGCCCACTGGATGCCCTGATTTGTCTTGATCAGTCGTTGCTTGTAATCACCCATCCTAGAGAGAGCCCTGACTTTATCACCTATCAAAGCAAGCACATAGCTGGAGAGAAAAGCTGTCAAGTATAAAATGCCATCATGGCAAGAAGATCTGGGAGTTGCCAGGGGCAGTAGTGGTGACTATTCCAGACGAGGTCTGTGCTATTCCTGCCTTGTCACAGTGGAGAAGGGCAACCCATTTTACAAAACTCTGTAGAAGCAGGCCACTATTGGGAAACCCAGGGTCCCTGGAAAGACACTTGTTGCACTAAGACTTTATCCCAGACATCGTGTCAAGCATGTTACATATACCAACACATTCTACCCTGTTAGAAGCCAAATATTACCAAATCTTACAGATAAGGAAATCAAGACTCAGAAAGTTTGCATAACTTAAACAAAGCTGAGCTCTGGTAGATTCCAGATCTATTTTATAATGTCCTAGATTAAATCATTAAGTGGTTCCAATGTACATCTTTTCCATTATGGTGAATTCTAGAGGATTGTCTTGAGTCTCCTTTGGATTTTGATTGAACCTCACGTTGTTTGAATAAGTGGGACTTGAGTTGCTTTATGGTTAATGAGGATTTGGTACCTATAGTTGTCTTAGGAGGTATAAGGTCTTTTTCTGTGTTGTCAGTGCAAGTTTTTGGAGGGTACATGAAGAAGGTGCCAAGAAATTCCAACATGAGAGACAAAGAGGACCTAAACTTGGCCTGTGATTCAATTGAATGGGGATGTGTCAGGTGCCTCTTGTATCTGGTCCTCTGTTGGGTACACGAGCAACCAAAGTGAAAGCAGTCTCTGTCCTTAAGCAATATCCAAGTGGTTTGAAAAGACACAGGATACAACTGTACAGCAACACATAATAAATCAGGTAAGTTACAATGATGATTCACATGAGCAGTGGAGGCACTGAGGGTCCTAGGCCATCAGAGGTCAAATATGAGGGAAGGGGCAGCAACAGTGTTCAGACAACATTGAGCAGGAAGGAAGCACAAGCTGGGCTTTAAAGAGCCTAATAGTTTTTGGAAAAAAAGAAGTAGAAAAGAACTTCTAAGTAGAAGAAGACAAACTCCTTATGTGTGGAGAATGCTAGAGCATTAGGGGGATGATGAGGAGTCCACATTGACAGGAACTCTATAGGAAACATTTGGAGATGATTATAAAGTTAATTCGGTCTTTGAAACTTACCCAGGAGTGTGGACCTGTTCCAATGGCCATGGAGAGCTGTGTATATTCTTGAGCAGAGAAAGATGACAAGAAAACTGTTTTTCATGAATCTGGAAGTGGCTGCAGAGGAACTAGTAGTGCGAATCCTGGAGGCAAGGAAACCTTTTGAGAAAATATTGCCAGGATAAGGGAGGTCATTAGCATCATCCAAGGTGAAGGCAGGAAAGCAAAGGAAGGGCTGAGTGGAGCCCAGATCAGGAGGAATTGTGAGGAGGCCCCAGTGACCAAGAACGAATGGAGAGTATGATGGGGGTACAGGCATGTGGAGGTCAAATGGTGCCATGGTTTGAGCCTGGACAGAATCAAGACATTCTTTTTATTTTGAAACAGTTTCCAGGAGAAGGACTCTACTGTTTGGGAAGTAGCAGTGACCCAGAGGTCTAGAAGCATCATAGCTTTGTATTAGTTTTAGCCAATTACCCCCTGTGATGCTCTGATAATAAGAAATAAATATTTCACTGTCATCCATTGTTCCTGGAACAGAACTCTTAAATCACTGTGAATTTATTAAGCGTGGAGGACTATTAGGTGTGTTTTCTCATGAATTAATGAGGAGGCTGTGAGAATGAGGATGTGGGTTGGTGGACAGGAGAACAAACTGTGATAGAAGGCTGGAACTTTTAGTCCCTTCTCCTGACCTACAGGCAGAAGAGAGGGCACGGAGGTTGAATCAGCCACCAATGACCAATGGTTTAACCAGCCATGGCTCTGTCACAAAGCCTCCATAGGGATCCTGAGGGACAGAGTTCAGCTTCCGGGTTGTGAATATGGAAGGTTCTGGGAGAGCAGCCAAAGGGAGCATGGAGGCTCCTGAACTTCCCCGCACCTTGCCCCATCCATCTTGTCTAACTGGCTTTGTTTCAGATCCTTTAAAATTCCTTGTAATAAATCAGTAATCTAGTGAGTAAACAAGTTTCCTGAGTTCTGTGTGCTGTTCTAGCAAATTAATCAAACTCAAGGAAGGGGTCATGAGAACCTCCGATTTATTGCCCATCAGGAGCACCAGTGACAACCTGGGCTTCCAACTGGCTCCTGGGGGCAGTGCAGTCTTGTGGGATGAGTCCTTTCCTGTGGGATCTGCTGCTGTCTCTGGGTAGACAGCGTCAGAACTGAGTTGAATTGCAGGACACCCAGCTGGTATCCAAGAATTGCTAGTTGGTGTTGAAGTACCCGAATCAGACCAGCCTAAGATTCTCAGAATCGCTGTCCTCAAGTTGCCCAGCTCTGGTGTACAGACTATTTTGAGCCATGAAAATTTTAGAGAAGCTGAGGAGAAACTTTTGTTCTTTTTCTAATCAAAGAAGCAATCACTCTGCCCCCCTTTTATGCCTTAGAAGAATGGATATTGGGAACAGGATGCCATCCAGGTTGATCTGTTCTTTGTCTGATAATTTCATCTATTCTCAGTGAAAATGAAGTAATCCTGTCCTGTCATATGAAGTCTCCCCCTCCTCCCACCCCATACCCCTCCGACCCCTCAACGGGGGATTTATACCCGCTTTCCCCCAGTTCCCTAACAGCAAGGAGAAAACCCACCCCATGTTGGAATTTGGTGCAGAAACATTTTGCCCCCTCCCCCACATCTAGGGCGACTGATAAAATGTGCTTTGGGGGTCCCTTCTAGGACCTTCCTTAGAACTCAGCATGAGGAAGGGCAGGGAAATGTTCCCTATTGCTCCTTCCTCGACCTCATGACCAGCAGGGATTTCTCTCCACAATGTCAGGCAGAGGCTCTGGTGGTGGCACGTCCACACGCAGGAGCACCTGTGTCCCTCCACCGTCCGCTGAGCACTTGTACTGCACCGCATGTGCCAAGCCTCATTAACTGTGGTGGGGTCACGGTGCCTGTGCCTGAGAATGTTAAATGACAGCGTTGTTGGGGTAAGACAGTGTAATTGTCCTGCTGCATCAATCCACATGCACAGTGCCCCTTGCCAGTGCAGGGGGATGTGGCTCAGAGTCTGCAGCTGGCTGCGAGGAGACAGGGTCACCCATGCGGCCTCAGGCTTCCGCTGGCCACAGGGACGAGGCAACTGATGAAGGCTGAGACCTTGGGTTTCACCGCTTGACAGGACGTGGCACTGTCCGGTCTTGAGCACCAATGAATAAACAACAGAAGTGATTGCAGGTGGAAACTAATTTCTGCAGCCCCAAGCAGCTCTTCGTCATCTTAAGGGATAGAGTGGCTGCAGGGAAGCAACAGGCAGGTTGGGTCTCAAACACAAATGGAGATGATTGGCTAATAGCTCCTTGGTAAGATTTCAAGGCAGTAATCAATGTCTAACCTGCTAAAATACAAATCCTCTCTGTTCTGAAGTGGACCTTAAAATTCCCACTATCACATGTCATTGTGCTGAGAACTCTTCTTTGGCTGTTGCTGCTGCGCATGTCCATTTACTGCCAAATGGGTAGAAAAATACCAAGAAAAAAATGCCTGTGGATTTGCAGTTCATTTGTATAGAGTGACCCAGTCTCCTCTCGATCATCAGGGTTAACTAACCTGTCGTGATGATGGCCACTTTCCTAGCTTGCAGCTTTCATGGAGTAATGAGCCCAAAGTGGTCATAGGGGCACGATAGAGTAAGTTTTAATGAAACTTATGAAACTTAATGGATGCTTTTTCTCTGGGAAGCACAAAGTTTCCCTGGCAGTAATGGTCAGGGGGTATGGCCACAACAATCCTTTCTTCAGCCCTGGACCTATTTCAATAGCAATGTATAAGTGAATACTTACAACTATATGTATAATGGTGGTTGATTTAGTCAGACTATATATATATATATCATATCCTGGAAAATAGCCCCCCATTCTTTCACAGTATCACAGCAAAATTAGAACCTTACCTGTGTCCTCAAAAGGCCATAATGTTGCTCTATTAGGTTGGCCATTTCTGGAGTGTAAGTAACAGGATGAGTGAATCTTACAGCCACATGTCCCTGCCTTCCCTCCTATGCTGCAAAGTGGTTTCCTGGACTGAACAGACTTTATGCAGGGCCCATGTCAGTGGATTTAGCACTCAGTATGCCTTAGGATAGTGCGTTGGTTCAAGAAGACTAATCAGTAAAGGCAAACTTGTACCTGCAATATTTGCTGGGACCAACAGAAAAAATCTGTGTTCCTTCTAGGAGCTCCATTGGAGACCCTTGTGATGCTGGAAATTTGGCAGCTTCCAGAATTAGAGCAGCCTTGGTCAGTGGTTGCTCATCCTAGCATCCTTCCACACTGCCATCATTACACCCCGTGTAAGTGAAATCACATGTGCAGGAATGTGTTCTAGTTCAGTCCCTTCAGAGGAGAGAAACCAGAACAGTGATGATCTGCCACAGCTTACATGTCAGCAGCTAGCTTGGAAATTGGCTAAGGTGAAGCTGAAAAGCTTTCACAGTCCCCAGATGCTTCCATGGTCCCCAACTGCAAATACTGGAAAGAAAGCGCTGGGGGGAAAGATGAGTCTTTCTTTTTCCTCCAAGTATTAGAAATGGAGTTTTAGTTGAAAGCTGCAAAGAGATAGATTTAGGCTCAATACAAGGAAGAACCTCTATTCAGAATGAACTTTTTGAATGTCCTGCTGTGGTGTGAGCTGTCAAGCAGCGATGTGATGGTGACATAGTTGGCAGAATTTTAGGAAAGATTCAAACATCCATCATGTTGGAGGTTGGACTGAATGAGAATTACGGCTTCTTTCAATTCTGAGGTTCTATCCCCAGAACCAAAGGCCAGAATTGCTGTGGCTTTTAGCAGGTCATTATTGGCCTGTGGTCTCCTACTCAGGGCAGAGCAGAGCTAGACCAGCCCAAGGTTGTCTCTTATGAAGGCCTCTGATGAAGAAAACGTATTAGCTCATGTGCTGTGTGACCCTGTCTCTAAATATTTCTGAGATGGAAGAAATAGAGCAGATTCCCCACATGGATCTGGGTCTCCTTGTCCTTGCTACACTGTCAAAGTCAGCTCTGATGTGTTTTCTTCAAACTCAAATATACATTACTAAAGACAATTCAAAATATTGTCCCTTCAAGGAGTAAGGCTGTTCAGGGGTTAATAATGACTCCTATTTGTTAAATATATGCTATATGCGAAGCACTATACTAAGCAGTTGGTTATATTTATTCATTTCATTTTCAAAATAACTCTACCAGTGGGTGTGATGGTATCAGTTTCTACATGGGGAAACACACAGTAAGTTAATAGTCACAGTCAATGAATTGGTGGAGGTGAGACTCAATCCAGGAATAACAAAACCAGAATTAGTAGCCATGATGGGAGGCTGCCTCTCCAAGGCTAAGAAAAAATTTGAGTCATGTGTCATAATTCTGATAGCAACATTGCTGCCCATGCTTTTAGAATAGCTGAACAGCCCCCAGTGTGGAGAAGCCTCAGTGTAGAGCAGTCCCCAATGTTGAGCAGCCACAGTGTAGAGCAGCCCCTGCTGTAGAGCAGCCCCAGGGTAGAGCAGTCCCAGGGTAGAGCAGCCCCTACTGTAGAGCAGCCCCAGGGTAGAGCAGCCCCTACTGTAGAGCAGCCCCAGGGTAGAGCAGCTCTTATCGTAGAGCAGCCCCAGGGTAGAGCAGCCCTAGTGTAGAGCAGCTCCTACTGTAGAGCAGCCCCAGGGTAGAGCAGCTCCTACTGTAGAGCAGCCCCAGGGTAGAGCAGCCCCAGTGTAGAGCAGCCCCTACTGTAGAGCAGCCCCTGTGTAAAGAAGCCCCTGCTGTAGAGCAGCCCCAGTGTACAGCAGCCCCCACTGTAGAGCAGCCCCAGGTTAGAGCAACCCCCACTGTAGAGCAACCCCAGGGTAGATCAGCCCCTACTGTAGAGAAGCTCCTACTGTAGAGCAGCCCCAGTGTAGAGCAGCCCTATTGTAGAGAAGCCCCCAGTGTAGAGCAGCCCCAGTGTAGAACAGCCCCTACTATAGAGCAGCCCCTGTGTAGAGCAGCTCCCCAGACTGAAGAAGGCCGTGAATTTCGGACAATGGAAGGAACCATTATTTAGTGTTGACACTATTTTTTGGACTACTGACAACCACAGTCTGATCACATAAATCCAGCCTTACTTCACCTGGCTCATTTGCAGAGAATAACAAGTACGCATGCCGATGTGGATACAACCAGAGAGGCCGCATACAAGGGAGGGGAGGGAAAGGCATTTTACTGGTATCTCAAAGAAACAAAGCTCCACACATTTATTATGTTTTTCCTTGTTACAAAAATAATATTTCTTCACTGTAAAACAAATTGGAAAATATGGAAAAGCACAAAAAAAGAAGATATCACCTGCAATCCTCAGACTGCCCAGTGGCCCAGATGACCACTGGGAACGCTCAGGCACACAGACTTTCAGCCACGTAAGTATAAATTCACGCATATTTTGTACCAAAATGCAAATGCTCTGTATACACTGTTTTGTAGGGTTTTTTTTCCCCCCTGAATATATTGTTGTGAACATTTTTCCACCTCATTAAATTTTCTTCTGGCCCATCATCTGAAATGGCTACATGGCTGTGCGGATGAGCCATAATTGGAACCTCATTCCTGTAAATAAATAAATAAAGCAGGGGAAGCTCTCCTACGGGTCGGGCGCAGATGCTGGAAGCAGCAGTGGAGACACACTGAGAGCAGAGGGGAGGAGAGGGGGAGCTGAGGGACCAGAGGATGGGCCTGTTGGGGCTTTGATTTCGAGATCTCCCCAGGCCGCTGAGAGATGGGAGTGGTCACAGGCATTGAATGCTGGTGGTGGATATTTAAAAGGGGCATATGGCCCCAGAGGAGTAGAAGGAAGGAAGGTAATAGGCTGGGAAAGATTGCTGAGGTGCAAAAGAGAATGACTTTTAAGACTCTTGAGGAAAGTGTTTTGAGGTGTGGGAGCAGATTTAGGGTCTGAGGGGTGGAAATCCTGACCAAGAGGGAGAGTCATTAAGCCAGAACACTGAATCTCATCTGCCTGGTAAAAACCCACATCCATGCTGTCCCCACAGGTACTGGAGGGCTGCTCCTTGGTCCCGGGAAAGCCAGGACTTGGACGTGACCCAGATGCACTAGTCCTCTGGGAGGAGAGCTACCGAGGCTGAAGAGAGGTTTGACCCTGCAATTATATCTTCTTGGCCCGTGGGTGTCCCTTAGCTGTGAAGAGATGGCCAGGTGAAGGGAGTAGGTGCTGCTCCCCTGACCACCTCGCCTGCCTGGAAGCCACCACTCATCCTCTCACCTTCCTGGCACCCCTCCAGTGGGGGTCAGTCTGCGGTGCTCCCCACATGGCCTCCAGGTCTCAGGTGACAGTGGGCCCTGGGGAAGGGGAGCACCACAGAGGGAGCTGGAAATTGCCCCTAGACATGTCCTCTGGCCTTCAGCATGAGGAACGGAACTGTCCATGGCCTTAGGAGGGAACTCAAGGAGCCAGAAAGGAGTCCTGAGGGGGCAGTGGGGTAGTGGGGAGCAGGGGTGGCTTAAAGTACTTGCATTTGTCCACCTCAGTCTTTACAAAGACTATTTAACTGAGGTGGTTCTATTATTCCACTCAGCTGTTTTGAATCGGATTGAAGCATTTGCCTGGAATTTTGTTGGGAAAAAAAAAAACAATTGGTGGGGAGATTCTGGAAATCATCGGTGGCTGTTTATGATGTAAAACCTGTCTTTACCAAGGGAGCCTGGGGTTGGAAAAAGTCAAAGCACCTCCTGCTTTATGGTCTTGAGCCACTCTGAACCTTGCTCCTCACTCATAAAAACAGGTGATAATAAAACTTCTGTCACACATGTGGGATGAAAGGTCTAATTGCTTTCTCTGAAGGGAGCAACGGTCTTTCCCTGGGAGAGGGGTCTGTGGAAGCTGTCATTCTCCTCAGCAAACCCTCCCTTTTCTGAGCCCTAAACTCAGCACTGCGTTTTCATGAGCTCCATCCCAGCAACTGAGCTCGGGGCTCTTGACTCACGCTAACAAAGTCTCCGGAGGCGTGTGAAGGAGTTGTCCTGTGAGAAGGGTGCGTGGAAGTTGCTCAGGCCCCTCCAGTGCCTTCGTTCTCTGTGAGCAATCTCTGCAGGTAAAATCATTTATCAGAAGGATGTGTGGGGACCGTGGTGTCAGACCAGAGAAAGTAATTCTATGACTCAAGTGTTTGCCAGCTGACCCAGTGACACATTCACTTCCAAGGCAGGCGTTTGCCTGTCAGACAGACGGACACTCATCTGGCCCTGATGGGGCAGCCTGAAGAGGCCCCTCTTCTCAGAATGCACAATACAATTGATTGGGCTTCTTTTACAATCCTGCTCCAATTTCATCTCCCTGAGATTGCTCCCAGATCACCTTGACTGGAGTTTTGGGTGTTCCACACCCTTGACTCACACAATTATAGATAATATCTGTGTTTACTTTTACAGTTGCCTAATTACTTCCATTGTGTGTGGGTTTTACTAGGTTTAACACTCAGTGGACAACTGTATTCCCTCAAGTTCTGGGTGTGTCTCACCCCCTTATGGGCTGCAATGTAGATGGGAAAGCTGCCAGAACCACCGGGATTATTCACACAGTGGGAAGGTCACCACTGCGTGCTGGGGGTAACAAAGCCAGGTCTCTGACCTCAGTTTCCAGATGGGAGCCTGGCTCACCAGCAGCACCCCTCTGGCTCCCTTGGGTGCAAGGGCATCAGACTATTTAGGAAAGTGCAGGGAGCACTTACTTGATGATCAGTGTCCAATATTCTGTCTGGATTCTGTTTGGGCTTGTATTGGTCTGTTATGTAAGCGATCTCTTGACATCTGTTAACTGATCTCCAGCATTCCTGCAGTGGGCGGATTTCAGCTGTCTTCCCAGTTGGCGCAGCACGTCAGTCAGTGAGTTGTATAAATATTTATTCAGTGCCCACTAATTGACCAGGTAAACAGAGAAGGCCACAGACCTGAGATCATGGTCTTTGAGGAGAAAAAAGCCCTGAGTGTTTGGTCAGCACAAACTGTCAGTGATGATAAGCTGTAGAATCTTTGGGGAGGCAGGAGGGGGAGGCTCTTTGGTTGTTAGAAAACTACCTTTTTCTCTCTAGTCATTAGGCTTCTTGATTCTGATAATTGAAAATCACCAGCAAAAGCCACAGGATGACCCCTTCAAGGTGATTCCCAAATGGGGAGCAGTGGAGGCTGGGCATTAATTACAAGGCCCCAGGACTAGGTCCCTCTTCTATCCTATGGCCTGCCCTGGGCTTTGCTTCTCTCCCAGCTCTGGACTGTCTGCAAACAGGAGACTGTGTCTTTGCTCTTCCTTTCCAGCCCTCTCTGTCCTCCCAACCCATGGAGCTCCATCCTGACCGGAGTGTTCTATGACTCAGCACTTCCCTGGGCCCCGTGGCAACCTGAGCATAGTGGGTCTGCAGGAGTGCCCTCTGTCTTATGCTGGACCCTGCTCTGTTGCCTCCTGCTTAATACCGGAGACTTAATCCTGACTTAACAAAATGGGGCGTCGTTTGTGCTGAGTAGTGCCCAGTGCATGAAGGGAGAGCCGGTTGCTTGTTTCCCTCGAACACATTAAAATCAATGGTGTTTGCTCATCTGGCAGAATGACAACTCATTCCTCTGGACAGCTGGCTTCACAATTGCTCGTTCAGGAGGAAATCTGATAAGAAACAATAGTCTGGTCTTCGGGAGCATTACACCGTTGTATTCTAATTTAAACTTCAGGCCCGCTGACTGTCTGTTTTGTCATCTCCTTTAGAGTGGTGTTTTTTGTTTGTATTTTTTTTTATTATTGATTTTTTATTCTTTTTTTTTTTTTTTATATCGCTGCTGCAAGAAAGTTAAGGATCCTGTAGTGAAGTCTTCACAGACCATCTGAGGAGGCTCGGTCTGACCCACACCGCTTGGGCCCATTCGGCTGTCAGGGAGAGAAGGACTTGGCACAGATTCCCTGAGGCCTTGCGAGGAAGGAGGAGACGAAAGGGACCCACAGGGTCTCAGTGGATTTGTGGGCCATGTGGACCCAGCATCTTCTGACTCTGGGGGGAAAGCAGCCACTCCTCTGAGCGTGGCCACCCCACTCAGGCTCAGCCGGAACAGCCATGTGGAATAACAACAGTAACGTTCAACATAATCCTTATGTTGGTTACGACCGCTTCTCATGTTCTTTCAGCACATTATCTTATTTAGAATCACAGAATTATAGATCATTATGCAGGAAAAAATGGTAAAGAACATTCAGTTTCAACTATAGTTTTGCAGATGAGGAAATTGGAGGCAAGAGACACGTGGGTCACTTGCTAAAGACAGACTCTTACACCCGTCATAACCTGGGAAGAGGCACAGAGAGGCAGGTGTGTTTTGTGTCTTTTCTGCACCAGGCTGAACCTGCTGAACTCTGCACCAGGCTGACATGACACACAGGCTCTCGGCCTTCACAGGGCTTGGCGTCTGATGGGTGAGGCTGATAGAAGTGACATCCCAGCTTGATGGCATGGGAGGAGGCTGTGTGACCTCTTCAGGAAGGCACCCCCCAGGCTGTGGGGCCAGGGAAGTTTTCCACAGGATGTACCATGTCTGGGATGAGAATACGAGGAGTGGAGTCAGCAGAGTGAAGTGCCGGGTTGGGGGCCTGACAGGAGGGTGTGACGGACCAGGCAGTGAAAACTGATGGGATCAACTGAGCTCCTTCCCAGGACTTAGCTATTAAAGGATGGAGAATCGTCCCAGAGCCTCTCTCAGTACAGCAAGGACAGTGTGGCTCACTGTGTGGCACTAATAGTGTCACAACAACTAAGGGGGTTGGGGGGGGGGGCAGACATATGGCAGTTATCGTCCAGGAGAGGCTGAAGACAGAGTTTGGTGACATGCTCACAGTAAGAACTTGCTCAGCTAAGACAAGAACTTAATGTCTGTTTGGGGAGCCCTGGACAGATAAACAGAGGCACAGATGAGCTCTGAAATCTCAGTAGGGAGAAAAATATCAAGCAGGGGACAGGTTGAAGTCTGGGTTTTGTCCCAAACATTACATATGGTTTGGGCCTATGTGCCATTCCCAAGGGAAGATGGGGAATTGACAAGACATAGGATTTTAGAGGTAGAAAGCACATCCTTTATGACCTACAGGGAGTTCTATCTGTGTTCAGTGTGGGATTCCATGCCTGTCCTTGAAGCTGCAGTTATCCTAAGAGGCATGGCAAAACTTTTACAATGAGAGAAATTTAAATAGAATCAATTTAAATCAATTTTGCTTTAAAAAATTCATGCTCGGTACTTTTAAGAAATGGAAAGAATGCAGAAATGAGCCATCTGTGGCTCCCCTCGAGACCATGGATCTCGGTCGCTCCCCGTGTGGCACGGGGCAGGTGGAGCTGCAGCCTGGCAGGGGAGAGGGTGTCTGCCGGGAGGACCCTGTTCTGCCATACAGGACAAGGTGCTGTTTCTCCCTCTGCACCTCCCCGGGGTTGCCTGCCCCTCGGAAGCGGGAAGAGAAGGCCTGAGGAGAACACCACCGATCACTCAGCCTAATTCCAAATGCTGGGTTCCTTCCAGCGATGAGATTCTTTGCTTTTAGATCATCTCAGTTTTCTAAAGGCAGTTTAAATGAATGTTTCAAGCATGTAAGGATATATTCTCTGACTTGACATCATGATGTAGTAGAAAGAGCTGCGGTTTGCATCCCAACTCTACACTGATTTACGTACGGTGAGCTGCCTGCTTAACACTCCACATTCCCGCACGGTGATTATTGAAGTAGGGAAAACGCCGACGTGGTGGTATTGCTGTGAAATGTGAATGAGTGAGGGGCCGCGGAGTGCTTCAGACAGTGTGTGGTGCAGGCAACATGACAAGTGTTATTTTTACTCATCCTCTTCCCTAACCTTGTGATGTTACCACGTAAAGTAGGGTGGCTGCCTCGCCATAGATGAAAGTCCTGCCTGTGTCATCATCCTGCTACCTATGACCAGAGCTGGGACTCAAACCCCAGGTCTTCCCACACTCAGGCCCAGGCCTTTCAGCTCCACAATCTAACAGTAAAATACGGCATCAGCTCCTTTAGAAACCTTCCCTGGTTTCCTTTAGAAGCAGTCATGTAGGAATTTACTGGCGATCAGCTTTATTCTAAATTTTGGTTCCAAAATTGGTTTTTAAGATAACATCAAGAACTATTTCTGGATGCTTGGGAGAGAGGTCATTTTCCCGATAATCTCTCCAAGCACAAAACTACAGCACTTGCAGAGGTCTGCAGTGTGTGTGCTGGCTGACAGCTTCCCGAAGCATTGACTGGTGATAATGAGGAGCCAGAACAAAGTCACCGTGAGAACCCCAGGCTTGTCTCACCCAGGCGGCTGGGTTTCCAGGCCTGGGAAGGAAATGACAGCAGGGCAGGAGACCCTTCTAATGTGGGTGATTGTCTGTCCCTCTGTACCTGGGTACAGAAGGTGCTAGGAGAAGCAGCAGAGGCACCTGCAGGGCTCACCTGTTGTAGACAGGAGTGTGTAGCCCACACTGAGTTGGACTCCTGGTCAGGAAACTGGGACTCAACTGTTTACAAACTGGAGCAAGCAACTCAGCCTGTTTGTGCCATTTAGGTAGATGTAAAACATGCCTAAAAATAATACCTTCTCTGCCAGACTCAGAAGGTCATTGTAGGAATGAACCAACAGAGAAACAAACTGCAAATGCATGATGTCTCACAGGGTAGGCAGAAGGAGACAGGAGAGAGATTGACCCCAAAAGAGATGCAAATTCCTTGAGGTATTGCGAAGTTGAATAAGAAGAATCATAGACTACATCTTTAGGGTTTTAAAAAATTAATTTCTAATTAATCTATTAGATAAGGATTTAGTCATAGTCTCCTTTTTTTGCATCATAGCTTGCCAGGCCACTGTAGATCTAGAAATGAAAGGCATCTGGCCCTGTTCTTGTAGGTGCTCAGGGATAGACAGAAAAGCCTGTAGACAACATCCATTCTAGAACAATAGGGTAAAGGTTGTTGTATTTGTTATTCAACTAGGAGTAAGGAAGTGCCTCACATTGAGGGACATGCACACCTGCAAGCATGTCTTCTCTCTGTTTCTGTGAGTCTGAAGTGGAAGCATCTTTGTTGAGCAAGACAGACCCAGGGCCTGGTGCTGATGTCAGCTGGGGTGGAGTCACCACAGGTCTGATGAGGTCTGAAGGATCTCCCTGAAGGGATGGTCACGGAAGGTGAGGCAGTGCCAGCTTTTGTGTGCAGGAAGCCTCTGTTCTGTCCTCTGGGACCCCTCTGAGGCTGTGTGCAGGTCTCAGCAGGACTCCTGGCTTTTCTGGGTCATCAAAGAGAGGCCAGCAGAAGCTGACATGTCTTCTAAAGCCTAGTCTGGGAAGTCACATACTTACTGCAAGGTCAGTACCAGCCAGTGTGGGTAGGTTCCCACAGGCTCGGACAGCAGAGAGGAGGGTGACTGGAATGACCTGGATAGACCACGAAGGATATTCTGCAAGTTTGGGTGCCCTCCCTCAGAACAGGGGCCAGGACTTACCATAGCAAGGTATTGAGTATAAAAAGGTGTTGTTTGTTGATAAAGGAGGGTGGTGGCACTTCAGGTGGGGGGAGAGTGTGAGCACAGGCACAGACCTCTGCTAGGGGCTGTCATGTCTGGAGAATTGAGAAAAACTTCTCATGGCAGACACTACTCCTGGTGGCAGAGAGGTGGAAGAAGTTAGGTTGGGCTCAGATTATAAAAGATCCCAAATGTACCTGAAGCTGAATCAGGCAGAGTTTATCCTTGAGGCAAGAGGAGCCAGGATGAATAGCAGATCTCAAGGTCACATGGTGGCATGGAGAGGCTCAGTAGAGGAGAGCACAGGGGCATGGAGAAGCATAGACTGCACACAGTCGTCTCCAGAAAGTGGTAGTGAGGTGGTAAGGAGCCCGCTTGAGAACAGCTGACTGTAGAAACCACAGGATTTGAGGGATGGTCTTAGAAATCCTTGAATCTCTTCTTTCTACAGATGAGGTGGTGGGAGCTGCCTTGTACAAGGTTAATGTAGCTTTTCACTATATTTTCAGGTGCAGTTTCAGAGCACAGGGGCACACCCACAATGTGTCAGACTCAAAGAGAAAGCATGAGATGCTGGGAGGTAGCGAGTTCCCCTTACCTTGAACTAATCAATATTAAAGGATTGCAGGAGCCTTTGCTGATGCCCTTGGCTGAGTTAGTGACCTCGTCTGGTAGCCTCTTCATTTTTTGTTTTAAACTTGACACACTGAACTATAATTAGTGTGTCTCTGCCTCCTCCATTACATGCAAGTCCCTTCCATGCAAGACCACCCCTTCTCTGTTCACAACCTGAATGTCTGGGCTGGGCCCACAGGAGTCACTCAGAGAGTATGGGGTGGATGGTTGAAGGAACATTCCAGCCATAGCTCAGTGGCTGGGCTAGATGGCCTCTAAGACTCATTTCAGAGTTGATGATTCCAAACTCCCATGAGAAAGACAGTTGGACTGAGATGGTCAGGGAGAATAAAATGAGTTTAGTGGCAGATGATGATTGTGGTAAGGGACAGAACACTCAAAATAGGGTTTCAGTGATTGTTTCTAGAACTTTCAATTGTATTCTTACCCTGACTTCTCGTTAAGGGAGAAATTATAGTTCTAGAATATCAATCAACATTATATTGCCAGAAGGAAGAAAGAGCACGTTGAGGGGCTGAGGGAAGGCCCCTGAGAGAGCTCTGAGGCCTGGAAACCATGCTTGCTTTCCCATGTATGTGTGTGGGGGTGTGTTGATGGGGGTAAAACATGGTACCAGTCACTCAGCTCTAGGCAATAGCCTCCTCATTTCTCTCCTGTTGGGATGAGAGTGAAAAAGCAGAAATTGGGGTGTCCACTGGCCCTGGGACACACACTGAGGCCAAAAGAGCCAGCAACAGTCATGGGACAAGGCAGGAGGCAGCTAATATGTATGTTAAACATATGGAAATGAGCGCAAATAGTGGAGCAGGGAGACAAATATTGAACAGGGTCTGGGCATGAGACTAAACCAACACAGGGAAATGAAAGTCTGCTGAAAGCAAATGAGCTGCCAGCGGAAGTGGGGAGTGAGGGGGGAGCAGAATGGAAGACCAGCTGAGGCAGGAACCGCCGGGTGTGCTCTGCTGGCCAGCCCTGGGGCGGCGGCTTAGACAGGCACATGTGCCAAGGCGGGGCCCAGCAGGCTTTGAGTACCCAAGTTGCCATCACTGTCGAAGGGGCCATTTCTTTTTTCATTCACTCCTTCTTAGCATCTTCTCCCCAATTCAGGCAGCTCTCTTCTGTCCTCCATTCCACTCTCTCTCCCCACCCATGAACCTATCTCAAACTGGAAATCTGACTCATTCCTATGAGTCAGAGCCCTGGAGTTTGCCTTTGGGTCAAGAGGCTGGAGAACCAATTCCAGAATATGGACAAGGGCTTGGCAGTAGTGACAGTCTAGGAGGATGGGAAAGAGGTGACGATGGGACTTCAAATATGCATTTACAGAGTAAACACAATCTTTTGACTTAAAGGGCATGGTTCAGGTTGCTATTGTCAGAGGAAAGATGGTGAGGAAACTTAACCAGATTTCTTCTCTTCCAGAAGCAACATAAGACTTGGTAGAAATGGAGAATCTGTCCAAACCATGGAAGACCAACCAGGGAGGAATCCACTCACTTGGGTACTGTCTGAACCCAAGCTGAACACCAGGCTCTGCCCCAACTCTTTGGCAAGACACAGGGGTGGGGTCTGAGGCAGAGCAGGTGGCCATAGTCAGGAAGAGCAAAGTCCTGAGGTAGACAATTAGGGGTGACATAGGTGGGGGAGGGAGGGGGCTCTGCCATCCAAATGGAAGAGTGCCCCCTCTTTTGCTTCCAATAGAGCAGTTATTGTAACTTCCTGGGGAGAGCCTGGAGGTGAAGGGAAATCATAGGGCCGTAGGATTCCTCCAAGGCTTTTCTTGCCTCCCCCCATAAACGTGGCTGTTATTACAGAACAACAGCAGAGGCCTTTTGACCAGCCTCACTTATCAGATCCAGTCGTAGTAAAATTGAGCTCTCAAGAAATGCAATTCAGGCTAAATAATTTTTCAGTAGGTTTTAGGATCAGAGCAGATAGCAATTACCAGAACTCTGGGCATGACTTAAAAGATTTTTGGGAGGGGCTTTTAGGAACAGGGGGATGGCTTGGGAGCCTTGGAGTCAGGAAAGTGACCCCAAAGAGGAGGCTGAAGGTTTCTGATGGTGAGTCCAGTTCTCATTGTTGGGATGGGATAGAGCACCCAGAGACTGGCCCCCTAGAAGGTGCAGTGGAGTTGAAAACACTCTCATCCCATTTTGGAGGCCAGACCCTGTCCCTCCAAGCTCAGAACCTTCCAAAATACTCTCTTTCTCCATTGCCAAAGCTCTGTTACATGTCAGGAGACATGGAGACTGATCTCAACTTAATTAACTGCACTTTCACTAACATTTTTGGTATCTTCTGCTAGATTTCATTCTTAGGGGACAGGGCAGGATAATGGGATACATAAGAACTGTTTGTTCTGCCCATGAGACGAGGGTAAATTGTGGCAGACATACTCATCCACAGATGACTAAATTGAGATTCAAACAGAAGTTAAAAATAGATGAATAAAGCAGAAGAGGAAGACGATTAACAGGGTCTGAGCAAAAGCATCTGGGACAGCCCTGATGTAAAACATTTCTTTAGGAAGCCTTTGCTCATTGAGGGACATTTCCAGCTAAAGAAAGAGAAGAGTAACATGAGCAGAGTCATCCAGAGGGGACCAGGCAGCGTATTCTCATTCCCAGAGCTGGTGGGAGCCAGGAATGAAAACACAATCCAAACCAGTTCACAGTGGTGTTTGTGGCAGGGTGAAGGACTGGGGACATGTTTCAGGTGTGGCACAATTCCCAGTGATTTCTGAAACATTTCCCTGCCTGACCATCACATTGGATCTCACAGAAAAACACATTTGCCAGGCCAGCTTCTTCCCCTTAGGGACTGTTTGTGCATTGTCTTAAGGACATAAGGCCTGTAATTGTATAGACCAGGTTCTGAGTTTTGACCCATACCAGGCACTGGAAACAAAGGGGAATGAAATGAAACCCACACTCCATTTAGACAAGATAATTACATAAGGCATTTAGCCCAGTGCCTAGAACGTAGTAAGTGCTCAATGAGTCTCATTAAAAACTCTATGAAATAGATTTTGTTATTCCCCATTACCTGAATTAATATACTAAGCTCAGAGATATTATATAATCATTCCAAGTTTTTATGGTTAGTTGGTGGAGTGCCAGCATTGGTATCCCAGTATGATTCTAAAATCTATGTTCTTCCCACCATGTTTGCTGCCAGAACAGCTCAGCTGCCAGGTGAAGACAAGGGTTCTTGGATCTTGGTCAAGAGACACTGGCATAGTCAGCGAGCCAGGGCCAGAAAGGGTGGTGAGGGCTGCTCATCTACTCATTATTCACTCCTATAATTAGACCCTAATTGTCTTTGTAAACCTTTCATTGGAAAGTCATCATTGGCTTGCTGGTTCCCTTGGGTTAAGAAGCTTCCTGAGAAGTCCAAGCAGAACCAGGCCTGTGAACGTCCCCGCACCCCAGCCCTATTCTGCATAGCAGGTGCCGCCTGCGTCTGCTGGACTCCCTGACTCCCCGGGACAGTTGGTGTCTGCAGAATCTCGGCTGCACATATCTTTCAGGAGATAGTTTGTGTCTTCTAGAAACAAGTCACATGGCAGACCATTGTGGGATTGACAGACTAGCTGTAGATGGGGGAGTCAGAATGACATGCAAAGAAGCTACACTGGATCCTGCCTCTAAGTGGGAAGATGATTATTTCTTTTTCTTTTACTTTTGTCCCTACTTCTTTTTTCTACCTGGAGCTGGGGCAACAGGGCCACCACCAGGAGTCATTTGAACTGGCCTAGAGTTTGACTCCAGTCATGGATTAAATTGTGCTGTTCACATGTCCATATCCTAATCCCCAATGTGACTGCATTTGTAGATGGGATATTTGGGAGGTTAATTGGACTATAGGATGTAATAAGAGTGGGGCCCTTGTGATGGGATTAGTGGCTTGAGAAGAAGAGAAAGAGTATCTACCATGTGCACACACACCAGGAGGCCATGTGCAAGCCAGAAAGCGCAACCTTGCTAGGCCCTGAATCTGCCAGCGCCTATTAAGATTTTCAATTTAAAATTCCAGGTGATTGAAATACACATTTTAGGAAAACTTGAGCAGACTTCATATTTCGCCAATATTTGCAAAGTAAGAGAGAAAGTCAATTTATTAGGAAATGATGTCCTATTAGCTCACATTAATGAAAGCGGCACACACAAAACCGGTCCTCCTGGGCAGATATTGTCCCAGTTGCCTGACACCGAGGACATCTCAAGTTCTTACTCTGTGCTTGGGCGCCTTAGGCACAGGGGGACTCTCCTCTGAGAAGTGCGGAGGAGATCTCGTGGGGTTGTACGCGGGACCAGTGTACCGGACCAGGGCGGAGGCCCGAAGAGGGGGCATGGCAAAAGATGGGCTCTCTCAGTCCTGAGCTTCTGACAGTCCTGAGATGCAGCCCAGGGGTGGAGGGCATAGGTACAAATGCACCCAAGACTTTTAGATTCATAACAACCCTAACAGTCTATTTGTTATAATGCAAAGTGAGCAGAACCACGCCAGCTTTTCACACCCTTAAACTGCCCTTGGTGTTGATTCATGACAACCTCCTTTCTTCTTTCTTCTCAGGGATGAAGATGATCATTAGTTTAAGCTAATCTGGGATTAGAACAGAAACATTGGTCGTAAGAGCCAGCCAGGGTAAGAAAAAGTGGGAATTATATCCCTCTCACACAACATGGAATGAGATTCTGGTTCCCCAAGAAGGCGTGGGTCAGTTTTCCAGCCCCCTCTGGAACTTCTGGAGAGGACACTACAAATATCTTTGGTGATCTAGCTAGTGGAAGTCCTGACTTGGCAAGGTGAGACTGACAGGTTGTTGACATGGACACATAGGGGCTGAGTCAGAGGGAACTTCATTTACCAGCGTCCTCTGAGAGCAACGCTTTCCCGTGTTATTTCAGCAATGCAAGACTGTGTAAGAATATTTGTCATTGGCAGACAAGCCTGGAGGGTCAAAGAGGCTAGAGATTACCTGCGACCATGCTGTGTTCACCCCCTAACTGCCATGGCTTGGGGGAAGTCCTTCCCCAGTCCTCAGCGGTCTCATCTGCCCTGGTCCTAAAATTCCTTCATTGAACCATCACTCGTGGCTCAGAAAGTCAGAGCTCGGAGTGACTTGAAGATCACCTAATGCTTTTGTTCTCAATCTTTCTCTGCTCAGATTCTTCGGGAATCAGGTGGAAATTACCAATTATTTCCCCAGGCACATGTAGGTAATACCCCCGTATATGACTCCTCTCAAACAATTTGTAGAGATTTGTGGATCCTCAAACCAACTCCGGAGCTCAGGTCTCAGCTTTGTGGGCTCCTTCTACTCCCCGTTTCTTAGATAAGACCATGGAGGAAGACATGATGACTCACACAGGGCCACTTCCCTGCTTTCATCCCAGTGTTTCACCAAAGCTGCCCTATTCTGAGCCTCTTATCGGGCCTCCTCACTTCCCTCTGAAACTGAGAATATCCAAGCAGGGGGGATACCTTTGTCTGTACCCTCTAAACTTGCAGGGGTGCCAAGACAGCTAGCTGAGGGCAAGATGGCCCGTACCAGGGAGGAGAACGTAGCACAGGCCAGCCAGGTCCAGGTGAAACCCTTTCTCCACCATGTGACTGTCAGCCGGTGAATCAACATCTGTTAGACTTAATTTTTTCAGGTTTAAAATGGGAAAATGGAGCCGAGCCGTGTCTGCTTTGTGGTGGAAGAAAGGTGGTGAGTAAGGCAGCTGGTAAATAGAGTCACCATTCTGTTTAGCTCACCGTTTTTTTCCTGGGGGAGGCTAGCCCCTACCCACCCCCAAACCTGTAACCTGACACCATGTCCCAGAGACAGGTTTTACTAATTCTGTGCTTCCCTTTAATGGTTCTTAACAGCTCAGGCCTCTTCCTGGCTGGCCCTGAGTCTTAAGGCTCCTTGTCAGGAAATACGATGCCAGCAGCTGAGAAGTTGGGGCCTTAAATAACTGCCTCCCGGCACAAGGTTAGTGGCTGCAACTCCCCCACCCCTGCCTGTGCCTGTCACTGCTCCAGGCTGCCAGCTGTGAGCCCAGCTTGCCCCCTGCTGGCAGCCCAGTCCTAGGAAGAGGCAGCCTCCAGGCTGCGGCTACAGATCAGGGGTCAGCCCCAGCCAGGGCTGAAGTGCGGAGATCTGAGGTGGGGTGGCCACTGGCAGGAGGCAGTGCTTCAGGGGTGAGGTCGAATTGGAGGTCAAGCTGCAGATCTGCCTGCCTGCATACTCTCTAGCTGAAAATGAACCCCAGGGGCAACGAGAAAGGGTAACTAGAAGGGGAAGGGGAAGGCGGAAAGAGTGAGGAGGGTGGTGAAGGCAAGTGTGCATCAGGGCCCCTGGCTCACAGGCTCAGGCCTGTGCGTGTGTGTGCTTGTGCGTGTGTAAGAGAGAGGCCTGGCACTTTGCAGGTCACTGTCCGCTGCAGGACACGAGGCCCCGCTCAGGAAACAAAGCGGTTTGCAAACTCTAGAGATGCTGGCGGCGGCACCCCTCTGAGTGGGAGGGGTGGGGCAAGCATGTTCTTATCTTTCTGGAAGAGTTAAATCCCCCCACATCAAGCACAAACAGAATCCGTCTCTCTGGGCTGGGCTGCCCTGCTCCCATTTAGAGCTGCTGCTCGCCTTTCAATTCGGTCTTAAGATGCGATGGATACAAATTGCAAAGGTTTGGTCAGCTTTTGAGTGAAAAGCAAATTTTACAGCAGGAGGAGGGAGGGAGGAAGGGGAGGGGGTTGGTGGCGGAAGGCAGAGGGAAAAAGCTGAAATAGAAAAATTGCTGAAAGGCCTCCTGCAGCCTGTCAGGAGTATTAACTTAGGATGATGTAGGAGAAACGACTAAGTGGTTTTTGTGTCAGCTACACTGAATCAAACTTGTTCAAATATATGCGTGTGAGTGTGCGTGGCAGCAAGCTGGGCCCACCTCAGGAATGGAAAACAATCTCTTAGTTTTAAGGGGTTTTGATGTTTTGCAAATATGAGAAATGCCAGGCAGAAATGAGATGTGGGCGAGGCAGGGCAAGGAGGGTGGGACTGTCTGGCCTCTCCTGGGAGGCTGGGAAGGGCGGGTGGGTCAGGCCCTGGCTTCTCCTGGAAGAAAGAAGAGCAGAGGAAGGGGTGGTCTTGGAGGAGACAGCAATGGGTCTGGTGAGGTGTCTGGGAGAGGTGTGCACTGTGAGGGTTGGGCTTTACCGGAGAGCTCCAGGACCCCAGAGAGAAACAGGAATGCATGCATCTGACAGATGATGGAAAGGAGAAAAATCCTGTAAACTGCCTCACCCCAGAACCTCAGGTTCCTCCTCCACCCCTGTGCTCCAAGAGAGGGGTTAGCCCGGAGAGAGAGTGGCTTTAACACTGACCTAACTGACCTACAGCCTCAGACATTACTCCTTTAATGAGTGCTTGCTGCGTGATAGATTTTTTTTAATTAACATATTTTAAAAATATTTAATAAATGCATATAATGCATACTATGGTGCAGCATTGTTTTAGTGCTTTGTAGATATTAAGTACTTAACTGTGGAAAGGGGGCACCATTTTATGAAGAAGGGAAATGAGGACCTGGCAGGCTGACCACATGCCCAAGGGTGGCAGCTAAGAGTCAAAGTCCTTATAAAATCCCCTTCCTTAAGCGCTGGGGATCTGCGACGGACTTCTCACCTGTAAAATATGGCAAAGTCATGAGCTGTCACTCGGCGATTGTGTTGCCTTATGTGAGACTGTGTCACAGGAGTAGGGAGAGGGCCGTGCTCTCCTTCATGGCCCTGCCCTGTGTGTGTGTGTGTGTGTGTGTGTGTGTGTGTGTGCGGGGGGGGGGGGGTTGCGTGAGGGGCTGGTACATGGCAGGGAGCTGAGCGCAGAGGGTCTCAGTCCTACAGCCACTGGGAAGTGAGTTGTGCCCACACCTAGGGAGCCTGGAAAAGGACCCCAGCCTCGGACGAGATGGGAACCCCAGCTCTGCTGTCACTGCAGCCTGCGGAGACCAGGACAGAGCACTTGTGACTCATGGAACTGTGCAATAACAGTGTGTACAGTTGTTTCAACCCTGTATGAGGCTGTGATTGGTTCGGGAGTGTTAGAAACCCAAAGCAACACCTGGACTGAGCTTTGGACCCATGCTTTGAGGTCGCGCCTGCCCTCCGCTGGCACAGCCGATGTGTCTCATGGTCCTCCCGGGCTCTCTGACTAGGTTCTTCTAATTCCATCTCACAGCCCAGGAGGTGGAGGCGAGGAAGGCTAGTGGGCCCTGCCTCCACTCTGGGGCTGCCCCTCCTCCAGCAGCCTTGTTGACTGGCTCTGTGTCCTGCTGCCGCACCCACACTGTGATGCTTTGCGGTCTCCACATCTCCTCCCTTGCTTTTCTTTTAACTGTTCCAAAACATCCTTTCTTCTCTCTTTTCCCGCCTCGTTCCCTCTCCTCCCTGTTGTGTCCTGCAGTCTACCTCCTGCTTCCCGATGTCCTGGTCAATGACTGCCAGGCATGGTGATGGGCACAGAGGTACCAGGCATTTCCTTACATCCCATATGTATTCCCTCACTTCTTTCCACACCCTGTAACTTGTTCTGTGGTTTTCTTGTACTGTCCTCACTGCTGGGCCTGGTGGTGGGCAGTCTGGCGCCAGGGGGTTCTGCACCATCTTGGGAATGATGTGGGAAGTCAGGTGAGTCCGGAGTGGCTGAGGAGCAAGTGTCATTCTCTCTGCTGTGCACCTCCCAGTGCATCCCTCCTTCAGGAGGGGACAGCCCACCAGCCCTCCCCTGCCATTCCTCTCCACGATGCACCCCTCATCCCACCATGTGATATCACCTTAGCTAAACTGTTTCCTGCGTGCTGATGGTCTGGGCTGACAGCTTGGAGGACAGCCGAGGGCAGGGCTGCCCCTCCACCGACCTCCTCCATATGGCCTTTTTCTCGGACAGAAACTGGGAAGACAGTCAGTGAAGAAACAGTTCTTGGCACTTTCACCAGAAGGAGGGTAAACCATGCCAGGATTGCTTGTCCCCTGGCCAGAGAACGGGTGGCATAGCGCCTGGGAGCTTTCGAGGGCCCTTGTTATGATACAAAACAATGAAACCACTCTCAGCCTTTGCAATTTACCTTTTTGTCTCCTAACCTGGACCTCCAAGACAGCCTGTCAGCCAGTCCTCAGTGCCTCTGCTTGGAACCCCCACCACACGTGCATACACAAACATATGTGCCTGTGTAGACACACGTATGTGCCTGTGTACACACACATATACACATAAGCACACATGCATGCTAGGTCTAGGAGCCAGATGCTTTGTTCCCTTGCTGACATTTTTGCATAAGCTTTAGACACTTTCAGCTCCCATCTGGAAACTGTCCTCTGCACCTGAAGCTTAAGCCACCTTAGTGTGATATTATTTTCACACTCTGAGCAATGTACACAGTATAAACACTGAACTCAACACAAAGTTCATAGAAAGATCAATTGAGATAATATATATGAACATGTTTTCTGGGGTGGAAAGAGCTAAACTATTAACTACAGCTCAGTGTCCTGGCTGAGCCCCAGTTCTTTTGTGAGATGAGGATCCAGGGAGGCTGCCATTTACATATTGCTCTGTATTAGGGCTTTTTATAAAATAACAAAGAAGAAAATTTTCCTCTCTCGGATGCCAGGAGGCTTGTTTGTTTTCACCTTTCCTTGTCATTGTAGGGCAGGGCCACCAGAGGTTATGGGGGCCACTGTGGTGAGATAGTGGGGACAGTTGGCATTTCCCTTCCCATGTCCAGTGATTGCTTTCCAGCAAGGAAGGAGGGAACAGCCTGGTCCAAAAGTTGAAGATGCTGGGGTTTGTCCATCTGTGTGCAGATAATTCTGCTTAGGAGTCCAGGATTTGGGGGTGAGGCATCTGTATATCCCTTGAGCCCTTCCCAATCCATCTGGCCCCGCCGATCATGAGCAGCTTCCGGCAGAGCAGGGGTCTCCCACCAGCTGCACAGAGGTTTGGGGGACCTTGCCCAGAAGGCTGACAAAGAAGATTTTCAGGGGATCCTGACAGGATGCCCTGCAGTCAGCGTGCAATCCCCATGGCCAATTGGGGATGATTGTTAAGAGGACCTGCCCATTGGGCCCATGGGTGCCAAAGCCCCAGAGTCTTAGTTTTAGAATATTATTCTAGACTATTAGTTCTAGACTATAGTTCTAGACTATTATTCCACTCATTGTGATCATCTCCAAAGGAAGGCTCACTGGCTTCCCAATCTGAAGATTCAGGTTCTGAGGGCATGAGGTTCTGGCCTATCATCTCTTGATTTCTCACAATGCTAAAGGAACCCAAAACCCAGACTCAGAATGGATGAAAGCCTGCTTAGGGTATCTGAAGCTCTGCCGTGTTCCCAGAGCCATACCCACCAGGGGGAAACACGGTAGGCTGCTGCTGTCAAATAGAGGATGTTTGCTATAAGTTAGAAGAAGGTGCCCTTTGGGGCAGACAAGTGGTGAAAAGGTGCTCCCAGTTACAAAAAGACCAGTTCTTAGGAGGGATCAAAAACAAGCTCCTGCCTGGTTTGGGGATGTTGGTCCCAACTTTGCACATCAGTGGTGAAAACTCTGCTCCTGTGGCAGGGCGCACACTCACAGACACAAAGGAAAATGATGACACGTGGCATTAAAAGGCTTTGTATGTGATAAACACAGGCTGGCAGGCTTCCTTTGGAATTAGTGTTTTCGTGTCCTTTGGGCAGATTCCTAGGAGCAGAATCTCTGGACCATATGGTACATCCGTTTTTGTGTTCCGAGTTGGTTCACAGGTGAGATGGTGGTGAGAGAACTATGGGGACTACAACGACATAATAAAACAAACGAATAAATAGAAATTTAAAAAGAAAGGCTTTGTATGTGATGAGAGGCAGCATTACACAAGCATTGCAGGAGGAGCTGGATTGTGAGGGCCTGGAAGTGTGGGAGAGACAGGATGAGGGGTGTGGTTTGCCTGACACTTCCCTTTTGATTCAGAGAGAAAATAAGATTCCTTATAACTATCTTAGAAATGCCAAATGGGTTCAAATCTGATTCAAGAAACCCAGGACTCTGTCTTCTGCACAATTCTGCTTAGAAAGTAGGTGGAAGGGCAAAGAAGTTGAATCCCAGAAGGTTTGTGCACTGCCTCGGGGAAGATGGCAGAGGGCCGTTGCAACAGCGCTGGAATGATACCTGAAACAAAACCAACAATCAACTCAACATCTCACTACAACTGAGGCAACCAGAGGGGGAGGGTGGCAGGATGGGAGTGGGGGAGGGGAGGGTTCCAGCAAAAAATGGTGGGCACTGGTGGTGGGCGGAGTGTGAAAATACACATTTGTACAGGCTTAAACCTATAACCCCCAAAGCAGATACAAGGAGGTGGACCTACTTGCATCAATAAACATATTGTGAAAAGAAAACACTGATGTGATAACAATCGGTATAATTCCTGTTTGTGGATATTTGGTGTCTCCCAGGCTCTACTGTGTGCTTTGCAGGTAATAGCTTCCTGAATGCCCAGGCCGCTCCTAAGGTGAGCACGCCTCTTCCAATTTTATAAAGAATAGGCTCAGAGTAAATGATGATAAAAAGAAGAACCCTTACATTGTGTTTACTAGATTCCAGGTGCTTTTATCGTACATAATCTGTGTCTTACTTAATCCTCAAAGTAACCGTATGAAGTAATTTTACTATTTTTTCCTTATTTTATAGATGAAGAAAATGAAGCTCAGAAAGGTTAAATCACTTGCCTAATATTAAAAACAAATAAAGTAAATTTGCTCAAGTTCCTGTGGCTGGCAAATGAGGACCAGAATTACCATTGGTGGTCTCCACAGCCCAATTTCTCATGCTCTAGCGCAGGCAGCAAGGCTTCAAGTTCTCCCTGAAGAGGCCTGAACAGCAGAGGCATGAACACCGCCCCCAGGGGTCGGGAGTAGTGCCTAAGGCAGCTAGCTGTCAGTGTGAAATTTCTTTGAAGCCTTGTGTTTTATCTTAGAAAAATTTTGTGAATTTTGCATCCTACTCCATAATGTATATTTTTTACATAAAAAGTGATGTTTCGATTTTTTTCTATTGTTCTCAAACTTTGAGGGAAAATGATGCTCCAGGAAGCCAGACACTTACCTCATGGTTTTGCTTACCTGCTGGCCTGCAGATAAGTCTCCTGGTTGAACAAGTCCTCCAGGGTAAGAAGAAAAGTGGAAGTAGAAAGAATGTGGGTTTCAGAACCAGCAGATCAGAGCTCAGATTCTGGCTCCGTTTTGCCACCAAGTGCCTCTTCATCTGTAAGTCAAGGTAATGGGATATAGGAACTCGCTGAGTGGCACCTCCCAATGCAGTGCTTTTTACTTGTGCCTCTACTGCCCAACACCTACGAAGAGTGCCCCTGTGTTGGGCAGGGTGTTGGCAGAGGTGCTGTTCTCTCTTGGGGGAGGAGCTCTGTATATATTTTCTGTTCTTCATAAGCCTACTGTGTCCCTGGGGCTTACATGGGAATTGAGGACTTTCGGTCTCTCTATTGTCTGCATTTAGATCATCCCCCACTTGAGAAAAGGAGTTGTTTCCTCTTGACTGTTGGCTTGAGTGCTCCAAAGAAAGTCCAGCTTGAAGTGTATGGAGAATATACATGTTACGTACATATTATATTCAAACTTCTCCTTTGAACACTTTCCAAGACCCTGTAAGTTTCTAAGGTAGAAGCAGTGAGGAGAATCTATAGTTTCCATCCAGCTGGGTCAAGAGAGCTCCTGTTATTCTTTTGGCAACTTTACATTTCTAGGAAATTCCATTAACTGTGTTGAGCCTCCTTAGTCTTCTCATTTGTAAAATGAAGCCAACTTGGCAGGTATGATCATTAAGAATGCTTTATTGCACTGATTATGATGGCTATTATAATGAAAAAGCAAACAAATAGAAAATATGTTGGAGATGTGAAGAAATTGGAACCATTGCGCACTTTTGTTGGGATTATATAATTATCCAGCCACTATGGAAAACAATATGGCATAGAATTATCTATGATCCAGTACTTCCACATCCAGGTACATAGCCAAGAGAATTGCAAACAGGAACTCAAGCATGTTTGTACATCAATGTTCACAGTAGCATTATTCACAATAGTCAAAAGATGGAAACAACACAACATTAATAGATGAATGGATAGAAAAAATGTTATACACACACTACAGCGAACTATCAGTCAGTCTTTAAAATAAATGGAATTCTGATATATGTTACAGCAAGGATGAACCTTGAAGACATTATACTAACCAGGCACGAAATAAACCAGGCATGAAAAGACAAATATTATATGATTCCACTTATGTGAGACACCTGGAATAGTCAAATTCGTAGAGATAGAAAGTGGAACAGTTACCACGGGCTGGCAGGGAGGGGTTGGAAATGGGGAGACACCACATAATGAAAAAAGAATTCCAGTTGGAGAGAAATGAAGTTCTGGGGTGAATGGTGGTGATGGTTGTGTAACAAAACAAATATACATAGTGCCACTGAACAGAACCAAAATATGTTTAAAATGGTACATATTATGTTATGTATGCTTTATATAACAACAAAGGAAAATAAAGAGAAAACCACTTTAAAGTTAAAACTAGTGTTTTATATTGCCCCCTTTCTGTTTCTCACCAGCACTTTGGAAGTTCAATCTCCCCTCCTTTTGAGGATTTTCCTGAGGCTTGTTAGGGTCCTAGACTTCACAGGATACCAGGAATATGGAAATAGGGCTCTGAAAACACATGTTGGGGATGGCTGGGCAGTGATGATGTCTTGGAAACTGACCTTGGAAAGTTGGACTTCAACCCTCCCGTGTGTGTTTGCTTACTTGCCCCAGGGAGCACTCACTCAGGCAGGTAGCACTGTTTCCAGAAGCATTGGCAAGACTAGCAGGGGATGAACAGTTTTGGTGGGAGGACACAGGAAGCTTCTCCCAAGTGGTGCTGGACTTCATACCAAGTCCATACCAAGCTTCATACCAAGATTCCTGCTGGAAGCTTTACTCCAAGTCCACACAACAGTGTGGCTGTGGGTACCCCTCCCCCAGTGTGTGCCACTGCCCAGCAGCACCCCTGAGAAGCCCTCTCCTTTGTAATATGTAGACTTCTGGGTATTCTTGCCACCATCTTCTGTGCCTCTTCTCCATCACCATCACCACTGAAGCAGTCCAGCAAAGATCCATTGAGGACCAGTGAGAAGGGAACAGGAGTTTTATCAAGGAAGCGACAGAGATGGGCATTGGTGGGCACAGACTGATATCTAGGAGAAGTGTTGGACATTTCTGGACTCCAGAGAGGATTAGAGAAGTGGTTTCTGGTAAGATTTAAGAGTCTGAAGACTTTGGAGTCACCACTTGGCAGAACCTAGAGCATCATCCTACCCCAAGGCTTCAGCTAAACCCTGAGGCAGCAGAGAACACTGTGAGGGCCCCTAACACCCCCTAGAGACCATAAGCCTGGCTGCCTGAAAAGTCCGGCCGTCATTTCTCTTGGAATCATACATGGATGGCAACCCTCAGCAGCCAGGACCTCCTGTGAAGGTGCTCAGGGTGGTGAATCTAGTCTGAGCTTGACCTGAGACCAGGCTCACCCCCCAGTGACTGACTCCCTGTGGCCACCTTCCCTGGCCTCAGATGCTACAGGATGTATCATGCAGTCACAGACTGGTGGGCTTTGGTCAAGCTGAGGGAAGTAAGGCCTGAATTAAACCTGCTGGAGCCCTCTGGGGGGGACAGTGGCTAAGGGTGTCCCAATAATAATGATGATGATGACAATGACAATAATGGTATCAAAAAGTGCCTCGGAGTTGTTGAGAAAATTAATTGAAAGCACGTAGGAGGCCTCAGCACGTGGTAGTTTTTCAGTGCATATTCACTCATTCGCCACCCTCTTGCCTCTGGGAGGGGAATGATCTCTCTCTGCTTGTCCAGACCATGTCTCCCCTCCCTCCCTCTCCCTTGCCCTTCTATCTTTGCCCCTCCGCCTCCTCCCATGCCCCAGTGTATGCTCCCACCCTGCCCGGGCTCCTGCGTCCTTCAAGCAGCTCATTCCCTCCTGTAAAGGCAAGAGAGTGAGCCTCATTATCCCATTCATCTTTGTGGGTTTTCTCTTTGTTATTAGAAAGATATTTCTGTGTGGCACAAGAAAAATCATAAGGAAAAAAAAAAGAAACAGACCCTCAGAAACGTGTTCTTCTGCTCAGCAGCCCTCACATTTCCATTTGGATTGATTGCCTAGTACAGCCTGTGAGCTTTTGAACATCAAATTTCAAAACAGCAACATAAAAGAGTGAACATGAAATGAGCAGCTCGATTCTGCCCTCCATGCTGGGGGACATGTGTTCTTGAAGAGCAGGAGAGAGAGGGGAGTCTTGTCTTTCCCGCCTACGTTACCTCCTGAGTCAAAAGACACCAGCCCTTCCTGGGGCTCTAACAACAAGGTGGGGACTTGGGGAGTATCTGCTGCCATCTGAGCACGGTGCTAGGCACCTCGGGGTACTGAGCAGTAATGAATTTGAGGCTCACACAGTGAGCTCTCCAAGATGCAAGGGGGAATGCAGCTGGCACCAAAAGCAAGTGAAATGTGAGAGAATACAAAATAAAAAAGGAAGGAAGGAAAGAAAAGCATGTGTTACTTATATGTTAACAAAATGGAGATAATGATGTCACCAGAGCGTGGACGTAAGCGACAGTCAGAACCCATGGAGTAAGACTAGCAAGACTTCTGGGCAGAAAAAGTACCTGAAATGCAATGCAATCCCTTCCACGGAAACTTTCTCCTTATTTATTTTTTTTTAAAGAGGTACGTATTTTATTTATTTATTTGTTTGTTTATTTATTTGTTTATACATGCACTGGGTACAGTCAGAAGCGCGAGAGGGTGAGAGAATTCACCAGAGCCAGAGCGGGGAGCAGAGCAGGCAGAAGGACCGAAGTACACTGCTGAGGGGAGCAGCGGGCGGCAGGAGAGGTCTGCGCGCCATGTGGGACCCTCCTCCAGTGGCCGGGGAGCAGCCAGGGATCGAACTGGTGCTGCAGAGGCTGCGGGCAGCTTCGCAACCCAGCGCTCAACTGCTGCGCCACCGGGGAGGCCCACAAACTTTCTCCTTATTTTGGAATAAGTCCTGTCCCTGAAAGGCAGGTGCTATGTGTTATTCTCGCAAGCTGGAAACCTGATTTTTCCTTTTAACCCCTCACCATACCCTATTGCTTCTCCCTCCTCAAGATCTCTAAATGTGTATTCCCTCAGCCCCCTCTCTGGCCAGACTTTTATCACCTTAACCTGGATAACTGAAAAAGTCTCCTAACTATTCTCTTTGCCTCCATATCCTGACCCTCAGATTCCTTCTTAAAGATTCTCATTCTCGTTAAGTAAATAACAAACTCTTTAAAACGACATTCAAGAGCCTTCGTGAGCTGGTCCCTGTCGACATCATGAACGTCACCTCCTGCCACATGCCTTATGTTTCAACCTTTCCCTGCTACTGGGGCTTCCTTAAATAGTCTTTGTTCTCTCTTGCCTGTCTGCACAAACTGTCTCCCCTGCTTGGAAGACTTCTTTATACTCCCTGAATGAGTGCTCTCTTACATAGTCTCCAAGATACAATCTGCCCAAATACCTTCTGCTCCTCTTCTCCCACAACAGGTGTGTTCAGCCTTTCTAGCACACACTGCATCGTGTTATGTCAAGCTGAGTGGTTTGATGAGCTCCCTCAGAGCCCTGCTCCTCTATCCAGCCACCTGACACAGTGTGTAGTGCAGGGCAGAGGCTTCGTAAGGTCAACTGACGAGCAGATAACAGGAAGCAGTGAGACTAGAGCTATGCATGTGGAGGTTAGGCGTGACATCGGAGAATGCCAGAAGCAGAAAAGTTTGTGGCATTCTCATAGGCCAGAGCAGAAGCAGGATAATGCAAGTGGACGCCTCCCAGTTCATCTTGGTTTCACCCTCCCCCACCAGGGTCTACCCAAATATTTAGGGCCTGCTCTTTCCCAGTCTAATGCCCTATATCATTCATAGCCATGCAGAAATAGTTACTAGAGGATTCTTCAACACCAATTATACTCCTCTGACTCCTGCATTTTGTTAAACTAGTGGTTAAGGCACAACGAGAGAAGAAAGGACTTGTTCTTCTTGTCTTTTCTGTTAAGGGTCTTCTGATGGCATTTTATCTTGTTTTTCTGATGTAGAGGTATACTGGCCAGGTAAATGGTTTGCAAGAGGCTGGCAAGCAGAGACCACCCTCTTCCTTTCTATCCATTCTGTGTCTCACCTTGCCAAATACCCATGTGGCACTTAATAAGTACATGTGCTCACATACAGAAGAAAGCAGCAGTCACATCTTGGGAAAAAGGGGTGTTTAAAACCACATGAGCTCTCGCAAATGATACTCACCTGAGCCCTTGAAAAATGAGCTAGACCTTCTCCCTTTCTGGAAAATGTATTAAGATTTGGAAGAGGAGCGCTGCCTGCCGGTCAGCTTTCCAGAAAAAAATCCTGAGAGAGATTCCAATTTTGGCCCTCTATTTTTTTTCAGACCACCATCTCTCTTTCAAACATATAGCTGCTGTTACCCTCCTTGAAAGATCTGATAACTCCTGAGCCTCCACTGTGAGGCGCCGCCTACTGAGGTTTCCCTCACCCAAAGCCTTTTCCAAACACACCTAAGAACCTGGAAACTGCCGTCCCTCCCCCTGCCTAGAGGTTTTAGGAGGCCCTCTGCTCTTTCCTTGGCTTTGTGAGGCTTGGAAGATCACTCCCTAAATCCTCTGATCAATTTTATATGTATTTTTTGAATACCTGCAGTGACTTGAGCATTAACCTGGTCTCTGTCTCTTAGGGTCTTATGACCTAGTGGGTGAGCACACGTGGGCTCAGGTATTAGCAGACAAGTGTGCCCAGTTCTCTGGTGCCAGCAAGAGAGGCATTTTGGAGGGGCACTGGGATGATAGCAATTCACCTTCTGGAAGGTATCACGGAGGAGGGAACTTTGAGCAGTGACTCCAATAATCTAGGTTTTCTTTATGTTTGACTCCTGAGCATGCTTTGGCCCTGAGAGTCTCTAAACATATTTCACAACCCCTGGATTTTCAACAGGCTCCCCACAAGTCAATTTTGTCTCTTACTATTTCAGACACTTAACACATCTCAGTCCATCTTGTACTTCATTTCTCTCTGTGGTATTCACTCATCTCTAGACACACTCTGCCTGGTATTCAAGAACTTATTTATTTCCTCCTGGAAACTTCACTCCCTGATTTGCAAGAGGCTGGCAAGCCTCCACACTTCATTTTATTTGATTTTCTCTCTGAGTGGTAAGCTACAAAGTAGATGTGTGTTTCTCCATCTACAAATTAACCAAATAAAGCTCCAGGAGATTGACTCACTCTCCAGCCTGGTGCTTTATCAAAGAGTTTGGGACCCAGATCCTTGTTTCTCTGTGAAATCTGGGTGGGTGTCCAGCTCTGTGATGAAATTGAAGAGTAGAGCTAATCCCTGCCTTTTACCCCAAAGAATGATCTCTGGTACTTAGGGAATAATGGAATAGCTTCTTCAGCCTCCTCCTGAATGATTGTTAGTGCTGGAGAGATAAAAATTGGAATGAGAAAGGGTTAATTGAGGCTTCTGCATGCAGGAGGCTTCTGTGAAAGGCATTCTTGCAGAAGAACAAAGAAAGGACCCAATGGGGTGTCCACCTGTGCCTTTAGGAGCCTTACCTAAAAGGATGAGAGTCAACCTACCAGAGCCTCCTGTCCTGGTAGGTGGGGACTCCTCAAGGAGTAACCTGCTATGTGAGTCTTGGTAGCACAAAAACCAAGGTCAATGTGAAAACTGAAAAAGGATGCTTTAGAATGAAGCCCAATTAGAATTCAAATCATTGCATTTGAGGTTCTAGCTTACAAGATCTCATTGGGGTTGTTGAGACATCCTTAAGTTGCAAGTGTACTTGCAGGGGAAGCCACCAAAAGCATTATTTATACTCTTCAGAATGTCTGGATGTTTAAGGAACCAGGCAGAAGTATAGGTCCTTGATGGAGAAGATGATGAATGCTGAGTCCCTGACTCTTGGTCAGCTGTGTCCTGACCTGCAGACCACAGCTACACACAGATCAGATTTCAGAATGTGAATGGAGGTTATCTAGTTTCTCCCTCTACTTGATGCTAAACCAGAGAACTTGGGAGCATGCTGGTGCAGGAAAGAAGTATGTTGGTGGAGGAAGGAAGAAAGTGCTAGAATTCACAGAGCATTCACTGATGCTGGAGCATAAGGTTGGGCTTTTCTGAAGTCCCAGGTCAATGGGGACATTTGATCCTCTCTGAGAACAATAGGGAGCTGTGCTGTCCTATGGAATGACTATACAAAGGAGGTTAAGAACAGAACTTTTAACAGCAAGGAATATACTACATCTGGTGGAAGGAACACAGGACTGAGAGGACATGGTAGACCCAGCCCAGGGCTAACCCCCAGGGTGTTCATGGCCAAGAGCATGCTCCTTGCTGCTTCTGAGCCCTGGTTTCCCTTTCAACAGGGGTAGAGTAGACTAGTCCATCCAAACCACATGTGGTCTCACAGACGAATTGGGCTACCTAAGACATACCAACCCCACCCCCCGGGGAGGGGGCTAACTGATTTCTCAGTGATGAGGGTGAAGGACCTTGACTGGAGCTTTTCCAAAGAAAAGTTACAAATGTGCGTCATGTATTGAATATATACTTTCAGATAACCACATTTTAAAAAGTAAAAAGAAGCAAGCAAGGTTAATTTTAATAATATACCTGATTCAATACAATTAATCAAAATATCAATTTAATATGCAAGCAATATAAAAGTCATTGAGATACTTCACATCCTCTTTTATTTTATACTAAGCCATTAAAATATGGTGTGACTTTTATACCTACAGTACACACCAGTTCAGCTGTTCCAGAAACTCTAAAGCCACATTGGCCACTAGCTGCTGTGTTGGATGGTGCAGGTCTGGAAAGCTGATTTGAGGCTGTTTAGTAGCTATCAAGCTGGTCAAACCTTATAGCTCCCGTCCCAGTTCTGTTAAAGTTGAAGTGGGATTCCCCCGGGGTAAAACCTTGAGTTTGTTTATTTTTTTCCAGTTTATTATTTTTTTAATTATATATATTTTTACCTCATTTTTCATTTTTGCACAATTATGCATTTTCATCTTGGTTATAGTCCCCATACATTCCCACCCCCCCTTGTTTTGATTCTACTCCCTCTTCCCCCCTCTGTAGTATGTCTCTGGATTATAGTTGTTTGTTGATTTTGATTTTTACTTTATTATAATTAGTCTTTTTCCTGGTCCAGCAATTTCACTCCTAGGTATTTACCCAAAGGACAAAGAAACATTAATTCAAAAGGGCAGCTGCGCCTCTATGTTTATAGCAGCACTGTTTACAATAACTAAGCTATGGAAACAACCCAAATGCCCAAAAATGGATGACTGGATCAAGAAGATGTGGTACGTATACACCATGGGATATTACTTAGCATTCAAAAAAGATAAACACATGCAATTTGCAGCAACATGGATGGCGGTGGAAGGGATCATGCTCAGCGAAATAAGCCAGAAAGAAAAAGAAAAAATACCAGTTGTTCTCACTCATGGCAGGAATTTAGAAAACCTAAATAAGCCTTGAGTTTTGAGGTCAAGAGATAAGTGTTGGCAGAGAACCCATGCAGAGGAGGAACTCTGAGAACTTGCAGAGGGCGTGGCCCATCGCCTTGGGGCACTTCCCACCTTGAAGGAAGCCCTTGTGGCCTTTTGCGCTCTCAGATCCATTTACAGCTTCCATTCAGGGTTCACAAAAAGCTTGCCTGCCTGAGATTGTTTAGTTTGTCTCCTTCGCCAAATGCGTGTAGACCTACTATGAGTCGGCCTATGCTGCCTCTGCTCTGGCTCAGCTCTCTACGGTGTGGACAGTCAGCTCACTGTGAGCCTCGTCTTCCCCAGTCTGTGCCTCATTCTCTCTCTCCGTGGAATGGAGTGATTGGTGGCATTCGTGACCTCCTTGGCTCCAAGGAAGAGTGTAGAAGTAAATGGGAATTAACATGTGTGAAAAGTGCTTGAAGCGTTGAAAAATAAGGAGCTTCAATGCAGAGTTTAATTATTCATTTGGTTTTTCAGATCTACACACTACCTTAAAAATGTCTCTGACACAGGACTTCTGAGGGCCCCGCCGAACTGACCTTACAAATAATTTGCTGTGCTCCCATTCCGCATGCATCCACTCTGTCAAGGGAGATGTCTGAGGTGTAAACAGGGCAGAGATGAGTCTGGATGAGGCGAAGCGCTGATTCTCCCTCCAGCGGCTCGGGGTCCTGTCGGGCATGCATTTTGCTGGAACATCCAAGCGCTGTCCTTCCTGTAACAGCAGCAACCTTGTGACCTTTAAGATTTCAGACTCCTGGAAGAACGGTGCCTGTTACCCTTAAAAGCCTCGGCGTGCTGAACCTCCTAATGGAAACTTAGAGCCTTCACCTTTTTAAAAAATAGCATTTCATACAGTTGACATGCTTGGCTCATAACTATTGCGTTTCTCACCCAGCAGTTTAATTGGATTTTGTTTAGTAACTTGTACAGGTCTTTTCACTGGAGGACACCACCAGCTTCTGGGAACGAGCCCACAGGATCTCAGAAGACAAAAACAGGTGTACAAGGGACAGGGGTTCCACCGTGGCAAACAGGAATAGCGTGGGTCATGGGGAATGAGAATGGGCATTTTATTTCGAGAAAACTGGTGGAAATCTTCCTCTCACCACATAAGTGCCCTTTTCTCCTCTATTTGCTTCTTTCCTTGGAAAAATGGCCTTGTTGAGTACAACTGAGGTAGGAAGGCTCCTTGGCCCAGCTTGCCAAGTGGTGGGGCATGAACTGGGTAGTCTTGGTCTCTACCTGGGTGTCGCTAGTAGAATGAAGGGCATGTGGGACACCAGAAGGAGGTTACTCTAGGGTTGAAGAAGTGCCACCTTTACAAGTTAGGAGCTGGGTTTTGGGAAGTAGTTATCCTAAGGCGGACCATATGCTGAAGTTCATGAGAGGCTTAAGAAGAGACCAGAAGATTGCCTGCAAGGGCTCTGAGGCTACAACGCAGGCTGTGCCCAGCAGTGGCAGTTCCTGAGTGTCTGAGGCTGAAGCTCTGCCTGCGGACCTGGGGCCTGGGGATCCCTATGCTTCCTGGGTTTTGCTTTAAGGATGTGATATTAAAAAATGCTTCCAGTTTTTCTTCTGCTTCTCTCTCATACGTAAAAGAGATTTGGGGGACCCTAGGGAACTCACTTTTGTGACTTACACTAAGGAATTGAAAATGGCCTCAGCGCTCCAGTTCACTGGGAGCCAACTCTTGGTGGGACGGGAGATGCGGGAGCAGGCCTAGCCCTTGACAGCCTGACTGCATTCATCCTCAAGGGCCAGGAAGCTCTCCCTCCCCAAAGCAGAGCGCAAACACCATTACTTTTGGACACTGATAGAAATGAAAGCTTGAGAGGACAAAGGATTTTCTCTAGATACAGAGATATAGAATTCAGCAAATGGGAAGGTTGTACAGGCAGCCAAGGAAGAAGGAGTAGCTTCAATTGCCACAGACAAGGATCCCAGCCTTTGCATGGCCTGCTCCCTCGAGACCACATCTCACCACACAGCAGCGAGCTGAGATGGCTTGTGCCCTAGAATTCGGTGCCCCCCTCTCCTGGTGTTAGGGGGAAAAGGATGTCCCAAAGCAAATTCCATATAGGCTTTGTGGACTCCACCCCCACCCCAGGTCAAAGCCAAAGACACTGGGAACTCCAAATCCCATCACCACCAAAGGGAAGGTGGCTGGGACCTGAGGGTGGGGTTAAGCAGCCAGGTGGATACAAAAGGCAGACACGTGGGCTTTGGGGGCTCTCCATTTTTGGGCCCTCGGCCAGCTCGCGGCGTCCGTCTAGCTCTGAGAGTGACTTTGGGGTTTCCAGGTCGTCGGATCGGGTAGGACGCATTAAAGACTTTATTTCCCTATTTTCTCCCTGAGTTGTACATTTTCCTTATTTCCTTTTCTCTTGTAAATAAACCTTTTATTAACCCTTTTGCATGTGTCTGTAGTAGAGTATTCATAAGTCCCTTTAAAGCGCGCGGGTGAGGACCCACAGCCAGGAACCCGTTTAATATCGAGGTTGCTCTATAACACTGGCAAGACCCATGCTGGCATCAGATCCCAGAAAAGACCCTGAAGAAGACACAGGCCATCGCGCCACACGCCTTGCTCCCGCCCCATACCACACGTGACACTCCCCATTCACTGTCTTCAGAACCAAAGTGTCTCCTTTCCAACATCTTTCAACCAAAACAGAAGCAGCAGTGGGATTTAAGCTGGCGTCAAGTCTCCGTTTCCCCACAGATGCTCCTAAGCAAGGCAAGGTGCATGTGGAGACGCGTCTAGCATGGGGGGCTGTTCCGTGGGCCCTGCAAGTAGGCGCTGCGGGAAGAGCTGCTGGCAGGTCGAGACAAACGTGGGAAGCAATATCCCAGTCAGACACAATTTTATCAATCTGTCATATATTTCCTCTTCCCCTCCCTCCTTGCCGTTACTAGCATGGGAGAGGAGGCTGCAGAGAGAGAGAAAGAGAGAATCTTTGTTCTATCTGCCTGTCTGATCCCCTGTGTGTCCAGGCTTTGTCAAAAGGAGGGACCGCCCTTCGATCTCCACACTCTCCTTCGAACCGTGACAAAGATGTCAGATTGTTTTTCTTCTTGCTGCCTGTGCGCCCTTGGGCAAGCTAGTTAGCCCCTCTGTGCTGCAGCTCTGTCACCTGTAATGGGAGAGAGAAATGGAATGGACCTGGCAGGACCGCCATGCTGACTGGGCATCCTTGGCGCAGTGGCCAGCAGGAGGTGAGGCTGTTTCAGTGCTAAGTAGGTACATGACGTTCTGACCAGTGGGACTTGCAGGGCAGGGCCTCTGCTCCCACGATGACGAATATGTCCTGGACATCTGCTCTCAGCTCCCAGATAGACGTTCCCTGGGCATACTCTTGGCTTCAGCAGGGAATGTAGAGCTCCCCAGCTAATCGAGTTCCCTGGGCCCCTCTCAAGACTTTGGCTCCCCTTGCTTTGTCTTACCAACCCAAGCTCACCTCTCTGCCTCTCTCTCTTCTTTCAACTCCAGGGCACTTTTTTTCTGCCTGTTCTGCCTATACGTTTCTTGGTGAATTGCTATGTCCACGTGCACAATAACTTCTTTGTATTTCTGTAAATTCGGATCTTTTTTCCTGACTTGCAAGTGACTTTTCCCCCGAAGGCGAAGGTCCCTAGAACCCGAAAATCTACCAGGTTTCTAGTGGATTCCAAAGTCTTCCTGGTCATGTGGTCTTTGCCTTCACTGTGCCAGTGTAGACCTGCCCTGCCCTCTGCACACACCCAGCACTGAAGAACCTCCTGGACTAGGCGTGTTGAAGGTGGTGGCACCCATACAGGGTCTCTTTGAGAGGCATTACCATCCCTAGAAGGAGCCTCTGGGCACTGGAGTTTCCACCATTTTTTGTGTGCGCTTAATAAAAGTTTCCTATTAATGGAGCAGAGCTGTACAGTCTGCAGTCCCGACCACGTTTGTGTAGTTACATGGCAGTCTCTTCAGTGCAAAGCCTGGAATTATACACTGGGCCCTAATATTTCAAGAGCCAACAGGAACAAATATGCAATTATATAGTTCAGTGGTGCGGTGCCACAGCAGCAGGGAGTGGGGCGCCACTCCTGTTCTTGGAAAGTTCCTTTGGAAGGAAACTTTGGGTCCTGGATTTGACTTTCTTCCCAGCCAGGGACTCCTTCCCCTGGAGACAGCATGAGCCTCCAGCCTGAGCATGGGGCATCCTACCAGACTTTTCAAGACAAAAGGGGTGCGGGGAAGGGGAGCCTGCCCTCCATGTGCCTGGAGTATGGCCTAGAGTTTGCAGCAGAGTTGGTTGTGCAGTTTGCTCTCCCACAGTAACCACTTAGGGTAACTTTGGGAAGTTCTTCATACTTTCTGAACCAGTGCTTATTTTCATCTAGCAAATAAGGACAGGAATAACATCTGCTTCAAGGGCTGTGCATTGAACCAAATGGGATAATTCAAACAAAATAGTATTGTCAAATGAAAAGAAATTATGACTCAGAGCAGTTAAAGAACTTACTCAAGGACACACAGCCCATAAATTATGTTAGTCAGGATTCCAATCCCTAGTGTGATTGATCTGTTATTTCCTTAGCTCTGAACTTTGGCAGGAGGAGGCAAAGTTAGTTAGTGGTATAACCTATCACCATAGTATCCATACTATGTCTTATTCTATTTCAAGTGACAACCTGCTTAGAATCAAAGGGACTGGAAACGTGGTTCCCAGGACATCTTGCAAAAGTTCTGGGACTGGGCTGTCTCTGAGTACCTCATACATAGTGCACTTCAGATCAGTCTTTCCCTGGGACTGCCAGAGCTATGTGTATATGTGGGTGTGTACCTGTGTGAGTGGATGTGTTTGTGTAACTGTGTCTGTGTGAGTTGTTGGAGGGAGGTATCTGATGGGTCCAAAAAGGATTCAGAAAGCCAGAGGTTTCCATGGTAGCTGAGAAACCCGCTGGTCCTTAAATAATTAACCAGCCAGATCTTTTAAATACATTTCAAAACAAATACTCATTTCCCTTTAATGCAGAGCTGATTCCCCCTTTTACACATGGCCTGAGGCTACGAAAGCTGACTGTAATTCTTGCTCTGATAAGGTGGCAGCATCTTGGGTTGTCAAGGAAATCAGCTCCTATTATCTGGGGGCCGGTACAGACTTCACCTGGACCCAAGGAATGTGAGACGAAGTTCTGCTCCTGCTTCTCTTCTGAAGGTGGCCCTGGAATGTCTATAGGGGTAACTACCCTTCACCCTTGTATTCGCCTTCATTTGCTACATGTCCAATGGGCAGTTTTCTCTCAATCCTTTTCTCTTCCCTACTCTCCTACAAGAGAAGTCTGACCTGGTGCACGGCAGGCTTTCTGATCACTGTCTTCGGGTGACAACATACCTGAGCATGTCTAGAGGCTGCAGCACCCCCTCTCCTGCCTCAGGTAACTTTCCATACTCCCACTGGGTAGATGCACCATCTTATGGGCCTCAACTTGAAATCCATGGACTCTATTTGCCACTTTACAAGCATAGAGCCCCACGTGGCTGGGTGTATGTGTGCTTGGGAGTCAGGGAAGGAGATGCTAAATATTTTGAATTTTGCTTGTCTGGACTTGATGACTATTCCTTTTGACCTTGTTATTATTTAGGACAGTGAGAGTGAGAGCTAGAGAATCTCAGAGCCACAGCCTCAGTGGCCCAGCCATCGGCCAGGGCTCTCAGTAATGCTGAGTTGACCTGGCTTCACAGGCTCCTCATGGGGGACATGTGGGTAGCAGCTCACCATCCACAGCAGGATCTCCAGTAGGCAGTGGAGTTGTCCAGGGCTGTGTGTCAATACCCACAGTGAAAACTGCAGTCAGGACTATGTAGCACTGACCGCTTTAGAAACTCTGGAATCTCTTTTTCACAATTTATTCATTCCTACACTAGACATTTGTTGAGCACATATCATGTTCCAGGCAAGAGAAATGCACATGTGAAAGCTATTGTCTAGCCCCAAAGGGACTTAAAGAATAAGGCAGGCACCATAAGGTAAAAGCCATGTGTTGAGGTCAGTCCTGTCACCCAGGTGATCAGAGAGTAGGATGGGGGCGGGTATCTGAGCCTCTGAGGGAGCATGGTAAGGCACCCTATTTGATGATCATCCTCATTTGATGGATAAGAAAACAAGGGCTCTCAGAGGGCACAAGCACTGTGGAACATTCAACATGACACATTATATCCCGAGCCACTAAAACAGAAACAAAACATCAATAAATTTAAAAGAACTAAAGTCATAAAAGATGATTAGCACACTTAACCATCAGGAAATTGCAAATTAAAAACATATGAGAGATCACTACATACTTAACAGAATAACTAAAATAAAAAGTAAAGACAACACCCAACCCTGGTGATGATTCAGAGCAGCTGGATTGCTCACGGATTGATAGTGAGAATATAACATGGACAGCCAGAAACAGGCAGGCAGTACCTTGCAAAGTTCATTTGTATGGTGCCAAAATTGCAATCCTGGGCATTTATTCCTCCAAATTCAAAACTTAGGTTCACATAAACACCTGCACACAAATGTTCATAGCAGTTTATTTATAACAGCCCCAAACTGGAACCTTTCCATGTTTTTCAGCGCGTGAATGGCTAGACAAATTGTGTGCATCCTCACCATGGAATACTATTCAACAATAGAAAGGAGCTAACTACTGATTGATGCAATGACCTGGGTGGATCTCAAGGAAATTACAGAGTGAATATAGCCAGTCTCAAAAGCGTACATATTATAGGTTCTACTTACATAAAATCCCATCAATTTTAAGAGAATATACTGAGAACGATTATTTTATGCATGCCAGTGATTATGTCCAGCTTTTTATATGGACCATGGCCCTGAAACAGATGGAACTCACGGTTCCAGCACCTGGCTTTGTGTCTTGTCCTTCTGCTGTCCTTCTATTGTTATTTGGGGGACATTTTTCCTTAATGTAGGAATGACTCTGGATTGAGGCCAATACATCTCAAGCAATTATAAAACAAATTACAGAGTCACAGAACGTTAGAGGGAAAAAAACTTCAGAGATCACCAAGTTCAGTAGTTCACAATCTAGGCTGAAAAACAGAATCACCCGGGAGCTCTGAAGTAGACTGATGTCTGGAACCCACCCGAGGGATTCCATTTTATATGGTTTGAGGAGGTATCCAGGCATCATTTCTGTTTGAAAGCTCCCCAAATGATTCTAAAGTGCAGCCAAGTGTGAGAACCACTGACCAGTCCAAGCTCATTTTACAGATGAGGAAACTTTAGGCCCCCAGAGGTGAAAGCAATGGCCCAACATAGGTCACGTGGCTGCACTTTGTTAGCCCTATCTCTGGAGCTAGGACCTTGCCCCTATTTATAAGGTTCCTGCGTATTCATTAGCATATTCATCTGCCTCGCCCACCTTTAAGGTTAATAAGAATGACTTAATTACTTCCATTATAGGGATAACAAAACTGAGGCACATGAGACAAGACCATGATCTTAACTAAGACTTTGTGGGTTGCAGCAGAGGAAAACACAAATGTGACTTCTTAACTTCCAGCCCGGTAAGAGCCCCTAAGGACGGCTGAGCATTCATTTATCCAGCCCACATCATGGATTGAGAGATACCTATGAACCCAGGTAAGAAAGGGCTTTGGAACTCTCGGAGAGGTCAATTCTTCTTGCATCTGGTCAGTATAAGTCATTAAAGAACCCCCAATTTTCATAGATCTTAATCTGTTACTGCCAGCACCTATTGGATCTTGATTTGCACCCAATTTATCTCTGCATCTCACTAGGAATGAGAATGAACAGCCCCTGCCCTTCTCGCTTCTGAAGTTGCTTATTTACAATTGTGTTTTAGTGCAAATTGGCCCATTTATTCATTAGTTTTAATGTGTTCCTTTCAATGTCTAGTTATCATCAGAGTTGTTATCATCATTCACCATAGCTTCCTGAGGCGCCTAAATTTTATTAAATATGGCTTGTTACATAGTGGGAGCATGAGGGTGGATGTACAGAAAGGGTGGACATGAGGAGGCAGGACAAAGAAGCTAAGCCACTAGCAGAAACCTTGACCCCTTGGGGTTCTTGGCATTTAGTAGAGATGCACAGAGGACAAGTAGGTAAGACACTGCCACTAAGCAATTCTCAGAAGGCTGGTGGGGGAGCCCCAAATGTTCAGACAAGATTGGAAACAACTCCCCTTGATGCTTGTAGACTCTGCGCCATCCATCCATAGCTTGGAAAATAAGTGCCTTCATTTTTGCTTCTTTACTACGTTGTTTATAGCAAGAGTCTGCAAATTTTAACAGGTATATCTTAGAAAACTTGAGGGGTGTATTTTTTGGTTCATATGTTGCCATGGCTTTGCCTTTCTCCTCTTTAAGTTGAAACTGGTTCTTGTCATTACGTCAAGTGAAATAGTGTGTGGTATTAAGGAAAGGAAATTTTAGACACTCTTTTTTAAAAAAACAATTAAATGTATTATTTATTTATTTATTTTTAATTAAGGTAAAAGTGGGGTACCCTATCAAGTATTATCACCATACAGCACCCATCACCAACTGACCCATATTCCACCACCAGATACTTGTGTTTCCTTCCCTCTTTGTTCTTACCCCTCCCATATCCCCTCTCCCACTTGGTGCTTTGTTCTGCAGTCAGCTATCAAGGGTTATTTTTTTTTTTAAGATTTATTTATTTATACAAGAACCAGGGTACAGGCCAGATGTGTGGGAGGGTGAGAGGATTCACCAGAGACAGAACGGGGAACAGAACAGGCAGACTGACCGAAACACATTTTGAGTGGAGCAGCGGGAGAGACAGGAGAGGTCTGCTTCGCCATGTGGGATTCTTGCTGGCCAGATGGGATCAAACCCACACTACAGCGGCTTCTGACAGCTTCATAGAGCGGCGCTCAATTGCCTGTGCCACCAGGGAGGCTCTCAAGGGTTAGTTTTTAAGCTTGTATTTGTCCATTCATTTAGTTACATTATTTTCCACATTTTATTTATTTTTTTTTAATTTTTTTATAGAGGCATGTTTTATTTGTTTGTTTGTTTGTTTGTTTGTTTATACATGCACTGGGTACAGTCAGAAGCGCGGAAGGGTGAGAGAATTCACCAGAGCCAGAGCGAGGAGCAGAGCAGGCAGAAGGACTAAAGTACACTGCTGAGGGGAGCAGCGGGCGGCAAGAGAGGTCTGTGCGCCATGTGGGACCCTCCTCTGGTGGCAGGGGAGCAGCCGGGGATTGAACCGGCGCCGCAGAGGCTGCGGGCAGCTTCGCAACCCAATGCTCAACCGCTGTGCCACCAGGGAGGCCCTATTTTCCACATTTCAGTGACACCATCTGGTATTTGTTATTCTTCTTCTGGCTTATTACACTTAGCATTATCCCTGCAAGTTCTGTGCATGTTGCCACAAAAGGCATGGTTTATCTTTTTTGATTGCTGAGTAATATTTCATTGTGGATGAATATCAAATCTTTTTGCTCCCTTGTTCTGGGGCACTTCAGTTGTTTCCATAATTCAGCTATTGTAAATAGTGCTTCAGTAAACATGGGAGTGCAAGTTCCAAATTAGTGTTTTTGAATATGGTGGGTAGATGCCTAGGAGTGGAATTAATTGGATCGAATAGCAAATGTAGGCGGGATACCTTTTCTCCACATCCTTGCCAGCACTTGTTATTTCTGCTCTTTTTGATATGGGCCATTTTCACAGGTGTGAAGTAGTATCTCGTTGTGGTCTTGATTTGCATTTCTCTAATAATAAGTGATCGTGAACATTTTTTCTGTGTACTGGCCACTTGAATGGCTTCTTTTTTATTATTTTTTTATTATTTTTTAAGATTTTTTTTTTATATTCCCATTACAATTGCACCACCCTTATTTTGATCCCAATCCCTCCTCTTCCCGCCCCCCCCATAGTGTGTCTCTGGTTTATAGTTGCTTGTTGATTTTTATTTTTTCTTTATTATAGTTATTCTTTTTCCTGGTCCCTTATTTTCTAGATTCCTGCTATGAGTGAGACCATCTGGTATTTTTCTTTTTCTTTCTGGCTTATTTCGCTGAGCATGATCCCTTCCAGCTCCATCCATGTTGCTGCAAATTGCATGAGTTTATCTTTTTTGATTGCTGAGTAATATTCCACTGTGTATATGTACCACATCTTCTTGATCTAGTCCTCTATTTTTGGGCATTTGGGTTGTTTCCATAGCTTAGCTATGGGAAATAGTGCTGCTATAAACATAGGGGTGCAGGTGCCCTTTTAAATTGTTTCTGTGTCATTTGGGTAAATACCTAGGAGTGGAATTGCTGGATCACATGGAAGCTCTATCTTTAGTAGGCTGGGGAATCTCCATGAATGGCTTCTTTAGAGAAGTATCTGTTTAGTTCTTTTGCCTATTTTTTGATTGGGTTATTTGTTTTGTTTTTGTAGAATTTTATGAGTTCTCTGTATATCTTTGACATCAGTCCTTTGTCAGATGTATGGTGTGCAAAGATTTTCTCCCATTCAGTAGGGTATCTTTTCATTTTAGTTATGGTTTCTTTCACTGTACAGAAGCTTTTTAGTTTGATGTAGTCCCAGCTGCTTGTGTTCTCTTTGTTTTACCTTGTTGTTGGGGACAAATCCCTGAAGGCAAAACTGAAACTTATGTTAGGAAAGGTTTTGCCTGTGTTCTCTTTTATGTATTTTATGGTTTTAGGTTTTACATCCAAGTCTTTGGTCCATTTTTAGTTGATTTTGGTGTACGATGTGAGATTATGGTCTAGTTTCATTCTTTTGCATATAGTGTCCAGTTGCAAACTATAGTCTCTCAAAATACTACCTACTATTATAGAAAGACACTGGTTATAGACAAAGCCCTGGATTAAGATTTGGCACATCCTGGCCTAAAGGCCAGTTCTGACCATTTGAATTATTGTCACACAGACAACTAGGTTAAATGGCTGAATCTGACTTGTAGAGATGTATGCTTATGTACCACTCCTGAGGGAGGAAAAGTAGATGTGCTATGTCCCAACTTTAAGCTATGCTGCAAAGCAATAGTAATTGAAACATTTTATTAAAATAAAATGTTCACTGGAATAAAAGCAGACATATAGATCAATGGAGCAGAATTGGGATTCCCCAAAATAAAGCCATATACATATGGACAACTACAATAATATATGACAAAAAAGCAAAAAACTCAAAATAGAGCAAGGAAAGTCTCTTAAATAAGTGGACAGCTACAGGTAAAAGGATAAAACTAGGCCACAGTCGCATACCATGCACAAAAATTAACTCGAAACAGTTAAAGTCCTGATGTAAGATCTGAAACCAGGGCCTCCCCTGGTGGCGCAGGCAGTTGAGCGCAGTGCTGTAAAGCTGTCCGCAGTCTCTGTAGCGCTGGTTCGATCCTGGCCCACCGTGAAGGTCCCACATGGCCCGTCAGACCTCTCCTGTCTCGCCCGCCGCTCCCCTCAGCAGTGTATTTCGTCAGTCTGCCTGTTCTGTTCCCCTCTCTGTATCAGGTGAATCTTCTCACTCCCATGGATCTGGCCTGTACCCCAGTTCTTGTATAAATAAATAAATAAATCTTTAAAAAAAATCTGAAACCACAAAATACACAGAAGAAAACACCTACAATGTGCTCTTTGACATCAGCCTTAGAGATATATTTAAGTATTCTATTTCAATGGCAAGGGAAACAAAAGCAAAAATAAACAAATGGAATTATGTCAAATTAAAAAGCTTCTGCATAGTGAAATAATTTGCATCAAAACTAAATACATCCTACTGGATGAAAGAAAATATTTGCACATCATACATCCAACAAGGGGTTAATATGTAAAATATACACAGAACTCAAAAATTCAACAACACTAAACAGCCAAGCTGATTAAAAAATGGTCAAAGGATCTGAATAGACACTTCTCCAAAGAAGACATATAGATAAGCAATAAGTACACGAAAAGGTGTGTATCACCACTTATTATTAGACAAATGCAAATCAAAACAACCATGAAGTATCACTTCACAGCTGTGACAGCGGCTATTATCCAAAAGAAAAGAAATAATAAGTGGGGGGGAAGGCATGGAAATAGGATATTGGTGGGGATGTGCACTGGTGCAGCCATTATGGAAAACAATATGGAGATTCCTCAAAAAATTAAAATTAGAAATTGTGTATGATCCAGTCATTCCACTTCCTGGGTAGTTACCAGGAAATTACAACAACACTTATTGCACTTGATCTTAGCCAAAAGGCCGAGAAGTGATACAAAAACACTTATTGAAAGTGATATAGACAGCCCCATGTGTGTTGTTGCAATATTGACAATAGCCAAGAACTGGAAACAATCTAAATGCCTGTCAATTGGTGAATGGATAAAAAAGTTGTGTTATAGGGCCTCCCCGGTGGCGCAGTGGTTGAGCGCTGGGTTGCGAAGCTGCCCGCAGCCTCTACAGCACCGGTTCGATCCCCGGCTGCTCCCCGGCCACCGGAGGAGGGTCCCACATGGCGCGCAGACCTCTCCTGCCGCCCACTGCTCCCCTCAGCAGTGTACTTCGGTCCTTCTGCCTGCTCTGCTCCTCGCTCTGGCTCTGGTGAATTCTCTCACACTCCCGCGCTTCTGACTGCACCCAGTGCTTGTATGTATAAATAAATAAATAAATCGTAAAAAAAAAAAAATGTTGTGTTATATACACAATGGAATACTACTAAGCTATAGAAAAAGGGTGAAACCCTGCCATTTGTAGCAACATGGATGGACCTAGAAGGAATACCCAGTGAAATAAACCACACAGAGAAAAACAAATGCCGTATGATTTCATTCATATGTGGCATGTAGAGAAAAAAACCAGTTGAACTAAATAAAACGAAAATAAACTTTTGAACTATAGGAGGCCAATTAGTGGTTACCAGAAGGGAAGGGGGCCAGGAGGTGTGTCAAAATGGACAAAGGTGAAGGATAAATTTGGGCTTTTAGTAGTGACCTTAAGATAGTATATACACATGTTGATTCTCAACAAGGAACACCTGAAACTTTGTATAATGCTATAATGCAATATTACTTCAATAAAAATAATAAAGATATGCACTGAGAGATACAAGCCAACACTGAGATACAAGCCAAACTCAGAGAAGAGTTTTAAAAAGCAGCTCTTCATTGGGTTAAGAAGGATGGGGTAAGACATAGAAACAATTCTGGCTTGACCTTGGCACACAAGGTCACCTCTTCCTCTGAATTTCAGGGCACTAAACCTCCTCTGCTTTCAGTCCTAACAAAGGATTCATTTTGCCTTCATAAATGTTTCTTTGTTTTTTCATTGTTTCATTCTTTAATTCATTTATTTGTCCATTTGCTCTATAGCCTCCATACCCCTTCCATTTTCAGGAAGTCTCATGTTAGACTTTCACCATCCCATAACGTGGCCCATAGCTCCAGACCTGAGATGACAGTGGCTCAGGGCCACGTGGACTTTTGTGGGTTCTAGGCATTTTGTCCTTACGTACCCCTTTTTCCATGAAGGAAAAAAATACGTGAAATTAAATTTGATAACTGTACTGATATGAAGACAAATGTAATCCAGGCTGAAGGAATGTCTAGCCTAGGAAAATCACATCAAGAGCAAGAAGCATAGTAAAATATTCATAGAGTGAAGGAATGACTGCTTCAAATAAAAGGCTATATCTCACCTGTGCTTCAAGAGAAGATAATCTGGAAATTATCATCAAAGCTGTGTTTACTTGAAAACACAGCTAATGCCCGCTAACCAAACAAGTGCAGAAAATACCAATACCAGGATATTCCCGTCCAAAGAAGGGGTGGGTGAGTACCTAAGGCCAACTGTCAGATATTTTCTATAGAAACACATAGCAATTTTGTTAGGTTAAAAACAATAATGAGCTAGTGCCACCATTAATGGACCATCTATAAAACAGAAGGCACTTTAAATGCATTTGCTCTCTCTCACTAGGTATTTTAGCTACATTTTAGAGTTGAGGAAGTAGAGGGAGAATGATTAAGTGACCTGCTCTAGAATGGGGTCCCTGATATTTTGTTGCTACTTGGCCTTGGCTAATTTGCCTAACCTTCTGGGTTTTAGTTTCCTGAATGTGAAGTGAAGCTGGTGTTAAATACAAGGCACTGTGTAAATGTAAAGGGTCTTAACATGTTTTATATTTATATTTTAGGGAGAAAGTGAGGAGAATAATTTTATACTTGAAACTCTGTAACTTAAAACTTCATGGAATTTCCATTGGAGGAAGAGAATGGAATGTGGAATTGGGATCCTACTTCACCTGCTTAACTGGAAGTGCAGTGAGGACACACCCCTGGATGGGCGCTCCTTCCGGTTTGCCTGGGGCACCTTCTAAGTTTTAGCACTGAAAGTCCTGAATCCCAGGAAGACCACCCATCCTGGACAAATTCGGGCATTTGGTCATTGCAGAAACAACTCTGAACCAGCCCCTGTTCCCATGGGAAGCATAAGGCCCTTCTTACGAATCAGGGGTTCAATTCTCACAACCTCCTGCAAGATGTATGTGGTTTTCTTAACGTAGGCAAGGAAAGTGAGACTCAGACTCGGCTGCCCAAGGTCCCCTGAGTAAGAAGTGAGGCTCTGAAGCAGCAGCTCATTCTCAGGTGCACTATCTCCCTTTTATGTTGTGCTCTTGCCACACCTCCTGGCCTGAGTAACCTCTGTACTGAAGCATCAGCTATCACATTTGACCCTGGGGGTGGGCCCGGGGCCAGTTTCTCCTTCGTTGGGGTCCCCAGCTGCAATATGGTAGAAATGGATATGGTTAATTTGGTGCAGACAGGACATAGTTAATGTGGTGAAGAGTTTCCAGCTACAGGATGAGACCATCATGGTCTTTTATTTTGGGGGAGGAGGGGTAGGGAATGGGTGGGAGGAGAAGATTCTTCGGAAGCCTGCCTGCCCTGGTTTATTATTAGGTTAATTGAAACCATAAAAGCAAACTCAGATTTGCATTAAAACCCTGCATAGCAGATGGCGACAAGTTCCAAGCATCATAAAAAGAGGATTGAAAGTTATAAAGCGTCTTGGGCTCATCTGTGCCAGTGTGGAGGGAAAGGCGTTGTGGGAGACAGTGGCCTGCACCCCACTTTGTCCTCCAAGTCTGCATGTGGGACCATGTAACCCCAATCTGCATTCCCTCCTGCACCTTACAACTCCCCCAGCAGGGTGGGTGGTTGTCAGCAGGGCTGATAAGTCCAAGGAATGGCCACAGAGTCTTTTCCTTATTCCTTCTTAAAGCCTGTTTTCATAGTAACTTTATTTGGGGAAAATGAAGTTTACCCCTCTCCTTTTTTATTCATGCTACCTGTCTCTCCTTTCAGCCTGTACTATCCTCACCCTACCCCACCACAGCACCAGCAACCAGCTCATCACTTGGCCCCACCTGCCCCTCCCTGTGTAACAGGATGGTCCTCAGGAAAGGGGGAGGTTCCAGGTTCCCTGTCCCACCCAAAAGGAGGGTGGAGCTGAGCAAGGAGGAAAAGAAGAAGCTGCAGAGGAGACTGAGAAGGAAGAAAGCAGCATGAAGAGCCAGAAGGAGACCTGGAGGAGGCACATGGAGCCTAGAGACATGTGAAGAAACTGTACTTGCCTTTTGGTCGGGGACTGGGTGACACAGATGTGGGTGAGAGACCCGTGGGGAGGTGACAATGGCAGTTTTTGTCTTGATTTTGATTTTGCTCTTTTCCCTCCAGACTTGTCTGGTTGTTTCTGATCCTTTTCTGTGGGTCCCCACTGGGAGATGCTTTAGACTTATGGCAGGCTTTGGGGCCTTGTTCTGGGCCAATCCTGCATGGGTGGACCTTTACCCATGAGCAGATGGGTAACTTTGGGTGCTTGATTTAGAAACTATATTCTTTGCCTTTCCTGTATTATCTCCTAATTGTACTAAAGTTCCTTTTCATTAAAGAATCATATATTTTGTGTTGATGCAGCGGATGGCAGAACCTATTTAGAGTAGGCAGGTTTGTGGGGTCTGGGGTGCCCCTCCCTGCTCTGTAACACCTGGAGGCCCCAGGATCCACACACCTCCTTCTCCTTCCCCCATCCCTCACTGTCCACTGAGCCTGCTGCTGTTCCCTGTTACAACTGCCTGACTCAGAGTTGTGGGACCTGATGAACTGACTCTCATCCATTGTCCCAGGTGAATGCCTTGCTCAAAACCCCTATTCACTCTTACTTTTGCAGAAGACCTTGTCTCCCACAAAGCTGAGAAAATAGGGCCCTTTGGACACAAAGGTCTAAAGGTCCAATCTCGGGCCTCCCCAGTGGCACAGTGGTTGAGCGCTGGGCTACAAAGCTGCCCGCAGCCTCTGCAGCACTGGTTCGATCCCCAGCCACCAGTGAGGGTCCCACATGGCTCACAGACCTCTTCTGCCGTGCCTGCTGCTCCCCTCAGCAGTGTATTTTGTCAGTCTGCCTGTTCTGTTCCCTGCTCTGGCTCTGGTGAATCCTCTCACCCTCCCGTGCTTCTGACTGTACCCAGTGCTTGTATAAATACATAAATAAATCTTTAAAAAAATTAAAAAAAATAAATAATAATAATAATAAAGGTCCAATCTCACAGAAGAGAACCCTCAGCTCTGCTGCACCTTGTACCTCATTCCAACTTGCTCTGATGTTGGATGTTGCTCTGTCAATTATCTCCTGGCTCCTGCACCTTGGATTTCCCCTCTCTCCTCTGGCTCTTTCTCTTTCTATACACATGGCCAAGGAATCCTCTTTCTACAGTCTCCGCTGCTAGTCTAGCCACACTGCAGCCTTGAGCCTCTCCGGGGAGCACCCATTTCCTCTGCCTCTGCTTTCTCCTCTCCTCATCCCCACCATTGCTCTGAAATACCACCCGCTTTACCAACGCTTGGGTTCTAGGGACTGTTTGGGTCCAAGCCCCTCTCCACTTGTTCCTACAAACACCTCTGTCAGATTGAACGTTGCCCATTTTTTATGCCATTCCAAGTACACCTATAAAGGATACGTCTTCCCGCACATGTGACTGGTCACCTTCTAGGGCTCCGTGTGAACCTCCACTGCCCAGGGAGAAACTGCTGTAATGGGAACGCCTGCTTTCTCCCAGATGAGGCCTGAGAGAGACAGCGAGAGGCTAAGATGGCTGCCGCAGTCTTTCATAACTTAGTCTGGAGGGGGCGCCCTTCATATCCACTGGATCAGCCCAAATGGCCAGTTGGAGTCCAGCCCACACTCCTGGGAGGGGGTGGTGCAGGAGTGAGTATGCCAGGAGGGCGTCTTTGGGGTCTTTGGGGGCTATCTTAGAGGCTGTGCCCCTCAGCGAGAAAGCAGCCTAACTAGGCTCTAAGTCTTTTTCTTTTTTGGCAACCAATCCTGTGTTTCTGTGGTGCTCTCTGCAGCCTCGTGGATCCACAGAGACAAGTACCCCCTTGGCCCGAGCAGCTTACTAGCACCCCCAGCACATGACAGGTCTGTGAGGTTGGTGTGGCTCAGGGTCATGAACCCTGGTGCTAGCTGGGAACAGGCCCTGGAGTTGCCTGACTGCAGAGGGAGCTGCTCCTGCGGGAAGCGGAAGCACCAGGCGAGTGGCACTGAGGACACTGCTCAGTGGCCTGGAGAGTCCCAGGTGTGGTGAGAGAGAAGCCACCACAGAGCACAGAGCCGCCTTCCTGCAGAGCATCCACAGGGGGTCCAGAGGCTTCTTTTCACCTTCAGCCCCTAGCAGCACCTCCAGCACAGAGGTGGCCCCTGAGTGTCTGTGGGGAGCTACATAAACTGAGAGCAGGGAAGGTGAGTGGAGGAGGCACTGAAAAGGCAGAGCCCTTGAGGAAGTCAGAGTCAGATCTGTAAGGTTTGGCCCAGGAAGTAGGGCATAGACCCACAGAGGAGGGCGGCCCCCCAGGCAGGGAGGGTCTCTGTGGGTGCGGGGCCCCTGATGCTCACTAATATATTCAGGTAGCGAGCAGACCTCCCAGGGGGTTCCCACCAGAACGGGGACTGAGCCCAGGACACAGCCTGAGCCACAGCTGCTTGCGGCAGGCTTTCCGCAGGGGCTTGCATGGTGTTTCTCAGAGTCCAGGATTTGAGCAGGTGCTCAGGGGCTGTCTGAGAAGGTGAGCTGGGGGGTAACAGGCCGGTTTCCCCTTCCACGGGGGGTTTAAGAATGTGGGTTTGACTTTCTCTTGTAACTTTGGTCAAGTGGTTTAACCCCTGTGTACTGCTGCTCTGGTCTGTGTAATAGCAAGTCTCGCTTAGACCGTCATGCATGCGAAGTGAGTGAAGTCATACACTTAGAATTATGCTTGACAGCAAGCGCTCACTAAGTGTTAGCCACAACAGCATCACCATCCTCGTCACTGTCGTGGGTGATCTGCCGTCTCAGGGTTTGTCTTCCTTGGGGGCTGGCATGACAGTCATGCCTCTCAGAGCTGTTTCAAGCAATCCTCCCAGGAAGTGGGGCTGTCTGCTTTCATCTCAGAGAGAGGCAGGCACAAGTCCAATCCCAGGAGGCCTTGGGGAGGGGCGGAGGATGGCTTTCTTCTTGTTTTTGTTGTTTTAATTTCTGAGCGTATTTTTTCCTGGGGTTGGTGGAGGCTGGGAACGCAGGAAGCTGAGCACCCAGGAGCCTGTGCCTCCGTGATTAGCTGGCTTAGGCCCAGCAGCGGCAGCTGTTAATCCTGACTATTAATTAGAAGATATGGGTAGAGGATACAGCCTGCGCGCTAGGTGAAGCCTGAGCAACAGCTCTCCGCCTTCAGCAGCGTAATCCCTTTGAGATTGGGGTGAGTATTGGGCCCCAGGAGACACACCAGGAAGGCTGGCACCTGCATACACCTGCCATGCCCGGCCCAGGTATCCTTACTCCCAGAAGTGGCCACCCTTCCAGTGGGACAGCATTTTACTGTTGCCCAAATCCATCTAAAAGTGTCAAGAACACTTCAAATGCCCGAGTTAATTTTTTTTCCTGTTGGTAAGACTGGGAGCAGGTCCTGGATTTGGGATAAGGAGCGTGGAGGCCAGGGCTCGCCCAGGTGGTGATGTTCTGCTTCGTCTGCAAGATGACCTGGGTTGAAGCTCTGCTGGTGCTGAGCTTGTACTGAATCAAAGTTGTTCGGACCCCGATGGCCTCAGTGATCAGCCCGAGCCTTGGTCTGCAGGACAGGGATTGAGTGGGTCTCACCGAAAGGGAGGCTTCTCCTCACCCACCTCTTGGAGGTTCCAGTTTGGACTCCATAGCCTAGTTATCAAGATTTCCAACCTGATCGCCTATGGTTTTCCGCAGCTGGGAGCAGTCCCTCTCCTGGACCCATCTCTCTGCAGTTGTGAAGATCACCCCAGTTGTTCTTCTTCAATCGATTAGAGATTTCGTTCCTGGTCTCTGAGGTCTCTATGGTTTTACTAGAGATAAAGAAGCTGTAAGGCACCTTGCACTTCTGGCCTCTTAGGAGTCTACCTCTGTCACCCACCCCATGTCCCATGGACTTGCTCTATTGAAATAGCATTTATAGATGATCTAGCACAAATAACTACCCTAACAGATGAGGAAACTGAGGCTCAGAAAAGCAGGAGTCTGCTTACAATGACATGAGAGGCAGAGTGGGACTTTATACCCACATGTCTTCCTTCCAGGCCCGGGTGTCTCAAAAACATCTCATTAGATATATTAGCCATTAGATTTGACATACATTTTATTATTTTCAAAAATTAACCTTTTATTTTGAGATAATTATAACATCACTTGCAATTGCAAGAAATATGAGACATTCCCTTGCAGCTTTCATTCAGTTTCCTAGAATGATGCATGATGGGTAACTAAAGGCTACTGACATCAGTAGAGTCAGGACACAGAACATTTTTGTCTTCACACCATCCTTCAGGTCACCTTTACAGCCACACTCACTTCCTTCTAGGCCCCTCTCATAAACCCTTGAAGCCACTGACCTGTTCTCCATTTTGTAATTTTTTTTCTTTTCAAGCATATTCTATGTAACCTTCTGAGGTTGATTTTCCTCACTTGGCCCAATTCTTTGCACATGTGTGCAGGTTGCTGTGTATGGACCTCTTCCCTCGGGGGGTGCTGAGCAGTAATCCATGAGATGGATGTACCAGGCTTTGTTTAACCATGTACCTGTTGAAAGACTCAAGTTATTTTCAGTTTCTGATTATGAATAAAGTTGCTACAAACATTCACATACAGGTTTTTGTGTCAACAAAAGTTTTCATTTCTTTGGGATAAATGTGCTGGAGTATGGTAGTTGCAAATTTGTTTTTATTTTAAGAAACTGCCAGGTTGTGGTCTATATACACAATGGAATGCTATAAAAAAAAAAAAAAGATGAAATCTTGGTATTTGCAGCAACATAGATGGAAGTAGAGGGAATGATTCTAAGCAAAATAAGTCAGAAGCAGAAAGACAAATTCCAGATAATTTCACTCAGATATGGTACATAAAGAAATAAAACAAAGAAACAGGAAAAAACAACCAAATAAACCTTAAAAATATGACTGCAGAATTGAGGGCACCAGAGGGAAAGGGATGGAGAGGGTCAAATGGTGTATAGCAGAGGACGATGGGTGTCTTGGTGGTGATGTGGTGTGGTAACATGCATCTGAAGATGTGTGATCCTATACCCCCAAATCAGTGTTGTATACCAATGTTACTTCAATAAAAGTTAGGAAAAATGTATTATTACAAAGCTACCGTAATCAAAACTACGTGGTAGTGGCATAAAGACAGACATGGAAAGCTGTGGGATTGAATAGAAAGTCTAACAATAATCCCTGTAATTTGGAGCAAATGATTTTTGGTGGGATGCGAGGCCATTCAATAAAAAAAAGGGCAACAGACTATGGTGGAGGATTGTTGGTGGACATGTTGTACTAACAGAAATACGAAGAGGTGTGAACCTATACTCCTACATTATATGCAGTTTACAGTGTTGTAAAACAACATTACCTCCATAAAGAATAATACAAAAAAAGCCTTGAAAAAGTGTTCTCCAGATTGCCTGTACCATTCCATTCGTTTTACAATGTTTGAATGATCCAGTTTCTCTACACAATCACCAATACTTCATGTTGTCACTATTTTTCATTTGTAGTCATTCTGATAAGCATACTAGTATATATGCTTTACAAATATAGCATTTACAAATATTTTCTCCCACTGTAGATTACCCTTCCATTCTGTTGATAATGCCTTTTTGATGTCTGAAAATTTTAAATTTTCATGAATTACAATGTGTCTATTTATTCTCTTGTTGCTTATACATTGGCACTCTGATCTTGCTCTTCCAGCTTCCAGAACTGTGAAAAGTACATTTCTGTTGGTTATCATTTTATAATGACCCTCTTTGTCTCTTTAGTTTTCTTTGCTCTGGATTCTATTTTATGGATAATAATGTAATGACTGCTGCTCTCCTTTGATTAATGCTTGCATAACATCCTTTAACCTCTATCTATACATGTAGTTATATTTGAGATGATATTTGAGGTGAGTTTTTATTGACAATGTATAGTTTGGTCTTATTGTTAATATACTTTGTCAATCACTGTCCATTAAGTGGTATAGTTAGGTCATTAACATTTAATGCAATTATTTATATGCTAACATTAACATTAAAATATCAATTTTACTATTGGTTTTTATGTTGAGAGTAGCTTTTTATCCCCACACTTGAAAAAATGTGTGCCTCTTCCTCATGAAAAATCTAATGTCATCTACTTTCAATATTTGTCCTTAGTTTTCAGAAGCATGATTAAGTGATGAAGTGTGGTGCAAATTTATGGACAGGCTTCTTCTCCTTGGAGCGCAATTGTTTGGTTTTTTTTATTTTTATTTTATTTTTATATTCCCCATACAATTGCAACCCCCTTATTTTGACCCCAATCCCTCCTTTTCCTGCCCCCCACACCCCATAGAGAGTCTCTGGTTCATAGTTGTTTGTTGATTTTGATATTTTCTTTCTTATAGTTATTCTTTTTCCTGGTCCCTTATTTAAGTTTTCTAGATTCCTGCTATGAGTGAGACCATCCGGTATTTTTCTTTTTCTTTCTGGCTTATTTAGCAGAGCATGATCCCTTCCAGCGCCATCCATGTTGCTGCAAATTGCATGTGTTTATCCTTTTTGAATGCTGAGTAATATTCCACAGTGTATATGTACCACATCTTCTTGATCCAGTCATCTATTTTTGGGCATTTGGGCTGTTTCGAAAGCTTAGCTATTGTAAACAGTGCTGCTATAAACATAGGGGTGCAGGTGCTCTTTGGAATTGATGTTTCTGTGTCCTTTGGGTAAATACCTAGGAGTGGAATTGCTGGATCATATGGAAGCTCTATGTTTAGTAGGTCCAGAAATCTCCACACAGCTTTCAATTGGCTTCTTGAAATTTTAGGTTTATGTATATTGTTAGATATGGGTCATAATTAGGCTATTAATTTGAGTACTTTTTTTTTTAAGTGAATTTCTTTTTTTTTTTTTAAGATTTATTTATTTATACAAGCCCTGGGTATAGTCAGAAGCGCGGGAGGGTGAGAGAATTCACCAGAGCAGGGAGCAGAGCAGGCAGAAGGACTGAAGTACACTGCTGAGGGGAGCAGCGGGCGGCAGGAGAGGTCTGCGCGCCATGTGGGACCCTCCTCCGGTGGCCGGGGAGCAGCCGGGGATCGAACCAGCACCGCAGAGGCCGCGGGCAGCTTCGCAACCCAGCACTCAACCGCTGCGCCACCGGGAGGCCCTAATTTGAGTACTTTTTAGTCTGTCCTCTTTCTCCTTTCCCTCCTGGATTCCAATAATATAAATGTTAGATTATTGATAGGTTCTTGAAAGTCCTTGATTGTCTCCTTCCTTCTCCTTCCTTCCTCCTTCCTTCCTTTCTCCTCTTCCTTCTTCCTCCTCTTCTTCCTCCCTCTCACCTCCCTTCCCTTCCTTCTTCTTCTTTTTCTTCTTCCTCTACTCATTTCCTTCTTGCCAATATATATTTCTCTCAATTGTTCAGACTGAGTAATTTCTTTTTTCTATCTTTCAATGTATGAATTATTTCCTCTGCCCATTCTATTCTTTTTAGCCCATTCCTTCAGTTTATTTTAATTACCATATTCTTTTAATTTTAAAACAATTTGTTTTTTCTTTGCAGCTCTTTTTAGGTGCTTTCTATTTTACATTATTTCATGTGTATTCCTCATTGCTTCTTGAGGTTTTTTTTTTTTATTATGTTTGCTTTACCATTTTTGTCAGGTGGCACAGGGTTAAAGTCTCAGCACTATCAAGCTATCGCCAGCCACCACAGCACGAGTTCAATCCCCAGCCAGGAAGGACACCCACACGGCACGGCAGACCTCTCCTGACTCCCCCGCTGCTCCCCTCAGCAGTGTATTTCAGTCAGTCTGTCTGTTCTGCTCCCCACTCTGTCTCTGGTGAATCCTCTCACCCCCCACACCTCTGGCCTGTGCCCCAGCTCTTGTATCCATAAATAAATAAATAAATATTTAAAAAAAAATTTTTTTTTTTTTTTCAGATAATTCTAACATCTCTGGCATATGTGCCGTTGTCATCTAGTGAATGTCTTTTTCATTCAGCTTGAGCTCTTCCTAGATTTTGTATGACAAGTGCTTTTCTATTCAAACTTGAGTATTTGGAGTATGATATTATGAGATACTACATGTAGGCCTTCTGCTTTGCCTAACTTGCTCAAATACCACCCAGTCAGGAAAAAGAGGATATGCCAGGGGGAATAAGAAGTCCAAGTTTCCCACTTGGTCTCTGTTGATGCTCAAGAAGGCTGCTCCTTGTCACAGCTGAGTGGGGCTGGGAGTTCCAGTCCCTGTTAGGCCTCCAATCCCTGTTTGAGGGAATTGGAGTTTTTCAATACTATTCCCTCCATGATCCACACTGATACTAGGTATGAGAACTGAGGTGAAGCTTATTTCCTCCTGGCAGGTAATGCTGAGGTGATGTTCCAGTCCCTCATTTGGACTTTTCTGATACTACCCCAGGAAAAGATTTGGAGCACCTCAATATACAAGGTTAGAAGTACAGGCTCCTCTCTCTGCTTCTGTGTTTGGCTGGAGCAGATGAGTGATTATCTAAGTTCTCTGCCTTTCTAGGTTGATCTTTTCTCATTACTTGGCCAAGGGCTTTTGTTTGAGCATTTTTGTTTTGTTTTGGTTTTGTGACTATAGGTACTTATGGGTTGCTGGTTTCTTCAGCTCTGAGTCAGATATATATGGGTTGCTAGTTTCTTCAGCTCTGAGTCAGAGATATATCAGACAAATGGAAGCCTAAGGGACTCACTACCAGATCCCTCCTTGGGTCCTGAGTTCCTTAGTCCTTTTACCTACTTCTAATATCTCTTACATTTGTTTATATATAATGTCAAGCATTTTTAGTTGCAGTTAGTGGAAGGAATAAGGAAAAGTACATCCAGTGTATGGATATGCCAGACATATCTTTGGATTATTTTTTCCAGAGGAGAATCTCATTTAGATATCCAACTCCCAAAGGAAGTCTGTGCAAAGAGTATATGAAATAATCTCAGGAAGCGTGGGATCAACCCTCTTCATCCAGTAACATTTCACACGCCCTTCCCAGCATCATCTTCTCAACAAAAGGAGAAGCCCTCATTCTAGTACCTCTTAATTCACAATCCATAAATGGTCCATGTGAGTATGAGATGTCAGTAACTCCCATCGGAAAGTATATATGCATTTTACAGTTTATGCATATGTGTGTGTGTGCATGTTCATCTATAGAGGGGACAAACATTTAGATCTATTACAAAAGGTACATGACCCCTCAAATTTAAAAGTCTTTGTTTTAGATGTTCTGTTATCTTTTGCTCAAAATAACAAAATGTTTTGTATCCAGGCCGCTTTGCCTTTCCTGTAATGTGCTTTGGCATCATGCCATTGAGAGACTCTGATTAATAGTGGAACAAATGTCATTGTGGGGATATTGCCAAGAATGTTTCCCTCTCTGCATGGTGTCTTCTTTACAAAGACTCATGGGAGAAATTCCTCTTGGGCCTCATCGTCAGAAAAAACTGTTTTCTGCTTACAACTGGAATTATTTAAAAAAATTTTATTTTCTCCATCATACTTTTTTTTCTTATAGCTGTCTCATCATGTTTTTGTTTTTGCTGTTGGGAAGCTCAAAGTCATATGTCATACTTTGGGACTGTCTGTTGCAACCATACCAGATCTTACAGTCTGTATCTGATGGTCTGTAAGTTTATGTTACCCTTTACCTTTACTCCCAAATTTTTCCCGATTGCCTCCTTAGTTCCATAACTCCCTTGAATATTTACTTTGTTCCTTTATTAGGGGAATTTTATAATTAGACTCAAATACTTATGGTAAGAAACAAGGTGTATTATTTATATATAGATATATACACATACACACATTAGACAGATATATACACACACACATATATTACATAGCTGTATATATATATATATATATATATATATATATATATATATATATATATATATGATAGGTAGAAAGACAGATAGGCTTTTCTCCAGCAGTGCTGGGGGTACATCCTACCCAAATACTTTGGCCTCGTGACCTCAGCACAGATATCAGGCTGATCATGCCTAGCCATTCCTCTCCAGTTTTGGAGATAAAATATTAACTACCTTGGCAATCTATAACCTTACCTGTAACATTTACAGATGAAGATTAAACTGGATGATGAAAGCAAATTTATAAAATATAATGCAGATGCTGGTTGAAATTATTACTGTTGATTTCATCACATCCAAATACATCTATTTCATTTCTACCTGGGGGTCTTAGCAACTCTGCTCATCTGGAGTGCCTCAGTCTCCTAATCTCACCTGGTTTTATCCTTGACCCCAAATACTGTCCCCTTCCGTATCAGTATAGTCTTTACCTTTTTCCCATTGCACTTTAGTTCTGTAAGACTTTAAAGAACTAAACAAGTTGCTCTTAATATATAGAGCACATAAGAATTACTGGAGGAGCTTATAAAAATACAGATTCCCAAATATCACAACAATTTTTTAACAGATATCTCAGAATTCAGATATCAGCAGTTTGTCCAATTGCTAAGTTCCTTGCTAAGAAAAGAGAAGGTACTGTGGGTGGAAATAGATTTGTGTATTAACCTGCTACAACTGCCATAACAAGGTACCACAGATGATTAGACTTAAATAACAGAAATTTATTTCTTCATCATTCTGGATGCCAGCAGTCCAAGATTCAAAGTATTGGTAGGTCTGATTCCTTTTGAGAGCTGTGAGGGAAGAATCTATTCTAGGCCTTTCTCTGACTTTTAGATGGCCGGCTCTCCCTATTTCTACACATGATATTTCCTCTGCATATTTCTGTCTAAGTTTCCCCATTTTAATAAGGATACCAGTCATAGAGGATTCAGGTCCATTCAAAATAAACTCATGCTTAAAAATTTATTTTCTTTTATTTTCCTAATGACTTCACTTTATCTTAATTGCCTCTTTAAAGACCCTACCTCCAAAGATTGTCACAATCTGAATTATTGGGGTTAAGACCTCAACATGCCAATTCAGCCCCTAATAGATATCTGAGATGATATTTTTGATGTTCTTGGGATGAAAGGATAAGATATTTATATTCATCAGGACTGAACTCAGCTGGAAGTATCAGAAAATCAATTGCAGAAGTTTCCAAAACAGAGACTATTTTTCACATGATGGGAACTCCAGGATAGTGATCTAGAACTGTTTCTTAGTTCCACGATGCCATGTAGGAGTCCAACTCCTTCTACCCTGCTGCCCTGCATCTTATCCAAGTGGCACTCTTCAAAAACCACATTGTGGATGCCATATCCTCTGGCATCCTTTTTCTATTCTAGTCAGGAAGAAAGATTAAGAGTGAGGGCAAGGGTACATGTCAGCTGAGCCAGCTATTGTGTATCTGTGTGCAAGTACATATGTGTGTGCGCACATAAATAACACAAGAGCCTCTCTGGAAATGCAGCGAGGAGATGTTCCTTCCATCTTGTTGACTAGATCTACCTCACTTATCTCTGACAGGTAAGTGAGAAGGAATATACCAGGGGAATCAATAAGAAAGAGATGCAGGAGGTAACATGACCTTTCAGATGTTAGACATCAGGAGAAAAAAACAAGCAAAATAAAAGTAGGAGACTGGAGGAAGGGGATGAACCCCCTGACGAGAGATGTAGGCAATCAGTGTTTTTCACAGAAGACCAGATAGGAACAGAAATGTGGGGCAGCCATTCCTTGGAATGTCACTCAGAGACGGGACTCGCCCTGGCGTGGGTTGGAGCCATGTTCCCAGGTGGCAGCAGTTAGCCACATTCGGTCACGGTGGTGGATAAGACCACTACGCTCTACAACTACGTTATAAATTGCCCTGCAGCCCAGCCTCACCTGGGCCTCGGCGTGTACAACCCTCTTGGTAGGTGGGTGGCACAACCAGCACTGCTGAGATCTACCCAGAATTGGTCTCTGGAATCACTGCTCCTCACAAGATGGTGCCAGACAGGAAGTGTCAGGGACACCCACTCACAGCACGAGTTCTTTCCCATAATGCTCCAGGCCGACATGAGTGAGAAATTATGCCTTGACAGGTTTCTTTCTCAAAATATACGACAATGATTCCATGCAGCACACAGCCTCCTTTTCAGGAATCATGGCAGCTGCTGCTGGTATCTGTGCTATGTTCCGGGAGAACAGAATGCAAGCACAGTGGGGTGACTCAGCCCTGAGGCACTTTCCTGAAGCAGCACTGGCTGCTGAGCCTACCTGTCTTTCCAGGAGCTCACTTCTCTTCAGGCTCGAGATCCAGAATCTCAACTGCCTAGAGGAAGGCTGTCATCTCAGGCCTCAACATTTACCCTACAGTCACATTATCAACTTGAAAGATGCAGAGCCAGGCGAGACGAAGCAGATCAGTACCCCAGCGTCCGCAAGGGCCCCAAGGCGGGTGAAGTGTGAACCTGCACTGGACTTCACGGCGACAAGCACAGGGCCTTACCCACCAGGTACACCTGCTGGAGCAGGAGGTTCAAGGGCAGTATTCACACATGTTGCAAATGCTTATGCACAAACTCACCAACATGGTTCTGTGTGAACAAAAGGAGATGAGAGGTAGTGGAGAGTGCCAGGAGTCTGGGCTCTGCATCCTGCCTGTGAGAGGCCCCACGCCAGTTTCCTTTCCTCTTGGGGGGTCTTGATGAATCCTTTAGGCTCCTGCACACTGTCCTTTTCCCCTTTGGTTTCAGCCCCACAGCCTTGTTTTTTGCAATGTCTGGCATAAGTAGAAGGTTAATGCATAGAGCTAATACAGGCTAAGTAGTTGGACATGCTATGTCAGCTCAGAATGATCTGGGAGACAGGTACAAGTAATCTCTAATAGGAGGCATGAGCTATCAATCAAAGGACATCACCCGGGCACTGGGGGTAAAGCAGACAAGTTGTTACCCCTTGGGCAGCCCTCCTGTAGACAGTGGACCCAACTGTCAGGCCGATGCCCAGCATTAGCTCTTCTGGACCTACAGACCTGGGAGGTGGCAGAGCAGTTGTGAACACCAGGAAGGGCTCAGCACCTGGATTTAGAAGGGTGATCACCTCCAGATGGAGAATGAAGTCAGGCTGAGGGGTCTGTCACATGTTGGTGTTTTTCTAAAATCTGCAGAGACTGAGATGTCAATCAGGAGACTCAAATCCAAATGCCTCCGGGTCAAGGCAAGGAACAAGGAGTAAAGCAGGCCATGTTTAAGAAAAATTTGAACAAGCACTCTTGGAAAAATAAGCAGAAACATAGTTTCACTTCCTTCAAGAAATATAGTCATCTTCCTTTATTGAAATATTAGATCTCCAATTCTATCTTTGTTTTCACATTTTTAATAGATTTTGTGGTATCAAAGTAGATTCCTCTCCCATATGAAAAACAAGAGAATAAGTGTAATTTTTTAAAAATCGCAAATCATATTAGGGTTCCATCTGGAAGTGGGAAGGATTATAGAAAATTGCAGAATGTCCCCTGACCGCTTCTCCACACCTGTAACTGCGGTCAGGTGGAAAGTGAGCGAAATGCTATCAGATATTCAGATCTTTTTGAAGGAAGTCAAAATCTGCATCTTGTTTTATGAAATCTCCAAAGAGCTGAAATGATGGCTTAAAAAAAAAGGCAAAAAAACAAACAAACAAACAAACAAACAAACAAAGAAAAAACAAGCAAAATGGTCCAGGCAGCTGCAGTTTGTGACTTCTGTTACTGGTGGGAGCCAATGGGGGCACGGGGCACCGGCGTGGAGTACTGGTCAGGGTGGGGCTGAGGCTGACGATTGATTTGCACTAAAATAACAAATTGCATAAACATCTCTAGATCCTCCAGCATCTACCACTTTATATTCAAGCTGCGGAACTTTCTTCAGGCACCCTCAGATATTCACCTCACCAGGTGGTATGGGCAGGAGCCTGCTTCCTGGAGTCCACAAGGATTTCCCAGATGCCCATAAGGCCTGGGTGGGAGAAAATAAAGCATTTTAACATTAGTCTGAGTTTCTCTATTTTCCAATATAGTATGCATGCTATTCCCCTTAGGAATTAATGCTCATGAATTCATTAAGTCCCAGAGACTGTGATATTTGCCAGAATACAAAAAACAATCAGCTCCAACCAGAACATAAATTGCAATGTAGAAAAACTTTTGTAATTTAATTTTCCAGTGAATATAAAGAGGATCTACGTGACTATAGCTTCAATGCACTAATAACCAGATGCAAATGAGATAGGAACATATTCATACTCAGGAGATGCGTGGGGAGGAGACAACTTGCTGTTGGAAGAAAGGACCCTCCTGTCCATTCCGCAGCTGTGGCAAAGTCAAAGAAAACAAAGCAGACTAAGTACCTTGGCTATTAATTACTGATTTTATATTAAAATTCAGATTTCCCAGAGTTGAGATCCAGCTAAGTTAATTTACTAAGAAGAGACTCTGTGTGTGTGTGTGTGTGTGTGTGTGTAAGCATGTGAGCTCATGTGCTTGCCTGTGCTGAGATTGTGGAGGTATCTAGCAACCCATCTTGCTCATTTAGATAGAAGACTCACTAGATTAGTCAAACAGCTCTAGATTTTTTTCCCTGAGCAAGAAGACTAAACAGATACATTAAATCTGTATCTGACTCAGCGCAAGCTTCACCATCTCTTCTCTTACGGACTGTCTTTGATTTTCCCACACACTGTGAGGTCCTCGGAGGGACATGCCTGGCAGGTGCTGCTGGGGGTGATGCTCCACAATACTGTTTCTCCTGTGTCCTTCCTTGGGCGGGCAGCCCTGCCTGCTGGGCACCAGACCTGACTGGGTGGGGGTGAGAATGTCTATGTCATGGGAACACGAGTTTGGCAGAGGCCTGAGGCCCATACTCTTGTCTCATGAGAAAAAACTGAGGTCTAGGGAGAAAGCTGGTCCGACATCATCCACTCAAACTGCTGGACTCCTCCCTGATTTCAAGCAGCACTGTTTCCATGCTGTCTCTCAAAGATCCATCCCTGCCACATTCCACCTGGGCTCTCTAAGAGCAAGGCCTCTGCAGGTTGAAATGTCTAGAATTATGGTCCACTTTGTTCTGTCCTAGTCTTTGCAGAACCTAAAATTCTAAATTCTGTCACCAACAGTTATCCATGAGACTTTCCCAATAGAGTCAGAGTACAGAGTCTTCTGGAAATTCTGAGGGTCGGCTTCATTTGACAACAGAGCCAGTGAAGTGGCAAGGAGAGCACCCCCAGACTCTTGTAGATGTGACACAATTGGATGACTGTTGCTGGAGGAATGGGGAGTTTCTTTCTTCTCTATCTAATTGTGTACCCCCTCCCAGTTCTACATGCCCACTCCGCGACTACCTGCAACTCCCATTATTTCAGGCAGAGCCAGATGTTTTCTTTGTAGAAAAATCCTCTTGATAAGTATATCAGAACCCTAGCAGGAGGGGATAATATAGATTAGATATAGATAGAAAGGTATAGATAATGATGCAGGCGTAGACATAGACATAAACCTATTGAACAAAATATTGAATACAGTTGAATATAGACACTAACATCGGGAGAACTAGCTCCAGCACTTAGTAGTTGTATGACCTCAGGCAAGTTATTTAGTTTCTCTGAGACTCTGTTTTCTTATAAATAACAATGCAAAAACCATACTCTCGCTTGCTACGAGGGTTGGATGAGATAATGCATGTATAATACTTAGAGTAGTGCCTGGCAAACTGTAAGCATGCTGTAAACATTGATTACCTCATGTTATCCCCTCCAGAAGGGACACTTTAAAGCTGATCTGGCTAGAAGAGGCCAGTGCTTAACCCAACAGAATCCAAGCCTGATCATGCACGCTTAGAACTCAGACACATTCAAGAAGTGTTTATTTTTTAGGACAAACTTGTTGGAACTCCTGCAATGTCCTCCCACTCTGGGCACCATCCATCTTGTCCATGCAGAAAGCCAGACCACGGCCAAGATGCCAGATGCTGAGAATGGGCCATATTTGGTCATCTTGGTGAACCACAAGCAAAGGGACCCCAGAGAGAGAAGCCACAGTGACGGAGAGCTTGGCTAGGAGTCGGGGTGAAGCGGGAAGCAGCAAAGGTCTTCATACTCCTAGAGAACCTCTCCCACCTCCCTGGACTTTCTCCAGCCCTAAGCAGTTCTATTTTTCAGCTTTGGCTTTTGCCTGACATTTGAAGGATGAGCTATTAACGATACTAAATTAATAACGGTTATAGAGTATATTTGAGAAGATCATAAAAAAATCAGTAATGTCATCATGTCAAGCAAAGTTTCTGATGGTTTTTTTTAAATTATGCATGTCTTTTTTTTTCCCTTCCAACATTGATCTGGAGCTTTCAGAGGGACATTAATCTACCTGACCACATCAGAATCCTTAATTATTCACATCCAGCAATATATCTAATTCTGCGGAAATTCCCGGTGGATTTGCCTTTGTTGAAGTGGAGTTTGGCAGCTCAGCTCTGCTCCCTCTGCCTAGCCCCGCCCCACATGCGCCTCAGCAACGCTGCATGTTTCCCGAGCTCCACTTTGCTGTCTGATGCACACAGACCCCCAGGCTTACAATCCAGGGAAGTATAATTTCTCCCGTTGTGACAAGTGAGCATAATCGTGTGGGTGATAACTATAGAGGCGGTGCCTCCTTGGGGAAGGACAAGAAGGGCTAAGGAGAGTGGAATAATCTTAGTGTGTGTGAGACCTTGTTGGCAAGACTCTGGAGTGGGTGACCCCAAGAAAGTCACTCAAAGTTTGCTTCACTGTTGCTGTGGCAAAATAAGCTCTGCCACTGCCTCACAGAGCTGTGTACTGAGGGAGACCAATTAAAGTCATGAAAACACACAGGAGAACCTGGCTGTGCAAAGTCATAAAGAAAAAAAGAAAACACAAATTCTGGCACCGTCAATCATGATAATGTGAGTCAGAGTCGCGCTGGCTGGGCAGCCCTCTGAGGGAACCGGGTGTGGACTCCCAAGTGCTGAGGAGGCCGGACCAGCTGGAAGCGCTTTACTGCATACAGGTGTTTTAGTGGAGAAAAGTGCTTTGAACATAGTCTTCGTGGGGGCCGGTTCTGGATGTTTGCAAGGAGGGAGACTGAGGAAGAACGGTTGGAATTGGCAGCGAGTTCGTGCCGCGAGACTCCTCCAACCTCAGTCCCTTTGCTTCTGAAGCAAAAACAAGATCTCCAAGTTAGCTCTTCTCTGTCTCGTTGCCTCTCCTCTATCTTGTTTTGTTTCTTCCCTTTCCCTCTTTCTCTGTCCTTTCTTCCTTCCTCCAACCCATATGCAACCTGTTAAATTTCATTCAACAAGTGTCTGTGGTGCTTTCCCACGAAGTCAATGTGGAGAAGAATAAAAGCTATTGAATAATTGAATGATGGTGGAGCTCCAAGCATGGGCGCAAGGAGGCTGAGGGCTACGGGATGGTGTGGAAGCTTTTCCTGCTGGCCCAAAGAAACGGCGTGGACAGCTATGAGGTGGGGCCTGACTGGGTGAAGGAGCCTAGGGCAGCGCCTGGCACACATGAGGCTGTTAGCCAATGTTTTTTGAATCAGTTTGTCAGTTATATACACAATGTCCCACTTGTCCCAGTTATCCAAGAGGAGCAGCTGCTGAGCTGAGAAGACCATTGAGGGTGGAAGTGGGGGCTGGATGGTCCCTTTGCAGCTCTCTCCATTACCAGGATTATTGCTGGGAGCCAGCACTTCTCGCCTACTGTCCTGCCACCTTTGTTCCCTGCCAGTGTGCATTTCTGTCTGACTGCTAGCAAGGAGCCATGCCCCAACCACTCAGCCTTATCTCTGGTCCTATAATGAGATAGACCCCTCCTCCATTAGCAGCAGAGGGAGACCATCCGGAAGGTGGCATCCCATCCTGCATGAGCTGTGATCCGAGCCTGGGCACCTGCTGGGGAAGAGTCTCTAGTCAGTACTGACTGGGACAGCCCCTGACCACTCATCTGGCTGCCAATGCCCAGCAGCAGCCCGGGCCGGCACTGAGATGAAACCATTAGTCCAGAAGAGGCCCTGTCTTTCTCCAGCCCCTCTCACCCTAGTCAGCTTGCTACTCATCTCTTCCACCCTGACCCTTCCTCTCATACTATTTTCTCATTCTCCCTCATCTATTTGATGATTTTCTAGAATAGTCCCAATTTCCAATAATCTGCCCCTGGTAACAAAACCTGGCTGGCTCCCCATTCAACATGTTTTCTCTCTCACCTGAACTCTGCATGGCTGGACTGTGCTTTCCAGCAGCCAAGCCATTGGGTGTGGCCATGGGGTGGACTTCCAGCCGATGGGATGTGTGTGAAGAGATCACATCCTCTGAGCCTGACAACGAGAACCTGCACCTGAAGTGCTGCCTGCTTTTCCCTCCTGACACCAGGATGCTGGTGTCCATGTCCAGAACATGTCTCAGCCCTGCTGTTAATAGGACTTGGTGTATGAGAAAGAAATCTCTGCTATGTCTAGACAATAACACTGGGGGTTTGTTTGTTCCCTCCATTGGTGGGACTGTGTATGACTTTCTTGGATCATATAGGCAATTTTACTTTCACAGGCGCCTTCCTCCATAAACTAATATTAAAAACTGTAATTTATAACTGTGTAGATGTATGAACACTCCAAGGGGGGATGTAGAAGGGGCAGACTGCTGTATGTTCTATGTTCTGGAGGAAGCAACCAGGTGCAAAACACCTCTGTGGCCTTTCTCGGCCTCTCCAGCCAAGGTCTCTAGCTCCGCTGTCACTTCTTGCAGCCCAAGCAGTCCCAGGGGAAAGGTTGTTTCCATGACAACACTCCCTCCCAGAAAGAGAGACAAGAAGTGACCTTCTCTCCTCCCCTCCTCCATGAAGCATGGACTGGGGGGAAAAAACAGCTTTTGTGCTCTCTTTCCCAGGAGGCAGCAGGTGACAGGGGAAGGAGAGAGAAGGGACTCGGGGACCCTGGATGAGGACTGCTTTGTGCTGCTGACATCCTGATTCTGTCTGGCAGGACGCGCAGCCAGTGTCTGTGCCTCCTGCCCTGTCCCGGAGGACCTGGGGCTGAATGTAGCATGAAGACTCTGTCTCCTCCATCTTCCACTCAAATTCCAGCTGCTGTGGGGATAAAAAGTCACCTTCATTTCATTTATTTGGTCTTATCCCAAATGTCACTTTCTCAGGGCAACTTTTCCTGACAGCCCTTCCCTGTATACCAGGCAAGGGGCTCTGGCTCTGTGCTCCGTGGCTCCTGACAGCGCCTGTCATGCTCTGGCTGTGCCTTCAGATGTGACACAGAAGTCTTGTGCACCTTATTCACAGCCGCAATCCTGGTGTCCAGCATGGAGCCTGGTATTCAGTAACGTGTATTTGCAGAATGACAAGGGGATGCATAACGAATACCTGCCATTTCTTCCCTGGGCCCACCCTGCTGTCAAGTGTGAATCTCGGAGAGGACTCCATAGTAGCAGTGAACAACTATCTCCAAATGATCCTACTGCGTACTCACTTGCACACTTTTCTTCAATTCTTGATGATCTCACAATATTTTGCATTTGAAATGGCGCAATGGTTTTAAAATGCCAAAGTTGAAGATACTGCCAGATCAGGATGAAAGCTCCCTCATGGTATCTCTTTCAATTCAATCCTTAGGATCAAAATGTAGCTGTAATCAATGGCCAATTATTGAGCATTTGTAATGGATTAGTCAGTGTGCTAAATGCTTTATGTCTGTCTTCTCATTGCCTTATCACAGTGGCCAGGAGAGGTGGGTGCTTACAATGTCTTTCCAGTTTACAGATGAAGCAGTTGAGGTTTAGAAGGGTTTAATAACTTGCACACATTCAAATGTTCGGGATGGGATTCAGATCCTCATTGTCTCAGTGGCTCTGAACTCTGTAGGAGTCGGCATCAGACGTCTTTCCCTCTCCCTCCCACCAGATCTTACTTTCAGAGTTTTCTGCTGTCACTGAGACCCTTTTGAGTATCTTCTCTGTCTGTACCTCTGTTTAAAGCAAGGTTTATTAGGGAGACTAATCAATTAAGCAATTGTTGTTTATCGACTTCCTCTTCAATTATTCAATATTTATTGAGCACTTTTTATGTAGCCAGTACTTGTGCAATGAGCTGCAGAGAATACAAGGGAGGTATAAGATTCAGATTTCATCTTCAGGGAGCTTGAATTCTAGTGGGGGTTGGAGAAGGAGAGGTTACCAATATAAACTACTTAAGGAAAGAAAGAAGGCAACTCTTAAATTGATCACACAAACTGCATATTGAAAGACAGAGAGAACAGAGCTTTTTTATTATTCAATATGGAGAGAATCTTAAGGAAGATGAGGCTAATACCCTTCAAGAGCAGATTGCAATAGTCTAGGACAGTAATGGAGAAGCATGCATTCCAGGTGAGGGAAACAGCACAGGCAGAACACAGACTGAGCATCCAGGAGAGATGAATACAGCTGGAATGGAGTATGCTGGCTGGAGAGCCATCCTTATCTTAACATTAATACAACCTAAGGCCCTGACATGGCACCCTAAACAGTGCCTAGTGGGGTATGGGCATTCATTTTGTGTTTGTTGAACTGATCTCATAAGAAAATAAGTAAGACAGCCTCTGACCTACATGGAATTTAGTTAGCATCCAATAGAATGGAAAACACATATATGTTTCAACCTATAGCACAAAATCAAATGTACTAACTAACGTTGATACTGTGGTAAAGCATTGTGGTTCCATAAATATGATGAACTATTTCCATAGATAAGGATAATATCACTCCCTCTTGTAAAATTGAGAAAGTCAACCATATTTTTAAATACATACATTGAATTGTCAAGAAAGTAAATGAAGCCCTCAGAAGTAAAAAAAAAAAAAAAAATGAAAACACAAATCTGAAATGTGAACTATGCTGAAGATGTGACCACCTTTGGCTTCTGTCAACTTACTACCACGAGGAGGGAGGGGGAGCAGTAATACAGGGATGAGAGAGACAATCTGAACCCATTCAGGGGTCCTGGGGAGTGACTTAGAGAGTTCTCCATACAGCCACGAATCTGAAGGATCTTTCCCTCTACTAAAGCTGGCTCAGATGCCGTGCTATGTCCACCGATCTCCAGAGTCCTTGCTGCCGCTGGTGGGCCACAGTGATGTTGGGGCATCTAGAGATTAGTGAATATCTAATAATCCCCCCCAAAGTGTGGCTAGCTTGCTTTACTCTGTACACAGGCACTCTGGTAAGTGTCTATCAGTCTCTGTGTAAATTTTATTTTAAAGAGATTTACAGAAACTACTTGCAGCAAGAATGTAGGGTTCTTCCTTAGGGATAATCGGACTTGCCTTTAATTGAGTTTTCAAGTCTGAAAAACATCTCAGATATTGAAATTGGGTAAAAAGTAACAATAGCTGATGCCCAGATTTGGTTCACCAGGCTAGGTATTGCTTTCAGTTGTCCATATCAAGTAAAACATCTCTTTCAGTCCAGGAGAAATACCCTTGCATGGGGTCTAACATGTGACTACCATTCTGGTGATGTTGTATATTTTCCAGTAAACATGCCCACTCTGTCTCTATTGTTAAATGCTTTTACTCAGTCTCTACCACACCAGGATATCATCCTCTTCATGAAAATTAAGGCTGTATCTACCACCATTAAACCTTTCTGAAGAGGATACAAACTACAGAGCTATTCAGGGAGGCTGGTTCCCTTTCAATCTGTTTCTTAATGTTTTTATTTTGTTTTGTTTTTAATGAAGGAAGTATCCTCCCAGCCTCCAAGAAGATAATAGAAGGATAGTAGAGGGGTGAGTGGGTGTCACATGAGATGTATCAAATGCAATTTCCCTGTGTTTTAAAACACAGGATTTATTCTTCTATATTATACCAAAGAAGCCTTGGCTCCATGTACTGTTGCTCTGAAACAGGAACCGTGCTGCTGGAGTGAAGGGCATACCAGAGTCACTGGTGCAGGGCCACCTCCATCTGTGCCACCTGTGGGTAAGCCCCTTCCCAGTCTCAGTGCATACAACCTGCAGGCTGGCAAAACATTACTCTGAAAGCAACAGGTCTTTTGCCTCCTTCCCCCAGTGCAAGCCACCCTCTGGGGCTCCATAGTCAACCCCAATGTGCAATTTCCAGGCTGCTGTCACAGCAAGTGGCTGCAACCCTAGTGGAGATGGTGGTCACCCCACCCCACAGCAGGTCAGTCCTGAGGCTCTGGGAGCAGAGGTGACCCCTGACTCCTGCAGCTCCTGGCTTGGGGCCACTGGGAAGAGGGCCCAGTGGAGGTAGAGCAGGTGTTGTGGTTCTCTGAAGCCTTAAGGAGGAATGTCTAAGTTGCAGTTAGGCCAACATGGCAGGCTCCCAGCATCAGCCCGTTCTACAGCTGCTGAGATGTATGTATGTAGGGTAAGGAAAAATGTCAGGCTTTTCTGCCCTTCCGCCATCAGGCATAGATGATGGATCCTTGCGGTCCTGAATGCATGCCTGATGGCGGGCACCTGGAGTAGGGTGTGGGCATAGGTAGATGGGATTCACCTGGGCTGAGACTGGGCTTTTAAGGGCGGCGTCATGGGGACGCCAGTAGAAGCCAAAGGAGAGGCCGAGAAAGAAGCAGCAGAAGCAGAGAGCCCAGATAGAGTGAAGACTTGCTGGGGGTTGGGAGGACTGCCAGCTTCCTGGCCCCCCAGCACCCTTGCCTGTGTACCTGGTAAATCCCAATAAAAACCTGAAAGCCTGCTGAGGGCTCTAGGACTCTGACTCCTCCTTTACCCGGTCTGCTGGATATCAGAAAACCTGCACTGTGTCCCTTCCTGCTCCGACAATGCACCAGTGCTGCTACGTGGCCCTCAGCATTGTTATACCCAGTTCCACTGAGGGGGGCTGGTACAGTGTGCCTCCAGCCCCACTGATGCTGGCTCCAGCCATGACTCCCTGTGAGCTCATTAGCCCATCAGCTAACCCCTGACATCAGTGCAGGTCAAATCTTGGCTGGTACTGGGGTTTTTCCTTTTGAATCTGGTGACAGGATCATGAATGGACCAATCAGTTTTAAGATCTACAGATCTGGTTTGACCTCTCCAGTTACATTCAAGAGCTTGTGCTTGTTATTTAGATCAAAAATGGAGTAACCTAATTGATCCTTAACCAGCACTAATCAAACAGGATTGAAAATCTGTCTAATCAGGCTTGGAGGGTAGGGACCATGAAGAGGATGTAAGCAGAGTAGGAAGTGGCTTGATTCATTCAGCAGATGGCCTGCAAAGAGGATTCATCAGACAATTTCAGAAGAGGAGTCAGCAGATGATCACTGAGACTTTACAGATTTTGAAGATCTTTGCAGACTATGTGCAACTTTACAGACTTCACAGACTTTGCAGGCCCTGTGACATTTGCAGGCTTTCAGACCTCAGTAGACCTGGCTGCTGCATCTTCCTCTAGCCCTGCCTCTGATATCACCTGCAAGGAGCACCATCAACCTGAGCCTGATGTCTTTTAAAAAGAGCTATTTGCTATTAGCTTATGACAATAACACAAAAAGAGCTATAATACTGGTGTCTCTTACACTGTCTCCTGGTGACTGGTGCTGGCCAGCACTATTGGCTAGTATAGGCCAGTACTGTTGACCAGTGACTGGCACTCTGTGTCTGGCCACCTTGAGAGCTGTTCATCACTTTGGTCCTCTGGCACTGCCTCATGGTGCTTGAGTCTAGCACTACATGATGCCACAGAGCAGCACAAACTCACTGGATCCCACAGGTACCATTACTACATCAGTCAAGTAGCAAAGTGAACACCCATACTGAAGAATGGGAAGAACATGTCATCTACTGTCTACAAGGATGCCGGCAGGGGGTGCAGAAACCAATAAATTATAGTTTGGTAACTGAAGACTAGTTACAACTTCCTTCCCTACTCTGAAACACAAGCTGTTGACAAGAGGGATGACACTAATCCAGTATGGCCAACAGAGTGATCCAGAGAACTTAACGCTACATTGCATCATCCTCCTGTCCTGTGGTGACTGCCACAACTTTTCTTGGCTAAATCCAACCAGAAGTTAGAGCATAAAGGCCATGAATCTAGTCCTTACAGGTCTGTCTGAAGAGAAACTGGGGCAGTGCACTGGGGGATTCTTAGTCCAACCCCAGACTGAACTGAAGCACAGATCCCTAAAAAGAATCAGAGTGCAGTGAAATGCTCTGCTTCCTCACCTTGTACTCACACCTCATTGGTCAGAACTAATCACATGTCCTACCCAACAGAGGGTCCCCAAAGTGCAACCTAGCCTTGAGTCCAGGAAGAGAGCAGCTTAATGGTTGCCACAAAGCCAAAATGAATCTGCAGATTATATGCAAAGAAAATTACAGAATCCTAACATTTCAAATTTACAAAATTAATTCAGTGTTACAGTCGATATTGCTTTGCTCAAACTGAGTCACCCCCCACAGACGAGTCCATCCAACAAGGCCCTTGAGTTTTCCCTCCTTCTGCTTCCATGTGATGAGATGACTCAATTTTACCTCAAACACACCAACATCCATGAAGGCATTTGGTTTTCACTTGGCAGGAGTGCACATTTCCGTTGCAATTTCCCCTCTGTTCTTTTCTCACTAGACCTTATCAATTATTGCAGCACTAATTGTTACTGACACAATCACAGTGAAAGGCAAATGTGGACAATGAAACCAGCAGTTGGTTTAAGGTAGTTATCTCTGTGATCCGGAAAATGCTCATATTAGTTTTCTTGTATTTTCATTGAATTGAAAACAAGTTAAACAAGTCTCAGAGAGAAGTCAAAAATCTCTTAGAAACATGGCTCCAAGTCATCCTCCTATTGTCTACTCTTTTGCCCAGGAGAGGTGAGGACAGGTTGAGGTGGTGATGCTCTCATCTGCCTGCCTGGTAGCTGTGTCTCTTTCTCCTTCATTTCTGGCTCTTCTACTTTCTCATATTCTCTTTGACTGTTTCTCTTATGAACACTTCTCCATTCAAAACCTGTTTGACTGTTATGCAAGACAGCACGGAGATTCCTCAAAAAATTTAAAATAGAAATACTGTATGATTCAACTATCCCTGTTCTGGGTATTTTTTCAAAGAATAAAAAAAAAACTAATTAAAAGAAATATACACACTTCACAATAGTAAGGAGCTGGAATTAACCTAAGTGCCTAGTGACAGATGAGTGATAAGAAAAATGTGATATATAAACAAAATGAATACAACCTAGATAGATAGATAGATAGATAGATAGATAGATAGATAGATAGATAGATAGACAGATAGATATAGGTAGATAGATAGATAGATAGATAGATAGATAGATAGATAGATAGATAGATAGATAGATAGACAGATAGATATAGGTAGGTAGGTAGGTAGGTAGTAGGTAGGTAGGTAGGTAGGTAGGTAGGTAGGTAGGTAGGTAGATAGATAGATAGATAGATAGATAGATAGACATGAATCTTGCAATTTGCAGCAACATGAATTGTCCTAGAAGGTATTATGCTTAGTGAAAGAAGTCAGATGGAAAGAAACAAACATAATATGATTTCATACATATGTGGTAGATAAAGAAAACCTAATTAATATATAAAACAAACTCTTAGACTTAAGAATGAAATAATGATTATAGGAAGGGAAGGATATGGGGTCAATTGTATTGTGACAGATGGAAACTAGACTTTTGCTGGTAAACATAATATAGTATGTACAGATGTTGATTTAAAGACTGTGTACCTGAAAACTACATAGCATTATAATCAATATCACTTCAACTAAAAATAAAAGAAAAAACATTTATATAGAATAACCAAAGACCCTTGGCTATTCTAGATTTCCTTTTGGCTGCTTCCTGGTTTAGCCAGTTTGCAGGTTCTATCTCCATCTCTGCCCACCAGCCCTGCAGCCTTGGTTGATCTCTCTACTCTTTCTAGCTCCAGGCCTGACTGGAAAGGAATCTGCTTCCACATTTATTCAAATTTGTTGGCAGAGTTCATTTCCTGTGACAATAGAACATAGAACTTCAGCTCCTTGTTGGCTATTGATCCATGGTACACATTGATATAGATGAGCATATCAGGTCCTCTATTAAGTCACCTTTTGAATTTTTGGCCAGTTGTCTACATTTCATGGGGAGTTATCATAGCCAATCCAGGGCATGTTATCTGCAAGATATGGTCAGTGTGGAAGAGAAAACTCTTGGTGCCTTAACAACTGGGGGGATTCCTCCAGGAGAAACCACATAGGAAAGGGAGAACAGAGACTATAGACAATAAAATGATGCCCTCCTAACACGTATAATCAATTCTGTTGTCTTTATAAGCCAGTGACCTTTGGAGATTTGAGACCAGAGGACTGGGTGCTGTGTCCTATCCTTGGGTGCCTGGCATGATCCGTCTCCGGGGCCTGGTGAGAGTGACAGGTAAGATAAAGGTGACTGGTGGGCACTAGTGCTTCCAGTGAGTGAGTTGGGACGTTCTGACTCTTGGGGTCCTGTGCAGAGTTCATCCAGATGCAGGAAGTTCTTTCTGTTAACAGGTCCTGGATCACCGAGACAAAGGCTGGCTAGTATCTTCCCCACACCCAATACTACACTCCTGAGATGCTGATGGTGGAGTTGGATAGAAAGTGGGGGAGATGGGGTGTGGGGAAGTTGGTGGGAGGGTGGGTGGGGATAGAGAGAGAGCGAGAAAGAGAAAGTCAGCCCATCATCCTCCCTCCCTCCCTGTTGTCTGCCTTGTCTCTCTGCCATCTCTGTCAAGTACCTTTAGAAAAGACCAAGGCTAAAAAAACCTGCATCTGATTTTACCCCAGGCTGTGCAACTGATAAGCTCTGTAATCAACTCACTTCCTCAGTCTCCCCTCCCTCTTGCTCTTTCTCTCTCTCCAAATGCTTTTTAGGTTCTTACTCTGACAGGCCCTGCATTGCGGAAGTCTCTGGAGATGATCTGAAAGAAAATGGTTCTTTACAAAATGATACTGGATGAGATGATCTCACAGGTATATTTTACCTACATGTTCTGACTTATTGGCTTTGCCCACAGGCCTCTGTCCCTCAAATCTCAACTCCTCAATCGCTTTCTTGGGCTCCCCTGCTGCTCCTGGTCCCTCTAAAGTCTCCTCTTTGGCCTGTGATCATAGGACACCCCAGCTTTTCCCTCTCCTTCTCCACCACATCAAAACCAGGCTGCCCAGGTGCTCTGCCTACATCCCTGCTGTCAGCATGCAGCTGCTAATCCCTTAATATAACCCGAGCAGAAGGATAAATAACTGCTTGATAATCCCTTGGAGTTTGATCATCCCAAATAACATTTGCATTTTCATTAGGGCCTTAAATGGTCTGGTGGCTTTCTTTTTAAAAGTTACTAAGTAATTTAAGTTTTCAAATTTCAAATATGGATAGATATAGATGTTTATGTAAAATGAGAAACATAGACTTTTCTGTTCATGAAATTGCATAGGTGCCATTGTGTTGTGCACAGCTTTTCATATGAGTCATACATTTTTTTCTTTTTGTTTTTGCTTAGTTTGTCCTCCTCCTCATCTAACCACTTCCATACTAATAAGCCTGTCATAGGCCTCCTTCACAAAACCATGTAGCCTATTTATATTTTTCCTTTGTGTTTGATAGATGGAAAAGGATATTTATTGGACTGCTGTCATTGGTGGCAAAAACACTAGAAATGAAGTGAATATCTATCAGTAGAAAATGTGAATACATTCTGGTAACAACCACCTAGTTACAACCACAGAGTAGTTAGACTAGGCCAGGTTTGATGTGGAATAAACAATTGCAAAATCACGTGACTTGAAACACTAAAAATGGTTTACTTGCTCATTCTGTGTGCCCAGTTCTGGCCAGAAGGGCTCTGCTGCTCATGGTCATTCAAGTCCCCAGGCTGATGGAGCAGCCATCAGAATCGCCAGCTGCTGTGCAGAGGGAATAGGAGTTCTGGAGACTCTGCACCAGATGATTAAATACTTTAGCCTGGAAGTCAATTCATTGGCTCAAAGTAGTCACGGGGCCTGTTCATTTGTGGCTGAGCCAGCAAAGCAATCCTACCTCATTGCTGGAAGGGAATAAAATGGTATTAAACAACCTCACCTTCCATATCCTATTATTGATGTGTTAATAAAGAAAAAAGAATAACTTTTCTTTATACTACGTGATGTGAAGGGATTTCTACAAGTGATCATTGAGAAAAACACAATGCAGATAAATGAATAAAATAGGTTCGCAATTTTGGACACAATGGCTGAGAAATCTCTACATATGGAGTTGTTAGTGTTTATAGGAAGACGTCTCTGTGCTCCTTTAGCTGTTCTCCTGCATCATTAAATCGGTGGGCTGCCCTCCCCATAGTGGCTCAGTCTTCCCAAATGACTTCCTTCTTAAGGAACAATACTATTGTATTCATCCACTCCTTTATCTATCAAATATTTATTGAACATCTGCTTATGCCAGGAACTTTGCTAGATGGCTAGGGATTCAGTGAACAGAGCAGACTAGGTTCTATTTTGTTGTTAGGGTCTAGGGTAAGAAAAGTATTTAACAAGTAGACACCATGTCAATTCACATACACAATTTGTGATAAGAACTAAGTAGGAAAAGATTGGTAGCGCCGTGAGCAAAGATAATCAGGAGAGCACATTTGAAAAGGAACTGAGGGAGAGTCTTGCAGGGGAAGTAAAGGCTTATAGGAAACTGTTGATGGTGGGTCAGAGGCAGGATGTAAGGAACTGAGGGCATAGAGCATTTCAGGTGGAGGGACTGTACATGGGGAGGCCCAACGTGGGATTGACAGCGGGCCAGTGTGCCTGGAGGACAGTGAGTTTGGGTACAGTGCTGAAAGTTGGCAACAGACCATGCAGGGCCTTGTAGAGCCTGGTAAAGATTGGGTGTAGTCTAAGTACAATGTGATCATTGTTATAAGCAAGAAGGGTGATAGAAGATTTGATATATGTTATATTTTATAGAAACTTTATTGAGGTATATATTACATACTATAAAAAGTATTTATTTTAAATTTGTAGCTTAATAAATACCAAAATTAAGCACATATTCATATATATGTGTACACACAGAAACACAATTGTACATGTCTGTGTGTCCATTACCACAATCAAGATATACAATGTTTCTATCACCCCTAAATGTTTGCTTTTGCCTCTTCAACTCCCACCCCGACCTTAGGTATCTCTGACTGCCTTCTAACCTGCTGATCAGTCTTTTTTTTTTTTTTAAAGATCTACCCATTTATGCACACAAGAGCTGGGGTATAGGTCAGAGAAGCGGGGGTTGAGAGGATTCACCAATGACAGAGTGGGGAACAGCACAGGCAGACTGAAATACACTGCTGAGGGGAGCAGCAGGCGAGTTAGGAGAGGTCTGCTGCACCATGTGTGTTGCTCACCGGCTGGCCGGGGATTGAACTCATGTTGCAGAGGCTTCGGATTGCTTCATAGTGTGGTGTTTAACCCCTTGTGCCACCAAGGAGGCCCTGTTGATCAGTCTTTTCCTGCATTTGATACACATGGACTTTTACCACATATGTTCTTTCATGTCTGACTCAGTTCACAGAGCCAAATGGGGTGAGATTCATCCAGACTTTCCTTGCATCATCAACTCATTTCTTTTTATTACTGCATAGTATAAATTGCAGACGAATAGCACACATGATTTATTCTTCACCGTTTGGTTGACACTTGTGTTGTTTCTTGTTTGAAGCTATTAGGAATAAAGCTACTATGTACACACATGTAAGTTTTCATGTGGATATATGTTTTCATTGTACTTGTAAAGACCCAGGATGGAATTGTATCTCTAATGATTGACACATACTTAAATTTATCAGAAACTGCCATACTATTAGCCAAAGTAGTCATACCATATACATTCCTACCAGCACTATACAAGAGATGTTGAGCCAGATACTCTTCAACACTTGTTATTGTCAGTCATTCTAATTTTAGCCTTTAGAATGAATGTACTGATATCTCATTTTAGTTTTATTTTACATTTTTTGATGAATTAATGATGCTGATCATCTTTTTATGCGCCTACTGTGTATACACATGCCTCTTCAGTGAAGTGTCTGTGAAATATTTTACTAATTATTTTAATTGAATTGTCTTATGTTGTAAAAGTTCTTATATATTTTGAATTCAAGTTCCGATAGATAGATACATGTATTTTTCTTCTGGTCTGTGGCTTTTTCTCTTAAAAATATCTTTCAAAGAACAAAGTTTAGAAAATTTCATAAAGTTCAATTTATATTATATCTTTAATCATTTACGATTTTAATGTCCTAAGACATACTTACCTAACCTAGTGTTGTAAATACTTTTGCTTATTGATTTTTCTAAAATCCTATACCTTTAACTTTTTATTTATTTAGATTTATGATCCATTTCAATTTAATTTTTCTTTATGATATAAGGGATAAAGATTCATTTGTCCCCCTTTTCTGCAGTTCCAGTAATTCTAGCACAGTTTTTAGAAAAAATTTCCAGGGCCCCCTCAGTGATAATGGGGTGGTCTTTTCCTTGGCCAGATCAGGGATCCCTGAGTGTGTGCTGCGTGGCTGGTGGGCACAGACCAGATGTCACAGTGTGTGTCACTGCCTCTCTCAGCCCCTCCCCTGCACCCTTACTGTAGTGACAGCTGCCTGACCTGCAGACTGAGGCTGGGAGACCCTGCAGGTCGCTGGTGTCCAATCTGCTGTGCATGTTCCCGAAGCTAGAAGACACTCAGAAGTCAGTTCCGCTATTGTCTGTCCCCTCCCCCTGAGCCCCTTCAAAGTGCTTAATTAACAAATCTCAAGTATCAGGAAGTTGTTTACTTGCCTTCCTCAGGAATGTTCTCTAAGGAGCTCAAAGCACAGCTAATAGATTTTTTTTCGTTGCCTCCATCCATCAAGCAATCTCCCCTCATTCCAAACTTCACTTCATCCCTCCGCCCCCTCGGGAGCTGGCTCTCACTTACAGACCCCAGGAGAGACCTTTTGGCTTCTCTAAGCATCTTTGCCCCACAGTAGTATGCTACTGTGCCAGATGGCAGAGGCTCCATTTTAATTAAAGCATGGACAGGGAGAGGCATTTGCAGTACCGGGAGGGAGAGACAGCCCTCAGAGCTCTGAGAGGATGCCCAGTTACTTCTGCAGCCCTTCCTTGCTGCGCACCACTGCAGCTCCTGGGATCCAGCAGGACCAGAACTTGCCTGCTGGTCTCTGGCTCTTCTCTCTTTGGCCACAATCAGTGCTTGGGATGCTGCAACTTGGGGTGATGAAACTGTGGAGTGCAGCATCTGCACTGCTTACAACTGCTTCTGGATCCCAGTCCCTGCCTGCCACTCATCCTCTAAGCCACTTGTCAACTTTTTTTTTTAAAGGTTTATTTATTTATACAAGCACTGGGTACAGTCAGAAGCGCGGGAGGGTGAGAGAATTCACCAGAGCCAGAGCAGGGAACAGAACAGGCAGACTCAGTGAAATACACTGCTGAGGGGAGCAGCGGGCCTGGCAGGAGAGGTCTGTCATGCCATGTGGGACCCTCGCCGGTAGCCAGGTATCGAACTGGCACTGCAGAGGCTGAGGGCAGCTTCGTGGCCTAGTGCTCAATCGCTGCGCCACCAGGAGAGGTCCATACGCCACGTGTCTTGTCACTGTATGGGCCCTTTAAGCCCCTTGCTGCTGGGCCTGAGGCCTGGACTCCTGATCCATCTGTTGGTCTATCCACGCCCTTGGAGGCCTCAAATTTGAGGACTCTCTCTGATATACCGCATGTCAAGGCAACTTGGGGCTATGCTTATAGTCAGAGGCATCACCTGGAAACAGGAGAAAACCTTAGCCCAGATTTCAGACCGTGGCAGAAGAGAAAGATATGATAATGACCATTGTTGGTGACATTTACTGACACATCATGCAAGACAATTTATATTTGTCATTACAAATAGATCTCAAGAACATGCTGTGATATAGATGCTACTTCACAGTGGTCCCACAATCCAAATGCACAGTTAATGTTACTTTATCATGGACTATAAAAATGCGCTGTTCTTAAGTGATCTCTTAAACGTTTATCAATGTTTTTGGACTTGGCATCACCCTGAATTGTTATGCCAGTTCTACAGATGAGGAAACCAAGGCTCATAGATTTCTCTAATAAGATAGCAGATATTCAAACTCAGCTCAGCCTAACTATAAAGCTGTGCCTGCAACCCTGTGTCACAGAAGCCCATCTGGGTGGGTGGAGTAACTTTATTCCCATCCCAGAACACAGGGCAGTTCTGTCTAGAACATACACTCAGGTAGAGAAAACAGAGAGGTGTGAGAATTTTAGAACAAGCAGATCTTAGAAATCGAAAGACGTAAATCAATTCTGAACATAGACCCTTCAGAATGTGATGAAAGATACTGGCTTTATACCTTGAGAAATGCATGTGTGTGAGCGTGAGCTGTTGCCTACACTCTGGAGGATTTTGTTGCCCCAGAAGCCCAGACTTGGGCCTTGTCTAACACTCCACCTTGTCCTCTGCCCCAAGCATTTACACATCTTGTGTCTGGCTTCCTAAGCTACTCAAGCTAGATTAATCCAAGCTGCTACTTCCTCACTGGCCCAAAGCCCTCCTTGTGCAAAAAGGAAATCAGCCCAGAGAAGTGAAGAGCTCTGCCCAGTACCACCATCAGTGGGGCTGGTAGAGCAGCCGAGACCAGCGTGGACACTCCCTTTTGGATTATGCAGGCTGGAAGTGTCCTGGGTCCCGTCAGGACCTTTGGGCTCCTGCTGACCAGTCCTTGCCTACCCTAAGCAAACAACTGCTCCTGGCAGGATGTGATTCAGCCACTCAAAGTAAGTATGGTGGCCACAGGTGGGCCTTCTGAATTGCTGGGGGGCCTGACCCCTGCTATCCCTTCTCCTACCATTCCATCCAACCAGCTTCCAGAGTCTCAATCAGAGCTCCGGGCCCAAAGATGGCAGGAAAGGTGCTCCAGGAGGCTTCCTGTGGGAGAATAAGCCCACCACACCAGACGGCAGTCAAGCCCTTGCGGTAATGGACACACATGACTTTCTAAGGAAGGATCACCCAGTTTCCCCCAAATTGCAGACATCCCCAGGCTCTGGAAAGGCGTCCCTGAGCGGAGAACAGGGGCTTCGCGGCCAGGACTCAGCACCTGCTGTGCTTCCTCTCTGGTTCTCCAGTGCTCCCCAGTTCCTCCCAGGGCCCAGCCAGGCTCTGTGCGCAGCACACAGCAGGTGCTCAGCAGGCACCTCCACAGCTGCACCTCACTGCCAGCCTCACTGCAGCCCACCAACCACTTTCCCAGCTGGCCTCCTCCTCCTGGCCCCCACCGGGAAGGCTGCTGAGACTCACTTGGGCTGTGGTGGATCTTTACTGCAGCGAGGAGCCTGTGATGTCAGCCATAAATATTAACAGCCCTTGTTATGAACCCCCTCCGCGCAGCTGCTTTGGTCCAGGTTTACACAGTAAACAGTGCAGTTAGTTTATTTGATCAAGGGAACGGTCTTCAGAGGAGCTAATAGCTTACTCCTGCCTGGGAGCTTCTCCACTCTGAGGAAGGGCTGTGCTCCAGGAAGGCCCCTCCATGGTGCAGGGCCAGCACCTCCTGCCCCCAGAGGCCTAGCCCAGGGGGGTGGGCCAGGAGACTGGTGCTGCCTGCCCTGGGGAGCAGGGGCAGCTGCCATCCTGGGCAGTGCCCCTCCCAACTGCTCCCCAGGGCAGCCAATTATCAATCCTCATCCCCTCAGGGCTGCTGAATCAGTTTTTAAAGTATTAACTAATATGAGACACCAGTTTCCCGCACTGGTTTAATAGGGAAAGGGGAGATAAACACAAATAGGATGTTTTAGCTGCTGCTGCTCTTTTTTTTTTTTTTTTTTTTTCCAAATTTAGCCTCAGAGGCTCTACAGCCCCAAGTCATTCCAGGTCTTGCCCTGCAGAGTCCGGGCCCATCCCCATCAAAGGGTGGAGGGTCAAACAACTCACCGCGGCCAGGTAGCCTGGCAGCTCAGCTGGCAAGGACCGGACAGAGGCTGGGTTGAATTGAGGGAAGGGAATGTGCAGCTGCAGACCCATGCAGCCTGAACTCTGGAAAGTTCAAAGAAAGCAGAGCTGTGGAATCTCAGCCAACAGAACTGAGCAAGAGAAAGGACACGTGAAGGCTCTCTGGTGGCCTGGGTAGAGGAGGAAAAAGAGGCAGAAGTGACAAGAACTGCCCCCAGGGACAAAAATGAGGCTTTTTTTATTTTTTGCTCTTTTGACTCCAATTCGATTCTCTCTCTCTGCTGTTTTCTCCTGCCAACTTCTTCCTTACCCAGCAGGAATTACTGTGAGCATGTGCATGAAGAGGTCTGCAATGAGACTGGTTGCTATTTTCCTACTCTGGATATTTCAGGGAGAGCTCTGGGTATCATCAACAGCCAATTCGTAGCCTCCCCTACCAGAAGCTTCTTGCTGGTGCTTCCCAGTCATCCCCAGGCCCGGCTACCTTGGCGTTCTGCTCTGAAATAACCCCTTTGCTCAAAACACACAACTCCAGTGCTCTGATTTCCAGTGTCACCAGCTGACCCACCTTCCTTCAAGCTTCACATGGGTACTGACAGTTGCCTGAGCTACTTCTGAATTCAACACGTACATGAGGTCATGTGCCCCGACCTGCCTGGCTTCTGCTCAGGGGGTCAGCCTCTGAAGCAGGTAGGGCTCCAAAGCACGCATTCTAAGTTCTTTTCCAATCCACTCTCCTGCAAAGCCTGTCTCACACCTGAGCTGGTCCTTGCCACAGTATCTTTCTCCTTTGCCTGTGCAGAGAGAATGATGGGCCTACACAGCAGCCGGGTGTGGAGTCCTGCTCTGACAGGAAAGTCAAACTGTTCTAGCTGGACAGCTCTCTCCCTGGACAATGGGAGGTACTCGTTGTGGGAGGTGAGCTGGGAGGAGGCCTGAAGGCCCTGAAGTCCAGTCCCTTTTCTCATACCCAGCACTTCCCTGGGCCACGCCTTATAAATGGTATAATGGCAGCATTCACCTACCCCTGCTTACCAGTGTTCAAGTACCTACCACGAGCCAGCGCTACTCCAGTTACTGGGGGTCAGTGATAAATGGAGCCTGGCCTCACCAGCTTACCAAACACTCATTTGACCTGAAGATTCCATGAACCAAAGAATGTTCCATAATTAGTGCCCACATCCTCCCTTTTTCTGGGCAATATTACAATCTGATTCCTTTCAGAAATGAATCCTTCAAACCCAGATGAGGTGAGAAGGCAGGGACTGAGCCAGAGAGCGAGGCTGTTGCTTGAGTCCTAGTCCTATCAACTCTGGGAACTGCAAGGTTTGTTTGAAGAGTCAATGGATTTCTTTCATAAGAGAGATAAGTGTAAGCAATCTCAAATTAGCCAGCATGGCACTTACACAAGATTTCTGATTAACACCATTGCTCACATAATGGTTTCATATGTGAATATTCAAAAAGGTTAGTTACTCTTTCCTAACAGGGAGAATGTACAAAGGAGAAAATAGATGGAAAAAATATGAAAGATTTAGAAAGAGGGATCTCTTGGGGATTTTCTAGTAACAAAACATATAGTCTGCACTCCAGCCTGGGGCCTGTCTTACGTTGAATTGAACTGAGGATGTAAGACTCCATACACACATTCATTTCTATCTATCAATGCCTGCAGAGGCATTGATCGTCTGTCTGTCCATCCATCCATCCATCCATCCATCCATCCATCCATCCATCCATCTATCCATCCATCTATCCACCCACCTTCCTAGCCATCAAATGCTCTCTCGAGTCTCACCTATCCCAACTGAACTAAGAAGAAAGAGATTTTGTAACTCCTCCAAATAGCTCCAGACAGTAAATAATGGTGTTGCCTCTGAATCTGCTAGTAGTGACACCAGTGCACTCTCTGCAAGGATGGAGGGAGGAGATATGGGGCAGAGGGAAAGCCCGGAGTGGGGAGCAGCTGGAAAAAAGCTGTATGTCTCCTACATTTTCTCTCCTCTCTTTTTCCCTTCCTCCCTGATTGTTCCTTAATTTCACAAGTTCTTTTGTTCTCCTTCCCTGTGTCTTTCCTCCTGTCCTCTCTCCCTGCCCCCCAGGATGTGCAGAAGAACGCTTCAGGCTGGCTCACCATCATTCTGAACAAGCACCTGCTCTTATGGCTTAACAAGCCTCCCCTGCTGCTTGCACTGGCCACTTTCTCTGCAAGGAATTCTAACATGGACTCTCAGCCTCGGGATGGCAGGGACCCAGTGCAGAGGCTCAGCGTGGCAGGCAAAGGCAGCAGAGAAACAGAAAACCACTGATCCCTGGTCAGGAGCCTCCCACTCACATCTACCAGGATTGCAGCCCAACCCACAAAAGGAAAAGCAGAATCTATGATGGTGGTGCTGGTGGGGAGAGATGCAGGCTCCCTCCCAGCCTGAGTGAGCCCTGTGCTGCTGGCGTGTGCCCTGGTGGCCAGAACGACATTGATGATGTGAGAAGAGCTGGGCTGCAGCTCATAGGAAATGGCCAGAGGATAACACAAACACCAAGGAAGAAGCAGAATCACCCATAATTATGTGGACCATGGAAACACATTCCATCCCCTCCCTGGGAGAGGGGAAAAGAGTATCACTGAATGTCAAGCCATGTAGTCTCTCGTGCATCAGTTCTTTGTCTGAAAAATGCAGACAGCAATATCCACGCAAAGAATCAGAATTAAATAAAATGACCCGCCTCATGAATGTGCTTAACGCAGATCGCACAATGAATGTAAATAGCATGTAGCCAAATTTCCTATTGCCTTACTACACACGCGCACACACATGCACACACATGATTTCTAACTGCCCTGGATTCAGCTTTCTACTGCACTCTCCTTTCTGATGGCTGGAGAAATGGGCAGCAAGGGTGCTGGGGAGACACCATGCTCGGTGCTCCTTTCCTGAAGCTCAGTAGTCAGAGAAAGGTTCGCAAAGGTCAGTGTCCCAGGTGCTGAGCACCTGGAGGCCCCTGGCTTCTCTGAGTTGACTGAAAAGTCCAAACACAGCATTTGTCTTGTCTCTGAGCATTTGATTTAAGGACAGGTGTTCCTGATACAGACAAACAAAAAGGGCCACTAAAACAACTTAATTCAAAATGCAATTGCTCTACACAAAGAAAAGTAATAAGGGAGGTGAGAGTAGAAGACTTACTGATACAATCATTTAAAATACATAGAATCTGAGGCAAGATCTGCTTAATCCAAGGGATTAAGGACACTATAAGACCAGCTTAATCCAAGTGACAGGAAATGTGCCTCAGTTTCCTCCTCTATGAAATCGGATGACAGTGACAACCCCCTCCCCCCACCACCACAAGCTGAGGATGTGCAGCTCTGCTCCTAGGGTGGAGCTGTGGCTCCGGGGAAACAACAGAATGTTATACCCCTAAGAGTTAATGCTACAGTTGCTGTTACTGTGGCGTACAAAGAAGCCTCACAAAGTGTGCAAGCACAGTAAAACCAACTTCAAGATTATCTCAGACACAACATGTTGGGTTCACAGCCTCAGGCATCTTGCCCCAGGACGCCTTTCTCGAGAAGGAGGACACTGACTGCTTCCTCCGACCTGGCCCTAATCTCACATGAACACTAAAAGCGAGGCCAGGCCATCTCCCTGGCTCTCCAGGTAGATGGGATGTGCTGGGGTGAGAAGAGGTTGCACCTTTGTTCCTGGAACTAGGGGGGTCAGGAGTCTCTGGTGTTACCTGTATATTTCACCCAAGTGACAGAGACCTTGTTAGCTGCCCTTGCATTGAAGAGCTTGATGGATTGAACTCCTGGGGAGTGTGTGGCGGCCGTGATCTGCCATAAAGATGATGAATAACATTTTTTTTCTTAAATGATTACCAAAAACTTTATAGCTAGCCAAAGCTGGCTTTCCCCGGCCCCTGGAGGGGCACTTCTATAGAGTGTCGTTTAATTAATAAGGAGGTGATGAATTGCTGTCATGGGTGAAACACCTCACAAGGGCTGGTTTAAAAAAAAAAAAATAAAGTGATGCAGGCCACAGACACAAAAAGCAGGCAGGACTGGGCAGGCCTGGACAAAAGCTGGGTCTTACACCTTCCAGATGCCAAAGCAACCCCCATCCTCCAGGGTCTTCAGAAGTAAAGGGGTATCCCCATTAATGCCTGGTCTAAAATTTAGACTAGGCATTATTTCACTCTGGTACTTTGAAATAAAGAGAGCAGTGTGGGGTGATGGAAAGCTTTCCTCACTGAAAGTTAACCTGTGGCATGGTCTTAAAAGAGTTACTTAACCTCCTAAGTGAAATAAAATGATAGAATTAGACAGTGTGATATCAGAATTCCAACTCAAATATTCTATGTTGCTCTGAATTGATCAGAAAGTAAATGGATAATGCAAAAAATAAAAAGGCCAGATTTTCCACAACTTTTTCTCTGACTGGTTCCCTTAGCAAGAAAGCATGTTGACCATCAGTGTGAGTTCAACCACACCAATTGTTAAAAAAGTAGAATAGCATGGCATTCAAAACAAACACTGCCATTGGCAAGTTCTGAAGCCTGTGTTCTGAGGTTTGAGAGGTCCTCAGTTCCTTGAGCTGATTAACATCTTTTGTTAAGGGGATGCAAAAAGGGAGACCTATAATTTCCCAGGTTCTAGTGATATGACCACCAGGAAATCCAGGTATATACCAGAGAGCTCTCTCTTTGTCCTGACCAGCAAGACATTCTACAGAATGACTGTAAAGGTCTTGATTTTCTTTAAAAGAACTAGCCTCTTAAAATGAAATGAGACTGTGTTTGAAACTTGGCTTTACAACTTATTAACTATACCACTTTAGACCAGTTACTTATCTCTGAGTTTAAAAATAATGTTATTGTAATTAGTCTTTTTCCTGGTCCCTTATTTAGGTTTTCTAAATTCCTGCTATGAGTGAGACCATCCAGTATTTTTCTTTTCCTTTCTGGCTTATTTCACTGAGCATGATCCCTTCCAGCTCCATCCATGTTGCTGCAAATTGCATAAGTTTATCTTTTTTGATTGCTGAGTAATATTCCATTGTGTATATGTACCACATCTTCTTGATCCAGTCATCTATTTTTGGGCATTTGGGTTGTTTCCATCAAAATCAACAAGCAACTATAAACCAGAGATACACTACAGCCAGGGAGAAGGTAATAGGATCAAAACAAGGGGGGGTGGGAATTATATGGGGACTATAACCAAGATGAAAATGCATACACTGTACAAAAATGAAAAATGATGTAAAAAATATATAAAATATTTTTTTTAAAATAAAATATTAATTTCCCTCCCAAAAATTAATGTTGTTATATATGTGCATAGAGAATTGTAAAGATTAAAGAAGATGTATGTAAGAACAGAGTCTGGAACATAACTGCATGTGCCAAAATATTAGCCTCTTTTCCCTCCTCCCTTCCTGCTGGCTTGCTTTCTTTAAAACTATAGAAAACAGGTCATCAACCTTGCGAATGACGCAGACACAGGAGCAGTAAGCACGTGATGGAATTGCTCTGCTCATAAAGTCCTCCACCAGCAACCACGAGGGCTGACATCAACATGTTGACTTTCAATAGAAATTAATGTATGGTACATATTTTATGCAAGATTTAAAAGATTTGATGTGACCAGCCCTTTTCAAGAGAAAGACAACCTGAGGTTGTGTGGCCCAAACACCAACAATATGTTAAAACTACTAAAAAAGTTATTGAAACTTTCAGCTCTGTGATTAGCAGTTTATTTAAAGGAAGGTAAACATTCCATTGCTTTTGCTGGATTTTAGCCAATTCTGGATAACACATTGACATAGGACATCAATAAATTTGAATGTCTCCTAACACTACAGAGAAAATTCAGAATGCGATAAGAGAAACATTTGAGAAAAAATAGTTGTGCCCCAAAATACTGAACTTAGAACATGATAATAGCCATGTCCATCATTAGTGCTTAGGGAAGCTTTGGTAAATAAGAGATAAGCCCATCACTAGGGGAGGGGGCATGGGGAGGAGGTAGCCCCACCCCAAGCTTCTCACCCACTCTTCCTGACAACCATATTCCTTTGCTTAGGGAGCCACATATGTGCCAGCATTATCGAAAACAAACCCTGAGTCTGGAAGAGCTGCCCTGTGGAATCGTTATAGCATTTTGCTGTGTTTCCAAACAGAGCCAGAACCTGGGCCACTAGTGGGAAGGAGTTCCGAGTAAGGAGTTAGGCTGAAGATAAGAGAGCGCTCCCTAATGACAGCAGTCTAATGACAGCTGGAGCTCTGTCGGAAGCACGAACAGAGCTAAGGAAAGAATGTGTTGCTCTGAAGAGAATTGGTAAGCGATGAAGGAAAGAACAGTTCCCACAATCAAGGAGCGGCAGTGCCAATCTGACTAATGAAGCAGAGTGTTCTCACCCAAGAGTATCCCACTCAATGGTGGAAACACCTAGCATGGAAATGGGTGCGAGGAGCAGAAGTCAGGAGACTTGCTGTGTTTCTCACCTGGGCGCCAGCCTGACTCTGTTGGGAGCCATAGGATCTGACTGCGGCCTCCTGATGCCACTAAACACGCCATCCCTCTGCTCACTCCTTTTGTTCTGATTCCAAGCTCTCAAGAGAACTTTTGAAAATTGACTTGTATCCACGTATGGGTCCACATAGAGGGGCAGTTTCTGGAACAACTGTATTTCTGATTGTAAAGTATTAAAATTCCAGCTGGTTCTAATTTGGGTCCCTGAAACTCGATTGTTTGTGCTGATATAAGTTACTAATTTGGGATTCTGTTTATAGACATCAGTCTATTGAATGCAATTTCTTTTCAAATGAGGGTGGAGAAAAACAAATGTCATACAAAGAGGCCTGCAGTTCACTGCTCAGAGCTGGCCCACCATTCTGAAGTGGGGAGCATGCTACATCTGTTTTTCCAGGAGGACCCAGATGAGAGTGGCGTGTGTCTGCTAGGAACATAGTTCTCATGGGGATGCCAGGGCTTCCCAGACAGACTGCTTCTTCCTCTTTGCACTCTGCTATTGTCAACCTGAAGACCCCTGCGAAGTTAGCAGAATGATCCTTGATTGAACAGAGTTGAGACACCCTGCCAGGATTTACATTTTCCTTTCTTTCCTCTTTTCTTCTCCTCATATTTGGTTTCATTTTAATTTGCAGGCACTGCCCACATGGCTCATCCTTCAATCGGTGCTTATTACACTAAACTGAAGGTAAAGAAGGTGTCAGTTCCCGCAGGCCTCATGCTTCTGGCTGCAGCATGGCATTTACCATCAACTCTCCAAAGGACAACTGCATCTACGTGGCATCCACAGGAAGATGTCCAGTTCACCCTCCTGGGGAGGAGTTGCTGATGGAGTCCGAGCATGCCAGGGGCTGAGGGCTTCCTGGGTAAGCCTGTTTCTAGGTCTGTGACTGTGTGTACTTTGCAGAAGCCCGCTGCCAGCAGGGAAGGGAAGGAGTTAGACTGCCAAGGAGGTGCAGGAAAGTGCACGAAGCTGTCTTGAACTGGAAAGGGGCTTAATCACCTCCTGTAGTTTCAGAGTGAACAGACCCCAGTTGTTTGGTACTTAGATTTATTTATGAAAAAAAAAAAAACAAAAAAACAAAAACACTAATGCATGTACTCTGGTGATTCTCACCCAGTACAGGGAAGAAAATATTTTCCATGTGAGATGAAATAGAAAAATGCCTCCCTGAGGTCATGGCAGGTAATGCTCATAAATTTCACTGAAGCAGTCTGAGGCTGTTCCGGAGCTGGCTGGGTCCCCTGACTTAGGAGAAGCACAAGTGTCCGGTGGTCTGTGTCCCAAAGCCCAAGATTCGAGGCCAGTTTCTGGTTGTTGAAGTGGTGCCTTCACCACCACCTCTCCCGGAAGTCCCAGGAGAGGCCTTCCCTGTATGCTCACAAAAGTAGGTGAGATTTCTAGCACAAGTCAGAGGAGCTTCCCCAGGCTCCACCTGCTGTGAGAGCCCAAAGAGTATTCTGAAGTACAGTGACTCACCTTGGATTTCAAGCTTCTAAACCTGTGAGAAAACAAATTTCTATCGTTTATGATAGTCTATGATATTTTTGCAAACGAATACAACATGTTTAAAGAAAGAAAACTGGGATTCGTAAGTTGACTTTTAAGCAAGAGGTTACTAAAATCAGTCAAGTCTGAGAAAAAATTTCAAAAGTAAATGCAAAATAATTAGAAACAATATTAAAAATAAGATTATATTCAATCATAAACTTACATCTAAAGAATACCAGAATATGATCCAGAAAGACAAAGAGCTGGAAGATTGGGGAGATACTGTGATTGGAGGATGGTGAAATCCCACGCACATTCAAGCAGTTACAGAAGGAGCGAGGAAAAAAAATGAGGAATAAATGCAGGTCCCGGTGGGGACAGTGGCCGGCTCTGTGGTGGGTGCTGGCTGCGACAGGCGTGTCTTCTGTTTGCTATGGGTCTGCCTGGTGGTGAGAAAAGCAGCAGGAATGGAAGCATAGGAAAAACATTCCAACGATGCAGAGGCTAAGGAAGGATACGTCTTCAGGGCCTGACAACAAGTCTTGGCACCTGGACTGCAGGGAAGTCAGCACTTGGATGTAAAGCTTGGTGGGTGGGGAGTGGTCAGAGCAAGAGATCTGTCAGCCACACTAAGGAATCTCAGCCTGTGTCCTGTAGGTGATGGCGGTCAATAGAAATCTTTAAGCAAGGAAGTGACACGATCAGCTTTGCACTTAGGAAGATAAATCGCCTGGGAGAAACTCGATAAGCACTTGTGGTTTGATCAATGTAGGCTGCTCATATGGGTCCCTTTGTTCTTGGAAGGCTGTGGCTGTGATAAACTTCTAGATCCATCTTCTGCAGAGAGGATTCCAGAGGGGCTCTCTGCTTTAGGGTAGACTGGGGTTCAGGATGGTAAATTAAAAGTGATTACCTCAGGCACCCTGGAGCTGTGAGGAGCCTCACAAGATATCACTCACTATCCTCCCATCTTCCCCTTCTCCGCCCTACCTTGGAGCCACCTGAGAAGCCTTGACTGACTCACTCGGCAAATTGCTTCCCCTCCGAGGCGGCAAGCTCCCCCAGACTTTCAGACTTTGCTCCAGGCCCATGCTGTGGAACCCAGGCCGGCCCCAGGTCTCTCTCCCTGGCCTCCCTTCCTCCTCACCCTCCCAGGCAAATATCCAATTGTCAGGCCATTCTGGTCTGGCTCTGCCCCCTTCTGACAGCACTACAGTGGACAGTGCACTTAGAACTTGCTAGAACGTGTTTATTGAACCAGCTATTCATCTAGCCATCTCAAAGGATGAATGGCATTAGCCTTAATTTATGGAAGAAGTTGAACAGCTTGACTGAGTTACCAGGCACTAGGACAGGATGAGTTGGGGTTCAAACCCCGGGTAGCCAGACTCACTCAGTATCTCCATCTTGCCTGCCCAGACCTGCTCTTCAGCACCATCTTTAGAACCAGCAACCACTGCAGAATTGCTATCACAAGGCAAGCTGATTTCCTCTGAAGTTGCCCTTTATTCTTTCTCCCTGGTTCAAAATGTGTTCATGTCAATTTCTCTCCCATCTGTAGACATGTCTGGGTTAGATGCATCTTATATTTCATTATTCATCTCTTTCATGTACAAGTCACTTCTATAGCTGGCCTTTATTGCTTATTAATTGCCACATAACTATTGTCGGAGATCTAGCACCATGCAAACAACCTGTGGGGGACGGACGCGTTGCTGTGAGCTGGTGGGCTCAGTGCGCACGTGGCCTTGATGGATTCCAAATTCAGTCCCAGATGCTTGTGTCTGGAGACCTGTTTTCTGTAACTGCTCTTGTGCCCAAGCTTCATTCTTTGAGCCTGATGTTTTTCCAGGTGAATAATTTTTACATGTTTAGGGTGTAGCTTGTTGAAATGATTCCCCAGATACAGGGCCCCAAAAGAGTCCTCCTCTGAATTGAGCTGACAACAGGGGCCCACTTATGTTGTATCATGTCCAGAAACAGCTTTTGTGTGAAAACTTAGACTTTCTGCATCTGAATGGCTGGAGGCAGAAGCCAGGAACCTGAGTGTGCGCCTAATCCCCAGCCCTTCTTATTTAACCAGCCAGGTGCCAGTCTCAAGACTGGAGATTAGAAAGCAGTCGGGCAGAGGAAAGAAAGAAAAAAGAGAAAAGGGAATGAAAGAAAACCAAAGAGGCGGGAAAGGTGAAAATAAGAAAGAAAGGAACTACGGGAAAAAGGGAGGGAGAGAGGGAGCAGGTGGGGTAAAGGAGAGAGGGAGGCAAGGAGAGTGGGAGGGCAGGGAGCTCTTTTTAGAGGATTCCAAGCCCTGCCTGGGCAAATGCATGCCTTCCATCTTCTCCACCTTCAGGGCAATCAGAGCCAAGAGTGTGAGCTCAATAAATGTTTGCTGATTGACACTGTGATACTGATATCATTTAAAATGATCCTGAGAAGGGCCTCCCCTTGTGGTGCAGCGGTTGAGCGCTGGGCTGTGAAGCTGCCCGCAGCCTCTTTAGCGCCAGTTTGATCCCTGGCTGCCGGGCGAGGGTCCCACATGGCGCGCAGGTGCACAGACCTCTCCTGCCATGCCCGCTGCTCCCCTCAGCGTGCCCGCTGCTCCCCTCAGCAGTGTATTTCGTCACTCTGCCTGTTCTGTTCCCTGCTTTGGCTCTGGTGAATTCTCTCACCCTGCCGCGTTTCTGACTGTACCCAGTGCTTGTATAAATAAATAAATAAATCTTAAAAAAATAAATAAGATAAATAAAATATACTGAGAAGGTGAATTCACCTGGGGGTCAGCACAGGGCTGGTGGAGTCATAGAAAAATATTTAATCCACCTTACTTAGGGGTAAGTTGGGAAATGAGAGGAGGCATTTTTATTTGTCCCAATGACTAGGGGATAGTACTGACATTCATGGCAGGAGCAGGAAAGCTAGACATCTGCATTGTGTAGGGAAATCTTCCCAAGGTAAAATTGTCCTGCACCCTGTGTAACCTTGACTGTCTTGTAGGACATGCACGCAAGTGAAAAACTTGCTTATAATTACCTGGGCACCTGATCTCAACTTGATTTTATAACATAAAACCCTGCTGTATTTTAAAATATGATTTTAATATATGCTGTATTTTCCAGAAGCTCAACTTCCTTATAAATCACACAAGATTGTGTTGATTCAAAGTTTACAGAGAACTATTCTCCATTTTGGAATAACACAGATGGAAAGTCCTTGATGCTATTTGAGTAATTGATACAACCCATACAAGAACAGTTCATGTTCTTCTATTATATTCATGGTGAACTGAATATAGTGAAAATCTTTACGTAATATCTTACAGACTTTCTAGTATAGACATGCTGATCACTTACATACTGAAAAAAAGTGTTATTTGTACTATTTCCTTTATTCTTCTTTCATGTTGTTAGTGGATTATACTTACTCTTTACATTATAAATAGAGGAGGTGAAGGACCTATAAAAAGGAAAACAATAAAACACTATTGAAAGAAATAGAAGACACAAAGAATTGGAAAAATATTCCCTGCTCATGAATAAGAAGAATCAAGATCATCAAAATGACCATCCTAACCAAAGCAATTTAAGGATTCAGTGCAATCCTAATAAAAATCCTGGTGGCATTCTTCGAAGAAATAGAAAAAAGATTAGTGAAATTCATATGGAACCACAAAAAAAACCTCAAATAGCCAAAGCTCTCTTGACTAAAAAGGGGGAAATGGAGGCATCACACTTCAAATTATACTATAAAGCTAAAATAATCAAAACAGCACAGTAGTGACACACAGGCCAATGGAATAGAATTGAGAGCCCAGAAATAAAACCACACATTTATGACAACTAATCTACAGCAAAAGAACAAAGATTATACACTGGAACAAGGAAAGCCTCTTCAGCAAATGGTGCGAGGAACATTGTACTGCCACACACAAAAGAATGATACTAAACCATTCTCTCACACCGTGCATGAAAATCAACTCAAAATGGATAAAAGATTTGGGTTTAAAACCCGAAACCATAAAATACATAGAAGAAAACATAGGCAAAGCACTCCATGACATTAATCTCAGAAGCATCTTTGAAACTCATCTCCAGCAACAAGAAAAATAAAGGAGAAATAGACAATTGGGATTCTGTCAAACTAAAAAGCATGAGACAAACTGAAAGACAAAGCAGAGAGAGCAGAAGAGGGTGCGGTGGAGGGTGCTAGAGGACCGTGGGCACTTTGGTGGTGGGAAAACTCTGCTGCCCCACACCTGAGGGTAGAGATTCTATATTTGTGAAAAAATAGACAAGAATGTTTTTAAAAAAATATAGACATCATATCATCGAGGTGATATTTTTGAATTTCACTTTAGAATAATCATAAGGCGTTGCAAAATAATTACCACAATAAGGCAGAGAGCCACTAACCAGGCTGTTTCTTTACTTGCACTGAACACAAGGTCCAGAAAGGAGTGGGGACTTACATCAGGTCAAACACCTCCCTAGCAAACATAACATAGTGAGAAGTCTCCTGACAAATGGCTCAGTAGGACAACTCCTCATCTCTCGAACTGACAGAGACCATCTTCCCACAGCCAGAACCCTCTTGCTAACATGGGCCTGAGGAAGCACTCTCAAGGCTGGTACCTCTTCTTCTCTTTTCTTTTTTTGTAGCTATGCCCACTTGGTCAGATTCTTCTGACAAGAGGATGGCTCCCCACTTCAGGCTTACGGATAGCATATTGGTTTCCTGTAGATTCACACAAAGACTCAAAGCGATAGAAATGCTGGAGGCCTGTAGTTTGAAGTCAAGGCATCAACAGGGCCAAGCCCTTCCAAAGGCACTAGAAGAAAATCTTTTCTTACTTCTCCCAGTTTCTGGTGACTCCCAAAGGTCTCTGGTTTGTGGTCACATTGATCTCTGCCTCCATCTTTCCCTGGCCTTGTCTTCTGCACCTCACCATCTGTTTTCCTTTCCCTTCTTTTACAAACACTTACTAATGCAGTCAGTGCTCCTTCCCACCCCATCCAGAATGATTTCATCTTGAAATTTTCAAGTAGATGCTTGCAAAGACTCTTTCTGTAAATAAGGTGGCATCACAAGAGGTTCTGGGTGGACCTATCTTTTGAGGTATTAACAACTACTCAACCCACTACCTATGAAATTATCAAACAGCCGGTGTCAGGCCAGGTCAATCGTCAACGTTGGAATTTAGATCCTACATGCCTTAGCTTGTAGGTTATGGATTCTAATGGAATGGTGTGAAAACATTTGGTAGAAATCACAAAGAACTGGTGATCCATGAATTTGCCAGGCCCCCCTCTCCTATTGAAATGAATGCATTGAGATGCAGAGAGCAGAAACAGGAGAAGCAGCTTGACTTGCTCAAGGTCACCAGGAATGAGCTTCACAGTGGGACCCTAGACATAACTTTCGCCAAGACGTGTCTCCCCTAATGCCCCTGTCTGTACTGTGAATCCTGACCCTTGACCATCTCCCTCTTACAGGATCACCTGCTTGAGGCCTCCTCACTGTAATTTGGGTGTCAGTTCTTCTCCAAGAGTCACAGACCCACTGAGGCTGGATAAAGGAAGTACTCTGGGCTCCCTGGGGATTTACTAGATGCAGAAAACCAAGCCAAGCTCTCTCCCCAGGCTGCCTTTCCCTTCACAGACACTTGTTCCATATTTACATTCCATTTATGTTGCCTCTTGTTTATCTTGTTACCTAAGTACTTGGCGCAAAAGTAATTATTTCGTTGCAAAAGCCGCAGCAGCCTGCAAAGTTAAAAAAAACAAAACACGACACTGACTCCAGCACAGAATTGTATAAATAACTACCTCAATGGAGACAAGGGAAATTATGCTCACTCTCTGCCACCATCGTCACTGTCAGGAGAAGATTCCGAGGGTAACATCTTGCTATTGTGTAGAGGGAAAAGATCATTTCTTAGCAAAGTGGTTTCTGCAGCTGCTCACAATGCTGGATACCCCGTGCACCCCCGCCCTCCTCGGAATTATCAGCACAGTATCAATTCACAGTGCGCAGCATGCAAAGCAGATAGAAGGCAGCTCCCCACCGAGTCTCCATCCAGATCACACTCTCTGGCTTTCATGCCAAAGTAAACAATGGGGGGAACAGGGGGGCGTTTTTTCCTCAAGGAAACAAAAGCAACCTTCCTACCCAAAAAGGCTTGGTGGGTTTGAGGTCTCTACCCGAGGTTTCCCCTGCAGACCAACATTTTCCCTTCTTGATGCCAACTTACAAAGCTATTTTTAATTAGATAGATCCCACTAGATCCCGTTTGAGAGCAAAATAGCAATTGCACTCTTTTTTGAAGGAAGGGAAGAGGAAATGGCATGCAATCAGGTGGGACTTAAGGGGAAATAAAGGTATTTTTCTTTCTCCTGCTCTACCCCACCCTTGAGAGTCAAATTAAAAAGAAAATCGGTGTCCCTGGAATATTATTTAACAGATTATGCTGTGATACGTCGGTCTCCTGCTCCTCTCATTCCATGTAACACACGCATGAACACACACTGAACACACAGTCTCCTCCTCACCTGCTCCTGTCTTTCTGGCCTTACCCTGATCCGCCTCTTTCCACTTCTTACCTCTGCTCCATCTGCTTCCTTTCTGCTTCTCTCGCCTTCCCCTAGGTCTCTCTGAATCTCTCTCCTACCTCTGCTCAGAGCAGCCCTTTCTCATCCTCCCTATACACAAGGGACTTCCGACCTCCCTTTGCCTCAAGAATAGGGTCAAATAGGGTGGGCTGGCCAGGGTCTCTTTGGATGACCAGGGTCTCTCTGGCTTGCAGAAGGAATGGAGGTTGTAGGAGCTGAGGTGAGAAGGGAGAGTGGATCCAGTGGCTAGTGGGGAGACAGTGTCAGGGTTCCACTTCTCATGTCCTGGACCAGCTCACTCTGCCCTCCCTTTTTTCATTAAGAGCAGAGAGCCTGGAGCGGGACTCCGATAGCATCGCTTGTCACTGTCATCAGGGAGTAGGGTGGTGCAGAGAGGGTGCCTACTGGAGAAGACTGTTCTCTCGTTACAGGAGATGGAATTGAAAGAGAAGAAGTGCTCATGAACACACGCTATGGGCAAGAAGATGTGCACCCCAGCTTCAGGGTCCTTATGGGTGACATCCTGGAGTGAAGGAGGAGGGGATGGGAGGAAGAGGAAACACCATGCTCCTCTGCATCTCACAGTTCCTTGATGTCATCCATTTCCTTGTGCAAGACGGAGCTGCTGGCCACAGCTGTGGTGTCCAGCAAGACCACTTCTAGAGTCACCTGCTCTCCACTGAGAAGCCACGCTCAGACGAGGGCATGGCTCAGCCACCTCCCTGGACCACACCTGTCCACTTCTCCCACTATAGTGTCCATACCACCCCTTCTTCAAGGTCCTCATATCTCTTCAACGTCCCCGGTGGTGCCACGTGGAGATCCTTGGGTCCATCTAGCAGCGCTGGTCCCTGACACATCTAGGCCAAAGCACAAGTGGGCAAATCCCTGGTCTCAGCTGGGGTGACTGTCACATTCAATAAGCCCCAGCCTCGCTGCGTCCGGTGTCCTCTTGGTGAAGACAGGACAGGAATACGGCTTGGCTCCCTCCTCATACCCGCCAGGTGGGCATGAAGACCAATGAAATTAGAGACTTCAAAAGAAGTGCTTTTATTGTCAAGAGAAAAGAGCATACAAGGTGGGTTGGAGGAGTTGAGTGTGTGTTGGATGTGAGGGAGGAACACAAGGTCTTCCATAAGGAAGTAAAGCAAACAAAAAGGAAGAAGAAAGAAGGAAAAAACAGCAAAACCAAGATATAACAACTTGAAAGTGAGAGATCTGAAAGGATTCGCTGAGCGTGGTTTGATGTATAACTTATGGAGAATCCATGAAAAGAAAATGAACTGGGCCCCAGGGGACGTGTGGAGATAATAACACTCTCCAGTTATCATGTGCGCCATTCTGCTGTTTGTTGCTGTGGAAAATGATTAAGGATATCTTAGGATAAAAAAATATACAAAATTTGTGCTGCGCTGTCCCCCACCTTCCAAAAACAAGGCAACTTTGCTGCCGAGCACTTGACTGCCAAGACAAGGATGTTTCTGTGCATGAAACAATATTGACTAAAAGTGTTACGTAAGCCTCATGGCAACTGCGAAAGCAGAGTTTACTGGGACTCATGAAAATAGGTGAAACGTTTAGGGTGCTACAATTTTTTTCTGGGGTGAAAGAGGGTACTGCTATTAAGTCCATCGTGCCTGTGGTGAACATTTTCAAAGGCTCAGAGAGCATTCGGACCCTTGCTGGACAGGTTCTGTCCCCAGCCCTTGTTCCCTTTTCCTGGAGCCGGTGCTGGGATCCAGTCTGATCCAGGAGACTAGACCTCCCCGCAAAGGAGCAGGGAAAACAGGGTGACAAAACCTGCCATCAAAATGAATGTCTAGAGAGGATGGAAGAGGAAAGAAAAACTCCAGCTCCACACACCGAAATCTGTTCTCCAGACTGGCTAAATGAAGCTCGCGGTATTAAAGGCGTAAATCAGCCGCACAATGTCTCGCTCCTACGTGGGCAGGTCTGCTTATGAGGCCGGAGCCGGTGGAGAGCTGGCTTTCCAGAGGAGAGCCATAAACGTCCCATCCGAGCCTGCTCCCTGGAGGCTGCCTGATTTGTGGCCCTGCCTGGTGGCGTGAAGGAGCTTGGGATGCTTGGGGGTTCGCCAGGCACATTCCACTGCGCTCCCAAAGGCGAGTCGGCCCTTGGAAAACGCAAAAGCAGTCTTTTAGAGAGACACAATCAATCTGGGTCCTGCGTGGGACCCTGAATGTCTTCAGTCTGTCACCCCTGTCGAGGCACCTACCCACTCCTCCTCCAGCCCCAAACCCCTTGTTTTTTGTCCCTGTTCTTTGGGGACTGGCTCACATCCGACCTTGTGTCAATGCAGGAGCTGACCAGCTCAGTAAATCCCACACACCTATCTGGGGAGGGTTTTTGAGGAGGGGCTGGAGGCTGATATCCCTTTGCTGAGCTGAGGCTGTACAGAGCAGACCTGAAGTCAGCACACAGGCTAGGGCACTGAAGACCGGCTCGAAATGCCACGTGACTCTTTTTTTTTTTTTTTTTGTGAGAATCTGGGTACAGCCATTTCTTTCTCAATTTCTTCTTTTATCTAATGGGTGAGCTGGGCCACACATGATCACTCAAGTGTTGATATTTCCATATAAGGAGAATCAGGAGTCACACCCATGCCTTTTCCACCAGATCGCTATCTCCAAAGTAGTGGAACTTCCAGAATGTTCACACCATAAGTCGCACTCAAACACAGGCATCCAAACCAGTGCTATCAATGCTCTTCTCCTCCTCGGGAGACCTCATGTCAGCGTGACTCTAGGAAAGAGCTTCAGTGCCAAGGATGTCTGGACTTGAGCCTTGGTCCTTATTAGCTGCACATCCTTGCTCAAGACAGCTGATTTGCCTCATTTACTCAATTTAATAAGTATGGGTCTGACTTTTGATCTGTAAAATGGTGGTGAAATAGTGAGATGATAGACGTAGAAGTGTCGCTCTCCTGGGCGTGCCTTTCTCAGCATAGCTTGTCCCAGGCACGCTGTACGTCAGCCAGGAGGGGTCCGTGTGGGTTGGAGATGGTGCTGTGCTGGTCAAGCCATGGGGAATGGTCCTTGTCTAGGCCCCTCCCTGATACTGGATGCCAGACAGGGTGACACCCAGACACTCAGTCTTGAGAGGTGGTCCAGGAGCAGACCAGTGGGCTGAGTGCTGTGAACTGGCACCACCACAGCGCAGCTAAAGAAACACAACTAGCCAGGGGGGTGGGAAGGGGAGATTGTGTCTCCAGAGCGAGGAATCACAAGGAGGACACTTAGAGGACCCCCAAAGAAGTAATATCAGCTTCACTCAGTTCTGCCAAGCGTCAGGCCTGGCTCCTGGGGGGCACGGGGTTGGGGAGACAGGTTGCATTCGGAAGAAACCCGTGCCCTTGGCAACAATGTTATTCATTCTGAACCACCTATATCCATCCATTCATTCACCGTCACTTACTAGGCTGTTCATGTATGAGGATAAGGCAGTAAACAAAATGACAAACAGTTCTGCCTTCAAGGAGCTAATATTCTAGCAAGAGGAGACAAAACAAAGCATTAAAATACACAGTTTCTCAGGCAGTAGTAGATACTAGAAAGCAAGACAAAGCAAAGCAGTGAGGAGGTGACCCTCTGATTTTACAGCTGTTTGTTATCCAGGGTAGCCTTGGCTTACTCGAGGCAGCTAACATGAAGAACAAAGGAATCTGGGACCTGACTTCTGGATGAAAGCAGAAGGCAATGAACGGTCAGGAAGGCTGGGGGGTCCTGAACCCCTCCATGGGTAGGGACCCTGCTTCCCTCCTGCCACTGGTGATGGGGGCATTCTTGGCATCTGTCTCTTCTTCACAATCACTTATTAATCCCTTGCTATATCCGGATGCCACTGGAGCGCCAGTAGCTGGGCTGCTGGCCCCAACTCAGGCCGCGCATGTCTCCCATTCCGAAGCAGGCGCAGGAGCCCGCAGCACCTGGTGAAGGCGTGGGACAGGGGGCCTGGGCGTGCAGCCTGATTATATTCGGGGGAGGCCGTGAGCATGTGCCCCTCAGAGGAGGGGACACCTAAACGTACTCTTCCCCTGGGGAGGGGTGGTGAGAGGACATTGCAAGAAGGCGTGAGGATGGGGGCATTAGCAAAGGCTTAGATGATGCTCAGGGAGATGTGAGAGCAAGGGTTGATGCGTCTTTATCCTGAAACAAGACTGAAGTCAATGTAAGAATAGGTTGTATACCACAGTTTGTATTTTTTGTCAGGACAACAGAAGACAGAAGATTTCAAAGTGAGGGTCTATTTCCATGCCAAACTCTGGAAGTGCTGGCACAACCCAGCAGCTCTTTGTCCCCATTTTCCGATGGGGACAAAGATGCTCTTCTCTGCAGAGCAGCCCAGCACTGGGCATGCCCTTGGGGTTGAGGAGAGGCTGGCACAGAGCACCAGCTGGCCAAGGCTGGGGAAGGGGTGGGTTCTGCAGGCCCAGCCCTGGGCTTCTGATCAAATCTTTCTACACTGGATCAGGTAGCCTGGAACTTTATGGGGAAGTCCCTGGAGTTTACGAGACACACCCCCATGGTTTAATTACCTGCAGCACGAATGAAGAAGGACTCTATAAACACTGGAATTTACAGGCCTTCTGTGGCTATAGGTCACCTGTGATGCAATAACCGGTTCCATTCCTGATGGAGAGTGGCTCCATTTTATTGGTCCTGCACAAAATTTATGCTGCTCTCTACCTACAGCGGGACAGGTTTACTTCTCCGTGTCTCCTTATTGTAACTTATTTGCTCCTTTTTTGAAGGGGGAGGGGGTGTGTATGTGTGTGTGTGTGTATGCACCTGCGCACGTACACACGCACGCATGTGTGCATTTGGGGAGCTATTGAGCAAAGCACTTTGCAGTTCACATGTACTGCAAATTCTTCTTATTTCTCTTCCAATGTCTTGGGACCTTCTGTCTTTTGGATAGTCCCCAGACCTGCAGTCACAGAACTGACCAAGGGGGATTTGCAATTGCAAATAAAATAGGATGGGCCAAAGGCCTTTCCCATTCTGTTTCTTCTTAGTTTTCGTCTCCAGCCCTTCCCCAGCAAGGGACATCTTACCTGGATGTTTTATTTTCAGCAGCTTGACTTCTCTCTGGGATGGTCTCCAGACAAGCCACTGTCATCCCTGCTCACCATCTACTTTTCCCTTTTTCAGGCTCTTTGCTACAAGTGCTGCCTCCTCCATCCATCAAGCCCCGCTATCTGTCTCCATACATCTATAGCTACAAAACTCATTTCAGCAGTTTCCTCCTTTTGTTCCCTTTGTTTTACGGCTGCTCCTCCAGTAGAGTTCCCTTTCCCCTTCATTTAACAGAAAGGCTTTCACATTAAAGGAACATTTTAACAGTACAAACAAGAAATAGAAATCCAGTTTACTTCTTCCAAGCTCCTCTTAAATCTCCCCACATTTTGGTTCAGAGTCAGCGTTACCTTCCTGGCTTCATTCCATGCCCAGTCCTCTCCCTCAGATCAGTTCGGGAACCAGAGAGCTGAGCCCGCAGAGGAGGCCGGGAGAAGGAAGGGGTACTCACAGGGCTCCTATCTGCTGCCCTGTCTTGCCCTAGCCAACTCCGCAGGGTGTAGAGTGGCACCAACACCTGGCAAAGTCCACAATTTCAGTAGCTGACACTGTCACTCCGTGCAAAGGTGCCGCCCTACATGTTCCAAGTAGCCACCGGTGCCTGCTATTGGGGAGAGGTGGTCACTGCCTCTCCTGAAGTTGTTATTTCTTATTCTAGAAATAAAAATTGTACAAATCCACCCTAGCTCTCTTTTTGATTTGGGCGAAAGGGGACTGACAAGTGCAATTACAGTTCTCCTACCCACATTAGCCACTGGGGTTATTTCCTGTTTTTAACAGTTTTGCATTCCCCAGATCTAGTGCAACAATGGTTACCAGACAATCAGGGTATCACCAGTGCCACCCAGAGGAGAGATGTGGGCACTGGCCTTTCCCAGGTGCTACCTTCAACCCTGACTAGGGTTCACACCCCCTCTCTCAGTGCTTGTTTGACAGCTCCCGAGAATATAGAGACTTTCTCCTTCCATTTTCAGTTCCTCGGAGAGTACAACCTCCTGAGCAGCACAACCTCCTGAGCAGCCTTCCCCAGGCTGGGCTCCTAGCGAGGCCCAGCAGCTTCTGGGCTGGCTGGTGTGAGGGAGACGGCTGCTCCTTCCCATGACCTTGCAGAACACCATCAATGGGACGCTTCCTGACAGAGATCTGCCCAGCCCACTGTGGGGAACAACAGTCGCATGACCCCATAACTCAGATGTGGAAATAGCCTCCACCTCAAGGAAGCAAAGAGCAGCATCACCTGGTTCCCTGCCCAAGGGCCTCCCAGGAAGGCTGTCAGCCTGTCACGCCTTCATCAGAAAGGACATTTATCTATTCTTTGAGAAGCCTTGACCAGCAAAACCACTTTTCTGAAAGAAAAGGAAGAATTTTGAGTTTCTGGGATAGTTGGGGCTAGGGTCATTTCCACCTGGGAAACCAAAACCAGAAATGCAGTCACTGACCTATCAACTGTCAGAGCAGAAAGGTCCTTCTGCAAATCTCCAGCCCAAGCTCCTAGTGTTACAGGTAAATAGGTGGGACAGGAAGTGACTTTTCTTTAGCCACGCGGAGTAGGTGAGTAGATTCAAGAATCAGTGATGGGGGAGGAGGGGGTTGGGGAGCTGGGAGAGAGACCTCTGTCTTCGGCACCTTTGCAGCCACCCTCGATGTCCTGGAAGCTGGGTCTAAAAACTGTCACCTGGTCAAAAGCTCTCTCATCTCTTCTGGGCCCACCAAACTACAGTCATGAATGCAATCAAAAGGCCTTTGGTGTGGCAAAAGAAAAAAAAATTTACTTTAATCAGCAGGGGAGAGGGAGAAGTAGAGAGGGAGAGCGAGAGGAGAAGGTCCAGTTACCCCTGGCAGTGCCAAGTGGCGCTGTGGCTGCAGGAGCTGGCAGAGCGCGGCAGGGCCTGTTGCATCTGGAGCCGGGGTCACCCTGGGGCAGAGTCTTTCCAAGTCCTGCCATCACCGGACCAGCAGGGTGTAGTGGAGGTGTGTTGCCCCTGAGGCTGACCCTCCTGATGGAGTGGAGCAGGAGGATGTCTGGGGAGGCAAAGGCCGAAAGCCCACCTGGAGGGACAGCCACTGTTCGCAGCAGCTCTGATGACAAAGAGAGAGCGCCCAGGAGCATTGCTCCCTATTAAAGTCTCCCAAAATGGCTGCTCAGCTCTGCCCCCTTCCTAGTGACCCCACCCTCCTTTTGGGACATTAATGACAGAGTTTGGCCCCTTATTCTACAGAGGGAAATTTGCTCCCAGCCTGGGGGACCTCTCAAGTCACCCATAGAATCCAGCGAATGCAGGGCTCAGCCACCCCAGGCTGCTCCAACAGACGGGCATGTCTGTTACCTCACCCCTTGCTCCCACATGGCCCTGCTGACCAGGTGCACAGCTTTCTACCCACCTGCATTCTGGGCTCAGGGGTCCTAAACCAACCTACCCACCCTGCCAAAGCTGTTAGACCCAAAGCTATACAATGCCTGTGAGTGTTAGTTTGCAAATGAGGGATACCCTGAGACCCCCCAAACATGCATACTCTACAGGGGTTCTGCATCCGCCACATAAAGTCAAAGCAAATTCTTAGTGTGGAAAACTTTATAGCATAGAGAGAAGAGAAGAAAGTAGTAACTTCCAAACAAGACACACAAAATTATCATCCTCTCATGGGTATATACACAACCAAACAGGGTTGGCCTGAAATAGGGTTGCTGAGGTCCAAAACTTTGCCACAAGTCTAAGGCACCTTGTGGTAGGGAACTATAAGAAAGGGGAAGAAAGGGCAGAAAAGTCTGTGACGAAAGGAGCAAACTCAAAATACAAATAAAGGTAACAGCTGCCACTGTCAGCTTCCTCAGGGGTCTCTCCCCCACGTCTCTGCCTAGTGTCTCCATGTCTTGATTCCATGTATCTCCTTCCATGTCCCCCAGGTCCTCATGCAAGACCAAAGTCAAAAGCAAGCCCCTTCACATGTCTCTGCTCCATGTGGCTCCTCCTGTGTTTCTTCTGCAAATCCTCTCTAGCTTCCTCTCCTGCTCAGCTCCATCCTTCACTAGGTGGGGCAGGGAACACGGGACCTCCCCTTTCTGTGGAGATTCCTCTCTGTAACACAGGAGGCCGTCAGCCATGTCAGCCGTGGTGGGCTGTGTCCTAGCCCATTGGAGCAGCGGCAGCCATGTTGAGAGTCTCAGTGATTGCCCCGCAGCAGCAGAACCATCTAAAGGAAGGAGGAAAATCTCAGGCTATACGGGACCTTCAGGTAGGGGAAACCAGGGGCACTGGAGCCTGCTGGTCTGGTCTAAGAGCTGTGGCTCATACTGGCCCTCCCACCCCAGGCCTGGAAGGCCCTAAAAGCAGCTGGGCCAGCATGACAAGTGTACAGCCCTGGGGACAGGTGGAGTCATCAGCTTGTGTGTGTGCCTGCCCTCTTGACTGCAAGAGGGATTAAAAGGTTATTTCTCTTAATGACTTTGAAGGCTCTCAGTTTATCTAGAGTCATGAACACTGTGTCTGAAATGAACTCTCTCAGAGGGAAAATAATTTGCCTGTCTGTCACTGACAAGCAGCACAACTAATCACATCCTGGTGGTTCTACCAAGTCTTTGGTGAGGGCTGTGGCCTCCGCCATGGTGCCCAGGACCGAGCAGGCCCTGATGAAGTTCTGGGTCTGTGGACCTCAGGGTGCAGCATGGCTGAGCCTCAGGACAGCGGTCAGGACCGCCTGGCTTCTGAGAGCTTCTGAAGAAATTAGGCAGGTGGGTGGATTAGCATTCAAGGGTAATTGTACTTTTGCACAAGTCAAGCAGAGGACAAGAAATTGGGAAAACCAGGCCCTGCTGTTTTGTAAAGACCCAGTCCCTTTGGAAGCAGCCAGCTCCTGCAGGAGGAGGGCCTGTGCCACTGTTGCCAGCTGGGGGGCCGGGGAGTGACGGCTTCCAGGGAGGGCTTGCTTTCTCCTGCCAGGTTCCCTGCCCTGTCCTGACCAGCTTCCCCTCTCCAGGAAGCACAGGAGAGGGGCCCCACATGTCCAGGTGAGGCACTAGGACAACCATGCAGTGCCCTGCACACACACACACACACTCTCTCTCTCTCTCTCTCTCTCTCTCTCTCTCTCTCTCACACACACACACACACACACACACACACACACACACACACACGAAGGGTACCACCTCCACAGCTTCCTGCAGGGCTCCAAGCGCAGCCTCCTCCCCCAGGCGGCCCAGGCCACAGGCACCTGTAGCTCCTCTTCCCCTGCTGCCAAACACAGGTCACTAACAGCATCGAGACCAGCGGCAACACCCAGAGCCAGAGGGGTGACAGTGCGCCTGGCCGAACCCTTACATATTGACTGATAACAATAACTGTGAAACCTGACACTTAATCACACTCCATGGTGCTTTAGGCCCATCTGGGGCCTTTCAAGGGCATCTTTTATGTGGCATGCAAAGCAATGCTTTTATATGAGAGACAACTATAACTCCATTTTAATGTTGAAGAAAGTGAGGTTCCAGAAAGGATAACGTGGGGATGGCATTCCAAGCCTCCCTCCTGGAACATGTGCATGTCAGAGGAGAATCAGATTGATCCCGCCTCTCAGAAAGGCTGTCACAGCCATGGGGGGCTGCGGAGGGAGCAGCTCCCTAGAACTGCCACGCAGAAAGTAGTGCTCTGAGGTCCAGCAATGCAATAAGCAGGTGACCCTTGTACTTGGGGTTGCCCTGCACTGTTCATGCAGGGGGAGGGCCTGGCGCTGTGTTTCCACCTCCTGACTGTGTGAGCCCGAGGAGAGGGTATTTGACAGAGAGACTGCCTTGGCCAGTGAGAGCTGGTCAGTGTCCCCTGCCTCCCCACCGAATCTGTGTTTGATAAGTGAATTAGAATTTTTGCTTTTGATGAATTTATCAGCAACCTGGGTTTGGTTTGGTTGATTTGGCTTTTGAGGGGTCAGAGAGTTTTAAAGCTGGAGGATGCTGAGAGATGATCTAATCACCCTGCTGGACAGGAAGAGAAACTGAGGCTCGAAAAGGCAAGGCCCTTCTCCCTTGTGACAGGTTGAGGCGGAGCAGTTTCCCCAAGGTGTTCCTTGGTGCCATCCACCTCATGATTAAGAGGTGCCCCCTGCAGTCAGGCACATGACAGCTCAGAGGTGGGGAGGGAAGGGGCCTTCCTTTCTAGGGAAAGGGACCTGCTGCCTTAGTGTCTTGCTGGAGAAGGATGAGAAGCCTCAGAGAGCAAGAGCAATTCCTGAGTCCTCGAGGGAGGCCCATGGCCCTCTTTCTCTAGTCACCGCCTCCCTCTGTGCCCAGGACAGAGGGCCTGAACATTGGACCAAGTGCAAAAGTTTCTCATATCCTTTCCTTTCCATTCCCTGCAATAGCCTTGTTGGTTGTTGGTATTGCCTCCACTTTACAGATGAAAATCCAGCCTCTAATATATGATGGGATTTGCCCACAGAGACATGGCATATGGTCTCCGTAAGCGGGTCCCTGCCCCAGGGTCCTTGTATCAGACTGAGACCTTCAGCCTCCAGACCAGCCCCCTGCAGTCTCTGGGCATCTCTTTCTTTTCCCTTTCAGCAAAAATGAACCAGAAGAAGGTATCCGACAAGACTTGACTGATTTCACTTTCTGGGACAGAGGAAGCATTGCTTCCCACCAAGGTACTAAGTCTTAAAAATCTAAAGACAGAAATTCTTAGTGGAAGGCCAGTGCTCATAGCTTTAAGAATGGAAATCGCCACAGGCACTACTTTCTCAGGAGACCGCCCCGGCACCAGCTCATTATCTGCAGCCCGTCAGAGCTAGGTGCTCCTGGCTGGCTGTAGATGCTGAGGCAGCTCCTTAGCCCCATCTTTGCAAATGTCATCTTGTGCAAGAACAATAATTATCCTGTATGTGACCAGAGAGTTTTAGCATCTACAAGTGTCTTAATACACAGGGATTTTGAAATTATTATTCCCAAGAAAGCATATGATAAAACGGACACTTAGTGAGACCATGAACCTCGAGCCACCACAAGTCCCTTGATATGAAGAAGCTGGGGTGCAGACCTCTTCCTGCCTGGCTCTTGAGTGCCATCAGCCCCCACTACACCCAGTCATCTCACCTATAACTGCTAGTCAGGAATGCCTTGGTACCAATTAACATCAACACACCAGGTCAGACTTCGAGGGTTTGTGAAAGCTGAGAGAAGAGAGAGACAAAGGGCAGGTGAGGCGTGGTTACTTAGGAAGAGCACCACAGGGGGCCCTGGTTATTCCTGGACAGAGGGTTAGCAGGATGTTGATGGGACAGGCTGGGGAGAAGCTCTACCTTCCAGGGCAGAGATAGTAAAATGCCCACGGGTGGCCCAACACACAATGGATATGGTTTATCCTTAATTTTCTTAACTTCAGTTCCCAGAATCCCAGAGCGATAGTAACAAGGATAGAGTCAACATAGCTGAGGGCCCATAATGGACACCCATAGGCCTGACCTCACATCACGACCTCTGTGAAACTGTACAGACACCTGTATCATAAGCATGGAGAGTATACGCCCTGAAATCAATAGGGGTGAAAGATATCAAAGTGATGATGATGATGATGATGATGATGATGATGATGATGATGCTGGTGATGATACTGATGATGATGATGATTTCTATCAGGAAGTCAAGTTACCTGACATTTAGGGGCCTGGATTTAGTTCAAGTCTTGCCATAAACTTACTGTTGTAGCTCTTAAATTTTTTGAGACTTAATTTCCTTATCTGTGATCTGGAAATAACAGATCATTTCTGAAGTAAACTAGGAGCATTAAATGAAATCAACTATGAAAAACCAAGAACTTATTAATATTTAAAGCTAGGTCTGTCTGCTTCTGAATTCAATGCCTTTTCTGCAGGGAAACCATTACCTCTGTTTCCTTATTTGTTGTATGAAAACATGATTTCTTCTGCCTAAGTCACAGGGTGCTTGTGAGATGAAATGAGAAAAGCTGTGAACGCACTTTCTAAACTATAAAGTGTCTTAAACTCAGCCTAGCACAGAATCTGCTCCATAAGCAGCACCTATTATTATGATCATTAATAAAAATAAGATGGTGTATAAATATCCATTTTTATTGCTTATTCTTCAAAAGCAGTATTTGCTTTTCTTGCAAACCTGCAAGTGTGTGGGCCATATGCATTGAGTGCTGACCTGTAGCATCAATGCCCTTGACAGTGACCTGTCTCAGCAGATTCTCGTCTCCTGCAAGTTCCGGGATAGAGTTTCCTAGACTAATAGCTCTTGGGAATAAAGTAGAAACCCTAGTGCACTTTCCTTTCCCAACCACTATTCTCAACATGCTCAATCCATCCATCAATGGACAAGTGTTTATCGAGCCTCCATTCCTACTGAAATGCCTACAAGCCCACATAAGGGGTCAGCCTTTAAGAACTTGGTTAGCAACAGGTAGACACATATTTGAAAGAAGTGATATGGCTGACTCTGAATGCCCTTTACCGGCAGAGGTCCTGTGGGAATGTCCGGGCCTGACTTTCCCAGGGTCCTAACAGCTAGCCACAACCAGAATTTCTGGACTCTGCACTTGCCCTGGACAATAAAGCTCCTTCCATAGTTCTTAAATCATTCTACCTGGGCTCCTCACCTCCCAGTCCAACAAGAGTTCCTTGAGGTCAGAACTACATATTACTTTTCTCTGATAAAGACCACAGAATCCTTTTAGGATACTAAGCATATGTATTTTTTATTGTCAGGCCCAAAGTGGCTTACATCAGTCTTAGAGTATAGACCCAATGTTGTGACTTTAAGCCACTTACTTTACTCATATTTTAAATTCTTCATTTACAAACTGAGAGAGGTGGAAATAGGCAACCCCCAAGCTTCTTAATTTCTGAAATTAGAACACTAGATCAGATGAGACAAATAACATATAGCTCTTAACCACAAAGTCCATGACAGATTTTATTATCATTGATAATACTAATTCCTGTTATATTTAATTTTTAAAAAATTTATTTATGCATAGAAGAAATGGGGTACAGGCCAGAGCTGCAGGGGGTGAGAAGATTCACCAGAGACAGAGTGGGGTACAGAACAGGCAGACTGACCAAAGTACACTGCTGAGGGGAGCAGCGGGCAAGACAGGAGAGATATGCGATGCCATGTACGTTGCTCCCTGGCCAGCCGAGTATCAAACTCGCGCTGCAGAGGCTGCGGATTACTTCATAGTGCGGTGCTTAACCCCTTATGCCACCAGGGAGGCCCGAGATTTGTCTTTTAAAGGAAGTCCTATAGAAAATACTGGTAACAAATAACCACCAACAAAAAAAGTATCTAAATGTAAAATGAAAGGACATAATAAGTACTTTATGAATAAAGATATCCAAAAAGAAAATTAATATATTAAAAAGATACTCAACCTAATTGGACATCAGTAAAATTCAAAGTGAAAACATAAGGAGACCATATTCACTTGCTTGCCCAGGATTATAACACCCAGTGTTGGTGAGGAAGTGGAGCAGCTGAAACCCCGATACATTGATGGTAACGTGAAAAATGGCACAAGCACTTAGGGAAACTGTTTTCAGTATTTTGTAAAATTAAACATACAACTAACTTATCACCCAGCAATTCTGCTCTTAGGTATTTATCCAAGAAAAATGAAAACATATGCTCACAAAAAGATTTGAACAGAAATATTTATAGCAGCCTTATTCACATTTGCCCAAAATGAGGTGGATGGATAAACTGTGATCTATAGATGATGGAATACTCCTCTGTAATAAATAAAAAGCAGCAAACTAATGATACACGGCATGTAGTAACAACTGGATGAACCTCAAAAATACAACACTGAATCCAATAAGACAGACACAAAAGCATACATACTATGATGATTCCATTTTCATGTAGTTCTAAAACAGAAAAACTAGTCTATGGTGATAGGAATCAGATTAGTGGTTGTCTTGAGATGGACAACTGGGGGTGAAGGGTGAGGACTGAGTGCCAGGGAGCACAGTTTGATAAGCTGATGAAATGATTGGGGATGATGGTTACTCAGAAGTATAAATTCATCAAAATTCATCAAATTGTACACTTAAAATGGATATGTACTTTATGAAAATATATATATCAATAAGGCTGATTTATAAAAAACAACCATAAACACAAGGAGATACTGACACACAATCACCATAATGGCTAAAATATAAAAGCATATAAGGATAGAAAACAACCTAAACTCTCATTAAGTTTTGGGGAATATGTCAATTGGAGCAATCCACTTTATAAAAGGATTGTTAGCATTATATAATGAAGATGAATGCACACATGCCCTACAATTCAATGATTCCACTTCTGGGTATATACCTATGAAAAGTGTGTATATAACCGAAAGTTACATACAAGAAAAAGTATAACAGCATTATTCCTTATAAACTCAAACCACAAAATCCATCAACAATAGAATGGATAAATTAGTGGCTGATTTTACAGTGGAACACTATATGGTAATGAAAATGAATTGACTACTGCTTGTAAGCAACAAGGATGAATTTTTAAACATGAATGTTGAAGCAATAAAGCCAAACAAAAGGAGATAAACTGTACTGACACCATAACAGCAGTGAACTCTGTGAAGTTTCTAGAATTTTCTTGAAATTTTTTGCATTGTTCGTCAGAGATATTGATCTATAATTTTTCTTGTGCTGACTTTGTTTTCTCATTTTTTATTTTATATGGTTTTAGCAAGGATAAATGTTCAGCTGTTGTTTTTCTACTTGTTGGAGTAGTTGAAGGACTGGTACTGGCAAGGAGTAATAGGTATAAAAAAGGACAGAGGCAGTAGGCATCAAAGGGTCACCTCCAGTAGACTCAGGAAATTGAAATTCCTGTTGTAAAGCATTTCTTTGTGGAGGGTGCAATTGTTTTACAAGTCTCAGCCTGGAGAGGGGGTAGCAGGTACTTCAGATATCTCAGGTTGGACTTGGGTAGTATTCTCTTCTGTAAGGAAGTCCATATGCTCTGACCCAATTCTGGCTACAGCTATTCTGTGTTATAAGCCTCATAACAATGCCTCTCTTATAATATGTCCTCCTTCCTGTGGATCTGCTCATGCACCCCCTTATTTAGTGCAGTGTGGGTCTTGGGAGCAGTGACATTGGCCTGTGTTTGAGTCAATAGCTGGGGAGCCGGTGGGGCAGGGGAGAGGGGCTGGGAATAGGGCTGGGCACTGCTGCTTCTCCTCCCTCTTTGAGTTGTACTGCCCGTAATTACTTCAAAACATACTTCATTTAGAGTCTTCCCAACCTCTTTCAGTCAGGCTATTGTTCCTTTTGTGCTGATAATCAGTTCTTCCCTCAGGGGTCTTTGGATTTGTTTTGCATGTGGTGTGTGTTTGGAGGCAAGCTAGGTGTCTTCACTCTGCCGCCATCTTGCGGACTCTAATGAGTGGTTCTAAAATGGGTAGGTTAATTTACTGTGATAATTTATTAATCAGAACACTCATCTTTATTTTTTTGATATATAGTATGTTTTAATGTGTATTTATTTTTAAATAAACAAGAAGACCTTAGGGGGGATTAAGGTTAACCTCCAGAGATAATGACTTTCAGGTGTGCTTGTTAGAGTCCAGGGGTGCTGAGGGACCCCAAGGCTCTTGACTTCCATGCAGGAAAGAATTTATGTGGTAGTCAATATAGGTGAGTCTCTTTTTTGTGCCACAGGAAGGGTAAGATTTGGTAACAGAGGAACTGCTGTTTTCATCACTCCCTTAATCACAACTAGCAGATGCGATTAGTAAAGTTAAAAACTCAACCCCCACTCCTTGCCCAGGGTAGGTTCCAGAGGCTTGAATAGATAAGGTTGCCATGGGAATGGGGCCCTAAGACAGACCACTATAACCAGAAAAAGCAGCCCAGCTCCTGGAATGCAGAAAATCACACCACTAATTCCTGTGTCAAAGGTCAGAGGGGATACCTGACATCCAGCAGATACCTGGGTGCTCACTGGCACCCAAGTAAGAAAGCCCTCAAAAACAGAGGATTAAAAAAGAGCCTCAAATCCTAACCGGGCAGACCTCTCCCATGTTGCCCCCTGCTCCCTCAATAAATCCACCTTTTCTGTTCTGCACTCTTGTCTCTGGTGAATTCTTTCACCCCCATGCCTCTGGCATCACCCCAAAATTTCTCCCCACTACAGTAGACAAGACTCTAAATAGCCTGCCCATCTTATTACTCTCCTATTTTAGCCACTAAGAAAATCTCTATCTCCACTACTTCAGAACTCTAGCAAGAGGTTCACAACTGAGAGCTGGTCCCTAGACTCCTTATGCCCTGGTTCACGTAGAGGTGATGAACCTGAAATTCATTAGTCTTTTTGTGACTAGTTCAGGTTGATAAATGACCTCAAGACCGTTTTGCTTTTAGCAGAGTATTGCACATTTAGAAGTAGCAAAAACTGTTTTCTTTCCATAGCTAAAGCAAAGGAAGGGGCAACTGTGTATAAAGGGATCCCCACACCAACTCTGAACCCCAGCAACCTGCTAAGAGTGAAGCCCCCTGCCACGTTCTAGATGAAGTGGTTTTTCATATTCCCACAAGACGATCATATTCTCATTGGGATGGTTTATGAGCTTTTCCAAGCTCAGGCTGAAATCTGTTGGGTTACCAGTTTAACAGTGAACATATCTTTACAGTTCTAAATATAACTCTTCAGATTTGAAACTCCCTGAGGGCTGAGCTCTCCTGCTCACCATGCCATTTCCAAGACCTGACCCATAATAGGGTTTCAACATTTGGAGACAATGTTTATTGGGCCATGGTCTTGCAAGGATCAAATCGTGTGCCCTGGTTGGGGGTCTTTCCTCTCCCAGGGCAGACTGCTGCCAGGCTTTAACCTCTCGCTGACTGAAATCCAAGTCACTTGGATTTCAGAAATGAAACGGACATTCCAGACTCAGATTTATCATTCCCCATTCTCTTTCAGCTGCCTTTAGTGGCCCCAGTATATCATTGTAGGGTAAGTCATTTTATCAGGCTTTTCTGCCCTCCTGCCATTGGCATTGATGATGGATCCCTGTGGTCCTATGTGCATGCTTGATGGCAGGCACCTGGAGCAGGGTGTGGGCATGAATAGGTGGGCACCCCTGGGCAGAGATGGGGCTTATAAGGGTGGCGTCATGGGGATGACTGTAGAAGAGAAAGAGTAGCAGAACCAGCAAGGAGACATGAAAGGAATTGGGAGAACGAGAGCAGAACCAGCAGAGCAGCAAAATAGAAGCAGAGACCACGAGATAACACCGGAGAGCCCAGAAAGAGTGAAGATTTGCTGAAGGCTGGGGGGCCTGCCGCCCTCCCGGCTCCCTGGTCCCCTGTCTGCCGAATACCTGGTAAAAGTTCAATAAAAGCCTGAAAAAAGCCACCGAGAGCTCCAGGACCTCGCCTTTACTCGTCTGCTCAGATCATAGATATCCTGCTCTGTGCCTTCCTGCCCCTATAATCATCTAGATGCAAGACATCAGATTCGGTGGAAGGAGCAGGAGAAGTCGTGACCCACTTGCTACCCACTGACCTTTGCATCCCTTTGGTCCAAAATCATCCATCAAAATTCATAAGCACTGTAACAAGGAGCCACGTTCTCTCTATTCTCAATCCCTCCTTTGAAGCAATTAAATTAATACTTGCCAGTTGCTCCTGAGTTTATAAATCTCTGCCAGATGAATGTAACAGACTGGATGACGGGCTAGTGGCTGTATTTTTAGACATATTTCCCCATCTTCTATTTCCAAGAGCAGTGTTAGCACTACAGTAATGCACTGTTTGATATTTTAGCATTTCAGATATTTTACAGTAAATTACTTCAGTTTATGGCACTTTGCTTCCTTATATAATTGTTATAAATAACCTTCAAATGACATAAAAGCCATAAACATTGCAAAACTGAAAAGTAAATTATAGACATTTCAGCGCATACAAGTAGGAACTCAAACACGTTAAGGCAGCGAGGAAGGTAAGTTTGTTTGTTCTCTCCTTCCCTAACCATCCATCTCATATTTCCACAATAAATAACCTGCAATAAATAAATGCCAAAGGCAGAAGGGATCCTCTGCATAGTTGCATAAAGACTCAAGTAGCCCTCTGTGCAGACTGGCTCCACCACTGGCAAGCTAGAAGTCCTGGTGAGAGGGACTGCTCCCAGGGGTGTTTTATGACAGGTTGGAGGGTCAGTTGGAGAGAAGGATAGAGACCCAAGGAGAAGCCTGCACCAGGCTCACCCTCAGTCTACACTGTGCCACCCATGGGCACATGCGGATATTGGCCCAGCCTTGGGGAACTTCAGATCCACCCATGCCTCATTGTCAGTCTACTAGCTGCCATTTATCAAGTGCTTCTCTAAGTGGCAAGACCCTCTACCAGCATTTTCTTTTGATCCTTTACCACAAGGAAGCAAAGGAGGGAGCCTGTGGTTAGGGCTTTAAAGGCAAGGAGGGTCACGCAATTTGGCTCTCATTTTCTTAAAGGAACTCAGTGTTACATACAGTATTACACCTGCATGTTTGCATGGATTTAAATGGTTATGTGTAAACATTTTAAAAATTTCTGATTTTACTGGCTTGTTGGGAATATTTTAATTTGTTTAATAAGTCAGAAAACTCGGGCCTCCCCTGGTGGCGCAGCAGTTAAGCGCTGGGCTGAGAGGCTGCAGGCCTCTCCTGCCGCACTCACTGCTCCCCTCAGCAGTGTATTTCGTCAGTCTGCCTGTTCTGCTCCCCACTCTGTCTCTGGTGAATTCTCTCACCCTCCTGTGCTTCTGACTGTACCCAGTGCTTGTATAGATAAATAAATAAATCTTTAAAAAAAAAATAAGTCAGAAAACTCAAAAAATGGAAGTGATTTGTGCTGGTCTGAACTTGGGAAGGAATGATTGTTAGCTCCATTTTACAGAGGACAACTAGATGCAAAGAGCTGAGGAGGAAGAGCATCGACATCCATTTCTGTCCAGCCCAGAGACCTGTTTATTCTCTGTGTACCTGCTTCAGGAGAGGTTCCAGATCTTGCCCCTGCGCTCCTCCCTTGATGCAACAGGGCGGGGGTCTGTGCCCTCCCTTCATCAATCTGTCAACCAAAGCTAAGAGTTGCATCCATTTCTCCCCAGGAAGGTAGACATACTCGCCTCTTTTTCAATGCAGATACACACTTCTGAAGGGATGTCTTAGCCTCAGAGAACTTTAGATAGGGCGGCTGACTTTCAACAGGTCCTAAAATGTAATCCCCTTGTTTTACAGGTGAGGAAACTCAAAGATAAATGATCTACCTGAGGCAATACCACACTTGGTAGTCAAATTAATATTCAAGCCCAAATCTCCCAGCCCTTTTCAGCCAATATGCCAAAGTAATGTTCTAGAATTCTTTATCTTCTTTCAAATATATTTCTAATATGCATCTTAAATTTTTCAATGGATGGTATATTTCTCTGGCTAAAAGATGCAAATAATTCCATGTTAATCAATTGTGCTTTTAAATATGATTTTCATTTTAAAAATCACACTTACAATAAATCTGACCATAGTTGAAATTTAACTCATATTATTTTTTGATTGACTCAACTCCTGTCCTCTCCTTCAGTCATCAGGCTATCTGACCCTAAATGAAACCAGCACAGCAATTGCTGCACCTTCTTGCCACACGCAGTCTTGGTTTCCAAACATTTCCCTCCTTGTGTTCCTGGAAGCTAGTCCATTCCGCTCTTAATATTTCCTTTATTTTTTATTATTTATTTATTTATTTGGTGTAGAATAACTGGGGTATAAGGCAGAGGTGCAGGGTGGGAGGGGGTTAGAGGATTCACAAGAAATAGAGTGGGGAGAGCAGAATAGGCAGATCTACTGAAATACACTGCTGAGGGGAGCAGCAGGCAAGACAGCAGAGGTCTGCTGTGCCATGTATGTCAGCTCCTTAGCTGGGGATCGAACTCAGGCCATAGCAGTGATAGCACTGACACTGAACCCTAGCCCACCCGGGAGGCCCATCTTGGTATTTCTAACCAGGACGAGCAGCCATGAGAGTCACTTGTCTCTGATGATTGTAATTGGCCCTCAGATTTGACTCACACTATTGTCATCCACACTATGTTATACTATGTCATTCACACTATGGCCTTGGGCCTATCATGGACAGGTACCATTTCTGGTAACCTGGTAACCCTGCCAGAGGTTGCCTAGCTGAAGCCTCCCTGCATCCACCTGGTCTTGAAACCCTCACTTGCTGGTGCTCCCCTCCAGGTCTGACCACTCCTCCAATCTTTCCTATGGACAGTCAACATTTTCTCAATCTTAAATAGACTAACATAAAAACAAAAAATCAATAACTTCATCCCAACCAGGTCATTTTCTCTAGGCCATTATTATAGAAATATGAGAGCCTCTGCTTTCGGGACCATCCAATAGGAAGTGACTTTTGTCTTGTACTGGCAAAACCCTGGGATTTTATAAAATAAAAAGTAAAGTTCCCCTTGCTGTTGACTGCAGTGGGGAGACAAGTTACTCTCTTGTCCCATATCTTTGCTTTTCCTTCTAAAAAAAAAAAATGAGAAATAATCCCCAGCTGTCTACCAGTACTATCTATCCATAATAGAACTTTCTTTGATAATGGAAATGTGCTGTAGCTACATTGTCCAATATAGGTATCACATGGCTAGTAAGCATTTGAAATGTGATTAGAGCAAACGGAAAATTTAATTTTTAATTTAACTTAATTAATTTAAAAGAATAGCCACATATAACCAGTGGCTGCCATATGGGCCAGGTCAGCAAAGATCTAGATCCTTGAAGAATGAATTGAGTAGATTGTATACAGAAGGTGATAAGGGCCTTCTGATGGGTATTTTGTGATATAGGATTTGTCCAGAGATTTAGCAGGATCAGGAGGGTGTATGCTCAAATCCTTCCACACCATATGAGGAAGCTCCTGACATCAAAGAGTACGTAGGTTCTGCTCTGGAATCTGTCCCTAACTGTGAACGTAGCTGCTTCTCTCTTGACTTTGTTTCCCTCCATAAAGCCAGAGTATTATTTAGTTTTGCTGAAGCCCTCCAGCTTCCACCCACTGTCGACCCCCAGGATACAAGAAGGAGAAAGGGATACACCTTTGGATAAGACATGTTAATTGCAGCATTTCAGGGCAACTGGAGCTCAGGGCTTTAATCTGCAGCTGCCAGTGTGTCAAGGAGAACCTGTCACCAAGAAGGGGTCAGGCCAGAGGAAGGGCAGGGAGGAGTAGGTCCCCTGAGCAAGAAGGTCCCTAAGGCCCATGCAGAGGTCCTGAGTGGCCTTCCTCCTCGTCGTTAACCCCTCAGTGACTGGAATCTGTGTTCTGTCTGACTAACAGGACCCCAAGAGAGAAGTGATTGTGCAGGGTCTGCTGCCTGTCTGGTGGTCTCCTTCCTGGGGACACTAGCAGGCGGTGCTACCTTAGGGGAAAAAGTAAGTCCTCCCTTCTATGAAACAGCCACATTTTGCCTCTTCACAGCTTTCTGCTTTATACCCCTCACTCCTCTTATCACTCTTTCTAAGTGAAATCAAGGCCTCAAAGCCACCGATGAGCAGTTATGGAGACCCCCCCCACTGTCAGATCAACTAATTACTCATGGAAGGCCAGAGCCTCAGGCACTATCATGCGGTGTCCACACTCCCAGTCCAGTGCTCACAGCGCTCCAATCCTGTGGCGCTGCAGCTATCTTCCTGCCCGATCCCAGCCAGGACAACTAGAAATGATGCTGCTGTTGGCTCTGCAAAGTATAAAGGCCAATCCTCCCACCCTGATTTAAGAGGCAAGGAATAGGGAGCCAAAGCTTCCTGGTGCTCTGGCTATTCCCTGGGCTTGGAGAGGAACAAAATGCTTGCTGTACTTCGGAGAGCTGGGAGAAGCACAGGGAACAGGGGGAAAAGAGAGGCCTCTATTCCCTTTTCACCCCCCTTACCTGCAGGTAATCAAATTCTTGCAGGCATCCTGGATGTATCTAACTAAGCATCATGTCTCCGGGGCTGCTTCTCTGGTCCCCACCTGGACTCACTAATGGCTCGAGTCTGCACTGTCTGAATCAGCAGGACACGCTGGACGCACAGCCGGGGTCTTCTGATACTAATGGCTTTGGATTCAATTCCAGGAGCTGGACCCAGCGGGAATTTCATTCTTGCTGTGCTGGGCCTGGGTGTCTCTCGGGCAGATTAGTTTTTGATGGGGCAGATACTGCACCATTTCCATTAAGTACCATAATGCAGACATCATTATCGGCAGGTGCCCTGACCTCTCCCTCGCTAATGAGGAGCTATCGATATGTAAGTCATGTAAGCATTTTCCCTTCTGGACCTTCTTCCTCCTGCACCTCCCTATACCCCCATCCTCACTGACAGTCCCCCCTTCTCCCTCTCCTGCTGAAGCTGGGGCACAAGAGAACAGTTAAGTTCCTTAAGTCACTGGGATGATTAAAAAAAAAAAAAAAAAAAAAAAAGGCCTGGCCCGGGAGTCAGGAGAAAAGGGTCCCTGCTCAGGACAGGGAGCCAAACACTTCATGTTCCTGGGCCTCGTGTGCTCATTATCCAAATGGGTTTAATAATGCCTGCCCTACCTACCTCACAGGGATAGTGTAGGGATCAAATAAGATTAAAGGTATGAAAATGCTTTGAAAAGTTAAAAGCTCTAGGGCTGAAAGGGCTTGCTTTTAAGCCAAGTGTAGAGGAACTCAGGTTTAAGAAGTACTCAGAGAAAGGGGAAATTGGGGGTAAAGAGGAAAGGCAGTGCTTTTCATATTTCCTGGACCATGTGCATCTTCTAAATGAGAGCATGGATGTGGGAATTTACCAGCCATTTCACACTGGGGGGCCTGGTGCAGAGCAGGTGGCCACATGAGGACAAGGCTCAGTTTCTTTTGTAGTTGAATGACAGATCTCACCAGACATCCTTCAGCAAGAAGGGTGTTGGGGGTATAGGATCTGCAGTAAGGCAAGGATCACTTGTTGAGTTATGGCATGAAGAGCCAAAGGGGCTGACCCTCATGAGAACCCCAAGACCCGCAGTCCTTCCTGTCTAGCTGATCATTTGCAAGAGTCATGTAGAGAGGGGAGTCCAGATTTCAGGACATAACTCAGAAGCAAGGAAATCAGAAAAGACTCTGCAGGACTTCCAGCCCTGGGAGAACTTGTTCAGTGGCTGTTTCTGGAATGATTTTCAGAGCTTCATTTGACTGGGAAGAATCCTGGGGTGCCTGCACACCAGTCTGAGACTGTGAGCATTTTTTTTAAAAAAGATTGTTGCACTCTTTCTAGGACTGAAATTAGAAATCAGGAAGAGGAAGATTCTAGAGAGTGACTATTAAGGGAAGGAGGAAGCAAAAGAAGAGATGTAAGTCAGAATCAACCTTTCAGATACTTGTCAAGAGTAACAAGAGGGTGTGGGGCAGCTCCTTAATTTATTTACAACTTCAACTTCAAAGTAAGTCCAGTTCAGGAGCATAAACTTTACACCTTCCATGTTCCCACATTGTACTAGGTACTGTGGGGCATTGAGAGTTGAGTACATGAAAGGATGGGCCCCTAAGGAGTTATAAAATATTTGAAGAAAATAGGTAACATTTTAATACAATGATAGATGAATTGTTGCCCAACAAGGTAATCAGTGTGAAAATTCCCTGTGAGCTGCAGGGTCCAGGAAAGACCTAGAAGAACTTGAATAAGGTTTAGAGTTCAATCCATTGGTAAAATGACATGAACCTGCACCCAAGGTACAGACCAGGAGGAACTTTGTGATAGAAATGAGCTGATCTCTCTCTCTCTCTCTCTCTCTCTCTCTCTCTCTCTCTCTCTCTCTCTCTCCCCTTTCTACCTTCCTTCTTCCTCTTTTTTCCTTTTGATACAGTCCAGCATCATCTAAATCTTCTTTAAATTCATCAGGGCCTGTTTCTTTCACTTTGTATACCTTCTGCATCAAGTCCCAATTATTGTCTGCCTCTTTGACAGCCCTTGTCTCAACCCCATCCCCATCCCGGCTCTCGGCCCCAGTCTGCCCCATAGCTGTTACCCACTGCTCAGGGCTGGGAGCTGCACCTGCCGTCCACACGCCCACCTGGCTGCACTCCACGTGTGCACACCACACCACTGGCATGTAACAAATGTTCAATATGATATGTTACCCTCTCCACCCCAAAGGATCTCAGAGCAAAGAGCCTAATGCAGGAACTGTCCCTGGAGACACATATTAGCAACCCGCTGCCTATGGACTCAGACCCATTAAAATGCAATCTCCACATTAATTTTTTTTAAACAGGACTCTTAAAGCCACATGACGTTAAAACTGTCTCGCCAATAAGCCACATTAACCAGCTCATCAATTTTTTTTCCCACTAGTCCATCCTCCCCATAGGCAGTTATACTGGTAGTTAAATGAGTGTAATCAATGTGTATTTATTCATTGGCTCCCTTTCCAATTTGTGTATTATGTGCCCGCCTCGGTGGAGGGGCTGCTTCCGTCTGCGGCCACTCTCCGGCCTTTCTTCATTCTTTTAGCACCTCAGCCAGACAGTGGGTACGCGGCTCAGGGGACACTCGAAAACAGGTTATTAGTGGCTTTGATTAACAAAAAACCAGCAAGGAGGAAGGCAGGGGTCCTTGTTAAGACAGGGCTTAGGGAGCAAAGAGAGATTTTTTTCATCTCTGGGAATAATTAAGAAAGAACTAGAAAACAAACACCCCTTTCAGCTCGATCCCTTACCTCAAATGGACAGGAGTCTGGGATCTAGCCCTGGCCTGGATAGGCTGTGTGAATTGGGAACTGAGATAAAATGCATGTGTTTTAAAGTAGAGGCTGGGAGGTGAACTCTGGAGAAGTTTCCTGAGCTATGCAAACACAGCAGCCACTGTTTGTGATGGGAAGCAAATAAATAATAACTCTAGGTCTCCCCAAAACTTGCTCCTTCCTCTGGGTGGAGCAGAATCAGGTTTCCCCAGGTTTGCTTAGTGGAAACTCTAACTGGCAAGCATGTAAAGGAGACTGCAAAACTTTGGTTCTCGCTTGATTTCCTGGCAACTCCAGTTGATAGAGCTGGGTTGTCAGTGCCAGGAACCATCATCTTGTCACTACGCAGCCACCCTCTCCAGGGTCTGGCCTAAGAGCAGAAGCCCTGTGAGGAGCCTCTGAGGACAGGAGGAAAGCAGAGGGAGGAGGCGGAGCCAAGGGCCACACAGCACCATCATCTCAAAGAGCCCCAACAACGCTCCCCCCAAGAGACAGTGGTGACCTGGAGGTGAGGATCAGCCACTTCTCTGCCCCATGAGCTTCCCATGTGGTTGTAGCCCAGCAAGGGATGCTCCCCCATCCTTGAGCTACCAGCTGGTATTCTAGTGGCTTTCTGGACAATACTCAGATTCTTCAGTTGCTGACAAACTTGGGGAACATACACAGTGGCAGAAAGTATGAGGAGGGGCAATGGAGGAAAGCAACAGCTCTGGGCCGTGTGTTTGGGGGAGGAATGTGGTCCTAGACTCCTGTGATCAGTAGTGGGGGGCGGGGTTGGTGCTGAGCATCCCTAACTAGAATTGTATGCAGAGGGGGCCTCTCTGGTGGTACAAGGGGTTAAGACGCAACCTATGAAGCTAACCACAGACTCTGCAGCATGAGTTTGATCCCCAGCCAGGGGGATGCCCACATGGCGCAGCAGACCTCTCCTGACTCGCCCGCTGCTCCCCTCAGCAGTGTATTTCAGTCAGTCTGCCTGTTCTGTTCCCCGCTCTGTCTCTGGTGAATCCTCTCATACCCCGCACCTCTGGCCTATACCCCCATTCTTGTATGCATAAATAAATAAATCTTTAAAAAAAAAAAGAATTGTATGCAGAAATGCAAGTGCCCATCACCCTACAGTCTTGGATAGGAAACAAAAAACTGAGGCTTGACTAACACTGTTCCAAACTACTGTGCGCACCCAGGGTGTCAGTCCCTGGTCAGGAAGCTTCTTGGTGAAGAGTGGAAAGGAAAATCTGGTCTGCAACAGAGGTGGTAGGGAGTGAACAGGATCAGTGTGGCGGTGAAGCTTGGATTCCTGCGAGGCCATGTTAGAGAATGTTGATATGTCCATGGAAGGAGGGGTAAGGAGCAGCGTGTCAGTGAATCATGTCTTGGATGTTCAGGAATTGGGAAAGGAGCGCAGCTGGATCTGGAGATGAAGGAGTCTGGCATAGGAATACAGAGAAATACTGCATCTGTCATAGACCCACCAACGCCCACGCAGACCACACTTGCAGCCATCGGGAAGAGGTGCTGTCCAGGTCCTGCTGGGCAGGTCCCTACTGGATGTCAGTGTCCTCATCACTCCCAGCCTCCAACATCCCCAGAGGCCACTCTATCCCTCATGTAGGTATTCTGGTACTCAGGTGCCTGCCCAGACCCGCCTGGATCTCTCTTCGGAGAGGGATTCCCAGAATGGCTGCTTCTCCTCCATTCTTTCCCTAGATCCAGGGTCTGGATACCACCCAGTTGCTTCTGATTCCTGCTGCAGAGGGACTGTGGCTTTCAGGGACCTCAAAGATGGTCCCTGGGCCTGGTAGTAAATAACTGACCTTTCTTGACTACCCCAGACTACAGAGATGTGACAGCTGCAGTTGTCTTCTCAAGCCGCCAGAACAGCTGAGAGCACAATGAACTCCTCCATCTGGGACAGGAGTTCTTTGGTGACAAAAATAGATGAGGATGGTGCCTCTGGGGTGGATGATCTGCACAGGCAGAGTGGCTCGCTCTCGCCATACCAGGGGACTAGGGAGTTTACGCAGGGGCTGAGCACATACATGTCTACAGGCATCAGACAGGTCCCGTGGGTGTGGAGAGGGCTGGGCTTTAGTATCTGGGGTATTAGGGGTGGCGGGGACCACTAAGCTGACTGCTGAGAGGCATTTCATGTTGCAATGAGGCCCTTAGGACCTAGTCTGATTGTTTCAAGAGAAGCAGGAAATCTGCTGTTTGTTTTTTAAATTGAAATATGGCTATTTAAAAACAAGTGAGAGAAACAAATATCTGTCTTCCAGGTACACGTAGCCCCTAGTCTATTGGGGTAGACAAAACAAGCCAGGACTGAGATAGATGAAATAATCATTTTAGCAATAATGACATTTTTTTTCTTGGTATTAAGCAGTTGGCATCTCTTATATCTCCAGATGTGCTTCAAAGCCCTTATAGACAAGTTCCTCAAAACCTAAATATGTCACTAGAATTTTCTAAGAAGCATCATTTTGTTTGTTTTTGCTGGCCCCAATTTAGCTTGAATCAGCATCTCAAAGTGTATATATCTCTATCAAACTTTTATAATCTGGGCACTTTGATTGGACTTGGGGGTTGCAGAGGATGAGTAGGGCCTGGTGGTCATTTGTAGATAACCCAAGCTCCTTGCAGGAGGCGGCTGCTCCCCGGTGGGCTGTAACACGCAGATATTTATACTTACTCTTCAATCTGTATATGTGCATACATATACAACTAGTGTAAAAACACACAGGCTAAGTCACCAGCCACAGGCAGAGTTATGAACTTTGAGCTAGCTTGTGATTTGCTCCATAAAAAAAAAAAAAAAAAAAAAAGACCTTTAAAGAGCAACCAAGAACTGCAGCAAAGTTCAGTGATAGCAGCTTTCCTTTCAGCTCCCCAAAGGAGGGGAACTTAGCAATGAGGCAGCAGTTTTGGGGGAGGGGTCAGAGAGGGGAGCAGAACCTCTCTTGACCTGGAAATGAAGATGTGCCCTGATCCGAGCAGCTAATCATGAGGTTGTTTGTAGTGGTCAGTGGATAGAATCTCTGCTTTCCTTTCCCATTAACCACCTCGGAAGCCACCCTGCCAAGCGTCCCAGACATCCCAGACCTAACAAGATCCTGCAGAGGGAATCCAGAAAACTATTGGGGAGCCTAAGCCTTTCCATTCCCTGAATGCGCATCACGAGGCTGATTTATGTCAAGCTCTGCAGAGATAATTCACTGCCAAGGCAACCTACTAATCCTTTAGATTATTCATTTGCTGTGTATCACCCAAATATGCTCCTCTGTGCGTGTGGCACGAGGGGACAGTAATTTGTTTGCGCATATTCTAATCAGGGGGAAGATTCATAAGCGACTGTGGAGGAAGAATGGATCACTTGCTTTTGACGATAATGCAGAGAGACTGGCTTCTGGGATTTTGGAATAAATATTTGATCTTTAAAGATCATTTTGTAGCTTGTAGCCGTCAACCCAGCCAGGTTTTTAGTGTTTGTTTATGGTTTACACCATATGATTCAATAAACTCTGCCGGAGAAACATGTGCATAATTAAGTTTAAAAGCCAGCCCCAACCTCACCGCAGGACTGGCTCTTCAAATCACAGTTTATGCACCAAATTCTGCTTATTGCTATTGGCATTAGCGCCCCCACATTCAGTGACTCAGAAGCTGAGGGACTGAGCAGGCATCTCCCCCTTTCCTTCTTGATGGCAGGCAGTCTTGCCTGATGAGAATGTTCCTGACAAATTTCTTACCATTATGCTAATTTCAGGGGTTAGATTTGAAAACATGAATGGTATCATCTCCCGATCCACTAAATGGGGTCCCTATTTCAGATACATCACTTGCTATGTTATGCCCCTATCAGAAGGTACAAATGGGGACTGTGAAGCTTATTTACTATTTCCATTTCATAGCCTTATAGAATGAGGTCTAAGAAAAATAACCGCTGATTCTTACACTGTAGTTACAATGTGCCAGACACTGTTCAAAGCGCTTTCTGTCTATTAGCTCAGCCAGTCCTCATCAGAAACCATGTGATGCAAGTCCTGTCATTCCCCTTTGACAGATTAGGAAACTGAGGTACAGAGAAGCTACATGACTCAAGATGTCCTTGTTCATAGACATCAAGAGTGGAGCCGTGGAGGCTGGGGTATAACCACTGGTCCACACTGTCTCTCAGGAATGTTTGTATCAGGGTACCAAGCAGTGAAGACAACACAGAGGAAAGCAGAGATCTCATCACCTTAGAAAGGGTTAATCAGGCATGGCAGGTCCCCCTCGAGACCAAAACTGATAATTCCGCTATTAGAGAATAAATGTTCAGGGCCTTTCTGTTTGTACTTAAATAAAATGTTCTTTCTGACTAGGATGGTCTACACCACTTTAAGAAGTCATTTTAAAAGATCCAAGTAAATTTGGCAAAACATGAGAAGCTAGTGATTCTTTCCTCAATTAGGTTGAGATAAAGAAAGTCAAAGCATCAGCACTGCTCACTGAGACCCTCGCACGTGCAAGACCCTCGCACGTGCAAGTTCTGCGCCAGCCCCTGGTGACTGCAGGCTGTGGAGGCATCAAGAAGCTCATTCTCCATTGCATGAGAAAGGCACCTGCCCAGGGGGGAAATGATCCATCAATGAGACCATTTCTCCCAGTGCTGCCTCTGTCCAGGACTTACAATTACAGCTCCAGAGGATGGATAATAATGAGGGAAATCAAAATATGAAAATAGAAGGGTAATTTCTACACTGGTGCATGCAGTTTGCTGATGGAGAACAGAAATGGCTTCAGGGCCAGCTCTACTTACTATTTGCTGTGTGTGTCTGAATCCCTGACTCCCTCTCAGATGACTGGAGAAATGAAGGTGTGTTAAAGCTATGCAGTGAAGGGCCTCCGTGGTGGCGCAAGGGGTTAAGACGCAAGCTATGAAGCTAACAGCAGACTCTGCTGCACGAGTTCGATCTCTGGCCAAGGAGCAACCCACATGGCACAGCAGACCTCTCCTGTCTCGCCTGCTGCTCCCCTCAGCAGTGTATTTCAGTCGATCTGCCTGTTCTGTTCCCCACTCTGTCTCTGGTGAATCCTCTCACCCGCTGTGTCTCTGGCCTGTACCCCAGTTCTTGTACACATAAATAAATAAATCTTAAAAAAAAAAAAACAAAAAAAAAAAACTATGCAGTGAAACCACCAAAAGGAGGTGCTGGTGCTGAAAGACTAGAAAACCTAAAGGAGGCACCACAAGACTAAAACCTGACTCACACAAGGAGGTAGGGATAGAGGGAATTAACATGACCGTGAACCCGGCTATAGAAATCAAGATCCTTAGGCACCAGAGCCTTGTCACAAGGCATAAGGCAGGTATCAGACTGCTGTGGGGAGTGTCCAGAGCACAGACTCAAAGGTAAAGATACAGAGCTTGGGCCCATTGTGAAATCTTGGGTCCCTTTCAGATTCTGCATAGTCATCCAACATTGGCAGCAAACAGGCCACTCCACAAAGGAGAGAGCTCCTCCCAAAGAGAAGACTATATCAGTGCAGTCTCTGCGCTGGCATGGGGCAGCATCCCTTCTGCCCTCCTGTGCTTTCTTTCACCCACTTTCTCCCTCTGCAGGGCAGCAGCCTCCTGCCTGCCCATGACCTGTACCATGCCAGCCTTCTCTTCACTGACCTCCCTCAGTGGAGGCAGCTCTCCTCAAGGCCACCCGCCTGCAGCCATGTAGGCCTCTCTCAGCAAACCTGTCCTCTTCAGGGCAGCCCTGCCCGCTTGCATCTACGCAAGTGTACTTTATTCTTCTGTCCCTTTCCCTAATAAACCTGCCCTTTAAATATAACTAACAGCTCTGTTTTATAGAAAAACTCGCCTAGGAAACTCACCCCAAGCTGCTGAAAGGGGAGCTCTGGTGAAACCTTTCCCAGAGTGAACCAAAGGACCCTGCACTCCAAACCCACAGACTCCCAAAACCACATCACTGTCATGCCATCTGCATTACCAAATATATCCTGGGCAAAGACTAGCACTGCCACTACCGAGCGCAAGGGGGGAAATAACTTAAATGCAACCTCCAAGGCAAGTGGAATATTCTTTCCTTCTTTCTTGTCAATATTTCTTTCTCACCTCTTTCTTTCTCCTTTCCCCTCTCCTCCTTTTTCCTTTCTCCTCTTCTCCCCTTTTTTTCTCTTTCTGAATGGCAGGTTAGGCTCTCTGTGTACTCTACCAAATTTATGAAATTCAGTTGAAGATTATATTTTAGATCTCTACTATTTCCACATGACTAATTGCATTTATGAAAAGCTGACACCAGACAATTTGTTGGTCTCATTCAATGTTGGATTTATTAAAGCCCCAAAATCATCCGTCATCTTAAAATTTGGCAGGTTATATTTATAAATAAATTAAATTAACAAGTGAGTGCTGTGCTAGGTATTCATGGGGTGGGAGGGAATGCAAATACAGAGGTATATGTGGCCAGGTAGCTGTGGACAGATGCCACGGTGACCCCCATGCTGCCTGCAAACTCAGTGCTAACCTTTAGTGATGTTTTCCAAAATGGATGAACTCAATTTGTAACTGAAAACGAGATATGGTTTAATAAGAGCATTCATCTTCTCAATCCCAGTGTAGGTTGCTGCTAATTGGCTAGCATTAGGTAGTACAGAAACAGTTCATCTGAAGTCAAGTTGCATGAAGGCAGGAAATCTGTTTCCAGTTTTTCCCAGATACCAACTTCCTGGAAGACCTGGGCTGCCAGCTTGTATTTCAGTCTGTCATCTGTAAAACAGAGAAGCTCCCTTCTTTCCAAATCCCTGAGAGGTCAGAAACCAAAAGTTCTATATGGCAAAGAAGGAGTCAGGTAAAGACGGATCAGTCAAATGCAGAAATTGCTAGAGCTTCTCTATGTCTGTTTCCCCACTGGTAATGAGGACCAGTGTCTTGTTCTCAGAGCTAAATTGACAGATATCAGTTCAAAAATTGGCACTCACTATCCTGATTGACACATTTGAAGAACTGAAGTATCACTTGAAAATGTTAATGAAGGTGGAGAAAGAAAAGGCATGGAGCGGAGACATTCACTGAGTTGCTTTATAGCCCAGCAGTGAGCTTGTTGCATAGGGAGGTCCAGAGGGGAGGAAAGAGAAGCAAGCGATGCTTTATCAAACCAGCTAATTATCTTTAATTTTTACCAGGGGATAGAGGGTAACATTATTATTTCTAGTAGTAAAGTGCTAGTACTACTAGCAATAGTTATCATCATCACCATCAACAATATTTGATCAGCAGAAAGTATATGATAACTAGAGAATCCATGATACATAGAGGAAATTAAAAATTACTAGGCAGGATAGACATTGCAAGGAAAGTCTTAATTATGCTATTTATACAAATCTGACAATAGCAGTTTAAGGATCCAGTTTTCATTGAATATTATGGAATTCTAGGCTTAGAAAGACTGTTAAAATAGCATCTCCTCCATTCCCCTGTTCCATCTAAACTCAGGATGGCAAATTTATTTTAATATCACATGCCACTCTGATTGATTGATAATGACTGCCTAGAGCACTGCATTGGGAAGCTCGTTGAGGTTGCTTATGAGCTCAGAGAAAAAAAGGGTTGTCATCCAGTAGGTGTCTCTACCACGGGTGCCCACGTCATGCCTTATATTTGCCATTGCCTAAAATCACTATTCTGAAAAACAATAATTAATTTCTGACTTTAAAGTTACCTTTAAAAAGAACGACCTGTGTCCCTCAAGAAATCCCAGTTCACATTTTTCATTTGGAGATGATGTATTATACAGAAATTTGGGCAGTTAAGGTGCAATTTAACCTGATTTTTCTCTAGCTTAGTTCTCAGTGAGGGTGGAGGACCCTGGACACACATACCTTCTGACAACAGAGATCCCTGTATTTACTTATGGACTTTGGAGTTCAAGAGCTGGTGTCAAGATCTCCATAATGTGAGGCTTGATAGAGTGTTTGGGTCAGATATCTATTATCTTGAAGAGAAAGTGGGACAGATGAGCTTAATCTGGTAAGAAAGACTTAAAGGTTGGAAGAACAGCTGATTCTGAGAGTTACATGATATCTCTCTTTCAAGTCCCCCCCACCTCAATCAGCCCACCATACACAGGTGTCTAAATCCTGGCAGCAGAGGAAGGAAGAAACACAGAATACTAAAATCAAGGTTTCACTTAAAACTCTGTAAATTACTGGCACATATGAGTTCTGCATCAATTACTTTATGTGCAAAATGCAAAGGAGAGAAAGAGGTATTTTTCACATTCAATCAAAGTAGTTTTTAGTGAAGTCCATATGCAGTGACACGATAATAATAGAAAGTAATAGCACATTAGTTGAGGCGCTACTATGTGCCAGGTTTGGGCTGTATTTATGTGCAGAACTTCCTTTTATCCCAGTAGCAACCTTATAAATATGAAGCATTATTATGTGAGGTCCAAGGTAGCACAAGCAGTAAGTGGCAAATTTGATCAATACTCTCTACAGAGTACTTAATGCTGTTTTCCTTCTCCCTAACAGTGGAACCAGCGCAAGTACTTGTGCTATTCACTTGGTGAGATCTAGTGAATTAGCTCTGGTGGTGGTTGTGGTGGGTGGAAGGGTCAAACTGGATTTGTAGTGTTTGCCAATTTCCATGGTTTAAACTCTTCCACCATGGTAGATCTCTACTAGTGTGAAATGATGTGGGATTAGGAAGAGAATCTTCTGTGCCAACACAGGACAAATCTTCCCATCGCTGTGCCACAGTGGCCCTGCTATCACTCTGAAGATTCCTAGGCCCTGCAGTGGCCAATAGCAGAAGTGAAAACTGGCTGAGCACTCTTTGTGCCAAAAATACTGCAATCAGAACAGCAGAGCTAAGAAGGAACACCAAAATGTTCTGCATAATCCTTTCATTGTTTAGAAGAGACTGAAGTTCAGAAAGAGGAATTGACTTCTTCAGGTGACTTAAGTGTGAAACTTCACCTGAAAACATTGATAATATTATTTTCTAGTGTTTTATTCCTCTTTAAACAGTCTCAATTTTTTTTTTTTTTTTTTTTTTTTTAGTTTCTTCCTATTTTCTAACTATTTTGGGAATTACTTTATCCCACCTATACTTTCCTACTTTTCCTCAGGTCCCTAAGTTGCACTGCCCTAAAATGGGCTCCAAGAAGATTCTTACTAAGCAAAGGATGATGGGAAAATAGAACTCCCTGCCAGTTCTTGGCTAGAGGCTATTGATTCTGGCCGTTGATCTACGTGCCAATACACGGCTTGCCAGCTCCAATATTACATCTATATAAAAGAGTTTGAATTTCTTGACTCTCCTCTTAAATTCATATTGTCAGGCTTCCTACCTCCAAAGCAAGACTGCATGCCTCAGTGCTCCCAGCTACTGTGGCCCAGACTTCCAATATCCTGCTCAACGAAATGAGTTAGAGACTGATTCAGCCTGACTTCACTCAGGGGCTGGTGATTACTGAAATGGAGTCAAGCCCTTAATGTATCCTGCTCCTGCTTTCCCAGTCTATTAATTCCTTTTTCCTTTTCTCCAATGCTGGTCTCTTAAAACAGTTCACTCCAAAAGAACTGGAGCAGAGTAGAGGAAACAGGGAACCATTTATATGAATGAGTTGATCAATTGCATCCTCGCTGGGGTCTCGTAGGCAGAATAACAGCCCTTCTATGATGTCCATGTCTATCCTGAGAATATGTTACCTTACATGGCAAAGGGACTTTTGTGGCTAAAAGTCACAAAACTGCCAGAGTGTGATCAAGTTGAAGATCTGGAGATAGGGAGATTATACTGGATAATGGGACCCAATGTAAGACAGGTTTCCTTAAAAGTAGAAGAAGACAAAAGAAAAGGTTAAGATAATGTGGATACAAGAAGGACTCAAGCTCCTATACTGATTTTGAAGATAAAGGAAGGGTCCAGGAGCCAAGGAATAGGGGCCAACCTCTAGAAATCAGAAAAGGCAAAGGAATAAATTCTCCCCTAGAGCCTCCAGAAAGAAACGCAGCTGTCTTGATGTGGACTTTAGCCCAGGGAGGTGTAAGTGGAACTTAACACCTACAGATGTTACCACATCTTTTATGGCAGAAATAGGAAACTAATACAATAGGTAATGAGTGCATCCTTTGCACACAATGAAAGTAGTCTTGTGCTTATCCTTCTTCTCCTGGCACCTTGGGAGTGGAAAGGAAGACATTGAACACCCACCCTGTTGTGTCATTTTCTTGGGGATGTTTTAAGACTCTCATAATCCTTTTCAGAAAGATTTCCCCAGTGAACTTCAGGTGCAGAGAATTGGATTAATTGTAATCTTAGTTCACGACACACTCTTACTTTGGGTCCTTGTGTGGCTTGCTTTTTTTAATGTATTTTTATTCATTTAGTTATTTTTCATAATGTGACAAACATCTACAAATATCCCACCCCAATAAAAGCTAGGAACATGACAATGATCTAAGTGGAAATGTCTGGTGTCCTCATCCCTGTTCTCTCATTAAGGAAGACCACCATTCTGAATCAGTTTTCTTTCTCTTTATATATTATATTATATTTCTATATTTCCTAAAAAGTAATTATTTGATTATAACTTTATAAGAAAATACTATGCTATATGTAATTTTTGGTGCCTTATTTTTTCTATTAACACCTGATTACTGAGATGCAGCCTTTTTGTTATGTGTCACTGCTATAGAATGTTCCATTGACTGAATGTTTTATTCATCTATTCTCCCAAAGATGAACATTTGAGTTGTCTCTGAGTTTTATTTTTTTGTGAATTGTGCTGCTCTGACTATTCTCGTCCATGCCTCTGTGGTACATGTGCATGTGTTCGGTTTAGCAATAGACCTAGAAGGGCAATTCCTGAAAATTATTTCATTTGGATATTGAGTCCTCTGTGACCAAAGTTAATGGGGGGGGGGCAGTGGGTTATATCACTGAAGGAGCTGGATTGAATCAGGTGGGAGTGGTTGAGGCTGGATGGCTAAGGGAGTCAGGGAGGCAAGTAGAGATGATCAGTGAGTCATGACCTAATTGAAGGGTCTGTCATTGTAAAAGGATTCACTCCAAGACAGAAGTCATGTGAGGCTTCCTTTCTAGAACATTCGAATAAGTGTGAGATTCTTACAACAGGGATACCAAAGAAGGGGCAGGGCTTTATCACTTCTCATGAATCTTCCATCTATCACAATGCCATTCATTCTCCTCATCTCTCTAGGATTTCAACAAGAACCTTGTGTAAGAGGGGGCCTCCCCGGTGGCGCAGCGGTTGAGCGCTGGGCTGCGAAGCTGCCTGCAGCCTCTGCAGCGCCGGTTCGATCCCCGGCCACCAGCGAGGGTCCCACATGGCGCGCAGACCTCTCCTGCCATGCCCACTGCTCCCCTCAGCAGTGTACTTCGGTCCTTCTGCCTGTTCTGCTCTCTGCTCTGGCTCTGGTGAATTCTTTCACCCTCCCGCGCTTCTGACTGTATGTACCCAGTGCTCGTATAAATAAATAAATCTTTAAAAAAAAAAAAAAAAAAAGAACCTTGTGTAAGAATGGGTTAGTATTAAGCATAATTGCTTCTAATAGGAATTTGAAGCTCATTCCCATTTGCAGAGTATTGTCACTTTAATTGCCAACAACAGGAAAGCAGAGTCTCCAGTCTTTCTGGTTAGGAAAGCCACCAGGATGTCTCATATTAACCTTCTCAACCTCAAGACTCTAGTATCATGGCATCAATGAAGAAGCACTTTTCTTTGGAGGGTTTTAGTCTCCCCATTCATTTCCCATTAGGAGCAGATCAGCAGATATCAGAGGCACAATAGTACATGAGCAATGGCAGCCAATGCTGTGCCTTGATGTGGGGAAACATTCATTTTCTTCTTTCTTTTAATTGAAGTAACATTATATTATAGCATTATTTCAGGCTCAGGCTTGTTTCATTAAAAATCAAGGTGGTTTAAACACACATCTGGATCTGAGCACAACATTCCACTCCCCCAACCAATTAGAGGAAGTGTTAGGGGGAAAAGGATGTCCTAAAGCTAATTCCATACAGGCTTTGTGGACTCCACCCCCACCCCAGACCAAAGCCAAAAGACACTGGGAACTCCCAATCCCATCACCACCAAAGGGAAGGTGACTGGGACCTGAGGGTGGGGTTAAGCAGCCAGGTTGGTATAAAGCCAGACACGTGGGCTTTGGAGGGGATCCCCCATTTTTGGCTCCCCGCCAGCTCGCAGTGTCCAGCCAGCTCTGAGAGTGCCTTTGGGTTTCCAGGTCGTCGGATCGGGTAGGACGCATTAAAGACTTTATTTCCCTATTTTCTCCCTGAGTTGTACATTTCCTTATTTCCTTTTCCCTTGTAAATAAACCTTTTATTAACCTTTTGTGTGTGCCTGTAGTGGAGTATTAATAAGTCCCTTTTAAGCGCGCGGGTGAGGACCCACAGCCAGGCAACCCGTTTTATTTTATATCGGGGTTGCCCTATAACAGTTGGACTGAGATGATCACAGCTATCTTCGGGCCCTGCAAAAACTCCAGTCCACTCCTACACTTAAAGTGACCCTCCACCTGACTACCCACCCCTATGCCTATCTCAGTCCATCATCCTCATGTCCTGTACCCAACCTGAGGAGGCAGAAGTGGTGAGGGACCAGGAATGACAATCCCTAGAAGATCCTCATGGAGGGTGCCTACCTCTTGGTAGACTTAATTATTGAAAACCATAAATATGGTATTTTGCAGGTCTTCTGAAGGAGTAGAATCTAGGTTGGCCTTTGATTTGCATTGACCCTCAGCATGTGGTGGAGGAGGTGCTTGATCCCCTGAACAAGGTATTGTGGGGAGTTGTGACTCCCTTGTGCTCCAGGGACCAGAGACCACCTTGTCAGGAGTCTGGGTTAACCTTCTGGAGGATGAGAGTTCTCTGAAGAGAGATAGACCACCAGGAGCTGGAAGTCCAGCTGAGACCCCAGGTGTGTGAAAGAACAATACCTAGCTCCCAATTGATCTAGACTGCTTCTTATTGTGATCTTTGTCATTTTCAGATCTCTGCAAATGTGCAGAGTCCTCACTTTGCCTCTGCCATCCTGACGCTGCATCTTCTAGCTGAGTGACTCAACTAGCCCATTTCATCCATTTGAGCCTTTATTTCCTTTCTTGAGTGTTGGAATAAGAAGAGCATCTACCTTATAGAGGCAGTTAAGAAAATTTAATGAGGAAGTGCATGTTAAACTGATTTATAGACTGTAAACATTATAGAAAAAAAAAAAATTCTGTTATCACCATAGTGCATGATCTCATAACCGGAATTGATAAGATTTTGTCATGAACTAACACTGCTGGAAGGAAAAGAGAGTTCAGGTCACACTGAGACCTTCACACTCCAAGATGATAGACTTTCTTCAGGCATAAGATAAGACCCTGCCCTGGGAGGTGACTCTCAGGTGTGGCACAGAACAGCTACTGAAACTCAGGAAAGGGAGGGGTGACTCAAGACAGGTGTTTGGATGAGGCTGGCCTACTGGAAACAGGCATTCAAAGTAGTTCAGTGCTTTTTAGTAAAAGAAAATTAGAGAGCTCTCATTTTTTGAAATCTTAATTTTTTTTCCAACAAACACATTGTCCCGTCCTATTAGGAAGGAGCTGATTTTAATATCATCTTTATTTTTTCTTATTCCAGCCTTTATCTTAGAGTAAAGGAAACAAGCTCACTCAGCTGCTTCTGTATTGGGCCTTTTCATGTCGCAGCATTAGAAACATAATGCACCAAATAACATTGTTTTAGACCAAGACAAGATGATTCCAATTTCGATTTCACACAGCAAAGGGAAGACATTCACTGAGGTCACATTGCTAGTTCACCAGAAAAGGGTTCAAAAACTAGCTTTTTATTCTGACTCTGCCACTATATTGGACCACCTTAGAAGAAGGAAGAAAATATGTACACCGTGACGCTTACCACTCTAGGATTTCCAGTTTGATGGTAAAAAGAGCAGGAATACAATTCAGGCAGAATTAGAACCTGTGTTTTCCTAAGCAATTACTACCTTGCTTCCTTTAGCTTTTGTCTGAGAAGGCAGGGGAACACTGTTTATGGTGAGAATGACTAATTTCATACACAGTTTAACTAGGTGGTTCAATCAAACTGTTCTTTCCTATGAAATTTGATGGTGGGGAATGATTACCATATAAAAAAGGTTTCACTCTGTTTGATTGAGTGATTTCTATAAAGCGTCTATAGCATAATTTCATGGCTGTGAACGTTAATTTTGCAGCCGCCAACTGTAATTGGGTTCCAAGGCAGGAAAACCCGGCCCTTCTCCCTTAGATTTTTGTCTCTCCCATGTGGGGGAGGGGGAGGAAGCCGACAGGAAGGGAGAATGGATGGAATCTCACTTGAATGTGAATGTGCAGATAAAAGTTCAACTTTCTGCTCTGAAAATTCCTGCAATGAGAAACAATAAATTGCAATGCTGATTCACTTCTCTAAGTAAGGAGGAGCTACAAAGGCATGCTCAGCTAGGTTGCTTGGATTTTTTTATAAAGGAAAAATAGTGTGCTTTGGATCACCCAAGGAACTCAACCACATTAAAGATGACAACATTTTTGTGACAGTTTCCTTTCTGCCTATCATTTCCTTGGAATCCTTGAGCCTCCCTTGTGTTGAGAGAGCCCCCTAAGCCACAGGGCTGTGGAAAGCCCCTCCTATTGGGTGTTCACTGTAGTGGACAGCAATTCTCAGAGATTTGGGAAGAAATTCAAAATTATGTAGATAATTTTGTCCAAAGAGAAATGACTAACTCACAAAGTTGTTTTTTTTTTATTTTATTTTTATTTTTTAATTTTCTGTGACAGATGCTGAGCTGCAAAGACTCCTCCCTCTGCCTCAAAGCCCTTATGCTGCTACACAGCTATTTGGGTGTTGAAGGCACTGGGGAAGCTGAGGACACCATAGCCATGTCCGTGAATGAGCGTTCCTTACTGAGAGTGCTCAACTGTGTGTCAGGCACTGTGCTGGGCTTGGTCACACACACTAGCTCTCTGTGACTCTCCCTGATTGCTCTCATTTTTACACCAGTGGAAACTGGGCACTGGGATGTTGATTAATAGTCCCAATGTCACACAGCCAATAGGTAGCAGAGTTGGGCCCACTGAATTCAGTGAAGCCCATTGTCTTCTGCCACACAAAGAATTCACCAGAGACCACTTTGTATTACTAGAGTCATGCACGAAGCAACTGTTGAGGAAATAGTATGTCCTGAATGAATTCCATGTGCTGATGTTTTATGGACTCCACCCCCACCTCCTTTCCAAAGAGATCTGAGGCACCAAGGATTACAAATCCCGTCATGCCATGAATCTGCCATGGCTCATGACTTCCTGAAGAAAGGATTGCTGGAAACTAAGAGTGGAGTTAAGTAGCCATAGTTGGTATAAAACCAAACACATGGGGGCCTGCACTCCCTTGGTTTTTGCCTGGCTGCAGCATGCTCTTGGGGTCTCAGCTCAGACAACGTAGGACATATTCATCAATGAATGTCCCTCCCTCTCCCTGGGTTCCCCCTCTTTTCATTTCTTTTTATAAATAAACCTTTTTAAAGCCTTTCCATGTGTATGAATGCAGGTGAGGGCTCATACCCAGGCCATCTCATTTCTTTTTGGGGTTTCCCTGTAACAGAACCAATGCTGGGGAGGAGAATATAGCCTGGCTGCTCAAAAGGAATTAGGAGGAGATATATAAAGAGTCCGTCCAAGAGACAGGGTGGAGGAGAGCAGCATCATAGTTTGTTCCAGGTTGGGCTATGCCTGGACATGTGCAAACATGTTACATTCCAACTCTGTATGTGGGCTCTCTGCTTTCTCCCCTAGGAAATTGTGAGATAATCATTAGTCAGGATCTAACACATTTTGTCTGTCATTGTGCCTCCCAGTCAATGTGGTGGGTCAAATCAGTTGGACAGGACTTGCTAGTCCATAATTCAGCCCACCTGTCCAAACAGGACTTGGGGCAACTCAACCTACCAGCCTGCAATTTATTTTACCTTGGCTGTGTCACACTGAATTATCTCCCCAGCGCTACTAGTAGTCCTGGCCGATTGGAGGGTGGTGGATGATAATGAGGCCTTTGGTGATGGCCATGGTGTGGTATAGACATTTGGTGAAGTGTGAAGCTGTATTTCTGAAACATAGACAGTGCTGTAAAACAATGTTACCTAAATTAAAAAATAAAGAAGACTCGTTCCTTTGGGTTTAGATCAAGTGTTGGCTGTTAAGAACTAGTTTTCAAATTGCAAACATTGTTAGAAGAAGTAAAAGCTGTTAACCTCTATCAGTTAAGTCGCTGTCCATGAGAAGGAACCCCAAGATCAAGATTTGGCTCAGTGAAGTGGGAAACTCAGATGCAGTAATAAGTGGGGGTTGGGGTCATTGTTGAGAGATGTTGCTCGGTCCCAGAAACCTGTTAGTGACAGGACCAGTGTTACCTTCCCATAACTCTGTGTCACCCATTTAGAGCAATTTATATAGGAGATGGGAGGGGGTGGAGGTCAACTGACTTCTCTCATTGGTTTTCAAGTGATCTCTACTCTTCCTCATTAAGCAGTATGATCAGAGGCTACCTCCTGGTTAATCTCTCCTCTGCCTCTTCTCCCTGCACAGCTAAACAGAAAGACCCAACCAATAGCTTTAGCTTTTCCAGCCTCTCTCCCCTGTCTGGACAGACTTCTGCAAACAGGAGTGTGGTAAACACTTGGCCCCTCCTTTCCCTAGTCCTCCTGTATCTCCCATCGATTGTCATTGTTGGAAATGAATCCTGTAAACAAACTTTTTTTTTAATCTACAGTAGCCCTAATTGAATCCTCTTGCCACATTGTTATGGAGAAACAAGGATAATTTCCTGTCAGTTATTGAGCTATTTAGCAATTATTTCTTATCATTAGTTTGCAAATTCAAATAGCATCAAATTGTTTGCCAAGTTACAAAGGCAAGGCATCACAGGTCTCTGCAGAAGCAGGACTTTCAGTTCCCTCCACCTCCTCCCAGGCCCTCCAGGCTGAGGCAGCTTCTGCAGGAAAGGTCAGTGCCCAGGGGACCGCCTGCCTAATGGGTATTTATCTCCCTTTGGCATTCTCATTAGCTAATGGAGCAAGCTATTTCTCATGGGAGTGACAGTCCCACCAGGGAGCTTAGCGTTAGCATGTACATCTGCCACCCCTGAGATTGGGTCACCTGGCAGGCCAGCTTCTACTAAATAACTAGGAGAGACAAGACATGAGTATTTACATCCCCAGCTTTCACAGTCTGCTTACTTTGTCTACTCTGATATCTGTTTCCCTAAGGTATTTCTCAGTCATTCAATTCATGACACCCAGATCACCAATGGGAACAGAGCCCCTTTATCTAGAGACACAGAAAGGAGAGAAGTCAGTGTGAGGAGAGAGCAGTAAGCTATCTTTTGGGATGGAGATGACACTAAGCAACTCTCCACAAACCTGTCACTGACAACATTTACTTCCAAGTGGAATAGTTCAGACACTCCTTTCTTTCGGACAGCCTTCCAGAGAACAGGCCTTACAAAGACAAGTCAATGACATTCCCAAGTACCCACTATCACATTGCCTTGGTAATGGGGATGCAAGGAACCTATGATCTAATTGAATTATTATTAACTTGTTTTATCAACTGATGACTTCAACTCTTTCTCCTACCACAGCTTTCTTAAACCACTGGGAAGCTGGTTGGTTACATCAGACAGTCCTCTCTTCTCTCCATCTCACCCACAACACTCCTGAAGGACTAGTAAAATACATAGAGCATGTGGTGGTTAGAGACAAGAAAATCTGCACTGTAACGCTGGATATCCATAGAAATGGGAGGTTCCAATTTCTCAGGCTGCTGTGACATTTGGCAAACTTTATGATTTGTATACCACTTCTAGGAACCTTGCCAAGTGGTTTGGGGAAGGAAGATTTTAAGAGTAGCACAGTTTATTATCACTCATACTGTTACAGAGTGTGATCTCCATAGAAAGGGGAGGTTCTATGCTCCCCTTTCTTGCTTAGTGCCACCTAAGGAAGGGTGGAGCTGAGAAGTATGAGAAGTGAGAAGTGAGAGAGAAGAGACTTGGAAGGAATCTTGGAGGGGACACTTGGGGTAGAGAGACATGTTTAGGAGGGCACACTTGCTTCTCAGCTTTGGACTTGTACTGTAACAGGGTGGTCCCCAGGAAAGGAGGAAGTTCCAGGTTCCCTGCTCGGGTGAGACAGGGAACCTGGAACTTCCTCCTTTCCTGGGGACCACCCTGTTACAGTACCAGGGACTTGGTTGGGACTTAGGGGACTTGGGAGACATGGAAGAAGCCACATGGAGTCTGCACACTAACGATATTATCTTCTCATTCTGCTCCTGTGGTCTTAAGCCAGGCTCTCAAAGAGAGAGAGAGTTAAGGGCTCCTAGCAAACAAAAGGTTATATCATCAGAGGTGAGTGAGAAAATAAAACAAGAAGTGACCCAATGGCCAAATGAAAGATTACAACAGCTCTAGGTAGCTTTACGATAAGCTTGGAGTCCCTTAAATACAGAAGACAACATTTGTAGGGTTGCTTCTCCAGATTCTCTGCTATAAGAGACCAATAAACCAGGCAAGACTGTCATTGTGACCAATTTCCCATGATTGTGCTCTCAATTGATGTGACCCTGGGGAAACTAACATGATATATATTTATGTTGTTGAAAGGAATTGTTAATTTGTATAATCTTTAGAAGTAAAATAGCTCCTTTAGGTGTGCTGATAAGAAAAATGGGTTGTATATAGCTGACAATTTAGTCAAAATCCTGGAGAAATAGAACAAATGATTTGAGAAGAAAGAAAACTTGGTCTTGGTATGTGGCAGTCAAGGAATTTAGGTGACTTTCATTGGAATGAATCCCCACATAGCTCATGTAAAGAAAACTATTATTTGTCATCTCACTGAGGGCCAGAGGCAAGAACACAAAAAAAAGATGAGATCAGAGTTTCCCTCTGGAATTCATTTTCATAGGCCAGGTGATCAGCAAACTACAGTCAGCAGCCAAATCTGACCTCCTGTCTACTTTTACAAAGAGTTTTCTGGGAACAGTCACACCCATTTGTTTGCATATTGTCTGTGGTGGCTCTCCACTGCACAACATCATAATTGAAGAGCTGTAACAGATATCTACTGCCCACAAATGTTAAAATATTGCTATCTAATTCCTATAAAAAGTTTACTGATTGCTGATTTAAGTTATCAACAGTGATTTCTCCAGCCTTTGTTAAAATTCTGATCACAAAATGCCAACCTCTAACTTTGCATTTCTTCCATCATCTCCTTAGATTCTACAGAATAGTTGATCTATCTAATACTGGTCTGGATAACTCAAAAATGGTACACTGGAAAAGGAGCATCCCAAGACTGCGGCCAGAACACCTACATCTATCTGGTTCAAAGCAAAGTCATTTTACTTTTTCTAACATTTTGTTGAATTTCAATAATCCCTTGAAGCTCTAAAATTATGAGCGGAAAGAGCCTAAAGCATGATCTAGATAAATACTTAATGGTGTATATTAAGAAAAAACAAAATTTTTTTTAAAGAATCACTTGTAACAATGAGATAATTATCTTGAAAATGCAACTTTTCCAGATTAATCTTCCAAAATTCACATTTTAGGCATATTGATCTCCTATTCAAGACTTTCAAAAGTTTCCCTTGCTCTATCTTGATGTAGAGCCAAAGATATCAGATGGGTAAAATAACCATAAAAAGCAAGTTTCAGAAAGAAGCTAGCATTATAATAACATTTACATAAAGTTTTGAGATATAGCAGCTAAAATTAAATATTATTTTAGGTATACATATATACATGTGTAAGGGAAGATTAAAACAGAATTCCAGAAAGCATCATTGGTTGGGTAGGAAAAGGAATGTATTCTAGAATGAATATATGGGTAACTTCAACTGTATTTTGTAATATTTTTAAAACATTTTGGGTAATGAGATATTCAATTGCTTAAACTTAATGTGTGTCTGAGATATTTAAGAAAATAAAAATTGCTTGGTCATCACTGGTCATCTATGAGTCTTTCTTGTCTGGTTACCCAGTACCTCCAATCATAGGCAAACTAGTCTTTAAGCCTAAATTGATTCTATTCCCACCTTGAATTTGCTTTTTGGCACCTTTCCTGATACTGTTGTCCTATTGTAACAGGGTGGTCCCCAGGAAAGGGTGAGGTTCCAGGTTCCCTGCCCTACCCAAAAAGGAGGGTATAGCTGAGCAGGCAGAGAAGAGGCTGCAGAGGAGACTGAGGAAGGAAGGAAGTAGGATGGAGAGCCAGAGGAGACCTGGAGGAGGCACATGGAGACAAGAGACATGTGAAGAAACTACATTTGCCTTTTGGTCGTGGATTGGGTGACACAGATGTGGGTGAGAGACCCGTAGGGAGGTGACAGTGGCAGTTTTTGTCTTGATTTTGCTCTTTTCTGTCCAGACTTGTCTGGTTGTTTCTGATCCTTTCTGTGGGTCCCCACTGGAAGATGCTTTAGACTTGTGACAGGCTTTGGGGCCTTGTTCTGGGCCAATCCTGCTTGGGTGGACTTTTACCCATGAGGGGACGGGTAACTTTGGGGACTTGATTTCGAAACTATATTCTTTGCCTTTCCTGTATTGTTTTCTAATTGTATTAAAGTTCCTTCCCATTAAAGTCTCATATGTTTTATGTTGATGTGGTGGATGGCAGAACCCACTTAGAGCAGGGAGTTTTGCAGGGTCTGGGCTGCCTCTCTGCCTGTCCTGAAACACTGTCTGCAAGCTTTTTCCTTTGTCCCCTGATTTTCCACTTATTCCATGACCTCCTCAGTGTATGATCATCTCTTTTCTTTGAGCAACTATGGTGCTTGTTCTCTAACTTATCATTTGATTCCTAGCAAAGAAATTGTTTATTTTCTCATTATACCCAGATTATAAACTCTTCAGGGCAAAGACTGTGTTATACATGTTTATAACTCCCACAATGACTTTCAGATAGCAAAGAAGTATAGTTTGATCAATATTCTAAAAGTGTTTTTAAAATACAGGAGCACAACTTCTCCCTTTTCTCCTTGGTTCAGTAAATTTAGTTGATTTAAGGCTCTGGGGTAGAAGAAAATTCTCTGTTGCTTACAATCCTCAGGAAATGACCTCTTGAAGAAATAGCCCCATTGAAGAAGCAGCTCCCTGGGGCTGCCTGTATTGTTTTGTGTCTTTCTAATCTTTCTCCTTCTGAAAATTATCTACAGAAGAGTAATGTCAGGGAAGATAGGCAAAGCTATGCACAGGAATGCATCTCCCAAAGTAGACAACAATTGTATGACAAAAATTTTCTAAAGTAAATATTTAGAAATCTGAATTCTACTTGAATCCTCACATTTTCCAGGAGAAAACTTGACTGTTGAATGGCAATTAATATCTGTGAATTTAGGCTGTCATGTAGCTATCTGAAGTGACATCCAATCACCCATCCTCAGGCCCATAGATTACTATGGGCAGACTTGCTGGAGCCACGGGGGGCAATAAGGATCTTGTTTTACAAATCTGAGAATTCTGTACTCTGATTATAGATGGCTGCCTTTGATTACTGAAAACAAACACAAAGTCTGGCTGTCTTTGTTTCAACCGAAAAGAAAATTCAAGAGGATTTAAATGAATTATACTTTTTTTTTGTTTTTTGGGGTTTTTTTGCTTTGTTGGGGGACCATTTAAAAAGTTCACATCTATGGGAGAATTTAGAAAGCCACTACACATGAACAGGCTCAGAAAAGACATGAGGTGACCATAAGTTTTCACCTCAGATTGATCCCTGGCTGAGACATTCTATAGCAATTTTTTTTAAAGGGCTAAATCTGATTTCCAAAGTTTCCTCATTATAATATTTAAATATTCAATTTTCAATGAAAAAATTTAGTTGGGTTTACCAAAAAAAAAAAAAAAATAGGAAATTATGTTTGATCAAAGAGATAAAATAAGTTGCCAGAAAATATGCCTGAGGAAGCCCAAATATAAGACTTACTAGATAAAGATTTAAAAACATATATCTTAAAGATGTTCAAGTAATTAAAGTATAGCTAGGACAAATACAGGAAACTAATATGTCAACAAAATGAATATATCAATAAAAAAGAAAAATTTAAAAATCAAAAATTCTAGGGCTGAAAAGTACAATAACAGAAATAAGTAATGCATTAGAGTGTTTCCAAAGCAGATTTGAGCAAGCAGGAGCAAGAATCATCAAACAATTGAGATTAAGTCAAAGGAATAATAATAAATGAAAATAAACAGAACTAAAAGATCTTTGGGAAATCATCACAGAGAGGGGAAGGATAAATATTTGAAGAAATGATGATGAAAACTTCCCAAATTTGAGAACCTCAAAGAATACCAGGAGGGATAAAATTACCCATCCTAAGACAAACTGTCAAAAGACAAAAGATACGGTGAAAATCTTAAAAGCAGCAACAGAGAAGTTACTGACCATATACAAGGATCCTTAATTAGATTATCAGTCATTTTCTTATGAGAAAACTTGGAGGACAGAAAGCAGTGGGTGGATCTATTCTAGGTGCTAAAAAACTAAAAACAAACAAGCAAACAAAGTAAATTGAGAACTCTTTATCTGGCAAAATTATCTTTCCAAAATTGGAAAGAAATTAAGTCATTCTCAGATTTTAACGGAAATTCAGGGAGTATGGGGATTTGCTCTCTAAACAGAGTCTTTCATGTTGGATTAAATAGGAAGGAGCTAGACAATAACTCAAAATCTCAGGAATAAATAAAGATCTCTGGTAATAGTAAGAACAGGAGTAATTATAAAAACTAGTGCTATTGTAATTTTTGTTTGTAGGCCCACTTTTAATTTTCTACTTGATTTAAGAGACAAAGGTGTGCAAATAATCTGTTATTGAGAACACAATGTATAAAGATATAATTTGTTACATCAATAATAAAAGGCAGAGGACAAAATTCTATTGAAACAGATATCTAATATGCTATTGAAGTTAAGTTGCCATCCATTCAAATTAGATTGCATAACTAACTATATGGTGTTAAATGTACTTTCTATGGTAACCACAAAGAAATTATCTATAGACTATACACAAATAAAATGATAAAGAAATCAAAATGCTTCACTACAAAAAAAAAATCAACTAGACACAGTCAAATGAAGGCAATATGGACGAAATAAGGGACAGGAAATCCTTAAGGAAAATAAAACAAATAGAATTTTAGAAATAAGTCTCCTAATTATTAATTATTTTATTTTAAATGCAAATGGATTAAACTCTGCAATCAAAGACAGAGACTGGCAAAATGGGCTAAAAGACACAAACCAACTACATACTGTCTGTAACATGCTCATTTTAGGTACAACCACATACATAGATTGAAAGTGAAGGGCCTCCCCGGTGGCGCAGCGGTTGAGCGCTGGGTTGCGCAGATGCCCGCAGCCTCTGCAGCGCCGGTTCGATCCCTGGCTGCTCCCCGGCCACCAGAGGAGGGTCCGACATGGCGCGCAGACCTCTCCTGCCGCCCGCTGCTCCCCTCAGCAGTGTACTTTGGTCCTTCTGCCTGCTCTGCTCCCTGCTCTGGCTCTGGTGAATTCTCTCACCCTCCCGCGCTTCTGACTGTACCCAGTGCTTGTATAAATAAATAAAATAAATAAATAAAAGTAAATCTTTAAAAAAAAAAAAGAAAGTGAATAGATGAAAAATACTATTTCATGCAAATAAGAACCAAATGAAAGCTGAGGTTTCTGTACTAATATCATACAAAATAAATTTTAAATCAAAAAATTTATAAAAAATAATAAAAGACATCATCTATTAACTAAATGTTTCAATATAGCAAGAAGATAATAATTATAAACATTTTGAACTTACTAACAGAATGTGGAGACATTGGAGCCCTTACATATCACTTGTAATATAAAGTGGTGTGGTCTCTAAGGAGAACAGTTTGGAAGCTTCTCAAAAGATTAAACATAGGACTACTATATGCTCCAATTATCCCACTGCTAGGTTTATATCCAAAAGACTTGACAGCCTGGACTTGGATATTTAAATACCAATGTTCACAGCAGCATTTTTCACAAAGTCAAAAGATATAAACAATCTGTGCTATTAAGAAATGACTGGAGGACCTACCACCAACAAATGTTGGCGAGGTTGTGGAGAAAAAGGAACTCTCCTGCACTGCTGGTGGGAGTGCAAATTGGTCCAACCACTATGGAGAGCTGTGTGGAGATTTCTTGACCTACAAAACATAGAGCTTCCATATGATCCAGCAATTCCACTCCTAGGTATTTACCCAAAGGACACAGAAACATCAATTCCAAAGAGCACCTCACCCCTATGTTTATAGCAGCACTGTTTACAATAGGTAAGCTTTGGAAACAACCCAAATGCCCAAAAATAGATGACTGGACCAAGAAGATGTGGTACATATACACCATGGAATATTACTCAGCATTCAAAAAAGATAAACTCATGCAGTTTGCAGCAACATGGATGGAGCTAGAAGGGATCATGTTCAGCGGAATAAGCCAGAAAGAAAAAGAAAAATACCGGATGGTCTCACTCATAGCAGGAATCTAGAAAACTTAAATAAGAGACCAGGAAAAAGTCTAATCAATACAAAGTAAAAATCAAAATCAACAAGCAACTATAAACCAGAGACATACTAGGGTGTGAGGGGAGGGAGGTTCAGGGAGAGGAAGGACTAGAGTCAAAATAAGGGGGGGTGCAATTGTATGGGGAATATAACCATAATGAAAATGCATACATTGTGCAAAGATGAAAAATGATGTAACAATTATATAAAATAAAATCTTTAAAAAAAACAAAAAGAGATCACGGAGGGAGGTAGAGACTGAGGGAGAGGCAGGAATGGGTCAACATAATGTGACACATACATACAGTGGAATGTTCTTCAGCTTTATAAAAGCAATGAAATTTTCACATATGCTACGTGTAACATGGATGGGCCTTGAGAACATGCTTAGCAAAATAAGTCAGAGAAGGCAAATATTGTTAATTACAATTATATGATATCCCTAAAATGTACAAATTAAAAGAGACAGAAAGGGGAATAGAAGGTACCAGGCACTGGAGGAAAGGAGCATAAGGGAGTTATGATTCCTATGTACAGAGGTTTTTATTAAAGACGATGAAAATGTTCTGGATATAGTTAGTGGTGATGGTTACGGAACATTGTTAATATATTTAATGCCACCAAATCTCACACTTAGTAATGGTAAAAATTAAATTACATACATTTTGCCACAATGAGAAAAAAATCTCTCTAAAGAGAGTCCTCCAGGTCCTCCCCGGTGGCGCAGCGGTTGAGCGCTGGGTTGCGAAGCTGCCCGCAGCCTCTGCAGCGCCGGTTCGATCCCCGGCTGCTCCCCGGCCCCCGGAGGAGGGTCCCACATGGCGCGCAGACCTCTCCTGCCGCCCGCTGCTCCCCTCAGCAGTGTACTTCGGTCCTTCTGCCTGCTCTGCTCCCCGCTCTGGCTCCGGTGAATTCTCTCACCCTCCCGCGCTTCTGACTGTACCCAGTGCTTGTATGTATGTATGTATGTATAAATCAATCAATCAATAAGTAAATAAATAAATCTTTAAAAAAAAGAGAGAGAGAGAGAGTCCTCCAGCAGCTGTCTTGGCACCAAAGCGAAGTCAGGACTACCCCTGACGTGGGGAATGAAAGTTGCGACACTGCAGGGGGTTCCAAAAAAGTTATAATTGCTCAGAAAATACAAGTCTTCCTTCCCTTCCCAGTCCAGGTTCTGGCAGAATGTGCACAAAACTACATCTTGTTAAGTACCTGAACCCAGCACAAAACATTCACAACACTGAAGACACCTTGCCTGGAAGAGGTAGGTAGGTTTATTCAGAGCTAACACAGAGGACTTGCTATGGTAAATTTATTGATTGTTACGTAAAAATTCAATTTCTTTAGAATAGAAAGTCTTGTCTCATTCCTGGGAAATTCACCAGAAAGTAGGGAAATGAGAGAAGATCAACTAGACATAAACGTGTTATAAAGCCATTGGAAATTGTATTCTGAATCCATGAAAGCCTCTCACTTCAGTCTATTTACTGCTGTATTTCCAGCACCCAGCACTGTGTTGGCATAACTCAGATACTCAAAAAGTAACTGTTAAACGAAGAAATTGTCTCCATTTTAAGCTGCAAAAATAGATCATTATATACTTATGCCCATATACATGGTATCTGATTCAGTTACCCTAGTGTAGCTGTGCTCTTGGTGTATATATATATATATATATATATCTTGAATAATTCCACAATGTAAGTATTTGGTGATATCAGTTAGAATTTTTCCCAGATACAACATTCGGGTGAATCATTCTGGATAATGTTAAAATTGATTGATTGGGCTTAATAATAACTGAACTTTAAAAGGCTTTACCTCCATGTAATATCAATATCCATTTGTCAATTACTGCTTGTATTGATTCACTATGAATTCTTTTACACATTAAAATTTTAATATTTTAATAAAAATTTAATTAAGTTTTTATTAGTTATTAAAAACAATTTTTAAGCAGCATTATATAAAAGTATTCATGTGCTTGTGACTGTATATAGCAATAATATATACAATAATAATGCAGGAATAATAATTATTAAAGACCCTGAAATAGAGGAGAGGGAAGTAAGACTAGTTTTCATAATGAATAAACATAATTTTAATTTACTTTTAAAGCTAAAGTCTGCCTCATCCATGAATAGGAGATAGGCTTTTTTATCTGTGTCATATTACCATCCATCTCTCTCACCTCCAATCTGTTATAAAACTTTAAGAGTGAAAAGTTTTAAATGACATTCACAATTCCGGAGGAGCCTGTATAAACAGAACAGGCGGGCTGCGCAAGCAGGCTCAGGTATTGGCAAGCTGACATGTACAAATATAGACGCCATCTAAAGAGGGCTGCAGGGAGAGAACCATGTCAAAGCTGATAAATTATTCATCACCTGTTCTGCAGAGTGAACACTATCAGGTAATGATCTCTAATTATTAATAAATAATTTAAGCTTTAATAGCTCTGAAATGAAATGCTTAATTGCATCACAACATAATTAATGGAATTAGCTTCAATGTTTAAAATGAGGAATTTTTTTCTTCAATCTTTCTTTTTCACATTTTCTTTGCCCCAAATGCTGGTAACCCAGAGGATAAATAGGATGATTAAACTGTGTGTGTGTGTGTGTGTGTGTGTGTGTGTGTGTGTGTGTGTGTTGTCAGCATGAGAATAGGTGAGGATTTGTTCTGCAACTCTTGATACCAAGATATTCCAGGAAGTGGAGGAACAGGTTTTGCCAACTCACCCTTGACAGTAACCCGGGTAGTAACTTTTTCTCAGGTTGGGTCTATATTTAATTCAGTAAATACAGAACATTGAGGTCAGCATAGGGGGAGGTGGGAGGAGGTGCAAGGAGGTAGAGGGAGATGGAGGATGTGGGGGGATGTAGAGTATGTGAGAGAGCAATGCCACAAACCCAAGTAAGATGAACTCCTTGCCCTTTGGAGTTTATGGTCTCCTGGATCAACAGCTCTTATAAGACGCAAATATAGACTCAAATTTAAAAATGTATTGGTAAAACTGGGAGAGACAGAAGCTACGGATATGAAGACAAAGATCAGAAAGTATGAACGTGAAACTTTGGACCCTGCCTTTGGGCAAGAGGTCAGACTTACCAGACTCAAATCTTGACCCCACACTGGCTGGCTGTGTGTCTCTGGGCAAATTACCGAACTTTGGTGCTTCAGTTTCTTCTGTAAATGGAAAGAATTATAGTGATAGTACTTCTTTCACAGGATTATTAAGACATTAAATGAGTAAATACGTGTAAAATACCTAGACTTTCGTCTGGCACAGAGTTCGTGGATGCAGATGGCACGTCTAGTGCCATGGCCACCCTCCAGCCTCACTCTGCCTTCCGCTCTGAGCACATTAGCCGTCCCTTACATCCTCTGTGCTGCTGTTTCTTCTACTCCATCCAGGTGAATTCCTGTTCTTTAGTCTGTGCTTATTCATCTCAAACAGTCTCTCCACCACACTCACCACTTCCAAAGGAACATTTCCCAGGGAGCACCCCCAGCCCGAAGCTGACCTACCCCCTGCCCTGCCTGCAAGGGAGCATGGAAGCAAAGCTTGGCGCTTGGGTTAGTTGCTGCTCTGGGTCATCAGCTGCTCTGTAACATCATTGTGACAATGGCTAATACTGCTCAGGCATTCTTAAACAGGGAAACTTAGCTCTTTTCAAAATTACTTATAGTACCAAACCCAGGCAGCTTTGAGACAAGTTCCTAAGTGTGCGTTCCATCCAGATGGCTGCCCTCAGGCACCTCAGTGAGGAAATTCTGGAGCCATCACAGTATAGCTACCAATTCATAGGGCTGGAGTGCAAATCCATCTTTTTGACTCAGAACATGCAGTTTTAGCCACTGAATTAGATGGCCCATCAGCTATGAATGAACCTATGCCTAACCCCCCAGCCGGAAGCGTCTGCCAGTGGCTTTTGGCAACAATCTTCCGCCTCCAGATTCATCCATACTCTCTCCAGGCCGCCTGGCTTTCCTTCTTCCACCTCTTTATTTCTTTTACAGTCTTTTGTGGCCATTCTTGTTCTTCATCTAGCCTTGGACTATGGATGACTTGATTTAAGTCTCTCTTATCTGGTCTCAGCATCAACTGCGGGTCGCAGCTTCAAGGATTCTCCCTTTAATTCAAGTATACTTCATTTCTCAGGCAAAACTTTTCTTGACCCTCTCCTCTCCAACAAGGGAGGAGGTTCATGATGGAGGACAAGAATAGAAAAAAAACTGAAAAGGAGGTATGCAATTGTAACAGGGTGGTCCCCAGGAAAGGGGGAGGTTCCCTGCCCCACCCAAGGGAGGGTGGAGCTGAGCAGGAAGAGAAGCTGCAGAAGAGACTGAGGAAGGAAGCAGGATGGAGCCAGGAGACCTGGAGGAGGCGCATGGAGCCTAGAGACATGTGAAGAAACTGCGCTTGTCTTTTGGTTGTGGATGGGGTGACACAGATGTGGGTGAGACCCATGGGGAGGTGACAATGGCAGCTTTTATCTTGATGTTGATTTTGCTCTTTTCCTTCCGGGCTTGTCCGGTTGTTTGTGACCCTTTTCTGTGGGTCCCCACTGGAAGATGCTTTAGACTTGTGGCAGGCTTTGGGGCCTTGCTCTGGGCCAATCCCATTTGGATGGACTTTTACCCACGAGGGGACGGGTAACTCTGGGTGCTTCATTTAGAAACTAGACTCTTTGCCTTACCTGTATTGTTTCCTAGTTTTATTAAAGTTCCTTCCCATTAAAGTCTCATATGTTTTGTGTTAATGTGGCGGATGGCAGAACCCATTTAGAATAGGCAGGTTTGCGGGGTTTGGGCTGCCTCTCTCCCTGTCCTATAACACAACAATACCAGAAACCTGGCTCACAGGAGGTGGGGATAGAAGAGATTAGCATAACCATTGACACAGCTATGGAAACCGAGATCCTTAGGCACAGTTGACACAGTTGTGGAAACTAGTATCCTTAGGTGCAGACTAGTATCCTTAGGCACGGATGCCTAGATTACAAAGCATAACATCCAAGCAGGTATCAGAGGGTGCATCCAAAGGTAAAGATATGGAGATTGGACCCTTTGTAGAATCTCCTGTCCCTTTCAAATTCTACATAGTTATCCAAAATTAGCAACCAACTGAGGACTCACAAGGAGTGAGCCCCTCCCAAATTGAAGAAGATTGTATTAGTTCAGTGTCTGCACAGGCTGGAGCAGCACTTCTGTTAGGGGGGAAAAGGATGTCCTAAAGCTAATTCCATACAGGCTTTGTGGACTCCACCCCCACCCCAGGTCAAAGCCAAAGACACTGGGATCTCCACATCCCATCACCACCAAAGGGAAGGTGGCTGGGCCCTGCGGGTGGGGTTAAGCAGCCAGGTTGGTATAAAGCCAGACACGTGGGCTTTGGAGGGGTCCCCCATTTTGGCTCTCCGCCAGCTCGCAGCGTCTGGCCAGCTCGGAGAGTGCTTTTTGGGTTTCCAGGTCGGCAGATCGGGTAGGACGCATTAAAGATTTTAATTCCCTATTTTCTCCCTGAGTTGTACATTTTCCTTATTTCCTTTCCCTTGTAAATAAACCTTTTATTAACCTTTCGTATGTGCCTGTAGTGGAGTATTAATAAGTCCCTTTTAGGAGCGCAGGTGAGGACCCACAGCCAGGCAACCCCTTTCAATATCGGGGCTGCCCTATAGCACTTCCTCTGCCCACCTGTGACTATGCAGGTGCTTCTTTTCACAAACTCTCCTCAGCAGGGCAGCAGCCTTCCTGCCTGCCCGTGACCTGTACCATGCTGGGACTTTCCTTCACTGACCTCCCTCAGTGGAGGCCGCTCTCTTCAAGGCTGGCCACCTGCAATCATGCAGGCCTCTCTTAGCAGCTCTTTCTGCCCACTTGTGTCTATGCAAGTGTCTTTAACTGTTTTATCCTTTCCCTAATAAACCTGCCCTTTAAACATAACTAATGTCTCTGTCTCATTGAGAAACTCGCTGGGAAACACGCTGCGTATTACTGACACAGGAGCTCTGGTAAAACCTTTCCCAGAGTGAACCCAAGGACCCCGCACTACAAACCCACAGACTCAAAAGTGACAACATATGGCATCTGATGTGGGGCTTGATGACACATCTGATGATGTGTCATCTGATGCCCAACCGATCAGATATCTTGAAAAGACACAAACCGAAACCCAACCCCAAATTTTATATAAAATGTGTAGCATGTAGATAGTTGAGCTGATAATCTATGTGGGCAAAGAATCATGCATCGTTAGGCAATATTTGGGGTGCTATTTGGGAGAAGACTGGAGAGAAAATCAAACTTTCTAAATACTGAAGGTGTCAGGAGACCTGCTGTGGTTAGGTACAGGCAACCAAGGGCCAGAGCTAGACCCAGAGCCCATGGGTCAGGGCAGGGCTGGGTGGCACACATTGGACAGGACTGGGATCTCTGCCATATTGCATGGTGGGACCTGGTCTGGCTGAGGCCCAGGCAAGAGTGAAGAGGCCAAGGAAGCCCGATGCTCCCAGGCCTAGCCATCATGCATCACTTTCCCAAGCTGGCCACCTCACCCTGGCTGACGTGGGAGGTCTATCCAAGGGAACTGGACCGTCTCCTGAGGTGCCTGCTTGTCCTAAACCAGCACACCCTGTCTGCACAACTCAGTGCTTTCCACCAGGCTGCCATTATTTTCTCTGATTTCCATACCCTTTATGTTTATATTTATAGCCTGATAATCACTTTAACTCAAGCTTTTAGTGCTAAAAGGTAAAAGAAGTTATTGGTTTTCTCATCCCTATACCAGTCAGAAGCATATTTTCCTTCCTGGCCCAGTCATCAATAAATTATTATTATTATCACTATTATTATATAGGTTTCTCCCACCATCTGAAAGTAGAATGCTTCTATTTGGTATGATTTGGTATGTTATTGTTGGGAAAACCTGTGGTAGGAATGGAAAGTGCTATGTGGGCCTAATATCACCTTCAAGTTCAAGTGTGCTTTAAGCACGTGTCATGCTCTCTAGGAAGGGATCTGCTTCCCGCCGATCACTATTAGCTCTGCTGTGTATGTAATAAACTGTGCTAGGGTAGGTTAGCCCAAGAATGGTGGTTTCTGTCTTTCTTGTGCACTGTTAATCTAGAGAATGCAACTACTGCAACCCAGATCCTATTCGAATGCAATTACTAACACTAACAAATAAAACCATGGCATGTCACAACTGGCCCCTAGAGTGGTTGTGGTCCAAACCCCTTATTTGGTAGCAAGGGAACCAAGGACTGGGAAAGGAAAAGCTGTTATGGCTCTAGAATCTAGACCCACATGCCACTGGGATTTTTCTTAATTGGAGGGGGGTCAGGGATGGAGATTGCAGTGATAGGAGCTTGGGCTCTGTCTGAAGAACATCTGAGTTTGGATGCTGTCCCTGATACTCACTAGCCTTGAGCAACTTACTCAAGTTCTCTGAAACCACAGGTTTCCTGTGTATTAAAGCAGTCTAAAATACACCTCTCATAGGACTATTTTGCATTTACATTAAGATAAAATCTCATCAGATGGAATACTATTCAACCACAAGAAAAAATGAAATGCAGCCATTTGCAGCAAAATGGATCAGGGGAATTATGTGTAGCAAAGCAAGTTAGAATAATAAAAACAAACCTGGACAATATGATAAAGTAAAATACTTACAAAAATTAGGGGACATTAATAACCATAGCAAGGGCACTGAGGTTAACATGGAGGGGGTAGGAGAAGGGACAAGGGCATATAAAGGAAGGTGGTAGAGAAAAAAAAAATCTTCATTATGCCTGGCACATTACAAGACTTTAATCTCTCTTAGTTAGCTTATAAGCAACCTGTAAAATATCCAGGGGCAGGTGGCTAGGATGCAAGGAGAGTGAAACCAAGCCTTAAAGAAGAGGGTATTTTTATTGTTTGTTGTGTTAAAGGAGAATTCTTAGCCTGAAGATAAGGTAAAGGGCAATAAACCACATCAAACAATTTTTGGAAATATTCTGCACAGAAGAATTAAAGTTATTCTCTGACCCTAGAGATCAGAAATGATGCACACCATTTTGACCAAATTACTCAATGTTCAAAACCTCAAAAATTCTTGGTTATTTATGGGATCAAATCCAGCAAGTTATCTGTGATCCTTTGTGACCTGACCCTTATAATAATTTTCGATCTTCGTTCATATGACTTACCTTCCTTCGTGAAATCTGTGCCTGAGAGGAACAGAACTGTTTGCTTTACCCACCGTGGTTTCTCCTGTTCCTGTTCTCCATCCCGCTACCTGACACTTTTTCTATAGCATTTAACACCTTATAGGACATGTTTAACTTACTTATCACTTTTTACTATTCAATGTATTTGTTGGAAATGTTGGCAAGGATGTAGTGAAAAAGGAACTCTTCTACACTGCTGGTGGGAGTGAAAACTGGTCCAACTACTATGAAAAGCTGTCTGGAGGTTCCTCAGTCTACTAATAATGGAGCTACTATACGACCTGGCAATTCCACTACTAAGGATCTACCCAAAGACACAAAAACATTGATTCAAAAGACCACCTGTACCCCTATGTTTATTGCAGCACTATTTACAATAGGTAAAACCTGGAAACAACCCAAATGCCCAAAAATAGATGACTGGATCAAGAAGATGTGGTACATATACACCATGGAATATTATTCAGCAATCAAAAAAGATAAACTCATGCAATTTGCAGCAATGTAGATGGAACTAGAAGGAATTATGCTCAGTGAAATATACCAGAAGGAAAAAGAAAAATATCGGATGGTTCACTTATAGCAGGAATATAGGGGAACACAATAAGACATCAATGTAAAAAAAATAATAACAGTACAAAACATAACAAAGCAAAAACAGACACTTATAAATCAGAGACATCCTGCAGGGGAGGAGGAGGCAGAGAGATCTAAGAGAGGGAGGGAGGAGCACAGGGGACTGAGGTGATGGTGCATGGGTGCACTGGGGAAGGAAACTCTATGGGGACTACACCTGAGGGGGTTGGGGGAAGCAAATATTGTTCTAAAATGAACAATGATGTAAAAAAATAAAAATATATATATATAATATATTTGTTGGACTTATTAACATTTATTAACATTGTTTTTCAAAGTAGATTATAGACTCCTATACTCTCTCCATTTTTTTTTCATGTACGTCATTGTTTCTTGAACTTACCAGTTCATTAAGATTTATTGTTCAGATTGTCACTTCTGACCAAAATGGCTGTTTGGGATGGCTCATTCAGCAAGCAAGCCTCACTCTTTCAGACCTTGATTGGAAGACAGTGCCATCCTAGTGAGTCAGCACACATTATGCACCAACTGTTCGCAGTTTTCTGGCAGGCTCTGAGAGAGAGCATTTTAGATGGTCTTGCCTTCCTGTATAGAAGGAGAGTTAGGTCAATTGTCTGTAATATCAAGGCTTTATATGTTTCTTTGCCAAAAGTACCCAGAACAGTATGTAGACATTACATAGACAATTTAGGAGAGGATATATGTTGTAAGAGGTTGAATTTTCCCCAAATGTTTATTCTGGGTAATTGCATTTTCACTGCTATTGAAATTTTAAGTCACGTTTATTTGCTTGAGATATATGATTGAGGTCTCATTTAATGAGTGTTGGTTACATGGAGGCTGTCAGAGAAATGAGAGTAAGAAATGATTCTACTGGTGAGACATGCTTTTGTTTTCTAAAAAGGTAACACAATTGACCCACCCAACTGGGGCAATTCTAAAGCTGAGGAGAATAAAGCAGTATTTCTTGGTGAAGCAAGCTTGCTGCCATGCCAGGAATGCTCTGAGGCTGCTTCCCAGCCTGCTCTGGCCTTGGCATGCATATGGTCCCCTCTTCCCAAGGGCCTGCACCTTGTTCCTGTCTTCCCAAAGCCCCACATTTCCATGATCACCTGGTTGCACAGAACACATGGAGGTTTGGGTAAGAGGGAGAATACATAGCTGGTGGAGCAATTACTTGCATTGGGTAGGAGTTTTATTTCGACGCTAGTCTCAGTAAGAGAGGTAAACATTTATTAAGCACAAGCAGAATATTTGAAACAGGCAGACCCAATGAAGAAATAAGAGCTGGTGTTTTGCTGCAGAAAGCCCAGAACATGGGTCTGAAGACCCCGAAGGTTGTCACTTGGTGGGGCAGTCTCTTACCAAATTGTTTCACTTTTCAGGGGTTTGTGATTTTTAAACACTATGTTTAAATGGCTGAGTCTCACTATCCGAAGCAAAATGAAACACCCCAACTACACAAAATTCTGGAATTTCACTCAATTGTCACTAACTCCCTTCACACCGCTGCTTGCATTCCCGACTCCCAGCCAGCCAGGCTCCATGTCTCCTCCTGGCTTGTCTGAGGCCCCTGGCGCTGGCTTGCACTGCCAAGAACAGGACCAAGAGCCCTGGAGTCACCTGTCTTGCCTGGCAGCTAAGATTTCTCCCAGAGCCCATTCCCTGCCGCTCAATTTGCAAGTGTATCACTTTGTGTTATTCTTATTTCCTTATTTGTTTGCCTTACCCACTGGACTGTGAGATCCTCAAGGACACAGGATATGTTTTATTTATCTTTGTTTTTCTTACGGGGCTTGTCATGATGCCTGACCAGAATAGGTCTCAATGCATGTGGGTTCAATGGATGGCTCTCTCTCTGAAAATTACCTGTGGGTATGCAGTCAGTCTTATTTGGACTCCCCACTTCTTCCCCTTTTTTTTCTGAAGTCCTTATACTCTACTTCTGGATTGAGACAGAAAGGATCAGGTTGGCACTGAAACAGGAAAGTACTTAGATTAATGACTTGCATCGTGAGCACTATCTAAATGTTTGTTGATGAATAAATGCCTGAAAGGAACTCTTGCAGCCCATCTCGGTCTACAGCAGAGCGGCCATTTCTGGCTCCCCTTCCTGAGCTTGCCACTCCCTGCTCACTACCTCTACCACCTCCACCATCCTTCCCACCCTCCCGGATGCCTGAGCTAGGCTGGCTTGCATTGAAAGGACATTCCCTTGCCAAGACCACCTCATTTCCAGGGGTGACCAAACAGCTCCTTTGTGTCCTAGGACAGCTTGCCTCTGAAGTGTAATTGCAAACCATGAGCAGGACCACAATGAAGTCTGGATCCCAAGAGCTGGTTTTTATTATGTGGGAGTTAAACTCCAAGGCAGGTAGGAGGCTCCCAAAGAAACTGAGCCTCCCTTAGGGCATATCCCTCCTGTAAATATATCCTGTCTTTGTGTCTCTTAACCATTAAACATCAGCCACTCACTACTCACTCTCAAAGGCTTTCATGACTATCCCTTTCATTTACTTCCTCTCTCATCTTCTCCCAGGGAAAAAGTCAGAAAATGAAGAGAGCTACAGGGAAGAGGAAGAAATGAAACCCTACATATTCTAGAAATTCCTGTGACATTTACGCGAGTGGAGCCATTTTAAAATGGAGTCAGGGCAGCCATCACAGAGAACCTACATTAACTGTCTTTTTAAACTGACCAAAGACCACAAGCAATTATTTAAGAAATCAAGCCAATAAATGTTTGAAAAGTCATTTGGAGCATGAGAACTGATGCCTATGAACTTTTCACCTGAGCAATCATTATGTGTATCCGAAAATGTCATAAGTTTGTTAGCACAATGGACTTTTTTTTTTTTTTTAAAGATTTATTTATTTCTTTATACAAGCACTGGGTACAGTCAGAAGCACGGGAGGGTGAGAGAATTCACCAGAGCCTGAGCGGGGAGCAGAGCAGGCAGAAGGACCAAAGTACACTGCTGAGGGGAGCAGCGGGCGGCAGGAGAGGTCTGCACGCCATGCGGGACCCTCCTCTGGTGGCCAGGGAGCAGCCGGGGATCGAACCAGCGCTGCAGAAGCGCAACACAGTGCTCAACTGCTGCACCACTGGGGAGACCCACAATGGACATTTTTTGAAGCAATTACTTCACCTTCCTCTTGGCTTCCCATAAAAAAAATTTTATTTCTTCTTAGGACTCTCTTTGGGTTTCTACCTGAATCTACTCTTCACATTGCAATTGTTTGATCCCAAATAAATGACTTTGCTTTTTAATTGCCTCCTTACTCCTTAATATTTTGGTTAACAATTTCAGTATATGACATTGATAAAAGAAAATAAAACCTCAGTAGGATGATCTTAATAATTATTAGGTGTTAATTATGAGCTGGGTATGGTGTTTTAAATGCAACCTTCCACTTAGTACTTTTAATTATCACTTGTTAAAGGTTAAGCAGCTGGTGATAAAGTAAAGTAAGGTTCAATTATTGGCTCCACCATCACTGACTATATATAGTCTTCCTCAAACACTGCCCTCTGCTCCTCTCAGGTCATTGAGTTGGGCCAAGTTCAGCCTTTCTCTTGTGTTTCTCCTTTACTTTTTTTTTTTTTTAAAGGATTTATTTATTTATGCCTACAAGAGCTGGGGTATAGGCCAGAGATGCTGGGTGAGAGGACTCACCAGAGACAGAGTGGGGAACAGAACAGGCAGACTGACTGAAATACACTGCTGAGGGGAGCAGCAGGCGAGAAAGGAGAGGTCTGCTGCACCATGTGAGTTGCTCCCTGGCCGGCCAGGGATCGAACTTGTGCTGCAGAGGCTGCAGATTGCTTCATAGTGTGGTGCATAACCCCTTGCACCACCAGGGAGGCCCTCTCTCCTTTACTCTTACACACTACAACTCTCACAATGCTTCTGACACTGGAGATGTGGGAGTTATTTCCCCACAACAGTCTCTGACACCAGCAAGGTGCCCTACAATGTGATACAGTTCTGACACTGTCTGCCAGGAGAGAACATCAGATCCCTCAGGTAAGAGCTCAGTCTCCCTAGGTGCCCCCGCCCACCTTCAGGTGCAAATCTTAAATCTAGATTATCACCTGTGCTGACTGATCAGCTATAAATGGGAGGCTCTTACACCCCTCTCCTCAAGTTTAATTAATTTGTTAGTTTACATGGCTTAGAACCAGGAAAGAGTTCCCTTTCACTTCACCAGTTTGTTATATGAGAACATGACAAAGTGATGCAGTTACAAATGACTGGTTTCTCAGATTAACAAGTTGGTCTTCCCTTTCTCTTGCCACTTCCCCCTTGTTTGACATGTTTGTCTTCTTTATGATCCCCAGTCTCTCAGATAAGCATTAACAAGTTTGTCTTTCCCCTATTTCTTGCAATTTTCCCCCTTGTTTGACAGGTTTGTCTTCTTGCATTCCAAGGACAAGAGAGTTCAACAGCAGTTGTTGAAATAAGCAAGCTGGTGACCACCTATTTCCATGCAGACCCATTCCCCCCTCCCCTTTGCAGACCCCTGCCCATCTCCCCCACTTTTTCCCTTTTGTATAAATTTCCCTGCACCCTGCCAAAGAGCAGGACAGTGGTCTTGCAGACATGAGTCTGCTGCCCTCCTCATTTGTCAACAAATTAAACACTCTCCTTTTCCTCAAACTCTGTTTCCTTTTATTGGCTGAGGGAAACTGAGGCCAGCATTTGGTATCAGCCCTGTTATAGGGCAGGGAGAGGGGCACCCCACACCCCGCAAACCTGCCTGCTCTAAATAGGTTCTGCCATCCACTGCATCAACACAAAACATTTGAGACTTTAATGAAAAGGAACTTTAATACAATTAGGAAACAATACAGGAAAGGCAAAGAATCTAGTTTCTAAATCAAGCACCCAATGTTACCCATCCCCTCGTGGGTAAAAGTCTACTCAAATGGGATTGGCCCAGAGCAAGGCCCCAAAGCCTGCCACAGGTCTAAAGCACCTTTCAGTGGGGACCCACAGAAAAGGATCAGAAACAACAAGACAAGTCTGGAGGGAAAAGAGCAAAACCAAAATCAAGACAAAAACCACCATTGTCACCTTCCCACGGGTCTCTCACCCACATCTGTGTCAACCAGTCCACGATCAAAAGACAAGCACAGTTTCTTCACATGTCTCTCGTCTCCATGCGCCTCCTCCAGGTCTCCTTCTGGCTCCATTCTGCTTCCTTCCTTCTTAGTCTCCTCTGTAGCGTCTTCTCTCCTGCTCAGCTCCACCCTCCCTTGGGTGAGGCAGGGAACCTGGAACCTCCCCCTTTCCTGGGGACCACCCTGTTACGGCCCCACTCTCCCAGAACTGCCTCACCCACCTGGAAGTTCTCCAAGCTGAACTTCTGGGTCTTCATGGGGCAAAGATACCATCAGCATGGTTATCATTAACTCCTATTCCGGTCCCTCCCATCTCTCGGGCAAATGGAGGAGGCCAGAGGCTGAGGCTGAAAATTCCAAGTTTCTAATCATGGTTTGGTCTGGTGACCAGCCCCCAACCAGCAGCCCACCAAGGTTCACCCATTAGGTCAGAAGACTCTGCTGTCATTCAGCAAAACTGGAGAAAACAGGATCAAAGAACAAATACTAGAACCAAAGTGTCTCCTAGTGCTCTTATCACTTAGGAAATCAACAGAGATTCAACCAGGAATCTCTGGAACTAGGCACAGAGGCCAATATTTATATTTACTGTTATCTTACATTCATATTGTCTGATAATATCCTGGTTCCAGATACCAACACTGTCCTTGGTTGGGTTAGTTTTATGCCAAATAGAAAGGAAGAGATACTACTTTTAAAGCCTCAGCCTTTTTCTGTCATTCATCTTGGCCTTTGTGCTTAACATTCCCCTGAATTTTTTAGCTTTTCTCCCCAAAGTGCTTCTTTGTTCCAGAGGCCGGTCCTCACCTCTGCTGGGGAATCATCCTCCCTGTCTTTGTCCCAAGATGGTCCCCTATCATTTCCTATCATGTCCCTTATCTGAATCCCAAGTTGTATTTCTCTTCCTTTTATCTGAAGGCTATGTTCTCCCAGCAAATCCTGAATGACCTTTGCCCTCAGGCTGACAGCTCAAGTATGTGATTGGCAAATCTGATTCTAAAATTCTTCATATGCGGTTGAAAAGTTGTTAGTCGCTCCATCGTGCCTAGTGATACCAAGAGCACCATTAATCAGTCTTTCCATATTTATATGCCTTTCCATCATGTTTGAAGACCTGTGCTTCCCAAATGATATATTCTCAAAATAAGATAAAGGAAAGAAAATGGAAGGAGGGAAGAAAGAATTCATGTTGGTAAGTTTTCCTTGCCTCCCTTGAAGGAAAGCAGTAATCTGGATTTCTCATTACCCGAGCCTCTTATTTTCATCCATAAAGCAGCTCTATCCTGTTCTTTCTGGAGTGGAATAAAGATGCTGCAAGCCTCACGCCCTGCCAGTCTGGGATGCAGAAATGATAGGGGACTATCTTGGCAACACAGCAGGAGGAGTGCATGTTAGCGAAACGCAATCAGCCAACGTCAAGTCCAGCGAGGAAAACTCGAGTTAACAACGCCCCTCTGCTTGTGAAAATTGTAGTGGCTGGAAAGGAAAATGTATTTGAGAATATAGCCAGTAATAAAGTGCCTTCCCTGGGAGGCGAGTTACGAGCAGAGAGCCATTCTAAGCCAGATAATAGAATTTAAGGGCCCATGGTCTTCCCACAGAAACAAGGACACGCAGGTGGGGCTGTCACGAGAGCCCGTGTGTGCAGCTGGAAGGCCTGGGCCTTGGACAGACCCTGGGGTAGAGGTCAGCCCTACTGTGTTCTATCTGGAGGATTCTTAACTTGTGTCAGACTCTGGGATTATAAAATGTGGCAATGGTATTTACCTCAGAGTGTTGTTTGATGGTTCAATGAGATGATAGATGAATAGCTCTTTTACTGGTATTAGTTGTTTAATAGATGTGCACTTTTTTTTTCTCCTTTAAACTAAGTCTAATTGTTGTTTCCCTGCATTAATACTTACTGGACCTCCCTAAAATTGCAAAGTAACAATATGATGGGCTGGAGCTAAAAAAATCAATCAAACAAGAACGCTAACAGACATCTAATTACATTCTCTTTTTTTACAAAGGTAAAAAGGAAAGTCTAGTTTGGTAACACCATCAAAACCTTCCCAAGACTCAAGGGATGGCTGTGTATACATAATGGCTCAAACAGCTCTCCAGGACAGGATCTCTTGCTCACTTACTGGCTCCCCTCTCTATGGAGACACCCCAAGCAATGTACCCTATTGTCTCGCTAACAGTATTTGACAGTATTCACTTGACTCTGAGCAGGGAGGGGCAACCTGACAAAGGTGGGCTTGGCATATGGGGGACTCTTTCCACTTCACAATGCCGGGATAGCAGATTAAAGGATCTGAGACCGTTGTTTGGGATCCAGCTCTGATACTTCTAGTTATGAGGCTCCCAGCAATTTCACTGACGCTCTAAATCTCACTGTTTTAGAATCCAGAGATCATATATGTGTTGGAGGTGATTTTATCAAGTCTAAGAAGTTTTGCAAATGGTAAAGAACTGTGCAAATGCAATTCATATATCCATTTGAATGAGAAGCTTGATTCAGAATGTCTGGCTGCAGATTGCTAAGGTGTTTCTATTTTAGATAATAGTGATGACTGTTGTGAACAATGGAGGGAATACTCATCAGGAAAGAGCTAATGAGGGGCAAAATAAAATAATTCTTTCACGTCCCATGAGAAGTCTGTTTTGCTCCTAGAGTACGCTGCAACAGCCCCCGAAGTTTTTCTTGAGTTCGTGACCCAGCTGTCACATCCCAGTCGACAAGACACGTTTGAGACAGATGGCACCTCCAGTTGTCTTGTTCTGGCTGCCTTGCCGGCCATTGCTCTGGTCTCTTTATTGCTCAGCTAGAAGCCACGCAGCTGCTATTGGGCCTCAGAGTGGCTGGATCTCCTATGGGACCCACTGGCCAAATATTTCCTCACAATGAATTCCCCAGATTGTGGGCCATCTGGGGTAGAAGGTCACTCTTCCCAGGAAGGAGACACAGTGGTAACAGGTGTTAATAAAACAGATCCACAGCCAGAGGTCAGCATGAAACATTTTATTAGGCAATCAGATATTTCCATTATTGGTGGTGATGAAGCACTTAGGTTTTTATTGGGTATTTTAATGTATCATTTTGCCACCATACTTATTATCACATCAGCCAATTGCCTGCTGGGATAGGCCTTGCCTGTTCTTTTCTTCTGGGCAGAAGGCCTTCTAGACATTTCCTTTCCCCAAGTTTCAGTCCTAAGATTACTTCCCATCTGCTTAAGGAGACAGCAGGGTAGTTAAAGACCATGGAGTCAATGACAAATCCAGCTCATAATTTTTATGTTCTTGTTATAACCTGACACCCCCCAGAACATTACCCTGAGGTTAATGGTTGAAACAAAGCAGGAATAATTAGGCAGCCTCACAGTGGGCAACTGGCCCTTGGCTTGAGGACTTTACTAAAAATGTTTGGAGAATCTGAAGAAGCAGCTTCTCTCTGTCCCCTGTAGATGTGGAAGGTGGTAATTTTAGTGTTAGAAGATCCCCAGATCCTCTAACCACACAATGCCTCTCCTCAACCCACGAGAGGGCAGAGATCCAGAATGGAGATGACCCAAGTAAACCCCCCTAGTCAGGATGGGACCCCAGACCAGGTCTTCACTGCTGGGTAAGGGTCAAGTTTTGACACTGAGAAAGCGCAAGAAAAGCACGTGGCTTGCAAAAGGGCTTCAGGGAGCAACTCCTTCCTCCTCCCAGTTTTGAAGGTCAGGAAAATGAGGTGAAGAGAGATGAAATGACTTGCCCAAGGTAACATGGTATCTAGTGCCAACCCAACCAGTTCTCAAGTCAGACAAAAACTCATTACCTGCTCATAGGGCCACAGGATGTCCATCATGACTAAAATCCCCAAAAGGAATGAAATCACTTTATTAAGTGACCTGCAGGCATTATTATTTAAAAATATTTAAGAGTCTATATCTGTGACATTGTGGACACAAGTGCTATATATGTCATTGCAATAACTTCTGTGGTAAATTAAAAGTGCCAATACTGCGTATTCAGAAAAACAAGGGTTCAAACCCCGAAACCATCCTGCAGCAAAGAATGATCTCGAGTCTCAGTCCCTACTCTGTAAAATGGAGGTGAAATCACCCCACTTGATGTGTTGAGAGAATTCAGTCAGGCAATGTAGGTAAAATGCTTTATCACTGACATAATGGGAATTATTGTAATTACTACAATTATAAAGAGAGAAAAAAAGTGTTAGGATGGGGGCCTCCCCGGTGGCGCAGCAGGTTGAGCACAGCGCTGTGAAGCTGTCCGCAGCCTCTGCAGCGCGGGTTCGATTCCCAGCCAGCCAGGGAGCTTCCCACATGGCACGACAGACCTCTCCTGCCTCACCCGCTGCTCCCCTCAGTAGTGCTTTGGGTCCATCTACCTGTTCTGTTCCCCGTTATGTCTCTGGTGAATCCTCTCACCCTCCTGGGTACCTCTGGCCTGTACCCCAGTTCTCGTATAAAAAATAAATCTTAAAAAAAAAGTGTTAGGATGGTGCACTGAGCAGAGTGAACATGAATTCCACATCCCCTTCATAATCAGTAGTTCCTTGCTTTTTGAGCACCTAAGAAAGACTATACGGAATGTGAGAGCTATAAGAGCTCATTGAATTTGCAATCTCTGTAGCTATAGATACACAAATGCTCATAACAATAATTGTGTTAAAAATAAGTTGGTGAAAGTGACTTATTAGAGAGGAAAACAGTGTTAACTGAAAGGTTGAGTTTCAGAAAGAGATTGAGGTGAATGCATAAAAGAAATCAAGGCAACTGTGGAGAGAGAGGTGTCTGTTTACTTTAAACACCTTGCACAGTGCCTGGCAGTGGCTGATGACCAGTGTGTGTTTTGGAACGAGTGAATGAAGCAGGTTGATAGATCAGGAGCCATGTCCCTGACTTCTGTATGGATGACAACAATAGCAGATGAGAATTTGGAGTAGCCAAGAGGAGCAACCATGTGTCCCCCTGTACCTAGCAGCCCCAGATGTGAAAGGTATCTGGGAGGCATAAACACTGCTTCCAGCTGTATCATCAATATTAGTGTAATATTTCTAGAATATCCTAACAAAGTTGGTTTTATAGAATATCTCCTGGGAAACTTTCATAGGAACTGCTGAGACAGGGGACAAGAAGTACTGAAACACTTGTGAAGATGGAGAACCAGCTATCATTTTATACCTATCTGCTGAAATGTGGAGGAGAGACTGCCTAGAGACAGACAGGTAGTGGCTATTGAGTCTGCAGACCCTTCATCTTACTTATAAGTGCTGGTAGGCTATACCTTTCCTGAAGAGGATGTGCAAGACCTGGGCTTATGCACAGGGCTCTCCAGCAAACTCTCAACTTGGCACGTCTTTCCCATTTGCTCCTAATCACTCTCTGCTTTCTCGTTCCCTGCGATCCCCTCATTTGCTCCACGAAAGAACCAGCTGCCACAGTAATAGTCTCCCCTGCCTGCCCATCGAGGGGAATTCAGTCTTAGGGCAGGAGGCTGGCAGGCATCACTCCCACATTGCTACAGGAACAACTGTCAACTTTCTGCTGAGGGACCCATGGCTTTGCCCCTCTGGACTGGAGAGTTGTTGATCTTCTCATTTGAGACCCAGGATCTCTGCTCTTCCATCCCCCGATGCTCTTGCTACCTTTCAGGCCTGGGGGATGCTCCCTGTAGCTTCATGGGGGAACATTAAGGATGTGAACAAAAAAAGAGTCAGGCTCTTGGGCGTGTTTATGGCCTGTTCTCTTTGGTGATCTTTCCTGCTGTCACCAGTCCTAAAGGACTGCTTTGCATCTTGCAGCCCAAGAAGAAGTTCATCAGATGACTCAGTCACCCTGACACGGATTTCAGTTTGCTCTCCATTCTCTTCCTGTACCCTGTCAATTGTGAGTAGGGAGGAAAAGGCTAAATGGAAGGAGAAACAGAGTTTGGACCATATTTTGCAACATATTTTCATTTTCTTCAGTTTTCAGAATTAGGCAAAAAGCTTCTATTCCTAAAAGAAACACTTCTCCTCTGGTGGAAGTCTCTCGTGGATTCATATTCACTCTTGATTAGGATGAGCAGTTTTCTCTTCTATCAAGTGTCTGTGTTTTCATAAAGCAGTGCATGAGAAATGTGTGCATTTCAGTGACCAATCAATGGAGTTTGTGCAAAAATAAAGAAGGCAGCGCTGTGTCTTTGAGAGCGCAATGCTGCTAGTGAAGATGGCTGTTAATTATCATCACCTTGTGTTCACTGTTGTGGGGACCTTCTAACAACAGGGCTACCCGACAGACCAAAATCTCCATAAAGGGAATATTTCATGGAATATAGTGTTCAGATTTTTCTTTTCTTATATCACTCCAGCAAGGGTGGTCTATAAATCATCCGGGCTAGTTAGTACAGAGTATGGAAATGGTAATTATTTATGTGCCCTGGACCTTTTCCCTTAGATACCTTTTCCTAATGAGGAAGGCATTCATACCCTGCCTGACCTGTGGCTGCTCCTGTGGGCTGTCTGTCATTTTCTTTCCAGGCACACGGAAGATCCCCTCCCTCATTAACCAGAAAGTTCACTTCTTATGTGATGTGTTTCTTCTTCATCATTCTTTCTGTTTTTGATTCATCTTATTTTTGTTCCTTTCTACTCTTTATCACAGAAGTTATCTCTTCTGAGTCCTCAGATTGAACTTCTTACCTCTTTTCCTAATATTAAGATGCAAGCAATTGCTTTGCTCAATAGTTCAATTTTAGTTGACCATTAAAATTACAAATCCCAAGCTGCAGTAGCTATGCCAATATTTTAAGAGAACGAAGTAAGCCAGGTCTAAGGTAATAAGAAGAGAGAATCTAAGAGAATATGTCCCTGGAAAATAAATGCCCCATATAAAGAGGTTTGAAATATTTTTTTTAAAATATCATGCAGATCAAACAAAACATACATGCTGATTGTATGCAGGCTATAAGTTTGCAAAATGAGAAATAAATTGTCTAATACAATACGCAGCAATGGGATGTGATAAATTAATATTTCCATTTGCCACCAGGACCTGGGTTCTGTAAGTGGTAAGACTGTAAAAATAACTATCTATCATAAAACTTAGGATAAAATGGATGCTTAAAAGTAGAATAAGAGGGCCTCCCTGGTGGCGCAGTGGGTTGAGCGCAGCGCTGTGAAGCTGTCCGCAGCCTCTGCAGCGTGGGTTCAATTCCCCGCCGGCCAGGGAGATTCCTACATGGTGTGGCAGACGTCTCCTGTTGTGCCTGCTGCTCCCCTCAGCAGTGTATTTCGGTCGTCTGCCTGTTCTGTTCCCCGCTCTGTCTCTGGTGAATCCTCTCATCCTCCTGTACATCTGGCCTGTACCCCAGTTCTTATATAAATAAAAATAAATAAATAAATTAGGAAGAGTCATTTTTTAAAAAAGTAGAATAAGATACATGTTCCAGGAATTCAGAAAAAGGAGTAATTAATTTTGATTAAGAGACCAGGAAATACTTGTCACTAGAGCATAATTTTAGAAAACAAAAGTTCATGGTGTTCCATCAACTTCTAAAGATGTTCAGTGGTCAAAATACATCATGATCTCATGTTCATTTTCTTTCTATCTTCTAGGCAAATGTGAGCATATAACAGTGTAATCTAAAAGGTTGAGCATATTCCCTGCTCAGCCTTGAAGGGTAGAGCTGAGCATGAAGGAGAAACTAAAAAAGACTTGAAGAAGGAAGAAGACTCGAGATACGTGGAGTCAAGAGACAGGTGAAGAAGAAGCCAGGCTTGCTTCTTGGCCTTGGACTTGGACAAGGAAGAGATACTTGGAAGAGACGTGTGTGAGAAACCTACAGCAATCTTTATTTTGATTTCTACTTTGATTTTTCTCCTTTCCTTCCAGACTTGCCTGGCCCCTTCTGCCCCTTTTCTATGGTCCCCTGACAAAAGGTGCCTTAGACTTGTGGCAAACATTAGGGACTCAGTGGCCTGCTTTGGGCCAAACAAGAGGATGGGTAAACTTGGGTGCTTCATTTGGAAACTATATTATTTCTCTTCTCTCTATCACACACTAATTCTATTAAAGTTCTTTTCTATTGGCAGTCTTACACACTAAGAGTATGTCCTGTCTATGCAACAGATGGCAGAACTTATTTTGAGCATGGATGTTTGTGGGCCCTGGGGTGCCCCTCAGTCTGCCTGCTAGCTAGTTTAGATGGTGTTGACTCAGACTTCTTCCATAGTTTAGACATAATTCTATATGCTGATAGTTCCACTTGAGTTTCTGTCTTTAATGCTCTTGTGTTTCAGTAACTCTATTTCTGCAAAAATGCATTGAAATTCATAAGCAATGCTCAAGTGTCAGCCAGTATTATTTCACCAGCGTTCACATCTTTTTACCCAAATGGCAATTAGCACAGTCACAGAACATATCACCAAAGCAACTAGTGGTCCATCACTCAACAGTGTATATTTTGATTTATATGCTCTAATTGTCTGCTAAACCCTCAAATTATGACTACATTTTGCTGAATAACTTTGTAGGAGAACACTTACAGTACACAATTTTAATACTTTCAAGGCCCATTTCTCAATATTCTAGTTAAAATGGGCCTCTCTTTTCTAAGGGTCCCTATTCCTCAACCAGATTCCCAGTTTAACCCCTACCAAGGCTGACAAACACACAAACAGAGCCCGTTACAAGATCCACAGAGGCTGTGGTGTGCTGTCTAACCTGAGGACCACCATCCGGGTATCCCAGGATCTGGAACAATCCCAGGACCCAAGTTATCCAGTTAGTAACTCAGCCTGTTCACTTGGCTCTCCCTCCCCCCTCCCCATAGGATCTTGGCACTGTTTACAGAGCTTTGCTTACCTTTAGTTCAGATCTCAGTAGCTTTGCCTCTTGCTTATGGCTTAGGGCCATGGCAAAGACAGGGCTTAGGGTGGGAGAACAGGAAACCATCACATGCTTCTATGTGTGAGCAAATAGTTGTGTAACAGGGAAATTCCCAGGGAAAGAGTAGGGGGGTTCCATGTTCCCTGCCTCACCCTACAGAAGGGTGGCACCGGGCAGGGAGGTGAAACTAGAAAAAAACAGAGAGAAGAACTGAGAGGGAGGGTAGAGCCAAATAAGGAAAAGCAGAGAGATAGAGATCAAGAAGGAAGAGAATTAGAGGAGGCACAAGGAGCAGAGAGACATGTGAAGAAGCCGTGCTTGCTTCTCGGCCTTGGACTTGTACCAGAGACTTGGAGGAGACACTTAAAGCAGACGTGGGTGAGAGACCCTGGGTGAGGTTAACAATGGCATTTGTTACCTTGACTTGTATTTTGATTTTGCTCTTTCCCTTCCAACTTTGACCCCTTCTGCACCCTTCCTATGGGTCCCCACATGGCAGCGTCTTAGACTTGTGCCAGGCTTTGGGGGCTCAACGGTCCTGCTTTGGGCCAACCCTGTTTGGCTGCTTATTTACCCACGAGGGGATGTGTAACCTTGGGGGCTTGATCTGGAAACTATATTCTTTGTCTTCTCTATCACACACTAATTGTATTTAAGTTCTTTTCTATTGAAGGTCTTAAGCACTAGAGTATGTTTTATCTGATGTGGTGGATGGCAGAACCTATTTAGAGCAGGCATGTGTGGAGTCCCAAGGTACCTCTCACCATGCTGTAACAGTGCTGAATCTGGAAACATACTCGGCAGTCAGTGCATTCCTGAGAGTTTATTCACCCAAATAAATAATCTAGATTAATGAGAGCTGTGGCTTTTGCAGCACCTAATACTTGACGTCCTCTGACTGAGCACTTCAGACACATCTCATTAGAATCGCCTAACAGTCTTGTGAGATAACATTCATTATCTCAATTTCAGAGGCTGAAATTGAGGCTTAAAAGAGTTAAATAACTTGCCCAAGTTCATTCAGGTAAGAAGGGAAGAAACAGCATTAAATGAAGTTGTTCTGGCCACAAATTCTGATCTGAGCCTCCCCTTTCATGCACTGTCGAGTCCCAGAACCATACGTGAACCTTCAACCCACTTAGCTCTGAGGAATCTGGACTTGGGCTGACCCTGAAATTTTGTCTTATAAAGCATCTCTAAGCTGCTGTGGGCTTTAACTGATGGGCTGAAACAGACATCTGGTAAGACTTCAAAGTTTGTGGAAGGACAAGATCATTTTAATAGGTATCACTTTATTTATCAATTTACTAATCATTCCATGTATGTTAAGAAATTATTTCCAAATGATATTAATTGAAGATTTATTTTATATCTCTTATGTGACCAGCATCATGACCCAAAACAATAGATCAGTTGTACTGATTTAATACTTTTTATATGTAAAAACCTAGAATATTTTTTATTTTGTGTCTGGTGGTTTTTGTCCTCGATATATATTCGTAAATTTATCCAGATTACTGACCCTATCAATAGTTTGCTTACTTTCCTTCTAGTGTAGTGTTCCTTATGGGAACATTACCAAAAGTTTGTCCATTTTACAGTCAACATTTGTGTTGATTATAGTATTAGTGTTAGGGGAAAAAGGCTGTCCCAAAGCTAATTCCATACAGGCTTTGTGGACTCCACCCCCACCCCAGTGTTAGGGGGAAAAGGCTGCCCCAAAGCAAATTCCATACAGGCTTTGTGGACTCCACCCCCACCCCAGGTCAAAGCCAAAGACACTGGGAACTCCAAATCCCATCACCACGAAAGGGAAGGTGGCTGGGACCTGAGGGTGGGGTTAAGCAGCCAGGTGGATACAAAAGGCAGACATGTGGGCTCTGGGGCTCTCTCCATTTTGGGGCCCTCGGCCAGCTCGCGGCGTCCGTCTAGCTCTGAGAGTGACTTTGGGTTTCCAGGTCGTCGGATCGGGTAGGACGCATTAAAGACTTTATTTCCCTATTTTCTCCCTGAGTTGTACATTTTCCTTATTTCTTTTTCTCTTGTAAATAAACCTTTTATTAACCCTTTTGCGTGTGTCTGTAGTAGAGTATTCATAAGTCCCTTTAAAGCGCGCGGGTGAGGACCCACAGCCAGCAACCCGTTTAATATCGGGGTTGCTCTATAACATTAGGTTGTTAGGCATAGTAATAATACACTCTTTTTCATTGCTTAGTATTATTCCACTGTATGGATATCCACAGTCTGTTTATCCTTTTTTTGTTGATTTGATCCATTTTCAACTTGGGGCTATTCTAAATAAAGATGCTATAAATATTCATTTGCTGCCTATACATGTATTTGTGTAGATACACTTTCATTTCTCTTAGCTAAATACCTTGGAGTAGAATTGGTCGGACTAATACTAGGTATCTGTCTAATATTTTAAGAATCTACCAAGCTATTTTCCAGCCTACTATACCATTTTACATTTTTGTTGCCATCTGTACCACATCCTTATTTATACTTTTGAATTTTAGATTCTGTGATGTAGTGTAACAGTGTAACAGCCATGGAAAGGGGAGGTTTCATGTTCCCTGCCCCACCTAATCAAGGATGGAGCTGAGCCCCAAAAAGGAGAACTTAGAGACACTTGAAGACATTTGAAAAGACTTAGAGGAGACACATGGAGCAGAGAGACATGTGATGAAGCTTCATTGTTTCTCAGCTTCTCAGATTTACGTTAGGGATTTGGGGGGTATGGAAGGAGACACATGGAGCCAAGACACGTTGCAACACTTTGAAGAAATGTGGGTGAGAGACCTGTGGGGAAGCTGATAATAGCAGATGTTACTTTGACTTGGACTTTGATATTGTCCCTTTTGTCCCAGACTTGCCCGGCCCCTTCTCTGCTCCTTTTCTATGATTCCCTGACGAAGGTGACTTAGATGTGTGGCAAGTTTTTGGGCCTCAGTGGCCCCACTTTGGGCCAAGCTTGTCTGGCTGTGCATGATGGGTTGGGTGTTTCATTGGAAAAATATATCCTTCTCTTTTTTCTCTATGCACACTAATCCTATTAAAGTTCTTTCACATTAAGAGTATGTTTTGTCTTCATGCGATGGCTGGCAGAACCCATTTACAGTAAAGTTCGGAGGTACAGAGTATCCCTCAGTTCTGCATGTTAACTGTAGTATTTTATTATAATTTTATTTTTCATTCTGTAATGATGACAATTTTGAGAAATTTTCATTGATTTATTTGCTATTTACATGTCATAATAAAATTCACAGTTTTTAGGTTGTCTTATAAACTTAATAAATTTTAAGCATTTTTCATATGGATAGGTATAAGTCCTTGCATATATTATTTGCAAATATTTTCACTTCTTCATTTTTTCCTTTTTTTGAAAAGTTATTACTGTCATAAGAAAACACGATTTACTTTTATGTAATGATTTTATCCAGCAATCTGCATACAGTCTGAATAAATATTTTAATTCAAATTGTATTTCTGTAGATTATTTTTGATATTTTAATTTGTTAATATGATCTTTGAAGCATGACTAATATTTTCCCCTTTACTCTTTTATTTATTTATTTTTCTTTTTTTATTGTACTGGCTAAAAATCCTCAGACTCTTGTTGGATAGAAACAGTGATACTTGATATTGTTTGCTCACATTTTCATGTTTTAACATTTCACCATTAAGTGTGATGTTTGTTGGAGAATATTTTGTATAACATAAAGGGATATTTCTTCTACTTATAGTTTAATAAAAAAAGAAAACTTTTTTTACTTATACTTCAATAAAAAGATCTATGATGAATGCAGGCTTATTTTTGTCAAGTGCTTCTTTTGCACTGTATACTAAGATGATCACATGACAACAGGCACAGCAGAAATGTGGACATGATAGAACTTTTCCCTGTCTTGCTTGTTATGATGCTTCTATGGCTGTGCTTGTCAAAGCTTACAGAACAATACACACTAGTGAATACTAGTGTATGTAATTATACCTTAATGAAAAATAGTGCAAAATCTGTCCTAAGGTCAAACATGATGATTTTTCAGCTTTTTTTGTATAAAATGTATCTATATATAAAACCTGTTTTCCTGAAGTTCATGAGCCTATAGGACTAATGCACCACACTGCTAGTAATAGTCCACATTTCACTGCTTGTCCCCCAAGCAGTGGCAATTTAATTATAGTTAACAGATTTAGCAAACAAAAATACAGAATTACAAGTTAAACTGCATTTCAGATAAGCCACAGATAATTTTTGAGAGACATGTTGTCTGACAACCTGTTTTGCAAATAGCTATGGAGGTGAATGGTGAGACTGGGATGAGCATTCTACTGTGTTACCATTGGAAATTGGGGTACAAAATCTTGTGCTTCAGTATTGGATAGGGTTTTCAGTAAGGCAGTTCTTTCCACACCACTTACCATCTTGTCCCCCTGGCTTGGTGACCCTATGGCATTGAGCCCACACTCTCTTCGCGACCATCCTTTCACTCCTTTCCAATGAGAAGAACTTGCTACCAGGTCAAATAGACCTACTGATGTATTTTCCTACCTTTGTGTGAACCAGCTCAATCATGTATGAAAAAAGATGAGATTCCCCTGGAAACCCCACAAATCCACATACGTCCAGGCAGGGTTTAAGACATCTGGTTTACCCTTTAATTGTATTAATTTTTATGATCACCTTCTGTGAAGTCTGCAGAATTCACTGCTGCAGATGCAAATGCAGGAAGGGGCATCCCAGCCAAAGGCCCATTCAACAGTGACACTGCCTTTTTTTTTTTTTTTTTTTTTTTTTGAGATAATTTCCAGTGGCTCAGCCAGCCAACCATAGTGAAAGCTGAGGACATGAAAAGGGCCTTTCATTGTGAGCTTATTGAACTGAGACCAAACACAAGCTGAGTTTTAAAGATAGGATAGGTGTCAGTTCCTTTCCAAGGTTGATACACCAGGATTTTTCTGTGTTTACCATCGTTACCTCCTGATTTTGCTGTTGTTTTGTACTGGTTCAACTTGACACATGGAATACTTCCCAGGGTTCTGAGCTCAACAAACATCTGAGAGAAGTAGTGTTCATCTAAAAATCATATACATTTCACTCACAGAGAGACCTTTCTTTACGTGGACCACTGATTACAGTTGGCAGTGTCTTAGAGATCTGGGGTCAAAGGTATCCTCCATGCTCAGGCTTCACCCACCTTCTCTTTCTTAGAACATAATCACCACTTTCCCAGTCCCACAACTGCCCCCAAGTTGAACCCACATATCATTTTTCTAACTCTATCTTCACAAAGAGCATCACAGTCTTATAGCAAGTAGGAGTTCAGATTTGTTACCTTGCACCCCCAACTTCAAGCTCTGTGTTTTTAAATAACACTTATGAGTTTGCAAATGTTTCCCCACAAATCTCATTAAACACTCACCCCCTCTGAGGAGAGGAATATTTACACTTTTTATATCAAGAATTTGAGGATTAAAGAGGGTAAAGAGCTTACCTCTTTAGTGATTATCAGAGTGGACTCAAATCTTGGTCTTTGGGCTGCAGATTTATCCTTTTTATATCCAAACAGAGGACAGGAACTGAAGATCAGCATTTTGCATGGCACCTACAATACTTCAAACACAGTTGAACTGATGTTTAAAGATTCTAGAAGTCTCAGAGAGCTCTGGATTCTAACTTTCTTTTTAAAAGTGATCAGTGATCACATGTGATCTAAGCTCAGTCTTGTTTTCTGCTCATTAGCAACTAACAATAGCTAAACTGCAGTATCGAATGTAGCCCCAATGTCTCCAGTGCTGACCCTTCCTCATGATACCCTGGGACTGAGACTGAGTGCTAGCTGCCTCCCTAGATGCTCAGACTGCTATTTCTCTTATAGGGAAAGATATTTCTTTGCAGCTATAACTCTATTGAAACCAGGAAAACGACAGATTGAGAGGAGCTCATGCTTCCAGGAAAATGCACATAGCTGTGTCTTTTGTAGGGAAAGTCTAGTCTTAAGTGTTTAACATGTAAACCAAGTATGTTTGCCAAAAGAGCATGCCCAGGTGCTCCCCCAAGTCTCAGGACCTGCACTGCTCCTGTGGGCATGTGTGCTTGTGGTCTTCACACCATTCCAGGCTGACTCCACCTTGGTCAGCAGCACGCCAACTTTTGTAATATTATTCCTTGCCCACAATCATCAATGGCTCCCCATTGGCTTCAGCATAAAATCCAAACTCCTTAACTTGGTGTCAAAAGTTACAGGTCAAGGGCCTTCCCTGGTGGCACAGGCAGTTGAGCGCAGCGCTGTGAAGCTGTCCGCAGCCTCTGCAGTGCAGGTTCAATTCTGGCCAGCCGGCAAGGGTCCCACATGGCATGGCAGACCTCTCCTGTCTTGCTCGCTGCTCCCCTCAGCAGTGTATTTCGTCAGTCTGCCTGTTCTGTTCCCAGCTCTGTTTCTGGTGAATCCTCTCACCCTCCTGCGCATCTGGCCTGTGCCCGGTTTCTTGTATAAATAAATAAGTAAATCTTTAAAAAAAAAGTTGCAGGTCATTGTTTTTCCCCTTAGACTAACTGATTAGGGTACTCTCAAAATCTAACTACAATCCAGTCCAACCCAATCCAATCCAGTTCAGTCCAACTCAACACGTGTATATTGCATGCTTTCTAAATATGAAACAATATGCTCCACTCAGTGAGAGGGGAAATAAGGGGAACAGAATGATTCTTATAGTACTTGATCTCTACAAAAGAGAATAAATCTTGAACTCAAAGAATTCAAGTGAAGGAAAAAGTCATAAGCTTAGAGAGAGAGTTCTGAAGAGAAAGATGTTAGTTTTAATGGACCTGGGAATTTCTCTCTTCAATGTTCTGGTATTCCTTCATGCGAACCTTATACCAGCTGACAGAGTATTTCCTAGCAGCACAGCAGAGGGTCTGACCCACCCGGCACATTAGTTATGCTCTTCCCCCGTCTCAATAGTCTTTGAAGTAGTGTTGGCCTTTCTGCTATTACTCTGGTCTACCCACCTCTTTAGCCTTCCCTCATCACCCCCATCCCACTGTGCATCCTTCTATACCTCACCTGGCAGCGAGAGCACATCCTGGCTTAGATTTTGAACTCCTCTCAGCAACATGTGCCAGGACACCCTTCTCATTCCAAATAGAAGATTCCAGAGGGCCGCAAACATGTCATAAGTGTTTTAGTTTCTCTAATATTGAAAGCAGACTAGGACTCCAATCAAAATATGCCAACTTATTAATTATGCTCACAACAAGTCCCCACAGGCACAAACAGCTGATTAAGACAGCGTTTTGTTTCCAGGATTCTCTCTTGGGTCAAACAAGTACAACAATCCACTATGCTGTTCTTCCCAAAATAACCTCATATGTGGTTCTGACCATCCGAACCACATATGGCATGTGCCGTCCCCTGGTCTCTGAGGCCCTGGTTCTTTCCTCTGCTTGGATAGCCAGAATGCTATAGGTGCAGAATTACAGTCACTTCTATGCTTATACTGTCTAAGTGCCACATTTTGTTCTTCTGGGAACAAAACACTAGATGAGCAGTTAGTCTCCATTTTTTTCCCTTCGTTCCTTGTCTAAGACTCCAGTTGAAGTCTAAGATCCTTAGCCAACTTGATGGGGAATGTTATGTGACAAAGGGTAATAAAGGCACAGAATGGCAGAATGCAGACAAAGCAACATGTTGGGGCCTCCCTGGTGGTGCAGAGGTTGCGTGCTGGGTTGCGAATCTGCCCGCAGCCTCTGCAGCACCGGTTCAATCCCTGGCCGCCAGGTGAGGGTCCCACATGGTGCGCAGACCTCTCCTGCCGCCCGCTGCTCCCCTCAGCAGTGTACTTCGTCCATCTACCTATTCTGCCCCCTGCTCTGGCACTGGTGAATTCTCTCACCCTCCTGCACTCTGACTGTAACCCAGTGCTTGTATAAATAAATAAATAAATCTTTAAAAAATATATATATCATTAGGGCAAGAAAATCAACATCCTACAAATGTACAGCTCTCACCATTGGATTTTCTCTCACAAGGGTCAACATATGCTCAAAAGCAGAGAACATTAGGTAGCACCAATCTCAAAAGGAAGAATGAGAGGAGATGAAGAGAATTGTCCCACCCTGAGGCCATGGGAGGTTGAAGGGTTAGATCATCACAAGGCGGTGGGCCTCCCTGGTGGTGCAAGGGGTTAAGCACAGCACTATGAAGCTAGCCACAGCTACTGCAACACGAGTTCAATTCCCCACCAGGGAGCTACCACATGGTGCAGCAGACCTCTCCTGACTCCCCTGCTGCTCCCCTCAGCAGTGTATTTCAGTCAGTCTGCCTGTTCTGCTCCTCACTCTGTCTCTGATGAATCCTCTCAGCCTCTGCACCTCTGGCCTTTACCCCAGTTCTTGCATGCATAAATAAATAAATCTTTTTAAAAAATGACAAGGAGGAGAAGTCACAGAGCAGTGATTTGTAACTAGAGATCCAGGAGGTGAGTCGGGAGCTCATTACATTGTGTTCCAAGGCTCAGAAATATCCTACACCCATTTAGTTTTAAAGTCAGTTAAAAACAGGCATCTCAGTGTCTTTCCCCACTGACATGATAATGAAGTTGGACATGGTATTCTTTGAGCCCAGGGGTGGAAAGCCATTTAATGGAGGTGCATATAGCGGAGATATGAGTGTTTTGTTGGCATCACTGAATTTGTGACCCCCTGGCAGTTAGGTGGGGCCTTGGGACTATCTCTGGTCAATGAAATATTAATATCATCATTTCCATGTTGAGACAACAAAAATCCTTGTGCAATTCTCTAGTGTCTCACTTTGCTCATCATTCCAGATGGGTTGGTCCCACCATGGTGGAGCCCTGAGCATCTGGCTCTCTGCGTCACTAGTGGGGTAGAGACCCCATCAGCCCACAATGGACATGCAACAATAATACAATAAGGACTTTGTTGTGCCGAGTCCCTGAATATTGGGAATCTTTGTTATTGCAACAGAATCTACATCTGAGAGCTACAGTGAGTTAGAGAATGGCCAAGACAAGAACAGAAATCAGGTTTCCAATGCACACAAATCCAAGGATGGCCTGTGGGTGGGAAGCTAATGGAAAGTAACATTCTTCACTTCAGATAAAGAGGTACTTCACTGGCTCACTCTTTCAATCACTCACTCATTCCTTACTTCAGTGAAACCCACATCTTCTGATAACCTGAGTGTCTGTACCAGGCAGGGGCGCAAAGGTGACTCAGTGGCAGAGAGGCAGGACATAGAAAAGCCACACGTGGGTTCTGGAGAAGATCATGCGGACAGTGCCCTGGGACTCTTGTGCCCTGGGATCCCCCAACTGCTTCAGAGGATCCAGCAAAGTCTCCCAGATACTTGGCTAAGAAGCTGGAGAAAGAAGAGCCACCCCGTCCAAAGGAACAGCATGTGGAAGCTCAGAGGCACAGAAGAGCAAGGCTGTGTGGCTTTGGGGAGAGGGGGATTCACAGTTCCTAATGAGCTAAGGAATTTTGAATTTTACCTTTTGGGCCATGGAAGGACTAAAGAAAACTATCTTGGGGCGCCTGCTGGGAGCTTGTTGCAAGAATCTAAGTGTGAGGAAACATGAATCTGAGCAACTGTTAACAGAGGGTACAGGGAAACAGGGATATTCCTTCCCGTTCTATAGTAATTACTGAGGGGACTCTGGGCTACCAGGTTACATCAGAGCAAGTTCTCTCTTGGAGAAGAGCCAAGGCTTTTTCCAGAAAGTTTCCATGCAGAAGGTCACAAGCATTACACACGTAACGTCCCAGGACTTCCTGGCCTCTCGCGGGCCCCCTGCACCCAGGCCACAGCGGCTCTGCGGGGATGGCCTGGCAATAATGAAGCAGGAGAAAGTCTCTGAAAGTAATCAAATGTGTTGTCTGCCAGAGCCATGTCCTGCTCATTAACTTATTGTGTAGATTCATTAATCCAGTGTAAAACTGTAATTAAAAATAATCTCCTTTTCTTAGACAAGTGGGGAGGGAAGTGGGCTCAGGAAGGAGCAGCAAATAACAAGGCCGATTACCACACTCAGAACATGATGACAGCAATTCACCTTTCTCCTGCTTTCTGTAATTTTCTCCTTATTGGGGACACTGCAGGCTTTGTGCTGAACAATTTCTATTCCAGTGTGTGTATCGCTTTATGGCTTTTAGACTCCATTCCCACCTTTGATCTCCTTTGCTTCTCACACCCTCTCTGTGAGGCACAGGTGAAGATGCAGGGGCCCTTTTTGGTAAATGAGGAAGCCGTGGCCCAGCACAATGGAGACACACCCAAGATATACAGGAGATGCAAGCCTTGTTCCCTGTAACCCTGGTCCACGCATTCTGCTTCACCAAGCTGGTACCCAAAGCTCAGGTGTTGAGGGGACCTAGGACCTGTTCCATGGTGTGCACACCTGGGGGCAGAATCACAAACAAATGCATGTGGGAAAATATGAGCTTCAGTGATAGGTCAACCTAGTTTGAATCTGGCCCTCCCACCTACCAGCTTTGTAGTTGATAAAAATCACTAAAGATTTCCGGGACTCGGTTTCCCCGGCATATTCAACAAATGCTAACTGAGGAGTCAGAGACTGTCAAGAATATACCAGTAAATAAATTCTCTCCCTTTGTGGAGCTTATAGTCTAGGAGGGAAGGCAAGCAATATCTGTCTTGCAGGGTTGCTAGTATGTGCTAAGGAAATCCTCACACCTTCTGTCTGCGGCATCCCCTCCCACAGGACAGCCAGCTCCTAAGGGAGGCTTTAAACTAGGGAAGTTGCCATTTTAACCATTTCTCCCCTCAAGGATTCTCACCCTCCTCCCCAGAGCCTATGTGCAATTCTTTGGAGTATGTCAGTCCTTCTAGAGGGCACCTAGACACAGGTCAGCTCGCTCCCAGGGAACTTACCTGCTAAGGGAACAACTGAAAAGAACTGAAAAAAGCAGAAGAAATAAATCTGGACTCTGGATTTTCAGGCTGTGTGAGGCCCCGGGGATCCAGTTTGTATCTTCTTGCCTCATCAGCAAATCATACCATGAAGGTGGGCATCTGGCACTCAAAGGCAGGTCCTTCATCATAATCACAGATGAAAGAGCTGGAGGCGACATTGGGAGAGTCACTGGTTCTCCTATTGAGTTTCAGGAAATCCTTGCGGCTACCTAGGTGGCCTGGGGGAGAGGAGCAGGTGGGCACAAAGACCATGTGCAGGTTCCGTGTTCTATCCTATCCACCTCAAACTTAATAGGACCAACTTTGCACAGCAGAGTTCTAGGAGGATTCTAACCCAACCTAGTAGCTCTAATTCCCCAGCCAGTTTTTTCCAGCCTGGAACTACTACCTGGAACCCGGCCGCTTTAAGAAACAGAATCATTAAGTCACAGACTGCTGCATGGGATCGCAGCTCCACTACCAGACACTGTCCTTGGGGCCAGCCCTCCCAGGCTCTGGGGCTCACTGTGAGTGCCCAAAATCTTCTCAAGAGGACCAGGAAGTGCCTTGCCCTGAGGTGGAGGCAGCGTTCTGCTATCAGAGGTCCCAGTTTTGCTCTCCAAGGGGAACCCAGACTTGTGCACAAACTCCTGGAAAGGGCACAAGGGCCAGGGAGCTTGGCTTTTCCCCAAACCCAAGAACCAATGAGGACGACAAATTGAGCTTCTGACTTAGAAAAGAAGAGACGGCAAGAAGATACCAGAAACTACCAAAGACAGGTCCACTTGCTTAGTTGGCATTTGGGTCCTGACATGTGTCTGTGGAGGAAACTAACCTCAAATTTGCCCCAACAGCATTCATGCATTCATTCATTCACTATATGAACAAATTATTCTTCCCAGATGTAGCAGACACTGATCCCGCCCTGGAGTTCAGGTCTCCAGCAGAGAACAGCAGGAATTTGGGGGGCTCCTAGTCATCACAGTGGGTCATCGCAATTGACCTGTAATGGGTCACCTATGTGTCTGGCCCTTACCTGCACAATCATGCTAAATTGTCACAAAACCCATGTGCAAGATACTTTCATTGCTGTGTTACTGACATTTCATACAAGATATCAGGCAAGTTTGCCTATTTATAGATGAAGGAAAAGGCATCAAACTCAAATAAAGAGCCTCATGGAGACTCAAAAATATATTCATCGAGGAAACCCTGAAATATATAAAAATCAGGACAGTTTTGTTCAAACCCAACAACAAAAACAGTGGGTTTGATTCCCATGTGACCATGGAAGGCGGTCAGAGCAAGAAACTAACACAGCTTGAGCTCCACTGAGTTCCTGGCCCTACAAATTCCACTTCCCTGGCTCCCTGACCCTCTCCCAGCAAAAGGACTGGAACTTCCCGTGGGTCCCCTTCTGCCAAGAAACCAACCTTATGGGATGCCAAGGAAGGGGACAGTGATGACATCTCAGGGGGACAAAAAGAGTAAAACTCCAGAGGGAATTCTATGGTTTGTCCTAAGTGCTAGACAGGCAGCAGGCTTCCTGGAGGAGGAGGCTGAGCAGAGTCCCAGCAGCTGGGATTTGGCTGAACCGAGGAGAGGTTGGGTGGGCTGTGCCAGCAGGGCGGCTGTCCGCTTTCTTAGACCAAACTCCTCCCTCAGCAAGAAGGTTGCCCATCAACCACAGACGACTCGGCGGCGGCTAAAGGCGAAGCACATTTGAAGGCACTGCTAGCAAACCGCTTAATAGCACCAGGCGATCCCTGCCACGGCACAGTAAATAAATAGCTGCCACCGAGGGCATTAATTGCAATGGCTTGAAAAACTGCTATTTACTGTCATGGGGCGGGCACCAGTTTGAGCGTCCAATGGGAAGGCCTAGCTGACTCTGTTCCCACCCTCTTTCCCTCACCTCCCCAGTAGCTCCTCAAGCCTCTTCTCCCCTCCTTTTAGGAGCGGTGCGGCATCAGCGTTTTTATTTTATGTTGCCTGATTTATCTGTTCTGCGAAGCTTTCATTTCAACTTGGAGAATGTTCAAAGTAAAGCTCACCCTGTTACAGACTTAATTGGACCATATTTCAGTCCCAGTGCATCTGTTCGGTGTGGCTTCCTTATCCTGGGTCCATAAACTTTTATTAAGTTATATATCAGGGAATATACATATATATTCCACTAACACGTTCAGGATATTTTTTCTCCTTTTTCTTTTTTTTTTCTCCTTTTCTTTTGTTGGTTTTATTTTCACCATGGAGGAGGAATGCCTCGGGCCCAGAGGGAGCTGGAATGGAATTTACTCTATTTCCCTATCTTTGTTTAAAACCAAAAGGACAGGGTCACATTAACCTCAATTTAGTGCAGCCACAAGAAGTCAGAGTCGGGATTCTGCTAATTTCCATTCGGCTTAATGGATATGTTTGATATGCTAATTCTCAACACCCGCCTCCACCCCTCCAAGAAATTTGCCTTTCAATAGCACAGCTCCAGGGGAAGGGAGAGCGATAAGGGAAGGGGGATAATTTTGAAAAAGAAAACAGACTTAAAGCCTTAAATCCAAACAGGGAAAACGGTTCCCTCAATCCTGTTTGGTATTGTGAAATATCATTTCAAAATAGATGCAAAAGTATCCTATTCCCTCCTTGGGGAAAAACAGCTCCCTGTGGATCTGCTGCCTGTGTTTGACAGCCTGGTTGGGTGGCTCTGACCATCTTACCTGGGACTAAGGTGACAATTGTTCCAACAGGCTGGGCCACAAGTTGCCTCCCTGGAAAGATGTCCTGATTTACTCCAGCCCCAGTGCCATCTTGCTGGATGAAGCAATAGTGGATAACAGAGGGAGATTTAGTAACATGTGATAGCCATAGAAAGGGGAGGTTCCAGGTTCCCTGCCCCACCCAGGGAAGGGTGGACCTCCTCAGCCTACCTGCTAACAGTTTCCCAAAGACACTCTGAGAAAGCACCAGGTGTGAGATGGTGCACACGAGCGAGCACACAGAGGCTGCGCTCCAGAGTGTGGACGCTCACCAGGTCCATGTGATGGGGGCAGCTTCATGCTTCCCAATGTCTGCAGTGAAACTCAGATTAAGCTTGCATCTGCCATCTCTGTGTTGGTGTCCACTGAATTTTAAAAGCTCATCAAAATTCCCAAGGCCACGTACAACCCTTTCTAACATCGCTCCAACCTGCATATATCCATATATCAGTCAGCTAATTGGATCTGCTGCTCAGCTCCAGGCCCTCAGAGAGCATTTTCCTAATAGACTGGGGGTCCTCCTCTGCCTTCACCTACAGCACTACCCTCCCCACCACCGGTTTATAGATCTTCCTTTTCTCCACTCAACCTTCACTGTGTTGATTCAGAGAGAGGCTCTGCCCCTCCCACTCAGCACCTGGGGATGCTTGAGAAAGGTATTTGCTCAGAACCTGGAAGGACCTGCTTTTCCCATTCCAGTGAGCTTTCCCCATCACCATTTATTCTTGCAGGTCACCCCAATATTTCTCCCCACTACGGAGAAACTTTAGTTAAAGGTGGTAGTGAAGAGAAAACCAACTGAGCCATCAAACACACCTGGGGTTGAAGTCTAGAACTGTTATAGGGAAGCCCCATACAAAACGGGGTGCCTGACTGTGGGTCCTCACCCGCGCGCTTTAAAGGACTTATCAATGCTCTACTGCAGGCACACGCGAAAGGCTAATAAAAGGTTTATTTACAAGGGAAGGGCAAATGAGGAAATGTGCAACTCAGGGAGAAAAGTGGGAGACTTTTCTGGAATCCCAAATGGCACTCTGAGAGCTGGCCACGAGCGATAGCGAGCCCCCCAAGGCCCACGTGTTTGGTTTTTATACCCAACCTGGCTGCTTAACTCCACCCTCAGGTCCCAGCCACCTTCCCTTTGGTGGTGACAGGATTTGTCTTTCCCACTGTCTTGATGGCTTTGGCCTGGAGTGGGGGTGGGGTCCACAAAGCCTGCATGGAATTACCTCAGAACATCCTTTCCCCCTAACAGAACTAATTTTACCTTTGAGGTTTAAAACAAGTTATTTAGCTATAGCCTGAGTTGGAGCACTGACCAGGAACTGACCCACATGATGCTGCAGACCTCGCCTGTCTCACCAGCTGCTCCCCGCAGCAGTGTTATTTCAGTAGATCTGCCTGTTCTGTTACGCATTCTCTCCGTGAATCCTCTCACCGCCCTCACCCTCCCCACCACCACCACTAGCTTACACCCCAGTTCTTGTATGTGCTAAATAAATAAATAAATAAATAAATAAATAAATAAATAAATAAATAAACAAACAAACAAACCAAGTTATTTTAGCCTCCCTGAGCTTATGGAAGTGGATAAAATTTAATTATCCTGTAGGGTATCTTCAGGTTTGGAGACAGTGAATGTAAAACTGTTACAGGTCAACCCCAATATTAAACGGGTTGCCTGACTGTGGGTCCTCACCCGCGCACTTGAAAGGGACTTATTAATACTCAACTGCAGGCACACACAAAAGATTAAAAAAGGTTCATTTACAGGGGAAGGGGAAATGAGGAAATGCACAGCTCAGGGAGAAAGGTGGGAGATAAAGTCTTCAATACATCCTACTCATTCTGCAGACCTGGAATGAGCTGGTGGAGAGCCAAGAGCCTTGAAGCCAAGCGCCCACTAAGACCAGGTGTTTGGTTTTATACCAACCCTGGCAGCTTAACTCTACTCTCAGGTCCCAGCAACCCTCCCTTTGGTGATGATGGGATTTGTCATTTCCAGCGTCTTGATGGCTTTGGTCTGGAGTGGTGGGTGGAGTCCACAAAGAATGTGTGGAATTAGCTCAGGACATCCTATCCCCCTAACAAAACCACTTAGTGCAGAGCCTGGCTCATGGATTTTTTTTTATTATTAACTATTATCTTGTTAGTAGTGTTATTTGCCATTACTATTATCATTGCCATACTATTTTGTTATTGCTATGATTATGTTATGCTGTTATTATACTATTATTATTTCATACATAAAGAAACTGATGCCAGAGGCTCATTTATCCAATTTCAATTTTAAACTTATTTTTAACTAAAATCATAAATTGAGCACCTACACATGGCCCTTCACCCACTGGTTACCTCCATACACTAGGCACGTGTAGAGGTCATGGAGCACAGAGGAGTGGCGAGCTGTGGATTGGTAAAGTATCTGAACATCTGTGCTATTGCAGATGGGGTTTGATGGACCATGTGTTTGCCTGGCAGAAGAGAAAGAAAAGCAGGAAGAATAAAAAAAATAATAGAGAAAACATCATGGGCTGAAGTTTGCATGATGTTTTGGAGACTGGTTAGAAGTTCACTGTGATTATAATATTGGATGAGCAAAAAGAAATGGCTAGAAGGCGAGCCTGAAAACCTAGTGTATTAGTTATTTACTGCTGCTTAATAAGTGTTCCTAAAATGCAGTCCAAAGGTACAAATGTTTATTATCTCACAGCTTCTGCAGGTCAGAAATCCCAGCGCACCCTGGCCGGTGCCCCCAACTCTAGGTCTTATCTCTAGGGCTGCAATGAAGCCTTCAGCCAGGGCTGCAAGAATCTCAGGGATCTACTGGGGTCTGGTGGGTCTCCAAGCGCACTCATATGAATGCTGGTGGTATCTACTTCCTCTCTGGCTGTTGGTCTGAGAGTCTGCCTTGATTCCATGCCATGTGGGTCTCTGTATGGGGCCACTCACATGCTGGTAGGAGGAAGGTAACATATTATCCTATTTTCCAAATGAGGAATTGAGGCAAGGACAGGGGCAGAGTGGGTATTTGAAATGAGGCAGTTCCCCGCTCTTGGCCACCATGTTATTCTGTCTTTCTGACACAGAGCAGAGGATTGATGTGATAGAACTGGCAGGACCTGCCGATGGACTGGAGGTGGAAGCTGAGCAAATGGGAGGACTGAATGAGGACCCCAAAGTGTTTTGTTTGATTAGTCTGCTTATCAGATTGAGATGCTTGCTGGAGGTGGCACCAAGGAGGATGGGGACAGAGTTGTCATTATAGCTGTTTTTGGTGATGTCTAGGAGACTGGTGAGTGGGAACTTGCTACAGAGGGCGATTGGGTAGATCTCCAGTGTGGAGAAAGGATGTCTGAAACTATCAGCCTGTTGAACATGCAGAAAGAATGTGGGCAAAGTATGAACTCACTGACGGAGAGAAAGAAAGAGACTTAAAGAGCCCAGCACCAAACTGGGCAACTCTTGCAAATGTCCAGCAGAGCTCCAGCTGTAAGTGCACTGAGTGGCAAGCCCACTGCTCCCCAGCCATTCCCACAGGCTGCTCTTTCTGCCGGAGATGCTTCCTTTTCTTTCCCTGCTCATCTCCTGCTTGTCAAGATCAAACTCAAAAGTCAGGTCTTCAGGAGATGCCCTCATATTGTGCCTGGGTCTCTCCTCTGTGTGTCTTTGAAAAGGACTCTTGTCATTGAATTTATGTCCTACCTCGACAATACAAAATTATTTTATCCCTTCAATTTAATTATATTTGCAAATGTAATTTGCTAAAATTAGCAAGTAACTCTCACAGGTTCTGGGGTGAAGACAAAATATTTTTCTGGGGCTACTATCCAACCAACTACTCATGCTCTGAACTTATCCATCTCTTTGTAGTTGCTGCCAATACAGCAACTAATGGAGACACATGACGTTACTATTACAACTAGAACATTCCTACTGAACAGGGTCAGGTGGGAGAGAGGGGAAGGTTTCTATGGATCAAGTAAAGATCGATATATCTGTCTGTCTGTCTATCTACCTGTCTATCTATTTATAGTTTATATACATACATATATATGTGTATATACAGTTTATAAACCAATGTACAATATGTCTATAGTATTCTCTCTCATTTTCATGGGGAGAGAATATTAGGGTAACAATCTAAGAAGGTGCTGGGCAAAAGAGTTGGGATTTGACAACCGGAAAAAAAACACTTAAGAAGCACTGAACCAGATTACTCTTCCCCAGCGGTCTTTACCATGTTCCTGTATATGTTACACGCAGACTCCCACTCCCCAGACTCCCACCCCACTCACATACTCACACACCCATGATTCCAATAGCACTAGCACAGCGAAGCTCAGAAAAGAATGCAAATTAGCAACAAATGGATTTCCCTTCCTGATGCTTAGATGCTTCATTTAGCGTTTAACTGGAGCGGTCTGTGCAGTCACAGGAAAGAGCCGAGTCTAAACCCGCTTCACCCTCCAGTCTCTGCCCAACACCCACGCGATAGAAACACTTTGAATTATGGACTTTAATAGGCATCTATTTTACAGTCTAAAGTCACAAAGTCTAACGATTTGAAATATCACCACCGCAGTCCTTGCTCCCTTCAGAACTCTACATATTTAAACAGAATTTCAGTTACCAGAAAAACTCATCTTTAGAGAGAAAAAGGGAGGAAAGGGGGAGGGAATCCACTGATTTAATGTTTTATCAGGAGGAAAGAGTATCGGAGAGAGACTTGCTGAACATCAAACGGCTGCTGCGGTGAATCTAGCCAGGCAGAGAGCAATGCAAATTGGAAGATTTAAAAGCCTGAAGTTTTAACATCGCTTTTGTTTTTCCAGGCTTTAGATATTAATATACTATTGTACAATTACAAGTCTTCCCTTTTTAGTAGACAGGGAGGGGGGAACTAAACATTTGCATAAACCAATTAATTGCAATTCTGATGACTGACTTTTGCAAGCCCCTTTCCTTTGGGCCCATAAACAGGACCACATCAGAGAGAGCTCATCAGAGTAAGACTAAGTGTTGGGAATGCTCACTCCACTCGCCCCTGCACCTCATAATCTCTTGTGGCTCCTTACAGGTAGTGCTGAGACCCAGATCCTCCTCCCCATTTCCCTGGAATGTGACTACACGTGAACTGGTCTTTTTGGTTTCAAGCTTTTTTATCCCCCCAGAGTACTTCCCCTCGACTTGTGCACACAACTGTCTTTTCCATAATGACTCTTGCATTCAGGAGTCTCTGACGGTCCTGCCGCCACTCCTCAGCTGGGCTTCAGAACCTTCTGCAGGTGCCGGGATGCGCCATGGCCTCTGGGCACTGTTCCCTAGATATGCTAGAATCTTCCCTGGGCTCCTTCAACTCTACCTCACTCTTAACTCCAGGTCCCTGCCTTATATGCCTTGTCCTTCCCTGCTATTCTCCTTCCTCCTTCCTCCCCTTCCAGGGCTGCTCAGGGCCTTTTTCATGAGCATGGGACCCGCAGCCCACTCTCAGGAGGGTCAATGTCGAACCTTGTTCTGTCCAAACACTTGATCCTTAGAATTTAGCAAGGGGTGTCCTAAATGGTGAGGAAAGGAGATTTTTTTTTGATAGTTTACATTTATTTTATTTTATATATATATTTACATCTTTTTTCGTTTTTGCACAATATACACATTTTCATCTTGGTTATAGTCCCCATACAATTCCCAACCCCCTTATTTTGACCCTACTTCTTCCTCCCCTCCCTCTCTCCTGGTAGTGTGTCTCTGGTTTATAGTTGCTTGTTAATTTTGATTTTTACTTTATTATAATTAGTCTTTTTCCTGGTCCCTTATTTAAGTTTTCTAGATTCCTGCTATGAGTGAGACCATCCGGTATTTTTCTTTTTCTTTCTGGCTTATTTCGCTGAGCATGATCCCTTCCAGGGCCATCCATGTTGCTGCAAATTGCATGTGTTTATCTTTTTTGAATGCTGAGTAATATTCCCTGGTGTATATGGACCACATCTTCTTGATCCAGTCATCTATTTTGGGGGCATTTGGGTTGTTTCCATAGCTTAGCTATTATAAATAGTGCTGCTATAAACATAGGGGTGCAGGTGCCATTTTGAATTAATGTATCTGTGTCCTAGCAGTGGAATTGCTAGATCATATGGAAGCTCCATTTTCAGCAGGTTGAGAAATCTCCACACAGCTCTCCATAGTGGTTGGACCAGTTTGCATTCCCACCAGCAGTGCAGGAGAGTTGAAAGGAGATATTTTTTGTTAGGGCTGTGCTTCATGTCCTATGTCAGATGGTAAGAAATAGTGTTGGTGGGCCTCCCCGGTGGCGCAGCAGTTGAGCGCTGGGTGGTGAAGCTGCCCGCAGCCTCTGCAGCGCCAGTTCGATCCCCGGCCGCCAGCGAGGGTCCCACATGGCGTGCAGACCACTCCTGCTGCCTGCTGCTCCCCTCAGCAGTGTACTTCATTGGTCTGCCTGTTCTGTTCGCCACTCTGGCTCTGGTGAATTCTCTCACCCTCCCGCGCTTCTGACTGTACCCAGTGCTTGTATAAATATATAAATAAATCTTAAAAAAAAGAAAAAAAGAAATAGTGTGGGTTTCACTTTGTTCATTTATTACCATTGATAGAATTGTCTTTGCCATCGCTTATCAAGACCCTGCCGGAGGCCAGCTGACATATGAGCTTACGTTTTTTAATCCTCACCAGCAGCCCTGTCCACTAGTGATCTCCGGTCTGGAAATAAAATAAATGTAGATGCATATAGTCCTTGAATTCTACCACTGTCATGGCTCTGTAAGGGCAGCATAATAGTTGCTATCTCATTTGATCTCCTTTCATCCTATCACCGATAACCATGTGTTTTAATTTCATTTTCAGATAAGAAATTAAAACTCAGGGGGGTGGTAATAATTTGTGAAAATGCCATGAGTGAGTGAGGAACTGAAAACTGAATTTATGTCTAATGCAAAATTGCCTTTTCCTCTCTCTGCCACTGCAGAGAGCAGCTGACCATTGGTGTTTGCAGAAAATTCCTTTTTTACCTGTAGAATGGGAAGGCTAACACAGAGTTCTCTCAACTTTAACATGGAGACTGTGCTTGAAAAAATCTCTCAAGCATTATGGTTAGCTTTGTTATAAATACCATTTGACTGGAGCCTGGAAATCCAGCCTTATTCTTCCAAGCTACATAAAGCACCACAAAGCCAGAAAGAAAACCTCACCTACTGAGACCTGTAAATATCACTTTCCAGCAGTAAACAGCTTGGTGCCATAGCGTTTACTTCTGACGTGCCGGTGCATAGAGGGGGCAACTGTGCCTGCCTCTGTACTGTGTTTCTTGCAGTGTTATCACATCAAAGTAAATTTAAGCTGCTTTTGATGTGCGGTGCATGTGGTCGTGTGTGTGTGTGTGTGTGTGTGTGTGTGTGTGTGTGTGTGTGTGTGTTTAAAGCAACCAGACAAAATTTTCTCTTGATTAGATTCACTGGTAAAATATGGAGTCATACGGTTTAGTGCAACAACAAGAGAAATCAAATTCTTCTCCCCAGTACCGGAGAACATGACATGAGAACACTCAGGGATTGAGAACTGTCTGTCCTTTCGCTATTGCCTTATTCTGTGGGTGGAGTCCAGTCGTTATGGGTCAACTTTGCCCTTCCTACTTTTCCATAAGTCATTTAACTTTTACTCATAGGTATTGACAGGTATTGGAAACAATTTAGAAGAATGACTTTCTTAACTTTCATTCTTCAGCAAAAAAATCCTTCCCTCCCAAGTAAAATTTTATATGAAATCTTAACACATAAAACATAGGAAATGACATTTTGTGATAGATACTTATTTCACTGAATACAGACTCAGCCCAATAAGAATGTTTCAATGAATGCAAACGTATTGAAATTAGGGTTGTGGATGGCAGGTGTAGTCATATGCTTCTGTATTTTGTGTTGGCTGTATATTATCAGGAAAATTCTAATATCAATGGATAAGCTGTAGAGTACTCACACACACAATTTTACATGACCAAATATAATCTGTTTGAATAGAATGTATGTGTGTGTTGGTACATGTGAGTGTTTACTGCAACCTCGATTGGAATAAATTTCATTAAATTTCAAAAAACTGAGAGTCAACGTGGAATTCTTGAGTTAATGGTCTCTACTGAACTTTAAAATTCTAGACAACACAATATAAAAACTCTTATTCTTAGGCAGGAAGTGGATCTGGGTCCAGAGACATCAAATGTGGACTCAGATCCCAACTTAAATCTTAGTGGGCCCAACATGCAACAGCCATTGGGTATTCAAAGGACATGGAGAGACACAATCATTCCCTCAGCAAGAGAGAGTGTCCCTGCATCTTTGTGTAACTTGATTATGTCCCTTCTGCTAAAACCATCAGTGGTTCCACAATGTGTACAGGGGGAGGGGGTGGTGAGAGGATTCACCAGAGACAGAGAGGGGAACAGAACAGGCCGATCTACTGAAATACACTGTTGAGGGGAGCAGTGGGAGAGTCAGAAGAGGTCTGCTGCCCCATGTGGTTAGCTCCCTCGAGGGGATCGAACTTGTACTGCAGTGGCTACAGATAGCTTCACAGGCTGCGTCTTAACTCCTTGCACCACCAGGGAGGCCCCGATTCTTTATTCTCGAAACAACTTAAATGTCAATTCCTTTCAATAAGTTTTCTTAAATTATTCTTACTGTAATGTCCAAACAGAAATGCTATTGCTGTTGCTTTGTTCACTTATTACTGATGTTGATAGAGTTGAAATAGCCACCATTTCTTTAGCACCTACTACAATAGATCAGCTTGTATGTGAGTTTATGTCCTTTAATTGTCCCAAGCAGTCTTGGGTAGAGTGTTGTTTCATTTACATTACAAGTCTAGAGTAACCCACCCAGATGTCACACGTCTACAAGGCAAGGGCAAGCTCAAGCCCATGTCTTCAGACTGCACGGCCTTTCCATCAACTCTGCTGTTCTCTTTCTGTGAAGTTTTGTCTGCTACCTTCTTCTACATACTTTGCAGATAGTACTTATCAAATCGTTTGGTGACAAAGGGTTTCTATGTTATTTGTCTCCCATACAGAACTCAGAACTTTTTAAAGTCATACCCTGTGTGACTTTAAACAAGACCTCTGGGTCTGGCCTGTAGTTGTAGCTCAAAAATTAGCTGAACTTAATTTAAATGTACAGAGCCATTAAATGAGTGACTGAGGGGGCCTCCCTGGTGGTGGAAGGGGTTAAGCACTTCACTATGAAGCAATCCTCAGTCTCTGCAGCATGAATTTGATCCCTGGCCAGGGAGCTACCCACATGGTGCGGCAGACCTCTCCTGTCTCGCCCACTGCTCCCCTCAGCAGTGTATTTCAGTCAATCTTCCAGTACTGTTCCCCACTCTATCTCTGGTGAATCCTCTGGCCTGTACCCCAATCCTTGTATGCATAAATAAATAAATCTTTAAAAAATAATAACAAAAAAATAAATGAGTGGCTGAAACTATGTTGTCTCATCTATTCATCTGCATTCAGGCAAGAACAGGAAATGAGTCTTCCCAACAGAAAATGGTCCTAATCTTAACCTTCGCTCTAAGTTTTAGTTTTAGGACAGTTCTTGGGATTTAGATCAGCATTGCTCAAAAGGATCAATCAGGTTCTATGATGCCAAAAATTGAGCAAGTTTTGCTTATTAAATTAACCCTGTTGGAAACATTAGTGCTAGCACATTAATTGAAAAAAAAAAAAGAATTAATCTTGTTCTTGTTCAGCCTAGTATTTCTCAAACACCATAAAATTTTTAGATAACATTAGTAGTCCTTGAACCCAGAGTTCTGTAGAACCTCTTTGAAAGATTAGGTCGGGTTTAATCTTTTATTGACTGACAATGTGTTATGTTCCAAAAAGGTTTTATGGTGACTGAGTTATACTTTAGTTTCATTCTGTTTCTTCTCTGGGCTCAGTAGGGAGCTAAGAACCATTTATTTCTTTCCCTTATAAACAAGGGGGCTAGTTTTCCTAAACCTTATTTCATCAGAAACAGGCTCTCAGGGTCATTTTATTTTCCCTGCACATTTAGGATTTGTAGAATCAAAGAGATCCTAAGGGAAATTAAATGCAGGAGAGCCCTCTCCATTTTAAACAAACACAGTCTGTTCAGAAATGGAGGGTAAACCCAGGCTCCCACGTTCCACTTGAAAACTGCCACTGCTCTGGGATTTTCCCACCAATTTTTGCAAAGGAAGGTATAATATGCCATACCCTTCCTTCACAGAATTCACATGCCCTCCTGTATTTTCAGATTATTTTATGTAAGCGGCATCCCTGAAGTCAAGGGAAACATAGGCAAGATGTATTGGTAGGTAGTGACTGTCTCCGAGTGCTGGATGCATATATCACACACTCCAAAACTTTGCCTTCCACTTCTCTTTTTCTCCCACATGCAGCATCCAATCCATCATCCAGTCCTGAGGGTTCGATTTTCAGAATTTGACCTCTCCCCCCACTTTGATCATTGCCAACTTTGTTCAAGCTACTATCATCCCTGGACTGACCGTAGCAATAGGCTCCTAACTGGTCTCCCTGATTTCACCCGCAGTATATATATATATATTTTTAAAGATTTATTTATTTATTTATACAAGCACTGGGTACAGTCAGAAGCGCGGGAGGGTGAGAGAATTCACCAGAGCCAGAGCAGGGAGCAGAGCAGGCAGACTAACAAAGTACAAAGTACACTGCTGAGGGGAGCAGTGGGCAGCAGGAGAGGTCTGCGCGCCATGTGGGACCCTCGCCAGCAGCCAGGGATCGAACCGGCGTTGCAGAGGCTGTGGGCAGCTTCGCAGCCCAGTGCTCAAACGCTGTGCCACCAGGGAGGCCCTGCAGTATATTTTCAATTCACTGTGAAATGATGATCCTGTTCAAACTTGACTCAGACCATTTCTCTGTTGCACCCAAGCCCCTGACCTTCCATGGTTCCTGTCTCACTGAGAGTAAAAGCCACAGTACTTACAATGGCCTGTTGGTCCCACAAGAGCTGCCCTCATTACCTATCTGGGCTCATCTCTAACTACCCAGCCACCAGGTTGACTCTGCAATCACTTCTTTGACTGTCTCTCTCTCTCTGAGCATCTTTCCACCTCATGGTCTTTGTATCTGCTATGTCAGACTAAAAGGTTTTTTCCATCTAAGTATGCATGCCTCTCTTTCTCATCCCTCAAGTCTTTGTTCAAATGTTTCCCTACTAACAGGGGATAAGTATTGTCTTTCCCTCTGGTCCTCATCCCCTTCTCCTGCTTTGTCTCTTTCTGCAACACTTACCACCTTCTAATATACTTTATAATTTACCTAGTCATTGCATTTTTGTGTCTTTTTTTTTTTTTTTGCCTTTTCTTCACTAGACTATAAGCATCATGAGGTCAGAGATGTTTGTTGATCATATGCCTTCCTAAATGCCCGGAATGAATCTCAGACTATCAAAGCTGGACAGGAAATCCACAAGGGTACGTGCCCACACAGACTTCTGAGGTTTGGCACAGGTAGTGATGGAGACTGTGAGTTATTACTGATTCTTCAAAAAGCCCAATATGTTGTCCCCATCTCTGCATTATGAGGTGGAGAGTCTAAAGTGTTATACTTCTTTCTTTTAGTTGAAATTATTTCAGTTCAGTGTTTTAACTCTGATTACATAAGTCTGATCAGATCTCTGGCTACCAGTTACAAATGCCTTTGATATTTAGATTTGGGGAAATGAATTAATTATCATGTAATAAATGCAGATTAGTAGACTTTTTTTGAAAACATGGGCTTCATGGATGGGGGAGGGACAATAAATGAGTGTAAATCCTTGATTTCTTTTGTGCAAGATGGGGGACTTCGAGGCTGTGGAAGATTAAATGATTTTCTCAAGGTCACACAGTGAGCCACTGGCAGAACAATGATTAGAACCCAAGTCTTTGACTCCCAGGGCTGTGTTGGTGCAGTGAAAGACACAGTTTGCTGCAGAACAGACATATATATACATGCTGTATATGACATTTGCATAACATATTACAGTAAAGACAGAATTCCAACTGAGATTCTCAGCAGGAAAATAACAATTACTTAATCAGGCTTCTATTTATACTTTTATTGTGAAGGTTGGGTTAAGATTCACGGGCTTGATTAAGAGTGCTGCCTACACATGAAAGTGTTTACTGAGCTGAGCTCCCTGGAGTGAAATTCAAACAAAATTGTGACATCCAAAGCACATTTTCATGTCCTGAAAGTCATGAATATCTTTATTGAGAGCCAAATCTCTACATTAAGACAAACAGTTATCCTTAAGGATAAACTGTAAACAGAGCCTGCCAGGACACAAAGATTTCTTCCTCTATGTTTAGTGGCATTCCAAAGTTAGCTCTGCCTTTAAACTTAATGAATATAAACATACCTAGAAAAACAAAATGAATGCTTCTGTGTACTTGAAAACATTATCATTTGCATTAGGGTATTTGATCCTTGGAATAATTTTACAGAGTTGGAGAAGCAGATATTATTATCTCTGTTTTACGCATAAGGAATCTGAAACCACCCAGGGTTCAAGGACTCCTGCAAGGTGTCAAAGTTTATCAGTGAAGAAAAGTACTAGCATGGAGGGGCGGACATTTTGCTTATTGCTATGTACAGTGCATGCTCCTCACTGCCTCCTATTGAATAAAGTGATTCACTACTAGGGAGCAGGGAATGGGGAACATGTCTGATAAGCAACCCTATGTTGGTGCGATCAAAGGCAGTTTGTTGCAGAAGAGGCAGACACGTGCTGTATGTGACATTTGCATCCCATATTAAAGACAGATGTACTCTGCTCTCTCTTTCCTATTGATAGCACCAATGGTCTGAGATGTGAGCTAAAACAGGAAAGTTTCTGATTTTTACAGAGCAGAAAAGGGAATAGAAGAGACCTAGCCAGGTCACCCAGTTCCTTGCAGCTGAATCTAAAGATAGGGCTGAGCTTCCTCTCGACCCTGCTGCCTGGCATGCGTGAATGGGGCATGACACCCCCTGGCCGAGCTGGGGCTGAGCAGCAGCCTGTACTGGATCTGTAGCCTCGGGCAAGTCACAGCAATCTGAACCTCAGCTTCCTTATGATCAAATGATCAAATGAAATAAAGGACCCAGGCTGCTTCTGTCTGACAAGCAGTAGGAGCCTTAAAACTAAAACTTATTTATCTTTGTGGGTACATCATTCCATTCATCAAATATGTATTGAGGATTTACTACAGCTCCAGCCTGGGTTAGGCAAAATAGGAAGAAAGCAAAAACACTCTCTGCTTGATTTATGATACATGTATAGACAATTCAAGACTAAAATCCCTGGCAAAGATATCGTTGTTTTTTAAGGGATTGCAAGAAAAGGTCATTGCATGACGAAAATATCAGTAATGTTCACTTTCCCAGTGGGACACAAAGTATAGGGGATATTTGGGCTCAGTAGATCCTGACACCTCCCCAGCTCGGTCCCCCACGTCTCCCAATCTGACCCTGTGGTTGAGTGAAAACAGGTTCCTCTGTACAGTGCTTCCTCTATCCTAGTTCTTGATGTGCTAGTAAAGGACCCTTCTAACTCCCTCACTGTCCTAGCCCTAACCTAGTCCCCCAGACTCCTGCTCTCCACTGAGCTCACTGCAGCTCAGGGTGCAGCCTCTGCTCTGTTGCACTGACTTTCACACTTTTTCTCTCTCCTTTCCAGGAACTGAAGTTTCTCTAACAGACAAGTAATTACTAGTGTGCTCGCCACACTCGACTCTGTGTTGGCACAACACCCACTGATGTACAGTAGCAGGCGGCTTGATAATGGGACATATTTAAGCTGATTGCCACTGGAGATAAGTGATGTCTCTGAATGGATGTGTTTTTGTTCAACTTGTGAAGGCAGAGGGGATGGGAAAGTTTTATTTTTTTTGCTTAAAAAAAGAGACATTTTGAGAATGGCTACACCTCCCAAGATTCTCATTTCAGATTAGGCTCTCAGGTGTACAGTGCAGCTGGAGGCTTCCGCTCCAGGCTCCAGGCGACGCCTCCGTTTGATATTCAAGCCTTTTGCAGACCTGCCCGAATGGCTGACGCTGACTGGCTTGCAGGCTCCGTGTCCTTGAGGACAGCTCTATTAAATGCAGCTTCTCTCTTCCACCTTCTCACTCCTCTCCGTCCTCTGCTCTGAGGTTCTGCTCCTCTTTGTTATCTCCCACCACCCGCCCTTTTCTCTTGCCAGTTTCACCCTCCTTCCCAGCCCCTCCTGCCATGATTCTCTCCCATTGTCTTTCTCTCCTTCCCAGTCTGGCTCTCCAAGCCCCTCCTACCCTTCCCTCTCCAGTGTAACTTTTGGTGTCTTCCCTCTTCCCACTCCCTCCCTCCCATGCATGGGTCTTGGGGGGGTGGGGATCCAAGCCTGGGGAGGCTCTCCGCTTTCTGGGACTGTGAGACTTATCCTTGTGGAGCAAGGCATCTTGACAAAAGCACCTTAGCTTTCCAGAGCTGCATCTGAGGAGGGAGACAGATGAGTGTCAAATGGTAGGATTTCACTTGGTAGGATGCTGGGAAACAGGCCTCAAGGTGCAACAGGGTGGTCCCCAGGAAAGGGGGAGGTTCCCTGCCCCACCCAAGGGAGGGTGGAGCTGAGCAGGAAGAGGAGAAGCTGCAGAAGAGACTGAGGAAGGAAGCAGGATGGAGCCAGGAGACCTGGAGGAGGCGCATGGAGCCTAGAGACACGTAAAGAAACTGCGCTTGTCTTTTGGTCGTGGACTGGGTGACACAGATGTGGGTGAGACCCGGGGAGGTGACAATGGCAGCTTTTATCTTGATGTTGATTTTGCTCTTTTCCTTCCGGGCTTGTCTGGTTGTTTGTGACCCTTTTTTGTGGGTCCCCACTGGAAGATGCTTTAGACTTGTAGCAGGCTTTGGGGCCTTGTTCTGGGCCGATCCCATATGGATGGACTTTTACCCACGAGGGGACGGGTAATTTGGGTGCTTCATTTAGAAACTAGACTCTTTGCCTTACCTGTATTGTTTCCTAGTTGTATTAAAGTTCCTTCCCATTAAAGTCTCATATGTTTTGTGTTGATGCGGCGGATGGCAGAACCCATTTAGAATAGGCAGGTTTGCGGGGCTTGGGCTACCCCTCTCCCTGTCCTATAACAAAGGGACAAGGAAGGGAATTAAGGAAGGAGGCAGAAGGAGACCCCTGAATCTGGGAGAATGAAAGGAGAGCTGGAAGACAAAATGGAGATGTTGGCGACAACTGCTTGACTTTGGAGCTAATAAGGAGGGAAAATTCATTAGTCACAGATTAAGCCGCTCTCCAGCCAGTTACCACCATTTAGATACAAAGATACCAAGGAGAAAGCAAAGCGCCAATCAATCTCTTAAAGGGGCCACTTGCTGGCATCTAATATCCAGGCAAGTGGCGGTGGGAGCGAGGTGATGACCGCTTTTGCAGTGGGTTCTCTGGGTGGTGCACGGAGAGGAGTGTCTTTATAAACACATTACACCTCATGGGGAGTAGGGAGAAATTCAATTAGGTTTGAATGAGAAAGGTAACTTGAATATCAATTAATTGTCTAATTGAAGATAATGGAGACCTGGGGGCACCCTGCCAGGCTGATTCCCACACCCAAATCCAGAGATTTTCCCAGGGATTAAAGATGCAATTTAATTACACATTTCTATTAGATTAGGCACTGATTGCATTCGGCACTCTGAGTTAATTACATAGTTAATTACACAGCCAATAACTTCCTTTGCCTAATAACCCTGCTGGATGCAGCCTGGTGCTGCGGAGGGGTCCTGTTCCTGTGATGGGCGCCCTGGGAGCCCAAGGTGGTAGGAGCTGTCTTCAGCAAGGGGACATGTGAATACTAATAGGGAATTATTTTAATTGTCCCTTGTTCTTGAAGAACAGTAAATTATTCTAATAACATTTACCATTGTATTCATTCATTATCTAAGGGTAATTAGGAATGAAGGCCTTCCAGGGGCCTCCCCTGTGGCACAAACAAGGCTGTGCTAACTGGGGCTGCCTTCCTTTGGGATGCCAGGCATATTGGGGGGCCACTTCCCCCTTTTCTTGGTCTCAGTGACTTCTGGGAGAGAGGTTTGCACTTACCAAAATACTTTCACTGCCTATTTCTTGCTTGATTAGAAATGAAGGAGGTAGGTTTCAAATCTGTTTTATTATCTGGGGTAGTGGGTTGGTTTTTTTGGGGGGGGGAGGGTGGTCCAGTGATTTGATCAGAAGAGCAGGCAAGTGGTATCCGTCAGAGCTGATTGGAGTCTAATATGGACTCCAAATTTCAATTTATCCCTCCACACTAGATTGATGCTCAACTCCAAATTTTTTATCCTGTGTTTTAATTCGAGTGTAAATGTGGTTTGAGGGTTTTGTTTTGTTTTGTTTTTTTTGAGGTTTTATATATATATATATATATATATATATATATATATATACACACACACACACACACACACTAAAATGGGATTCATTCATCCAGTTTTGTGGTGGAATAATGACCAGGAGTGAAATAATAACGATTTCCAAGACTTCCAGAAGCCACTGTCACCTTGGATCTTAGGTGGATGGGGTAAGAGAAGAGGAAACCAAGCATGGAAGGGTCTGGATTTCCTATCTACCTCCTTACCTGGATGTATTCCGAAGGCCTCCAGCAACAGCATCCCTAGTGAAGACAGAGATATCCTCGCCACCTGTAGGAGCGAACATTATCTGAGACAGGCAGTTTCAAACCGAGGACAGAGAAAGAAAAGAAACTTTTTTTGCCGGAAATAGATGCTGAGTGATGCTGGACAGACAGACCAGCCTGGGTTAAATGATCAAGACCAGCATATTAACGATTGCTGTAAACTGAATGCGTGTGCCCTCCCTCCCCAAATTTATAAGCCAAAGCCCTAACACCTCATGTGGTTGGATGTGGAGTAACAAATAGTTAAGATTAAAGGAGGTCACAAGGCCAGGACCCTCTCCCACAGAATTAGTGTCTCTAGAAGACGAGGCCCCAGACGCCTCTCCCATGGAAAGGCCCGTGAAAGGTCCGTGAGCACACAGGGCACTGCTATAAGCCAGGAATTAACTTTTCACCAGAAACTGACTTCCTGCCCCCAGAACTGTGAGAAAATAAATTTCTATTGTTTAAGCCATACAGTCTGGCCTTTTGTTGTGGAAGCCTTAGCAGACTAATAAAATGATAAGCAAATTTGTAACAGGGTGGTCCCCAGGAAAGGGGGAGGTTCCCTGCCCCACCCAAGGGAGGGTGGAGCTGAGCAGGAAGAGGAGAAGCTGCAGAAGAGACTGAGGAAGGAAGGAAGCAGGATGGAGCAAGGAGACCTGCAGGAGGCGCATGGAGCCTAGAGACACGTGAAGAAACTGCGCTTGTCTTTTGGTCGTGGACTGGGTGACACAGATGTGGGTGAGACCCGTGGGGAGGTGACAATGGCAGCTTTTATCTTGATGTTGATTTTGCTCTTTTCCTTCCGGGCTTGTCCAGTTGTTTGTGACCCTTTTCTGTGGGTCCCCACTGGAAGATGCTTTAGACTTGTAGCAGGCTTTGGGGCCTTGTTCTGGGCCAATCCCATTTGGATGGACTTTTACCCACGAGGGGATGGGTAACTCTGGATGCTTCATTTAGAAACTAGACTAGAAACTAGAAACTAGACTCTTTGCCTTACCTGTATTGTTTCCTAGTTTTATTAAAGTTCCTTCCCATTAAAGTCTCCTATGTTTTGTGCTGATGTGGCGAATGGCAGAACCCATTTAGAATAGGCAGGTTTGCAGGGTTTGGGCTGACCCTCTCCCTGTCCTATAACAAATTGAACACAACTATGACTCCCAAACAGCTCCATCCCCTCCATTGACTCTCCCCTCCCACAACACATGCTGCTTTATTCTCCATTGTGTTATTCTTTCTTTTTTTAAATAATAGCCAATTTGTATTCAATTTTTCCCCACCAACATCCCTTGTGTCCCTTTTCCTCCCCTCCCTCTTAACCCCGGAACCCTCAGGATATTTATTGATGTCTACTGGCTTTGTAAAGTGTTTTACATTATAAAATTATCTGCTCTGTAAATGTCCTGTATTAGTTTTTATCATTCTGACCTACTTTGCTGCATATAATTCTTTTTTAAATTCTTTTAAAATTTTATTTATGCATACAAGAACTGGGATGTAGGCCAAGGTCCCGGGTGGAGGGTAGGGTAAGAGGATTCACCAGAGATAGAGCGGGGAGCAGAACAGGCAGACCGACTGAAATACACTGCAGAGGGGAGCAGCGGGTGAGTCAGGAGAGGTCTGCGGTGCCATGTGGGTCACCTCCCTGGCCAGGATTGAACTCAGGCTGTAGTGGCTGCCGATAGCTTGATAGTGCTGAAATTTTAACCCCCGTGACACAGGGAGGCCCCTGCTGCATATAGTTTTTTCAAATCCCCTCTTTTGTTGAAAATGGCTGCATTTCCTCCTTTCTTATGGCTGTGTATCACTCCATGGTGTGAATGTACCACATCTTCTTGACCTAGTCATCTGTCTGTGAACACTTAGGCTGCTTGCATTGTAAATAATGCTACCGTGAACACCGTGGACCATATATATTGATGGTTTCACACTCTGTGGGTATATACCCCAAAGTGGGATTGCCAGGTGGTGTGGTATTTCTATTTTCAAGGTAGATTTTTTTAAAGGTAGATCCAGGTTGCTTTCTATGGCGACTGCACCAGTTTACACTCCCACCAACAGTGTGACAGGTCTCCTTTTTCTCCACATCCTTTAATGTAATAATATATACTATATAACATATAATATGCAATGTAATATTATAATAACTCCCTATTACTATTGGATTATTGTTGATATCTTCCTTAACTTCTATTATTGTCTTATTTATCTTGGTGCACTATCATTCAGTACATTTATACTAGCAATGTTATTTCTTGTTGTATTAGACCTTTAATCATAGTATAGTGTTATCTCTTCTTATATTTCTTAATTAGCAGTTCATTTTATCAGATATAAGCAGAGCTGGTCCTGATTTATTTTGGTTGCAATTTTCATGTAAGTAGAGGCTTACTTACATACACATTGTCTTTGTTGGTGGGTTTCTTGTAAATAGCAGAAGGTTGTACTTTGTTTTGAAATCCATTCAATCATTCTACATTTTTTGATAGTAAAGTCAAACCATTTACATTTGAAATGATTTTTGAGGTGTAAGTGCTCATGCCATTTTGTTATAATTTTTGTTTTTCTTCTTTTTTATTTTTTGAGCATTTCTTGGTTTTTTTTTTAAGTTTCATTTTCCTTGTCTTATGTGTTTTTTTACTATTTCTTTTTCAAGAGTTCTACTAAGAGTAGTATATGATGGACTATTAGTGTGACTTATTGAAAGTTCTTGTCTCTGACTGGTTCTGATGGGCCATATCTTTGCTTTCTTCCTCCTCTCCCTCCATGTGAGTGATTTAGGTGTCTCTTTCCTCAATATTCATTGTTCTATTGCTTTATAATAATTTCTTTCAAATGTGATTCGATATGGATAAATTCTCTTAGTTTTTGCTTTACAATGAAGCTCATTATTCTTCCCTCTGTGTTATTTGTTAATGTTGCTGAGTAATGGATTCTGAGCTGGAAGACTATTTCTTTAAGTTGTTTAAATACCTCCTTCCAGTGCCTTGGTGCTTGAAGTGTTTCTGCTGAGACATCTGCTGACTTTCTGACTATGTTACCATAGAGGTCATCTATTTGTCTCTCGATGTTTTTAATAGTCTCTCCTTGTCACTGTTTCTCAACAGCTATATTGTGTCTTGGTGTGTATTTTTGCAGTGTTATTTTGTTTGAAATTCTTTGGGCCTCTTGGAACATAATGCCTGGTTCGTTTCCCAGATTGAGGTGATCTTCAATAATTACTTTTCTAAATAGACATTCTATGCTTTTCTCCATCTGGGATTCCCATGATATGGGTGTCATTTCCCTTTAAGTTGTTCTCGGGAGCTCTTATCCTGTTTTTATTTTTTATTCTTTTCTCTTGACATTGCTCTATTCATGTGTTCTACAACATTGTACTTTGGAGCGCATTAATTCTCTCCATTGCTTCTGTTTGTCTGCTATTGAGGCCATCAACTGTATTTTTAAAATCAGTTAGTGTTTCTTGGTGCCATTATTTATAATTGCAGATGCCTCATGTTTTCCTTATCTTGATTCTGTTTTTTTTTTAATTCTCATTGTTTTTTTTAAATATTTAATTTTTTATTTATATAAGAGCTGGGTACAGGCTAGAGGCATTGGGAGGGTGAGAGGAATCACCAGAGAGAGCGGGGAGCAGAACAGGCAGACAGGCCGAAAGCATTGCTGAGGGGAACAGTGGGCAAGACAGGAGAAGTCTGCCACGTCATGCGGGAATTCTCTCTGACCGGCCAGGAATCGAACCCACACTGCAGAGGCTGCAGACAGCTTCACAGAGCGGCGCTCAACCCACTGCGCCACGGAGGAGGCCCTTCATTGTTTTTTGTTTCCTAAGCCTTGCCAGAAGTATGGCCCTGAACTCCCCTCTGCCATTCTGTCATGACTCTGCTAATTTGGGGCTCCTTTCAGGGTTTTAGTCTTTTGCTCTGGTATTACGGTATGTTCTTTCACCTCCTGTTGCCTTTGTACCTGTTAAAGTAATCTGAGGACTGGGACAGGCGAGCAGGGGTAGGTTATAAAAGGGGACCAGGCAAGAGGGCAGAGGGTCACTGCCAGCAGGCTCAGGAATTTGAATTTCCTACTGTGCTGTGGGTGCAACAGTTGTGTGAGGGGGAGCCATATTGATCCCCTCTTCTTGCCACCTCTTCTTTTTTAGTTTCTCTTATAATGTGGTGTCAATTTCCACTGTAGGCTCTTTTTAAGCATTAGATGCAGCAATGGGCACATTGTAGTTGATATGGGGTAAGGTGAGAAGTCATTGTCTCTGGTTTTCTAGCACAGAACCTTATCCCAGGGCGTTTGCTCCTGTTGTGGACAGGTGCTTGAACTCTAGTTTGTTGAAATGTTTCTTTGTTTTGGTTGTAGCCCTGGAGTGGGATTGGCAGGTGTTTTGAATATCTCAGACAGGACGTGGAGTAGTAATCTCCTCTAAGAAACCCAGGTGCTCTGACCCTATTCAGGCTCCAATTGTTTTATATTGAGAGCCTGAGATTCAATCAAACAAGCAACCCTCCTTGTGTTCTCCCCTCCCTCTGCCCCCACTGCAGCTCTCCAACCATGCACTCTCTGTCCTGGATGCCATCCCAGCTTTTGGAGAGGCCTCTGTGCTGCTGCTACCACTGCTACTTCCAGAACAGCCCCCTTTCCTGTCCTCCATGCAACAACTCACAACACAGAGTGTGGGAAGGTCACACAGGATTGGTCACGTGTGGGTTAAAGAGTCACACCTTATTCCAAAGGAGGCTGGGGAAGTGACTTGTCTTTTTATACCCTAATAGAAGGTGGATCCTGCCTTCTTCTGTGTAGAATGTGCACATTAGGAGACACCCAAACTTAGGAAGCACATTCAGGTACTGGAAAACCAAAAAATGGGAAAATATCTGCAACCAAAAATTTTTAAAAATATATACAGAATGATGCAAGAGGATTATAGTGATTTCTTGAAGCAGAAATGCAAGTGGTATTGATAATTAAGACAGGAGAAGATAGAAAAGAGGTGGAATATTAAATTCTTATTCCAATTGAGAAAATTGAGATTTCCTTCACTCATAGGATCAAAGAAGATTTAAATGAATTAAAACCAGTTGCCTACAGTAACCCTGTTAGCTAGGGACAAGCAGGGGTTTTCATCATCTCACCTGATGCTTTGTTCTCCTGGTGTCCTGAGCAGGCTCCTAGGAAATTCTTCCCAGTCCTGGCAGCCCCAGACCCTGAGCAGTCTTCACTAAAGAGCACAGATGTGTCCTCTACCATGTGCTGCTTGAATCAAAGGCTCCTCCTGTTACAGGCAGCCCCAATATGAAATGGGTTGCCTGACTGTGGGTCCTCACCTATGCACTTAAAAGGGACTTACACTGCAGGCACATGCAAAAGGTTAACAAAGGTTTATTTACAAGGGGAGGGGAAATGAGGAAATGTACAACTGAGGGAGAAAAGAAGGAGATAAATTCTTAAATGCATCCCACCCATTCTGCCGACCTGGAATCCCAAATGACTCACCAAAACCAAACCTGCCTGGCCAAGAGCACGAGCTGAGAGAGTGAGACTCCACTAACATGGCTGGTTTTATTTAAAAACAGAGAAAATGGCTGCTTAACTCCGCCCTTAGGTCCTCACAACCTCCCTTTGGGGATCATGGGATTTGTAGTTCCCAGTGTCTTGATGGAGTGGGGGTGGCATCCCCAAAGCCTATATGGAGTTTGCTCAGGACATCCTTTCCCAGGACATCAGAAGGGGCTGACTGGAAAAAATATTAAAATCTAGATGAGCTGGGCCTCCCCTGGTGGCACAGATGGTTGAGCACAGACCTGTAAAGCTGTCGGCAGCCTCTGCAGTGCGGGTTCAATTCCGGCCGGCCAGCGAGGGTCCCACATGGTGCAGCAGACCTCTCCTGTCTCGCCCGTGGCTCCCCTCAGCAGTGTATTTCATCAGTCTGCCTGTTTGTTACCCACTCTGTCTCTGGTGAATCCTCTCACCATCCCGCGAATTGGCCTATACCCTGGTTCTTATATAAATAAATAAATAAATCTTAAAAAAAATCTAGATGAGCACTTCCATTGTTGTTGGTTTGGGCTTGGGCAAAAGTAATGCACATAAACATGGTGATTGAAGTTCTGTGTGGATTCTCCAGCCCTCCCGGCATCCATGCCCTTGCGAGGGCCTCGTCATGGGCCTTGCCTATTTTCGCTTGTTCTTTTGTGCTTCTGCTGTCACCATGAGAACATGCCTAACTTGCAAAAGGGCCCAGGAGAATGGAGCACAACCTTTATAGCAGAACCCAGCCTAGATGAACAATCTCTCAGCCAAAATGCAGAGGTGAAACCAAAAATAAACCACTGTTGCTCTAAACCACTGGGTTTTAGGAGGGGTCTGGAATGCATCCATAACTGACCTGTATACAATATGCCTTAGTCTCTGTCTCAGCACTTGGCTTATAGTTCAAGATCCAGCAGAGTGGAAATCAATCTCATCCCAAGACAGACATGCACACACATACCCACATTTGCACACACATATGTATACACACAGGCATGCAAAGCACAGTCAGAAGAAATTTGCGTGAGCTTGCAGCTCTGACCATGTCCAGAGTGGGTCCAGTGAATAGCACAGCAGACAGTACCCCATCACTGCCTTGGCAGCCTTTACTTCCTACACTCAACCCTCCTAGTACCTCGTCTACCCACTTGGCTGACCATGGGCTCAGGATTGAGCTCATCCTGAGCCCATGGGAAGAAGATGAGTAGAGGAAGACAAGGTGACAAGAATCAGAATGAGTAACACATCTGGGTGCTGATGATCGGTGGCTGCTGGAACGTGCCAAAAGCAGCCTGCACATATGGGGGTTCTCTGTACCCTCAGGATTTGCCAAATAAAAGGCTGGTAGGGGGACAGGTTAAACATTACTGTGGTCATGTCAGTCATAGAGATGGCCTACAAATTTGTGAGTGGGGGAGGAATGGGGGAGAAAGTGACCGAAGGAAGAGATTGAGTGGAAGAGTGAGCCCCCAGCCAGAAAACAGCCCCATACCATGAAGATTATGAGGAAACACATGAGGAAAGCAACATGGCATTTCAGCAATGCATGTCCTTGAGCCTGAGCTGCTCAGCTGTCTGTTCGGAGAGGCTGGTTGTTGCATTTTAATGTCACAGGGGGCTAACCTATGCCACCTACCCCTGCTGTGAAGGTACGGGCTGGCATGACCTGAGACACACCAGCAGCTCTCTCTCCAAGTATCCATGGAGCCCCTATGGGGGTGGCACTGTTCTTTGGTTTGGTCCACCCTGCTGAGGGACCAGGTGGGTAGGGGCTGCGTGGGAGCTGTGCCGGGTGCTGGGGTGCCTGGAGGGCTGCTGACTGGGAGGATGAAAACCTGGCGGCTAAATCTCCCCCGTCTTCAGGAGCCCTGAACCATGGAGGGAACACAAGGAGCACATTCCAAGGAAACACTTTATCACCAAGAGACAACATATTGATCATGGATTCCAGGCAGCTGATTTCTCAATTCAGGATGCAGTGAACGTTTTAATAAATTCCTTTTCTGCAGGGAAGATAGAGATCCCAGGTTTCTGAAAGCCGGCTTCAGAGGGAGGGCAGCCCACAGATTCCTGCCAGAGGAGGAAGAGGAGGCAGAGCCAGGCCCACCCTGGGACTCTCCTCTGGGATTTGAAAGAAGCTTCCCTGGAGCAAACCTCTTGACTTTATGATTCTGCAAATTAGGCAGGTATGCTGTAGCTTGTCATTGCATTCCCATGTAATATTCACTTTAACTGATTCTCCTAAACAGTCATGGAGACCCCCTGATTTTTTTTAGACACTTAAGACTCTAGAGTTGATCTGGGAAGCACGTCTGACCTGGCTGGAAAAATAGAATGGAAAAGTCAAACCAATAAAGGATGGAACCAAGAAGCTTTTCTCAGCTGCTGCGTCTTTCTGGGAGAAAAGCTCTTCCTGCAGCCCTTCACTTCTGGGCTGAAGGAGACCCCCAAGAAGCAGGTAGACCATTTGGTGACTTTCAATCGGCAGAGGTACCCTCTGTAGACTCTGCGGGCTGATGGGGTGATAAGGAGTTGTTCCTGGGATTCTCAGTCCTCGAACCTTCTCAGGTCATAAGAATGGCAGCGAACTTAGGTTGCCAAGGCCCAGGAGGGAAAGCTGGGTGCCCCAGGCAGCACCACTGTTGGGATTACACCTCTAGTTTGCCTTCCAGTTTCATTTTGCATTAACCAGGCCTCTTCCTCTGAACTGGGAGAGCTATTCCAGGTGCTCTTTATGGATCAAGCATTTTCCAGATGGATCTGGCTCTGCCACTTTTTGTCTGTGTCACCTTGAATAACATACTTAACCTCTCCGTGCCTCCCCTTTCTCATAAGTAAACCAGGAGAGCCAAAGCCTACCACGAGTATGATGACTCAAGTCATGTATCAGAGTCCTTAGCATCTGACATCTACTGAAGATATTATTGAGTTTTCCTTACACTCCAGACATTACTGTGCTTCACACAAATGTTTTAATTTAATCCTCATTAGAACCCTTTGTGACAGGAACCCTATCATCCTCATTTTTACAGATGAGAAGCTGGAAGCATGGAAGGGCAAAAGATACTTCCTAGGGCTACACAGCTGGTACTTGGAAATACCAAAACTCACACGTAGGCATTCTAGGGAAGCAGCTGTGTTCAACTGTGTCCTCTCCTGCTTGGATCCAAGTAGTTCTGGGTGTCCTAGTGTTAAGAAAAAGGATGTCCTGAGCTAATTCCATGCAGGCTTTGTGGACTCCACCCCCACTTCAGACCAAAGCCATCAGGACATTGGGAAAGACAAATCCTGTCACCATCAAAGGGAAGGTGGCTGGGACCTGAGGGTGGAGTTAAGCAGCCAGGGTTGGTATAAAAACCAAACATGTGGGCCTTGGGGTCTCTCGCTCTCTTGTTCACCTCCTGGCTTCATGGCTCCTGACTCGCGGCCAGCTCTCAGAGTGCCTTTTGGGATTCCAGATCGGCGGATCGGGTAGGACGCATTTAAAACTTTGTCTTCCACTTTTCTCCCTGAGTTGTACATTTCCTCATTTGCCCTTCCCTTGTAAATAAACCTTTCATTAACCTTTCGTGTGTGCCTGCAGTAGAGTATTGATAAGTCCTTTTAAGCGCGCGGGTGAGGACCCACAGTCAGGCACCCCGTTTTGTATCGGGGCTGCCCTGTAACACTAGGAAGAGGCACACAAAGGAGCGAGGGTCCTAAAGATTCTTCATATTGCTTCTTGGTGATTTCTTTTCTTCTTCTTCTCTTACCAGAAAAAGCTTCTTCTCTTTGGTTCCAATCCTGTTCATCACCAATAAGAAGATTCACAGAATTAGAGAGAAAAAGGACCATCCCTGAGGCTCTCAAACTCCAGAATTAAGTTATCAAAGACATAGGGTTTGGTCATCACTCCAAAGATTTTAGCTCTAAGCTATCCTTTCCTTGTCTGGGAGTAATTTGCTCCCTTGAGGAGCAAAAACAAGTCTGAAGGAGTGATGTGGCAGCTGGAGAAATTAACCTAACATCTGGGGCAGCTGAATAGTTCAATGCACCGTGTTCAAAGGCCAAAAACTCAAATAGGCCATTTGGCAATCCAATTTCAGAACCCCAGCAGGTGATGACATTCTTGTTCTAGGTCCAAGATGGAAATAACAGTAACTCACATTGTCACTCTAACTCTTGTTCATGACAGATTTTGCTAGCTGATCACAGTGCCATATTCTCCTGGGTATTAGGCTTCAGTGTTTTTTCTCATCTACCTTGTGTTAACCCTTGAGAAGAGATTTATCTTAGGGGTAGGGAAGCAGGATCCAATAACAAAAACAGAAATACATATATGAGTTTAGGCAGGGCTAGAGGCTCTATTCCTTTTAAGGAACTTGAAAAGTCAAGGTATATTTTAAGTCAACATGGTGGTGGGAAGAACTATTATAAAGCAGACAACTTAGGAAAACAAGGGTCAGACTCACTTTAACCCTTAGTTACTTAAGGAAGTAATGTTTACCTTCCAATACTTTTCAGAATATAAGACTTACCTCCCTTAATTAAATACAAATGCCCCCAATCTTAGAGAAGTTCCATCTTATAGCTAGGGGCACCAACCAACCTGCTATGAGCAGCCAACGTAGGCAAGGAAAGAGAGATGAGGCATTAGCTGACACTGGCACCACAGAGATGAACACACACAGAGCTCTACACCCATGCCCAGTCTAGACGTGGACCCCCTCCCAGGTGAAAATGTTTTTTTACCCCTCCCATTTTAGCCCCTCCCATTGCTGAAATGCCCAGAGGTGGGGAACAGTGGATCTGAACTTAGGTTGTATTGAAATTTGGGATAGCTCTTCTCATATGCAGGAAAGAGTTGAAGTTGTTCTTCATTTCTTCCTGTGGAGCTTATTTATTTAGTGATAAGTACATTGGTTTACTTTGATCCTAGTCCTGCCACTGAGTAGCTGGTAGCTTGGCAAGTCCCTTAATCTCTTTAAGTTTTAATTTCATTATTTATAAAATAAATAATTTTGAAATCTGTGTCTTAGGGTAATATAATCTCAAATAGGATAATTATGCAAAATTATTAATTACTTTATTTAACACAATACACAAAGTATGTGTTTGACTATTTTTATCAGGGAAGAGTTTACAGAGAAAAAGTTTGTTGAGATATTGAACATTTTCTAATATGCTCTATACCAAACATTATTCTAAGCATTTTGCATGCATGAACACATTTAATCCTTATAAGAACTGTGGAGGTTGATTATATGGATGAGCCCTGCTAAAGGACTCCTTGTAGTCTCTCACTTTATAATATGATTCTCTCCCCAAATAGATTGGGTCTATTTACCTACCACTTGAAACTGACCTTAACTTATGAGTTTCTTTGACCAGAATAATGTGGTAAAAGTATGCTGTGCTAGTTCTGAATCTCCCATACATCTGTCCCTTGAAAATTTGCCATTGCCATGAAAACAAGTCTAGACTATCTGGAATAAGCTCAAGCCCAGTTGTTACAACTGAGGGCCAACAGTCAGTTAACCCAAAATGTGTGTGAGAGACTCATCTGAGATCAGCAGAGCCACTTCCCTGTCTGCTGACACATGAATGAGACCAGATCTATCCAGCTGACCCCTCAAATTGTGAGCAATAATAAACACAAATTTTAAGCTAATGAGTTTTGAGGCAATTTGTTACATAGAAATCAGTAACTGATACAATGATTTTAAGAAATAAAGTTGAAAAAAATGAGGAACAGAAAGATTAAACAACTTGCCCAAGGTCACACAGCACATAAGTATCAGAATTAGAGTACAAAGTCAGGCTACTTAGCTCTACAATTGTTAGGGGGAAAAGGATGTCCCAAAGCTAATTCCATACAGGCTTTGTGGACTCCACCCCCACCCCAGACCAAAGCCAAAAGACAATGGGAATTCCAAATCCCATCACCACCAAAGGGAAGGTTGCTGGGACCTGAGGGTGGGGTAAAGCAGCCAGGTTTGGTATAAAGCCAGACACGTGGGCTTTGGAGGGGATCCCCCATTTTGGCTCTCCGCCAGCTCTCAGTGTTCAGCCAGCTCGGAGAGTGCCTTTGGGTTTCCAGATCGGCGGATCGGATAGGGCACATTAAAGACTTTATTTCCCTATTTTCTCCCCGAGTTGTACATTTCCTTAATTCCCTTTCCCTTGTAAATAAACCTTTTATTAACCTTTTGTGTGTGCCTGTAGTGGAGTATTAATAAGTCCCTTTTAAGCACGCGGGTGAGGACCCACAGCCAGGCAACCCGTTTTATATCGGGGTTGCCCATAACAGTTTGGCGCCCAATGTGGGGCTCGAACCCTCAACCCTGAGATTAAGAGTCTCATGCTCTAGTGACTGAGGGTAAGGACCCACAGCCAGGCAACCCGTTTTATATCGGGGTTGCCCCATAACAGAATGAGGTGTTTACAGAGCCTTTTGGAAGTACCACCTTCTTCTGCTGTTGAAATCCATGAAAGGATGTTCTCATTTATAACACATTTTTTGACCAAGAAAGCAACAGCAGGAGTGATGAGAAGGCCTACCCTAGAATTGAAATACAGGTTCTTCTATTTGGCAAATCCAAAATATTGGACTACAGTACTGTTACAAGGCAGGGAGAAGAACATCCCAAAACTGCCTTCTCTAAACAGTTTCTGCCCTTCGCTGCATCAAGGCAAAACATATAAGACCTTTAATGGAAAGGAACTTTAATACAATTAATGTGCAATATAGACAAGACAAAGAATATAGCTTCCAAATCTAGCACCCAAAATTACCCAACCCCTTGTGAGTAAATGTCCAGCCAAACAGGGTTGGCCCAAAGCAAGGCCCGAAAGCCTGCCACAAGTTTAAAAAGCACCTTCCGGTGGGGACATATAGAAAAGGGTAATAAACAGTCAGACAAGTCTGGGAGGAAAAGAGCAAAATCAAAATTAAGATAAAAGCTGCCATTGTTAACCTCCCCAAGGGTCTCTCACCCACATCTGTTTAAACAAGCCCAGGACTAAGAAGCAAGCACAGTTTTCTACATGTCTCTGCTCCATGTGCCTCCTCCAGGTCTCCTTGCTTTCCATCCTGCTTCCTTCCTTCCCCAATCTCCTTTCCAGCTTCTCCTACATGCTCAGCTCCACCCTCCTTTGGGTGGGGCAGGGAACTTGGGAACTTCTCTTTTCCTGGGGACCACCCTGTTGCAGTACAAGTCTCAATGACCCTATTAGTCACAAAGTGTCCCAAGCAATGACTGTGCAAAGTGACTGCTTCTATAATTCAGATTTTCATGGGGACAGATAATCCCTTTCCTTCTATTTTTTTTTGTTTGCTTTTTCTTTTTTAATTAAATATATTTATTTATATATATATTTTTTACATTGTTGTTCATTTCTGTATAATGTTTGATTTTTCCTCTCAGGTGTAATCCCCATAAAATTCCCTCTGCAAACTCACCCATAAACTGTCTATTTTTTTTGAGGCTTGTTAATAGCCTTGCCAGAAGTATATCTGCCACTGCCTAGAGGTAAGTGTGGGGAGAGAAGGAGAAGAGGGACCAGCAGATTCAAGGGAGGGGCAGGGATATCCAGGGCCTCTCAACCAAGAAAATGAGGCATTCAGTAGTGAACAATGGGGAATAACTAGGAGGAGGAGGAGGTGACAGGTCTGTTTCCTGGGAGACAGCCTCACTATTCTGCCTGCTAAGCCCCCTCTGTCATCTGCCCTCCCCTGTGAGGCACCAGACCTTCCCTCCATCAGCATCCAAAGCCTGGAGGAGTATTTACTCCAATCTCCCTCTGGGGCATCCTGGTCTCCTCCCCTGCCTCAGGGTGGGGAGGAGAGTCAAAGACAGCCTGCAGACTCCCTCAACCCTGTGGGGAGGGGAGGCCAGGACACAGCTCAGGATCTTTTTTCCTTAGAGTCAGGCTGAAGTGCACACCAGGTAACCATAAGGTAATGAACGAGTCCAGTGGCAGGCCACATTTCGCCATGTAGGGATGTGGTCTGGGAAGAGAAAGCACCACTGAGTCCTGAGCTGGCAGATCAGTTCTTTTAAGTCCTTTTTTGTTTTTTTTTTTTTTTTTTTGGTCCCCAGGGCCATTCATGGGTAAGGAAACTGTGGCATAGAAATATGAGGGTGACTTGTCCAAGATCACACAGGCAGTTTTAACAAAAGCAAGTCTCAGACTCAGGTCCTTAGGTCCAAATTGCAGGAACTCTCCATGACATGGTGCAGAGAGAGATGGGTGTGCTGACTGGGTGCTGCAGGTTTATTTTTAACTCACCAGTTGGCAGCAGTCCAGAGCACCCTCCAACCAAATTAAGAGCCTCAGTCACCTCAACTCCAATGTGACTTATTTTTCTGCCCAAGGTCCACACAGGAGGGTCTTATCACTGGGCTCTTGCTGCCTTGACATGACAATGCTGATGTTGTGTGTGTGTGTGTAAATGTAGGGTGTGTGTGTCGGTATATGTGAGTGCACAAGAGTGGTGGGTGGATGCAGTGTGTATGAATGCGACAGGTATGAGTATGTGGTGTGCATGGGTGTGTTCTGAGAATGTGAAAAAATATGCCATGAGAGTGTGTTGTGAAGGGTGGTGTGTGTGAGTGTGTTGAGTGGTGTGTGTGAGTGTGAGAGTATGAGTATGCTGTGTGGTGTGTGAAGGGAGTATGAGTGTGGGATGTGTGACTGTGAGAGTTATGATGTGAGAGATTGAGTGTGGGGGGTGTGACTGTGACCGTGTTTTATGTGGTGTGAGTATTGTGAGTGTATGTGTGTGTGGTAGTTGGGATGACAAAGGGAGCTGGCTCAAGGCTGGCATCGAAGATGGCTGCGAGTCCAGCAGGACAAAAGATAAAGAGGGAAATTACTGCTTCGAGAGGCAGCTCCTACCTGACTCAGATCGCAGAAATGTCAGCTCATCCCTGAGAGGCTGAAGAAACACAGCGGAATCTATAAGGACTTAATTACAGCTGCTCTCATCACTGCAGCATGAAAGCCCTAACAGTTTCTTCTGGAGCTTGAATTTTTCACTGAATGGTGGAAAAGGCTGAGAAGGAGATTGGCAATGGCTTTGCCTGTGTGCCCTCACCAGGGCCCAGAGCATGCCCACCTACTCTCATTCGGCAGTGGGGATCTCTTCACCAACCTGGTCTGATTAGCCTCAGGCTCTTGCAGTTCTAGGAGGAGATCAGTTCCATTGCGCAGATGGGAGAAACAAAGGCACAGAGTGAAGGGCTCAGAGAATATTAGCTCAAAGGCTATAAAGTTTTAAAATATTTTCTTGAGCATCAGTGATATGCCATATGTGGAGCAGCTGGCTCAGAAGTCCCGGCCGACATGGTTGCTGTTTGGGGCTGTACCAGGCAGTCGGGCACTGGCAAACCATTAAATCTCAGGGCCTTTTACCTAAACACTACTCTGTTACCTGAAGTAAGATTTGGTCATAAAACCACTGTATACATTCTACATGCTTTTCTCCCCTACTCACCATGTACGGAAGCTAATTGGTTATCAGAGATAGGATCTAGGTATTTTACAGCTACTCTAGGTTTGTCTTTATTTCTTATTTTATTTCTTTTTTTTTTAAATTATGTGTTTAGCCAATCAGTTAGTTTGTCACTTTATTTGTCCATTGCAGGGGGTCAGAGTTGTGCTTCCCATTATTCTCATTCAGGACCCAAATATTCCACTATGAAGAAACTGCTGCCCACGATGATAGGCTTGGAGCTTGGAAACCACATATTGGATCTTAATGATGGGGTTGCGGGGTCCTTGGGTTCACCCTGGGAAAGTTTTTGCCAGAGCTCCTGTTTTGGCAGCACACGGCAAGTTCCCAAGGCGAGTTTCTCCATGAGACAGAGAAGCTAGTTATATTTAAAAAGCAGGTTTGGGCCTCCCCGGTGGCGCAGCGGTTGAGCGCTGGGTTGCGAAGCTGCCCGCAGCCTCTGCAGCACCGGTTTGATTCCCGGCTGCTCCCCGGCCACCAGAGGAGGGTCCCACATGGCGCGCAGACCTCTCCTGCCACCCGCTGCTCCCCTCAGCAGTGTACTTCGGTCCTTCTGCCTGCTCTGCTCCCTGCTCTGGCTCTGGTGAATTCTCTCACCCTCCTACGCCTCTGACTGTACCCAGTGCTTGTATAAATAAATAAAAACAAATCTTTAAAAAAAAAAAAGAAAAAGAAAATCAACTTTTAAAAAAAAAAAAGCAGGTTTATTAGGGAAAGGGACAGGTTTTGCTAAGAGGCCTGCATGGCTATAGGTGGGCAGCCTTAAGGAGAGCTGCCTCCGCTGAGGGAGGTCAGTGAAGAGAAGTCCCAGCAGGGGCCATGTCACAGGCAGGCAGGGAGGCTGCTGCAGGTCACAGGCAGGCAGGGAGAGAGTGGGTGAAAAGAAGCACCTGCATAGTCACAAGAGGGCAGACTGAGTGCTGCCCTGAGGCTGTGCAGAGACTGCACTGATAGAGTCCTTTTCTCTTTGGGAGGGGTCACTCCTTTGTGGAGTAGCCTGTTTGTTGCTGATTTGGGATAACTAGGCAAAACCAGGAAGGGACCAGAGATTCCAGGGTGGGCCCAATCTCCATATCTTTACCCTCAGGTCTGTGCTCCACTCCCTGCAGTATCTGATCCTGCTTGGGTCTCATGCCTTGTGATAAAGCACTGGTGCCTGAGGCTCACGACCTCCACAGCTGGGTTAATGGTTATGTTATTCCCCTCGACCCCCACCTCCTTGTGTGAGTCAGGTTTTGGTCTTGGGGCACCTCCTTTCCAGTCTTTCTATTCTTGTCCTTCATCATTAACACCCACTAACACTCACGTAGAATTTTCACTCCTCACTTTTGCGTAGAATTTTCACTCCTCACTTTTGTGCACAAGCCATTGCCTTCCCTCCCCCCAACTCCAAGTATCCAGCATCGTTGGTCCTATAATGCGCCTCGAGAAAGACTGGGTGTCTGGCCATGCTGATAAGTACTATGGAGGCCATTTGTGGGCTGCAGGATCAGCGAATATTAGAGATGGGAGAACTTAAGAGGCCAGATGATAGATCTTTCTAATTTGCAGAAGTCCAAGGCTCAGAAAGAAAATAATTTACCCCCCAATACAGGTCTGTATGTCCTAATAGACTCAGATCACAGAAATGTCAGCTCATTCCTGAGAGGCTGAAGAAATGCGGTGGAATCTGTAAGGACTTAATTCCAGCTGCTCTCATCACTGCAGCATGAAATTCCTTGCTTGAAACCATTCAGAGGCCCTCCATTGTTATTAGGATGAAGAATAGCCCTTCACAGAGCCCCCAGGAGCCCCCAGAATTGGGCCTAGCCACCTCTCAGGTCCCACGTGGCTGTGATGGAGGACAAGAATAGAGAGACTGGAAAGGAGGTGCCCCAAGACCAAAACCTGACTCACACAAGGAGGTGGGGGTCGAGGGGAATAACATGACCATTAACCCAGCTGTGGAGGTCGTGAGCCTCAGGCACCAGTGCCTTATCACAGGGCATGAGACCCAAGCAGGATCAGATGCTGCAGGGAGTGGAGCACAGACCTGAGGATAAAGATATGGAGATTGGGTCCACCCTGGATTCTCTGGTCCCTTCCTGGTTTTGCCTGTTACCCAACATCAGCAACAAGCAGGCCATTCCACGGAGGAGTGACCCCTCCCAAGGAGAAGAGGACTCTATCAGTGCAGTCTCTGCACAGGCCCGGGGCAGCACTCCCACTCCCCAACAGTGACTATGCAGGTGCCTCTTTTCACCAACTCTCGCCCTCCGCAAGGCAGCAGCTTCCTGCCTGCCCGTGACCTGTCAGGTCCACCTGCCTGTAGCCACGCAGGCCTCTCTTAGCAAAACCTGTCCCTTTTTCCTTTCCCTAATAAACCTGCTCTTTAAATATAACTGAAGTCTCTGTCTCGTGGAGAAACGCGCTTGGAGAACTCGCCACCGCGTGCCATTGAAACCGGAGCTCTGGCGAAACCTTTCCCAAAGTGAACCCAAGGACCCCACAACTCTACACAACTCCAACAGCTGCACTTCCTCTGGCTTTTCTTGATTCCTGGGACGTGCCCAGCCCCTACCTCAGGGCCTTGGCTCTTCCCACTCCCTGCCCAGAGCGCTGACCTCATTGCCTGCTCATTCCCTGGCAGCTCTTATCTGTCCCTTCACGTCTCTGCCGATGTAGCACAGCCTCAAAGAACCCTCCCCAAACCCCAAGACCACAACAGATTTCCCCTTATGTTATCAGGTAGAATGAGGGGCATCCCGAGATCCACAAATCTGGCTGCCCTAAATGAGTTCTGCCTTAATCTGTTACAGGGCAGAGAAAGGGGCCAGACCCAGCCCAGACCCCCCAAACCTGCCTATTCTAAACGAGTTCTGCCATCTGCCGCATCAACACAAAACATATGAGACTTTAATGGGAAGGAACTTTAGTACAATTAGGAAACAATACAGGAAAAGCAAAGAATATAGTTTCTAAAGCAAGTACCCAAAGTTACCCGTCCCGTCATGGGGAAAAAGTCCACCCAAGCAGGATTGGCCCAGAGCAAGGCCCCAAAGCCTGTCACAAGTCCAAAGCATCTTCCAGCGGGGACCCACAGAAAAGGGTCAGAAACAACCAGACAAGTCCAGAAGGAAAAGAGCAAAATCAAAACCAAGATAAAAGCCGCCATTGTCACCTCCCCTGGGGTCTCTCACCCACATCTGTGTCACCCAGTCCACGACCAAAAGGCGAGCGCAGTTTCTTCACGTGTCTCTCGGCTCCATGTGCCTCCTCCAGGTCTCCTTCTGGCTCCATCATGCTTTCTCCCTTCCTCAGTCTCCTCTGCAGCTTCTCCTCTCCCTGCTCAGCTCCACCCTCCCTTGGGTGGGACAGGAAACCTGGAACCTCCCCCTTTCCTGGGGACCACCCTGTTACACCACCACATAAAGACAAATCACACTCTTAATGTGTAAGACTGTCAGTAGAAAATAATTTTAATAGGATTAGTGTGCAATAGAGAGAAGAGAAAGAATATAGTTAAAATAGCTTCTCAATGAAACAACCGAAGTTACTCCTTGTGGGTAAATGTCCAGAGAAACAGGATTGGTCCAAAGTGGAACCACTGAGGCCCAAAAGCTTGCACAAGTCTCTGCCCAGAGACTTGTGGAGGGGAATCATAAGAGGGGAGTCATAAGAAAGGGGCAGAAGGGGCCAAGCAAGTCTGGGAGGAAAGGAGCAAAATCACAGTACAAGTCAAGCTAAAGGCTGCCATTGTCAGCTTCCCCACGGGCCTCTCACCCACGTCTCTTTCAAGTACCTCCTTCCATGTCCTCCAAGTCCCTGGTGCAAGTCCAAGGCCAAGGAGCAAGAGTGGATTCTTTCTTCTTCACGGGTCTGTTTCGTCCACATGCCTCCTCCACATCTTCTCCCTCCAACCTTCTCCCTGTCCTTGTCCTTTTTAGCTCCCCCTCCTGTCAGCTCCACCCTCCATTGGGTGGGGCAGGGCATCTGGAACCTCCCCTTTCTATGCAGATTGCACTCTATGCTTATGCTTTTGTACTTTTCCTCATACTTTTATCAGAGTTCACACTTAGGTATTTGTGTAAATACCCAATTCCTTCTCTCACAACCCTAATGAGGCCAGGGCTAAGGCCATGTCTGTTTGTTCACCTTTGTGCAAGATCTTTTGTTCCGACACTATTTCTCAAACATGCAAATGTGTACTTAGGTATCATGGATTAGGTCCACGCCACCATAATGTTCACGAGAGAATGCACACAGCAGGGACAAGTAGGAATCATGTGGTCATAAGCGTCATAAGGCAGAGGCGGATAGGAGCGGCGCAAATGTCATTCACCGTTGTCTCCCCACATACCTTTGTCTGGCACCAGGTAAAAACTCATTAAATATCTGTGTGTTATTATCATTGAAATCCAGGAAAATAAAAGCTACAGCCTGGCTTTCCTGAGAGTGTATTGGGAGTGTAAGTTGTTTTTCTTACACACGCATGTGGCACTGTCAACACAAGAGGCAGGTCCATGCTGGGTGCTCGGTCAATGGGTGTGTAAAACCTGTGCACCTGCCTGCAGTGCTCACCCTCTATCCCTTTGTGCTAAAGTCTGATGGATTGCAGGTGAATTAGCCAGTATTCTGCTGCTGGTTAGTTGATTTGAATAACCATTAACATTTTGTATAGCCATTAATTTTTTATCATCAATTATCACCTTGGTGTGAATTACTAACTGCAGCCCAGGACCCTGAGGTGCAGAAATAGGATGACAGTCTTGGAACTGGGAGAATGGAAGCAGAGGGCAGGGGGCCTGGGTGGCAGCAAGGAGAGGAGTAGAGAGGGGAAAACTTGACACCAAGCACAGTCCCAACTTCACGTACACTGTTGGGAATCAGTGACTGTTTTGTAATGTCACACACATTATGAGCAGCAGGATTTAAGACCACAGTCCTATGGTAAAGCTGGAAATTTCTCTAGATTCCTTCCTAAAAGCTTTGTGGTGTGCTCCCCTTATAAGTGCCTAATGTTTTCAGGTGCCCCATAATTAGGCCTGCCTTCCCAATATAGCTCTCCTAGAGCCCCTCTGCACAGATTGGGGGGCACGCTTGTAAGCTCATTCACATTAAGACCTTTCAAAGGATATCTAACTGGCTTGTTATGCTTCCAGCACGAAGACATGGTATTTCATTTGGAAACACTTATTGTTTAAAACTATATAACCAAGTATGAGTTTCAGGCATTGCTGATGGATTAGTGAAGGGATTTGAATCTTGACATGGCCATAACTCCAGGGAGAAGAATGTCTTCGAAGGTTCTTCCAAACTCACACTTGGTGGGCCCCCCTGGTATCACACACAGGTACTGTTCTGTGACATACGAGGGCTACCCTGCATCCCCCTTACCCTGATAGTGACTAGTTATTTTCGATCTGCAGACTCAGCTGGTCTTTGTAGAGAATAAACTAAAGCACAATCTGGCTTGGACACTTCAATTTCCCAGAGCTGGGCTAACTCTTATACCACATCAAGCATTCCTGATTTCTTGCTTCCAGTTTTGTAGTTCCAGTAGGGTGAGCAGCCTCATGTGGATCCTTTATTCAGTGTCCCCATGTCTGGGGTTTCAGAGCTCCCCAGAATCTGTGCACTGTGTCAAACCTGGGTTAATATCTGTACCATTTCTAATTGGAGAGAAGCCTTGATGGGATTTCAGTTGTGGATTTTCTGCTATCATCCTTCCTGAGTTGGTTTCTTGGGCTGACAACAGTCTTCAATGCTATATTTAGATTTGAGTCCTTGTTAGCAAGTCTAGGATAACCTGTAGGCAGAATGGGGGCACCCCACCTCTGCTATCATTGCCTTAACTTCACACAACCCAGCTGGGTCAAAGTCCTGGCTTTGTCAGTGTACTGTTGCACTGGATTAGCAATTAGGGAAGATCTAGTGTCTTAGTTCATCATCTTCTAGGAAGACTTAGAAAAGCACATCAATTTTGTTCAAAAGAGTTTGTTAAGTTTTAGTTAGGATACATTTTATTTTGTTAGCCCTTTTGTTATTAAGGTACAATTCAGGGGCCTCCCCGGTGGTGCAGCGGTTGAGCGCTGGGTTGCGAAGATGCCCGCAGCCTCTGCAGCGCCGGTTCGATTCCCGGCTGCTCCCCGGCCACCAGAGGAGGGTCCCACATGGTGCGCAGACCTCTCCTGCTGCCAGCTGCTCCCCTCAGCAGTGTACCTCGGTCCTTCTGCCTGCTCTGCTCCCCGCTCTGGCTCTGGTGAATTCTCTCACCCTCCCGCGCTTCTGACTGTACCCAGTGCTTGTATAAGTAAATAATTAAATAAATCTTAAAAAAAAAAAAAGGTACAATTCAGGAAAATGCACAAATCTTATTCAGTTCAGTGAATTATGAATCAATACCTCAATCAAAACATAGATAATTGCCATCACCCTCAAAGTTCCCATTTTCTCTTTCAGTCTGTCTCCCTCTCACCCCCCCCCAAAAGGTTGCTATCATTCTAATTTCTATTTCCATAGACTAGCTTTGTCTGTTCTTAAATATCATATAAATGGTATCATACATAGGTACTGTTTTGTGACTGGTTTTTTTCAAATAACATGATATTTTTAAGAGTTATTTGTGCTGAAGTGTGTATTATTAGTTCATTTTTCATTGCTGAGTCATATTCCATTGTATATTTCAGTTTAATTGACATATTCCTAATATGAATATTTGGGTGATTTCCAATCATTTGTTCATATCAGTAACACTGAAGCAAAACAAATCTTCTTATAGATGTCCTTTTGTGTGCTTTAGTTTCTTATTTATTTTTGATAAATCCCTAACAGATTACTGAAACTTAAATTCCCAAGTATTTTTCCACAGTTTTGCCATTAGTTTCCAGTAGTTTGCCACCACAGTAGTTATGCCATTCAATCTCCACCTGCAATGTATGATATTTATAGTTGCCCCACATCTGTATTATCTGAAGCAATTAATTTTATTCTTATTAGCATGTGTATAATGAAATCTCATTTTGCTCTTAATTTCATTTCATGAGTAGTTTATCATAGATTTATGGACTAATGATATGTTGTTTTGTGAAAGTTTTTTCCTTAGCTCTTACCTATATTTTCAACCATTTGACTTTTGGTTTACAGCACTCTTTATATATTCTGAGTAAAATGTCTATGTATTCCAATTTTTTTTGTTAGTCTCTGGCTTTCAAGTTATTTTTAACAAAAGTGGCAATGCAATTCTGTGGGGGAAAGAAATGTGTTTTTAGTGAATGATCCTGGGTCAACTTGTTACCTATAAAAGAAGGTAATTTAGTGTCTGAAGGTAACCAATTCTTCTTTTCTTTTTTGATGAGAAAATGATTTTAGTTTTGATAAAATTTAGTTTATAGTTTAACTTTCTTTTATGGTCAGGACTTTATCAGTAGATCTGGGAAATCTTTATCTACCACAGGTTAAAAAAGTGTCATTTGTTTTGTCTAAGAGTGTCATAGTTTTTGCTTTCACAGTTCGATTGCTCATCTCAGATTAACTTTCTACAAAATGTAAGGTTATATGTAAAATTCAATTACCTTCTTTTACAGGTAATGAGTTGACCCAGGACCATTCACTAAAAACACATTTCTTTCCCCCATGGAACTGTATTGCCACTTTTGTTAAAAATAACTTGACCTCTTATACATGAGTCTAGTTCTATTTCATTGATCAATTTTCTACCCACATGTAAGCATCAGCGTCTTGATTATTGTAATTATCATTCATCCTTAAAATCAAGTGGTGTTCATCCTATAGCTGAAGTCTTCTTTCTCATGAATGGTTTGGTTATCACCTTGCACTACTTTGTCTATTTTAGCATGAGGCCACCCACTTCTACAAAAGTGCTTGTTGTGATTTGGCACTGCATTTCATCTATAGACCAATTTGGAGAGAACTGACATTTTTTTCTTAATGTTATGTCTTCTAACCCATGAACATGGTATATCTTTCCACTTAAGCATTTTTTAAATACTCTCAGCAACAATTTACCGTTATCCTGCAGTACTTTCTTATTTGTTTTATATCTTTTGTTAAATTCTTTTTCATAAGGTCTATGTTTTGAATGCTATTACAAACAAGTTTTTTTTTTTTTTTAAATTCTCTACTGCTCATTGCTAGGATATAAAGACTGTATTGATATTTGTATTGATTCTTGGATCTTGCTGAATTCACTTATTAAATAATTTATTAGATCTAGTAGTTTTTCTTTCTGTTTGGACCTTCTTTTGGACTTTGTATGAACATAGTATTATCATCTGCAAATAAAGTTTTACTTTTCTTTAATAACCTCATGCCATTTTTCTTTTCCTTGCTTAATTGCATTGGATGTTACCTCCAGTATGATATTGAATAAAATTGATAAGAGAAAATCCAATCCTTGTTGCAGATGCTGATCTGAGCTTCCTAATATTTCTCCACTAAAAATGGTGATGGTTGTAGTTTTGTCCTATAGGCCCTTTATTAGACTGAAAAACTTCCTTTCTCTTCTTTATTTTTTATGAATGAGTGCTTCTATTGAGTGTTTTATTTCTTGATTTTTGAACTTCCCCTTCTTTGCTTCTTTACATGGCTAGTAATTTTATTATATAATAGATTTGTTGATGTAACATTTTAGAAGCCTTGAATTTATTTGGGTTAATTTTGAAGCATGAATAGTTTGAAAATAGATGTTTCAATGAACTAAATTATAATTCTAATCATCCAGAAATATTAGACTTAAAAAACCGAGATAGGGAATTAGTCTCAGTGAAGGAATATATTAGATATTCTCTTCAAAGTTTAAATCTAATTTGATTATTTTTTCCCATAGTTTGTACTATATGAAGCAATCTTGGCCACAGTCAAACCACCATATGAGCCATGTGGCAAACATGATGCTTAGGAAGACTGACCTCTTCATATGTGAGTTTTCTGATGGCCAAGTCAATGTTCAGCAACTCATTATTAAGAAGAAAATGAATATGCCTAGCCCAGAATGATGTTATCTTGGTTTTGCTTAGGAGGACATGGTGTCAGGATGGTAGCCTTTCAAAATTAGAGTCTAGGGGGTTTTCCCATATAGCCTCTTTCTTGATGAGTGAGCACAGGTTATATGACTGACTCACTGTAGCATGACGGAATGAGCACGGTTTTAGTAGTTATAGAATGAACCAATTAGCAATTTGTGCATTCAGAGCACTCCAAGACTTAAAGGCTTAGCATAACCACCTTTTATTTCGCTCAATATTTTGTAGATCACCAATTTAGGCTAGTTTCAGTTGAATATGTGTTTTTGTCTCAGCTATCTTACCCATTGTCTGCAGCCCTTTGAGTTGGCTGGAGACCATAGGGTGGTCTCAGCTGGAATGGTTTGTCTCTGCTCCCTATGGTCTTTTCAGCAGGCCCACTGAGCTTCTTCACATGGTGACTGACAAGGATTCTGGGAGACAGCAGAATTGTTCATAATCTCTAGAGGTCTGAGCTTGGAACTGGCATATGTTCACCTCAATTGCATTATATTAGCCAAAACAAATCAGAAGAAAAACTTAGATTCAATGAAAGGGAAATGAGGTCCAATTATTGATGAGAAGAACCATAAAGTCACAGTAAAAGCAGTAAATACAGGGAATAGTGATTGTCATGGTCATTTTTAAAAAGTCTAATACATGAGAATAAAGGATATATTTCTGAAAGTTTGGGGTTAGAAAATGTTGAAGACTTTTTTTATTTTTACTTCTACAGCAATTAAGATCATACCTCTCCTTTAAAAATTAGAGGAGATAAATAGTGCATGGCATTGGGAATCATACGAATCTGATATATTGGCTGTATCATCATGGGAAAAATATACAAACTCTCTGAAGTTCATCACAAGTGAAACTGGGATAATCAATAACCACCTGAAATTATTACTGTGAGAATTAGTCAATAATATTACCTTTGTGTCAGGTGGTGATCACTGAGTCGTTGTGACATGACCATCATTCATCATGAGTCTAGTTTCATTTCTGCTGTGAAAACTGCACTGATGCCTTCAATTCCCATTGATGGTTCTCTCCCATGAATGCCCATTAGTCATAGCATTTTACAGCCAAAGGCTTCTAAGTCCCTTTGATCCCAGATTTTCATTTAGTGAAATGAAGCGAGGAAACTGGAATCAAGTTAAAAGGACTTCTCCAATGTCTTATGACATAACTAGGATTGAAACTGTGGGCTTCCTTTATTCATCACCTATAGCTAGTTTGATATTGTTAACTCTTAGTTAACATAACTTGGTTATGTCATGTTAATGCTGAGTTAATAGTGTGCTAGCTTCTTGAGCGTAGGCATGTGTCCTGCACCTAACAGAAGGTCTGATACAGCTATGTGGTTGGGTAATTCAGCACAAAGACTAGAGGACAGCAGTGTCTGCCAGCATATCTGGAATGGTCAATGGGGTGGAAGTTATCTATGGGCTTGGTGGAAATGAGTTGAAGTTAGAGAAATTGAGATATCAGGAACTCTTATTTACCTATCATATTCTCCTAAACTTATTTTAAGATCATAAATCAGGAAAAAATATAGACCTATAACTATCAATAATTATGGTTCTTTGTTCAAGCTTATGAATATTTACTGTGATCCCATAGTATATATCTCCTGCTTTCTCTAAATTCACTCTCTCTCCACATTTTCATCATGCCAAGAAGGCAGATCTCTATGAACCACTTTCTTGATAGGGTGATCAACCCTCCTGGTTTGATCAGGGCATTTAGCACTGAATGTCCTGCATCTCAGGAAAATCTCAATTTCTGGCAAACTGTGGTTGGCCACAACATCCCTTTTGCTCTGGCTTCCTACTGAGTTTGACCAATGAGAGGCACCAGCAGATGATCAGATGATGGGAACAGATTAAGATCAGGGTATTTGTGTCTGGGTCCCCTTCCTGCTCAGTCTCAGCTAATTGGCCCCTTCCTTTTACCAGCCACCATTTTACAAGATGGCCTTCTCCATTTTACTGGCCAGTCTTCTTCCAAGGTTCTGCTATCCACTCAATTCTTTTAGATAAATGGTTGTAATGCCTCCCCAGAGTTGTTAGAATGGGGTATTATACATTTCTTTGAATGATATTAAAGACACAGAGTTTTTAAATGATTCTGTTAAATTCTCCAGAAATTTGTGTAGAATGCCATTTATTTTCTCATAAGTTCTGACACTAGTCCTGAGTCCTAAGAACTAGGCTTAATGCTGTGACAGGTACATGCAAGGGATTATATATGACTCCTATTTATGATCGTGTGTGTGTGTGTGTGTGTGTGTGTGTGTGTAGGGGGAGTGCAGGAAGGGTTGTCATTTGTAATAGAGTCACTGAAAAGCAACAGAACAACATCTGAGCCACAGAAATTTTAGCTGCACAATGAGTGGAACATACTCAATGCATGTTCTCAGGAATTTCATAAAGCAAGAATACATTTTCTGCCATTTTTTTAAATCCCACTAATCATCTTTATTATAGTCTAACTGATATTTTATTAAAAATAAACAAAATTTTTAAGGTAATTTCTGGTTTCCATACAGTAAGACTAACATCTTAATAAAATGCAGGGTTAAATCTAATCTTCAGGGATAACCTGGAAGAAGAGTGAGTACGGCTGACTTGATGTTGTTACAGAAGTTGTCAATGAGAAGATGGACACAAAAAACTTCAAGGATGGGCAGTTTGGGACACAAAGAAACAAGAAGGATGCAATCATTCCAGGTTAAGACAAGATTATAAATTAAAACAAGACTTGAGGGATGCTTAGTGGGTAGTGAAGAGACAAAGGAGAGGCCAAAGTGGTTTGTTTGGGGTAGAACCAAACGGAACTAGATTTCAGAAGTATTTAACACCAGGGTGATCTGACAGGTCTAGGCATTTTTTTTTTTTTTTGTCCTGGCTCAGGAAAAAGAAACAAGTCATTCTAAGGGCCCAAGGTGAAAACAGTCTTCTCTCTTAGATGAAATTTACTTGATGGAATTTGTGTACAAATGCCCTAGGAATAACAGTGAAAGCATTATTCTGTGAAAGCAGAGAAGACAATATAGAAGACCAGGTTTCCATCTGGATGCATAACTTTTTGTTTGTTTGTTTTTTTAATCAGAGCCAATTTGGGAAGCCGTCACTTGGAGGGGGACCTCAACATTGGGCCAATTTTTTATATTAGTGGTATTCAAAGGGTGCAGATCTACCAGTTAGAAAGATTCTTCACATCTATTTCCTAAAAGAGAATTCCCCAAGCAAGGAGTTTCCTTTGATGAAGTTATCTGGTAAGTGTTTACAAATTTGCACAATTAACATGCCTTTTAGATGTAAATATGAATCAGCACAGGGAAACACTAGATTAAATAGCAGGCAATGTGCAGAGTGTTTTAAAAGGGCTGCCAATGCGGGGTTAATTTTAGTGCTCAAATCACACCAAAGGTGTTAACAGAGAGCCAGACAGAGGCCTGTTGAGTAGCTGAGCAGCAGAGCTCCCAGAATGCAGCTGGAGGCCAGCACTGTGGAGTTATTCCCAGGTGACACTGTTTGAATGTCATTTAAAGTTCACTTTCATTATTTTAATTGTCACTGTAAAAATTTCCCATTCAGGACTGATTATGTTCTAAGAGAAATCAGAACTTAAATTCTAATCAATCATAATTGAACGTGTTGTTGCAAGTGGCATATAAAGCTATGGCACGGATGTGATTAAGACAAGTATTAGTTACTTGTGAAAAGCTGCAGGGAGATTTAGGAGCAAGCAAAATTAATTCTGAATAATTTACATGGCCAAAGTTACCAGAAGAGAAATGGGAATGCTTTACAGGTGCCCTGCAAGCCCAGGGAGTGTGACACTGCTGCTTCAAGTTCAGATCTGCATCAGTGGGAATGTGAGGGATCTGTGAGGTGTGGTGTCTGCATGGGCTCCTGGGCTCCATCACGAGAGCTGGGACATGGTCCTGGATCTCCCTGTGACTGAGCATGTAAACTTAGGGACGGCACTTCTTTGAATCTCAGTTTCTCTGTCTATAAAATTCTGCCTTAGAAATTTCAGAATAATTTATAGTTCCAAATTGATAATTTAAATTATAATTTAAATTTAAATTATAATTTAAATAATTTAAATTATATAATATTCTATAATATTATAATAGCACCTTGTGAACCCTCAAGTACTGCACATAAGGCATAGACTTCCAGTCCCTTGGGGACTGCTGCTTGGGAAGGATGGCAGGAGTGTGGCCCTCAGCTCTGGGTATCACTGAGAGATGGCATCGGGTGCCAGTGCTAAAGTCCCAGCAGAGAGGGGTCTCCATATTTCCCCCCATGTCCCTCCTCTCTTTCCTGAGATCCAATTGTGCAAAGGGACACTGACTTGAGAGGTATATTGTGTGGTGCAGAGAACCTGACCTCCTTTCTCCATGGCGTAGAGTCAAGGAAAGACGCCCTATTTTAAGAACTTGCGCCAAATTCAGTCCCTTGAGTAGAGGGAAAGTTAAGCCCACGTCTTTGGAGTTAGAAATATCAGTTTGTTATTTCTTACTCTCTGAGGCCCAGCATCCACCCCTGGGAAGCAAGGATTACATCTATTTCCCAGACTGTAGCAAGGACAAACAGCAACAGGCAACTGGAGGCTCTTAAAAAAATGATAGTATCATTGCCACTTTGAACCCAGTGTGGTATCAATGAGACTCTGGATACGTCCAAGGACTTTGAAAGGGAAGTCAGAGGGCAGGGCCCTTGGTTTCTGCTTCTAGAGGTTTCTGGCTGGTGCTGTGGCCAGTGACCTGCAGTCCCTTGTGTCTGAGCTCCTAGATGGGAATTAGGAGCATCACGACCTGCTTGTGGCCCTTCCTTCCCTCTGTGTTCCCTGGACCAGTGGCTCCCCACATGGCGAGAGACAGAACACAGAGCTGGAATGACCACAGCTGACCCTTCCTGGCCCATGACGTGCCAACGGCCTTTGGTTCCAGAACGTCCCAGTAGGAGGAGGACCCGATGATTTTCATCTCCCTACCCCCACAGACAAACCAATTTCCTTGGAAAGGGAAGTTAGGCGAATTGGCAGGAACCTAATAAAGGTCTCTGAAAACAATGTTTCTCCATTTGAAAAATAAACCATGTCTTTAAATGCATTAACTCTGTGGGGAAATAAATGTAATAAACCAAATTCAATCCCTGCCAACATTTGTTTTCTTATCTATGTAAAATCAATATACTTGTTGCAATTATGTCTTTCAATAAATCCTCCCAAAGTCTTATTTTCTCATAAGATTTCCTGCCGCACTCAGATTCATTGCATTCATTTTCCATCTAGAGAAATTGTTTCTTGCATTTTCAAGCCATCCGGTTTCCTTGAAGGATGCTGCACCCCACCTTCCACCCCCACTTACTGCTGTCTCTTCTGCAAAGGGCCGTTTAGCTGACAATTACTTTAATTGGATTGCGGTGCAGAGTTGGGATTGGCGCTCCTGGGAACACTCCTCTTTGGTGTAAAAGTGAATGTCCTGCCCAGAGCTGGCGTGTGCCTGCTCCCTCCTTGACATGGTTCTCCCAGGCAGCTGGGGTCACTGCGGTCATTTCCTCTCAGGTGAGTCATGGCTGGTTTATTAGGGAACAGATGGCACACCTGCCCCGGACTCTTCAAACAAGAACATTTATTTTTTAATGGATGTGTGTACTCTTGGGGCTCCTGTCTTTGCCAGACTTAGAGGAGATGGACCACAGGGGAACAGAGTCAGAAGAAGCTCAGAGAAGCTCAGATACCGGCTACCCGCCCCTGCTATTCCAGGAATCCAAGGAGTCATGTGTGCCAGAATCTCCCCAGATGCCTGCACACAGTAGGGCCTCACCAACAGGCAGTTCCTGCTTTCTGTCAATGCTGAGAGGGTGAGGGCGGACCCCAGGTCATCCCCTCTGAACTGGGGGTTCACTGCTACTCCCAATGCCACATAGGCATTGCCTGCTGTGCTGCGTTGACACGGGTATCCCTAGCTGCACTGCTTTCCTATCCTCTCTTGTTTCCCCAGGCTAGTTTTTAGTTCACACTTGTTTCTTGTCGCTCATCACACATTCTCTCAGATGTGCTCTCAGACCTCCCTGGGTTTCTCCACAGGTCTTTCCTCCCCTCCCCTCTCAGCTCCTCTCACCCCATCCTCTCTCCAGACCTGCTTCAGTCAGAGGAGGCTCTGCCTGGTCAGAGGGGCCCCAGAGCCAGCTGAGCCCACCACCTGCTTCTTGCATGCAGGGACTGCAAGCACAAATTGACTTTTTGTTTCAATGACTCTGCTGAGCTATTGCAAAGCTCTGAGGAAGCATTTGAAACGTCCTTCTCTTGCAAAATGCTGTTTGTTGTGACAGGACAGGAAAGGCCATCAGCCCGGAGAAGCCCTGGCAGCAGGGCAGAGCTTGATGAGCTGAGGAGACAGGAGATGAATGAGCTGCCAGAGACACTGCAGGACTGTGGACTTTAACTTATTTATTAAGCTAAATTATTTACATTAAGGAGTTGGCTGCTTTGAGTAATTTATCTCACGTTCTGAGTCCAAACACTATTTTGAATAGGAGTGTTTAACCCTGGTCAAACAAAAAAATGACTTAAAAAAAGTAGAACTTGTCTGAGCCTTCCTTGTGGCTGCTGTACCTCGGAGGAGACAGGGAGATTTACAGAAAGAGGCTCTCTGCAGAGGTGTGACATCCCATCCACAGGATGGAGACTTTTCCAGGGCTGAGCAGAGCTCTCCCCCGTGCCCACTGCTGATTGGTGGAGTCTGCGACTCAGGTTGCCCTGGCCTTATCAGTCGCGGGGTTAAAGGAAACCAAGGGGCATCTTCCTAAGATCTGCCCAGGGGCTGCAGGGGAGTGAAACCATTTCCTGCTGAGATTTAAGGGGCAGATTCAAAATTTATGAAGCCCAGGGTGGATCCTCCTCCCACATAGGAACTTAGTAATTATCACAGGGGAACATTTACTATTCATTTTTTTTTTTCAATTATTAATCATCAGGAAAGGCTAGGCGTACATGGAAACCAAGCAGGAACAGTTAGCCAAGTCTTCCCCAGGGGAAATGGCAGAATTTGTTGAATAGCATAAAATCAAGAGGGCAGCTGCCCCTCCAGCAAAACTAACCACATGCCTCTGGGTCTACCTCCAGGGAAGTCAACTCCGTTTAGATAAAAATTTTATAATCAACATTCTCCTGTAGTATGAATTCAGATATCTAACTATTGCTTGAGTATTCTCTTTGAAGGTCTAATGTCTCATTAAAAGAAAAAATAGCAGTATTGTTCCTGGAGCAAATCCTTTGTGTCTTCCATCTTCTCTGGATCTCTACATAATGTAAACAGGTGGGGGAAGCCTTTGGCCACAGGCTTTGGAGCCAGGCAGACCAGCAGCTGAGGTCTGGGAAGGAAATGGGTAGCCCATTAAAATAGTTGAAAGAGAGGTTAATGCAAAAGAGATTCACAAAGATGGGGGTCAGAGTTTAAGGAAATCTCTATAAACCTTAACTTTCTGGGAAAAATCACAGAGCTCTGATTGCTCCTCTAGGACTCAAGTGGGGAGGGAAGGGAGCGGTTTCTGGAAACTGGAGAATGCTGTGTCTAACAGGACCTGTCAAGCCACTCACCGCCAACCTGAATGGACAGAGTAGCTGGGGAATGAATAGACTATCCTCATTCCCACTGGCCCCCCACTGAGTTCACCCTGGAGCAAGGGAGCCTGCTAATGAGGGGCCATCTCTCCAGCAAAGAACAGGTGGAGAAGTGGGGAGGGTGGGACAGGAGGCATCAGCAGAGGCACTTTGTACATTGTTGACTATTTTTTTTTAAGATTTATTTATTTATTTATACAAGCACTGGGTACAGTCAGAAGCACATGAGGGTGAGAGAATTCACCAGAGACAGAGTGGGGAACAGAACAGACAGACTGATGAAACACACTGCTGAGGGGAGCAGTGGGTGGAAGGAGAGGTCTGCACACCATGTGGGACCCTCACCAGTGAGCCGGGGATTGAACCGGCGCTGCAGAGGCTGCAGGGAGCTTCGCAGTCAGCGCTCAACCGCTGCGCCACCAGGGAGCCAGGAAGGCCCCATTGTTGACTATTAATTTGATCTATACACTATGGAAGGCCAAAGAAACTTCTTTAAATATCTGCAAAGCAGGGCAACGAGGGAAACTTTTTAGCATCCTCAGTGTCACTGTGAATGGGTCAGTTACTTCTCTGGCCATTAAAACTGAGAAACTGGACACTGTGCTGACAAATTGGACCACTAGCAGGAAGTCCCAATGGCTTCTTTTTAGTGCTGAGTCTATTCAAATCATCGATGTTCCCAACAACACATCTTTGGACTTTTCTCCTGGGGACATGGGCTCCATCGATAGAGTGTCAGAAAGGTGCTTGATTCAAATGGAACAAGAGATCTCACTGGCAATCTGTCAATCTTCGGCAAGACAATTGATTCAATTTCCACTCTTCAGCCACTTTATTGGGATGCAACACACTGTCAGTTACTGCCTCACATCTGCTCTTCACTCCCAGCTACTACACCTTCTACCCCACAGATATCAATCCCCCCCCCACACCCCCCGCCTGCCCCTCCAGGCCTGTCTGGGGTCAGTTCTAATCTAATTATTTCTGAGGCTGCAATAGAGTGAGAGGCTTACCTACATAGACTGGTGGGTATTGGGGTAAATTTACTCACTTAATCTTAGAATCTGGGGTAAGTGAGACCCCTCAAGTTCTCTTGCTTGATAATCAAAACTATGTCTTTAAATCAACCCTTGAGACCCAGCATGTCCAAATGGTATAATGTTCTTTTTATTCTCCCTGTTCACATGCTGTATAGCCCATGTGGCATGTCTTGTGCCTTGATCTTTACCCTTAACTTCACTCATTCATTGAATATTTATGACCCAATCAAATTGGTCATTCAGTCTTTAGTCATCTTGCTTGGTTATCCCTCTAGGACTGGAATTTAGCATAAACCCTACCTACTCATTGAGACTTTTATCCAAGAACAAACATTTCTTGATGGTTGACAGCCTATCAATCTCCCAGGTATAAAGGGTTGCCGGGATCATTGAAGTTATACTTTCCATGTTAATTGGAAGTTCAGGTACCATTTTTTTTTTTGCTTATCTCACAACTGCCTTCATCACTTCTCTCCCATTTAGCATCCTCTGGGGTCAACATTTAGTCACAATCAAGTGCCAGGTCACTTTCTCCTGACCATTCTCTTTGGAGAGAGCCATCTTCCCTCGCCTGGGCATCCTTATGCATGACAGGGAATCCTAGAGCACTTTCCATTTATTAGCCCAAGATCTTAAAGACACTCTATTAAATCTTTCCTGATCCTCCTGAATAGACAAAAAATTATCCTGTTATTTGGCTTTACTAATCTCCAGATATTTACCATCTCCTTTTAAATATATCCTTCTCTTCAATAAGCGCTGTGAGGGCAGGGCCAAATTGTATTCTCAGGGTTTAGAGGCTAATGGATAATTGTATTAGACTGAATAACCATCTGTTTTAGTGAGTCCCTAATGGAATAATTGAATGAATCACTATTAATCAATGGGATGGTACAGAGATTACAAAGGCATGGTTGCTTCTAAGGAGCTTATAATTGATACACACGATCTAGTGAAGAAATGGACAGACACGTTATACTCAACTGCGCATTCAAAAGAAGCAAGTGCCAAGTGAAAGCACAAAGAAACAGAGGATCCCAGAGGAGGGAGCCATTCTGTGTCCAGAAGGCCCAAAGAAGTGCTCATGGAGAGAAGGGTTCCCAGAAGATTTGCCTTTATTCTTTCCTGTCTTTCAGAAATAAGTACTAAGCATGTCCTTTGGCAATCCTAATGGACTGTGTTGGTTATTGAAGTTTCCTATTCTGATCCTGGCATTATCATTCTCATCATGACATCCTATTAATATATTGCTTTCACTGTAACTACTATGCTTTTCTTCCCAGGACAACCAGCATGAGCAGGTCTCTCTTCTTATAGCAGTTGAGAATGTATTTTTTACCTGTATATCAAATAAGCCATGGACAGAGAAAATAAAAGGAATGAGTCAATAATGTTGGAATTTCAGATATTATTGGACCTGATTGTTATGGGAGGTCACTATTTTGGAGGAGAGATACCTCTCTTAGCCACTTAGATAAAATGAGGTGAATAACATGTATAATTGTGCCCTTGGGGAGGAGATTCCACTTAATACCTCAAGTCATAGAGCTTTGATTTTCATTTACTTTCAATTATTCTGGAAATGAATTATCCATATACTTCCCCTGTTCATAGACGAAAGATCACTTCAATTTCCTTTCTCATGAGACAGAGAGTAAGGAAATGCTGTCAGCATAATAAGAGAATGTATACAGTTTCTATGTTGGGGTGAGACATGTACTTCAAGTTGGAGACTCAGCACCAGGGATTTCCATGCTCAGAAAATGACTCAGATTATATTTTTGTAGAACAACCACTTCCACTCACCTAAAACAATCTGTACCTAGTGATAACTGAGCTGCTTAAATTGCTGTTCACATCACCCACAGACCATCTTGGAGATTCTTATTTTAAACTCTTTGGCTTGTCCTACCCAAAGATGAGGGACATGCCACTCTTTCCCCAACAGCTCATTAACTAGAGAAGAGAATGTTCCCACTGACGACTTAGGAACTCTAGAAATTATGACACTTCAATCTCTTTCTTAAGCAGGGAGGGAAAGGATTCTGAGATTTTTCATAATTGCAAGTCTTATCTCCTTTACTGAGCCTTCTCCGACCATATTAATTCCATTGATAACCTATTAACATTCATTTTCTGCAGAATTCTGTTGACAACGATCATGAATGGTTCTGACCTTTGCACATAATGATGTGATCTTGTTTGATTTTATAGTGAAATTTAGCTATTTTTGTGTGTTAAAATTTGACTCTAATTTTATCATAACCTCTTGAGGGCAAAGAACATGTCTCAATATGTAATACTTCATATACTACATAAACACATATTTAACATAACATCTTAGAAAATATTTAAGGAAATATGAGGATTCAGGCAGAGGGTTATTCACTTGGGTTAGAGGCACTTCTCTATATTTTCATTGCACTTGAATTTTGCTTTTGCCTTTCATCAGGCCAGGACAATATCTTAATATAGTACTTGGCACAAAGCAAAGCAGGTGCCCATTAAGTGTTTATAAAGTCATTAAATGGATGAGAAACTCAGAATTCAATGACTATTTTTCCTAATCTCTCACTCACACTAAACAGAAACAGCAAAAACAAACAAACAAACAAACAAACAAACAAAAAAAAACATTTGGTTTTAGAATTGTTAGAATGGGAAAGGATTCTCAGGCGCTACCTTTTCATATTATTCACCAACAGGCATTCATTCACTTCACAACATATTTAATCAGAATCAGGAAGCTCATTGTTTTTAAGGGACATCTCTTACTATTATAAAAGTCTTTCTATGTTTATAGTATTCCTGTGTAATAGAATATATTTCCTTAGAATTGGTGAGCAAAGTCCAAAACTGAAAAAAGAGGAGCCTATCCTGAATGTTCTAAGAAAGACTAGTGACTGTCTCCTGAACTAATGAAAAGATTATAGGAAAAGTCTTGGAACAACCCACCAGAGTCTCAAATTCCACATTGCTCCTATAGCCTTTTCCCAATTTATGTAAACAGAGACTAAGAAGAGAAGTTGAACATGAAGTTATTTCAATTGTGTACCTTGAACTCATTTCAGTCACCAGAAAAAATGATAGAATTTGTGGATAATGATATTAAAATAGCTCTATAGCTATATTCTATATATTCAAGTTGCTAGAGGAAAGGTTGGACATATTAATTAAAGATATGGAAGATATGATAGTCTAAAATAGAAATTCTAGAGAGAAAAACTACAATTCCTGAGGAGTAAAATATACTATATGAGATTCATGGAGATTAGATATTGCAGAAGAAAATATGGATGAACTTAAATGAGCAGTAAATGACTATCCATATTTAACACACAGGGAGGAAAAAGATGGGGGGATAAAAACCAACAATGAGCAGAGTATCAGTGAGTATGGAACAAAGTAGCCTAATAAAGTTGGGAGGAGATCCAGAAAAAGAAGATAGGAGAGAAAAAAAAATTGAAGAAATAATCAATGAATATTTTCTGAATTTAAGGAAAAAAAGCTCATCAAGAACCAAGCACAGAAAACATGAGGAAATACAAAGGCACATCAGATTAAAATTGCTTAGAACTATTCAGAAATAAAATCTTAAGCAGTCAGAGAAAAGCGAGCCAAGAGATAAAGAAGACCAAATGTAAGGCTGACAGCAGATTTATTTTGGAAACAATACAAACCAGAAGACAGTGCAGTAAAACTTTAAAGCACAGATAAAGAAAAAAAATCTGTCAATCTAGAAATCCGTAACTAACAAAAATACCTTAAATAAAACAAGGGCAAATAAAGACTTTTTTTTACACATTCTAAAACTGAAATAATTCATCAGCCATGTAACTGTATTACAACACATGTTAAAGGATTTTTTTTTTCAAAAGAAGAAATATATCAACTGGAAATGTACATCCATACAAAGAAATAAAGAACATCAAAAATGAAAACTAAATTACTAATATAAGGGATCTTTTATTATTTATACCTCTTGAAAAGATAATCAACTACTTAAAGCAAAAATAATGTTAATATGTAGTAACGTATTATGTAATTTATAACATGTCGAAGTAAAATGTATGACAGCAAAGGGGCAAAGACTAAAAGGGAAAAATGTGAGAATAATGTTATATGGTTCTCATATTATTCATGAAATGGTATAATATCACTTAAAGATTTCATGGTGTTAAATTAATGATGTACCCTGTAAACCCTAAAGCAATCACTGAAATAACACGCAAAAAAAGAGTTATAACTAATAAGCCAAAATGGGAGATAATATAAAATCATATAACACTTAATCCAAAGGAGAACATGAGGGGAGAGGGAAGAAGAAATAAAGAACAGTTAGAAAGCAAATATTAATATGGTAGATTTTAATTCAATTATATCAATTATCACATTATATTAAAATCTTAAACATAACAATGAAGAGGTAGAGATTGTCACAGTAAAGAAAAAGCAAGACCCAGCTATGTTGCCTACAAGAAACACATTTGAAGTATAAATGCACATTTCAGTTAATAAGGAAGAATGGAAAAGTATAGCATTAAAAGCCATAAAAAGGATTGGCTATATTATCAGACAACAAATATTTTAAAGAAAAGAATGTCATCAGGGATGAAGAGATTTATTTCAACATGTTAAAGGGATCGACTCATCAATAGTACAAAACAATCTTAAGTGTTTATAGACCTAATAACAGTCCTCCAAAATGCATGAAGCAAACACTAAGAAATAAATCCACCTTATGTTTGCCCATTTCAATACCTCTCAATAGTTGATCAAGCAAGTAAAAAGAAAAAAGAAAATCACTAGGGATATGAAAGACTTCAATAACACTATTAACCAGCTTGCCCTGATTTATATTCTACCCAACAGCATAATGCACTTCTTCTCAAATGCATACAATATATTTATCAAAATAGACCATATTCCAGACCATAAAAAAATCTCAATAAGACTTTTATTGAGATGTGAAAAGAAAAGAATTTAAGTCATACAAGAATAGGTTCTCTGACTACAGCTGATTACATACAGTTTCCTTTTCCAAAATATAAAAAATCAATTACAGAAAGCTATCTGGGAAAAATTAGTAAAATATTTGTTTACTAAATTACACTATTCTGGATAATCTTTATATCAAAGAAGAAATCAAAAGAAAAAATTATTTTTAATTACATGAAACATTTGGGGATGAAAACTGCATATAAGATCTAAAATTTTATGAAACTTTTAGAAGAAAATATTTGTGATCTTAAATTAGTCAAACATTTCTTAGATATGATACCAAAGCATTACCTAAAAAGAAAACAATATTAAAATATTATATGGGACTTCAGTAGTAAATAATGTACTGTTGATATAACCATTAATATTGATGAATAAAATTCCATCCACTTTAAAATAATTATGCTAAATGTAAGAAAGCAAGAGTACATATGGTATGATCCCACTTATATAAACTGGTAGAAAGTGAAACAAATCTATAGTAGCAAAAATCAGGTCAGTGGTTGCCTGGGCAAAAGGTAGAGTGATGAGGGATTACAAAGCAGGGGATGATGGATATATTCATTTTCTTGATTGTAGTGATCACTTCATGAGGCATACATAAGCCAAAACATATCAATTGTGCACATTCAGTATGTACAGTTTATTGAACATCAATTATATATTGATGAAATTCTTATAAAGGTCCTTTGCACTAAATCCTTGGTGAAGCTATCTTACAGATACAAAATCTTAGCTACATAGTAAGTGAAATTCCCCAAGTTTCACATCTAGTTGTGACCAAGCCAATATTTGAACTCAACTCTGTCTATACAGCTCAACTCAAAACTAGAATTTTTTTTATTTTATATATATTTACATCATTTTTCATTTTTGCACAATGTATGCATTTTCATCTTGGTAAAACTAAAATTTTTAGTTTTACTACAGAATGTTGTCCCAGCAGTCAGGAGCCTCATATTGAGCTAGTGGTTTGTTAGTCAAATGGGGGCTTTCTCACATAAACTAGCTGCTTTCAGGTCTGAAATCCCCTCCCTCTGCCCCCAAGCAGAGACGATGTTAGCTTGGATATGGAGCAACCTGTGTATAATGCTGAGTCACTGTCAATTCTCTAAATTCTTTCCCAGGATGTTATGAGTTGTTTCTATAGCTGTAAGTACTATCTCTATATTTGATAACTTTAAATTTGTACCCTCATCCTTAGTTCCAGACTTCAGGTCCTATGCCCTAGACAAAGAAAAGGAATACCGCTAGTGCTGCAGACTGAATGTGTCTGGCCATGAATTTATATGTTAAGATCTTAACCCTCAATTTGATGACATTAGAAGATAGAACATTTTGGAGGTGCTGGCAGGAACACTCTTGAGTGGGATTAGTGTCCTCATTAAAGAGGCTCCAGAGAGCTCTCTTGCTACTTCTGTAACTAGAGGACTCAGCAAGAAGACAGTTGTCTGTGAACCGGGAAGTGTGTTCTCATCAGACACGGAATCTGCCAGGACCTTGAATTTGGACTTCCCTCCCTCCAGTAACTGTAAGAAATAAAGTTCTGTTGTATATAAGCTACCAGTCTATAATACAGTTGGTCTTCTGTAGGATCTACACCCACAGATTCAAGCAACTACAAATCAAAATATGTTCTATGTTTTTGGGCCTCCAATAGTTGCTTTAATACTGAACATTTTTTCCCCAAACAATACAATGAAACAACAGTATACATCCCATTTACATTATATTAGGTATTATAACCTAGAAATGATTTAAAGTATGCAGGAATATCCACATAAGCAAATACTGTGCCATTTTAGATGAAGGACTAGAGCATCTATAGAGTTTGGTTTCCAAAGGAGCCCTGGAACCAAATTCTGTGGACACCAAGGGATAGCTTCTTTGTTATGTCAGCCTGAATCTACTAAGATAACTCACAACAATGCAGAGAGACAATTTTTTGCCAAAAAGTTGGAGGGACCTTCTCTAGAAAGCAGACCTCATCTAAAGCAAGTGAATTTACAGCCAGACCTTCAACACATGCCATACTACAACTTATAAGAAGCACCTAGAATCTGGAGATAAAAGCCATCCTGAATGATCTAACAGCAACCACAAGGGTCCCTGCAAGTGGGAGGTAAGAAGGTCAGAAGCATAGGGAGTAGAGGAGATAACAGAAGTAGAGGTTGCAGTGATGTACTTTAAAGATGGAGGGAGATGCTGAAAGACAAGAAAAATGCAGCTTCTAAAACTAGAAAAGGCAAGAAAGCATATTTTTCCCTAGAGCCTCCAGAAGGAATATAGACCTGTCAACACCATGATATTAGACTTCTAACTTCCAGAACTGTGAGAATAAATTAAATTTGTTATAGCAGCAATAGGAAACCAATGTTGGTTTCATAGCGTGACAAATGTTCCATGGTAAGGTAAGATGTCTGCCTGTGGGGAACTGGATGAGGGTATATAGGAACTGTCTGTACAATCTTTTCAACTGTTCCATTACTATGAATTTTTTCCAAAAGAAAAGATTATTTAAAACTTATCTGGAGCCTTATGAAGCAGAAATTAACACTGCAAAAAAAAAAAAAATCACAGCCAAATGAAAGTCTTTCTCAGAATATGAAAAAAAAAAGATAAAAATAATGGTCACCTACAAGGTTATACATGTGGAGAGCAAAGAACAAACATGTTATGATGAGATAGCTGAGTTTTGGGAGAAGATAACAGAATAAAGGAAATAAGAATAAACCTCGTGCTAGAAGAAAATCTTGCTGAATGTAAGAAAAATCTAGGTTTCTATAACCACCCTGGCATTCCAAAAATAATAATAATAATAACAAGAATGAAGAAGAAAATCCTCTAAGATTTCATACAGAAGGAAAAATTGGGTTGCTCCAGCTGCATTCGTCAAGTTGACCCCTAGTTCTAAATGACTTTTCTTATTGGTTGGGTCCCAGTCTACAGTGGTGGGTCTCCTGCCTCCAGGAGTTTAACATTCTTACAAAGCTGTTTGTGTAATTGACTCAGCTTAGACTGGTCTGAGTTTCTCTCCCAGGAATAGGAAACTTGGGTACAAGGATGACATTGTTGAAAGTGTTCATGCTAAATCACCTGATTATCAACACCCTTGGAAAGATCCATGTAGGTCCTTGGTCCTTGCTTCCCCAGAGATTGATTTCAGATCTTCCTTCAATTTTGCAAAGTGATCCTTTTATTTTTATTTTTTTATTTTTTATCTTTATTTTTTAATTTTTTTAAATTTTATATATTTTTTACATCATTTTTCATTTTTGCACAATGTATGCATTTTCATCTTGGTTATAGTCCCCATAAAATTCTCACCACTCTTGTTTTAATCCTACCCTTTCTCCCCCTACCCTGTAGTGTGTCTCTGGTTTATAGTTGCTTGTTGATTTTGGTTTTTACTTTATTATAATTAGTATTTTTCCTGTCCCTTATTTAGGTTTTCTAAATTCCTGCTATGAGTGAGACCATCCAGTATTTTTCTTTTTCTTTCTGGCTTATTTTGCTGAGCATGATCCCTTCCAGCTCCATCCATGTTGCTACAAATTGCATGAGTTTATCTTTTTTTTGATTGCTGAGTAATATTCCATTGTGTATATGTACCACATCTTCTTGATCCAGTCATCTATTTTGGGGCATAAGTCCCTTGTTCTCAAGTTAGTAACTGTATTCTGTGTGGATTGCTATAGCAAAATATAACAGACTGGGCAGATTATAAACAATAGACATTTATTTCTTACAGTTCTAGAGACTGAGAAGTCTAAGATCAAAGCTCTAGAATAGTTATGTTTCATTGAAGCCCACTTCCTGGCTCATTACTGGGGCTCCTTGCTGTGTCTGCACATTTTGGAAGGGAAGAGGGATCTCACAGGATCTCTTTATAAGAACACTAATACCATTCATGAGGGCACGACCCCCAGGTCTTAGCATCATACACCTAATATCATCATAGGGGTTATGAGAATTCAACATACAAATTTTGGGCGCTCATGAACATTCAAACCATAGTAGTTGGTCAGAGTCATTTTCCTTTGCTAACACCAAAAATAAATAATTTGTACAGTTACCAAACAATCAGATCACACTGGCCTTAGAATTCTCCTCTGTAACAAAATTACTTGAAAATACATTATTTTGCTGAAAAAAAAAAATAAGAGCTCAAATATGGGGAAACTATTGTATAGAAGGAATGGTTACAACTACTGCAAACAATAAAATACAGAATTAGGTCTTAACATTATAAATGTTATACAAAGGGAATGCGTACATTAAAATGTCTCCTGGAAGAGGTATATAGTAAGGGTCAATAATTTGAAGCTGAGAATGTAGTTGGTAGTTGAATTTTATTAACAAATTATATTATATTATACTAACAAAATTATATTAGCAAAAAAATACCAAGGTGAAAGGGAATAAATGGTAAAAATGGAATATATAAAAATGTTTCCCAACTCTTGCCTCAGGGATATACAAATATAATGTCAGTTCATTTTTCATTTTGATAATTAAAGATACATATAGATTTGGGAAAACGTTTTTTAGAAACACCAAATAAATCAATAATTTGTTTCAATATATAATTTTAGAAGTAATGGGTATGATGAAGAACAAGGTAAATGTAATTCATATAATGAAAGGCATTATTAAAAGAAATAGCATGGAAAACTCCACCTGATAAGATTACAAAAGTAAGACCACTTGTAACTATGGCAATAGTTAAACCTATTAAACAATCATTTTAATGTATTAAATTTCTAAATTAAGTCAAAGACTTGGAGATTGGCCTGAACAGTAAAGTAAGTTATTTTACCAAGACATAAGCAAGAACAATTACTGGAAATGAATTAACATACATCAGAGGAGAGCTTAACTGGCTCTGAAGCTCCCAAGAAAACCAAAAACATCACCTGCTCATCCTGCCTCAATCACTTTTTTCCTTATCTTATGTTTTCTGTCAATTCTAATGTTCTAGCTGAGGATAGGAAATTTCTGGTGTGCATTAAAGTTTGGAATCCAAAATCCTCTATGAACAAAGGCAATCCTGGCATAGTCCCAGTTTTCTACCTCTTACCCAGCCAGTGGCAGGGAACTTCTGCCTACTGCCTACTGTGCCCACCTCTCCCAATATCTTCTCATCTCACAACCTCCTGAAATTGCTTGGGCCAATCACCATGTCCATCACCTCTGGGACACTGCAGCCTCTTCTCACAGTTGGAGACCTCAAGTCCTTAAAGGCACTCTTTAAAAAGAGAGGGAGAGAGAGAGAGAGAGAGAGAGAGAGAGAGAATACATTTTCCCTTTAAAAAAAATCCTGGCTATTAAGTGTCTGTTGGGCCTCCCTGGTGGTGCAAGGGGTTAAGCACCCCACATGGTGCAGCAGACCTCTCCCGTCTTGCCCGCTGCTTCCCTCAGCAGTGTATTTCAGTCAGTCTGCCTGTTCTGTTCCCCGCTCTGTCTCTGGTGAATCCTCTCACCCACTGCATCTCTGGCTTGTACCCCAGCTCTTGTATGCATAAATAAATAAATCTTTAAAAAAAAAGTTTCTGAAAATTTCCAGTGACAAAAAATCATCTAGGACATTTTAATGACTTAGCTCATTTTCTACTTTCAACTCTCAATACCCCCTATCTATAGATTCAGAAAAATATGTAAGGTAGATATCAGAAAGACAGCACAACTGATTGACAAAGCCCAATATTTGCCTAGAATTCTCCTTCCTGGAAAAAGCATGCTTGGATGAGTTTTCTCTCACGAAGAAAATTAGATTTCTGACAGGCCCTTGCGAACTGAATCTCTATGATGGATACAGTCAAACCCCTAAAGTTCTGGTAACTGATGCCACAAATCTCTTCTCGTGAAGTTCGCTCAGCTAACTCAAGCCCTCAGTGGAAAAGCATCCCTAGAAGGCTCAGAAGCATCTTAGAACATACCTTAAAATTTATATTGAAATTAGAAGACAGAAGAAAGAACATAAAGACAAGCATAGAGTTTAATAAATGATTATCTATTATAAACAGTAGCCATGTGAAGAAAGAGAATATTATCACTCCCAGAAATCCCCTCATATTTCTTTCTTTCTTTTTTTTTTAAAAACTAGTAATTAGGCAATTTATGATCATACTGCCCATGCTATGTACTAAAGGGAGCCAATATCCAATAGTTTATGGCAATCCCCTCCTTGCTTTATATTATATGCTGCATTAGTCCCCTAGGACTCTCTTAACCCATTATACAAAGTGGGTGGCTTAAGACAACAGAAATTTATTTTTTCATGGATCTGGAGACTAGAAGTCTGAAGTCAAAGCATTGATTACATCATATCCTCTTGGAAGCTCTAGGGAAGGATTTTCTTGTCTCATTCCTAGTTTGTGGCAACTCCAGGCATTTGGTAGCATTGCAAACACGTGACTTTATTCTCCACCTCCATGTTCATGTGACACTCTCCCCGTGACACCAAAAGATTTATGTTTTTGTCATTATTCTATCTTCTTCCTCCCTCCTTCCCTTCCTCCCTCCCTCCCTCCCTCCCTTTCTCATTCCCTGCTTTCCTCCCTTTTCCTTCCTTCCCCACTATCACCCCTAGTATCTCCTTGTCCCTTCCCCTCCCCCTTTCCTCTACAGCTTGGAACCCTCATGAAGTTTATTGATGCCCATTAGTTTTTTAAAATGTTTTACACTATCATACTATCTACAATGTCAATGTCCAGTATTTGTATTTATCATTCTGACTTACTTTGCTGCACATAATGCTCTCAAATCCCCACCATTTTGATGAAAATCATTACCTTGATTTGACCTGTATACATCTTATTTCTAACTTCTGGCCTCTTGAAATGTGGGAGAATAAATTTCTGCTATTTTAAGCCACCAAGTTTGTGATAATTTTGTAGTTAGAACAAAGAGGAAATAATGTAATACATAAGAGTAGAATTACCCAAGCATGGGTATGCATATTTTCAAAGTTAGCACATAATGCTAAACAGTTCTCTTAAATGGCTGTAGCACTTCACACCACAGATACAGAGCTGTCACTTTCACCCCATGTCCGGGAACTGATGTGAAAGATCCTAAGATGCAATTAAGTTCTTCGGTGCAGGCTGCAGAGATTGCAGGCCAAAGACAACTGCTCAGCATTTCATCTACATATTTCAGAGACTATTACCTGTTATGGGGATGAGAGTTCAAGTTAAATTAATGAAATTCTTGGTATTAGACCTCTGAAAGGAGAGAAGCTATCCTGTTAGAGGTTAGAGATTGAGCAGGCACAGGAGACATAGGCTGGCATCTACAGTGCAAATCAGTTCACAGTATTTGACCAAGATAGGAATTCAAAGATTTGGCTTCATTAACTTAGGTAAAATACATTTCCACCAGCACAAACAGTGATCTCTAAATTTCTAGGGGTCTGAAAATCAGCAGCTTCCTCTCTTTGGGGTACTGGGAAATGATTACAAACTGTTCATGACTTGTGATGGCTTGACTTAATCTTTTGACATTATGTGGGTGTACTAGCAACATGAATTCAGTGCAAACTGCACTTTGTGGTTTTATCTTTTCTGGTCATTGAAATGTTGCATGTACTCTCATCATACTGGGCAGTGGCAGCAAGCCCTTCTCCTGGTCAGTCACATAACCATGAGCTCACATGACACCCTGCGGTGGGCTGTGTTGCCAGTGTCTTCAGGTTAAATGATATTTTCAACTTCTTATGGTTTTATCAGGATGTCAGTTGGATGTGTGTTTGGCAAGGAATACCAGGGTATCCAGGATCAAAATTAATGTGATACATTGAGTTAGTTATGAAGTCATTCTATAATTTATAAGATGCTAATAACCAGATGAAAAGTATTAATGGACAAAAAACTTAGGGGCAGAATTGCTTCACTTAGAGCAACGAAATACCTTCGCAGGAGAGTTCTTGGCAGGATAGCAGTTGACAATTGCACGTGGTTTCTTTAGGATATGCCAGGTGAGAGGAAAAATAGATGGTGGAAGGTATGAAAACAGAAACTGATGCAGAGTTGAGTAAAGACTGTGTGAGATTTGGGTTTGGATGGCAGAAATTCCAAAGAACAGGACACACATGTAAAGGAGAAGAGTTCAAGGCAAAGTTAGGTCTGAACGAAACTTTCCAAAGACAAGGATTGAGCCTGTGGATAAATAACTACTCTGTAAGAAAAGATGGTCCATCCCAAGAGAATGATCAAAACAATCAAGAATGAGATTTTCAAGGACTCAGAGGATAGGTCCAAAACACTAACAGAACATGGCCAGACCACTGCTGAGTTTCATTAGTGATTAGATGGTGATATAAAATGAGTATAGATTTTGGAAGTAGACATGAGGTCAGACCCCAGCTCCACTTACTATGTATAAGCTGAGTGGCCATGTGCAAGTGATTTAGACTTTCTAAGCTTTGGTTCTTTATCTTTAAATCAAGAACAATGATATTTTAGATTTGTGTTATGATTAATATTTTAGATCTGTGTTCCTTAATATCCCACAGTTCTCCCCTGCACCACCTCTTTCTCTGCTCACCTTCTTCCTTGGCACACAATAAGGCAAATTCCTGGGGCCAGTGAAGGTTATGACTTGGTTGGCAGGCAAATAGCCACTGCTGATTCTGGAGCCATTAATTTCAAGTCCATGGCAGCCAGATTAACTTCAATTAACTTCAAACCTCACTTTCTGGTAAGAATGAGTAAAATCAATAGATTGAAGACTAAGATGACACATTCAACAACAGCTAGCAGGGAAGAAAAGACAGGATGAGCTTAAAAGTTCTTCTTTTAAATATCAAACAGGGCCTGAAATGAAGTGATTGACATTTAAGCAGAGTTGTAGAGAGCTGAGGACCTCAATAAATGACCAAGAGACCTTAATTAGGAGAAGATCATTAAGACACTGTGCAGTGATTGGGAGAGTTTTTTCTGGAAGGTGGACAATTCCTTTCTTCTTGAAGTCACACATGTCTCTGACAGGACATTGTTCTTCTGTAATCTTTTGGAAATACAAAAAAAAATTCTAGGTGCCTGAATTTCTACTAACATTTTGAACCAGTAGAAGTAATAAGACCTTCCTATTATAGGTAGTTATCTAAGACAAAAGCTGGGGTTCTAAACAAGACAAATAAGACCCCTCATGTTTATTCAAACTATTTGGAATAGTCTACAATAAGTATCTAATTATTCCTTTTTTTCCAAGCTACAACTTCATGTTTTCTATCTTAATAGTTGAATAAAAAAACATCTAGTTCAGCAATTCCTGACTGAGACCTTCAAGCTGTTAGGCCCAAGTCACAAGAGATCATCTAGAATGATCTCAGAATTCCACCTCTATTGACCAAATTCCCATAATAATAATGGTACAAAAACCAACATACTGAAAAAAGAAATGTTGAATACAAAGTAAAACATAAACTTAATCTGTTTGGCATCTTGTTACCTCTCTTCTGAGTATAATATAGGAGGTTGTTAATTGCTTGATTTACTGTAATAGTCATCCTGCCAACAGTAATAAATAAAGTTAATTAATATAAGGGGACTCACTGCCAAGGAGGCTAGTAATTACCAGGAAACTGGAAAGAAATTCTCTTCATGATACCTCCAGAAGAGAAAAAACAATTTATTGTCATCCTTTTAAAATATCTATTACCTTCTTTTTTTCTTTCTTTTTGCTTGCCTTGAAATTTCTATAGAAATACCCTGAGTTGGCTCTTATTTTTCCTTTCTTCCTCTATCAAGATGGCTGCACATTTGTCAAGAAGGAAAAAGTTGGGCAAAATTTACCTTCACTTTTGGTACCTGTGTGGGGAGTAGAATTGACTTTAGAGCATGTGGTCAACCTGATCAGGGTTCAAAGAATATTTGCTATATTGGAATGGAGCCACTAGAAAGAGAGAAGAATATCTTGCCATAACCATGCATTGTATTTTTGCTTAATTTTCCAAGCTAGGCCTCACACTTAACAGGACTTAGAAATGGCATGTCATAATAGAAACAGGATAATTTGGGGAATTGGAGACTTAGGCTGATATTTAATAGCTGAGAAAAGTTTAAAATATTTATTAAACATCTTGGACATTCAGTTTTCTTGTTTGTAAATAGGAACCAACACCTTTGCAGTGGACTTAGAGTGATATAAAATGGGATTGTTGCTGAATAAATATTAAGTTGTGTTTCCCCAGTATATCTTACATCTTTCCTTAAAAGTTATAGTTTATTTTCTGTTTTCTCTCTTGAGTTGGGTACTGGAGAGTTCCGAGACAAATCTGTAACTCCTTTACTAAACGTAAATCAGATACTGTATATTCTAACCACGTATAATAACTTTTTTTTATTCTGATTTTTCCTACTTTCCTAATTTGAATATTTTAAACTTTATTTAATCTGTTTGTGTACATTTGTAAAGTCACCCTAAGGTCTTTCTAGATAGTTTATAAATGCACACATGCACATACATATGTAAGACTTACTATACATTTGCTGATGTATATGTGGAATGTTAACTGTATTTTGCTCTATCCTCTCTTTCTCTTAATCATACACATAGTTTTGCTTGCTAATTGTTGTCTTGCCTATCAGCCACAGTTGAAGTCCTGGGAGGGAGTGGATAGATTGTAATCTCAAATATTTGTAGAGTTGAATTAAGTCATACAGTCTGGTTACATCTTTTATTTACAACTACACGGTTCAATCCCAAAACTAAGACAGGTCTACCCACAAAATATGACTTATGAGTTACAGAGTGAAGGCTCTTTCTATAAGCATGGTAATCTTTTCTTCTGTGCAGTAACTACTATAAATACATATCCTCTCAGAAAAATAGCAAACCAATCTTTTTATACACAACCGAATTTGATGCTACTTCTGGTAAGGCAATCTGTGATGAAAGACTCACTAGCTGAAATTTTAAATGTAGTATGGGAACAATGATATTTTCAGGCAAATGTAGGCTATTTTGTCCCCATCCTTATATGTATCTGAATAGTAACATAATAGATGTTCAAAAAAGATTCATTGTATTATTTGAGTATTGCAGGTTAGGGGCAGGAATTCTTGACTCCTTGACACTATACCCTTTGGACTTTTTTCTGTTAGCGTCCTTCCTATTCTCCTAGCTGGGAAGTCAAATACTCAGAGAATTTCCTTTTCAGTTAAGTGATCATGAGACTATTGGTGAGGGTTCAGAAAAGGGTGACAGGGGCCTCCCTGGTGGTGCAAGGGGTTAAGCAACACACTATGAAGCAATCTGCAGCATCTGTAGCACAAGTTCAATCCCCAGCCGGCCAGGCAGCTACCCACATGGTGTGGCAAACCTCTCCTGTCTCGCCCGCTGCTCCCCTCAGCAGTGTATTTCACTCAGTCTGACTGTTCTGTTCCCCACTCTGTCTCTGGTGAGTCCTCACACCCCGCACCTCTGGCCTGTACCTCAGCTCTTGTATGAATAAATAAATAATAAAAAAAAGGGTGACAGTATACAGAAAATATGAGAGTTGTGTACACACATGTACTTGCAGAAACTACTGTGAAATCGAGACTCAAGACCTCATGTTTGCCACCTCTATTTGATGTTGGACTCTGGTGGGCATATTTACATTTATGGTTTGATGGATCAGGCCATATATTACCCAATTTATGTTGGCAACTTAGGTCACACATTATTTAGTGTTCAATGATCTGTCTTTGCAAGGTAAGAATTGATTTCTGAAAGAAGTTCTTTAGTGAAGAAACGTGGCACTGCTCCAAACTCTTCCAACCTTGAGGTTCTGCTCTCAAGTCTTGCTAAGGGATCCATAAGGCATCTTAATGTAGCTCTTACACTTTAATCTTCTAAGATACACAGGAAAATTTGAGTTATAGTGCTACTTACACTGTAATTCAAAATTAATAATCTTGATGATCATCTAAGGTTGTTAATTAGCATATGAACAAGAACAATATATTCAAATAGTGCAAGTATTATCTCTAAAATCCACCGAGACCCTCCAAGCATTGTTTAGATCTTTTAAAGATAAAGGGAGCAAAGACAACGTATTCTAGCTTTGGAAGATCATTTCACATGTCCCTGTTTGCTGTAGGAAATGGTCTGTATTATCACAGAATTTGTTTCCTTTCCTCTGACATACATATCTTTTTTTGGTTACACTCTGTTTTTAATTCTCTAAGATCTATCAGCATGATGTCATCAATGTAGCTACCAAAAATTATGTATTTTTTTTTGAATGGTAAGACAAGGAAGCTATCTGTGGACTAAGTTATTATATTGAATAAGAGTTACTATAATTCTGGGTAAGGGCCAATGTATATTGTTATCCTTGCTAGATGAAAACAAACTTGTAAGTTTTGTTTTGTATTTTTTCTTATATAGAGAAAAAGTATTTTCTAGAGCCATAGGATCATGTGCAGCTTTTGTGATGATTTGCTCAAAAATGGAAGCAACCTCTGGAAAATCACATTCAACTGGAGTTACCACCTGATTGAGCTTACAATAATCCACAGTCACAGTCTCCACAATCAAAGAGCTATCATTTTTCGACACTGGATATTTAAGGAGTAAAGTAGAAATATTAGAGGGAGTATATTATTATTATATATCAGCGAACTGTTGACTTCAATAATGCTGGATAACATATTACTCCAAAATGTAGGTTGCCTGAAACTCAGCTGTCGAGTTTGGTATCAGTATTTAGAATCTAGACTCCAGGTTCCAGCTCCAGGCTGCAATTGGTTCCAGCTCTTACCTTCATGATTCCAAGTTTTTCTTGAGTCAAAACTTTCAGGGGTGTGCCCTTTTCTTTTTTCTCTTTAAAGATTTATTTATTGATGCATGCGAGAACTGGGGTACAGGCCAGAGGTGTGGGGGGTGAGAGGATTCACCAGAAATAGAGCGAGGAAAAGAACAGGCAGGTTGACTGAAATACACTGCTAAGGAGAGCAGTGGGTGAGTCAGGAGAGGTCTGCTGTGCCATGTGGGTAGCTCCCTGGTGGGGGATTAAACTCGTGCTGCAGTGGCTGCAGATATCTTCATAGGTTTCATTTTAAACCCTTGCACCACCAGGGAGGCCCCATGGTGTATCATTTTCTTGGTGAATTATAGGACCAGATTGGTAAGCTAAATCACACAAACACATTTCATTGAGCAAAATTCACTGGACAAAGCAAGTCATATAGCCAAATTCAAAAGTAAAGCTTCAGTGACTTAGATTCCTTCCTAAGGGGAAGTGTGACATAGTGCATATTTGCTGAACCACTTATCCAATCTACAATATCACATTGCCCTGGCATATTACAAACTTTTATGGTTGTACTACTTTCTGTGATTTCTGCTTGGTTGTGCAATTACTTGTTTACTATTTGGAGAAGTAGAAAGCTCTTTCAACACAATGGTCCTTACTCCATGAATCCCTAAGGCATGCTACAAAATGACTCAAATTTAAGGTATTGCGATTAGGTGAGAAAGTGGAAATGGACTATTAGAAGAATTAACTTCTTCTTGTAAAGCAAGTCTTTCAACTGAGCATATTACAGGAATTTCAATCAAGGCAAAAACATTCTAATCCAGACCAGAAAAGAAGAGGCTCTTCTGACTATTAAATGCTGTTTGAAGGAGTTTGAGGTTCATTGAACTTTGAATTATCTGAACCTTGTTATATAACCCATTGCAAGTTTTGGAGCATGATTCTTTCCCAATAAATGTCTTAGTTTTCATCTGAGACTACAATAAATCTATGCATGCAATGGATATGATATTGATATTGATAGGATCAAATTTTGAGACTGATTTTTGTTGTCTCAACCTTAAATATGGAAGAAATCAGAGTAGTTCCTTACTTTCAGCAAATGACTTATGTCTTGAGTTTAGGCGTTGGGTATATTCATTCTCTTATTTTGCAGCATTATTTGAAAACTCTTTCACACCCAGTAATGATTGATTTCATTTTTCCATTCAAGCTGCTCTATGTAACTGGACATCCTATCCCCAAAGTTTTACCTTCAACGGACACATTATTATAGAAGACCACAGATGATAATTTTATAATCAGTTTTATCACTGCAGGCCACTATTATAATACTGTTCCATAATGGAATTGGATATTTGCTGCCCTCAAAATTAATAAGACCAGATAATCAATTTCTGGCTCCCCTTTCATCTCCCTGGAAATCTGTTGTCTCCATTAATCCTCATGCCAATGTTTGCATTGGTCTTGGTTCTTAATTGCAAGCAACAGAAACCAACTTTGGTTGGTTTAACAAAAGAATAATTTATCAAAGGATAATTGGATAGCTCACAAAATCTCCAGGAGGGCCAGAGAACCAGGATTGATGACTACATAGGCAGGAACACAGCCACAAATCACACCAGGGAAAAGATCCCTGCTACATCACTTTGGGCACTAGATTCCAAGGTTGTCTCATGATTTACCACAGCAACTGCACACAAGTCACAAATGTCATGGCTGCCATTGGGCACAGATGTGGCCACTAGTGTTTCTGTTGTTACAATCACTCCTGAAAATAGATTCCGCATAACACTTTTCTCCCTTGTAACCAATGATAGTGAATATGTGCATCTAATTAACAGGGCCAATGTACGCCTCTTCCTCAACTGGGTAGTCTAGGATCATGATTATGTGAATGGCATTTTATACACACACACACCCCATCACGCAGTTTCTACCTCAGAAAATGGGAAATTCTCTTGACATGATAAGGGCATTCAGCTACTATGACTAAAAACAAATGTCCATTAAACTGAAAAGTAGGAGTTTTATGAAAGAAAGGAAACATTTCATCTGATTGTCCGTAAGAGTTTTAGACAATGATAACTTTTCCCCAAAAGTCCGTTCCTTTACCAGTTTCTCTCTCTGTCTCTCTGTCTCTCTCATGTAAAATCACTGGAAAACCACCTTTCAAATAGTTTCAATCACACACACATACCCCTACACACATCTACCAGTTTCAAAATACCTTCCTCGGCACTGCAAGACGTATGATGCTCCCAGTGCTGTTCCCATCTGGTTTTTAAAAGCCAAACCAAAAGAGACATCTCATCAAACACAAACCAAATGCACCTGGTACTTTCCAGGCAAAGCTGGGCCTGAGGAATCACCCTGGGGACGTGGCAAATCACAAAAACCTGGAATTTATAAACTGTTGAGTTTGGAGACTTGGCTGGTGATGATAGATCTCAATCAGGGATGAGACCCAGCTCATAGGCACATGCCGTGCTTGCCATATACCAAGTGTTCATCGGCTCAGACTCCTCTCCATGAGTATCAGAGATTGTACTGATGACAACAGCTGATACAGAAAAATTGGTTTAGAAAAATGGAATGACAGGGCCTCCCCAGGGGCGCAGCGGTTGAGCACTGGGTTGCGAAGCTGCCAGCAGCCTCTGCAGCGCCGGTTCAATCCCCGGCCACCGGGTGAGGGTCCCACATGGCGTGCAGACCTCTCCTGCCGCCCGCTGCTCCCCTCAGCAGTGTACTTCATCAGTCTGCCTGCTCTGCCTCTCTGACTCTGGTGACTTCTCTCACCCTCCCGCACTTCTGACTGTACCCAGTGGTTGTATAAATAAATAAATAAATAAATAAATAAATACGTCTTAAAAAAAAAAGAAAAATGGAATGACAGCTCTTAATGACCCCATTCTAGAGCCTTGTTGAAATTATCCTTCTAGTGCATGTGAGGAAGCTTTGATAAGTGACTCATGTGATATGGCCATGTTGCAACTGCTCTCAGCTAGTAGGAGGGAGGTGGTGCTAGAGGGAGAGGCTTAGTTAGGGCAAATGGTGCAAGAAAAAAGCATGTGAGAGGTGGTGGGGTGAGCTTGAGAATAGAAGAGACACAACAATTGAGGTTTATATACCAGGTGCTGCCTGGCATCTTAATACCTCAAGCAGTCCTACCCTCTAGGAAACATTCCTACCTAATTATAACATGGCTGTCATGTTTTCCCTGATCTGTGTGACTCAAGACATATTTGACTGGATCATCTGGGCACCCCAGTACCTCACTCATGTGGAGAGAATTTATGGACATCTCTTGGCCCCTTTACTAAGACTACCAGCAAGAAAGTCAAAAGCAAGGGAAACAGGGATTGGTTCCATCCACATTTCCACATCTGACACTCACTCTTAGAAATTTATCCCCTTAGGGCATGCCTGTAATTCAATTCTATAGCAGTAAGCCCCATAATGAGGTGATAATAATTTCTAGGCCAAGGATTATCCAAGTTATTATAAAGGTTCACGAGAGGTAATATTTTGACGCCCTGAACAATGCATTCACCAACCCAATAGCATGTTCAAAAAGCTTTCAAAAATCTTTTTTTTTTAATAGAGGCATGTTTATTTATTTGTTTGTTTGTTTGTTTGTTTTGTTTATACATGCACTGGGTACAGTCAGAAGCGCGGGAGGGTGAGAGAATTCACCAGAACCAGAGTGGGGAGCAGAGCAGGCAGAAGGACCGAAGTACACTGCTGAGGGGAGCAGCAGGCGGCAGGAGAGGTCTGCGCGCCATGTGGGACCCTCCTCGGGTGGCCGGGGAGCAGCTGGGGATCGAACCGGCGCTGCAGAGGTCTCAGGCAGCTTCGCAACCCAGCGCTCAACTGCTGCGCCACCGCTTTCAAAAATCTTAACTGTGGTCATTTACTCTGAGAAATACCTCAAGTCATTCTTCAAATATGGCTTTAATGACTGGCATTCCATGTTGTTTGAACCTAGCTATCTTCTATTCACTCTCATCCTCCACCACCTTCTTTCCCTTTCTCCTCATCTTTTTCCCTTCTCTCTCAATCTCCTCTCCTCTCCTTGTTCCCTCTACACCCTAATCAATTCAAGGCCAGTCAAGGTCAAGTTCTGAGCAGCCCGCTCTGACTGGAGTGGGCCATACATTTTTGAGTTACAATCTGTTGCTTAGCACCAACGTTGCTTAGATACAACTCTCGGTGGCAATTGGCCTTTGCTTTGCCTACTTATGCATATAAGCTATGCAGTGAGCATCTCTGTTTGAGGGGCATTGGTCCAAAAACAACTTTTACAATCTCTTTTTAAGCGGAATGGGTGGCAATAGGTGTTGGGGTTGTTTTAAAGGAAAAGAGACTTGAATTTTTTTTCTGTTGAACTATAGGTGGGATTTGGCAATGATAACCCATTGTAGAGTGTGAGATAAAATCTCCTGATGAACAATATAGCCTTGGGGCTACCTTCATACCAGAATATGAATGAGTCAAGGGAAATATAGCTAAGATCTTCAGGAAAAAAATCATTTTTATTCTACTCCATTAATTGTCACCCATACCTGCGATTCATGTATTTTTAAAAGAAAAGGTGTCATATATGTGTGGGTATGAAAGGAATTGAGGAAAGAGAAAAGGGGAGAAACAAAATAATAAATTTTGTCAAATGCCAAGACAAAGATAAGAATTAGAGCCTTTGCATATAAAGACACCAAGGAGATACAGATGGTGCTTACAGTTAAGAGAAACCATCATTCCATGGGGTTTTGGACATATTCTGGATTTGTTTGGCAGTGACTACTTCTGTCAGAGGAGCCATGAGACCAGCATGGGAGTGAAAATGGATCAATCTGATGGGAACTCCTATGGACACCAATCAGGTTTGAGTTTGCACCAGTGCCAAAGGGCCTGAAACCTAGCTAAAGCCCAGGGCTGCAACTACAGTGTGACAAAGGACAGTGCCAAGGTAGAGGACAGGTCACTGTCTATGTGTTCTTATCCATGCACGATTGTAAGACACCTCAGGCTAAGAGAACAACAATAGGATTTATTTTACAAACAGGGGAAACAAAGAGCTTCTAAAGCCACAAGTTTCCCACTATCTCCTGCTAGAGAGTGCTCAAAAGTAAGCAGAATGCCAGTCACCTGTCAAGAGTGATGGACAGCATTGGCCAGGAGGCAGTGTCAGAGACACCACTGTTAACAGCTCCTCATGAGTTGTTGGCTCACACCAACAACAAACAGCTCTTGGAAACACCTGGGGCCTGGTGGTCCTTTCAGGCAATGTCAAAGGCAGGACCAGAGGCAGGTGTGGTGGCCTGGTCTCTGCGATGTTCTTTATCTTCTTTCTTCAGAGGTTGGCTGCTAGATGCTTCTTTCTTTCTTTCTCTTTCTTTCTTTCTTTCTTTCTTTCTTTCTTTCTTTCTTTCTTTCTTTCTTTCTTTCTTTCTTTCTTTCTTTCTTTCTTTCTTTCTTTCTTTCTTTCTTTCTTTCTTTCTTCCTTCCTTCCTTCCTTCCTTCCTTCCTTCCTTCCTTCCTTCCTTCCTTCCTTCCTTCCTTCCTTCCTTCCTTCCTTCCTTCCTTCCTTCCTTTCTTTCTCTCTCTCTTTCTTTCTTTCAGATTTATTTATTTATGCATACAAGAGCTGGGGTACAGGCCAGAGGTGAGGGGTAGGGTGAGAAGATTCACCAGAGACAGAGTGGGGAGCAGAACAGGCAGATTCACTGAAATACACCGCTGAGGGGAGCAGCAGGCAAGACAGGAGAGGTCTGCTGTGCCATGTGGGTTATCTCCCTGGCCTGGGATCAAACTTGTACTGCAGTGGCTGCAGATAACTTCACAATGCTGACACTTAACCCCTTGCGCCACCAGGGAGGCCCTGTTTTGTGTTTTTAATTTTACCATCTGCCAATTACAATCTCTAATGGGTTGCCAGCTCCCAGCTATGTCTATCAGTGGAGGCCTATATTCTTTTGAGTGGAGCAGTGGGCGAGACAGGAGAGGTCTGCTGCGCCATGTGAGTCACCTCCCTGGCCAGGTATGGAACTCGTGCTGCAGAGGCTGCAGATAGCTTCACAGTGCTGTGCTTAACCCCTTGCACCACAAAGGAGACCCATAAATGCTTTTTCTTTCTTTGGAGGTTGGCTACTGGTCCTTCTTATTTCTTCTTTTGGAGACCAGAGACTGACTCAATCTGGCTCCTGCACTGCCTTACATCCTCTTTCAGGGTCCCCCACCTACAAGTCTGATTGGACCATTTACAACCATGTAGCTGAACTATTGGGACTATCTAGCCCCAATCAGCTCATGGCTTGCCCCTGACATGTCCATTCTACAATCCAGGCAACAAATATAAAAGGGAACTTGATGCCTGCACAGACCCAAACTGACCGTCTCTCAGGGCAGGCTCATGGGCTGGTGGGCTCTGAGGACCTACAGCCAGAGCCTGCCTCAGTTGGGCTAGAGACACTCTGCATCCGCTAGCACCTTGGTGGGGCCAGGTGTATATATGCAGAAGGTGGGGAAGTGGCACACAATGGAGCTGCAGGGCAGGAGGCCATCACTGCTGCTTCCTGCTGCCTTCAGCTTCAGGCACCACAGCCCAGGTGGCAGGCCAAGGCAGTGCCAGCTTGGCACAGTGCCAGCTTCAGGTCTCCTGGTGTTCAGTTTTAAAGACCAAACTCATATAGGTCTGGTGGGACACACTGGTGCAGTTTCAGTTTTGAAACAACCACTGTGAGATCGAAAACGGATCAGTGTGGGACTGAACATGGCTTTGAAAATGGACCATTTTGCTTGGAGTTCAAGCTGCATGGACCAGACAGCTGGCATTGGAGCCTCACAGCCCATGTCACTGCTCCTGGTGTTTGGTTTTGAAGCCCAGCCACAGGATAGGTCAGGTCGGACACACTGGTGCAGTTCTACCTGCACCGATCAAATAGCTGGGGTTGTAAATGGACCAATCTGATTTGAGTTACCATGGTGCCAATCAACTGAAAAAGACCAATCGGTGAAAAAGGTGGGCACCCTGAAGAGTCTATATGCCAGGCTCCAGTCAGTTTCAATAGGATCAGTCAGGCAGACTCCTGCAGACTCTCACCTAGGAAGACCATCACAGAACTATAACTCTGGTCTCTGTCCTTCCCAGACCTGACCTCTGACATCATCTGCTGAATGACACTATTAACCCTATTCTAGGTGTCTCTAAAAGAGCTGTTTGCTGTTGGTTTTATGCCTAGCATTTCTAAGAGCTATAACACTGATCCCTGTTTTGATACATCCAGCACCAACCCCGGGTGCTTTTGCTTTTGGTGGCGACCAGTCTGGTGTCCAGTACTGCCCAGCTCAGCCTTCAGATTGATGTTACTGTCTGCTGTGGTGCCACCTCTGAAGAGAACTTCACAGAGACGTGTACAGAGACCTTTGAGACCTTCTGCCTTTAAGACCGTCATGTCTGATCTCTTCTTCAAACTGCCATCTGGCCGTTGCCGCTGCCTCTGGCTCTGCCTCTAACTCTTCCCTCTCTCCCAACTTTGTAAGTAAACCTTGCTGTTGTTGAACCCTGAGCCTGAGTTTTGTCCTGCAATTGCAGCTGTAAGCACACAGGTGAGAACCCACAAACTCTGACATTTTACCTCCACACCTGTGTATGGTTTCACTTCTACCTCCCCATTCTTAAGTCAGGCCACATTTACGTTTAGAATTCTTTATATAATCTCATTGTTCCATTTTGTCAGGCTGTAGTTGGGGATGAGAGGCACAAGGGAGAGACAGCTCTGATTGGAATAAGTGCAAAGATGCAGGGATTTCCAGCCCAAGCATGAGAACCAGGAAGGATGAGGATAGGGAAACAGGATGGACAAACTCCAAGAACCCTATTCTGCAGAAGGGATGCACTCCAATGCTCATGAAGAGCAGAAGGTAAGACTCAGGGCAAAGATGAGGGGATAGTGAGTAAACAGGCCGATTAATGAATGGGTAGCAGAATGAAGGGACTGGTATAGCAGGGTAGAACATGCTGAGCTCTTTTATTTTATTTTTTTTAAAGATTTATTTATTTATGCATACAATAACTGAGGTATAGGCCAGAGGCTTGGGAGGTGAGAGAATTCACCGGAGACAGAGTGGGGAACAGAACAGGCAGATAGACTGAAATACACTACTGGGGGGAACATTGGGCAAGTCAAGAGAGGTCTGCTGCACCATGCCCTGGACGGCCAGGGATCGAACTTGTACTGCAGAGGCTGCGGACAGCTTTACAGCGTTGCGCTTAACCCCCTGCGCCACCAGGGAGGCCCTCATGCTGAGCTCTTTTTAAAAAATTAATACAGATACTTGCTTTTGCTAATGATCTACATGCTTGCTGAAACAGACGCCTTCTTTGCTAATAGCCATCACTGCCCTTCTCAGCTAATGTCTTTGCTAGCACATACTCTATGTAAAGTCTCTTACATGGGACATGAAAGTCAAAATCCTTCCATGTTGAGAGCCTACTTATAGGGACAAGATAGAAAGGGACAAAACCAGCTTGTGATAAATATCAAGATGACATGTGTATTATATGGAGTATATTACATGAGTATATAGAGGAGAAAGATGGGGTGGGTTAGGAAGAGACAAAGAGAGAATTAGAGTACAATTTGGAAAAAGAGAGGAGTCTTCATGATGAGGCTCTGAGTCAGAACTCACCTTCTTGGCCCCAGATGCTTCCTCTATATATGGGAAGGCGGATCACGTGGTGACTTCTAGAGCCCCCAGCAGACGTCTCACTCTCTGGCTCTAAGATCATATCATTCACACCTCCAGTATGTGTCTGAGTCATAAAGTCATCCCATGGACGTTCACAGGGTCACTTACGCTCCTTGCTCTCTTGAACCCTTTCTTTGCACCTGCATTATTTATGTTCTGAGGTTTTTTACTGGCAAATGGGATTGACTGAGGCTTGGGATAGATGATGTATGTGTGGAGCAGAGAGAAAGGTGAGATGACTTTTAGCAATATAGAGAGGTTTCTGGCACCCCTCCTTTAAAAAAAAGTTTATTTATTTATGCATGCAAGAACTGGGGTGTAAGCCAGAAGTGCATGGGGTGAAAGGGTGTACAAGAGAGAGTAGGAAGCAGAACAGGCAGATCTATTGAAATACACTGCTGAGAGGAGCAGTGGCAAGGCAGGAGAGGTCAGCTGCACCATGTGGGTTAGCTCTCTGGCAGGTCGGGCATCAAACTCATGCTTCAGTGGATGGTGATAGCTTGATAGCGCTGTGTTTAACCCCTGCACCACCAGGGAGGCCCACAACACTCTTTCTTGCTCTGTATCCTAGTCAGAGTCTAAATCCTGTGTGTGCATGTTTGTTGGTATCAAGTCACAACCCTCTAAGTGGCCAGCAAAGGAATGAGATCGTCCCTCTTTCTGACACTGTGCATTAACCCACATGGAAAAGCTGCCTGGGTTAGAGATGGGTTGATTAGTAATTCATCAAAGGCTCTTAGAACTACAGCTTTTGTGACAGCCAGGTGAGGTGACTGGGGACTTGGGACCTCCAAGTGTGACATGAGATCTGATTTTCAAGTAGTTTTAAGAAAGTAAACTCTACTTCATGTTTCTCACATCTTCCCATTTCAGTACTAGCACACTGATCAAAGTTTGGTGTTCTGTTTTCTCAACAGCGTTAGAAATCTGGAAAGAAAAGGGCCTCAGAATTTCTGATGGAAAGTTGAGACTTGAAAAGGAGAAATTATTTGTTTCAAGTCATCTAGTTAGTGAAAGGATTCAGAGACCTGGACCATGGCACAGTTCCTTAATATCAGTCAAGGCAGGGCTTTCCTGGTGGCACAAGGAGTTAAGACTCAACCTATGAAGCTATCCACAGCCACTGCAGCACAAGTTCGATCCCCAGCCAGGGAGCTGACCCACATGGTGCCAGGGAGCTGACCCTCTCCTGTGTTGCCTGCTGCTTCCCTCAGCAGTGTATTTCACTCAGTCTGCCTGTTCTGCTTCCCCACTCTATCTCTGGTGAATCTTCTCACATACCATCCCCAATACCTCTGGCCTGTACCTCAATTCTTATACGAATAAATAAATAATAAATCTTTTAAAAAAAAATCAGTCAAGGCTACTTGTCCCCACAATGGCCCAATTCCAAGCCCTAGGCAGTAGGTGGACACATACTGAAATATTGAGACAGAGTTGGGGTTTGAGTCAGAAAGGTTAAGGGATTGTGGGACACCCCTTCTCTCTCACATCTGTGACCCTCCAGCTTCTCTGACCATGGAAATGAATACTTGAGCAGAAAACCAAAGACGCTTTCCCTTTAAATCTGGGGCTGCTTGTTTTTTCTTGGGTTCTGCTGAAGAGTGGTGGAGACTGTGACTGATAGAAGACAGGCCCCAGCAATCCAGCCTTTCTCAGGGGACCGTCAGAGGAGCAGATGACAGACTATAAGGCCAGTGCACCTGTGCTTTTCCCAGGCCATGGAGATGTTGTGCTGTGCACACCCCAGGGTCCTCTGTCCGTGCCCAGCATAGCATGACCAAATTTCTTAAGAGAAAGGGGATCTGTTGGAGAATAGAGTCAATCTCTCTGGTGAGCAGACAAATAGCGGCCATGGCAGACTGGCTTTCCTCCCTAGAAAGAGGAGTGATGATGATGAGAGGGTCCACCATGCTCGGATGTGCACCAGAACCAGAAACCAGGAGCCAGAAGTGGGCACAGCACTTACGCTGGAATCATCACCCTCAGAGGAAGGCCAGACGGTGGAGACCTGGGGTCACCTATGGTCTCTACTGTATCATTGACTTTGCATGGACTCAGGGTAGTGATGCTGTGAATCTTCTCAGCGATTCTCCTTGGGACTCAGAAGGTGACTTCCTCCAGAGGAGGCAAGTCCTGAGATGATGTAGCCCCGTGAATCAACTTTGTAGACTACGTAGTCCTAGGAAAACCACAGCTCCAGCTCTCTGACGGCGGTTACCTGAGGTGGCGTGTGCATGCATGGGTGAGAGCACACGGGTATGGTGCATGTGTGTACATACCTGCGCGTGTGTTTACACATCAGTGTCCACACATGTGCTGTCTTATAGACATGCACCTGTGCCCACCGCCATTGCTCCTGGCCGTGGTGCCAGGTGGAGCCTCTGCCATTCGCACATAATGAGACACACAGGCTGCCTTCTGTTCAGGGAGTGTCCCCCTTTATCACTCACATTAAATGTTGCAGGCACTTGACTTTATGACTCCTTCAATCCGCATATTAAGCAGCTGACACAGGCAGCCTCCTCTTGATAGCAGTCTGAACAAATCTTCAGTCATTTGGAGTCCTGGCTTAAGGAATGAGAGACAGAAAAAGGGTTTTGTGTGTGATGCCTGGTAGCCCTAATATGGTTCTTTCCATTTCAAAATTGTTCTTTTGTCATGAGAAAGAAAGAAAGGACCAGGGCCTAGACTTCTGGCCACCCCCATGCACAGGCACAACCAGCTTCTGGGTCATTGGATTTGCTGGTTCTCTTGATAAGGCTGCAGATTGCTTAGAAATGTCAAGTGTGCTTTCCAAGGCCATTCTTGTCCTGCTGTTGGAGGTGATGGCAGCAGCGTGTTGGAGGGCTGCTATTTCCTTTGGTTTAAAGTCATCGGAAAGGTAACAAAACCTCATGAGGGAAGCTGCCCCTGGCTGATCCCGGGCTGGGATCCGAGTCCAGGTAGGGAGTTCTCTGCCTCCTTTCTTGCTCCTCCAGTCACTCCCTCTTCCTTCCCTGTTTTCTTCTCTGCCCCTCTCCTTACTGTCATTCTGATTTTCTTTTCCTTTCCTGGTATCCTGTCTCCTGGTTCTGACCTGGACTCCCTGTACCCTTGCTAATGAGGAAGTCTGGAAATTCTATAGTCCCGGTACTGGAAATGACAGGCAGGCCCTATCGCTTATCTCAAAGGTGAAGAAACAGAATACCACAGGAGCCGAGGGCCTCTCAGTAGACACTTTCCCTTGGGTGAGACTGTTTTCCTCCCTGACCTTCTAGCCTTCCTCTTATTGCTTCCATCCTTCTCTCCCCGAGCCTGCCTGCCTGGTCTTCAGCACCCCACCACTTTCTCTGACTGCTGTATTTGTGAGCGGTTTTGCTACGTCAAGGTGTGATTGAGAGGCTTGGGGACTAGCTGACAGGGAGGCATTCTTGCTTTGCTTTCTCATTTCCCTGCTCCCCTGGCCTACCAACCAGGTATGAAAACAACAGTGCCCTAGGTTTACACAGAAGCTCTCATCCAAGAAATCTCAAAACGCTTTTGCCAGCCAGTATGATTACAGTCATTTTTCTGGACGAGGAAAATGTCTTTTTCTGGAAGAGAAGTCGATTGCTGAAGACTGCTCTAATTACCCCTGGGATGGGCTGCACGGTTCTGCATGCAGCTCTCCATTGGGCCAGCTGCTGGGACCACGGTGTCTCTGGATGGATGGTTCTAGATGGAGACCATGGCCAAAAGGCTCTTCCAAAACAGGAATCCAGAGCTAAAACTGTAGGATGAAGTAGCTCAAGGCAGTTCTCCTAATATTAGTTGCTTGTTATTCTAGTGAAGGATAATCATAAGCCATTACCAAACTCTGGAGCCTTTGTTCTCACGAGATCCAATTCCGTTGAACTCCTTAAGTCTAAAAGAGGTGTTCCGCCTTGTGAGCAGCTCAGTGGCACACCTCAGTGTCTTCCTTCTGTGTCTTGGACCAATCTGGAATTACAGAAACATCAATACTACTTAGGTTGCTTCCTACCCTTTCCCCAGCCTCCTGCCTTGTGTTGAAAGGCTATGGTCTATGTGTTTTGGGTGAAACAAAGGAATAATGGGAGGAGAAACGAGAGGAAGAAGGGAGGAGAAAAAAGAAAAGAGACTAGTGAGAGAAGGGGATATAGCAGAGGTAGAGGTGCTGGGTTTTGCAGAGATCACTCTTGATTGGGTGGCTAGTCTATGCTGGGAGTTTTATATCCTGTACTGGTTGGCTTGGGTTAGCATAGCACAGACTGAGTGACTTGGACAACAGAAACTTTCTCATCGTTCTGGAGGCTGTAAGTCTGAGCTCAGGTGTGGGTAGCTTGGTGTCTCCTGAGGCCACTCGCCTTATTTATACCTTCTCTCTGTCTTTGGAAGATGGTCATTCTGTATGTCTGTGTCCTAATTTCCTCTTTTTATAAGGACACTGGTCATTTGGAGTAGGGCTCACCCTAATTAGCTCATTTTAATTTAATTACCTCTTTAAATGTACTAGCTCTAAGTATCAAATTTTGAGATACTGAGGATTAGCACTTTAGCATAAGAATTTGATAAAGAAAAAACTCAGCCCATAACAGATAAATTATCTTTAACCTTACAATACCTCTAAGAGGGAGGAATTACACCTTCCATTTTATAGGTGTGAAAATGGAAATATAAGGAAATCAGGCAACATGCCCCAAGTCACTCAGCTAGCAAGTGACAGAGAGAGTGCGCTCTGGGACCAACTCCCTCTCAACCCCAACCACTGCAGTCACATCATAGAGCTTCTGAGGGTGGCCTGAGAGTGGACGAGAAGAACACGGTCTTGGGAGTCACACCAGCCCCAGCTTATCGTCACTGTATGGACATGACCATGACAACACTGGTGTCAGACAGAAACTCTTGAAAACATACATGAGGCCTGCAATAAAAAAAAAAAAAAAAATTTCCCCCTCATTATAATCATTCTGCAGAGTAAATACCTATGTGTATGGGGGTGTGTGACTTTAAGGCAAACACCACTACATTATTATTTAATATAATTTTCAGAGCCAGCATATGTGCACGTATGTGCACACACATGCAAGACATGGAAGGTAGGACGCAGAGATCGAGACCTGTTGTTATAGAGCAACCCCTTTGGGACATCCTTTTCCCCCTAACACTGTGACAATATCAGCTAGGAGCTGGCTTGGTCCTTCCTGTTGTAATCACAATTGGGCTATAACGCAAGGGCATGTTGCTGTAGTTTGCACTTCCTGTGTCTCCACAGGGCCTTGCATTGTGCTGGCATTCAATAGATGCCTATAGAACCGCAAGTCAAGGAGAACCTGTGGAAAGAGGATTTCATAGTCACATAAACAGACTCTCATAATAGTGAGTCATGGCTATAATTACAGTACAACAAACACAAGATATCAGTGGCAAATAGGATAAGCATTTATCTTCACTCATGAGCTTGTGGAATCATTGGGGCAGCCCCCCCCCCACACTAGGTGGCTTTGAAAGAAGAAAAACAAAATACAACTGGGAAAAAAGCCTCTTTCTCAGTCACTAGTAACCTTTAGAATAATCAGTTGTGTCCCTTCCTTAGATCATTAACATATTAGCTACCCTAAGAGATCTTAAGCAAACCTCTAGCATTCCTGAGGGGCATTCCAGTGCAAAGACTAGAGATAATAGCAGGAAGCTGTAGAAAGTCAGCATTTTTAACCAAAATACCCTTATAAAAACCCACCAGAGCCCCTAGATTCTAGACGGTTTTCTTACAGAGCAATCCCAAAGGGAATTGGGATGGCCTCACCTGTGATTAAAAGAACTCAGAACAAGACCCAAAAATAGGCACACATAGAAAGGTTAATAAAGATTTATTTACAAAGGAAATGAAGAGGGAGAGCACAGAGAGGAGAGAGAGCAAGTGAGCTGCCTCCGGAACTGGGATCCCTGCCACTGAAGGCAGGCAAGGCCAAATTTTCTCCAGCCCACATGCACTTCCCTTTTTGTCTAGCATGGCTGCTTCACTCCCCCATTAGTTCCCAGCAGTCCCCCTTACAAGAAGTCAGGAGTTATGGAGATCAATGGCGTGACGGGAGTTGTCATTCTAGGCACCTGGGAGCTTTTTGGTCTGTAGGTGGGGGTGGTGTCCATAGAACATTAGTGGGTGGAGTTCATTCAGGATATATTGTTCGCCCAACAGTCTCTAGGACCAACAGTCTCTAGGGCGTGTGTCTACCATCTCTGCCCCCCTCTCCCCAAATAACGGTTTTCCAAATAAACCTAGATATCTTAGCCCTAGTTCTTGTCTCTCATGCTTGTCTGAGCTTGGATACTCAGCGACAGATGTCTCTTACCCTTCTTCTGAACTAGCAGGCCAGTTAGCTATTCTTAAGGAGATGGCAGAAGGCAGGCTCCACTGCCCAGTTCCTATGTCCAGGGTTGGGGGTGCCTAGTTATTTCTGGGTTTGGGGGTTTCTTGGTCCTTGGCTATGGCCATGGCTTTCAGGCCTCAATGGACCTGCTTTGAGCCAACCATGTTCAGCTCGGATGGTATTTAACCATGAGGGGATGGGTAACTTTGGGTGTTTCATGGAGAAACTATTTTAACTATATTCTTTCTCTCCTCTCTATTGCACACTAATTCTATTAAAGTCCTTTTCTATTAAAGGTCTTATGCACTAGTTTGTTAGTCTTTATGCAGCAGATGGCAGAACCCATTTAGAGCAGGCAGGTTTAGGGGTTCCAGGGTGCCCCTCATTCTGCCTGTTAACACACCACCTTAGTTGATTATGCTCCCTCACCACCCTGCTCTAACTCCTCCCTCTCCTCTCACCTCAGGAGTCCTGTTCTATAATCAACTTTTCAGTGTTAGATTTTAAGTTTGGCTTTTTGGCCTTCACCAAAAGATTATCCGGGGTCCCTCCAGAGACTGGCTATGACCCACACCTCCAGTTAAAGAGTGGAACCAGTAGCCAACAACCCCCCAGAAGCCTGAATCCCCCTGAGGCCTCCCCCTTCTTGCTTTGCTGCTCAAAGAGGCCTTTTAACATCTTTTAATTTAAAAGGAAATTTGAGCTCAGTCTTTGAGCAAAAACAATCACAAGGAGTCGTGATAAAGTGATTTCTTAAGTGGCTAGCCGGAGGCAGAGCCAAAGGGCAGCCAGGAGTCAGCAAGAGCTGCTGGAATGACCAATTTCAAGGGAATTGCAGTTTGGTACAATCTTGAGGGGCAGAAGCTCCCCTCACCGCTACTCCTATTCCAAACACTGAGCAGAGTAGTGTCTTGGAGTCATTTTCTGTCTTACTAACAACACTTTTTCCCTAATAGACATCTGTGGGTGGACACAGTGGTAAGTGCCCCAGTGAATGGTGCACAGGAAGGGATTATACATGTACAGTGAGAATGAAATCGTTACCCCTGTGTTTATCTGTGTGCTTGTTTCAAATAGTCCACCTTCTCCCAGGATTTGATGTGAATGTTTTATTCTGGAACTACAAACAAACACAGCATCGACCCCATAACTGTCCCACTGCTGGATCAGAGAGCGGGTCCCCTGGCTCTGCCGAATTCAGTGTGAACTTGGGAAAGGCCCTTAATCTTTCACAATATCCATTTTTCTTCTGTAAAAGTGGGGTTAATGCCCCTTGCCTGGAAGGGTCTTGGTGATGAATAACGGAGACAATGTGCTGGTACTTGGCAAGCAGTAACTCTCACTCCACACAGTGGAGATGATGCAAAAGGATTCATGGAGACTCCATTTCACAGGGACCCATGTGGAAAGGCTGACATGTGGGGGTTGTACATCCAAGGCTTAACCTCCTAAAATGCAAAGGCACACCACAGCTGTGGTTGTGTTGGCTGCTTGGATATTGATGTTGCCATTTTCATGGTGTCAGGAGGCAGAGCAGAGAATGAGGCTGTGGGAGTGCTCTCCCCAAAAGGGCTCAGATAGTTTTTCCAAAAATAGCTGGAGTAGGCCTTTCTCAATATGCGACACTTTGTTGTATTGAGGCCCTTTGGGTTTTGAGAAAAAAATGTTACCATTGCCTCAAGAATGCATATTACCTAGATTTAGGAATCTCTTCAGAAATAACATTTTTATCCAAGAAAACTATCTTAAGGCAGGGCTAACACCCAGAGGCAAGGCTTTGTCATATGAAGACATCTTGTCCTCATCAGGTGAAATCCCCTCTTCTTTCCTTGGTGCCCCAGTTCCCTTGGCACAGGACAAAAGCCCTGGTTTGCCCCCATTTACTTTAAAACTTACAGCCATGCAAATGCTCTATACATAAAATGGCATATGTTGGTGACAATAGAAAATAGTATGGGAGAGTCCTCTTAGTCTTTCTTCTACAAATCTGATGTTAATTTACTTTTTCTTTTTTTTTTAAGATTTATTTGTTTATTTATACAAGCACTGGGTACAGTCAGAAGCGCGGGAGGGTGAGAGAATTCACCAGAGCCAGAGCGGGGAGCAGAGCAGGCAGAAGGACCGAAGTACACTGCTGAGGGGAGCAGCGGGCGGCAGGGGAGGTCTGCGCGCCATGTGGGACCCTCCTCTGGTGGCCGGGGAGCAGCCAGGTATCGAACCGGAGCTGCAGAGGCTGCGGGCAGCTTCGCAACCCAGCGCTCAACAGCTGCGCCACCAGGGAGGCCCTAATTTATTTTTTCATCCAGCCTCTGATGAGCCTAGGGGGCTGGGAGAATTTTCTCCTGCATGCTAACAAAGCTTAGGCCAGCCACAGAGGGTGCCATGGTGGCTGTGGCGAGTGAGAGCGGTCAGGGGCAAGAGGAGCCTGAGGGCTCCGGCAGACTCAGCCTTGGTAGGTGATAATCCATAACTCAAGACAAAAGGCCTCTCTGCAAGTTCATAGGTCATTCCAGTTGGTTGATGGAAACCATGGGGATAGAATTCAGTATTTTCAGTGTCAACTGAAATAATCCCCAGTTTATCTACCATTGTGAAAAGCAGGTCATACACAGTAGAATAATCACATTAATTATTCTACAAAAAATGTTTGTTTTAGAAGCAGTTATCTGATAATTTTCTGACATCATGAGGTAAAGATAAGAGGTAGGGTAGTGTATTGTGTATATTTGGGGGTTGTTATCTCTGGACAGTTGCAATCTATGTGTGAGAAATTTTAGAACTTAGGTCTTTATCATTATCTTAAAAAAACTGTGTATGTGTGTGGGGGGTATCAACCATTTTATTGTTGTTTATCATTCCTATGGTGAGAATATAATGTGAGGGTTTGGCATTATGCTGTGTTTTATCTTTGGGGCAGCCTGCAAGGCATCTTCACAGCCCAATTTCTCTGTCATGCTGATTCTGACTCTGTAGTTATTTTTCTATGCCTAAGACTGCTGATTTTTGTTTATGTTCTTCCACATTAGTAAGAGGCTTCAGCACCGTGAGCATCACTTTAAAATATATTTACCTCTTTTTACATCTTTCCATGAGATAGATCAGATAGATATTTTATTAATCCTATCCTCTAGAACAGAAGGCCAAGGTCCAAGGAACACATAATTTGCCTGAGGTTGTGCAGAGCTGGTCTTTGTGACTCCAAAGCCCATGTCCCTTTATCACCTTACAGGAGTCTGCAGCTGTTGAGCTCTGGCCCACAGGAGATGAGGTAATGAGAGCAGGAGGTATGTCCAGACCGATCATCATGGACACATAAGAAAACACAAATGAATAAAGACCTTGCACTGCTCCAAACCCAGATTAAGACACGTTTCCTCCAGAGCAGCCTCTCCAGACTACTCCAGAGTTGGCTCTTGACCCTTGTAATACCTACAAGGTGTTACACAGTTAGAGCAAAAAAGACGGTATTTAAGAAAATTAAATGGCCAACTATATCCAGGCCCTGAGGGATCAAACAGAGGGCAGGAAGAGCACAAGGGACTGTGGTGATGGTGCACGGGTGAATTGGTGGTGGAAATTCTATGGGGACTACACCTGAGAAAAGAAAGCAAACATGGGAAAAAAAAAAAAAAAGAACAATGATGTCAAATTTATATAAATAAAAAAATATAGGGAAAAAAAGAAAGGAAGGTGACTTAGAAACTCTTGCCTGGACTGATAAACCAACAATCTGGGGAACATTTGCACAGTAAACCCCAGAAAGGCTCAGAGTGAGCAGCCCCCTGCCACCCATTTAAGGCAGGAGTCCCCCACCATTTCGAGGTTGTTCTTCCCTGGACTCTGCCCGCCTGGACCTCTACCTGTGTGTAGTGTCTCTAAATAAACTTTGCTTTGCTTTGCCTAAATGCAACTTTGAATTCTTTCATGGTTCATAGTTGAGAGCCAAGAAACCCCCAAATCCTGTAATACAAGACTCATAGTTGGTTCCACACAACATTCACCCTTGAACTGTCTGCTTCAGTACAGGTGTTCATCTTGTTTCTTGTATTGGACCATTTTCTCAAGACATTCTGCACATGTCTCAGAAGAGCTGAAACATGTAATTTTGTCTGAACTCCCCTCAAGCCTGACAGAAACCTCAGCCCAAACAATGCCTGTGTTTATATTTTTAAAATCCTCTGGCACTTGAATGGCACCCTTGCTTCCTTGGGCCACTCCTGCTGCCATTCTTTGAGCTGGTGTTTGGCAAAGTAAGTGGGAAACGTGAAAGAAAGCCAGGAAGTCTGATGGAGGAGAAATGCAGGAGTCCCAGGAACTTGAGCCCTTCAGCAGTAAAGGCTGTTGGCTGACGTGTCCTACAGGAAGTCGTGGCCACCCCTGCTGGCCTCGTGAACTTCTAGTTGCTGTGATGGGACTCAGAGGTCAGCGGGGAGCAGCCCTGTACTTAAGAAAATCTCTTTCTCTAAAATGCCCCAATGTCTGAAAGTCTACTATTTAGTTCCTTTTGATTTTATGTTTATCTTGTAGAAGGGAGAGTTCTTCATTAATCTATTAATAGGTTGAAGTAGTGATTTATTTCTTGAAACATCAAAAGAAGCAAGAGTTTGTAATTCCCGTGAAAGAGTGCAATGAAAGATGCGAATCTGATGAGGGGGAAATGACAACTAGATGCGGGGCACGAGAGACAGCTGTGACAACAGCAAATTTGGGGAGAGAAGGAAGGAAGGAGTGGGCCACATTCTTGCTTAAGATTTTCAGTGGCACTGTTGGTGGGAGTGCAAACTGGTCCAACCACTGTGGAGAGCTGTGTGGAGATTTCTGGACATACTAAACATAGAGCTTCCATATGATCCAGCAATTCCACTCCTAGGTATTTACCCAAGGACACAGAAACATTAATTCCAAAGAGCACCTGCACCCCTATGTTTACAGCAGCACTGTTTACAATAGTTAAGCTTTGGAAACAGCCCAAATGCCCAAAAATAGATGACTGGATCAAGAAGATGTGGTACATATACATCATGGAATATTACTCAGCATTCAAAAAAGATAAACACATGCAATTTGCAGCAACATGGATGGCGCTGGAAGGGATCATGCTCAGCGAAATAAGCCAGAAAGAAAGAGAAAAATACCGGATGGTCTCACTCATAGCAGGAATCTAGAAAACTTAAATAAGGGACCAGGAAAATGAATAACTATAAGAAAGTGAAAATCAAAATCAACCAAAAACTATGAACCAGAGACACTTTTGGGGGTGGGGGCAGGAGGGGAGGGATTGGGGTCAGAATGGGGGGGTTGCAATTGTATGGGGAATATAAAAATAAAATTTATTATTTAAAAAAATGCTGAATAAGCAAAAAATAAAAAAAAAGAAGAAAATATGAAAAATGTTAACAAACATTTATTGAACCTACAAGCATTTATGCCTGAAATGGAGACACTACTGGCTGATAATGAGAAGAAATGATAATTAACAGAGTCTTTATTGATGGCTTCAGGAGATCTGGATTCTATTCTGAGCTGTGCCATTAAAATATTTGGACCTTTTTTCTTCATTTTCAAAACAAAACAAAACAAAAAAAAAGATTTTCAGTGGCAACTGAGAGGTTCCTGGAGGTGCCCCAGCTTCATGTGTACCCAGCTTCTACCCCATGTACTTGTCTTCATTCCTAATTGCTTTTCTGATTACATCATCAGCTCCCACCTCAGGACCTTTGGTCATGCTATTCCCTCAATCTAGAATACCATTCCACATTCACACCTTGTCTGCCGCCATAACTCATGTATTTTTCAGGATTAAATTCAAGGGCTGTCTCTAAGAATCCATTCTTTTTGGACCCATTCAACATTTGAGGTACCCCTTCTCACATTCTACTTAGATATCACTTATATTTTCTAGGCCCCCCTCATCACTGCCACCCTTAGATTGTGAGTTTCTCAAGGATGGAGGCTGTAGACCTAAAGCCTGGGGCAGTGCCAAAGCAGTGAAGCAGAAGAAGAAAGAAGGGCTGTAGCAATGGACTTGGAAGGATGACACCTGTGTTTTTCTCACCTTCTTCCTGAGGATCCATCTTGCAATGGAACAATTTGCCATCAGAGCAAAAAAATAAAATAAAATCCACTGGGAAGGAAGTCAAATTTATTTTATTCTATCTGGTGAATTATAATGAACCTAGAACCCTGGGTACTCTCATGCTGCAAAATAAGAAGGGCAAGATCTACCACCTGCCACCGGCTTTGAGTTCTTATGACCTTCATATTTGGAAAATTCATTAGATCTTTGATAAGTAAGGGGAAAAGCCTTGTCCATCATTCTTAGTCTTAGCAAACATTTTAAGTTTTCAATGCCTATAAAAATCAGCTGCTCCTCAGAATCTTAGATTGGGAAGAAGCCATTTAATCTACCTGCCTTCCTTCCCATATTGGCATGATGTCTGGGACATAATAGGCACACAATAAATATTATTTGAATGAATAACTGAAAGAATGCCATCAGCCTGAGGCTGCACACTTGTTTGGGTCAGAGCTGGTTCAGAACCTACGCCCCTCATCCCTGTGTCAAATTCTTCTCTGAGCATCATCAACCCTGACTTTAACTTCTTTCTCATTGAAACTTCTCAGTATAACAACCACTTTCTTTTACATTTAAAATGTAAGATACGTGCTATTTCACTTTCAAAACTGAGACACATACACAATGCAATAAATCATTAAAAAATGAAAAAGATATACTCCATTATGGTGGAATTCAAGCTTCTTTCTCATCAGATGGACAAACACCACATCCAAAGATACGGTTCCCAGTTCAGCCTTACTTCATTCTTGAGCATAGGACTTACACGGCAGACCGCAGTTGCTGAGGTATCTAAGTGAGAAGGTGTGGAGTATTTCTACGTGGGCTGATTCCAGAGAAATGGAGGCTGAAAACTTCAGGTTTCCTCTCTTACATTTATTTTAAATATTTTATTGGTATAATAAAGACCATGCCATCAATCTGAAGAGAGAACAAAGTATTTTGAAAATACATAAAATAATATTGTTCTCAAATCCCTGATGGGTCCTTAAGAAAGGCTCTCTCTCTGGTAATCCATTCCTGACAGTGGTCCAGGCAGTGGGTGGATGGCAAGGAGAATTTCTGTGCGGAGAATGTTTGTACAGGGTAGACAAAGAAGCCTCCAGGCCAAAGCTGCAGAAATGTAGCAAAGAAGCAGCATGACATACTGAGGAGAGTGGCTCTGGGCTTGAATGAGTGGGAAGGGTTCCCAGGAACACTGCAGGAAGAGATTAGGGTGTCCGCAGACTTACAAAAACTGTTGGCAGTGGTTATGGAGCTGTGAGTGATCCTGTTCTCTGGCACAGACGAGAGGCCAGGGAGGCTGCTCTGGAGCGTTAGAGCCCCACCTTCACCCAGCAGCTAGCCCAGTTCTGATGCCAGCATCTGTGAGTCCTTCCTCAGCCTGTCCACTCAATACCACATGCGACTGGCCACTTTGGGGCCTACTCAACAGAAGCCCATGGCACATAGTTGCTGGGTTCCCAGCCCTCATTCCTCCCAAAGTCCCTGCTCTCCCCTCCCCTCGTCTTCCAAATGACCTCATTCCCTTGAGCCCAGGACATTTATGGATCTCCATCTTTCTCCCTTATCCCAGCCATTTCTAAAGAGAAGGGTCTGACCAATAAATTTACCATGGGATATAAAAGACTAATAAAGTTTAATAACTTTCCTTTCCCAGGAGTATTTGCATTTTAACAGGGGACTAGCTGCCTAAACTAAAGGAATTAGACTGTAATGGTACAATTTCAGGCACCATCAAGCAGCTGAGGGAGGTATTTTAGTGGTAGAAAGGGTCCCCTCAACACTCCTGAGGCCACCCTGCTAGATGCTACCTCCCCTAGTTTCAGTCACTTGATCAAGAGGGAATCAGAGAAAGTACCCTATTGCCCTGGACTTCCAGAAGCTTCAGTTGCAGCAGCCTCCTGAGGGCTTACCTTTCCAGAGTGGTTTGCTCCTTTACCAGCCCCTTATTCTCTCCTCTGCCTATCATTTCCGTCTGCAAAAACTGACGACCTTCTCTGTGACTGGAGCCCTTCTATGCACATTGGCAATTCCAAAGACCAGTGATAGCTTAGAGGTCAGGACCTTGCCCTGAAGTCGGGCTATGTGACCGCCCTGCTTCCCTGCTCCTTTCTGTAAAAGAAAAAGGAAAGCTTATATTATTACTTACCTTTGAGGATTAAGTGAGATGATTCAACCATGATTAATAATTTAGCTGCTTGCAAAATACAATTGCTTAGTAAATGTTTAATAATATTACAATAGTATAAATATAATTTAGATTCGTATAGGTTTCAAGAAACTTTAACCCAGTAGCAGAGATAGGCATACAAGCAAATAAATGCAAGGCACATTGGAATTTTCTCTCATTCCTCCAGGTCAACCAGAGAACAAACCCATGCTGCTGGAGCAGCCATTCTCAGGAGGCAGTGAGGGAGATGCCAAAGAACAGTCAGTCTCGTGTCAATGGGTCAAAAGCAGAAAGAGGATAGAGGTATGTTGAACGGGACCTTAAATTCCAGGCAGCGTTCAAGGTCCTCTTAAACAGGCACCTGTCTGTGTTTTGAGAAAACAATTCTAATAATGTGGGAGACGGATGCAAATAAAGAGTGCAACGAAGTGGCTGTTTGTAAATGAAACAGGTCAGACAGGTGCAGGATGGGGATTCGGGCAGAGGAGGAGGCCCAGTGTTTCCACGAGCCTGCAGCTCTATCTCATACTGTTTGAAAAATTCCTAAAACATTTCATTAAAAAATCCTCAGGGTGTCCCCTGGTGGTGCAGGCAGTTGAGCGCAGCACTGTGAAGCTGTCTGAGGCCTCTGCAGCACCGGTTAGATCCCGGCCAGCCGGCGAGGGTCCCATATGGCACGGTGGACCTCTCCTGTCTCGCCTGCTGCTCCCCTCAGCAGTGTATTTTGTCAGTCTGCCTGTTCTGTTCCCGCTCTATCTCTGGTGAATCTGCTCTGTTTCTGGTGAATCCCACATATCTGGCCTGTACCCCTATTCTTGTACAAATAAATAAAAATCTAAAAAAAAAATCCTCAGATTGGTGGGGTTGAGTATTCATGTGTCTTCAGATAGCTTCATAGGTTGCATCTTAAACCCTTGTGCTACCAGGGAGGCCCCACCATTTAAAGTATTTTAAGAGTTTACTTATATTCTCAGAAAGTTCCCAGTCCTTGATCACATCCCAGCTCATTTGTGTTGTGTTTCCCCTTCTTCTTCTATCTTTCCTGTCATTTCTGAACATCTCCTGCAATGCCTTTTAGGCCAATGTGTATTTTTTAATGTGCATCTTTTCATAGAAAAGGTACTCGTGTGTGTGTGTGTGTGTGTGTGTGTGTGTGCGCGTGTGTGTTCCTTCTCCACTTCCCATGCCCTCATCCATCTCAGCAAACCTTCCCCATTGGAATTTTCATCCATCTCAATAAATCCCTAGAGATTGAGGCAACTCCTAAAAAGGAGTGACTACCTCTATTGTTCCTCAAAGGCAGTACATCAGCTTTTGTCACACTTTTCTGAGTCCATAGATCCCAGTCCCTGGTATTGGGAGCCAAGGAGAGGCCCTGGGGCACCCCACAAGGCATATGCAACATAGGGGGCAGGTCCTCCCAGTCCTGTCCTGGAGAATAGAGTAATGGCTCCAGAATCAGGGTGGAGGAAGAGATACTAACATGGTATTGATGAGACTCCATACCAACATGTAACACTCCTTCAGTGATCTCATAGTATCACAGAAAATAAAGGCAGAGGGAAGTGGTAAGAAGGGGCAGAAATCCTGTGGGTTATTGTTCAACCATTAGACTGAGGGTCAGTAGAGGCAAATACTGGGTCTTACTCATATTTATGGTTTCTTGTCCTAGCTCCTCAATACCCAATGCAGGGCAAAAATTCAATAATAAAATGAAATCACTGAAAGAGAATGTCAGTGACTTCTATCCCCAGTGCCTTACAGGTGGGGCCAGCACGACATACATTGCCCACTTTCTGCACCAATTCTGTCTAAAGGAAACAATCATTTCATCAGCCTTGGCCGACAGATTCGATCCAGAATGACTCCTATTGCTATAGGTTAGGCTTCTGATGTACCTGGGGAGAGTCCCAGCACCTGCTGTTGATCCCTGAATGTGTGTCCTTCCTCCTGAAATTGCCTTGTCCCCAGGACTCTTCTGCTGTGTCCGGCATCTGCAGTTAGAGCCCAGCTGGGTTGCAAGTGTGCTGTATAACTCAGCCTTCTGGCTGAGACCTTTAAGTTTTCCTAAGTGAAAATGGACTTGAGAAAAAAAAAAAACTCCCAGGTGCCTAAGCAAACTTCCCCCTTAGGCTGTCAGAGAAGCAGCAGTCACCTGTGATGGCCTATTGTCACCCTCCACTCTCTGCTTGGTGCCTTTAGACACTGATTACAGCCCAGACCCAAACTCTGCTCTCTCTAGGCTTCTGGAAGTCACACATTTTACAGACTGGGGCCCAGCCTGGCTTACTACTACACCTTCCTGAGTTTTGGCATACCACTGGGGTCCAAACTGGCAAAGTGAGGCTCAGAACCTCCAACCCCCCTTTGAGCTGGGATTAGTGACAGCCCCTAAGAGGGGAGAAGTAATGGAGTTTTTATTGCTTGGGCTTCATTGCATTTGATCTCAATGCCAGGAGGTTATTGTTCAGATTTTTTTCAGGTCAATGCTAATTAGCATTATTAATGCATTTATGGTGAAGGGAAAGCAACAGAGCCAGGTTCTGCTCATATTTGTCTGACCCTTACCATCAAGTGGCTTGGACATGGCATGTCTATTTAGAATTTAGTTCTAAAAGGCAGTGGCCTTTCTGAACAACCCAGAAAATTGCTAGCAGAATCCATAGGGCCAGGAGAGAGCTGTCTCCTATGGAAAGAAGCCAGGGAGAGGAGAAAACATCACAAAGAGAAGACAGGAGACTGAGTGAGGTGAAGAAAAGGCATAGCAATGTGCTGGGAGCCCTGAACTTGGAGTCGACACGACACCTCATTAGTGCACTGAGTGCCAGTCACTGAGTTTTTACTCCTTCTATAAAATATTCCTTCAGATTGTTGTTAAAAGGACAAATAATTATGAAAGGGCCAAAATACAGTATTTAATTTGTACATTTTCAACACATATTAGCTGAATTTTAATGGGACTGGTGAGCTGCAGGTGTAGGGTTTCTAAGTTCATTCAGTCTTTCTTTAAGCAAATATTTATTGACTATCTACCCTTTTCCAGGCATAGCAGTAGCTGAGGACGTGGCATAAGCAAGAAAACGTAGATGCTATGCAAACAGAACTTATACTCTGGAGGGTGTTAATACTGTCTCAGAACAATCTCATAAAAATTGCTCATTACTTTATATTGCTTTTGGGTTCTGCTTAATTGTTACCTCCTGATTTAAATTTCTGACCCTCTGGGACAGTGGCCATGTCTTATGCCCCTTAGTGTCTTATTAACCTTGAGACACTTATCAACACGTAATACATCCTCAGTAAAAACAGGCAAACTCACCTTTACCGAATGCAGATCAGTAATAGACCAAGCAGTGAAGCAGGACTAACAGCCCTTCCAGTGTATGACTCAAAGCCCCTCAGGAAAGGCTCCAACTTTGGGGCCATGACCTCTGTTGTAAGGAGGCTCATTTCCGTGATGTGATTCATAGACCCTGCTACCTCTAGAGAAGCCAGGGTGGGAGACAGAGGCCAAACTGAACTCTGGAAACATCTTATTCTGTTGGGTAGGAGAAAGACTGAGGTCAGTATTTTATTTTAAAACTTAGGCTCCTGGGGCCTCCGTGGTGGCGCAAAGGATTAAGTCTCAGCACTTTTACACTAGCTGTACCCACTGCAGCACGGGTTCGATCCCCAGCCAGGGAGCTACCCACGTGGTAGAGCAGACCTCTCCTATCTCGCCCACTGCTCCCCTCAGCAGTGTATTTCAATAGATCTGCCTGTTCTGCTCCGAACTCTGTCTCTGGTGAATCCTCTCACCCTCCCACACCTCTGGCCTATACCCCAGCTCTTGTATGCATAAATAAATAAATCTTAAAAAGAAAAAAAAAAAAAAACCTTAGGATCCCACCATGTCAGAAGAACAAAAATTTTGAGCCTCTTGGGTCTAAGGGCTTTGCACTGTTCAAGAACAGGTAGGCCACATGCTGTGAGAGATTCCCTGAGAGACACTCCAGGAGTTTCATCAACAACCAAGCAACCAGGTCCTCCTCGGCCTTGACAGGAGGGAAGGAGAGGGACAAGGAGGGTGCCAGGGAGGCCTCTGACTGAGAACAGAGCAGTACATTACTGAAGTAGAATGTCAAACCTATGTCAAGTGGGATCTATAGACTAAAGAAAATTCTAGGCTACTGTCTATTTCTTATTCTTGTTAAAAGAAAGTATAGTTCAGTGTTTCAGGGTTACAGAAGCTATTTCAGTAGGCACATTCTCAATGACATACATTATGTCCTCTCTCACTCTCCTTTCTGTCATATACAACACACAAACACACACATATACACATATACACACACATACCAAAAATACAGTCTCCTTATATATCATTCCACACAAACCTCCCCCAACCCCAGGTCTCACTGATCATGGGTATCTGGGTGAGAGTGGAGATCAATGCACAAGCACACTCACAAGCACCCACACTCACAAGAACACACACTTACAAGCATGCCCCTGGCAATGCCGGCGATCCCAGTGAGGAAGCAGCCGTCAGGGAGCTCTGGTGCATTGTTCTTCCCATTGATTTTTTTTTTGACAATTACATAAATAATAAAATAGTAATAAAAACTCTGTTAAAGTTCACTTGCTGACATGGGATGACTCATCTTGGCAATTCCTCTTCCATTTCCCAAGCGGCACCATAGATCACAGAACAGATTAAATGTCCTGATCTTTGGTTTGGAACAATTGCACGACTGAGTACTAACTGCGCCTGAAACACCAGACTTTACCACACATGGGCTGGTGCCCAGACACCCTGGGTTCGAATCCCAGCTCTGCCACTTGGCCTCCATGCCCTCATGAGGAAAATGGGAGCCGAGTCTTCCTAGATGAACGCTGAGATTTGAGTGCGTGAACACTTGTCCGTGCATGTCTCCCATTTGTTAAGTAAGTGACTGTTCTGCCCCGTCCCTGCTGTCCCCAATTATTAGCAGAGCCACCTGGGGCTCACTACTTGATCACAATGATCTCCTTTAAAATTGCTAATTTCCAGTATTTGTTTGTTTAAATTAAAGTGATTAAAGATGAATTATCTTGAGTTCTGACAAAAAATTAAAGACACCCTAGGGCATCTGAGAATCTAACTTAAGAAGATTAAAAGACTGAAATCTTGTAGATAAAGAATCCCTGATATTTGGATAGAAAATTTACTTTTAAGATAATTCCTCATATAGTCCATCTCCAGACCGATTGTGATGAGGGCTGCCAAGCTTCTGAGATACCTCACCCTGCCAGTCACCCAAAGGCTGCAGAGACTCAAATGGGGTCTGAGGCCACGTGGTATCTCTTGTGACTCCATTAGATGCCAGTGACAGGCGTGTGTGCTCTGGCCCCTGTCAGGCACCACCTGCCTCAGTAGCACTGATACCACAGGCTTTGTGACCACAGAGGGCTGTGGGTGTTTCCCCCTGGTTTCACACTCCATCCACAAGGCAACCTGGAGAGTTTTCACTTTCAGTTCTTAAGACTTCCGCTTCCACACTGCTACACACTTACTTTCCTTGAGTTATATTCATGAAGATGGAATTCCTAATTAACAGTGTGCCTCTTGATAGAAATATCTAAATTGCTTTTCCGAACCAGCAATATATGAGAGTGTCTAAGTCCTTCAGCAGCACTGAGTAGCATACATGGCGTGTGGGGTGGTGTGGGGGTGGAGGAAAAGGTGAAAATTTTACCTATGGTGCCAGCAGGGACATACCTGGCTGTGGTTTCCTGAAACTGGAGAGCAGGTGTGGAGAAGAAATTGGTTGGTAACAGGTGACTGAGGCGTGACTGATGCTCTTACTTATTGACTATAGTTTGGTGAGGCCCAGGCATTGAGAGCTGGGGAGTGTGGACCTGATGTGAAGGTGGCAGAATATGTTCTCAGTCTTCTCTGCCTTCCACGTCCATGCCCCAGAGGATGTTCCCAGGGGAAGTGGAGGTAATGCAGGTGTTATCTTCCTCTTGCTCTGTTTCTGAAGACTCATTCGAATATAGAAAAATCTCAGTCAACCAGAAAGTAAAGGAACATGGTTTTTCCTGGAGATTAGGTTCTTTGATGAAGCAAACATTTCTGTTAATATATATGTGGATAGGTTTCTTGCTCGATGCCAGGGACTGTGTTAGTCATGTTGCAAATATTAATCTATTTAACCCTCACAGAAGACCTATGACTGGGTCCTAACATATCCACTTTAAGAAATAAGTAGACTGGGCCTCCCCGGTGGCGCAGCAGTTGAGCTCTGGGTTGCGAGGCTGCCTGCAGCCTCTGCAGCACCGACTCGCTCCCCCCCGGTTGCCGGGTGAGGGTCTCACATGACACCCAAACCTCTCCTGCTGCCCGCTGCTCCCCTCAGCAGTGTTCTTCGGTCCTTCTGCCTGCTCTGCTCCCCACTCTGGCTCTGGTGAATTCTGTCACCCTCCCGCGCTTCTGACTGTACTCAGTACTAGTATAAATAAATAAATTAATAATAATAATAAAAAAAGAAATAAGTAGACTGAAGTACCTCTCTTTACTGGGATGGAAACCAATCAGTTTGATTTCATGGCGCAAGTGCTTCACAGCCTGGCAGACTTCATTAGTGTAAAACCTTGGCATTGAAAAGCTTTGTAAAAAATTATATGCCCTTCAGAAAGTGGTGGGGGGTAATGGACAGAATTTTCTTGGGGTGACTGGAGAAGCCCCAAGTCTTAGGTCATTCTGATGAGTCCCTGATCTCAAGGTACTGGCCTGTGGATTGGCAGGAGGTTCAGGCACCTGGAGTACATGCCCTGAGCTGAGACCCCAACCCCCTTACCATTCACCCCCAGAGATTACTTTTTGCTCTTTCCATTTTCTAATAAATCACTGCTACATATTTTCTTCCAGAAAAAGCACCGGCAAAGGTCTCCCCAGTATCCTGTGTCATTGCCATTAATTGGGCAGCCTTCAGTAACTCCTTTATCTTTAGCAGAGGTCCTCACTTTTCTGATACATAAAATAGGTTGTTGCATTTTATAATGGTTAAAGAAAGGATAACATGTAAATAACTGAACCAGGTATTGACAACTATTTTCTGTAAAGATTCAGATAGTAATTATTTTAGACTCTGCAGACTGAAGGGTAAAATTGAGGCTATTATGCAGGTTATTTATATAACCAGAGAGAAAATTCACTTCCTCAAATTTGTTGTTGACAAAATTCAAGATAACTATTATAATAATTAACTATATATAGTAAAGATATTAATAATAACAGAGCATGTTTTTCAGTTTTATTGAGGTATGAGTGACAAATAAAAATTGTATATTTTAAAGGTGTTCAAAGTGATGTTTTGGCATAAGTATGCATTGTGAAATAATTCATACAATCAAGCTAACATATTTATCACCTCATGTAGTTATCATATAGCATGAGTAATGAGAACACTTGAGATGTATTTGCTTAGCAAGTTTTGAGTATGATTTTTTAAATTTCTCATTTTTATTTATTTATTTTACATCATTGTTCCTTTTTAAAGATTTATTTATTTATTTATACAAGCACTGGGTACAGTCAGAAGCGCTGGAGGGTGAGGATTCACCAGAGCCAGAGCTGGGAACAGAACAGGCAGAGTGACGAAGTACACTGCTGAGGGGAGCAGCGGGTGGAAGGAGAGGTCTGCGTGCCATGTGGGACCCTCGCCGGCAGCTTCGCAACCCAGCGCCCAACCACTGTGCCAGCAGGGGAGGCCCATCATTGTTCATTTTTAAACAATATCTGCTTCCCCCCACCCACTCAGGTGTAGTCCACATAGAGTTTCCTTCCCCAAGGCACCCGTGCACCATCACCACAGTCCCCTGTGCTCCTTGCTCCCGCCTGCTGATCCCTCTCCCTCCTCCACCCCTGCAGGATGTCTCTGATTTATAATTGTCCGTTTTTGCTGTGTTGTGTTTTGTTGAGTACGATTTTAACAACACATGTCTACTAATAAGACAATGGAGTTATTTTAGGGGAAATTGCATTTCCTTAAATTAATGTTCAACATTATTTTTCTCTTCCATCACATTGATTGTAAATGTTTAGCTGTAAAATAACATCCTAAGTTCACCAGCAGTAGAAAAAAAACATAATATGAGATTTGGCCCCTAGACCATGGTTTACTGGCCCTTGAGATATATCATTTCCTTGTACTCAATAGGTATTTACCAAATATCTGCTTCCCTTTATCAAACTAAGCTGATGACTCTGATTTGTTGGATTCCACTTAACTGAACAGCAGTCCTTCAATGGAGTGTGGCTTTGAAAACTTCCTTGTTAGGTATCAAGTCTCCCACCTGCTTCCCAGGTCTCTAAGATATTGGAAGCAGCAGATTTGTTAAACGGTCTGTGTCTCAGTTTCTCTCTTCCAGAAAATGGAGATGAATGTGTTCTTTGTGGTTTTTTTTTTTTTTTTTTTTTGAATCCTGCTAGGTTAGTGGTGGAAAAAGGGAAGAATATTCAGAAGGAGAGAGAGGAAAAATTGTATTTAAATAAATATGTGTTGAGAGAGTATTTACAGAATCTGTATTTGAAAAAAAGAATTATATCTATATTATATAAAGAACTCTCCAAACACAGTAATAAGAAACAATCCAACTGAAAAAGTGGGCAAAATATTTGAATACTCTACCAAATAAGATATAGAGATGAGCGAGAAGTGCCTGAAATAGTCCTTATCATAAGTCATGAGGAAAATGTAAATAGAAACCTCAGGAGACAATGCTAAGTAGCTATCAGAGTAGCTAACGTCAAAAATAAACAAACAAATCTCAATATCAAATGTTGAAGATGCAGAGAACACACTTCCACACCCTGCCGAGGTGCTGCAAAATGCTACAGCCACTTTGGAAAAGAGTTTGGCAGTTTCTTAAAAAGTTAAATATAACCTACCACATGACCCAATATATAAGCCATGTAAGCACCCAGGAGAAACAAAAAGCTGCGTGTGAATAGTTGCAGGGGTTTTATTCATATCTCCCAAACTGGAATAACCCAGTGTCCATCAGGCACGGAATGGATAACTGTGGTGCATTCACCCAACTGAATGCTACTCAGCAATAAAAATGAGCGAACTATTGATATGGGTGATAATGTGAATGCAACAAAGATGCATTCTGCCAAGTAAAAGAAGTCAGACTGAGCAGACTGAATGCTGTGTGAGTCACATTCTGGAAAAGGCAAACTTAGAGAGAATGGATGAATGGTTTCCAGGGGCTGGGGTTGGAGGAGGGGTGCATTGAAAGGGGTGCCAGAAGAGCTCTAAATCTTGACTGTATGGTGGTTATGTACTGTATGCATTTGTCTAAGCTCAAAGAATTACACATGAAACAGGTGAATTTTACTGCATGAGGTTTAACTCTATCAAAGTGACTTTGTGTAGGATGAATAAGCAGGTATCATTCAGAAAAGGGTCCCTGGTGGGCTTCCCTGAACACTGATGTGTGCAACAGGCCATGGAGGAATAGGTGAAAGGGCAGTGGGTCTGGACAGCCCTTTAGACTAAGCAAACCATGAGTCCCAGCACCCCTTCTCCGAGGGAGCACATCTCTCCCCCTTCCTCCTCCTGCTCCCTCCTCACTGGGGTAGAGTCCCACCTCTGTGCTACCTGTTACCTCTCTTCTCCAGGATGTGGGCCACCTGGGAGGGGGTCATCCTCCCTTACCCCCAGTCAAGGCCCCTTAACATCCTCACCTCACCCAACCAGGGTAAGTCATTGTTGGCTCCCAGTGTGGGAGATGTGGGTGGAAGGAAGTCTATAAAGTCTAGGCCAGGTTTAATCAGGAGGTCAAGCTTACATTTGGGCCTTATGTTTGTACATTTTGTGTGTTATTGGGAATGATTTCAGTTAAGGTCAACAAACATCTATGTTTTTGATTGAATTGCTGCTTGAGAACCAAGCCAGCAGGAATTCCTCAGAGATACTGGAAAACCTTTGAAGAGGGGGCTCAAAGATAGGGAGATGACTCTTGAATTCCTCTGGAATTCCTCTGGTAGAGTCTCAAGGAGGCTTGGGGGGACTGTTTTTCCCCAAGAGACAGTAATTCCAGGCTTTTGTGGGGTGCCTGCTTAGCAACTGGATGTTTGAGCTGTGGCAATTCCTGTCATCTTCTAGGGTGAGAGAGCTCCCAGATTAGAAGTTGATGATGAAGGCATTTTCCCAGGATGATAAAGGCGCTCAGTGCACAGCAGCTGCTGCTGGAAGTGCAGTGGTCATGAGCACGCCCCAGCCCTGCCTCATGCCACCTGTCACCCCAGTCTCAACCAACAAATCCTCTGTGCCTCTGTTTCCCCATTTCTTTTTATTTATTTATTTATTTATTTATTTTTATTTTTTTATTTTTTTAATTTTTTTAATTTTTTTTTTTTTTAAGAATTTTTTTTTTATAGAGGCATGTTTTTATTTATTTGTTTGTTTGTTTTGTTTATACACGCACTGGGTACAGTCAGAAGCGAGGGAGGGTGAGAGAATTCACCAGAGCCAGAGCGGGGAGCAGAGCAGGCAGAAGGACCGAAGTACACTGCTGAGGGGAGCAGCGGGCGGCAGGAGAGGTCTGCGCGCCATGTGGGACCCTCCTCCGGTGGCCGGGGAGCAGCCGGGGATCGAACCGGCGCCGCAGAGGCCGCGGGCAGCTTCGCAACCCAGCACTCAACCACTGCGCCACCGGGGAGGCCCTGTTTCCCCATTTCTAACAGTAATCCTAATAGAATCTTCCTCAAACAGTTGTTGTGAGAATTACATGAGTTGAAAAGCAAACAGTCTTAAAATATTGTCTGGCACTTGATAGACAGTCAAGAAAAGACAGTGTCCACTGCTATTTGTGGTGAGATGCAGGGGACACACTTGTCAGCCCTAGGCTTTGGAGAGAAAAACGGATATGAGCAGCACTGCATGGAGGGCAGTGTGTGTGTGGGGGGTGTCTTCTGGAATTGCCCTGTGTCCAGTCATAGCAGACGTGAGGTCACATGTGAGGGGCATGTCACCCACTGATCTCCGTAACCAGAGCTGATGCCACTTGAGTTCCCCACTGGTGGGTGTCTACCTCCAGAAAGGATAGCAGAAGACAGAGGAAAGAATCTCCTATCCCTTCTCTGTGGCTCCCTAAGTCCTAAGGCAAGCATCCTGTGCTGTTTCCACAACTCTCGTTTTCTGACATACACTTGGCCTGTGAGATACTGAAGATCTCAGTCACAGAGAATATCATTCAGTCCAAGACCCCAATCAGAGTCCCTGCCTTGTGTTGGCAGGTAAACAAATTCCCTCTGCAGACTGGCTGTTCTCAGTATTGAAAAGGAGAAAACAAGAACAGCATAAGAAAACAACAAGACCTAAGGCAGCCCCCCAATATCTACCTCAGTGGTAGGGAACTCCCAGTTCAGAATGAAGGATTACAGTTTCCGGCCAAGCACCCTACCGCCTTCCTGACTCCCGGGCAAGCTCAGTGCTGCCGCGTTGTCCTCATCGTGTCTACTCTGTGTTGGAAAACCATCAACATGCCTGGGCCTCTACCAGTTTTCTCATTATATCAGCTTCTCCACCCATCTACGTTTCTTGCACCAGCGCCTTCCGTCCAGCCTTCCTGGGGCAGAGTGCTGTGGTTCGCATTTGGTCTTAGGCAGTATTCACGTTTCTGTTAAGTTAAGGCTCTGCTGTATCCACAGATGTCTTAGCTCCTTCAGCTCGGCAGCAAAAGGAGGACTGTGGCTCAAATCTCTCTCCCTCCTTGTTATGGGGTTTGCGTCTTAAAAGGCTGGAGGAAGGTAAGAAGTCAGTGTGGGTCAAGGAGAGAAGCAAAACAGAAATGCATGCAGGCTGTTCCTATCTCTTCATGGGCCATGCGTGCATGGTGGGAAGGGGTTAGCGTGTATTTCACGGAGGAGTTGGAAGGTCACTCCTCTTCCCAATACCATTTTTTTCATCTCTAAAACTGGCCTCTGAGTTCTTTCTCCCAGAATTGAGAGGTTAGGGAGACCATCCCTGGCTGTGCATGTCTGGAAGCTCAGCAAGGCCCGGCTGCAGGGGCAGTGCCGCCCCAAGCTGTTTCGCAGGAGAGATGGTGATGACAGTGGCAGCCACACCCCCGGGTCAGCTGAGGACACTGGCACTCCTCATGCTGGGCTGGTGGAGCAGGCCCCCTCGCTAGTGGTGCTATTGTTCTTTTCCACTCTGCTAAACCCATTGTTGGCAGTGACACTGCAGCCTTTGTGTGGTGGCCATGAGAGCTGGAGACACTGATTAATAAATGTCCAGGATGCCAGCGCTCAGGAGCGTGCTGCCTCTGCACATGAATATGCATGGATGCTGGGGCAGACATGCAGGCGAGAGGACATGGGAGACTGGCTGGAGCTGAGAACAGCAGGCTGTGGTCACCAGGGAGATGCCACAAATCCCTGCTCTGCTCCTCCTGGGCGGAGGGGAGCGGGCAGCTTTCATCAGCAGTGCCATCGCCTCCTCACCATCACTGAGAAGACAGGCTGGCAGATGTGAACATAAATACATCCCCCTCTTGCCTCACCTCAGTGCTCCCCGGAGCTATTAGAGACTTAAAATTACCATTTCAGTAAAAGGGGAAGAGAATTGAAGAAGAGGCTGTTTCTGTTAACCTGGGAGCTCTGAGGATTCAGGCTCCCTTCCTGCTGTGGCCCTCCAGGGAGGTAAGTTGGGGAGGCGCAGGAGTGACACCTTCAGACCCTGCCCCAACACCTTCAGACCCTGCCCCAACCCTTCCCAAACCCCTTTAGGACTGACCTTGTCAGAGGAACAGCACTGCAGAGCACAGCACTCAGGGATTCCAGGGAGTCAGACAGGCATGAAGGCCCAAACCCCACTCCTGAACCCCCAAGCTGGGGTTTGGGGCCTGAGATCACACAGAGTTTTCTATTCTTTAGTCTTCATTGAATTTAGTCTGCCTTATATATTAGGTAAATGTTTCCTTAGTTTGAATGAATTCTAGATGTTTGGTAAATCTTAGGTGATTGATAATTGATTGAAATTACCAGGATGTTTTAATCCCCTGTAAAAGAGGGAACTCTCTGGAAGAAATCACCTAACATGCCGAGGCAGTCATCGACACCTGAATGTGCCCTGTGCTGACTTAAACACGGAAAGGACTGCACAGGACTCCACAGTGTGGACCTTCTAGCTGCCAGCCTGGTCTGTTCACGGCTGTGTCCCTCGTCACATACTCACACCACAGATGTGTACCTGCAACCTGCTTTCCACATTATCTGTACCAGGGGGCCAGGGAATGAGCCAGGTAATGTCTGTGTTCATGGCACCAGCTCTCTCGCAGCGAAGTCAGAAAGGAAACAAGAGAACAGCAGGGCAACTGCAGATTTCTACAAGCACCAATCTCGTCCTGTCTTCTCCCTACATTCTAAATGATGTGCCTGGCACCCAAGAACATTTACAAGAACACAAGCAGAACTGGTATCTGCCTTTCTCAAGTTCCTGGTCAAATCTAATCTCTGAACTATTATCTTCTTGAACTGCAGCTTGACAGCAGGACAGGGAGTTTTCCTGTCCCGCCAAGGAGAGAGTTGAGAAGCTGGTCTCAGTTGGCTCAGCAGAGCCCAGGCGTGGAGTCTCCTGGATGGCTTTGCTTTGAGCTCCCCCTGTAATCTCCTCAAGCATTTTAAGGGGTAGGTGTGTTGAGGCCTATAGTGGATTTCCTTTTCTCTCCTGGTGACATCATCAGCCATTCAGCAGGGCCAGCTTGAAGGATGCATGGCCGGTCCTTCCTGGATCTGCACAACGCAAGTTTGTTTGGAAGGTTCTGGTATTGGGTTTCACACTCTGCAGTCACCATCCTGAAATTCTGATGACTTTTGAACAAAGGACTGTGCATTTTTATCTTGCACCAGGTCCTGAAAATTCTGCAGAGAGAGAGAGAAAACCTGGGGTTCTGGTCCCGATTTTATTGAGTTTGAGCATGGGGCCCCAGAGTTTTGTAGGCTCACTCTTTAAAACATAACAGGAGGAATTTAATGTGTGGGAAGAGAAAAATGAAGTGGCCAAAATGGTCAGTTATCAAAATCAATCGGTATCTTTAAAACAAAGGAGCCTGGAGGGGAGGGATTTTGTTTTTCAGGACAGCCCTCTTTGAAGCAGCTGCCTAGGCAGGCAATGGAAGCTTGAGTTAGGCACTCTGAGTCCAGGTGCCTTGTCTGAAATAAGGGGGATGGCTAAAGCGTGAGCTACAATTTACAGCCTGGTCCCATAACCCTGTTTTGCAGCCATCCCGGGTCGGGTGGGCTCACCGTGGGTTCTAGCAATTTGAAGGAGAATTTTGGAGCCCTTGGCATCAATCTCACAGGTTTTACTGGTAAGCACGGGAAACAAGCAGCAGGGAGAGCAACCTGAGCCCTCTGTGAATCTCTGTACACTCTTTCCTCTGGGCTTTCTCTGGTGTTCTCTCGTGATCTCTTTCTCTCATAGTCATTGCTCATCCTCTTGTAGCTGCTCCACCGAGGCGTCTCTGAGTAAGGCCTCCTTTATAGTCCTGACCTCTAGGCTCAGGTGTGCACACTTGTACATGTGCACACACCCATGCTCAGGTGTCCATAGTCAGGCACGCGTGCCTCCCACACATGTACCCTCGACGTTAACAAGATCAAGGCTGCAGGTGATAGCCACAGAGGTAAATGGTCTTAAAGCCTGACCAATTTACCCTACACCCCCAGATTAATTCCCCCAACCCCAGAGACAGAAGAAGAACTTTTTTGGTAGGAGTTGAAGGCCACCAGCATTAAACCACCTCCTAAATAGAAAAGCCCACACCCGGGTCCTCGGAGACATTCCTTCCAATGAATGCTGCCGTTTCCAGAGGCACTATTTCCCCTAACTCAATGTGAATAAGTCTCAGTTGACCTCCATTTGTCAGGAAGGCATAGCCAGGGTGATACCAGGCTCCAGAAAGGAAAGGGCAGGGTGAAGAGCAAAGTAAAGAGAAAGAGAAAGGAAGGATGTGGCAGCCAAACACTCCCGTAGGCTGCCTGCCCCACGGTTTGGGATGAGAAGGCCCTCACCCCAGGCCCTAAGAGAACTGCAGTGACTGCCTGGGGCCTTGCTGACAAGGATCCAGGCAGGCACCACAGGGAGGAGAGGATGTCAGAGTCTTCATTTAAGTAAGAGAAAACTGAGGCTCTGTGAGGGCAGCTCCATCGCTGACCCAGGCTTTGACCGCACAGATCTGCGGGCATCTGTTTGGGACATCAGAAGAGGGAGGTGAGGGCCAGGGTCCACCTTCTTCTCTCCTGCCTCCAGGCACTGGCCTAGCACTAGACACATCCCAGCCATGTGGCCAATGGACCTGGCCCAGCCTTGGCCCACTGTCTGGGCTCTGCCCTGGTGCCCTCAGCTCTGTAGACCTGGGTCCCAGATGCCAGCTTCTGGATTCTGGACAGCCCCTGCCACCTTCCTGGGGTGACTGGAGTAGGGTCAGGTGGCAGTCTGGGGCACCAATTACCTGAAGTCTGGCAGCTGGTGGGCAGGAGTGCAGGAGCCTGCTCAGCAGGAGAGGATTTCAGGGGCTCCGTTTAACCTAATTGGGCCAGCAAAGTGATGGGACAAAAAGCCAGGCGCTACCCCCGTTTTGTTCTATTGCTGGCTTTGAAGTTCTTGCCTCATCGAAGCTTTAAACACGAGATGCAGGAGTTTGGTTCCTCATATTTAATGTGCAGCACAGGAGATGAAAGAGCAGATAGAGATGGAAAACATCGGGGCAATAATTAAGGATTACTCTGAGAAGCCAGCTGATTCCCCCACCTCCCAGGCCAGCTCCGGCTTTCATCTTCCCCTGAGCCCCTCCCCTCTCCCGGGCCCCTTTCATTCATCTTGTTTCTCATTCCCTCGCCCTCCCTCCCTCCCACCTCTTTATCTCTCCATTCCACCCCTCCCACATTGCCATCCCCTCAGTAACAATGTCGTGACCACCGAAGCTCCTATTGTCTTTTCCAAATTAAAGCCTCTCCCAGCTTCCGGGAAGCCCTCCTTGGTCTTTTTCTCTTCCTCCCTCCTTTGCTTTGCCCTCCTTTCCCTCCCGTTCCCTCCTCCACCTCTCCTCTCCACTCCGCCAGCCTGTTCCTCCAGTCGCCATGGCAACGGGCCTCCATGACAATTAACAGCCCAGGCAGCACAGCCACTTTCCATCAGGGACCCCTGAGGCTGACTGGAATCTACTCCCTGACTCCTTGGCCCAGGCCCCAAATTAGCCTCTCCACAGTTGTGCAAGCCAGGGGGGGAATAGCCTAGTAGCCAAGCACAGAGGGGGAAGCAAAATGGAAGGAGAGAATGAAAGAGGAGAGGGGAGAGCTCTCGGCATCCTCTCTGATTGGGCCAGAAAGGGGGACAATCAGCCAGCAAGAAGGGGAATTGCAAGGAAGAGCAGATGCAGCATCTCCTTTCTCATCTTGAAGACTTGGCAGAAAGGAGCTCTATCCTCAGGTCAGGAGAGAGGAAAAGGTATGCTGTGGCTAGTCTAAGTGTAACCTGTGCTGGAACTTTCTGTTCTGGCAAACCCAAGGGAGAAGTAAAAACAGCTACAACCTCTACCACCTTAAATGCTTAAACTCCTTAAAACTCCTAATACTTTATGATCACACTTGCATTGGGAAGGTATTTACCAGCAACAGGCTCATCTGTTTAGTAGGAAACATACCCCAGAAGGCAGAGGGATGCAAGGGATGCAACACACACCCCAACTAAAAAAAGTTACAGTCTATTTCTAAGCCACTATGTAGCCATTCATTAAATACTTCAGCCTAAAATATATAAATAATAGATCAAAATAAAACAATGCAAAGAGATAGAGTCCAATTCATTCCCTCATAAAATATGAAATAATTCGGACACAAAGATCACTTACCAGCCAGACACCCACAGACAGGTTTTGGAAATGGATCAGGAATAGCCCCTGGAAGCTGAGTAGGCAGAAGAACTTGGGGGGAGGGACCCCATGCCCTCAGGAGCAGCTGCAGAGCCACACCAAGAAAGGAGCTAATGCCAGGCTGCTTGGCTTAGACTTGATCATGGAGTTTACTGGGAGAGCATTGAAAACAGTTGGCAACTACCCACCAACAGATTAAAAAGCCAGAAACATTTGTAATTCATTTTTGAAAAAGTGAATTACCTGAACCGTGCATAGGGGAGAAGAGCGTTGAGATGCTAGATGTAGACACGCATCACAGCCGGCTGCCCCACTAACCCTGTTCCCCAGCCCTGAGGGGGCACTGTCCCTCTACCCCTCTGCCTGGATGCAGCAAGGCCTGCATCTAGCCCCACTATCCCCATCTATCTATCTCTATCTCCATCTATCCTGCATCTATCCCCACTGCTCTATCCTCTCCCTTCATGTGCTGCGGCTCAACTGCAAGGTGGGGTATTACTAATAAAGTTTATATGGAATAATGAGGAGGTGAACTTGAAAACCCACCACACCACGTAACAGTTTGTGTATACAAGTTCCAATCACAATGCAGATGAAACAAGATCACGCCGGCCCCTTTGACAGACTAGGTGATCTCATAGAAAGTGAACCAGAAGCAGTGTCAGGGCCCAGCTCTGCCACCTGGCAGTCATGGGACCTTAAAATATCAGGTGACCTCCTCAGGCCTCCATTACCACATTGACAGAATGGCCATAGTCAAACAGAGGCTGATCAACTCACAGGGTTGCTGCAGGGACTGAGTGAAGTAATAGATGTGGACCTCTCTGGGACAGCTGAGGGAGCTGTTGAATTACAGCACACGCCTCTGGCTGCCCGTGGCGGTGGCGGTGATGTGGCCCTTGGGCGAGCAGCACTCCTCTGCGGTGTGAACAAGAGATGTGAGCCTCAGTTTCCTCATTAGTAAAATGAGAAGGTTGGACTTCAGTCACTCTCCTGCTAAAAAGTGGGACCATCCTGAGGGTTCGGGATGGGGCTTGTACGTAGCATTAAGACACACTTAGTCCTTCGTTAGAAATGTATCTTCTTTTCAATTATCACTCAGTCCTTCAAGTCTCAGTTTGGTTTGAGTTTTCAGTTAACATCCTCTAATATCTGCTAATTTTCCTTTACAGGGAGGAGAAAGCAGCCTCAGGCTCAGAATCTTGGCAGGCAGCAGTACCTACCTTGAATTTAATAACATTGCTGAGTTCTCATTTTACTCTTTTTTGCCTTCCATTTATAGGAAGTAATATTGGCTTTCCATTTACAGTAATGATATAAGGTTCCCTCTCTGTACATGTTTAAGTAAAAAGGTGAGTAGTATTAAAGGAAAATATTGCATCAATAATAGCGCAGAGATTGCACAGATATGACAAATATTGTGGAGGCAGCAGGAGTTTGAGAATTTCGGGACTAGCTGGTGCCTAAGATTCCTTCCAGAGTTTTCATTCCCTGACACTCACTCCAGCTTTGACAGGAGCCCAGTTCCCTACAGGACTTGTCTCTACATTGGGAGGAAGCAAGACAGTGATGACTCAAGCCCCTAGGGGATCTGTTCTTAGCTACAGTGACAACCAAAGAAGACCTTAAAAACTTTCCCAAGTATGTGCGTGTACGAGCCTCCCTTCCATCTCATGTCTTACAAATGAGAAATGAGGAAAGGAGACCCCTGCACTGACATTGTCCAAAAATGCTCTGTCAATGGTGAGTCGGGGCTACAGCCACACTTCTCCAAATCTCTGTTTCTTTCCATACTTTCTGATTGTTTCTATACGCCAAAGGAAAAATTAATGGGATTTCTTTAGCTCAGAGAATAACACCTTCAGATCCAGTTATAAAATGGATTTTATGACCCCTACTTCAACAGGATGGAAAGAAGAAAATTCCAGCCCTCTGGACTTTTTACTCATTTGTGGGAATGGTAAGGGGTGCTGGGAAGAGATAGAGTCAGCATCTTCCATTGACATCACAGCCACTTCCATTTTAGGGAAATTTTCCCTTGACCAAACATCCCAATGCTCTTTTCAGTTCACTGATCTTTACACAGTCCTTTATTTTTTTATTATTTTTTTAAGATAGATTTATTTATTTATTTATTTATTTATTTATTTATTTATTTATTTATTTATTTATACAAGCACTGGGTACAGTCAGAAGCACAGGAGGGTAAGAGAATTCACCAGAGCGGGGAGCAGAGCAGGCAGAAGGACCGAGGTACACTGCTGAGGGGAGCAGCAGGCGGCAGGAGAGGTCTGCGTGCCATGTGGGACCCTCCTCCGGTGGCCGGGGAGCAGCCGGGGGTCGAACCGGTGCTGCAGAGGCTGAGGGGAGCCTCGCAACCCAGCACTCAACCGCTGCGCCACCGGGGAGGCCCTACTTGGTCCTTTAAATGAATTTCTCTGAAAGGATCTTCTACTCACTTATTCAAGAAACACTGTACATCTGTGACATGCAAGAGTTAAGACATACGCTGTGAACAGAAAGATTACAATCATATAGAAGGGATTAAAATTGAGCACACAAATAACCATAATACAAAGCAGAATGTGATGATAATAGTGATAATGATGATACACTATAAAAATATATATTTATGAAGATTTAACTGTATGCCAGGCACTTTTCTAAGTACATTCTATATGTTTTTTTCAATCTGAAGAAAAATCCTATGAGATAAATAACAATATGCCAGTTTTTCAGATAATTTAATAAAGGCTTTGAAAAATAACCTATTTAAGGTTAACAAGCAGCTACATGGCAGAATCCCATTGAAGTCCTGCTGCCCCCAGGGCCTGTGGGATGCTTGTTGGATCTGACAGTATATGAAGCGTTTCTGTTCACTATCCCACTTTCCATTAGCACCCGGCGAGGGCTGCTAACTCTGCCAATCCCTGGCTCCACATTGGGAACGTATCTTTCTGAATAAACAAGTATCTTTCTAAAAAGAAGTATCTTTCTGCCTCTAATCTATCAAAAGGGATAAGTTGTAATAATTAAATAAATTAATATGTGCAGTGTTTCAAAGGTTACACAGCACATGCAAGAACTAGATGAGTGATAACTGTTATTATGACATAGATATTACTAGTCTAATTTTATAGAAAAGAATACTTAGATTACAAAAATGAAATAGCTTGTGCAAGATCTCATATCCATTAGCTCTTTCCATTGGGTAAATCAAGATATTTAGAGGAAAGAATAATTAACTGCTATTCAAAGAAGACAAAAGGAATTCAGAGGCCGAAAAATTCAGGTAAAGGCAACAAGATGAAAACTATAGAAAGCCTAGAATGACAAAAGACACAACAAGTGATTGGAGGTTTCTATCAGAGTGGGGAGAGACAGAGCGAACAAGCAAGAGAATTTTATTTTAAAGAACTGGGCTAGCAAATCCAAAATCTGCAGATCAGGCAATAGGCTGAAAAACTGTTGGAGAATTGTCTTTCAATCTCGAAACCAAAAATCTGGGAATAGATTTCCTTTTTGCTCAGGGGATCTCAGACTTTTGTCTTAAGGCCTTCAACTGATTTAATAAAGTCTACCTACATTATGAAGAGCAAATTGTGTTACTCAGATCCTCTGTTTCAAATGTTAATTGCATCTAAAAATACATTCACAGCAACATCTAAGCTGGTGTTTGACCAAAGAACTGGATACTGTTGCCTAATCAAACTGATGCATTGAATTAACGGTCAGAGTAGAGAAAACTGACTTGATTTTAGATCACCCCTCATTATGAGTATCATAGGGGCTGTCAGCAAAGTTGGTTCAAGTTCAGAAAGCAGGTGGTGGACTTGGGGGTCTGCTCACAGGAGCAGTCATGGGTGGGAACCCTGCCTTTGTGAGCAGTGAGGAGGAAGAGAACATAAGAAAAAGGATGTAACCCCTCTCTAAGAAAATAGCAGAGCCAGAGAAGAGGGCTGAAGTCAAAGAAAGAAAGCTCTTCAAGCAGGAGATGGCCCCAGAGTGGTGCACTTTAGAGAGCAAGACAGAACACTCACTGCTTTAAATCCTTACTTGTTTATTTAATGAGTCTGAAAAAGAACCTATTGGCGTCCCTTCAGGTGTCAGCAGTCTTCTGCTGGTGTCTTTTCAACTAGTGCCTGGGCAGTCTTCTTGCATTTCCCACTTCCATGGATTCTCCACTAGTCCATTACTCTTCCTCATGACTTCTGTGATGGGTCAACTGTGCCCAAAGCTTACTCCTCCTTTCTTTTTTTTTTTTTTTTAAATAATAAATTTTATTTTTATATTCCCCCATACAATTGCAAACCCCCCATTCTGACCCCAATCCCTCCCCTCCCGCCCCCCACCCCCAAAAAGTGTCTCTGGTTCATAGTTTTTTGTTGATTTTGATTTTCACTTTCTTATAGTTATTCATTTTCCTGGTCCCTTATTTAAGTTTTCTAGATTCCTGCTATGAGTGAGACCATCCGGAACCAACGTACTCAGTCTGTACTAATTCACACTTCTTAACGGTATTTACATAAATCCTGCATATGATTTTAATTTCCCCAAATTGATCACCAGCTCCTCGGAGGCCAGGTATCTGGCCTTTTATGCCAGCAGAGTGCATCAGCCTTCCTCAGGCTACTTGCACACCTCCCACGGGCTTCGCAGAGAGCTCTGCAGCCCAGAGGCCCCACACAGATGACCGACTGACCCACGGCCGTGCTGACCAGCTACCTCTTGTGACTTCCCTCACAGGGATGCCTTCTTGCTGCTGTGGGAATGACTGTAACCACAGGAGTCATCACTGTCCTTCTCTGCCCTGATTCCTTTCCAGCATCACTTCTGTCAAAAGGGTACCCTGAAGTCTCATGTGTGACAATAATGGCCCTTCAACATCTGACCTGAGTCTTTTCTTCTCCTGGTTTATTCCTTCAACATTCTTTCAACAAATATTTACTGAAAAACAGCAAAGACAAGGTGATTGGGAAAAACTAAAAAAAAAAGTGCTTGCTCTTATGGGGTTACAGTTCTGGTGGGGGAAAGATAAATGAAAAGGGTCTATTTACAGGTAGTGATGAGAGCTACACGGTAACTGGAGCAAGCCAAGGGAGTGGAGAGTGAGTGATGGAAGAAGACAGCAGACCTAGGTCAGGTGAGGTAGAGCGCCTCTATGTGGGCATGCTGTGAGATCTATACATGAGGTCAATGAGAGAAAGACTCAGAAATTGTCAAATGATTAATACCTGTGTACTTCAAGGGTACTCTCTGAACTTTTGATACTTCTGTTTATAAACACAATCAAGTATTGGAATGAACTGCCCTTGCTGGCCAAATTCTACCCATCCCTCCAGACCAGTTATTTTAATTCTGACATCTCCAACATGAGGGTTCTCTTCTCACTGGTCTTCCCCATCATGACCTGCCATTGAATTTATTATCAATCCCAGTCAGGTGATTCGAAATTACTAGACTGAAGGAACTTCAAACATGGCAAGGACCTCTTCATTGAGAGATATTCTGAAAAGTAATGGGGTTGGTTATTTCTCGGAATAGTTAGAGAATAGCAGGAGCCTGCGGTGGAAGAACATGTGGGGAGTCCTGCAGTGGGAGACAGAACTGCCTCAGCCCACACACAAATCGTGAGTCTCCAGAGGCCTCCCAGAGGCTGAGAGCCTGTCTGGATATGCGTGGACTTTCATGCAGGAGCTGTGCTACCACATCTCCATGCCACACCACTATCCCATCCTATGTCACATTATTTTGACTCTACATTTGTAAATAAGGATCAGCTCATTTGTGAGAAATACCATGTTGCCTCATTTTCTCTACATTGGCAGCATGTAATTTTGAATAATATGTTGTCCTTGCTTCAATTAATACTATTTCCCTCTTTCTCTTTTCATACACAAATAAGGCTGGTTTTGTACCAGTTACTCTTACATGAGTTTTAGTTCTAGAATACTTGTGTAGATACCTCTGCTTTTCCATTTAATGTACTTCTTGCACAGAATGGATTCCAATTGCACTTTTCTTAAATCCAAATATATTCATTATCAACAGGCGAAACGCGCTGATTATTTCATAGTCATCTATGTTATAGCTATATCTGAACATTTACATTTTGAAATAGATATTACTTATTAAAAATACTTGTCTTTTATTTCTCTTTTATGTTATAGTTTGAACACTGTACTAATTTTTGTTATGTATATAAGTAAGTTATAATATCTTCAAATTTCACTTCAATTTGGTAAATGAGACATTACAAATTATTTGTTGTAAGAAGGGATATTAAGCATAATCAGTTTGAGACCCAATGATCTATTATAATCCTTCATTTTACAGAGGAAGAAAGTGAGGCACAGAGAGATTAAATGGCCTGATCAGTAAGTTGCTGATCTGGAATTAAAACCCTGATCAGAAATTCAGTCCAATTCTCTCATTTTGTTCTCTAATTTTAGTTGAATATTGAAACTCTCACTTCGACAGTAGGATTATGCTCACAATCTCCTTGAGATACGTTCCTTTTTCTGTAATCATCACAGTGCGCAACACAGCATTAGACATACAGTGGTTACCTAATATATCCTTAATATATTGGTTGCATTGAATTGAATTGCATTAAATGGAAATGAAATTATCTGAAGCGAATAGTAGTGTTTTATGGCAAATAGCACTTTCCAATGTGTAATAATCAGAGCATCAGTTCTGGGTCGAGAAGCGACTGTTGGTAGAACTACACCACATGCTCCTCTTCCCTCCTCCCCAGCCCTCCCCTGGAGGTTGCGAGTTTGTCTTCTCAATTGACCTTCTTCCTTCAGGCCCATCCCAAATCCCTAGTAGCACCACTTTACCTGCTATATCCCTTAGGATGCAGATGGATGAGGTGTTTGAATAGGTCCCCTGACTCTCAGATATTGTCAGGGAAAGAGCTAAAAGCTAGTTTTCCCCCCTGTTCAGGTCTCTTCATGTTCTAAATGATTTTTTTCCTGTCTGTTTCCAAAAATGTTAAGAACAATTGTATGGGGAATATAAACAAAATGAAAACGCATACATTGTGCAAAAATGAAAAATGATGTAAAAATTATATAAAATAAAATATTAATTTAAAAAAATAAATAAAATGTAGCTACCACTTATACAAGAAAAAAAAATAACTTTGGTGTTGTTGACATGATTTAGGAGCTAATTTTATGTGCCAAGATACTGACTTAGAGGTCAGATTGTAAATATATATAATTGTTTTATCTTCACAGTGTGTGTGTCTGCATGAGTGTGTGTTTGAATATACACATACCTATAGGTAATTAAAAATAAATATATAAAAAAGTGCTGAAAGAAAAAAGTCAACTTAGAATTTTACTCATTAATATATTCCTCATATATTTATATGTTTTATAAAAATATTTATGCCTTAATATATTGTACATATATAATGTAAACATATAATTATACATGTAATATATGTAACATGTATATATTGTATATATGTGGCACATTGTATATTTGTATATCCAATATATGCTTTAACACTTTTATGTTATACATACACATTTATAGTCATATATTACTTAAACAATATAATTATACATACAAATATATATTTTTAGATGTAGATATATAAATGTGAAGAGTATATTCATGTCATAAAATTCTAAGTTTCTACAAAAGTATATCCTAGTAAGTATAAAAGATGATTAAATTTTAAAAGCAAAATAATTGTATGGGGAATATAAAAATAAAATTTATTAATTAAAAAAAAAGAATTCTTACTAGAGGAGAATTTGAAATAAATGATAATGGAAATAAAAAAAAAAAGCAAAATAATAGCAATGAATTGAATATATACTTATAAAATATGGACAACTGAAGCACAAAGGAGTACATGGAATTATACAACCAGTTTCATGACATAGTATAATATTCTGCTTTCTGCTAACCTCCTGCATTGCTGATACTTTGTGAGGGAATAATCAATATATGAAATTCAAGTAGCGTTAAGCTGAGGTTGTCTTTCTCCTGCTTTTGTTTCTATGCTTACAAAGTCCATGCTATATTGTTAATCCACAGTATATTATACTCTCTTCTTTTTTTTCCTTATGAAGCAATACAATTCAAAAGATGAATTTCTCAGCCATTTTGTTAGGACAATTAGCACAGAATTCACTGTAATATTCAGAGGGAGCACAGGTCCGAGTTTTGGAAAGAGTTTTGGGTTTGGAGTCAGAAAGCCTAGGATCCAAATTCTTAAGACATCATGTGACCTTGAATATTGTGTGATCTTGCTGTGTCACTTAAACCTTCTGACTCAATTTGATCATGTGTAAAATACTGAATTTTCATTGCACAGAATCATGGAGGCTTGGTAACTGCCAATTCACCAACCCCCTTCAAATTCCAACTCTATTTGGCAAACAAGCAAACTTAGCTTGCTATTGTATCTATTTGTTGCCTTAGAACCTCTGGAAATTTGACTTGATTCCCTTACTATAAAAGTCAGGAAGTGATAAGTTAGTTCAAAATAAGAAACTAAAAGGGCAATACAAAAAACATTATTTGGGACCTGAAAGGCCACATTTGAATGAGTCACAGAAGCACAATGACTCAAACACATGCACATTTTTCTTCAGATGCTCTTGGAGATCTTAAGGACGTGGGGGTAAATTCTGGTAACATGATAAAATTCTTAAGGTCCTACAGGTCTTGAAGTATATGAGAGGAAGTATTTATCCTGCCTGATTCTGTGCAGCCTAGCACAGGGGCTGGGCAGCCTGAGGCCTCCAGCAGGGTGGCCACTGGAAGAGGGTCAGGCAGAACTATTTTATGCCCTGTTTATGACTCCAGACACAGTCCTTGACCTTCCTGACCTTCAGTTTCTTCCACTATAAAACAGAACTGTGAAATTTGCCTTCTAGGGTTGTTAGAGTAATAACAGAGACCAAGCATGTAAATTTAAAGCAAAGGTTGAAAACTAGAAAACTTTGGGTCAAATTTTGTTGCCTGCAGAATAAAGCATCATGTTTGCTAGTTTCAAAAATTATTTGCCAATCACTTATAAATAGGAGATTTCACATTTTCAAAAGCTATATTTCTGTATCTGGACAAACTGACAACCTCATATTTCCCTAAAAGATTGACCAGTTAAAGCTAAAGTAATAACTGTTTTCTATACACAACGCTTATTTTCTCCAAATAGTCACAGACCCTACCATGCCTTATTGTCTGACTTATACTAAGGGCCAATTCACTCATTTTTATTTCCTGGCTGGTCCTAAAGAAATTGCCTAGTGTATGGGTGAGGATTACTAGATATCCTGTTTGTTCTCTGTCCTCTACCCTGAAGGTCTCATAAACAAATGGGGTCAGAGAAGAGCACAACTGGTAGACTCAATTCCTTAAGAGTAGGACCCTTCTCCTAACCTAGCACGAAGCCCATTATCCTTGTTTTAAGAAAATAAATGAAGGGGGCTCAGAATCCCTTTCTTCGCCTCGAGTCACAACTTCTTTCTCAGCAGGTTGGAGTTACTGCTGGCTACAGAGGAACATCATGATGTATTACATAAATTGAGAGAGATTTTCCAGATATCAAATCCCAGCTCTTTTTCTCTATTTCAGAGAGAAATCTTCTCTTTCTGAACCCCCATGTGAACTTGCTGCATCCCAGCTGTGGAGACACGCGTAAGCCCTGTACGCCCAGGTGAGCCCCGTACTCCCAGGTTCAGGAGGAGGGGTGTGAAATCAGAGGCAACTCTCCCACAGAGACCCTTAAAATTTACTAGTCCTTGACTCCTTTCCAAGTACATCCGGGCAAGTTGAATTAAAGAAAACCACAACCCTCCAGAGGGCTAGGTGAGAGGGCCAGAATCTGATTGTCCCCAGGACATTGGAGCAGAGGGGGAGGGAATGGCTTATGAAGAGGGGGAATATTGGTAGGTTATGGGGGAGGCAGAATGGAGCGGCTTTCCTTGGGATGAGTCTCTTTACAGCAAATGAGTTTAGTATTATAGCACAGGAGAACAGGAATGCATCTGAAAGAAGTGAGGCAAATGGGATTTCTGCAGCTCAGCCGCTGGCTTACCACGGAGGTGATAGATGTATAAATCAGGCAGGTCAGGTGAGAGGGAGTCACCAGGAGCCAGCAGCAGGTTGGTTAAGATGAAAAGCATTCATAAATCCAGGGCTTTGCCATCTGTCATCTATGATTAAAAATTGACTGGAGCATCCGACCTCCCTTTTTCCCAGAGCAGTCAGCTGTGGGCGTCAGGGACAGCCAGGGTCCCTGAGTAGACATTTGGAAATGGCAAAGCAAGAGACAAGTCCAAGAAAGAGCCCTTAAATCCAGTGTCCCTGAGAGCCTGTAGGGCTGGGATTGTGGATCTTGGCAGGAAGCAATGTGATCCAACTTCTAAAGACATAACCTTCCACTCCTGGAAAACTCATACTCCCAGCTGGAAGAGGTAAAGAGACTAGATTGTTCAATCACCTTTGCCTGACTTTCTATGGATGAGGAAATAGAGGTCTGCAGAGAACAGACAACTTGCTCACATTTTCCTAATAAGTTGAAAGAAAGGGCTGGTGTTAGAACTCCTGGCTCCACAGCTAGTGTGCTTGGTGATCTCTGGTGGCCTCCCTGGGCCTCTTCCCGGGCTGTCCTTGACATCCCCAAGCCATAAAAACTAGGGTAAGGGAGAGTTAGAGTCATGGGCCTTGCCCCAAGGCTCCTAATATCTCCAAACACCTGACTTGATAAATCTGATTCACTTCTTGGCTTCATGAGGCCACACAGCTGAGGCCCATGTTGGTGACAGCCCCTAATCTCCTTACTCTGGAATTCAAGACTTCCATAGGTAACTGACCTTAATAATAAATCTATTTTTATTTGTTGACTGCCTACTATGTACCAGGCATTGGACTTAAGTATTGTATTTCATTTAATCCTCATAAAAGCCCTACCAAGTGACCAGATCTGCCTTAAAGATGGAAAAGCAAAGGTGTGTAATGACTTACCAAGATCTCACCAGATGGTGAGCAAGAGGTGACCTGGGTTTGCCCAGGTGGAGTCCTTGCTCTGGCCCTGCTGTGACCCCTCCCCCTACTCCCCTCAGACATGCTCCTCCCTGCCAGCTGGACGGTGTTACTCTCAGTCATCAGAAGAGTTTCTGTCAACTACATGGGGGGTACTTCACACTACATCATGATGTCAAGAAGCCTGACTTCCTCCTCTCTCTTACCAACATCAGCCTGATCACTTGCCATGATTCTCATCACTCCCACCCACCATCATTTTTCTCAAGTCACCACGCTGCTCTGCCAGCAGCTCCTTACAGTTCAGGAAAGCCCCCCAGTGCCACCTCTTCCCTCTTCATTCTCAGGAATTCATTTTATTTTTACTCCAAGTCACAGGATTCTTATAAATGCAGGTGCCTGCCTGATGATTCTGTCTTCAGCAGGGAAGGAGGGTTTGGGGGGAGGGAAGAGATAGCCTCATCACCTCCAGAGGCAATTTCTGCCTGAGCCAATGTAAAGTCAGAGGAGCAAGCCATTCATTGTTTACACATTCAAGTCTGACCTCAGTTATTGGGCAAATGGAAGAGAAAGTAATTAGTTTCTTTAATGGCTCAAAAATATACCAAAAAAGGGTATAGGGTGGGCAGCAGTGATTGTTCAAATCAGCAGGTTTGGGAGTTTAATTTCTTTGTATTCATTAAGCTTCAAGATCTCTCTGACATGCTTCATTATAATACAGAGGCCCAGCTGGAAGAGCCCTATTATCGAGTTATGAAAATGATAAATTAGTGGGACAAAGGTTATTTGTTTCTTTAGCTGCTGTTTGAAAATTCTGGGCATAGATTTCTCTATCAAAGGGCAGAAAGGTGAAAATATTTGTTTCCCTCCGTTAGACAGTATTAAGAGAGAAAGCGAAATGTTTTTCCAAAGTGCCCAGACAATGTCCCTCTGCAGGTGAGCTCTGCTCTCTCAGCTCAAGCCCCCTCTAAGATTAACGACACTAGTAAGAGAGGCAGCCTGAGCTTCCTGGGGCTTAACTGCACCCAAGTCCCCTAGCACTACTAGTTCTGTAAGTTACTGATGAAATGAGAAAGTGGTAATTTCCTTTGCCCATATTTCATTTCAACTTCAAAGCAGACAACTTGGTATAATGGAAATCCCATGGCCTGGGGTTCAGTCCCAGCCCTCTGCGTTATAGTGACCCATCACTTCATATCTGAGTTCTCTGTCCTGCTTACTATAAATAATATCCTGAAGATTATAGTGATGATATAAAACATTTTATATCATTACTATAGTTGCCATGTAAAATATGTATTTATCAAACTTCTTATCATCATTATATGTCATACAAAATTACAGATATATACCTCATAATGGGTTTCAGCTCTTTTTTCATACCCAACTTGAGTCTGTAGTACTTGGTCACACTTTCCAAAACACTGTATTAGAAAGTCCTGTGGATGTCATGTGGAGAGAAGGAGGATGGCCACAAAACAACAACTGCATTGATGAGTCCCATGAGCTATTTCTGGGAAGGCTGCATATCACAGTCCCAGCCTTGCCTCATATGTTCTTCCCCTGAAATTCTTTTCCTTTGGTAATGGTCTCATGATCCCTCTTCCCTCGTGAGACTAACTTCTGAAATCAGTACTACCATACCATCCCATCAACTTTGGACTTGATCTTCAAACTCTGCTACTGAAATTGTTACCAATTTGCTTCCCTAAATTCTAACATGTTCTTTGAGTGCTCTTTCATCCAAAAGGTTTATTAAAGTATTCCTATGAGCCAACACTTTCCTTAATAGAGGGTGGTGGAGCTGGTAGTGGCACTACAATGAAGAACAAAGGAAAGATTTAAGATTTAAGATTTATTTATTTATTATTTATACAAGTACTGGGTACAGTCAGAAGTGCAGGAGGATGAGAGAATTCACCAGAGACAGAGCGGGGTGGGAGGAGGGGGGCAGAAGAATGAAGTACACTGCTGAGGGGAGCAGCAGGTGGCAGGAGAGGTCTGCGCGCCAAGTGGGACCCTCTGCCGTTTGCCAGGGATCGAACCGGCGCTGCAGAGGCTGCGAGTGGCAGCTTCGCAACCCAGCGCTCAACCGCTGCACCACAGGGAGGCTGCGAGTGGCAGCTTCGCAACCCAGCGCTCAACCGCTGCACCACAGGGAAGGCCTGGAAAAATATTTTTTTATGGCTCACTCATTACACCAGAAATGCAAGCAGCATCTGCTTCAGGATTGTTTGCTGAAGCTCTGGGATGTGGAGAGACAGCCCCTAAAATGAGAACGAGCCCTTACAGAAAGCACAGCAGCAATTCCTTGGGGAGTGGCTTCAAAGGGAAGAATGTTTGGAAATGAAAAAAATACGGACTTTCTTTTTTGTAAAGAGTATTTCACAACTGCAAAAGCCCTGTGTGTATCTCATGTCACTTAATTCTCACCCCAATCCATGAAGTGTGTTACTTATCATCACAGTCTTAGAGGTGAGGAAGAGAAAGTTCAGACAGGTAATGGTTTGTAGGGCATTAGAAAGGATACCAGGTTTCCATAACTGGATAATATACCACTCTTGTTTCCAAACTTGGAGCTGCGTGTCCTGTCCTCCCAGCTTTAATGCTACATACGCTTGTCTTGTCCAGTAACCACATGCTAAGAAAATAACCTTTGGAAACAGAAGGGCTTGGAAATAGAATTCTTTTGAAACTTGATTTTATTCTTTGTGAAAAGAATACTAATACCTACTTCCCATGGTAGTTGTAGGGTTTCCATGAACTCATAGAAGTGAAAGAGCCTGACAGAGCATTTGCTTCAGAAATAAAATGTCCCTTTCTGATTGCTCTGAACCTGAAGCCTCAAGTCTTGGTCAGTGGCCTCTTGTTGACTAGAAGAGAGAGCAGAGCTTTGTACATGACAGCTACTGTCTCAGCTCAGCTCAGCAAACTCTTACTTCCTGGGGAAGGCTGGATGGGAACTGCACTCTGTGTGCAGCGCACAGACCCTGGTCCTCTGCTTGACCCTAGGGAGAGCCACCTCCAGGCCTGGCTCTGTGCTAATGGGCTCACAAAAAGCTGCTCAGAGAGGTTGGACTCCCTTCCACCCAACTTAGCTGCACATTTTCATCTTTTTTATGTGCTCTGGATGTTACACTAATTGAGATGGATGTCCTCTTTGTGCTCACACTGAGGGGTGGATGATGAAGCCATAACGTAAGGTAATATGTCTATTAAAGATTTAAAATAACCGCCTGCTGGATGATTCCTCACTCTACTGGCATATTCAAGCTCCTTGGGAAGAAGTTGATTCTAAATTAGAGAGGGCAATAGAGTAGAAAGGAAGGAGGGGACTCAAGGGATATTCTCCAACTTTTGGACTGTTGTCAAACTGAGAGTCTTTTCTTAATTAAGTAGCATCTATTAATACTCACTGTGGACCAGGATTCTGCACTGGCTCTGGATATACATAGATATGTATGATGACTCTGGGAGCAGGGCTTAGGTGCAAGGTTAACTGGACTTACTGAAAAAAGTCATGATGCTTATGGAGTTATGGGTTGATTGTCTTTCTCTCTGATGCCAAGACCATTGTTAGAGCCCTGAGTTATCAATATGTCACTACAAATAGTTCCTAGAGCTATGTGACCCTCAAATACCAGATGAATCTTAATTCTTCCTCCAAGGCTCTAAAATCCTCTGATCATTCACAAAAGATATCGAGGACAGGTAGAAATGATACAACACATGGCTATAAAGTACTCCTGAAATAGAGAACCTAACAAATGGAGACAAAAATTATTCAGAGATATTTTAGGCAAAATTCCTTAATTGAAAGAAGGAAATCCAGGCTCTCCTCAGAGCAACAACCAGCAGAAATTAAAGCACAATGCCATTTTCTACTTTGGAATTACCAATAAAAGCCACAAGAATGTGGCACTAAATAGACCACAAAAAGGACATTTATATGAAGTACAAGAGCTGAAACAGAAGGTGGAGGGTCACCCGGACAAACTCAGCTGGAATGAGTGCAGGGTGTGACTCAAATTTTTCACTGTGAATGGCCACAGAAGTGCTGTGAGTATGGATTTGGGTTTACTAGCACATTCTAGCAAATTTGCAAATACACAATTCATGAATTGTGAGTATCAACTATATTAGCAAAGTACTTCTCATTTCTAGACAATCTTCCAGGCACTGAAGTTACAGCAATGAACATAAACAGTAAAAAAAAGGAAAAAAAAAAAAAAAAGCTCTTCTCTCACAAAGCATTCATTCTGAGGAGGATGAGAAACAATAAATACAATAAACATAATAATCTCTTGATAAAAGAGGCAGAGTTAAAGGAAATGTAATTTTAGATTGGGTAATGGATCTTAATGAGAAAGTGATATTTGAACCAAGATTTGAAGGCAAAGAAGAAAAAGAAGCCTTACGGTTATTGCGGAGATGCTTCAGGAAGAAAAAGCAGCCAGTACAGAGTCCCAGAGACCTGAGCCATTTGAGAAACAACCATGAAAGGATCAGAGGGGCTACAGCAGCATAAGAAAGTCACAGGAAATAAAGTCAAAACCAGGGATGGGGTCGGATTGTTAGCTCTCAATGGCCACTGTAAAGTACATTGGCTTTTAAAGTGCATTGGAAACATGGAGCTATTGGAGGATTTTGAGTGTCTGAGCATATGAAGGAATTGCTCTGGCTGCTATATACATCAAGGATAGACTGTAAGGGGGTAGGTAATAGTGTGACCAAGGAGACTATTAGGAATCTATTACAAAAATCCAGGCAAGATCAGGATGGTGGCAGAAGTGTCAGTAAGATGGGGTCAGATGCTGAATGTGTTTTAAAGAAAGAGCTAACATGATGTCATGACAAGTAGGGTGTGGACCATGCGAGAATGAAGTCAGGGCTGAGATCCTGTTTTTGGCCTGTCCAAATGGGAAGATGAGTTGCTATGAGCTTTTATTGAAAAAAAAAAAAAAGTGTGAAGGTTTTGGGAAGATAAGATCATTTGGACATGTTAAGTTTGCATTTCTTTTAATCAACAATCTTGAATAGGCAGTTGGATGGAATTAAGGAGCAAAGTCTGTGTTGAGATACAAGTTATCAGCACATATATGGAATTTAAAGTTATGGGATAAGATGAGATCACCTTGGAAGTGAATATAATAGAGAAGAAACAAGGTCTAAAAATTGAGCCCTGAGGCACTCCAATAATAAGAGACAAGGGAGAAGAGAAGGAAATAGAAAAAGAGATTGAAAAATGACCAGGAAATCTGGAGTCAAACCAAGAGTGTGTGGTGTTTAGGAAGCCCAGGGAAAAGGTGTTTTCAGGAGTAGGAAATGAATAACTGAAATGCTTACAAAAAGGTCAAATATCATCAGCTTTAAGAATTGATTATGGATTTAGCAACACTGATGTTGTTGTGACCTTAAACAAACAAGAGTAGTTTTGGTGGAGTGGTTGAGGGGTAAGTCTTGTTTGACATAAGATTAAAAGAAAACAGGAGGACAAATATTGGAGATAGTGGGTAGAAACAAATATTTTGAGGAATTTTTATGTAAGGTGGAACAGAGAAATGGAAGAGATGGTGGAATCAAAAGATAATTTTTGAAGATGACAGAAATAGGTATATCATGGTATAATGGTGGCAATAACCAATAGAAAAAAAAAGGGATGTGGTGGATGGCATGAGAGCCAGAGGAGCGGTTGGCTGGAATGGTATCTTTCAGTAGGTGAGAGGATACATTTTGCCGCATTAAGTGGCATTAGAAATGAACATGGAAAGTTCATCTCTGTTAACACTTGGGAAGGTAGAGTTTATGGGTATGGAGGCCAGTAGGTATGTAGATGGGCTGGAGTATATGGAAATTCCCTCCTGATTGTTTCCAGTTTAACTTCAAAGTAGGAAGAATTGTTGTCAGCAGGGAATAATGACGAAGGGACAGGTTTCAGGAGAAACAACATATGAAATGTAGTATGAAAACCAGGAAGGATGGTGGTTAAACTTCATATTTGTGGCCATAAGTTGACTGTAACGTTATCAGCATGGTTGTGTTTTCTCTGTTTAGGGCTGGCTATACCGATTTAGGTACAGAGGCAGTGGAGAGCTTGTTTAGGGACTTGGTTCTCTTAAGGGAGAATTAAGGAAGTTGAGAGTGCATGTAAAAATGGCTATAAGGATTAAAATGTATTTTAAGCTGAGTACATTGGGTTGCATCAAAAGTTTGTTGAAGTCAAAGTACTAGGTAGAATACGTTGGACCTTGTGAGTAAGGACAGGGCCTTAGATCAAGTGGTAAAGTAGAATAGAATATGCCTTCATTAGAAGAGAGAAATTCAAGCAACTAGGAGGCAAAAAGAGAAAGGGATTATATGTGATATGAAAATCAACAAACATTGACAGGAATTGAGTTGGGGAGAGGGACAGTGAGCCAGGAATGAAGATCATTGAAAAAAGGTGGGGGGCATAACTCTGGGATTGGGAGTAACTGCAGTAGGGAAGGAGAATGGGTGGCGTAGTCTAAAGTTGTAAGATTCAACACTATTTGTTAAAAGGGAAGCGAGGGCAGAACAATGAGGAGGAGGAAGGAATTCTAACTGATCCCCATGCCCAACAGTACAAAGGATGAGAGGGGATAAATTTCACCACTCTAGAGATTTCCAGAAAATCACTGTCTTCTGAAGAGGGCCATGTTTTAGTAAAGGGAGAATCAGATAAGTTTAGGATACAGGTGCCAGTGGACTGTAAGTTCTAGCAGACACATTCTTAGTTTTCAAAAATGTTAACACTAAGATTTATTCACTTGAAAGAGGTGGGATTGGAGAGAGTTTTATAATGACAATGTCATTTTCCTGAATTCCTTCTATAAGATAAAAATTACTTGATGATCTATTAATGAAAATTATTTTCAGTTATCTATCACCTAACATTTGATTAGATTGTTTGCTTCTGCTGAAAGAGAACAATTAGAAATCACATTAATTGAGTAAGAGTATGTGTGTTAATTTTACTTATTTACTTTTAAAAAATAATATTAAAATCATTCATTTTCTCAAGACCTATGAAGAATACCAAAAAGAATGCCAAAGTTATTTAAAAACTATCAATTATACCCATTTTTCCCACTTGGAGTCACAGTATTTAGTATGTATTAGTCATAGTATTTAGCATAATATACTATGACAGCAATGGAAAAAAAAAACCTAAAATATTGCTAATTTCAATACATCTTTGACAATACAATCTTTTTCAATAAAATGTCTTTTTCTCATCATATCCTTACCATTTAGATATAGCTAATTCAGTATAGAAGGAAGTGTCTGCCAGGTAACCTAATTAGAAGCATCATTCATCACTACCAAACCATCAGCCCATCAAACTTGCTTTCTGTCATAAAATGTCTGACTTCATTTTTCAATCCAAAAGGATAGATTAATATAAGTTTTAGGAACATTATGAAAATTCACTGAGTAATACATTGTGGAATTTGTGTTTTTAAAGATACTAACAGTAAAATCAAAATCAAACTGATATAAAGATAATCCAGTCTATTTTTATTTTATGAAAAAAAAAAAACCTATATACCATTTCTCATTATTCTGAAATTTGTAGCAAGAGCAACATGTGCTATTTATTAAGCAAGAAGTATAAAACTCTTAGTAGTCCTTTGGTGAACGTGTGTGCATGCATGGATTGAATTCATTTTTCAGTTTTTGAAAATCATTACAAAATATGTATACAACTTCAGAAATAATGCGATTAATTTTGTGAGACACTCTGATCAAGATTTTCCCATATGTAACAAAAGGCATATGCTACTAAGAACAAGTTGGTGTTGCAGGTATAATATCATTTTATTTTTTATTTATCAGTTAGAGAGTACTAAGCAATCCATAAGAAAAAATAATCTGAGCACTAACTAAAAGGAATAAATACTTCATGTTACAATAAAATAGGCTTTAACTAACTTATTGAGTAATACATACTGAATTTAAGAGAAATCAGGTAAAGTTTTATCCACAGGTTTTATCATTTGGTTGCCCTCAAAAACATTCCCATTACATTTAATAGAGTCTGTGTCACTAGTCTGTAATGTTTCAGCTGTTCCAAAGAGCTTTTATTTGGACATAATGACACTTCCCAAGCATGAGTATTGAGACTAACTGAACATAATTGCTTGTGATGAAATTTGTGCAAAAAAAGGGATTTTTTTAGCATTCAATATTTCTTAGCAATTCTCTTTGCTTTGCTCCCACTAAAGTCAGAGCATGGAAGAGGTGAGGTCATTAAACAGAATCATCATCACTCCTATTGTCTACACCCTCCCCAAAGGGGCTAACACATTCCATTTCTACCACTGCATTTCATCTCTTAGAAAAATGTACAAAATTGGTAAGAGAGCTGTCCTATGAGTTTCTGTACTTTCACCCAGAGCGGAGGCATGGCTTCTAGAGGTGTCTATATACTAGAATAGTATACCAGAGTGAAATATGAGAATACCAAGTGATTTGACTTTGTAACATAGGAAAGGGCTTTTAAGAAATGGGCAGTAAGGAGGGAGAGCAGAGAGAACCCACATGACATCAAAAAGTTATGGAAGGTGAGGACCTGGAAATTAATTCCCTGAAATCCCTTAAAACCATCAGTGCAGTTACTCTGAAACTAAAAGGTTGGTATCCCTGAGGACAAGACTTATCCCACTCTTCAGAGGAAAAGTGGATTGTGCTAAAAAGTGAGGTCATGAAAAGGGGACAAAGTCCAGAAATATGTAAGGAATATGGAATAACTCAGGCTCCTTTTCACCTCCCACTGCCAGCCTCTGCAGCTGCAACCTGCACCTTTGTTTTCCTTCCAGGTTCCATGACCCACATATGATAGTGTTATTGTAATAAGGCACTTAGGAGCATGAGCACTGGGGCACACACACCTACAAATATGGACACCCTGGCCCAGAAGCAGGAGATCACCCGGGACTAGTAAGCTCAGTTGCTGCCTGCCTGCATTCCTGCCTGCTGGGCTGCATTAAAGACACGTAATATATACCTAAGGCTCCAATATTCCTTTTCTGTTTGCCTGAATAAACAGTGAAACTGCCCTGGGATGGTTGCACAAGGTCTAGGAACCCCAAATCTTTAGAGTTTGTGTCTGCAAAGCAGCAGTACTCTAGCTATCCCCACTTGCCCTATTTGTCCCTGGGGTGCAGTGTAAGAGAAGGAAGAAAATGGAGAACAGATGGGGGAGGAGGAAGGGAAAGAAGAGAAAGTTCTTGGAGGAGAAAAAGCAAAACAATGGAATTAGAAGTTCAAATTAGCATCCCAATGTCTTCTCCCTCCTGTTCACCACTAGGTAGTAGCACTGAATCCATAACAAGTGCAAAGCAAACAAGGACTGAGTTCATTACAGGGAAAGGGAACTCCTTCATGGTCCTTCATCTGAGACCCAACTCTCCTGCTGCTTGGGGGGAGGTGGTAACTCCTAGGTCTCAGAGGCAGGCTCTGCCTTCCTCCCATGACCAGAGATCATCTTTACTTTTTTTTTTGTTTGTTTCACATTGTCGCAGAAAACAAATATAAAACACACACTCTTTTCAGTGGCAGTGTTCAATGATAACAATGTCCACTTAGTTACTAACCATAGGAATCTCAGCCATCATTGCTTGACACTGGTCATGACAGCCCAGACTGCCTTCCTACTATGAGGGGGGACAAGGACCCTCTTTCAGGTCTTCCTAAGATGCCAGGTCTGTCAGGGGGTCATGGGCAACGCCCCCAAGTCCATAAAGTCCACAGATGGAGTATTTGGCCTGGCCATGCTCTATTTTCCTAAGAATCCCAGAGCATAGTGGCTTGTCTTTATATTTTGAAAAGGAATGGAAAGTGATTTTCCATTTGATTGTGAAGTGGGATCCTGGGGGCGGATAGTCAGGGAATAAAGGAGGGAGTGTGATATAATTTTAGCCTAGGAGAAGCTCAAAAATCTCTACACATTCACCCCATAGGATAGGAAGGGAGTGTCTTTTCCTGATTACCATAATAAAGTCATGGTAGAAGTCAGCAAGGAAGCCAGAGCCACCAGCCAGTAACACCATTTTGTGCATCTACTATATATCCAACTCTTGGGTGCTCTGGGGACCAGGAGATGTGGCCACTGCCCTCATGTTCCTTGGCTTAGTGTGCTCTCATAAATCACATGGCTACCTTACCATGGGCTCATTTTCCAGTATATTCTGATTTGTGTGTTTAACACAATGTCCCTGTGCACACCTTGTATTGGAGTGATACAAACGGATGTGTGTCAGAGTGACCATATGCAGACACAGTTGCATGTACATCTGCATATGTGTTCAGTTGCATGTGGGTATATGTATATCTATACATCTTTATGTTTGTGTGACTGAGTGTAACTGTATGTGTTCTTGTGCCAACATGTGCAAATGAGGTATAAGTGTATATTTCTATTGTCATACACATGTACATAAATGTTTCCATGTACGTAGTACGTATCTGCTTATATATGCTCAAGTGCTTCAATCCACCTGGTAAACAAACCTTGCATGATATCTACTTATCTGGACCAGACTATCAAGGACTCCATTAGAGAGATAATTACATCTGTGCCTGAGAACAAAACAGCTTCAGTGTCATCACTTGGTAATCCCTCCCCTGCTGCCAGGACTAAGCTGGTCTCCCTAATCACAACCAAACAAACCCCTCCATCCTTCACCAGGCAATGTCCAACAGACACTGGGGCTCTCTGCCTCTCAAGCTTACTGTGCCCCTGTCCGTCCTTCCCAACCACCCTTCCCTTGTTATTTTCTTTCGTACATCATCTAATTAGCCTCAGAAGAGAAACTGAGGTTTCTTTTTCTTCTACTTTTCAGTCTCCTCTTGCCCACACTTAGCCTGATTCTTTCCCACATAAGCTGTCACTTGCAGACCAGGTCTACAGAGGCAGTTGGTACGTGTACCAACCACGAGGCATGGTACATGTATGGATGGGAGCTGTCGAGCATGAATCATCAAGTCAAACCTTTTGATGGACACACCCTTTCAGTTGGAAGGACAACTGACTTTAAGAAAGGAGGAAAACTTGACATAATAATCTGAAGCAAATTGGGCAAGAGAAAACAGCTGTGCTCTAACAAACACAGGTGCTCCCCTGCAAGGCTCTGGGGAGCCAGCGTGGGCAGCACTGCACCCACTGTGGTTCTTACCACCTCCTCTGCATGACTTATGGGGGAGCATGTAACACCTCTGCTCAGAGTGGGAATTAAAAGCAGGGAAAACAGGGTTCAAAGTCATAGAAATGCATAGAACGGACTCATGAGGTTGGGGAAAGGTGGTGAGGAGGGCAGAGTTGGGAGTGAAAGGTATAACACTGACTTCTGTTACCTCACAGAAGGAGCCAGAAGGGAGCGGAGAAGTTCACCCAAGATGCCGGCCAGTCCCAGCAACAGTGTCCCAATGCATACGGCAAATTAGAAAACAGACAGTAGGGAGTAGAAGAACCACATGCAACCTAGCAACTCCTCAGGAAAAAAGCACACAACAAAAAGAAAACCACCCCCCCAGATTGCAGTGACAGTAACTTGGAAGAACTTCTGAGCCTTCCAGAAAGAGAATATAAAATTGCCATGATTAAAAAACTGACAGAAGTCATAAAGGAAAACAATAAGGGAAAAATAATCAACAATCAGAAGAATGAAATCGAGTCCCTAAAGAGGGAAGTAAAAGAAATGCAGGAGATCAAAGAATTAATGGAGGCACTAAAGAACTCTGGGAAAAGCAATGAATGCAGAATAGATGAAATGGAAGAACAAATAAGTACTCTTGAAGACACAGAAATAAAAGAACCAAAACAGAAAAGGAAAGAGAAGTACAAAGGAAAAAGAACTCTCCTACCTCATGGAGATTGAAAACCACACTTCTGGAAGACCACTGGACTAATGAGGGGATCAAAGAAGAAATTAAAAAATTCTTTCAATTGAATGACAAGGAGGACACTAATTTCCTAAATGTATGGGATGCAGCAAAAGCAGTAATAAGAGGAAAATATATAGCAATAGAGGCTCACATCAAGAAACAAGAAAGAACTCAAAGAAACAACCTAATCTCGAAGCTCAAAGATCTAGAAAAAGAACAACAAAAAACCCCCAAAACCAGTAGAAGAAAAGAAATAATAAAAACCAAATCAGAAATAAATGAAATTGAAACTAAAAAAACAATCCAAAAGATCAATAAAACCAAGAGCTGGTTCTTCAAAAAAAATCAATAAAATAGACAAAACCCTAGCCAGGCTCACAAAGGAAAAAAGGGAGTAAGCAGGATCATAAATGAAAGAGGAGAAATCACAACGGACACAGCAGAAATCAAAAGAATAATCAGTAACTACTATAAACAGTTATATGGAAACAAGTTCAACAATCTAGAGATGGACAAATTCCTACAACTCTACAATGACCCAAAGCTAGATAATGAAGAAATAGAACACCTAAACAGACCAATTACAAGCGGCGAAATTGAAATGGTAATCAAAACCTCCCCAAAAACAAAAGCCCAGGACCTTATGGATTTACAAATGAATTGTGCCAAACATTCAGAGTGGAATTAGTGCCTATCTTCACAAACTCTTCCAAAAAATTGAGAAGGAAGGGACAATACCAAACACGTTCTATGAAGCCAACATTACACTAATACCAAAACCAAACAAGGACAACACAAAAAAAGGAAAACTACAGGCCAATCTCCCTAATGAACACTGATGCAAAGATCCTCAATAAAATTTTAGCTACCAGAATCCAACAATGTATCCATAAGATAATTCACTATGACCAAGTAGGATTAATTCCAGGGACACAAGGATGGTTCAACATCCGAAAATCAATCAACGTTATCCAACACATCAACAAAAAGAAATATAAAAACCATATGATAATATCAATAGATGCTGAGAAAGCTTTCGACAAAGTGCAACACCCATTCATGATAAAAGCCCTTGAAATTCTTGGGATACAAGGAACATACCTCAACATCATAAAGGCCATATATGACAAGCCAACAGCCAGTATCATTCCCAATGGTGAAAAGCTGAAAGCATTTCCATTAAGATCTGGAACAAGACAAGGATGCCCAATCTCACCACTGCTTTTCAATATAATACTGGAAGTCCTAGCCAGAGCAATAAGACAAGAGAAAGACATCCAAGGAATCCAAATAGGAAAAGAAGAAGTCAAGCTATCACTATTTGCAGATGATATGATAATATACGTAGAGAACCCCAAAAACTCCACAGAAAAACTAATTCAACTCATCAATCAGTTCAGTAAAGTGGCAGGATACAAAATCAACACGCAAAAGTCAGTAGCCTTCCTATACACAAGCAATAAATCTGAAGAATAAGAAATCAAAAAAAACATCCCTTTTATTATCGAAACAAAAAAAATCAAATACTTGGGAATAAATCTAACAAAAGAGGTAAAGGACCTATACAAAGAAAACTATAAAACACTGCTAAAAGAAATAGAAGACACAAAGAAATGGAAAGACATCCCCTGCTCATGGATTGGAAGAATAAACATTAAAATGGCCATCCTACCAAAAGCAATATACAGATTCAATGCTATTCCAATCAAAATTTCAATGTCATTCTTCAAAGAAATAAAACAATTATTGATGAAATTCATATGGAATCACCAAAAACCCTGAATAACCAAAGCTCTCTGAAAAAAAAAAAGAAGGGAATGGAGATATCACACTCCCAGACTTCAAACTATACTACAAAGCCATAATCATCAAAACTGCATGGTATTGGAACAAGAACAGACACATATACCAATGGAATCAAATAGAAAATCCAGAAATAAACCCACAGATTTATGGTCAACTAATCTTTGACAAAGGAGCAAAGAATATGCACTGGAGCAAAGAAAGTCTGTTCAATAAATGGTGCTGGGAAAACTGGGTCGCTACATGCAAAAGAATGAAGCTTGACCACTACCTCACACCATACACAAAAACCAACTCAAAATGGATTAAAGAACTAGACATAAGACCTGAAACCATAAAATACATAGAAGGAAATATAGGCAAAACACTACGTGATATGCACATGAAAGACATCTTTACAGACACATCACCCAAAGCAGTGATAGTGAAGGCAAAGATGAACAGCTGGGACTACATCAAATTAAAGAGCTTCTACACAGCAAAAGAGACAATAACCAAAACAAAGAGAAACCCCACCGACTGGGAGAACATTTTTGCACACAACACTAATGATAAAGGACTGATCACAAAAATCTACAAAGAGTTGATGAGACTCAACAAAAACAAAGAAAATAATCCTGTCAAAAAATGGGCAGGAGAGCTAAAATGAAAATTCTCTGAGGAGGAAATGCAAATGGCCAACAGGCATATGAAAAAATGTTCAACATCACTTGTAATCAGGGAAATGCAAATCAAAACTACCATGAGATACCATCTTACACCAGTGAGAATGGCACATGTTAAAAAAACTAGCAACAACAAATGTTGGCGAGGTTGTGGAGAAAAAGGAACTCTCCTGCACTGTTGGTGGGAGTGCAAACTGGTCCAATCACTATGGAGAGCTGTGTGGAGATTTCTTGACCTACTAAATCTAGAGCTTCCATATGATCCAGCAATTCCACTCCTAGGTCTTTACCCAAAGGACACAGAAACATCAATTCCAAAGAACACCTGCACCCCTATGTTTATAGCAGCACTGTTTGCAATAGCTAAGCTTTGGAAACAACCCAAATGCCCAAAAATAGATGACTGGATCAAGAAGATGTGGTCCATATACACCATGGAATATTACTCAGCATTCAAAAAAGATGAGCACATGCAATTTGCAGCAACATGAATGGCGCTGGAAGGGATCATGCTCAGCGAAATAAGCCAGAAAGAAAAAGAAAAATACCGGATGGTCTCACTCATAGCAGGAATCTAGAAAACTTAAATAAAGGACCAGGAAAATGAATAACTATAAGAAAGTGAAAATCAAAATAAACAAAAAACTATGAACCAGAGACACTCTATGGGGGGAGGGATTGGGGTCAAAATAAGGAGGTTGCAATTGTATGGGGAATATAAAAATAAAATTTATTTAAAAAAAAAAGAAGAAAATAGTGTTTCATGACACTTTGGTTGTAGAGATTTTGTCTGTAAAACTCTCCTGGTCCTGGGGAAGCCCCTGTCTTCACGTCTTTCTGCAATTGCCTCTTTTTGTCAGGCTTGCTGGTAAAAGGTCAGCTCAGTGCTGCTGGTTGAGGGAGATGGAGCTGGCTGCCCCGGCACTTCCCTGGACCCACAGTTCTGGCACCCGAATGAGCCCAGCCACAGGGTGTGTTTAAATGCATATCCATGCCCTCAGCCCCAGAAATGGATTCAGTGGTTTTAAGAAGGCATTAGGACGCACCCAAAGGATTCAGTTGCTGATGTGTAGAGTGACTGCTACAAGCCCAGTACCTGTGGGCATACCTGTGCGAGGGCCTGTAAGGAATCCAAAGGGCACAGCGTCACAGTCTCTGCTCTCAAGCTATGGATGGGCTTCATCATGGAGGAAACACACATGTATGAGCATATCACAAGAGGCCTCACATAATTATGTGCTAAAGGCACAAACTGCTGGGAAAGGGAGACAAGCAAGTGCAGGTGGCACAGGAGGTTTTCAAGGCAGGCTGGATGTCATCAGGATCCTGTGAAGTCAGCTGACTCATGCGAGTTCTGGCACTGTGAGTTCCAGCAAGCCTGATGAGATGATCCAGCCTGGAGAGAGGGGATTTGCAGTGTGGTGAGGGCCAGGTAAGAACTTTTTATGTCTTACCTAAACCAAATGATGGAGAAACATTCTCTGTGCTGGTGCCCTTGCTGCAATGGAGAAGTTCTGTGAACTGGGATCCAAGGGAGCCCAATTCACATGCAGTTTATTGAAGCCTTATATATGAATCACCCATACTATGCCCACCACTGTGATGTAGGGGACATGATGGCAAGCAGAAGGGAGATTAGCCTGGCTGCTTATTTACCCTTTGTGGGAAAGTCCTAGTTACCCAAAGGATAACAGGGGCCAGTCCTCTCCACAGTGGGCACAAAGGGAGCATATCTAAGCAGCACAATTGCATTCTAAACAGCCTACCTTGAGAATCTATTGTGAAAATATTTTGTTTTATTAAAAAAATAAAGTCACATATAGGTGAAGCAAAATGACTTCTACAATTATAGGCTTCATAAATCCTTGGAAAAATTGAGACAGAAAAATAAGCCACTTCACTTACCTATAAGTAGGCACAAGCACAGTGCTATGTTGCTCTTCAATTGTCTAGCTAACTGCATAGACTTTCTCCCACTCTATTTATTTGAAATACACATGCAAGAATTTATTTCTCCATTTCTTATTTAAGTACCCTTATGAGTTTTTTTTCATATAGCTGTCTTTCATTAGATTATAGAGTCCTCAAGAATAGCAAAAGTGTGTTTTATTTCTAATACCTCCCACTATTGCAAATCTTAGGAGCAAAGTGATTTAGAGAAAGAATCACTAGCTTCCAGTCCTGGTTCTCTATTCAACTGGCATTGTTATCAACATGACTTTGATAAGTTATTTCACCTCTCCGGGCTCCCATATTCTCATCTGCACAAGATTGTTGAGTAGATCAATTCTAATAATAGTAATAATTACGACTGCTTGAACACATAAAATATGCCAACTACTTTACATGTATTCTTCCTAATTACCACTAGTAAACTTCAGAACTGTGTTCAATTTGCAAATGATGATTCCGAGTATCAAAAAGTTAACTTGGCCGGGCCTCCCCGGTGGCGCAGTGGTTGAGTGCTGGGTTGCGAAGCTGCCCGCGGCCTCTGCGGCGCCGGTTCGATCCCCGCTGCTCCCCGGCCACCGGAGGAGGGTCCCACATGGTGCGCAGACCTCTCCTGCCGCCCGCTGCTCCCCTCAGCAGTGTACTTCGGTCCTTCTGCCTGCTCTGCTCCCCGCTCTGGCTCTGGTGAATTCTCTCACCCTCCCTCGCTTCTGACTGTACCCAGTGCATGTATAAACCAAACAAACAAACAAACAAATAAATAAATAAATAAGACATGCCTCTAGAAAATTAAAAAAAAAAAAAGTTAACTTGGCCAAGGTCACACAAATATTAGGTAGCTAATACCTAAGGACTGTATGACTTTAAAGTTCAGGCTCTCTGGCCTCCCTGGTGGCCTAGGGGTTAAGTCTTAGTGCTATCACCACTATAGCCTGAGTTGGATCCCCGGCCAGGGAACTAACCCACATATAGTGCAACAGACCTCTCCTGGCTGTCCTGCTGCTCCCCTCAGCAGTGTATTTTAGTCAGTCTGCCTGTTCTGCTCCCCACTCTGTCTCTGAATCCTCTCAACCCCTTGCACTTCTGGCCTCTGCCTCAATTCTTCTATGCAAAAAAATAAATGAAAATATAAATAAAGTTCAGGCTCTTTCCCTTACATCACATAGCTTGAGAACTTCCCTCTTGCTCCACATGATGGCATGTTATCCAACATCAGGCCCCCTCAGAGGCCCTGTCCCCACCACACACAGGGAGTTCAGGTGTAAAGCAGCAGAACTAGACTCTCCATGGGAGAACCCAGCTCTCTGGGGACTCAGCGGGAGTTTGGCTTTTCCCAGAGGAGGCTCTCTGTGGACCCATCTCCCTGTCTGTCTCCCATCCCACACTCAGACAGTTGGGGAATCTCCTAGGAAATTATCTCTCTAACTCATATTTTTACTCTCAATCACTTAAGTGATCTAAGAACTAGTCAACATCCCAACACTAAGTATGTGTGGGTTTAGGGGAAGCTGGTGGGGGTTAAAGATTATTGCTTTCCATGAACTTAAATTTTAATCAGCATCTGGAGATGCAGTAAACATACACTCAAACATAAACTCAAAAATTTCACTTGTACACACACACGTACATTCCTGCAAAGGATTATAATAAGGTGTGCAGTCTCAAAGCATTTATGATTTTTTTTTTGCTTCTATATCCTATTTTGGTGGTCAGCTTTCATGAACCAAAAATCAAAATAAATGATCCAGCACATGGCAACCAGCCAGCCTTATGGTACAACAACAGAATTTTTTGTAATCATGACATTCCAAAAAATATGGATTATGTAGTTACCATAAGAGAAAGTCAGTTTCTCTCTCTCTCTCTCCCCAACCCCCTCTTCTGCTGCACCTATGTCAAGTTCAGAATCCAAGGTAGATGTACCAAAGACAGCATTGTCGCTTTCCTAGACCACTTACAAGGAAAGATTGTGAAAACTTTAAGTATTTCTGTTCAGGGAACTCGAAGAATCTAGTTTGATAAACTACTTTTAGTTCTTCTTTTTGACAATGAAATCAATTCAGCTGTTGCTATACATTTTTTCACTTTGACCAGCAATACCAATAGTTTTAGAAGAGGACTGGGTTTTCCATAGGTTCCCTTGATTCTCTCAGGAAATATGCCCCTGGTGTTGGGGGCAATAGTGAGCCAAGTGCACATAAAGAGAACAAAAGGAGCAGAAGAACTGTTGCTGCTTTAGCCAAGCAGTCGGAGGCCCCAAAATTTGTTCTCAAGTTCATATGGAATCTTAAGGATTCCAAATAGTCAGTACAGTCTTCAAAAAAGAAGAACATAGTTGGATGTTTCACAGTTCATGATTTAAAAACTCACTTCAAAGCTAAAATAATCAGGAGCCCTCCCTCGTGGCTCAGCGGGTTGAGCACAGCACTGAGACTGTCCTCAGCCTCTGAAGCGTGGGTTCGATTCCTGGCCCGCCAGAGAGATTCTCACATGGCGAGGCAGACCTCTCCTGTCTCACCTGCTGCTCCCCTCAGCAGTGTTTTCGGTCTGTCTGCCTGTTCTTCTCCCCACTCTGTCGCTGGTGAATCCTCTCACCCTCCTGCGCCTATGGCCTGTACCCCAGCTATTGTATAAATAATAAATAAATAAATAAAAATAAAAACAAAATAAAATATTAAAAAGCTAAAATAATAAAAAAGTATAATACTGGATTAAGACAGACATATAGATCAATGGAATAGAATAGAGAGTCTGGAAATAAGCCCTAATATATATGATCAAATGATATTCAGCAAAGTTGCCAAGACCACTCAATAGGCAAAGTTGTCTTTTCAACAACTGATACTGGGAAAACTGAATATCTACCTACAAAAAATAGTAACTAGACCCTTACCACACACCATACAAAATGGGTCAACGAGTAAAAGCAAAATTATTAGTAAAAAAAATAGGAGAAAAGGTTTCAAGACCTTGAACTTGGCAAGAATTTCTTGACTGTATCAAAATCATAGCCAATAATCAAACAAAAAAAGGAACTAGACTAAATCACCATTTAAAATATCTGTGCATCAAAGGACACTTCAAACAGAGTTAAAAGGAAACCCACAGAATGCATACTCAAAATGGCTAAGATGGCAAATATTATGTTCTGTGTTTTTTACCACAATTAAAAAAGTTGTCTATCAATAGTAGCAAAGAAATCCAAATCCAAATCACTGTGAGAGGTGAGGGAATTGAGAAAGAATTAGGGGATAATTGGTCAGAACAGACTCCATGGAAGATTTATAAGTGATTTCAATGAGAGAATGAGGAGACACATGGCATTTCAGAGAGAGTAAAGGATGTAAGAGAATGAACATGGCCCATAGGAGAAAAACAGACAACACCAGGGCAAATGTGTGAAGCAAAGCTGTAAAGGTGGGAGCTAATGAGAAATTAACAGAAATTAACAGGATGGGAATATGGAAGCTGAGTGCAGTTAGCCTGGACTATCACCACACTCGCTGGCCTGGCCTGTTCCTCTCTGAGTAAAATGAAGGACTCACGGAAGGTGAGGACACATGTGTGGAGTCTATCATAAAGCCAAGAAGAGAAGAGAGAGAGAGAAAGAGAGAGAGAGAGAGAGAGGTATGAGGGAAATGTAGCAACACTAGTATATCTGACACCTCAAACAGACTGTGTTTTAACATCCTTCTCTATAAAACATTATTTTTGGTAATTATAACATATAGAATAAACATATTTCATGAACGAATTAAAATTTGGACTTGTCAAATAAAAAATATTGAATTTTCAGTTCTTATTCCATTTTATTATTTAAATTACAACCATAAAAATGCCAAATGGTCAAAGAGAATGACAGAATTGAAGTGGTTCAAGTTATGTTTCTTCATCTTTATAATCACTTTGCTATTATTCTTTATTATCCACTATTTAAACACAAAACTGTGAACTTTCACCAAGTGTGTGCTGGGAACAAGTTTGGATATTCTCTAAATATTATATATTCACTCAGTTCATATGTATCAAGGGTCAACTGTTTAGCTGAAAGTTCTACAAATTATATTCAACTGGGCCTCCCTGGTGGGGCAGGTGGTTGAGCGCAGCACTGTGAGGTTGTCCATAGCCTCTGCAGAGCAGGTTCGATCCCAGCTGGCAGGGGAGATTCCCACATGGTGTGGCAGACCTCTCCCACTGCTCCCCTCAGCAGTGTGTTTCAGTCAGTCTGCCTGTTCTATTCCCTGCTTTGTCTTTGCTGAATCCTCTCACCTTCCCGCACATCTGGTCTGTACCCCAGTTCTTATATGCATGAATAAATAAATCTTTAAAAAATTATATTCCATAAAGAATACATTAAAAGAAAAGTAATAGAAATGTTACTTTGAAGCTCATATATATATATATAGTGTTAAAACTCAAAGTAACTGCAACAATTATTTACAATGTAGACCAATGAAAGAATTACTGGAGGAAAGAGTACTTTATCACTAATATTAGTTAGAATTGCCAATACATGGTGATAACGAAATGTTGACCAACTTTTAGTCAATGTCATTTTTATTATTAAATTACTATAGAAAATACATCCCATTTGCCTATATTCAGGGCAGACCACTGCCCCCAATTCCTTGGTACAACAATCAAGGGAAAATGAATTAGATGATGCAAAAGAGGAGTGAGTTAATATCATAGCCAACTTCCACCATACAAAGCAACTTTTACACCTGGTACCCTTTCTAAGAGAGAGCAATCCATTGACATTGGGTAACTTCCACTTGAAAGTCTTCTCAATTCATTCAGCATAGTAATAAATTTTCAGGCTAATTCCTGGACTAATAGTCACAGCAGGGAAACACACATAGCAAATTCATTTTTAATGCTTTGATTTCCAAAGTTAATGGTTTATTTAACTAGCAGATTATTTCTTGATTTCTGAAGCTAATGATTTATTTAACTAGCAGGTTACTTTTTTATTACAAGACTATAATAGGCTGAAGTTTTGTTTGGATTTCATAAATTGAAATTCACAGAGCTTGCATTTCAAAACAATATGTCAAGTTCAGTGCATTCTTATACAAACCTTTCTAATCAAGGCATAAGGAATAAGCTTTTATTTGTAAATAAATCTGCAAACAATCATCTTGTAGATGAGAAGAATAAATATACACATAATCATTCTATTGATGTTTACTACAGGGACATGTGCTGAGGGTATGAGATACAAAGCTGATCGAAATAAAGCCTCTTGTTTCACAGGGTTCAAAGTCAAGAAGAGGAGGTTACATATAAAGACAGAGCATCTGCCACTATTACCAGTACCGCAACAACAAAATTCTAATAGCCTGGCCCTGTTTGGCACCTTTCAGAACTCTCTTCCATGAATCCTATCAGTGTAACTGTGACTGCCCCAGGTCTCAAGGAATCACATCAGCTATTTGGCTGGCTATGTGTCTTGGCCAGTTCTGATGCCTCTGGTTCCCATTCTGTTAATTGCTGCCACCCCTTCTGACTGATGATTAAGATGGATTATTATTTAAATTCCAATTTGACACCTAACTCAGTCTTTCACAGCTTCCATGATCTACAGTGTGTCTGCCTACATAGCCCTGATCTGCCTCTTAGGATCCCTACCTAGGAACTGTGCCATAAAGCCCTGTTATTGAGAGGACTTCAGACTTGGCATATGTGGTGGGTACAACAAAGGATGAAACTACGGTTGTGGGTAGGGGAAGAGTGGTCAAAAGAGATTATGGTCATCTCAATGCAGTTGTCATCAGTAAGTAATCCTATCAAAATCCAGCACATATTTATTGAGCAATTAATGTGTCAGGCAATGTGCTAAGCTCTAAAGATTTAGTGTTAATGAAAATATGGCTAAAGCTCCTCCCCTCTGGATCTAGCAGTCTTCATGGAAGTCAAATAGTAAGGGAGCCATTACAGACATTTTATTACCAAAAAGGACATATAGGCTGTAATAGAACATAATCCAGTGGATTTGACTTATGCCAGAAGTTGGAGACAGAAGGTCCTCTCAAAGGAAATGACTAAGCTGAAATGTGAAGTTAGATGAAAAAGGACAGTAAACATGAAGGTAATAGCAAGAACCAGAGATCATGCATGACATGTTTGGGGGAAATGCAGGAATTCGATCATGAAATCCAAAGGGATCATAGTGCTAGATTATACTAAGGAGGTTAACTGAGGATGAAGGTAATATTTGAACTAGGTATTAAATGACAAATAGAGCTCAGTTGGTGTGATAAAGGAGGAGAAATACTGCAGAATGAAAGTGAGCTTCGTATGCATAGGTGGGTGTGCATATAGAGTTCCATGCCATGTTTTAGTAACAATCAGTGGTTGGGTACCACTGGAATGTTTGATACAGTGGGGAAGATGAAATTAGATAAGTAGGAAGAGATAATATCATGAAGCATCATGATAGATTTGTTCTGAAGTTTACCTTTGAGTGATACAAGCACTGAAGGGCTGCATTTAGGAGGAATTCATAAATAAATTCATGATTCAAAAAATGACTCTGGTGGCAATAGAAAGGATAGATTCAAACCCAGTTAGAAATTTGCTACAATATTAGTGGAAAGACTATGAAGTTTAAAGTATAATGGTATCAATGCAGATATAAATGGAGAGGAAACATTTCAGAACTCTTTTAGAACTCCTTAATAGTTTAATCAATCATTCTTTGGTTGGAAAGGATAAAGTCAGAAAACAAGGATGCTGCTTAGGATCCAGGCTTGAATGATTAAGCTGATACTTGACCTTTCATCAGAAAAATGTATTGGAAGAGAAGTAGTTTTGAAATTTAGCACTGAACATTCTTTTTTTTTTAGCCATTGGGGACATTTAATGGGCTATTGAGTATGTTGGACTGAAACTCAAGAAAAAGTTAGTTGTGAAATTTCTCAGAGAATATGTTGATCAGTAAAGCCACAGACTGTCTCAGAAAGCATTCCTTTGGATAGAGTGAGAAGAGGGATTTTTCCACATCGACTAACTGGAAGAGGGAAGATAAGCAAAAATATGTGACATGCAACACAAAAGGTAATGGAGACAATGTTTTCATTGCAGAAGGTTTGATTCAAATGAAAGATCAAATTGGATGAAGAAAGAGGAGGATTAACAATTAGGAAGAGAACAGAAATCTTGGCCAGACTGCCTCAGAGGTCTCACATTGAGAGCAAGTGAGGGGTTCACAAGATCACAGTTCAGATAAAGTGATCAAACTATCCAGTGACAAGTGAAGCAGAGGAAAAGTAAGCTGCAGGTGGAAGCTGGGTGTGAGAGCTTTATAATGCAGAGGTAGAAGCTATCAGCATGGGCATATCCTGGGTAGGGTTATTACAGGCGGGCTGGAGTATTAATCACTCAATTGAGGAGGTCAGGGAATTATCAACATAGGCACCGTAGTCATTCAAAATGAAAGTAGAAGGAGGTAGAGAGGAATTCTCTTGGGCAGGTGTTATCACATTTGAAGAACATGAGAGTGATCAAATCTGAAGTTTGGTGGAATGGTAAGTAAGGCAGATGGTAACAGGAAGCATCTCTAGAGAAGCATGCAGCAAGTCCATGCAGAGGCCAACCTCTAAATGTTGCGAACACAATGGTGTCATCAAGGATGATGCCTAATTTTATTTTAGGAGACATTGAAGATACATACAAAATTATTTATAACAGATCAGAGTTGCAGAAGGAATACCAGGAAGAGTTTAGATAAGCATCAGGAGAGGGCCTTCCTGGTGGCACAAGGGGTTGAAACGCAGCACTATGAAGCTATCCACAGACATTGCAGCTTGGTTTGATCCATGGCCAGGGAGCTAACCTACATGGCGCAGCAGACCTTTCCTGACTCGCCCATTGCTCCCCTCGGCAGTGTATTTTAGTCGATCCGCCTGATCTGTTCCCTACACTGTCTCTGGTGAATCCTCTCACCCCCACACATCTGGCCTGTATCCCAGTTATTGTATGCATAAATAAATAAATCTTTAAAAAAACATCAGAAGAAGTTCAAGAAGATATAAGCCAAAAAGGACAGCAAGTGAGCAAATAAGGAAATTTTATCTTGACTAAAGCCAAAACAGGTTGGGATGAGGGGATAAATAGGAATGGCTTCAATTCATACTTTCAGATGGAAATGTGGCATAAATTGTTGTATTGCTGACAGCTCATAAACTTTCCAGGTGTGGAACTTGTGACCTAATTTCTAAAATTACTCTTTCTCAGTCTGTGTTGAGTCGAGATAGAGATAGCTCCACATGTGCTAATCATCCTGGGCAACCTGTGCTTGGCCACGCATGTCTCACATCCCTAAGACTATGCTGCATACAGCCACGTGGACAAGACTCTGTATACCCCAAGCTTGTACTCTCCTCCATAAGTATATTTCGACACCCTATTGTAACTCATGTTAACATCTTACACAGATGTGAGTTTTCACAGTCAATTTGATTGACAAAATTCTATAAAAATTATAGATAGGATGAACACAGCTTTAAGATTTTGGCCAACAAATGTGACTGCAACTACATTATCCCTTCCCATTGTTTAACCTGAATGAAAAGATATTTTGACACTTCAATGAGCTGCTCTTATTTTAAAAAAAAATTAATCTGGGCATATTTTTCCCATTCTCTCAACATTGGGTGAATTCCATTTCTCTTTCTGATTTCATTAACTGCCAGATCACAGAAAACCCTTTAATTTTCCTCTCAGCCACCCACTTGGTATCTTTTATGCTTCGGCAATCCACACACAGATCACTCCCTCTGCATGGCTGCCTCATTACAGAATACGGAGAGAAGGCCTCAGAGCCTCACCTCCCAAAGGAAGAATCAGAGCTGTCACACAGCCGGTCCCCTGGGTTTGCAAGGGAAATGTCTTTCCTCCATCCCTCTGAGAGCAGCCCTCATCATGGCTGAAGCATGTCCGGCATGTCAGAATCTGCTTGGATAATCTGGCATGGTCCTCAGAGAGACAGCAATGGGGAGCAGGGGAGAGAAAGACAGGGTAGATAGTCACATAACCAGAACTTCACTGTTATCATCATTTGCAAACTGAGCCTGCTTCATCCTTCCTTTATGGAGAATGAAATCAGCATAGCACTTTGCCTGAGAGGCACCATATTCAGTGCCCAGGGTTTTCATCTTAGTTAAATGTGAACAGCAACAATGGTCTGAATTGGAACTTGTAGAAAATTGAGACTTGGGGGATAAGGTCAGATAAGAGGCCTCTTTCTGGTCCAATAGCTATTTCTTTCTTTTTTTCTTTTCTTTTTTTTTTTTTTTGCTGTTTGTGATTGGATTCTACCACACTGAGAAGGGTCTTCAGCCCTATCAGGCTGTTAGAATGCTTGAAATTACCATAGGGTAATGACCTTGGAGTTCCCTCATTTAAAAGCAAACACGTTATCTTCTAGACCTCAGAAAGATGACAAGAGTTTCAAACTGGATAAAATTTCATCATTGAGATAAAATTTATCATTAAGAAAAGCCTAGGATCTGTGGTATGATCTTGGAGAGCAATGAAAGTACATGGATTGTGAAATGATGCCCAAATTAGTCAAATCTCTCTCCTCCAATTTGTAACTATGAGATCTTGGGCTAGTTATTCAATGTTTCCAAGCCTCTGTTTTCTCATTTGGGTTATTGAAATAATGATATATAACCTATAGATAATTTTTAAGGATTAAATTAAGGAAAATAATATAGATAGATATTGCTCAGAAAACATGTACCTGATAAAGTGTCTCTTGTTTGTAGATTATCTACTATTTTCTGGAAAGGCTCTGCAGGAATGAGATTGACAGTATATATTCGTTTGGACAATAAAGAGTCAGGCACCAGGATAGATAGAGACCACTTAGGGAAGACCCTAAGAAGAGCCCTGCAAGACAGGAATTGACTACAGTGCAAAAGCAGTAGTGAGTGGAAGACAAGTTGAGAAGGTATTAAGAAAGTGAGGGTTGTAATAAAAATCAATTAAGTTACTTGATGATATGACTTTTGAGTTGGGTGGGCTAGGTCAAACTACTTAGTTTTTCCCGCCTCATTCATAAAGTAGAATAAATAAGAGTATCTGCCTCATATGTAGAGTGACCCAATACTTTTTATCCTTTGAACAAAAACAGTTTTAAGATTAAAAAGAGGCACCATTGATAATTGCACTTGAACTACAAGAGCAAATCAGGACTTTCTTGGACAAACCTCAATATGCTATAAATGGGGTTTATGTATGATGATATAGTACCTATACTATTCTTTTATCCATGCCTTTCATGCTGCAGGTCCTGAACAAATGTTCCTATTGTCTTAGAAGGGACTTTATCTTGTCAAGTTTCTAAGCCTATCAAAGTGTGTTTCCTCATTATAAAATGGTAGTACCTACTATGTGGAAGGATTAAATGGAATAATGCTTTTGAAGAACTTGCCATAATGCCTAGCATACAGTAGATAGTCAATGACATAAACTATTTATTATTACTGGGTTCAGGTTTGAGAATAGGAGAACAATAGCATTTCCCAATTCAATCTTTTTCAGTCAGTGTTAGGCTGATGACTAAGGTATTTGTTAAATCTTTGTCTTGCTATTAAAAGAAACTTGAAAGGGCCACCCTGGTGGTCTAGAGGTGACGTCTCAGTGCTATCACCACTGTGACCTGAGTTCGATCCCTGGCCAGGGAGCTGACCCATATATGGCATAGCAGACCTCTCCCATCTCGCTGCTATTCCCCTTACCAGTGTATTTCAGCAGATCTCCCTGTTCTGCTCCCCACTCTGAATCTGGTGAATCCTCTCACTCCCTGCCTCTCTGGCCTGTACCCCAGTTTTTCTATGCATAAATAAGTGAATAAATCTAAAATAAGAAGAACAAACATGAAGGGAAGTTTAGATATTTAGATAGAACAAACTTTTACTGTAGTTGATAGCAGTGAGTATAACCCTATGTCAGGAGTGCTGATTTTGAAGTCAAAAGATTTTTGTCCTGGTTCCAAATTCATGTTTATTAACTGCATGACTTTAAGCAAATCACTAACCTTTATAGGCCCCAGTTTTCTTAGCAGTAGAATAAAAAGTGCAATCACTCAGGAATGAGACTATAAATAAGCCACCAAGCATATGAAAATGAAAGACAGTATATTTAATAATACACTGTTTTTCATTTCAGTTTATCCCAACTAATGAAGTACTTCCTAATCTTGCTATACTGTATGTAAAATAAGGAATAAAGTAACGTATTATATTCTCTACCCCAAGATGTTTCCTTCCTACTTTCAAATCTCTTCCTCTTGATTCTGCTGGTCAGTTAATATATTCCTAACAGATTGAGGAACTTTCTTGGCTGCAGAAAATCATCTTACTGTCATATGCAGTTACTCAGCCTGCTTCCTTTCTTCTTCAACCTAGTCCATTAGGCCTAAGCTTCTGGTCCACCACCCCAAAGTTATCCCATTTACAGAGGGCCAATTAAGTTAATTCATCTCAGCACAAACATTAGCATATCTAATATTCACATTTCAATTATGATTAGGTCTGAGTTAAGTTTATCATAGGTGCAGAAAACACCATTTCTTAGCTTAGACCATATACCAGGCTATTTCTTTCACAGTCCCAAGTAAATAAATCTTGGGTACACACACACACACACACACAAGACCTCAGCCTGCAAAATGGCGAACTGCTTATTATTCATAGAGTCTTTGATTAAAGGAAGGCTATAAACAAATTCCAAGCCTTGTTCTGGCCCCTATTCTACCTCACTCTCTTCCACTATGTTATCTTCCCCCTCATTTTCTCTGTAGGTCAGTGTTGGGCCAATAGGCAAATGCCCTCTGGTGGGATGCCAGACTCCCTTATGTGTGAAAAGTTATAGCATTTATGACACATTCACTAATAAAAGGTGGAACTTGATCTTAGTAAATAAATGGGGCTTTTCATTGACTTTGGAATTCTTAGAATCGTACCTGAATGGGACTGGAGATAAATATACAGGCATATTTGGAACAATTTAAATCTTTCTTGAAAATGTATTCATTTACTATCAAATTATTATATAAGAATTATATAATTTACATTTAGTAACTTGAGAACTGCAGTATAGAGTAAGGGAATCACAGAATTTTTTTAATGCTCCCAACAAGGCTGAGTCTTAAATCTCACCTTTCAAATTAACTCATTTATCAAGCTCAAAAATAGGAAAACAATGGATTTTCCATACCACAGGAAGGAGCGTTGAGCCACAACTGTGAAACTGACCATAGAACAGCCTCTTCCAGAAAGCCACCTTCCAAAGTACACATTGGTTCAGAGAGCAGCCAAAGAGTGAGAATTAGCCTGTCAATCTTTCAGCACCGAGAACAGCTCATCAATACTCTGGTGACATCCATTTGGAGCTTTACACTTAAGTCTGTACAGCATCTTTCCGATGAGGAACTTCTGCAAAAAATAATGGGGAGAAGCACAAACTTGTTTCCTTAGAATACAGAGCAAACAGATTCAAAGGGGTTATGAGATTTGCTTAGTCACTTAATAAAATCATGAAGAATTCAGATCCAGGTGTTCTAACACACCACATACATGAATAGGCTGCTAAAAACCACAAAGTAAGGAAAATAGGAGAGTGATTCCTAAAGGTGTACTTCTACACAAATATGAGGCAATTGCTTTTCCAGAAATTGTCTTTGGGAAGGGAAATAAGGGGAGACCTTGGCAGCCAAATTTAGGCAGAGCCTCAGTTATATATTTCTATAATAATATTGTGAATATAAATATATTATGCTAGGTGAATTACAATGTTTTCATAATGATGTATTGCAAAAGTTTCCAGCTCGGTAAATACTACATAGTACACTCACCTCTCAGACACACAGACATGGGCATGCACACCCATACAGAAACAGCCCTTCTCACTCCATGAAGTCACACAATCCACTCACCTAAGGATACTTTCCCTGGCGTTCCTCCCAGTGGCCTAATTCCTTCCTTCCTTCCACTACTCTCTCCCATCTTGTTTTGCTCCCAGATTAGCTTACAAGCTCAAAGTACTTCTCAATTGCACAGGCAAAATTATGAGATAAACTGAGAGCATGTGGACTTAGAGAGCAACTCCATGACTTCCCCCGTCTTCTCACCTTACCCTGTCTGAGATGGCTCCCAACCTGAGATGGGCTTTTTTTGGCAAGTGATTTATTGAGAGTCAAATCAGGGAGGCAGGATGGGGGAGGGGAAGGGGGTTGGAAAAGAGGTGATTTTAACCAGAGACCAGCTTCACCCTGGTCCCAAGACTGTGCCCACCAGCAGTGGGAGTAGTGAAGCTGCCAGGACGGCACCTTGCGCTCTGGAACACAGAGAGCACAATGTTGAGCCCAGCGGGAGATCAGGAAGCTAGGCTTCTGCACCCTCATGTCAGACAGTGTTGGTTACAAGCCAATGGAGAGAGGGTCACCAAATCTTCTAAATGAGGCAACTGCCGTTCATAGAGAGTCCAGGCCCCAGAGAATAAATTAGCAGTCAACATTCACAGCCTTTGTGGAGTAATATACCTGCCAGGTAAAGGGGTAGGGGCAAGCCCCCATCGGCAAACACACACATTCCATAGCCAATTAATCTTTAAAACCTATTGATTTATCTCCTCAATGTGATTTAAATCTGTCTGCTTAGACAAGGATGTTCACTCTCACCACTGCTTTTCAATATAATACTGGAAGTCCTAGCCAGAGAAATAACACAAGAGAAAGACACACAAGGAATCCAGATAGGAAAAGAAGAAGTCAAACTATCACTATTTGCGGATGATATGATAATATACATAGAGAACCCCAAAAACTCCACAGAAAAACTAATTCAACTCACCAATCAGTTTAGTAAAGTGGCAGGATACAAAATCAACATGCAAAAATCAGTAGCCTTCCTATACACAAACAATAAATATGAAGAAGAAATAAAAAAAATCCCTTTTATTAGCAAAACAAAAAAAATCAAATACTTGGGAATAAATCTAACAAAAGAGGTAAAGGGCCTATACAAATAAAACTATAAAACACTGTTAAAAGAAATAGAAGAAGACACAAAGAAATGGAAAGACATCCCCTGTTCATGGATTGAAAGAATTAACATTATCAAAATGGCCATTCGACCAAAAGCAATATACAGATTCAATGCTATTCCAATCAAAATTTCAATAACATTCTTCAAAGAAATAAAACAATTATTGATGAAATTCATATGGAATCACCAAAAACCCCGAATAGCCAAAGCTCTTCTGAAAAAAAAAAAAAGAAGGGAATGGAGGCATCACACTCCCAGACTTCAAACTATACTACAAAGCCATAATCACCAAAACTGCATGGTATTAGAACAAGAACAGACACATATACCAATGGAATCAAATAGAAAATCCAGAAATAAACCCATAGATTTATGGTCAGCTAATCTTTGACAAAGGAGCAAAGAATATGCACTGGAGCAAAAAAAGTTTGTTCAATAAATGGTGCTGGGAAAACTGGGTTACTACATGCAAAAGAATGAAGCTTGGTCACTACCTCACACCATACACAAAAACCAACTCAAAATGGATTAAAGAACTAGACATAAGACCTGAAACCATAAAATACATAGAAGGAAATATAGGCGAAACACTACGTGATATGCACATCAAAGATATCTTTACAGACACATCACCCAAAGCAGTGATAGTGAAGGCAAAGATAAATAGCTGGGACTACATCAAATTAAAGAGCTTCTGCACAGCAAAAGAGACAATAACCAAAACAAAGAGAAACCCCACCAACTGGGAGAACATTTTTGCACACAACACTAATGATAAAGGACTTATCACAAAAATCTGCAAAGAGCTGATGAAACTCAACAAAAACTAAGAAAATAATCCAGTCAAAAAATGGGCAGAAGAGCTAAAAAGAAACTTCTCTGAAGAAGTAATGCAAATGGCCAACAGGCATATGAAAAAATGTTCAACATCACTTGCAATCAGGGAAATGCAAATCAAAACTACCATGAGATACCATCTTACACCAGTGAGAATGGCACATGTTAAAAAAACTAGCAACAACAAATGTTGGTGAGGTTGTGGAGAAAAAGGAACTCTCCTGCACTGTTGGTGGGAGTGAAAGCTGGTCCAACCACTATGGAGAGCTGTGTGGAGATTTCTTGACCTACTAAACATAGAGCTTCCATATGATCCAGCAATTCCACTCCTAGGTATTTACCTAAATGACATAGAAACAGTAATTCCAAAGGGCAACTGCATGCCTGTTTATAGCAGCACTGTTTACAATAGCTAAGCTATGGAAGCAACCCAAATGCCCAAAAATAGATAACTGGATCAAGAAGATGTGGTACTTATACACAAGGGAATATTACTCAGCAATCATAAAATATAAACACATGCAGTTTGCAGCAACATGGATGGAGCTAGAAGGGATCATGCTAAGCAAAATAAGTCAGAAAGAAAAAGAAAAATACTGGATGGTCTCACTCATAGCAGGAATTTAGAAAACCTAAATAAGAGACCAGGAAAAAGACTAATCAATACAAAGTAAAAATCAAAATCAACAAGCAACTATAAACCAGAGACACACTATGGGGGTGGGGTGGGGAGGGAGGGGCGGGAAAAGGAAGGACTAGTGTCAAAATAAGGGGGGGGGGGGCAATTGTATGGGGAATATAACCAAAATGAAAATGCATGCATTGTGCAAAGATGAAAAAAGATGCAAGAATTATATAAAATAAAATATTAAAAATAAATAAATCTGTCTGCTTGTCTCCTCCAGTGTCTAGAAAGTGTTTCCACACTTCTGCTCTTTTGTTTAGTCTGGTTCATCTGCTAGGAATGTTTTCCACATGTGTGTGCTTATTCATCCTTTGAGTCCATGTTCAAATGTCAACTCCTTTCTGTAGTTTTTATTGATCCATTTCTTGTTCTTCTGAAGAAATAATGACTCATTTATGTTCCCATTTTACTTTATATATTCACAAATTATAGACTCAGATAAAAACACCAAAAACTACACAGCACAATGAATGATTTCCCCTTTGGGGATATAGGATTCCTTAGATCAGAGATCGTGTCTTATTCAAATCTCTATCTTCGGTGCAAAACTCAGAGCTTGACACACAGTAGGCACTCAGGAAATGTCTGACTGCAGCCCATCTGTGTATGTAATAAGTAATGGATGTTGAAACTGAATTGGGACACTTGTAATGAAAATTACTAACTTGGGAAGAGAGGAAATAAAGGTACCGAGGCACTACTTCTTCCCAGACTCTCCCTAATTGCTGTCCATCTGTTACATGTGAGCTCAACTGGTTTATTCTCATTCTTTCACTGACTTTTCTTTTTGGACCTCTTAGAAAATTTTATAATGATACCACCTCATTTTATATAGGCCAAAGTGCTATATAGTCAGTTACATTTATTTCATTAGGAAGATGAAACTTGAAAGTTTGGGCATTATCTTATAATTCTATTGCATGGAGTGCAGTACACACTGAGGGCTCAAGAAATTCTTTCTAAATTGATTATGGCAGCACATACTTGGATATAGAGGCTGTGGCATTTTGAAGAATGCAGAAGTCAGTTGAATACAGAAGTCAAAGCAAAAAGAAGACAGTTCACACAGAAGATAACTCCTCAGTGTCAATTACTACCTCCTAGCCTACAACATGATTGCATTCAATACAGTTGACTGTGAACTCTCTAAGCCATCTGATCTAGAAGAGGAGTTGCACCTGGTTTTCTTGTTGAGTAGCAGTAACTGACTACCACAGAAAGTGGTCTATGGCCATGTGACCCTTGGACTCAGGGCAACCCTTCTGCAGCTTAAAAGAGAGAGAGGGAAGAGATAATTCAGTGAACTTGGAAACAGCACTGCACCCAGGGATCTAAATTGATTTTCTCTCTCTCTCATCTGAGTCTGCATGCTGCAGGACCAGCATGCAGACTGGAATCAATAAGACATGAGTCCTCTATTAAAGACAACATAAAACATGTATTTTTGATCTGGTCTGGGGAGTCAATGCCTGGTGCTTCTAGGATTGAGAGGTTGAGGGAGTCTGTAGCATGAGAACATGGGGAGCAGGTCCTTTTCTAGTGTCTTGCTTACACCCTTGTTTCTTGCCATGGTTCATACCACCCATTGCTCACAGAGACAGTGTTTGCCAAGGATTGAATGGCTAAAGGTTGAACTGGTTTGTTAAAGGAGGTGATATGTCAGGTTTTTGTTTGCTTGCTTTATATATTCCTGCTGTCCTTCTCTGTACAATAAGGTAATAGCCAGTGCTAGAAAAACAAATGCACAGTAAGATTCACAAACAATCAACATTTAGTAAATGCAAATCTCTTTCCTTTCTCCTGCTGTCACTGGAAGTTCAGCTCTGGTTTGCATGTGTTTACAGGAGACCCCCAGCTTCTTTCATTCCGTACTCAAACTAAATTTGGATTGTTTCAGCCTATTTTGGCTTGTGTTCTTTGGAACCATGCAGCATCTGGAGTCACAGACACCACTCATCATAGGATGGTGGATGTTTGTTGACTGCACTCTTATTACTTCATGCACATAACTTTGAGCATCCTGGGTAAAGTCAGGAGCAGCCTCAATTGGCAGACACAGACCTCTAAGAATATGGACCTCCACACAGACCTCTACAAGAATATGGACCAGACTCCTCTGGCATCCCCCACTGTGACAACTGTGCCTGAGAAATATTTGTTGAATGACTGGATAATAAAAGAATATGTGGTGATGGTGCATGGGTGAATTGGTGAAGGAAATTCTATGGGGACTACACCTGAGAGGGAGAAAGAAAGCAAACATTGTTTAAAACTGAGCAATGATGGGGCCTCCCAATGGTGCAGCGGTTGAGCGCTGGGTTGTGAAGCTGCCTGCAGACTCTGCAGCACAGGTTCAATCCCCGGCCACTGGGCGAGGGTCCCACATGGCGCGCAGACCTCTCCTGCCGCCCGCTGCTCCCCCCAGCAGTGTACTTCATCATTCTACCTGTTCTGCTCTCCCCTCTGGCTCTGGTGAATTCTCTCATCTTCCCACGCTTCTGACTGTACCCAGTACTTGTATAAATAAATAAAAATTAAAAAAATAAAAAACTGAACAATGATGTCAAATATATATAAATAAATAAATTTAAAAAATAAATAAAACTTAACAGAAAAAGAATATGGCTCTATTTCAAAATTTGAGAGGCAGTGTGGAAAATATGGTTTAATTAATAGAACTTGGGAATATTCAATAACCTCTGCAAAACCAAATATGTGAAATTAATTTTGTTATGTAAAAAAAACAAATTTTATATCCATGATAACTAGGTTTGTTCTGGGCACTTTGGAAACAATAAGTCTCCTTACACATGTAAAATAGCATGGTTATTTCTAATTATTCATATTTTCAATGGTCTGATTACATTGACCCTCATTTTCCTGTAAACAATCGCAAACACAGGAAAGAATATACTGAGGTAGGAATCAGGAGATCAGCATTTGAGACCCATCTAAGTTCCTTCCCAGCCATATGCCCATGCCAAATCACACCTCCCTTGTTGGTTCTATCTCCTCTACCTATAAAATATGGTGCCTAATATCTGTCTGGTGTCTAATATCCAGTTAGGGAGCTAAATTCAATTGGTCAGCACAGCTGAAACTGAAATTTTTGCAACCTCCCATTTTCCCTCTATTGTATATGTACAAAAGTGATGTTTTAATTGCCATGAGGAATTTGTCATTAGATAGCAATGTAAGATTGGGATGTAAGGCATGGCATTGGGTAGTACCCAAATCACTGGATTTAAAAAAGTTCCACTCCAATTAAGTTCTTCTGTGGTTATGGTAATTTCTATCTCAGAAAACATTAGAGTACTCCTCGGAACCATAGAGATTTCTAGAGCAAACCCTTCATTTTATAGATGGAACACTGCAAACCAGAAGTGAAGAATGACTGATCCAATGTCACATATTGATTATAAAGTCAGGACTTGATTTTATGACCTTACAACATCTTCCTAATTCCAAGTCAGTTTTCTTTTCATCATGAGACACCACTTTCTTACATAAAGGCAATGCTTTTGCTGTGTACCAAAATCTATGCTTACTCTGAGTCTGCAAAGATTTATCAACATACTGACTCAGAAACACATGAATAATACTGTTTCTTTTTGTTTGTTTTCAATTCAAAATAGCCATCTCATTAATGAGAGTTTGAGAAAAGAAAACATTAAAATATAAAGAATAAAAAAATATACAAACTATCCACTATACCAGCATCCAAGTCAAATACTACTTACGAGTTGAATGGTCCCGCCCCACTTTTTTTAGATGCATATTTGTACCTAGCCATGCATACTAGCTGTATAATTGTACATATTGCTGCTGTGATTTAATATATTCACATGTGTTTTTCTGTTCTAGTCCTCATAAATACCATTTTAACTGCTATACATCATTGTGTTAAAGGGATTTACCAGTTTGTAGAAACATTCTTGTTAAGCATTTAGATTGTTTAGTTTTTAAATACATATAGGTAACACTGTAGTGAACATCTTCCAGGTGTAGTTTTTGATATCTTAGATTATCTTTTAGAGTTAATGCTCAGAAGGGAAATTGTGAAAGGGAACCCATGAACATTTTTAGACTCTTGATATAGTCAGTTAAATTGCTTTTCAAGAGGGTTTGTGCCAATTTCCATTGTCACCTACAATATATTAGAGTGATGCCCTCTATTTTCAAAAAAAATTACATATATCAATATAGAACAAGGAACCTTATACACATAATGAAAACACATACAGAATCTTCTTTAGTAGAGAAAGTGGAAAGTCCAAACTCAGGAAACAATCACTGATGACACATTTCTGGTTTCTGGAAGCACAAAGTGGAATGGACAAGAAACAAAGCAGGGAAATATTTTACAAGCACAATTTGAAAGACTTTTCATATATTGCTTTTCCTATAGGTAGAAATATATGAAATTATTGAGCTTTCCTAAAGATTTTTTTCTTTTCAGTCACAAAACAAATGAATTGAAGAGACACTTAGATAAAACATCAGTGGAAACAGCAGTAGCAATTTGTCAGGCAAAATGCAGTTTGAGGAGAAAGAGGAAACCCTGTAGATCCAATCATATATGCTGGCTGATAAGGGGCAACTTCTTTGACCGCCCCCCACCCCCATTCTTCAACCCCTACCCCACTTTGTGTTAGGAAAGTTCTGCAGGACATAGTTAAAAATACCAGCAAGGGTCCTCCCTGGTGGTGCAAGGTGTTAAGATGCAACCTATGAAGCTATCTGCAGCCACTGCAGCATGAGTTTGATCCCCAGCCGGGGAGCTACCCACATGGCACAGCAGACCTCTTCTGTCTCACCCAGTGCTCCCCTCAGCAGTGTATTTCAGTAGATCTGCCTATTCTCTTCCCCTCTCTGTCTCTGGTGAATCCTCTCACACCCCACACCTCTGGTCTGTATCCTAGTTCTTGTGTGCATAAATAAATAAATCTTTAAAACAAAAATAGATAAAAATACCAGCAAGCCTGCCATCAGCAGCCCTCTCCACCAACATCTGTGTTGCTCATTCAACCTCCCTGGAGCGCTGCCCTCTCCTTGAACTCCACAGCAATCCTGACTGATTACAAGTACTGGGCACTGGGAAATGAGGCCCCGAGGCACTCACACATGCATGGGCACAGACCAACCCATGTGCCTATACAGAGCCCACACAAGAGGACAGGAAGGGCAACACAGTGGCAGAATCTGCACCAACTTTAGGTGGGACTCAACCCAATTTTATCTACATGCTGGGAGAGGATGAGAAGAGGGTAGAATAAAAATAGAGGAGTATTGGTATTTACTCAAACCATATATGGACAAAACATTTCTAATTTTATTTTTGTCTCTAGTGTATATTTTGTGTAGACATACATTGATGCAGCTTACACATAGCATGTATATTTTTGCTTTATTATATGACTGTTGAAGAGTTAGTGGAAGACACTGGTTACTTTCAAAGGATTAGAAATGTGGAATAATTTGTATTTTGTTAATATATAATTATAAAATATGATATTATTTTGCAGCATAATAGTATATTTTATCTGTGGATGCATGGTAACTCTCATCTCAAATCCAAGTTCAGGTTCAACATAGCAAAGTTGTGTCAGATTCCAGTCCTTTAGAAAACATGAACTGAAGAGCACAAAATCTAAGGTTGGTGCTGACCCCTTCATCATACAGAATCACATATCTCTCACATGCAAATGTAGCTATGCAAGCTCCCAAAGGAACAGGAGCTCCTTTCTCCCAAGCTACCTTGGCTTTCTTATTCCAGAGTCCAATGCTGCGCTTTCACTCAGCAAAAAGCACCCTGGAAATTGTAACGAGAAAACTCTCTGTTGGCACGAAGGAAGCAAGACAACTTATTAATAAATGGTGTCTAAGGACTGAGACAAAGACAGGAGAACCTGGGGATAATTATCTAGGGGCATTGGGTGCCGATGACTCACTTTTATCTTCTCAAAAAAGGCCATTCACCTCAATGCGCATTCCCAAGAAATTTCCTCAGCAGTCCTGTCAGCAGCCCTAGATCTCCAATTTGTAGGAGATTCCCCACATTGCCTTGTGGAGTCTGACTTTCAGGTCAGCCTGGCCTCTAATTGGCCCTGACTTCTGTGTGCTTCTGTGTTCTCAGCTAGCAGCTGAGCTGCATTCACAAGGGGGAGGGAAGCTTCCTGATTTTTGAAAACATTAAAGGAAGAGGAAATCAAAGAGCTAACATCCTAACTACTGCTCAGGGCGAGTACTCCACTGATCTACCTGGATGGAGAAAGGAACACATTGTGCTGAAGGGAGGGACCTCTGGGAATAGGGTCCATACACCCCACACCTGAAGCATGCCCTCAAAAGGAGGAAGAGAGGCTAAGGAAGAATTAAGGACAACTTGCATATGGCAGGAATACTTAGAAATTACAAAGCACTTCTCTATATCAGTTCATTCTGTAATCACCACCAGGAAGGTATTTGCCTTCCCAATTTTATTAGATGGGTAAACTGAGATTTAGAGAGACTGTCTAAGGTCTTAAGGTGCTCCCAGATACAACTTGTGCCAAGACTCAAGCTCTTTCCCACAATGTACTTGAACCTTATATGAGTAGTGATGAAATGGACCTTCCTGTAGGTTGTAGTGGCAGGATCCCTTCTGTGTCTAGACCCTTTTCTCCAGGGCACAACTTATACTGAAAATGAACCTAGTGCCAGCATGCACAGGGAAGATTCACTATTGATTTGGGCAGATGGGTAAAGGAAAGTATTGGGACTTTCGGGATTTTTCAGGTTTTAATGCTCTTAAGGAACCATGTACACAGGCGCACCAGACAGAGAGGCTGGCATGCAAGGAGGCAGGCATGGGCAAGACAGTGGAGGCTGGGAGGCAGGTAGGCAACTAAGCATCCCAACCTCCCCACAAATCTTTACTCTCTGTCTATGGGCTCTCTCTGGTGTTCTTTCATGGTCTAGCCTCTTCTGTAGCAACACCGCTTGTCCTCTCAAAGCTGTCCTCCCAGAGCTATCCTTCCATCTCTGAGTGATGCAATTCCCTCTAGTAGATAATCAGGGTATCACATTCAAAGTCACTGGCCTCTATGCTCAGGTGTGTACAATTACATAAGCCCCCATGTTTACTCTAGATGTTCACAATTAGGCACTCAAGCCCCGCCCCCATGCTCCCAAACACCTTCTGCATCAACAAGATCAAGGCCACAGATGATAGTTACAGAGGCTAGTGGTGTGAAATGCCTGATTAATCCATTTACCCTACAATGAACCACAGACATTGCTATTCCCAACCACCATTCTCCATTCCAATGACTGAAATGGCTTCCAAGTGTTACTACAGGTCTACTCCAGAAGAGTCCCACGACTGCTGTTTAGCTAAAGCCATCTTCATGTCTAATCAGGTTATGAGTTTTTTAAAGAGGTTAATTCCAGATATCACTCTGGGTACTCCAGCCTCGGCGTCTCTTTTCCTCGCCTTTATAAAGCTTTTAGCCCTCCCAAGCTGGAACACTTCCTTGCTTTTCCCACTTCTCTCTTTTGGAACTTACTGCTTGTGTTTGTGTGTTGGAGGAGGGATGTGGAAGATCAGAGTGCTGATCCCCCACATCCGATGGGACTTAGAAAATATCAAGGAAGGCACTTCAAAGTGTGGGGTCCCCTGAGGTAAAGGTCTCAGGGAACAGCCCATTTACCTGGGTCTTAGGGCAGTGTGGTCTGAGCAGGGTTTCCTGCATTTAGCTTTTGCCTCTCCAAACTGCCTTGAACATAAAATAATAAGCTTCGTTCTGGCCCTAAATAAGACACTGAATATATATTTTTCAAATCAGATAGAATTCCAAGTCTTAATTATTGTAAAAGGCAAAGAAATCTAAATCAGGTCCCCATAACCACAGCAGGCCCTGATCAGGATCTCATTAATACTCTCCCTACTAATCCTCAAGAATTAACAAATGCAACTCTATCCTGCTATGAAATACTCCCCACCTCCAGGGCTCAAGTAGGCTCAGAAAGAAGAGCCAAAGATGCCTAGTTAAATGCATCTTTGAATCCAAGCATTGGGTGGCATCTCTAATAAGCTCTCTTAGGCTTAATGAGGCTTTCCAATGATTCCCCATTCCAAACACCCTATATGCCTCACCATTTTCTTCTTGTAATTCCCTCTAGTAGATAATCAGGGTATCACATTCAAAGTCACTTAATTTTGAATAGACTTTTCCAATGCCCTTTGAGTGCTTAAATGTTGTTTCATATCTGCTCTGCCTGTTCCTTTCTGAGAGTTCATCTCTCCAGCACCGGTTGGTAATACTCAAATGCAAAGGGGCTTGCATTCTTGTAGGGTAAGTAAAAAAGTATCAGGCTTTTCTGCCCTCCCACCATTATTGATGCATGCATGATGGGATGCTTGCATGATGGTGGGCACCTGGAGTAGGGTGTAGGCATGCGTAGGTGGGTACAACTGGGCTGAGAGACTGAGCTTATAAGGGCAGCGTCATGGGGACAACAGTAGAAGAGAGAAGCAGAACAAACGGAAGAACCACGAGAGCAGCAGAGAACAAGACCACCAGAGAATGCTGGAGAGCCCAGAGTAAAGACTTGCTGGGGGCTGGGAGGCCTACCAGCCTCCCAGCACCACTGCCTGCCGTGTGCCTGGTAAATCCCAATAAAAGCCTGAAAAGCCACCAAGGGCTCCAGGACTCCTCCTTTACCCCGTCTGCTCGGGTCATAGAGATCCTGCTCTATGTTCTTCCTGCCACTACAGTTCTCCTTAGAGAGAATCTTCTAAGAAAATTCTGTCTCCATCAGACATTCGATTGCCCATTATCAACCCAGGGAACAACTTGTTTCCTCAGTCGCCATAGCTCCTCTATCTTATCCCAGGACTCCCGAGGTCAGTGAGAGGAGGAGGGATCCACTCCACAGCTTATGTCAACGCAGGCAAACTGTCAATACATGTCCCTGTGATTTTCCTATGCTCAACTGATAACTCTCCTAGATCTGCTGCCCTAGGAGGCTTGAGACCGACCTCATGCTGAGGAAAATTCTAGAGCATTAGTTAGCTTATGGTCGCATTCTTCACCAAGACACAAAGCAGATGGAAGTGTCTGATTATAAGAAGAGCTGAAAAAGGGCTTTGTTTTTAAGGAGAGAGGAATGTTGTAAAGAAGGAGAATGAAAATCAGTTGACCCACTTGAGCAGTTAGTCTGAGAGCCTGAGTCACTTATGACCAGCTGAAGCTCCCACACAGGCCGTCTTTGCCAGCGGCTGCCCATGGCTGAGGCAGAGCCTTGTGCCTGCCCCACCCCACACTGCTGTGAGCCCTCCCTGCCCTAAGCACAGATGTTCTCTTGGTCTTGAGCTCTTACATCCACCCCTGTCTTGTGTCTTCTTGTCCTCCCTGTACCAATCACGTGGAGGGAAAGTGGTGGTTCTACCATGATGGTTAGGGCTGCCATGACAGCAGCCCACAAGAAGGCTGACATACAGCAATAAGTATTTTCTCCCACAGCTCTGAAGACTGAAGTCTAAGACCGAGGTGTTGGCAGGGTTGGCTCATTCTGGAGGCTCCAAGGGAGAAGCCTCCATGTGTCTGGGTCTGAATCTCCTTCCTCTCCTTTCTCTCATGAACATACTGGTCTTAATGGTTTAGGACTCACCCTAATCTAGTGTAACCTCACCTTAACAACTTACATCTGCAAAGAACTTGTTTCCAAACTACTTGTTTCCAAACTTCATCTTCAATGGTTCTAGATTAACACAAATTTGGGGTGGGGGGACACTACTCAACCCAATTTATCTGGTCTTGATCTAACCCACCACGAACCTCACTACTTCTGATCAGTGCTGATCGTGCCAATGGACCCACCATATGACCAGGATACTGCCCACTTTTTCCTTGGTTGCTCATCAAAAAATAAGGAATAAATGTACTTGCTTTAGTTTGTCCTCTGTCCTCAGAAATTATTCTGACCATCTTCTGTGCCCTTTTCAGGGGTCACTCCTGCTTTGACCAGTGGCACTTGCAGGTCTAGGGACAAGTGGGCAGACAATCTGGCAGCCTATTCTAAGTTAGCCTTAGATGAAATGATCAAGTGTCCACATGTATTTTCAGAATTCCCACACCTAGGGACCCTAGACCCCATCCTACCCCACGTCTCCAGAGCCTTCAGCATTCAACATCCAGACAATGTCCCATCCCTTCCCCTCTTTGACACTCTGGCCTCGTCTCTCCAAAATGTTCTTCAGGTTACAAAAAAAGTGACTAAAAGGCCTCCCATGTGGCGCAGGTGGTTGAGTCCAGCGTTGTGAAGCTGTCAGCAGCCTCTGCAGTGTGGGTTCAATCCTGGCCAGCCAGGGAGATTCCCACATGGTGGAGCAGACCTCTCCTGTTTCGCCTGCTGCTCCCCTCAGTGGTGTATTTCGGTCAGTCTGCCTCTTCTGCTCCCGCTCTGTCTCTGGTGAATCCTCTCACACTCCCACATATCTTGCCTGTAACCCAGTCCTTGTATGCATGAATAAATAAATCTTTAAAAAAAAAAGTGACTGAAATTTTAAGCACATTTCTTAATACTAAACTATTGATTGCGCTCAATGGAATTTCTATTTTAATAGAGACTTTTAATACTACAGCCAGAGGGGTCAGCTGGGTATTTTGACTCATGGACAGCAAAGGAAAAGCAGAGACCATGAGAGGACATCAGAGAGCCCAGAAAGAGTGAAGATTCTCTGGGGGCTGGGAGGCCTGCCAGCCTCCCGGCCTCCCGGCCCCCCTGCCTGCCCTGCATCTGGTTGCCGCACTACATGTGAAAGCTCAATGAAAGCCTGAAAAGCCACCAAGGACTCCAGGGCTCTCCATTACCTATCTGCTCGGATCATAGAGATCCTGCTCTGTGTCTTCCTGTCACTACAGTCCACTACCTGAAACAGATCTACACATAACTAGGTTCCAGTCTACGTCAGTATTAGTTTGATGAACATTTAATCACATTACCTGGTTTTTAAAAGATGTGCCAGATGTTGCCTCTATTCCGTGTTTTAAGGCCAGCTAAGTGATTGTTTCCCATACATACAGCTTTGTAATTCCATTGTCAAAAACTTCAGACCTCTTCATACCCATCATAGAGGACTTCTTTATTTCATATTGATGGACCAGTAGGTAGTATGACCACATAATTTATCCTCTAAACTAGGACAGTTTTAAGAGTAAAAGAAGATACCATGTACTATTTCACCAGCAAGCATAACCAGATGCCCCAGGCATACCAGGATATAGAGACACCAAAGGGCCCATAGGGAGGAAGGAGCACAGTGGACGGGACCTGATTCCAGAGTCCCAGACCACCTTGTCTCTGGTGCTACATCCTTCTTGAATTAAATGTAGGATTTCTGATTCAAGTGAAGGCACTCAGCACTTCAGACCAATAACAAGAAAGCCAGATGCCACTAATGACAGCCTAAATCTGGACTGTGAGAAGACTTATAATGGAGCCAGAGTTTAAAACATCAAAGGGAAACTTAGGACTTAATGTGAGCTTGAGGAAGGAGAGACACCAAGAGGTACTATTAGAGAAGAAAGTTAAGCACCCATATCAAGGAGGACTCAATGACTTAGAACACAGAATCAAAACAGTCCTACCTGGGAGGAAAATTCAGGATCAGAACGGTGAATCAATTTAGAAGTGTCTCCACGCGGAGAGGAAGCACAGCTCAGCTGCTGAGAGTGTGAGGACATGCTCCGTGGCAGACTGCTGATTGCAACAGCCCCGCCATTCCTAGTGTGTCATCAGCGGAGTCTTTGCCTTGGTTTCCTAATCTGCATAATGGGGATAATGAAAGTATCTTTCTTAAAGGGCTGTTGTGATGATTAAATGATTAATATATGCAATGTATTTAAAATTAGAGATAATGAGAATCATTAAGGATTCTGAGAAGACAAGAGACAGAGGAAAATATTTAAGGAAGATGAACATTGTTCTGAGTGTAGACTGAATGGAGGGCAGGTAGAGTAGAAAGAAGAGGACAGCCAGGAGGTTCAACTGGACTGGTCAGGCATAGGCTGCAGTTGTCATAGCTTAGATTTGCTCTTGCCATAGAAATGAAATGACAACGTTATTTGAAATACAAATGTTATTTGCAAATGGAATTAGGAAATGAGGAAAGGGCTGGTGACAAGTCCATAGTCTCTTTAAACTGAAAGTCATCCTAAGAGATTGTCTAGTTTAACCTTCCTCTCAGGACCCCTGGACTTTCTACATTAAATTAAGACAGCCATAAGGTTGAGAGACTGGAAAGGCGATGATGAGCTGTTGAAAATTACTATAAATTTTAGAGTAAAAGGAAAAAATCAAATGAGATGTTTAAGTCCAGCTGCCATCCAATCTGGATGGCTTAGGAAATCGGTTAAGCATGATCCAGGGGTCGATTCTTTGAGATTCTGTCAAGGAATAAGATTATTTATGTTCTCTAAGAAATAGCCTTTTGTGTATTCGAAAAGCAGAGAAAGAAGGGTAGTGAGGAGAAGATATGGTTGGAGCAAAGGGTGTAGATATCGGTAAGTAGCAATTCTCTGAAGGCATCTACCACTCCACTTTTCCTACTCCTCCCACCCACTCCATTCATCATAGGATAGAGCTGTTTCCTGACAGAATCAAACCCTGCCTGGCATGCTTCCCCCTACTCCCCTTCCATCTTCACCTAGAAAACTCTCTTTCTACTTCAAGCCTAACTAAGGAATCACCTGTTTAGGAAGTCTTCCATGGTATGTAGACTATTCTCCCCTGCCCTCACCCCAGATCCATTTTCTGACTGTCTGCCCTGCCCTGTGCTTGGATGGCCAGCCCCTAGGGAGTGCGCTATGTAGACACCTTTGACAGCTGACTTCCATTTGAGCTGTGCTGATGAGAGACTCCCATTGGAAGGTGGAAAGTACAAAGAGATTGAGCACTTCTTCCCTGCTGCCCCAGCTTTAGTAACTGGCTATTTCAGCAACAGCTGAAGCCCTCCAATGCTACACTCCTAGCTGGCAATATCCCCTCTACAGTTCCACTTCCCATGGACTCTGGTGAAACTATATCCTTTCCTTGACCTGTCAATCTAGGCAGTTAAAATCTTCCCATGATTGCAGAACTCTGAATGCTTCAACATTCATTTTTACTTCCTTAACCTGCCCATGCCTCTGGAAAGAGTCCCTTCCAGAAAGTTCATTCAGACCCCATAGGGTGAAGCTGCTATTCTGCCAGGTTCCTGACCTCATATTCTTACTCTAGAACATTTCCTATGTACCCTTTCTACCCCATCCTACTCCTCCCCCATAGCTTCCTCTTCTTACTTTCATCACAGTAATTATTATAGAGTAACATCATGGCTTCTCCATTACCCTTCCTAGATTATTAGGATATTCGTTTGATTATTGTGCCTGGCGCAGGGCATTCAATGAATACCCATATCACTCATTTCTGACTGACAGTTTCTGAATTAATGCTGTAATGTCTTTCTCAAAAACAGCTAAAGGAGCAGGAGCCGGGGTGAGGGGGATATTACATAAACTCAATAAATACATAAACATAAAATTATACAACTTTTATGATTGAAAAGTACTTGGTTTAATTATGACAATTTCATGATAAAATATATTCAACTAAATGGTAGAACCAGTTGTGTAAGTCTGTAAGTTAGTAGAAACTAATTGTTGAGGACTGGGCCCACGAATGAACACCCTGTGTTAAAATACTGCTTCTTTCCAGCTCTGTAACCTCAGACACTACTGGAACTCTCTGTGCCGTAGGTTCCCATCTATAAACAGAGGCGACTAATAGCCCCACTTCACAGTGATCGTTAAATAAATTGATAGGTGTAAAGCAGTAGAATGGGATCACATACATCGTAAAAGCTCAAAAAATATTACTTTCTTATTCTTGATAAAATGCTAATCTCATGAAGGTGTCAAAGAAAGTAATTCTCAGCTTTGCAACAGGAACAGTCTCTTCTCCAAAATAAGTGCCTACTTTCACATCTCAGGAAGAAGAGTAAAGAAAATTCCCTGACTGAGGGAGCTTGAGTTAAAGGTCTCCTAAACTCATAAAAGGCTCTCAACTTCTCACTTCAAGTTTTCTTCACACAAAACTCAATACCACCTAGCATCCCTTTAACAAATATTTATCAAGCTGGCCCTGGGAAATGTGCTACATCTTGAAATCTCCTTCATCACAGGAGGCAAGGAGGAAAATGAGATTTGGAGATAAATTGTCCTGAGTCCAATCCAGGCTTTGTCCCCTTGATGGGCCTGAATAAGCCAGGTCAATTTTCTAAGTGACATTGTCCTTACCTGAAAAGTCATAAAAATAAAGCACTCATTGGATTGTGTAGAAGAGGGATTTAGACAACAGGTGCCACACAGTAGCAAATCATCAGTGTCATTTAGGTCTCCTCCCTTCTAATGGAGAACACCACATGAGAGAAGAGAGCACGGCCTTGCAGAGCAGACCTCTTCCTTGCTCTGAGCCCAGCAACGCCAAGTTCCAGAGCCTTCCTTTGGTGAGTGTGTACAAAGTCTCAACTTCCTTATCACCACCCCTCTCAAGAGAGGGAGCAGAAGCAGTGAATGAATTCATATAAAAAATAGCTTTCAGACTACAGCTCTCCTTACCTCTCCTTTTCAAATCCTTTGGTTGTAGAGCAGCACCAAGCTAAGGGAGGAGGATGCCCAGTGTGAGGTTTCTAAGCCAAAGCAGGTTGAGGTTTCTAAGTTGAAGCAGGTTGAGGAAAATATCCATACATGGGATGACCCAGACTGGAGATTACAGCCCGAGCAGAGTGCATAGGGTTGGAATGTTGTACTCCAGGTATAGGAAGGAAGTCTCCATGTTGGGACAATCTAATGCAAAAGGCTAACCCTGCACCGGCTCACAGGACACGGGAGTCCAGTGTAGGTGAGATGGGAAGGAAAGAGAAGCAATGATAAAGGCACTGGCGAACATGGGGTGAATGAATGAATGCATAAATGTATTAAGATAACAGAATCCAGGATCCTCATTGGAGAAAGAAGGAAATTGCAACATAGAAAGGAGAAAAAACTAGAAGGAATCCTGTGGTGTTAGTTTAGAAATAGAAATATGAGTGTGAACATGTACCTTTTAGTATTTATAGAGACTTTAATAAAGATGTTGGGGAGGGTGTGAGCATGAGAGCATGTGTGTGTGCCTAGCTGCCTCCACTGCAGGATCCTGGAGCCATGACAGCTTCAAAGCAGTCTACACATCTGCTCTCTGTTTCTTGACTCTAAATATAATTTTTCATTAAAAGGAATGAAAGTTTCTTGGAGAAATGAGTGATTTCAGGACTAATGTGGGAAAAATCCAATAGTTCAGAATGAACCATAAAGTGAATAAATACTCAAAGGATAATTATGCCATTCCAAGGACATACACATCAACTTAAGGGAGTGCCCACCAGCCAAAACCAAAACAATATGAGCATCAAGGTAAACAATGAAAGTAATGGATTATAACCCATTAACTAAAACAGAAAGCCACAATCCCAAACTGATAAAAATAAATAAATGAATAACTGGGACATACGATAAGGAAAAAGACTTTCAGAGCCTTTTAAATTATCTCCCCATATAATGTTTATAAATTATGAATAGAGAAAGTACAGCTTTGTAGTGAAGATGGCTGGCGGATACTCTCTGGCTTTACCAAAAAATGGGACAAATTGAAATCATGGGCGCCTGATAGGATACAAGATGGCAGCCTCATTCCATGAGGCTCCTGTTATGATCTTAGAGAAACACTAGACAAAGTCCAGCAAAAGGATATTCTACAGGATAATTGGACTACAATCATCAAAAGAGTGAAGAAATTCAGTATGATCAAAACAAATACTGGACAATTACATAACAAATGATTTGATCATGTAAAATAAAATACTTACAAAAACTAGTGGACACCAATAAATACTACAAGTGCTCCAAGGTTAAAAGGAAGGGATGAGGGCCTCCTGGTGGCTCAGTGGTTGAGCGCTGGGCTACGAAGCTGCCTGCAGCCTCTGCAGCGCCGGTTCCATCCCCGGCTGGCAGGGGAGAGTCCCACATGGCGCGCAGACCTCTCCTGCTGTGCCCGCTGCTCCCCTCAGCAGTGTGTTTAGTCAGTCTGCCTGTTCTGCTCCCCGCTCTGGCTCTGGTGAATTCTTTCACCCTCCTGCACTTCTGACTGTACCCAGTGCTTGTATAAATCAATCAATCAATCAATCAACCAATCTTTGAAGAAAAAAAAGGGAGGGATGAGGAAGAGGGAAGCAGGGATTTAAGGGAAGGTTGGTGGGGGAAATGGAACCATTAAAATAAAAAACACTTGATGAGAGAATAGATATTAAATATTCTCACTACATACACATTAAAAATGTTATTATTGGAGGTGATGGAAGTGTTAACTAACATTATGGGGTGATAGTTTTGCAATATATACATGCATCACATGATCATGTTGAATACTTTAAACTTATACATGATATATATATATACACATAGATATATATAATCAATTATATCTCACTAAATCTGGAAAAAAGTGGTAATCATGTACCAATGCCAGGTTTTTTAATTTTAATGACTATTTTTGTTGTTTAATATAATTTCTTAATAAAGAATTTGGCAATACAAAGTAGATAATTTATTTACTCTTAAATGGCTCCATTCAAACAAGCTACTTTTTGTTTGCAATATGTTCAGCATTTTATACAATATCTACATACTAAAAAATATCTAAAACTAGAACCTTAAGTTTTGTCCATAGGAAAGAGAGATAAACCCTGTTTTTCACGATTATGCATTATCTTAAAAGGTCTTTTCTCCTCTTATTCTGTTGTGCTAATATTAGGTTATGAGTGTTTAATTTTACAGCCTGTGCTGAGACATTTTAAGTCAGATAAGAAGACTAAGAAGGTAGAGCAGGAATAAAATAATACACTCCAGTGATCTTTATGGATTCCCACAGCCCTGATAATGCAAACACTTATTATGTTGACCTCCCCAACTTTGCCCATAACTGAAGGTATCATGGATGCTTAAGAATCTGGCTTGGTAATTGCTACCATAAACTACACACTGCAGCTGGAGCTAAACACACTTCGCTCAGCCCCAGCAGGGCTTGCAAACACCCTCACAAGCTTCCATCATTGGTGACCAACTATGCAACCCCAGATGACTATCCCCTAGTAAGTCACTTTGGAAATCTGATTCCAACATTTTATTGCATCTTGAAAACAACTGCCCTGCTATTGCCTCTGAACCCAAAACCACTCATGGAAAGGGAGGTTTCTAGATAATCTATGACACATGCAGAGAAAAGAAGAGGTTGAGATTCACATGAAAAACCTCAAACATCACAACTTTCCCTTCTATGTGTTTCATTTGATCTGTGGTCTTCGGATCAGAACTGAAGGAGGGTCCTCACTCCTGCTTCTGCCACCTCAGGGTTGCAGCAGTGGGTGAGTTGAGATTTTTTTGTGATCCCTCTTATTGCCTGAAAAGAACGATTTCAGTATTCAAATCTTAACCTAGCAATGACAAAACTGGAGCATTGAAACAAGCCAACTCTTTTTAAGTTTCTTAAACACAAAATCTTTGTTTCTTGTTATTTACTTCAAACTGAATTAAATAAAAAACCAAAAATGCTACTTTGAGCCTTAACTGGTGCAAAGCCTCCTACTCTATACAGACACAAGAATAGATTCTACATTGCAGATCAGGTAATTGCTATGGAGTCAGACAATCAGGTTCAAATCCCAGTTCTGCCATTTACTAATTGTTCCAACAATTGCTTTAATCTCCCTGAGTATAAATCTCTTCCATTCTAAAATGAAACTTTCATTAATACCACCTGTTGGGAGTATAATAAGATAGTAAATATACAAAACACTTAACATAGCACCTGACACATAATAGGCATGAGCAGATATGAGCCATTATTATAACTGTTATTGTACCAAGATAGTATAAACTCCCCTGTTGTGACAAATAAGCTCCAAACTTAGAATCTTCACCTAGTAATGTCTTTTCACACTCATACCAAGTTTGATGTAAAAAAGGCAACCTTCTGTACATAGAGTTAGGTCACCTGGAACACAATGCCTCCCAAGATGTTGGGGCAAGAGGAAAAGATAGTTGAGGGCTTCACAGAGCTGACCGGAAGGTGGCACGTATCCATTCTTTCATATCCCATTGGCAAGAACTCAGTCTTTTGGGTCCAATCTAGCTGCCAGGAAGGACAAGGCACACAGCAGTGTCTCTTCTGCAATAAGCAATAAACAAGGGTCTGTAAGTAAATAGGGTCAATAAGCAAATGTCAACTAGTGACCTCGTGTAGTATCGGACAGGATTGTAAATAACCTGGTGTTGTTATTTAAAACAACAATAGAAAACATGGACTATAACCAGCATTGTAAAAATACAGACATACTGCTTTAGAAGCACAGGAAATGAAAACTGTTTTTTGAGTGGGAGCAAAATAAAAGATTTCATGGCCCCCCAAAAAAAAGCATCTGTGTGGAACTTGAATATATGTGAGACTGAACACTGAACGGAGAACAAAGAAGTATCAAAAGTGCATGATTTTTTGTGAAAACTCCCACAGTCAACTGTACAATTTCTATTTTTAGTTTGTTTCTAAGTGGAACCTAATTTTCTGGGAGAATTCAGAATATCCACACGATTTCTTCCAATATTAACAAAAGATGAGGAAAATGAAAGTGTTGCCAAAGGACTTGAGTAGGATATATGCCTTCATATGTCCACATGATGATATGTTCTTGGGACATGTTTAAGTACATTTTACGTTACTGGACTCAAGAGTTTTCCAGTTTTAAGGTTTAAAGGATAAAAGATTTAAAGCATAGAGTTCTCCAGTTACCTATTTCTGGTTTTCAAACTACCCAAGCTTAGCAGATTTGGAGTTCAGGTTCATTTGGGTGATCCATGTGCCACAGAAAAAGAACACTTACTAGTATTCAATTGGTGGGTGTGTAACAGGGTGGTCCCCAGGAAAGGGGGAGGTTCCATGTTCCCTGCCCCACCCAAGGGAGGGTGGAGCTGAGCAGGAAGAGGAGAAGCTGCAGAAGAGACTGAGGAAGGAAGCAGGATGGAGCAAGGAGACCTGGAGGAGGCGCATGGAGCCTAGAGACACGTGAAGAAACTGCGCTTGTCTTTTGGTCGTGGACTGGGTGACACAGATGTGGGTGAGACCCGTGGGGAGGTGACCATGGCAGCTTTTATCTGGATGTTGATTTTGCTCTTTTCCTTCCGGGCTTGTCTGGTTGTTTGTGACCCTTTGCTTTGGGTCCCCACTGGAAGATGCTTTAGACTTGTGGCAGGCTTTGGGGCCTTGCTCTGGGCCAGTCCCATATGGATGGACTTTTACCCACGAGGGGACGGGTAACTTTGGGTGCTTCATTTAGAAACTAGACTTTTTGCCTTACCTGTGTTGTTTCCTAGTTTAATTAAAGTTCCTTCCCATTAAAGTCTCATATGTTTTGTGTTGATGCGGCAGATGGCAGAACCCATTTAGAATAGGCAGGTTTGCGGGGTTTTGGGCTGCCCCTCTCCCTGTCCTATAACAGGTGGGCTGATATGGAGGGCCCAATAGGGTCTCCCTTATATGTCTGGCCCCTTTGACAGGGGTGTTTGGGAGGCCGGCTCAGCTAGGATTGCACTCCACTCTCACCAAAGCGGAGTGCCTCCTGGCATGAAAGACCCTCTGACATGAAAGCCTCAAAGTAATCTTACCTCTACACGGTGGCTGAGGGCTCCAAGATCAAGTTTCCTAGCAAAGACAGTCTAGGCTGCAATTCAAGTCCCTTATACTTTATTGGCTACAGCAAATCTGTGAGTCAGATTCGAGGGTATGGTACCCTATGTCTTAATAGAAGAAGGGTCAACAATATTGTAGTGATGTTTAATTGGCCACACTAGGATTTGGAAGGTTTAAAGCATAGGAAGTTATTTAAAAAGTAAAATCATAAAATATTTCCTGAGCTTTTCCTGTCCTTGGAAATGTACAGAAAGCCTGGTGGGAGGCAGTTTACAGCAGAAGTCCCCCAATATTCATGGGGTCTTGCTGCTGGTTACAAATAGCAGGGTGTGTGCAGTCACATCCCCTTCCATGTGCCAGTGTCCAAATCTGTTTTGTGGGGACAGTCACCCTTGTAATGCCATGGTGATATTGAGGGAAATCGAATTAAATGGTGGGGAAAGGCTTTGAAAAATATGAACTGTTATATAGCCAAGGATTGCATTATTATCAGTTATAGAATTACTATCAGGGATCTAATAGTCTAGTTGGGAAGACACTACTGCCATGGAAAAGAGTGTGCAAAGGCACAAGAGCTCTGGAGTACATGTGAACAAGACCTGGCTCTGATGCTCCAACTGTCACACAGAAAGTAGAAGAGAGTGATGTATGAGCTTGGGGAGCCCGACCATCTATCAGACTTCCTTCTGTTGAAGAGACATGATGGATTTTCAGCTCCACAGCAACTCTGAGAATTAACATTCTCAATATGCTATAGACGTTGCTTTCTTTGATGCAGAATAACTCTCTATTTGCAACTTTCTCCATTGGGTTAGAGGGCCCTGCTGTCTGGCCCTGCACCCCCTGCCATACAATCACACACAAGGAGTGTGTGGCTCAAGCTTCTGAAGTCTTCAGGCCTCCTTGCTGCCAGTCCTCAGCTTCATCCACTTTGCAGAGAGCTGAATCTAACAGGCCCTGGAGCTTCTCCTCGGGCCTCCTCTTTGATCTCTGATACCTGCCTTTGGGTAATAGCTTCTGGCAGTTGCTTTACCTTTGTCCAGAGAGGAGAAGCTCCATTCTTGGGAGACAGCTTCTGGGAGGGCCCTTTTGCTTCTAGCAGCTGGTCAAGCTTCTGAAAAGCCCCAGGGCTGGGCTAGAGAATGTTTGCCTGTGGTCTCTGGTAGTGGCAGAGAAAACCAAAGGCCAGTCCAAAGGCTGCCCACCCTAAGGGACTGCCCCTCGCTCCCTGAAGGCTTGTCAAATCCCACTGAACCATGCATGTGGCAGCAGAGACATCTCTGGATGCACACTTCTGGGCCGGAGCTCAGACCTTCCTCTGACTGAGAGTCTGTAACTTTGAGGTTCTCATACAGGGTTATCTGAGCCCACACTGCCTAGAGGTGCTCACAGCCAGTTTCCAAAGAGACTGAAGTTCCGGGACCAGCAGACACTCCACATGCACCATCACAAGTAAGCCTGAAGTCACAGAGCTGGGACAGAGAGGAAAGCAGACACCGAGGGCCCACTGGCTACTCTGCCCAGTGCTTATTTTATTCTTTATTTATTTTCTTTCTGACACCTGTTTATTTTCATTCTTTCTCTGTTTTGCCATCTCTACAGACATTGAATTCTGGTTGAATAGGCCCCTTGACTCAAATCCCCTGTTTCCAACCCCATGTTCCATATTAGTCCTGCATTTTCTAAGACCTTTGGGGGCTTCTCTATACTTATCTTACTTTCAAATATTTTTATAAAACCTGCCGCATGCCTGCTGTCAGCCTTCAGCAACACTGTGCTGCAATTTCCCTCTTCTCAGGACTCATTTTTTTTTTTCACACTAGATGGAAATACATGTGTGTGTGCAAATGCAAATGTACAAATTAGAAATTTTATTCTGTGCATTATTAAAAGATCTCGACACCTTTTTATTACTTATTTCCTACATCATCCTTCTCTGTGCCTTCCTAGGTCTTGCACAAATAGACCATTTGAAGACTGGAAAATTCCTGAAAACTCCCCCTTCCCCTTTGATAACACTGCCTTTTCTCTCTTGCATACATTTTGGAGGAGGTATGAGCTCTGGTCCTGCAAATTGGGGGCTAACTTGAATTCTTCTCTTGAACTGATTCTCTTCTGTAAAGTGGGCACATACATAGTGACCTCACTTGGCTTTATGAGGAAGAAAGTTAACAGCCCGACACATTGCCTAGAGGAGATTTCACTGGAGGTGAACTCCCTCCTCCCCCACCAACCCCCACCCCTCACCCCCATCTCCTGATGGAACAGAGATTTCAACAGCATTCCGGTTGATGGACTAGTAGATATTTAGAGGTACAGGGACCCCTGGAGGAGAGCTCAAGACACTCTACATGGGAATCCATGATTCTGCCAACTGGTGCAGAAGAAACTTCCCACCTTCCTAAGGACCCAGATATTCCCAGGACTAATTTCTTCCCTAGCCCCTCTCCACCAAGACTCAATAAGGCATAGGCCTCACTTACAGGTGTCAGATAAGGCAGTCAAGGCTAATAGATAAGATTGACCCTACCTGTGAGTGATCACATTGCTGAGAGAAGACAGATCAAGCCAGAAAAGCACCAGTGGGGGAGGGGAGAGGTGGGAACATCCCTCCAGGAAATAAAGTCACTCCAGTGCTGCCTTTCCCCAGTAAATCTGCTGAGAGATGCTCTGGGACTGTGACAGACTTGTTTGACTCCCCCTGAGCCTCAGTTGAGTCTTTGGCTGTGTTTGTCTCCCCAACGAAACAGTGAACACTGTTTGCCTGTTGGCCTCTCCAAGCTTGCCTCTTGCCTCGGCCTCTCCAGAGCCTCCCCAGTGCCCAGCATAGCAGAGATGCTTTATAAATATTTGCTAAAAAGAACTGACAGGGACAACTGCTGAGTCTCAGGGATGAGGAGCTAGTCTAGAACTCCAAACACCCAAGGCTGCCAGGTCTCCCTTCCTCCCCAGAAAAAGGCTGGCAGTGGCTCCACTCCATCTTCTGAGGTTCCTTTATGTGCAAGAAAGCAAGAGCTTCCCTCCTGATGCTTATTAACTTCAGTGCATCTAATTACCTCTGTACAGTTGGGTAAGTTTGAATCGCCTGACCTCCCTGCGTCAGTTTCAGGGTTTTAAACGATTGACAGCTCCAATTAGCTGTAATTAGAAAGGATTAAAACCATCCGTCGGGCAAGTCTTACAGATAGACCCTAGGCTTCTTATATCTTCATTTGAAATGGGAGTGGGGGGGCAACCTCACACTGGTCTCTCCCACTCAGTCTCTCTCCCCCTTTGATACAGACCTGGGTGATGCAGAAGATGTCAGTGGGAGAGGACACTTCTCACTCCAGGGCCAGCCCTGCCTTGGTTTGCATTGTGTTGGATTTGGCAGCTGATAATGGAAAGAAAGCTGAATTCTAACGGGTTGGGGGGGGGGCGGGGAACGGACAAGAAAAGTCTTTAAAAAGGAAAAATCGCGGAGGCTGTAATCCCTATTGCAAAGGCTCACTGAGAATGCAGGAATAATGAATCTGGCTCCCCAGTACTTCATCCTGCTTTTGTTTACCTAACAGTCTGACAATGCATATTTATGCAAATAGGCAGTGGGGCCGTTTGGTTGTTCATTAATTAACATTTGATTCCTTGTGTGTTAGCCAGGCTTCAGAATTCTGCTAATTTGATAAACAGTTGATTTTACCCAATAAAGGTCTTTATTGTGGCATCTCGGTCTGGATTGAACCTGTGTGTTGACAGCTGGTCTGTGAGCCTGGAACCCCTGACAGGTGATAGAAAGGGTTCTCCAAGAGTATAGGATACTGAGGTCTGGAAGACCCTAGAATCCAGGAACTGGAAGGTGCCTTGGAGGTGGTCCAGTTAGACCTTGGGTTATAATGCAGCCAGCATTTGTTGAGTTCCAACCTCACCTTAATTTCACTGGTTTAGAAGTTCCCATATGTGTAGCCTTTTAAATCCTAAAAAGGCCTTAATAATACATTTATGGAACATTCTCTAATATCTTCATAACTGCATTACTGTCATCCCATTTTACTGATCTTGGAATCATGGTTCAAAAAAGGTTTGCTAAAACCAGCTGAAATGGGATTCAAATCTAATGGCCTAACCTCCATGATCCAAAAGTTGGGAAAATTTTCAGTCTCTCAGAGGAGTAAAGTGAAAGCACCTAAGGCAGGGCTGGTTGTCCACAGCGACCCCGAAGGGGGTTGACACCACACTTAGCCCTCCCACCCAGACAGAGAGCCCACTACTTCTGCTGGAAAATAACAGCAGGGGGAGACTGCAGGGGCTGGGTGGGGGTGAGGGAGGGCAGCCTGGAGCAGCGCAGCCAGTTAGCACAGAGGGGCTGTTTGCTGTTCTCTGATCACTGCCAGCAGAGTGCTGCAGAGTGGATCCCCACAAAGCTGTGTCGGGGTCAGCTGTTCTCATTTGGTTACACCCATTTGTTCAGAACCTGAGGCTCAGCTGGTGCTGCTGTGTCTGGCCCCCTACCAGCTTCCTGCCCTATTGCTGAGGTCCTTTGCTCTTCCTACATGAGTCCAACACACACACACACACACACACACACACACAAGCAGAGACATGCACATGGCCATGCACCTTCATGCACACGCAGAGGTGCACATTGCACACAGGCATGCAGGCTCCATCCTCATACCAACCTTCCTCCCACTCGGCTTTTCTGAGCTCAGGAACCTGGCTCAGCCCCGCAGCTGACCGCCCCCTCTGGCCACACTCCAACTCCAGCTTTATTAATACATCTATCCAGTGTGCATCTCACTGAAGGAACACTGGGATGTTGCTGTTTTTAGCTATATCCAGGATGAGAGGCAAGGAAAGCACAAGAAACCTTTATCCCTGCAGATATTACAGGACTGATGCCTAGGGCAGCCCGGGGCTCACAGGGACTGCCCCCCCCCAACCTCCATCTGGTAGCCACTACCTCTTCTCTCCCAGGACCTCTCTCCTGGTCTGGGTGCATTTCCAGCCACACCTCAAACTTGGGAGTTTGCTGCCCCCCTTTTGAGAGATAAGCAATAGGCAGTGACAATATAACTTGACGGTTGATGTTAAATGAAGTCACACACCCCCACTCAAGGCTCTGGAAAGCACCACCGTGAGTCTGTTCAGGTGCTTTCTCTTTTCCTGATTCATATGCTCATCATTTTGTTTGCAGAAGAAGCAGAGCGTGAACAACCACAGCACAGACCATCACAGGTTAGGTCCACTTGCTTCCCCAATTGGTTGGCATCCCTAACCCATGGTGCCCGAGCGGGAGAGACATTAGAAGGGGAGCGCTCATCAACAGATCAGCAGGTGCTGCCAGCTCCTCCACATCCTCACTATCCTCCCAAGGAACCGTTGTTTCAGGGGGGAGAAAGGCATAGTAACTCCTCACTTGGCAGGAAAGAATCGCTACCAACAAAACCAAAGGGTCAGGGCTGGGGAGGCCCTTTAAAGTTTCACAATGAGAAATACACGCACGCACACACACATGCACACACACATGCACACACATACACGCTTTGGGGCCCTGATGCTGAGCAAAGGCAAAAGGTTTCATCAAACCCCAACTGCTTGCAGAGAGAGCACAGAGGTTGGTGTGAACTGAGAATTAAAGTAACAAAAACAAAAAAACCTGTGATCACAGTCGTGCTGTGAAGAAGTTCATGACCACATTAGGAGGATAAGCTTTTGCAGAGTGTAGGAGAACCTGGTTTGGAACCCCAGTTCTTCCCCCAGCTGTGAGACTCAGAGGCAAGAGGTTAACAAAGGTTGGGGAGACCCCTTCCTGCACTAGATGTGAATCATCCCCCTCTTATTCACTGCACCCCGTCTGTTCAGTCCTGTTAACTGAACTCTGTTAACTCAGTTTTAGCATTATTTTTCAGGCAAAAGAGGCAGGGATCGTTAATTCCCAGTTTGCAGATGAGAGACAGAGGGCAAGAAAGTTCTGGAGTTTGATGAGACACAGCCCGTACCTGCCACCCTATGGCTAAGCCTGGAAATACCTTCCAGAGCGAGGCACCTCACAGCTGTCCCCAGCTCTGCCCATTAGAGGTCCCCCTAAATTTGTCCCAGAACACATATAACAGTTTCGTGTGACTTCTGTTCTGCCACGTTGATATTTTCACCACTTGAACTCGGCTCCACTCAAGACAGCAGACACCTGGGTTGCGGAACTGTTCAGGTCCAAGGTGGCCTCCCTGGACAAGTGCCCTCCCACCTGTCATGAGAGGCCATTCTGTTCTTCTCGGGGCCTCATTCCTTGCAGCTTCAGGGCGTCAGCTGCCAGGTTTCTGCCATGTCTATACAGACTGCACACGGCCCTTGCTTCTGAAGCCTAAAATGGTGGGTAACTCCTGGGCTTTGAAAGACCATCTGAGCAGCTCTGCTTTGCCTCCCTTTGGTATCTCCTTCCCTTAAGAAATGACATGTTGTATTTGAAAGACTCCCAACCTCTGGCTACTGTTTTACTTGAGCTAAAATAGGGCCTCGAGCTATTTCTGAGGCTTTGTTACTCACATACAAGAGATGTTTGCTCAACTGAAATCCACCCAGAGCCTCATTTTGATGTAGCACCACAGCTGAGTAACTGTTCTTTCTCAGAGCTGCTTGAACGCTGCCTCTTGAAGCCTGTCACAGGCACTGGGGGCCCCTGGAGCTGAACTCTTGCTGCTTCTTCCTGGCCTTAACTCATATGCCTGGGACTTGCTTTTTATTCAGTTTATCTTAAAGGAAAAAAAAAAAAAAAAAAAAAAAAACCTCAGGCTTTCACCATTACAAAAAAAGTCTTCCAATTTCATTCAGTTCCTGCCCCCAAGTCACCCCAACCACCCAGGCCCTGCCAGGAACAGCCCTTGAACAGGCCTGTGCTTCTCACCTGGGAACCCTCCCTGGGCATGTCTTGGGGTGTGCTTCTGGTGAGGTTTCTTGAACCCAGCCAGAAAACTTCTGTTTCAAGAGGCTTTTATAGATCGATAGACTGTGCTTGTGGATGTTTTATTACACCAAAGTGCTCTCGGATGTGTGGTGTCCGAAAAAAAAAAAAAGAAAGAGATCAATAAGGCAAGGGTACCAGGAGCACATTAGTTATCAGGAAACACTGTCCAATCAGTCACTAGGGCCATTACAGGGCCAGGAACTAACTCAGGGGGAGTGGGAATGACTTGTTTCCTATGTGGGGCGACACCCTCCCCAGTGGGGAGACCCCTTGCCCAGTAATCACTTTGTGGAAATTCAGATGTATCCAGCTTTCAGTCCTGGGAGGTAATATTATGTATGCCTTGGCAGAGCAGGTGGTCAAATAAGAGGGGGAGGCAGTCTTGGTGTGACTGAGGGTTCAACCTCTGGGGTGAAACTTGAAGAAGGTCAAGACTTCAGAATATCCCCACACTGGGATTTAGGGAAACCCAATGAACCTGGGGTCTCAGGGAATAAAAGGATATCAGCTTCCTTATGACAATACCCTCCAAGTGCTGAGTGGTCATATTATTTACAGCACGAGCCAGATGCTTTCAGGAGCCAAAGGGGACACTTAAGAGTTGTTCTAGAATTTGTCCCAGACTGACCAGCATGTTGTATTGTCCTTCTTTCTTTCCTTTTACTGCCTTCAGGAGAAGACTTGTCTCAAAGAAAACAAACACACACATGTACTCTCGCGTGCACGCGCGCACACACACACACACACATGCATGTATTTGTATCCGAAATTCCAACTATTTATGATCAGGATGATGATGCTTGACTTGATAGAACTGGAGGAGAATTGAGGGTAGTCAGGACACGATGTTGAACATGATGTGACGTTGAATGGTACCTCCAAGATGAATAAAATCTTAGGAATCTATAATTCTGACAGGGGAGTTTATAGCCCGATTTTCACCTTGACCCTTCACCCTCCTTACCCTGGGTGAGTATCTAGATTCCTACACACTGGGTGTATCTAAGCCAGCCAGCAGATTCTTCTTCAAACTCTTACCCCCAAATTGACAAGTCCACTTTAGTCTGGTCCCCCTTCTCTCACTGGAGCAGGTTCTTCCTCATAGGGGTCTAAATCCTCCAACTATATTCAGGGCCCATCACTCTTCCTTCTTAGGCATCTTACCACCACTAATTACCCAACCTTTCTTCCCTGGGTCTCTGGGGAGATGTCATGTTCCACTCATCCTATTGGTATTTGAATACCAATATCTTTCCCATTAATAATAATAATAAACTAAAAAAAAAATATCTGCAGCTCCTACATCATCTTCTAGCTAACCCTAGAGTGCCCATGCTTTTCACAGCAAAACATCTTTAAAAAATGCGTTTATATTTTTTGTGTCCATTTGCCACTGACCATTCATGTCTCAGTTCACACCAATATGACTTCAGACTCCCTCTCATCACCAAAACAACTCTCACTAAAGTGACCAGTGACTCCAAACCTCCAATCCACTGTGCCTTTTGCAGTTTTCCTGTCACTTGACTTCTTAGCAGCGTTCCACAACCCAGCTAGCCAATCCCTTCCACTTTCTTGATATATCCTTGTCTCTTGGCTTCTCTGGCACTGCAGAAAATTGACCTGATTTTCTTCCTACCTTCTTCTCAACTCCATTCGAGCCTTCTTATTCTCTACCCAATCTTTACCTGTTGCTTTTTCTGCACACTTCCAGGCCCCTTTTCTTCTTCTTTCTGCTCTATCAACCTAGTTGATTTCATACCCATGACAGTCCAATTATCTTCTATACACCAACTTTGTATCTCCAAGATCCAGAGCTTGAGAACTATATATCCAAGACTGACTTGGAATGTTCCAGCAGAACACTACTGAGCAAAGTCAAGCCCCTTCACTGGTGGGCCCCATCACAAGAAAGTATCACTCTCTAGCTCCTCAGTTAGTGATGATAGAAACTCAGGATGATAGAAATGTCAGGAGACATCTTCACTTGCCATCATCAGGTTTCACATTTGATCCATGACCAGGTCAAGTTGCTCCTCTTTCTAAATTTTTCCTAAAACTACTGGTTTTTCTCTATCTCTACTTCTATAAGTCTAGTCCATCTTCATAATGATTCTTTTCCTGTACCCTTATAAAAGCGCCCTTTCCTGTCTCCCATATATCCCCCCAAGAGTAATCAAAATCTTTATACATATATGTATGTACTGTATATATGTATATATAATAAAAACAAAATTTATATGTAAAGAAATTATGTGCTCTTTTTTGGCTTCCATCTTTTCAAAAACCATTAATCTTATTATGATCTACAGATTCCTACATGAACTACAACTCCAAATCTCATCCCACACCCTCCTTCCCAAGTCATTATTTTCTAGGAACACTGTTTTTTTTGTTTGTTTGTTTTTCATTTTCTCAAACATCCCACCTTGCAATCTCAGAGTCTTCTTGCTGGCTTTAACATTCTCTACTGTATTCTTGCTCCAACTGGTACATTTCTCCTTGTCTTCCTGTCACCATTTAGATGCCTCACTTCTTTACTTCCAATTAAACACCCTTGCACTTTGCTCTTATGGCATCACATCATTCCATTTTGTTGCACATATAATAACTATGCTCAGGAATTATTTGTTTATCTCTGTGTCTCTTAGGAGACTCCACCATGGTAGTACTTATTTCACCCACACACGTTGGTGTCTCTTATGGAGTAGAGGCTCAAGAAAAAATTGATGAATGAATGCTAATCTTTTAAAACAATGGAAAATAACTTAAGTCTGCTCAGAAGAGAGAAACCACAGATGAAGGGATCTAAAACAACACCATGATAACAGAAAACACTTAATTCAAACTTAGTATAAGCCAGGTGACATTCTAAGAACTTAATTCATATAGCCCTGAGCAATCCTTATCTATTAAATTCCCATCTCTTATTTGAAAGAGCCGGGAAAAGAGGAGTTGCCAAAGTTTCCTCACAGTCACACAGACCTACACAGCTGAGAAATGAGGGAGCCAGCAGAGACAGGCTGCCCCCCAGGTCCTACCTATTCCATTATATCATCTTTTGTAGGTACTAAGTCAGATCTTTCTGGTGGAGAGAAGTAAACTTTCGAAAAATACCTGAAGTACCGACTTATGGAAGTGGAGAGCAGCTTGTTCTGTGTTGACTCAAAGGATAGAATTAGGACCAATGATTGATTGAATATAGGGAAATAAACTCTGGCTCAATATAATGGAGAAAAAACTTTTGATAACTAGACCTGTCCAAAAATAGAATGGACTGCCTCAGGTGGAGGTACTTAAGTAAAGGCTAGAAATCAATGGGGGTATGTGGAAGAGAGACAAACATTAAGTGGGCAAGTTGATTAGAATATTTGATGCCTATTGCAACCTTGACAGGCTGTACAATTTATCTCCCACACTTTATACATTTCCATTTATTGTACTGAGCAATGATAAATATTTTCAGCACCATGACCATGAATCTCAATTATTCATCAAATAAAAAGATATTATTCATTTGCTATTTAATAAGGTGGCTTCCTCAAATTCTTTTCAGAATGAGGCAGTCTAAAATTTCTTAAATAATTAATTCAATACTAATTCAGGTAAGTGGACTCATTTTGGAACAATTTGCAACAGGAAAAAAGGTTTCCTGGTTAACCTACATCCAATCAAAAATCCAATTAACCAGGAAATCCTGTTCGTCCAGCGTTTCAGTTAATCCAGGGTTTCACATGGAGTCTTTTTTCTCTCTCTAGTCTTTTAGCCACTTCATCTGAGGGTGGTTAAATTTTGTATCAATTTACATGTTTGTTTACAAAATACATCACAGACTGGGAAAAATCTAGCTGGTCTAGCCTGTTGTTCCTCTGCTTCTAATGTAATTTCACGGGGTGGTGGGAGTGGGGGAGAAATAAAAAAGAAAGTAAGAAAAAAATCAAGGGGCTGGTGGGAAAGGCCTAAACACTGCAATTTTTCAACCATTTTCATCCAAATTGTCTGCAATTTCCTGGTGGCCCAGGCTCCAAATTGCAAGTGAATGCTGCAGTAGCAATCCCGGCTGGATCCCAAGTGCTGTCGCCATAATAACAGCTGGACCCACAACAGAACACACAGACGCATACTCCGCCAAAACAGCCCAGTACCTGCCAAGGCAGAGTCCATGTTAAAAGCAGGGCAGGTCTGTGAAAATACTGCCTGCATTCCCCTCTCTCTCCTGCTGCTAGAAACAGCCCTCGACTAAATCTGCAGGAATCTGAGTCAGAGGCATCCATTTCAGACATTACAAATCCCCTTCCTCTATTCCCATTTTTCGCATCCCTTTACAGATGAAAAAACTGAGGCCCAAAGAGGTGAAGTGATCCCAAGGCCACACCATGTGCTTTTAGCAATAAGACAGTTTTGGTACTGCTGGTGTCATTTTTCTCTGACTAATATGGGCAAAGATCTGGAGTAAATAACTCATCTCTTCACCAAAGTCTCTTATTTATCAGTGTGAGAGTAAGAGGAAAAATAGGAAGAGAATCTAGAAAATAGAGTACTCTTTACCTATGAAAGTCAACTTCAGGATCCCAGAGAATGAAGTCACCTATAAATAAAGAAGTCATATACCTAACAGGTTGTGAATATTTTGAACTTCGAAAGTTCATTTAAATTCATAATGAAGCTGGTAATGAAACACATAAAGACATGGTATGGCAGAAATTAAATCTAATTATTGTGGCTTTGAAAATCAATTTGCATGCAGGCAGTTATTACTTTGTAGCTATCATTAATTACTGATGACAAGATCAATATGCAGCATTCCAGGTCGCCATTTCCCCTGTCTGAGAAATGGGTCTTTAAAAATTTGTGGGGATATTGGTTTTCCTGGAGAAACCAATTATGCATGCAATCACAGATCTGGTACAATAGGAAGAGTTCTGAGCTCTAGCTTCTCCACACTAAGGTATATGTTCTAAGCAAATCTGTTTGGCATTTGAGGACAATATGAATATCACCTACTCTCTTCCACCACCACTGGTGCTGGATCAGTTAGATGCAGATTCCTGTCTCCATTCTGCTGCTCCCTAACTGCAGGATAATGGGCAGGCTATTTAATCTCGCTGTCTCCTCACATGAGAGGAGAGGACAGACAGAGCATCATAAATAGACCTTCTAGAAGAGGGCCAAGAACATAGCAACTACTATTCTTATTTACTAATTTTCATTAGCCTGTTTGTATGTGAAGGTGAAGTTTCATTCATAATAATAAAATAATAATTTATAAAATAAATGGAAGTTATTGTGATCCTGGTTCTTCCAGCTTCTCCAGTTTGTTGGGTGGGAAAGGAAAAAACAAAAGCTAACTATCAGAGGGCTTCCCCGGTGGCGCAGCGATTGAGCGCTGGGTTGCGAAGCTGCTCGCAGCCTCTGTAGCGCCAGTTTGATCCCTGGCGTCCAGGCGAGGGTCCCACATGGCACACAGACCTCTTCTGCTGCCCGCTGCTCCCCTCAGCTGTGTACCTCGTCAGTCTGCCTGTTCTGCTCCCCATTCTGGCTCTGGTGAATTCTCTCATCCTCCCACACTTCTGACTGTACCCAGTGCTTGTATAAATAAATAAACAAATCTTTAAAAATAAAAAACAAAAGCTAACTATCAGAAAGTGTGTTGCAAACAGGAAGCACTATACCAACTGAAGAGGAACATTTTTTCCTGATAAGAATGGGAGAAAGTGCCAGGACAGGATGGCATCTCTTTCTCTGCTAAGTACTCTAGATGGTCAGGAATGATTGATTCAGGGTCCCTATGTAATCCCTTCTTAGAGGACAACTGTAAATCTGAATGTTTAAGCATTAGAACCAGCCTGGGCCCTGGAAGAGGTTGTTGCCTACATAAAATATATAATGTAAAACTTGAGCCATAATGAACACCCTTTCTGAAACAGGAACCCCACAAACACAGTGCAAGCCATGGGGCATGTCTGGATTCACTGAGGCCCACCTCAGGGGCTGAGTTTGAGGGCCAGCCCCAGTGCACAGTCTGCAGGACAGTCCCAAGCTTCAGTGACATCAGCCTGGGTTGTGGTGTGGCAGCCTTCAGGCCAATCTGGCAGGCTCTGACAGCAACAGTGATCCCTGAGACCCACAGTTACTGATTTGGGGATACTCAGATGAGCGCTTGATCTTACTAAAGCCAGCCCCAGTTGTGGTTCCTCTGAAACCATTGCCATTTCAAGCCTGCCTGACCTCTGTGGGGATCAGGTCTAGACATCTGGCCAGGGTTTTACTTATGAATACTATGCTAGAATTATCAACAGACCAATCAGGTTCACGCTCCCAATGAACCAATCAGGTTTAAGTTCTCATCATAGCCATGCGAGATTTTTTGATACTATTAAGGATTATAAAGAGAGCAATCTGATTGCAGCTTGACAAGCATCATTCGAACAGTTGGAATTATAAATGGACCAATCAAACTTGAAAGGCTGAGACCCTGAAGTGGATATAAGACAGAGCAGTAGCTATCTTGAACCCATTCATCACATGGCTTCAGGTCAGATTTGTTGGAACTCCTGGAAAGAATTTTACAGACAGATTCATTGAGAAGATCTGTCAGGATTGAGACTCCACAGACCTTTGAGAACTTCACAGAAACCTGACTGCTGTACCTGCCCCTGGCCCTGCCTCTGACATCACCAGCACAAAGCACACTGGTCTGTGCCTGGTGTCTCTAAAGAGCTATTTGCTCTTGGCTTATGCCAACAGCTCTCAAAGAGTTGTAATAATGTTGTCTGCTTCTCTGGCACCATTGTCTACTGACCAGTGCTGACCAACACAGCTGATCTATGAATGGCACCCCTGACATGTGTCCAGCCATCTCTGAAAGCTGTCCACGACTTTTGATCCTCTGATACCACTTTCTAGTGCTGTCATGTCCTGCACTGTCTGATCTGGTGTCTGGTACTGTTCAGCCCAGCTTTTGGACTGCTGATGTTGGCTACTCACCTCACCCTGTCACCTCAGCAGCCTCATCTGTAATCACCTCCAGCTGCTCTTCTGAGTTGGATTCTGGTCCACCAATTACTGGTATGCCACCAACTGTAGGCTCTTGTCAAAGGGACAGCTTCTTGCATGTGCAGCCTTTATTTTGGAACACTGAACACTGCAGATACTATCTGTGATAGGACAGCCTGCCATTTGTGGCCTTAGCAGCTCTCCTTTTTCTTTTTTTTTTTTTTTTTTTTTTTTTTATAAAGGCATGTTATTATTTATTTATTTGTTTGTTTGTTTATACATGCACTGGGTACAGTCAGAAGCGCGGGAAGGTGAGAGAATTCACCAGAGCCAGAGCAGGGAGCAGAGCAGGCAGAAGGACCGAAGTACACTGCTGAGGGGAGCAGCGGGCGGCAAGAGAGGTCTGCATGCCATGCGGGACCCTCCTCCGGTGGCCGGGGAGCAGCTGGGGATCGAACCGGCACCGCAGAGGCCGCGGGCAGCTTCGCAACCCAGCGCTCAACCGCTGCGCCACCGGGGAGTCTCCTTTTTCCCAAATCTCTCCTATGTAAATAAACCCTGTTGTTACACCTTGAGTCTGAGTCATATCTTAAAATTGCGAGCACAGAGATAAGAACTCACAAGCAGTGACCTGTCCTCCCCTACCCTACATTTGCACTGTTTTATTCAACCTTTAAAGTACTTTTGCTAACCATTTTCTGATGGGAAACTTATGTTCAAGAATAAGAGAGCTACACAGACCTCCTAGTGCTGAAAGGCATTGACACTAACTTGTAAAGTGACTCCTCTCAATGTTTTAGAAAATTAAAGACGAAAAAGAGATAAGAAAAAGAGATTTCAAAAGGTCAGCTGCAGGATTCAAAAATAACTTTTCAGCATCCCAGTTTTTGCCTGATGACTCTGTTAACAGGTATCTACTTGGTACACCAAGACTCTGCTGCTCGTTTCTTTGAATAGATCCCAGCCCTTCCTCTCCCATCCAGTCCTGGCACATGGACCAATTCTCCCCAAATGGAGCCTCTGAGGGCACACATCCAAGCTAACAAGCAATAATACTCTCAGAGCGCTTGGCATTGCACAATGATCAGATTGGCTTTCTGGAGAACCTGGAGATTAATGAAGCCACCTACTACCTCCCCATCACCCCCTGCCTGAATAAAGGCTTGTTTGATTGTTCAATTCAAGCAGAGGAAAATCAGAGAGATGTAACTTCCAACAGAGCTCTACCACTCATCTTAAATCATCTCCTCTAGATGCAGCTCACTGGGGCTGCCCATGGATTCTCCATTAGAGAGGAGAAGACCTGGCTGAAAATTTTCAGTGCACCAGAGACTTGCTCACTGGACAGCTCCCTAGTCTCTGGCTTGAGCAATCCAGAGAGCAGCCTCTTTTACCGGGACTAACATAGCAACAAGTGTTCTGGCCCTGTTTTCTTTTTCCCTCCCAAAGAGTGAGAGGCAATCATTGCAAATCACTCTGTTCTGTTAGCAGTGCCAGAACCTCTAGATTCTTCCTTGTACCTGTTCAAGGTTTGTTACAGTTTATGCGTTGCAAAGTGTTTCTCTTTTAATTGATACCAAGGGGCCTCTTGCTCCTTAAAGTGATTCAGGACTGGCATTGCTCATTAAAGGAGAGAGTAGAAGGTGGGGCTGAAATCTAGCTAATTATGTCAGAATTGAGAAAGAGGGCAGGTGAAGGCTTTTCATTTGAGACCTGCAGATTGCTAAATTAAAAGAATGTCTTGTGCTGATAAACAGGTTGGAGCTGAGCAATGGAGCACAGCTATTGGGAGGTCAAGGTCAGGGCTGTGAGAAGGTTTTTACTGCCATAGTGATCTCTGGGAGGTGTGAAGAGGGAGCTGGAGGAGAGGGTTCTTGAAAGAAGAGAACTGTATCTCAATCTCCTGCCCCTGTGCTCATAGACCCAGCTTGAAAACCATGTCCCAGAAAAAAAAAAGAGCTAACTACAGTCCATAGGCCAAATCCAGCCTGTGGCCCATTTTTATATACTCAACAGTGGTGGGAGGAGAGAGATGTGGGACATAGGATTAAAAAAAGAAGAAATAATATTTCATGACATGTGAAATTCAAATTTCAGTACAACAAATAAAGTTTTATCAGCACATATATTATTGACATGTTATGGCTGCTCCTGTACCATAATAACATAGTGGAATATTTGCAATGAGGAGAATATAGGGTCTTAAAGCCCAAGCTATTTACTAACTTCCCTTTATAGGAGATATGTGTTAAAGGATGGGCTAAAATATGTGCTAAAGTAATAAGGACAGCTGAATAAGGTTGGCTAGCATCTGTGAGGTGTGGGAACTGCTTTGGACCTGGGGTTAGGAAGTTAATCTGAAGTTAGGTTAATTTGAAGCTTATCTCCAACTCTGGAAAATATACCACATATATCTCTGAACACAGGTAACCCCATTTGTGAAACATAAATAAACAGCTTATATCTAATAATGTCATTTTGAAATTTAAATAAGATGAGCCATCTGACAAGGGAAAAAACTTGGTGCAATACTTGGTACAGAGTAGATGCTCTAAATAATAACAAATAATATTATTTACAATGTTAAATAAATTTAAACACCCTATATGTCCACCAATGGATGATGGATAAAGAAGATATGGTGGGTGTGTGGGAGTGTGTGTGTGTGTGTGTGTGTGTGTGTGATGGGATGTTATTCAGTCAGGAGAAAAGAATGAAATCCTGTCATTTGCAATGGTATGGATGGTGCATGAGGGCATCACGTTAGGTGAAATAAGTCAGACAAAGAAGGAAAAATACTGTTTTATACCACTTATCTGTGGAATCTAAAAAATCCAAACTCATAGAAACAGAAAGTTTACCAGGAAAAAGGTTAGTAAAAGTGTAGACTTTCAGTCAGAAAATGAGTATGTTCTGGGACTGGAATGCACTATATTGTGATTATAGACAAAAATACTGTATATACTTGACATTTGCTAAGAAAAAAGCTCTTAAGTGGTAATTAAGTGAGGTGATGGCGGTATTAGTTAATCCATCTATGGCATCACATTGCAAGATATATGTGTACCAAATCAAGCTGATGTATGTCTTAAAATTAAACAATGTTATGTTATATGTCAATTACATATCAATAAAGTTGGGAAAATAACAATATATTTGAGAGAATGAATGCATAGATATATTCTTGATCAAACACCTACACATCTTTAAAGATCCCATCTTAGTTTGATTGCTTCAAGAAAATTCCACATCTTCCCAGTTAACCATTCCCCAAATGGTTTCCCTACTCCTAAATATCTGTAGTATTTACCCAACTTCTCACTCCTTTTATCTTTACATGAAATTTTGAAGTTAGTTTCCATAGCTGGCTCACTCTTCCTCACTTTCATATTATCTTACCCGGACACATACTGTTGTCCAGGAACGAGTTGAGAAGATACACATGTGCGCTCTAAATGAGAAACACCAAGTATGGGGCTTGGACAATATTTGGGACTGTCTCTTCCTACTCTCCATCACAGCACAGGTTCAGGGTGCAAAGAAGAGCCCCATGTGAGCACTTAAGTGTCTGCAAGCTCTGCTTCAACATTGTGTGGGCAAGAGTGGGGACAAAAAGATCTGGGTAGCCAAGATGCTGGAGCAGCTCACAGTCAGACCCCTGTATTCTCCAAAGCAAAGTTTACTGTTAGATCCTCTGGCATCAGGGGAAATGAAAAGATTCTTGTCCTTTGCATAGTCCATGGAACCAAGGCAGAAGAAATCCTGGAGAAAGGTCTAAAGGCATGAGAGTACACATTACAAAAAAATAATTTCTCAGCTATTGGAAATTTTGGTTTAGGGATCCAGGAACTCATCGATCTGGGAATCAAATATGACTCAATCTTTGGTGTCTGTGGCCTGGACTCTATGTGCTGCTGGGCAGGTTTCAGCATCACAGACAAGAAATGCAGGCCTGGCTGCACCGGGGCCAAACACAGCATCAGCAGAGAAGTGACCATGCCTGGTTCTAGCAGAAGTATGATGGTGCCCTCCTTCCTGGCAAAAGAAAATTCCAGTTTCTATCCAAAGTGACCAATAAAATGTGTTCAGTGAAATGTTGGAAAAAAAAAAAAAAGAATTCCAAACAGGACAGATATTCTGTAAAGGCTTCGCAGACAAAGTAGGATGGGAGCAGAAATTCACTATTTGGCTTGAGTAGAATTTACTCAGACAAAGAGGATCGGTGCAGGGCATTCTAATCTGCAACAATACCGCAGGAGCTGGGAACAGGTGTATAAGGAAGGCACAGTAAGATGGCCCTGGTAGACGGGGATTTGTGGTGAGGTGTTAGGATATGTGGGGACACAAATGACAGAAAACCAAATTCGACTTGAATTCAACATAGGAAAAGTGTATTATCTTATCTCATCTCACATAACTAGAAATCAAAAGCAGGACTCAGGTAACATAGGAAGACTCAGATTCAGTGTCTCTGCGATTTCTCCTGACTGCTGTGTGTGCATGGGCTTTGGTCTCAGGCTACTTTCCCTGAGTGTCAGGATGGCATAGAGACATTATGTTCCATTGTTCACATCCAGCAGAGTAGAGGGAACATATTCTCTCCTACTGCAGTGAAAGGCCTTTCCTCCACTCTGATTGGGCCAACTAGGGTCACATGAACACTGCTAACACACTAGCAGTCTGACCTCCTGAACCAGACTCTACCAAAAATGGATTGCCATGACAGTCTTCAACCGTCAGGATCCACCCTGGGACCCAGCTCCTTCTGATCATGCCTGCTACAAGGAGAAGGGATTGATGCTGGAATAAAACTGCAGTGTGCTGAAGAAGAGAAAGGAAGACTGGATGCTGAGTAAGTAACTAGCACTGTCTCCTACCGAGCATCAGTCCCTGGGAAAGGCACACTGGAGCTAGGCCCCCAGTAACTGGAGATCAAGTTCAAAACTTGGGATTGTATCTTGACGATAAAAGTGGGTCCCTGTGATTGTTCTCTGCCACAACCCAGCTCTTGCATGACTTTAACAGCCCAAATACACCTGGAAAAAGTTGAGTCAAAGCATTTAGGAGAGCAGGAGGCAGAAATAAGTTATTATAACCCAGACTTCACTGACTTTCTTGCAGCATAAACAAAAATCGTGATTGTAGGGCTCAGCAATCTCCTTATTGGCCCAAAAGGTAGCTCCAGTCTTTTAATTATTACTGCCCAGGACAGTAATCTTCTCTTTGCCTTTCTCACTACTGGGGATTACTGAGAATAGCACACTCTCTATACTTTTTTTTTTTTTAGAAATGACAGAAATATTCCTGGTGCTTGGGTTAAGTAATTAAGATTTGCTGTGGGAACACCAAGGAACCCCATAAAATGGCTGCGTGGCTTGGTAAATGAATTGCTTAGTGTTTAATTACTAAAAATTACTATCAATTACTAAATGTTACTGCAAATTACTTGCGGAATAGACACATTTGTTTGTGGCTATTAATGATTTCAATTACTCCTCATAGGTAATTGGTTTCTGCATGCAGACAGGCACCAACTGTCGAATAGGAGCTCAGCAATAAAAATGCTGCTCCTTTTTTCCACCTCTTTTCAGCTCAAACAATTCCTGGGTTCACTAGTCCTCAAGGTTTTTTGGCTACTTGCACTGTTTCCCTTGGGGTGCCTCTGGATGGAAAGAAGCTTAGAGAACCTCTTTCTGCTTCAGAGAAGGAAGCAGGACCATGAGGTTAGTGGTTATGCAAAATCACACAACTGATCCCACAACAGAAATGAACACCAGATGCATTCTGCTAAGTGAAAGAAGCCAGTCACAAAACACCACAAGTTGCATGATACCATTTATATGAAAAGTCTGTAATAGGCAGGTCTGTCAAAACAAAAAGTAGCCTAGTGGCAGTCTCAGGCTGGGGGAGGCAGAGGGGAAGGTGGGAGAGGGCAGGAGAGACTGATAATGGGTACAAAGCTCATTTGGGGCTGATGAAGATGTTCTAAAATTAGATTTTGATCACAGTTGCCCAACTACATAAATACTCTAAAAATGTTGAATTATTCACTTTAAATGACTGGGTTTTGTGGCATATAAGTTATATTTCAATAAATATGTAAAAACAAGTCTATTTAATCATGCAATTAGATAGCAGAGGGCTCGATGGAGGGGTCAACACTCCTGATTCACACTTCATTGCTCTCTCCACTAGACCATCCTGCTTCAACGTATGCCCGGCTTGCTACAGGGAGTAACTCGCTGAAGAGGATGGCTGTTTAGACCCATCATTAAAATTCTGATCTTATTTATTAAGGGCCAACTTGTAGCTATTACTATTATGTGTATTATTAAGAGGACATAAACAATGTTCATTAAAGTACCATAAAATGCAAGCAGGAAAATGCACTTAATAACAGAAAGCCAAATAAAATGATGTTTTCACTTGGGTTCTCCCTAAAAACAGATATTGTGAAAAGGACTTCCGAGCAGGTTATTTACTTTAAGAAGTGATAATAAGGCTCAGGATGGAGGGGATGGAAGAGTAAAAAGGAAAGGAGAAAAAAAAATCAATCCAATGATGCACTATTGAGTGGACTCAATACTGGTGAGCACTGGGACTTAGCCCGCTAGGGATCTCTGAGGAGCAGCATACACTGTGCTTCAGAATTGTCTGCCCAGAGCATAGAAGGAAAAATATATTCACGCATTGGCTCTAACCGGTCAGTAAAGGATTGCCCGAAGGGTTATTTGACTCCCTCGCTCTCCCAGGTTGCCACATGAGCCAGCACAGTTGAACAGGACCCATAGCATCCTTCAAAGTACAGACACAGAAGCCCAAGGGCAGAAAGTAACAGCTGAGCTGTGTGGCTCAGGCAGCCTCTGGTCGGGTTACATTACATGCAACCTGTGCCACAGCAGTTGCTGAAACTGAAAGGTGAATTAATGGACTTCTTTAAAATTAGCAACTTCTGCACTATGGAAGGCAATGTCAAGAGAACAACAGAAGTCATAGACTGTCTATTGAAAATATTTTCAAAAGACAAATCTGATAAAAAGACTATTGTCTAAAATATAATGAGAACTCTTACAACTCAACAACGAGATAACAAAGAATCCAATTAAAAATAGGGAAAAATTAAACAGACACCTCATCAAAGAAGATATACAGATGGCAAAGATGTGCAATATCTTATGTTACTGGGGAATTGCAAATTAAAACAACAAAGAGAAACCACTGCATACCTACTAGACTGATCAAATTCCAAAACACCGACACCAAAAACCGGCAAATACTCTCATTTATTGCTGGTAGCACCACTTTGGAAGACAGTTGGTAGTTTATTATAAAACTAAAATACTTTTACCATCTATCTAGCAATTATGTGCCTTCAGCTTTACCCAAATGAGTTGAAAACTAATGTCTACACACACACACAAAATTGTACATGGAAGTTTATTGCAACCTTATTCATATTTGCCAAAACTTGGAAACACTCAAGATGTCCTTCAGTAGCTGAATGGATAAATAAATGTTGTGTATTCAGACAGTAGAATATTAATCAGTGCTAAAAAAAAAAAAAAAAGATCTATCAAGCCAAGAAAAGATGTGAAGGAGTCTTAAATGTGTATTGTTAAGAGAAAGAACTCAATCTGAAAGGGCGACTTACTAATATGATTCCAACTACGTGACGTTCTAGAAAAGGAAAAGCTATGACAACAGTAAAAAGATGACTAGTTGTCAGATGTTGAGGGGAGGGAGGGCAGAACAGAGCATTTTAGGGCAGTGAAAATATTCTATATTACACTACAATAGTGTCTTTGTAATGCATTTGTCTAAACCCATAGAACATACAACACCAGGCTGAATACCCACATAAAGTGTGGACTCTGGGCAATAATCCAGTGCCAGTATAGATACATTGTTTGTAACAAGTGTAGCATTATGATGGAAGATCATATGTATGGGGGTAATAAAAAGGGGATATGGAAACACTTGTACTTTCTGATCAACTTTACTGTGAACCTAAAACTACTTTAAAATATAAAGTTTATTATAGAAAAAATAAAAAGATGAGGTAAGAAATTGTGAGGTGGGGTTTGAAAGGTGTCTGCTATAAGAGAGATTATATATCAGAATTACAGTTATTTAACAGAAGCTCCATCAACAGCTCCAACATGGACTAAATTTAAGAAAAACTGAGTTGGTAATGTGGGACAACAACCTCTAGTCCAGAAGGGAATTCCAGCTTTAATGGGTCATAGCCTTCCAGCACACTGAGGGAATGTTACATTAGCCAAAAGTCCTGCCCACATTCTTCAAATAACCACACTCAGAGATGAGTACTTATAGTCCTCCTCTTACCTCTTAGCATCCTTCAGCCTCCTCGTCTATTGTTTAATTGATCTAACTCTCTGGAAAATGTCCCATAGATGGTCAACTCCATTCCAGCTGAATATCTTCCTCCTGCCTGTCTCATTGGCTCTCCTTAGACTCTTGCTTCTTTCTAGGACACCCTCCCCTTCTTGCCCTTTGTCCCGTAGACAGAGCAGAATTTGGAAGGGCTCTGCTTGTCTTATTTCATTCAACCTTCATCTCAAGCCAATTATAAAGTATTCTGATTAGGCCTATATTTGAGAAAACTATGACACTTAAAGGCTTCTTTCATGATATGACAGTTAAAAGTCAGGTCAGAATGCGAACCCAGGCAGGCTAACTGCAGACCCTATGTTGTTAACCTACACTCACAGATATCATAGATGAATGCTTGAGGATAATTTATTACGGGATCATTTATACAGCTACAAGAAAAATTAAGGGAATCCAGTAAGGGATTATGAAATTACAGGGCAACAGCAGCTGTTCCCCCCTTTTAGCACTAAGGGGCAAAGGAAGAAATGTCTACTGGGGATGCTGAGGGCAGCCCCTGGGGGCTGTGACCTTGGAGACAGAATCAGTCTCTGCCAATATACAGGTCAAGAAGAGAATCAAAGGAATAAATATCCCAAACTCACTCTCTGATCTTAAGTGCTTCCCATAGCTGAAGTCAGGAGAGGGAAAGAGAATACACTGACACTGTCCCTAGAGTTCAGTGGCCTAGATCCAGAAGGAGAAGGGCAGAGAGAGAGGATCTGGAGGACAAATGAAGAAGACGTAGCATCAAGTCTCAGTGAAGATCCAAACACAGGTCTGAGTCTAGTATCCCAGAGTGGGGACAGCTGCCCTGATCTTTTAACCAACTAACTATACCAAGTCTGAAACAGGAGCAGGTGCAGAGTCTGCCAGGGTCACCACTAATAGGCATCATCACTGTACTCAGCTCCAGCATGTGCAATCCAGCTTGGCAATAATGCCCGGTGCCTCTCCTAACACAGACATGCCTTGGGAGATTTTCTCACCCTAATGATCACAAATGGCCCTGGGAACAATCTCTTCAGAAAATGAGGCTAACCAAAAATACCTGTCGGGCATAGATAGCAGCTCTCTAATTCCATACTAATGAGCACAAGAAGGACTTCTAAGTATTGACTATACAGAACTGATGTGCTTAGTTCTGTGCAAGGAAAAAAAAAAGACTTGTAAGAAATTATTTAAAATGCACCTCATAGTCATAAAACAGGAAAAAGTCAAAAATATGGAAGAAATAAAAGGGTGACCCATGCACCCATGTGCTCAGTAGTAGCACCCACTGCCACAGCCTCAGCTGCCCAATTGAGAAGAAAGTACTATCTTTTTCTATTTTACTTATTTTTTAAAGATTTATTTATTTATGCATACAAGAATTGGGGTACAGGCCAGAGGTACAAGGGGTGAGAGGTTCACCAGAGACAGAGCAGGGAACAGAACAGGCAGACTAACTGAAATACACTGCTGAGGGGAGCAGCAGGCGCAACAGGAGAGGTCTGCTGCACCATGTGGGTAGCTCCTTGACCAGCCAGGGATCGAACTCGTGCTGCAGAGGCTATGGACAGCTTCACAGTGTGGTTCTTAACCCCTTGTACCACCAAGGAGGCCCCAGAAAGTACTATTTTGAGTCCCATCCAGTGAACAGGAAACTGAAGCTTTTGGTGATTAAGTTAAAGCCTCTTCTATGAGCTGCTCACTGGGCTCAACTATGGAGACACACAGGGGAAAAAGAAGTCAGAGAATGCAGGTTCCACTTGGGGAGAGAGGAAGCTGAGAAAACAATGTGTGGAAAGTCAGTAGCAAAAGAGTTAGGTCTCAGAAACCCAGTGATGGGGGCGAGTGGGGAGACCCAGCAGTCAGGGAACTTCTGTATGGGTGTGGAAGTTGAGCCCAGGAGCGGGACTGCGAAGGTGAAGGATCAGGAGGTGCTGGGCTTGGTGCAATGGCCAGAATGCAAGCAGTGGAGATCCTGAAGGCAAGGCATCGGGTCCAAGAATGTAGGGCAGGGTGGGGGCCCAGGCTGTTGTCTTCTCTCCCGATTGCAAATCCCCCAGCCCCTGTCTCAGGCTCCTGCAGCTCAGAGCCTGCCCTTTCCTGTCTCTCTGAGACCCTGACCAGTCCCAGATTGTACACTTCCCACTCCCTGCAGGCTCTGTCTGACAGGTTATAAATAGGCTGTTTGAAAAGTAATTGCATGTTTGGGGCTGAAGTTTGCCACTTGTAATTGCTCATTCTTCCCTAGCTATTTCTCTTTTCCTATTTCCTAGGTTTGTTTCCCAGGAAGCAAATCCAGGAGGCTTCCGGGCAAGTGACTGGAGGAGATAATGAGGTCCTCTGGGCCCCACAACTCAACCAGACTTCTGCTGACCAGGGAGCCACTCTGCACCAGCTCCCCACCTTAAGCCATGGGACAAAAAGACAGAATGGACTCATTCCAGCCTATACGTTTGTTGGAGCAGCAGTGGGTTGACCACAAAGTTGATGACACAGATCCAGGGCAGATGGACCCTCCTTTGCCTCAACACTCAGGACAATAGAGAAAATCTCTAATATGTCAGTCTGCTACAACTCACCTGGAAACTCACATGTGCACCAATTATTGGGAGGTAAATCTTAAAAGAGTAAGTTGGGCCTCCCATGGTGGCACAGGCAGTTGAGCGCAGCGCTGTGAAGCTGTCCACAGCCTCTGCAGCGCTGGTTTGATCCCGGCCGGCTGGCGAGGGTCCCACATGGCATGGCAGACCTCTCCTGTCTCGCCCGCTGCTCCCCTTAGCAGTGTATTTCAGTGAGTGTGCCTGTTCTGCTCCCCGCTCTGTCTCTGGTGAATCCTTTCGCCCTCCCACGAATCTGGCCTGTACCCCGGTTCTTATGTAAATAAATAAAAATCTTAAAATAAATAAATAAATAAATAAATAAAAAGAGTAAGTGGACCCATTACATCACTGAAGATTTCAGGGGTCTAGTGTATGTCAAGACATCTTCTCCAAAGCAGAGTTTAATTGTCATGCCTGTGTCTCCTAGCACTTAGAAAAAGGCCCAACACTTGTTACACGTCTGTGGATTTTTGATGACAGTATATACCACTCTTAGGAATACCGCTGTGATCCATTTATCCAGTGACTCAGGAGGGTGTACATGGTGGCCAGAGCAAAGAGGATGCTGTAACCCTTGTGGCTGAAATGCTTGGCCCATTTGATTCATAAGCTCTCCTTGTTCATAGCGACAACCATAATAAATGAGAATGCTCTATGGAATGTCTAAAAGCCAAAGGCAGAGCTGAAACACAGATCCCTAGGACTCTGGAGCAAGGCCATGCTATTCACAGTAAAACACTACTGATTGCTTGAAATACAGAACCTGCCATGCTACTAAGTTACCTGGCCATTGAATGTGGATAACTGTGTTCCCGTAGGTGCCAAAGATGAGGCTCATTAAGTTATAAGGTTGAATGGACACACAGTACTCAAAATGGAGGGTGGCCCTGACCCCCAAGCCAAATATTGCTGTGCTTTGAATCTCTCATTCAACTCATACTCTGGTTTCTGCAGCTGATGGGGAAGGATATCACCTAGATTGGTTCATAGAAGGATCAGCTTGCCATTCGCTGAGAGCACAGGAGGCATTGCTGCCATGAGACAGCCCCCAGACAAGGTGAGTTGACATCCCTCCTGTGGGATGAACTTCAAATGTGACATTTTTGACACGTAGTCAGTAGCCTGAGCTGAGGACACACGTTTCCAGACTGTGGTGAGGGGATTCAATGGCTGCTCAGGGGCCTGCAAGTAGCCATTTTGAAGGTCAGAGACAGAGGCCTGGGAAGGAGACACATGTGGACGCATGGGAGTGGGCAGTTTGTGGATCAGACGACAGTCAGAGAAGAAATACACAATGCTCAGGTGGACAGGGCACATCCATCAGCTTGGGCTACCTCATGCCTTGAACAATGGGCCCACGATGGTGCAGTCCCACGGCAGGGACAGAGGCCATCATGGGCCAGCATGACGCCTCCTTGCAGCCTGACAGTCACTGCACTTCTATGTCTGGCTGTTAGTGACAGATGGATGCCAACACCTCAGTATGTTTCCATCCCTCGAGGGGAGCACTCACTTTGTGATAAGTGGATCACACCAGATCCTTTTGCCTGAAGGAGACAGTGATGCCAAACAGACACACTTCACAGATATCTGGGCACCACCTTGAGCTCCACCATCTGAGAACTCATAGAACATCAGGTGTTTTGTAATAAACATCCATAACAATTGTTCAGCCCAAGGGGCTTCATATATGATAAAGGAGGTATGATTATGTGAGCAGTGCCCCTCAGCACATAGGCTCTGAGGCAACACAGCCAGGAATGACATTTAGGTTTGATCCAGCTAAATGTCAGGTAAGGGTAACCATGGGGTCCGAGGCCCCTGCAGCTGGCATGGCCCATCCTGCTAGTGCCGTGGCACTGAGAGTAGTTACTCCATCATGACACTGCACCCAGAATAGGGACGTTTCCACAACCTGACTCACATCTGGGGCACCTGTGTTTCTCCATAGCCGTATCAGGTGGAGCTGCCCTAGCTGCGCAGGAGGCTGGGAAAGCAAATACAGGTTGTCCCCAGTATCCAAAAATAGAACATACATATTTACTGTGATTTGGCAGGTCATCATTGGGGTTTGGGGACACTGTTATCATTAACTGTATAGAAAACTTTTTAAGAATTCCCAGAATCTCAAAAAAGAACCAACCAAATCATATTAAATAGGAACATTCTTCTTCTGCATAGCAGGGAAAACCTATTTGTGGCACCTTTGAATTCTATAGCAGAGAGGGCTTTAAATTTCACAGGATGCTGGGCAGCCAAAATAAAAAGCAAATGTCTAACATGTAACCACTTTTAATGCAAAACAACTCAGTGCATTAGTGTTATGATTCCATCTGAGTCTCAGTTTCCTCCTCTACAACATGGGGGTGTATGGCTGGCTCCGGGTTACAAAGGAAAGTGATGTGGCCCTCTGCTGCCTTTCCTTTGAGGCTCTCTACCCTTTATCTTTCTAGCAGGCATCATGCCTCATCACGATGGGGTACATTTGCTATCTACTGCTCACTCCCAGTGCTCCAGTGTGGGTGCCACAGAAATGCCCAGAGCAATGACAGTCCCCTCAGCTCCCTGACAGTCGTGGAAGCACCTTTCTGAGTCTCTGAAGTGTTGAGCCATGAAGAACTCTGTGCGCTTCTTTCTGGGGTGCCCTGACCCCCTTGGTGCTTTTGGAAAATGTTTCTTTGCCACTTATTATGGTTCCCACAGTATGTACGTTCTGTGGCCAAGGTTCATATAAATGGGAGTGTATTTATGGCAGTCCATACTCTTTCTTAGGAAAATATTGATTTTCTAACAACAGGCTGACTGTAGAGTCATTAAATCAGACTAGACTATCATAAACTCCAGGATTAACCAAAGAGCACATTTACCTTTTCTATTATTCTCTCATGAGCAATTGGGAGCAGAGGCGTTCACTTAAGCAGCATTGGATCCAAGCATTTACGTGATTTGAACAAACTAGCACAAGTCCCCATCCATGGCCAGATGAGTAATTAACCATTCTGCTCTCATTTTCAAGGTTGACTGACAGAAATGAAGAAAGACTAGCTGTACACAAAAAACCCCAAAAGTTTGTGATGGGACTTGCATCCCATTATGTAGGACATAAGTGGAAGGGAGTGGATTATGCTGAAGTTGGGGGTCGCCCCCAGCCCCTTCTCTGAAGAGGAGATGTGTGAGCTCATTATCTGCCTGTTAAAGTCTTAGAGGAGCAGTCAGTGAAGTGAGTGTTTCTTTTCTTTTTTTCTTTTTTCTTTTTTTTTTTTTTTTTGCCTTTCTTGGAAAGATCTCTATCTTTCTTCTTTATTGATTGCATGCTTTTCATTTTATATCCTTTCTACCTTGCCCGAAATGAGAAAAATGAGCCCTTGCCATGGGCTTTAAACTTTACACCCAGACAGTATCTCCCCCTTTATCTAATGCCAGGCAAGAAGCTTCAGCCCAGAGGACCCTGGGTAATGCTACAACAGATTATGTCATAAAATGGAGAGATAAGCAAAAGAACCAATCTAAAAGACGCAGCAAAATTTACCTTCCACCACCCTCTGCGTTCCTTTTAGAAGACAGCTTTAAATCAATCTGCCTTTGCCATAAATTCTCTTTCTAAAATTTGATAACAAGTGCAATATTTTCCTTGGAGATTGGGTTCTAATAAGATGGGGGGCGGAGGCAGGGTGGTGAGCAAGCAGGGTTTAGCAAAGTAATAAAATGCCATGATTGATCCTGGTCAGTGGGGTTGCTTGGAATTACCGCTATTCTTGGCTGGTAAGCATAATCCAAGTCATAAATTTTGTTTCTTCCAGTAGACAGTTGAGTCTCTGTATTGATCCCGATTTGTTGTTCTGTTCTCATGTAATTGCTCCCCATGATTAAGACTCTAGGTTGGGAAGGGAGTCTGGCCAGGCCGGGGGTGTAAAGGAACATCTACAAGAGCAGAGTTTACTCTGCCACCCACCTCCCCTAGGTACCAAAGTTGGGAAGTGGAAGCTGAGGGGCCCTGTAGTCCCAGCACACCTAGGCCAGGTTACGGAATTAGGATCCTCAGCAGTAATCAACATTCCCGTAAGGGCTGTACCAGCCAGTGCCCTCACTGGGTCTGTCTATGTGCCACACACAGCGAGATTCCTCAACACACAGGTAGTGTGGGCCTCCCAAATCTATCAGCACCTGTGTGTGTGAGCTTTTCATCCTCCCACAGACAGAAAAACTGAGGCGTGGCTTGATATGAACTACTCCATGGTCACACAATAAACAGAGATACTCCGACCCAATAACTTTGCTCAGAAACTAAGTTTTTCAGACTAAATTGGAGCCTGGCTCAAAAGAATTCATGAGCAGAGGTTTAGTCCCTAAATCCCTCAGCCTGGAACATTCATCCTTGAAGTAGAAAGTTTGCAGACATGTGATTTGTAGGCTGGCCAGAAAGCAAGCATGTCCATTTACCTCCACTCACATGCTGTGTGACTTTCAGCAAGCAGCATAACCTCCCTGAGCGTCAGTCTCCTCATTTGTTAATTGGGACTAACAATGTCACCTGCCCCATAAGGTTTCTGTAATTTCAATGTGAAAACAAGAAAGTAGTTGGCAGAAGAGCCAATATTATTATTATCCCAGCCTTATGTTCTGCATAGAGCCTTGCAGCTCGCACTAGCTGGTGCAGAGATACTTGGAAACTTTCTAAGCAACAGAAGATTTTATAGGGCAAGGAAATGCATATTTGGATATCTTGGAGTATCTTAATCAAACCTTTGGAAACAAATTTAAAATAAGGTTATATGTCTTTAAATAGAAATTCAAATAGATTCCTTAGCACTGCCCTGTCAAAACTCAGTTCAACTTTATTTAGTTCCAGTCTTCTCAGAGATGGGAATAGGAATTCCTCACTCCATCAACTCCACAATATTGCAGCTAAATCACTTGTATGTGATCCGCTTGTCTGGTGGTGAGGCCATTTGACTACATACTTTAAAGAAAATATTCCTCAAACCTAGAAATATTTTCCCCTCTTCCTTTCCTCTCTCTGACTCAGATTTACCCGAGGTGATGGTGGGGACTGAAGCTGTCAAACCAGTCATCATTTGTCAGCACAATCTCTCTGTGATTCTTTCCCATCTGAAGTCTGAGATAAGGGAACCATAAAGGAGCAGCTGACTCAACCCAGTTCTGTGTCTAGGGAGAGAGTCTCCACCTGGGTACTAGCTCTTGACTTCTGCCCCTCACCTGCAGTGCCCAGATTTTCCCAACACATCAAAGTTGGCTCAGGAAAGGATCTGTTTTTGGCTCTGGAATAGAGAACTTGGGGGTAGAATTAGGCTGCTGAGGGCCTCCCCAGTGGCGCAGCGGTTGAGCGCTGGGTTGCGAAGCTGCCCGCAGCCTCTGCAACGCTGGTTCAATCCCCGGCTGCTCCCAGGCCACTGGAGGAGGGTCCCACATGGCGCACAAACCTCTCCTGCCGCCCACTGCTCCCCTCAGCAGTGTACTTCGGTCCTTCTGCCTGTTCTGCATCCTGCTCTGACTCTGGTGAATTCTCTCACCCTCCCGTGCTTCTGACTGCACCCAGTGCTTGTATAAATAAATAAATAAATAAATAAATAAATAAATAAATAAATAAATAAATAATCTTTAAAGAAAAAAAAAAAAAGAATTAGGCTGCTGAAGTCCCAAGTCTGACACCTACCTTTATAAGCTATGATGCTTAAGACTTAACCTTTTGGAGCTCAGTTTCTTTTCAGTCAGATATAAACTCTAACCCATAGTTCCTATTCCATAGGGTTTCTGTGAGGACTAAATATGTACTTCAAGTGCCTGGAGCATGCAAGCCTCAGGAAGTGCTCACTTGCATCAGTGGCAAAGGGAAAAAGAACAGTAGTGGAGACGGTAAGCATAAGGGGTTCTTTCAAAATTATGACTGTAAAAGAAGGAGAATGTCCATTTTGGGCCTTTTTCTTGGAACCCAGGTTTTTCATGAAATGTTTTCTCCAAGTGATTTTTTTGTAAGGTACTCACCTGACAAAATATTTCTGAACAGGAAGAAGTTTAGGAGAAATATTCTGGATACTACACCTGCTCTTCAAGGGACTGCGATTGTGAGGCCTTTGCCTTATTCCCGTGTCTACATGGGGAGTGCGTGGGGGCGAGGGCAGGCAGACGAGTTGGCATGTCAGTGAATAAAGACAATGGGTACAAAAGTAAAGGCACCTCCCTATCTTTGTTTCTCCTTACCCTTCCTCACCTCCATCACCAACCTTAGAGAATTTCTAGTATACATTTTAAATCTAACTTCTCATTATAATCATTTGGGGAGTTGCTACTATATGAAGATTCCCTTCTCTGAAAATTCTCATTCTAGGATAAGGACCAGAATTTGAAATTCTTCAAAAGCTCTCAAAAACTTGGTGACAATATTGACATAATACTCCACTTAATAACCTGGCGTGGCAGGTCCTCTGTCTCAGAGTGTCCCCAGTAACCTACAGAAAAGGCAAGGGGAGCAGAGGATTCCCTCTTAAATGGACTCTGTGCCCAGGAAGAGAAGAGGACAGTGCCCCTTAAACACAGCTTCTCACAGGGACCACATAGGACCGGCAAAAGGCCCCTCCCCTTCCCAAGAACACAAAGCCCTGAAGTCAGCGACAGGAAGCAGGCTAAAGCCAAGAGTAGCACTGGGAGGAAGGTTTCAAGGCTGGGCCCTGTCTTTCCCATTCTTTCCTCAGTCACCTCCATCCCTCCAGTCAGTGCCGAGACCCTTCATCCCAACTCACAGAAGAACAAGGGACTCTACTAACCCAGCAACTTCTGGGGCCTCAGGCCAAGGACGCCTGCTCCACACATGAGAGGTTCTCAGAAGACTGCTCACAGCAGGAGGGAAATGCGGGTGCCCCAGTTCTGTTCAGACTCCCCGCCAGCAAGAGCTGTGCCTAATTTTCTTACAATACCAAAGAAGCAAAGACATCTCATCAGAACAAACACTATTTTTTATAGAGCAATGCCATAGTCCAGGGTCATATAAATGAAATGTATTTTTCTAATTAGCAGAGTTCTGACCTCCTACAAAGGTGGGGATTTGCCTTTATTTGTACACGTGGTGTCTTCATTTCATGACATTTTGGTCTTCTGCCTGCTTTCATCCCCGTGCACTCCCCACGTAGACATGGGAGCAAGGCAATAGCCCCACAATTGCAATCCCTTGAAGAACAAATATTATGGTGCTGTCATATGTTTGACTTCTTACTTTAAGGGCCATCATAGCAGTGGATGGTTCTATTTTAGCCATCTTGTGGTGACAGGCCCTGTCAGAGTATCTCTGGCACTCAAATCTCTACTCTAATGGAAGAGAGACTGCATACAAATGAGAAATTATTGAATATTAAGTTGTATGAGTTGCCCAAGGTCACACAGCTCACCCCCTTATTGTGGTTCTACAACCTCTCTGAGCCTTGCCAGATGGTAAGTTTCCCCTAGGGTTGCCACAGTTAGGCAAGAGGCAAAGGGAATCTAGGAGGGCACCCTTGGTAGAAGCCCCAAGTTTACGTCCCTGAAAGACCAGGATATCTGCTTCCCTTCCTGAGCAGCTGAGTCCAGTAGACATCAGAGACCACCAAAGAGTAGAGAACAGTGTCCTTTTCCTCTAACTTGAAAGGCAACAGCACTGCCTCGTCTCCTTGCTCAGCATCGTCAGTGAGGGCAGTGGAGGTGCTGTAGATCAGGTATCAGTCCAGCCAAACAAGGCATCAAGGTCAATGTGGATACCCAAGGAAGAGAACTAAACCACTAATGTCCTGTATTCTTCACTGAAAATTAATCTGCTACAGATATTCATCCCAGAGAAATAACAATATTTGTTCATATAAAACCTGTACATATATATGCATAGAAACTTTATAATAACAAAAAACTGGAAATAACCAAAATGTCCTTTGATATCTGAGTGATTAAACCAACTGTGGTGCATGGAATAGTATTCAATAATAAACAGGGATGAAATATTGATACAGACAACTTGGGTGGATCTCAAGAAAATGATGCTAAGTGAATATAAAACAATCCCAAAAGGTTGAACACTGTATGTCCCGTGCAATATTCTTGATATGACAGAATTATAGAAATAGAGGTCAATTAGTGATTGCCAAAGGTTGGGGGAGAGGGCAAGAGGAAGGCTGATATGGATGGAAGAAGGCAACACAAGGGATCCTTGATTCATGGAAATTTCCTGTGTGTTAACTGATGCAAATCTGCACATGTAATAAAACATCATTGAACTAAACACATGAACATACACAAATAAATACATATAGATGCTGACATATGTATGGGATGTGTAGATCAGATCAATGTCAGTCTCCTGGTTATGAAACTGTACTATGATGATGCAACTTGTTCCCACTAGGATAACTGAGTGAATAATTTCTTTGCATTATTGCCTACAACTGCATGTACACTTGTAATTATCTCAAAATAAAAAGTTCATAAATCTCTTTCAGCCCCACCTTAATTCCTTTCTCCATTACTGTGAGCTGGGCTTAATGGCTTCCTTCCAAAGAATAGATTATGGAAAAGAAAAAAAAATAGTAGCTTTATAGTAAATTAGCCTGACAGATACCACCTTAAGCAGATAATCAAGGTCAGCATTACCAATGAAATTTATGTTGAACATGTACCTCCTGCTATGAGTGATGAAAAGAGGACCTCACCTCTTGGTGTTCTTACCCCAAACCCATCACCCCAGTTTAATCATGGGAAAACATCAGACAATTCAAATTGAAGGACATTCTACAAAATACCAATACTCTTTCATGACCTTGGCATTTTTTTTAAAACAAGGAAAAAACAAGAAACTGTCACAGATCAGGAAAGGATAAGATATGATGACTAAATGCAATGTAACATTCTGAACTAGATACTGAAATTGATAAAGGACATTAATGGAAAAAAAACTGGTAAAATTTGAATACAGTGAGTAGTTCAGTTATGAACATTGCACCAATACAATACACTATTCTCCATCCTCCCTCCCAATTCAACATCTTTCTCCTCCAGAAAGACTTCCCTGACCATTGATTAATTAGCCCACAGGGTCTCTCCCAGTGAGTGCTATAGTTATGAGAGACATATAAAAACTGGTGTGTTATTTTTGTCCCTTCCTTGGAGACCTCATGTCAGGTTAGCTCCGGCTTTTCTGTGCATTAAACCTGCTAGATTCAAATGCATCTTAGTATGTGAGGGAGCCTAAATTAGCTTGCTGGATACTAAAAGAATCATAACCCACCTACCTATGTTATCCCTGTCAGCAGCCTTCACACCTTCTGATCAGAGCTGTGAGGGGAACAGATAAGTGGCCACCACAATGAAAAGTGGAGGAGCAGGCAGCCCTAACCACCTGTGAATGAGACCATTTAGGCCATCTGACCAGACCAGCATACAACCCATGACCACAGACACAGACAGAGATCCCAGCAGAGATCAGCCAAGACCAGCGGAAGAACTGTATGTCTGAATTGAACCCAGATTACTGACTCCCAAAATTGTGAGCTCAACTTGTGCTTATTTTGAGCTCTGAAAACAAAGTAACCAGTTTGTTCAGTCCCTGATATGGCTATATATGGATTTTGATGTATATCTACCTATCAAGGGTAAAGCTGAACTTTACATTCATCAAATCTTTCATTTATTCACAAAAATACCCTGTGAGATTAAAATTATCTCAATAGTACAGGAAAGTGAGGCTCAGAGAGGTTAAGTGACTTGCTTAAGGCTGCACAGCAGGTAGCAGGCTAAGAGTTGAATCCACTTGTCTACTGAGGACAAATTCAGGGTTTGACTTTCTTATGTTTCAGTGCCTACTTATCTGCTATCCTATATATCAATACAGTTTTCATTTGTATATCCTACTTGCCAACTAGACAATAAGACACTTCAATCTAGTTTGCATCTTTATCATCATATTGTTCTTCAACTACCTAGCACATGTAGATCTCAGCATATTCTAGTTAAATTGAATTAAATTTACCTCTTAAGCACTTGTAGCTTTCTCCTCCCTGTCGCCTGTCCCAGAGACTTGGCTGTCCCTGGTCAGGAACTGTTTGTTGAGATAATGGTGATGACTATAATGTAGTCTGAACCTTGGAGCTACTGGCTGCAGAGAGGCCGAAGTGCAACCATTATTCCAAGAGAGGAGGTTATTGGATCTCTCTCTTCCTTCATAAAACATGAATATGGCTAACTAGCCTGCAGTTGTCTTTCACTGACCAGAGCTGTGAAGGGAACAGACAAGTGGCCACCACAGTGAGAAGTGGGGGAGTAGGCAGCCCCAAGGCCTCGATGTGGTCCCAGGGCTGCATCAGTCAGCACCATCCTCCTCACAGAGGGCCCTTCTCCAGACACTCAGAAAAGCCTAGTCAAGCCTGGTCAACCCTTGCATGACAAATAGCATTCAAATACAGAAACTGCCACAGACTAGCTTAGCTTCTCTGGGCCTCAAAATCCTCATTGGTACATTGGCAGTGAGAATGTAGGTGAGCGCCACGTGGCTCAGAGTCACTACTATGATAATTCTAAACTCACAGGCTGTTTGGGGGGATAAATGAAAGATATGGTGAATATAAAGTTCAGCTTTATGCTTGATATGTAGACATAAATAAAAATCCATATATATAAATACATAGCTACATATGATTATATAGCTTAGTGACCCTAGTCACTAATCTCCTCTGTTGAACTCTTGCAAGTGTATCAGAGGGTTTTATCTTTCTTTAATTGACAATGTTTTCCTATTTCATCTTCTGGTAAACTCAGATTTCCATTTGCAATATCCAGGTTTCTTGTACTACAGTTAGCAAATCACCTTCTGGTTGGAGTCCCAGAATTCAGGGTTGGTACGTGCTGGAGATCAGACACGCAACAGTCTGTAGTTTACACCAGTGCTCCTGGTGCCTGCACTGAGACCACCCCAGTGGGCTGGAAGGGGTGGCTGGTGAAGATGTGAGGGCCCCCCCCACCCCAGGACAGAGCACTGGAATGGAATACCTGCAGGAGGCCCTGCCTGATGATTACTGGGTTGTTGAATTTTGTTCATTTTGGTGAAGAGAGTGATGTAGAGTAAGGAAGAAAGAAAGGAGCCTTCTGAGAGGAAAGAGACCTTGGTTATTTTATAGTTTTGCCAAGGATAAGTCTAGACATAGTGTGGGTCCCGCTGAGACCAAGAATGAACGAGTATATCTATTCAAAGGACATGTGGGGAGAGCAGTATTTTTCAGACAAGGATTTCTCAATCTCCCCATTTTGTTAGGAGTCAATATCAAAAAGCCAAATTTTCCTAGACAGTTCAGATTTCACATTTCCTACTAGACTATATTCATTGGTATTTTCTGTTTTTAAAATGACAAACTACAAGTTTTCCATATTCTGGGATCTTGTAGACATTACTCATCTTGACTCCCTCTGACCTGCACAGACATAGTAGGCACCCCTCTGACATTCCAAGAGAATGACATCCTGGTGGTAGAATTTCAGTCAGAGACTGTGAGGAAGGAAGTGGTGAGACAGCTTTTCCTGTCTCATCAGACCTAAGGGTGTAGATGGAACACCAGTGAGTGTCCTGGGGTGGGGATGGGGGGCCCTCACATCTTCACCAGCCACCCCTTCCAGCCTGCTGGGGTGGTCTCAGTGCAGGCACCAGGAGCACTGGTGTAAACTACAGACTGTTGGGTGTCTGATCTCCAGCACGTACCAACCCTGAATTCTGGGACTCCAACCAGAAGGTGATTTGCTAACTGTAGTACAAGAAACCTGGATATTGCAAATGGAAATCTGAGTTTACCAGAAGATGAAATAGGAAAACATTGTCAATTAAAGAAACATAATCATCAGACACGGTAGGCACCCCTCTGGAACTTCAGAAAAGTGGGACACTTTATAGGGGAAAAAAAATCAGATTACTTAGTAGAAGCCATTCCCCAAGAAGTCTCTCACCTTTGGCATGCTGCTTGTTTTCTCTTCTAAAGATGCAAGTTGCATCCCCAAAAGGGTGGTAGAAGGGGAATCCCCAGGGCTTGCTCATAGACAACCAGAAGTTTCTTTTACAATCTGCTGCCCAGCTTGTCTCTGTCCCAGACCCACATCATGGGTTGCAGCTTTTGGGAAAGAAGCTGCTGGAACAGTGTGAGGTTGGCTGGATGGCTGCCCGGGGCTGCCCTTTAAATCATCTCAGCCAATCAAGCACTTAATGTTCTCTGTTCCTCAAGAACGTTGCACCTCAGTGCTGCTCATGTATCTTTCAAGCTTTATCTTCAACATCTTATAAATCATCCTTTAAATACTTACCAACTATTGCACATGGCTGTTGTTCTCAGCAAGGACTAGAAAGTGCACAAATCAGTTTTACTGCATATTATTCCTGCCCAGTGGGCTCTAAAGAAAAAAATAAGAGAAAAGCCATAGAGGGGAAAAGACAGCCCTTGGAAACCCCAATACAGCTGTTGGTGTGGCCTCAAGGCCAATAAGAGAGGGTGATAAAGCAAAGGATTGGTCCCAATACCCCACCTCCAAAATTCCTTCTTAATGCAGACACCAGAGGCGCTGGCTCCGCAGAGCAGTAGCCTGCAGAGCAGAATGCCATGACACACGTGCCTGCTGGGCACTGTTCTAACCAAGCCAGCGCTTTGCTAGGGAGAGAGGGCACTGACCTTGGAAATGACTGTGTGGTCAAACTTTCACTGTACTTCCAACCAGTCACACTGTCTTCCTACACTTTAGTTTCTATGGATAACAATCCATATTTCACAAGGAATTTATGATTTTTAACAGAATGATGTATATGAAAACATAGCATCCATAACAATGTAAGTGGTGAATGAATACAATGAAAGAAACACCAGTCCTGGTCTAAGTGATAAACAAGGCAGAACAGCATCTCCCTAGATAAAGATGTGCTTTTGGACTTTTCACCAATCTCTAAATGGCTTCACGCCTCTCCTCTAACAAGACCACGAAGCTTTAGGCAAGTCATACATGTGCTACCTGATCTGTGGGTGAAGCATAATAAAACTTGTGCCTCAGGACTGATACCAAATAAACTCTTCTAATGGATGTCAGATGTGTCTAGATCTTGGCAGAAAAGAAGATGAGCCTGCAGGTAGAGCAGCAGAGTAACTGAAATCCTACCCAGAGACCTAGGCTCACACTGGTTTTATTGTGGACTTCATTATAAGATGCCAGAGAAGTCACTTCAACTTTCTAAGACTGAATTTAAACAACTATAAAATGAGAACATTCGACTACAAAACTGATTTAATCCCAGAACTCCTATTACAAAACAAAATTTTGTGGAAGTCCAGTATATACAGCAGTAAAACGGAAGTTTCTCTGGTTAATACCACTTGGGGTCTGAGTCCCACGGATAGTTCTTTCCTGCTTTTCCTTTGGAGAAACCTGAGGCCCCTCTGAATCCCAAAGACCCCCTCTGAGCATAATTTGTTAACCACTGGTCTGGAAAGAAGCTAAATTCCTATCACTATGGGAATTGTTAATAAATCCCAAAGTATCTCAAAGATGAAAGACAACACAGCAATTAAAAAGACTGGTGCAGAGGTGGAAGTCACAACACAGAAAGGTAAGAAAATGGATATCCAGAGCATGCATGTGCCAGGGAGCCCACCCAGGACCCGTGGGCACACGTGCACACATTTATAAAAAGTTCCAAATGAAGGTACACTATCCATAGTTTCCTCTTAGTAAGGGTGAAGAAATGCTTTCTTGGGTCTCCCCGGTGGCACAGCGGTTGAGCGCTGGGTTACGAAGCTGCCCGCGGCCTCTGCGGCGCCGGTTCGATCCCCGGCTGCTCCCCGGCCACCTGAGGAGGGCCCCACATGGCGCGCAGACCTCTCCTGCCGCCCCTGCTCCCCTCAGCAGTGTACTTCGGTCCTTCTGCCTGCTCTGCTCCCCGCTCTGGCTCTGGTGAATTCTCTCACCCTCCCGCGCTTCTGACTGTACCCAGTGCATGTGTAAACAGAACAAACAAACAAAACAAATAAATAAAGAAATAAACATGCCTCTATAAAAAAAAATATTAAAAAAAAAATTAAAAAAAATAAAAAATAAATAAATGCTTCTTTTTGACTTTAGTATCTGAAGTTTACTTTAAATATTTAAAAAAAAAGGTTGGATAATGTACAATTAAAAATAAAAAGGAAGATCAAAGGCCTTTCAAGGTCTGTAATTCATTCGGTTGAAATAATTTCTCATGTTCACTTTCTCTTTGCGTTGTTTCTGAAATCACATATTGTAGAAAGTCACAAAAAAGCACCCAGTTGTTACAAAGGGACCTGTGGGAGTCCTGTCCTAGGCTGAGTGTGCCTCCCCTGGGCTGTGTGATTTAGGGAATTCCACATGCCCAGAGCCACAAACAGCTCCTCCCCCAGCCTGCCACTGTGCCCACATGGCCCTCTATGGTGTGAAACCACTATTTCCCTTGGGCCTCCAAGAAATCACACATGTCAATGGAGGCTTATAAGAGGCAAATTCCCATGTGCCAGCATGAATTACTTTGTCATACTGCTAGGAAAAGAGACAGCAGAGTGTTCACAGCAAAATCCTTCCCCAAATCATATAAAACTAAGACAATCTAGCAGAAGATAAAGAAATGGCAGTAACTTTTAAACTATTGTTTCGTACTATCCATGTCTATACAGAGAAGAGGGAGGAGCTGTTTTTTAGCAGTTGGCTGATGCAGGATGTTGACACTTGGAAAACCAGTACATATATTAAAAAAATAAATAACTTTCCCTGGAAGTGAAACAAGAGAGTCAAAATTGTAAAGAAATGTGGAACTTTCTAAGAAACATTGATTCAAAAGAAAAGGGGGGCACTTGTGAGAAAGAGCTGAGACGTGTCAGCATTAGCACATATCCAGGAGAGCCCAGAAGAGAGAATTCTTCAAATGAGTCTCCAGTAACATTTACTCGGCAGCTTTTGTGCAACAAGCCCTGCGCTAATCAGGGTCAAGTACATTCTGTGCTGAGGTTTCTCATTTCCAAACTTGACAAAAAACCTTTTAGAGCAGAAATATCTGTTACCTCACAGCCCTTGTGCCCAGAGTAGGGACAGAATAGTTTTGGATCTAGGAACTTGTTAAGACTAGGTTCAAAGATATTCAACTTGAGATCAGAAAATGAATTTTGAACCCAATAGGGGAACAGATCCAAACACCTTTGTATCCAAAAATATCTGGTTCACCAAGAATCCACCCTTCTGCTTAGAGCAAGGTATGTAAGCAGTTCTCCTGATCCACTAAGTCAAGGCCCCACGTATGGATGGTGAGTAGAAATCTGGAGGGGGCCTGGGTCCCTGATAATCGCAGTGTGATCACATGAGACCAGACCACCTACCTTTTCTGGAAAAAGACATGTTTCTGTACCATTTATAGTGCCATTTTCCAGGTCTCCCACTGCTGGAGTGAGATGGTATCTCATTGTGGTGTTAATTTGCATTTCTCTGATGATAAGGGATGATGAACATGTTGTTGACCATCTGTGTCTTCTTTGGAGATGAGCCTACTTAGCTCTTCTGCCCATTTTTTTATTGGGAATTTTTTGCTGTTGTTGAGTTTTATAAACTTTTTTGTAGATCTTGACCTTGGTCCCTTGTCAGATGCACAATGTGCAAATATTTTCTCCCATTCAGTAGGGTGTCTCTTCATTTTGTAGTTTAATTTGCATGGAAGAGTCCAATTTTTCCAGCACCATTTATTGAAGAGGCTTTCTTTGTTCCAGTGTGTATTCTTCACTCCTTTGTCCTGGATTTGATGTCCATATATGTGTAAGTTTGTTTCTGGGCTCTCAATTCTATTCCATTAATCTATATGTCTATTTTTGTTCCAGTACCATGCTGCTTTAATTATTTTTGTTTTATAGTATAATCTGAAGTCTAGAAGTATAATACCACCACTTTCCCCCTTTTTTGTGAAGAAAAGTTTGAATATTCAGGGTGTTTTGTGGTTCCATATGAATTTCAGTAATATTTGTTCCATTCCTTTGAAGAGTGTCATTGAAATTTTTATTGGGATTGCATTGAATCTGTAATTGCTTTCCAATCCCCTTTTCTTGGTAATTACTCTTGCATCTGCATGGAGCCCTGTACTTCTGTTCTACAGGACCCTGGACAGTTACTAGTTCCCCAGAAACTGCCAGTCTCCCCATTTTAGACTTAAGGAACCATAAATCAGGAATCTTATCTGCTTTTGTTAATAATTTTGTCCCCAGTCTCTAGCATATAGCACAGTTCCAGGCACCCAATAAATAACTTTGAGTGAATAAATGAATCTGTTCTTTTAGCTACCAGCAAATGGATCCTCCAAAACATTATTTGTCATATCACTATACAGAAGAGTAACCAATTATTTATTGCAAATAAAATCCAAACTACTCATCTACATCTTCAAAGTCCCAATGACAAATTTCTTTCTCCCCTACCAGCTCTAACTCCTGCCTTTCCCAGCAGGCTGGTCATAAATGATGCTGAGTGGAGAGCCTGGTCTTTTTTCTTGATGCTTTATTTCCTCTTCCCATCATCCCTAGCCCAAATGTAAGGTATTTTCCTTGCCTTCCATCCCTAAGTCCAGCCAATAGCACAACTTTCCCTCACTTTAGATTGAAATCAAAATATCTCACATTCGCATTGTTCTTCATGGATCATGTAAAACCTCTTCTCACTCAGTATCCCACTTGGTTGTTTCCAAATTCTAGATGCATTCTAAAAAAAGAGATGCAGGTAAATTAAATGACTTGCTCTAGGTTACATGTTCAGAAATGGCAGAGCTGAGACTCTGGCCTTGCCCATTCATTCCAGGAGCTGTGTCTTTCTTCAAGGCCCCATGGCTCCTGGACCTCCTAGGACATTGCTCCATATCAGCCCATCCTGACCTGCAGCCCAGTAATCAGAGAACCATTCTCTGCACACACACACAGTTTTCTTTTCTCTCCTTGACAGTAGCCCCTTTCTTTCTGCTTTCTCATCATCACCCACAGTGAATAATGCTGATGAATAAAGAGGAGCTGCCACACACTGCTTATCAGGTTATGAAATTTCAGTGAAACCGCAGAGGTGAGGGGTCAAACTCCTGTTTATAACACAGCTGGTCACAAAAAAAAGCTGGCCTAAGTCAAGTGTAGCAGAAATGGAGAATGAGCTGAGAACCAGGGTACAGAAGGTCAACCCTGGGCCTGCTGCCAAGCAGCTGCCTGACCTTAGGAATTTTGCCTCTCCCCCAAGGGCCTCAGTTTCTTAACCGGAAAATAGGGTGGTTGAATTAAACTCTCTCACAGCCCCCTTTCTACTAGAGAATGCCTTCCATTCCTGACTCCCAACAGGGATAATGACAGATCAGACTCACTACTCTGGACAGCTCCTCCTCCACTCTTTCTGCGCATCTTCAAAAGTCTGGATGTGCATTCATTTCCTGGCTTTCCCGAACTACTTCACAAAATACTTCTCTGGTGATCCCCTGTACATATGCCAGTGCGGGGCCCCTAACACTCCTGCCCCTTCCCTCACCAAAACCAAACTTGAGAGAAGGCCCAGAGGCACAGGTGTGTTCTCAGGGCTGTACCACTGGTGAGTGCTGCCACCTCCTGGTTTTGCTGCCTCTGGGCACTCCAATTGGAGTACAGGCCCAGTCTCTAGCTCCTGGACCTCCCGGGGACTGTGATGCATCATGGCGTGTGCCCTAGTTTGTTATTTACACTATCGTCCCCAGGAAACCATCTGTTACCCTGAGCTCTCTTTCTGATGTAATTGAGATTTTTTAAAGTTAGATGCATGAGAGCCCCATGTCTAATCACTCACCCTGCATGCCCAGGCTCCAGGCTCCAGGCCAAGGTTCCACAAAGATAATAAATACCAGGCACTAAAACTAGCTCGTCAGGCCCTTGGACAAGTGTTCTGGGAGCCTGAGGAACCTGTATCTTGGACTTAGAAAGGTTTTCTCATGTTTCATCCTGCAGTCGAGGCTGGGGCAGCTTCAGTTGTTTAATCCTGCCAGTAACCCACTGGAAAGCCTCAGGGGGGAGAAGCAATAGGTGGTAGCTTCATCCAGCCCACAACTGCCTCCAGCTCTGCCCTGATTAAATCTATAATCATCTCACCTAAGGTGGCCCTGACCTAAATGCTTAAAAAAAAAAAAAGGTAATGCAAGCTGACATCATAGAAGTATTAAAATCTCAGAGTTTTAAGCTAGAGTTTAAAGAAATGGCAACATCTGCAGTTGAATCAGTCAGTGATCAGGTGAACTGGAACAGGAGCTGGCGTGTCCTTATAAACACCCCAGGGCTCTTGTCCATTGCTCAGTGATGACTTCCTATAACAGGAGGAGCAAAGGACAAAAAGGAAGAAAAAAACCTGGAATCTTATCAAGTGACTTGGAGCTCCCTGAGTTAAGTTTCCACATATATAAAATGCATATAGTATGATCTTGCAAAAAAAGATAGTATGTTTAATAAAATACAAATACAAAGCACCTCACAAATACCCCTTACATGTACATGTTTATATATACATCTTACATTTTATTGTCTATTTATAATACTATATCATTATATGCTACAAAATACTGTACTACAATACTATGTGAATATGATCTATTTCTAATACCAATAATCCTGTTCATCTATCTAACCAAAAACAATGGGCCAATGTCTGAAAAACATCTATCATTTAGAATAAGGAAGAGTTCCCCTCATTCTATGGACAAATAATGTGGCAGTCACAGCTCCTCCTAGATAACACAAAGCAAGAGCCCAACCTCAGTGCCAGTTCTAGCTTAAGGCTTATGAACTCAGACCATAAAGGTGAAAATCTATAACTGATCATTAGTAAGTCTATCATCAGATTCTGGGACAAGAGTAAAAGGCACCTATTTAACAGAGAATTACATAGTACTTACTACAAACCAGGAACAATCCTGAATAATTAATTGTTCAACTCAATTAGCCAGCCTCACTTAATTTAATGAGAAAATTAAAGCACTAAGAAGAGACTTCCCCTGAGTCCCCACTATACACTATACACCTACCTGCACGTCCCTCCTGTCACTGTGGATGCTGAAGCCATCGGAGCTTCTAGTTGAGGCCGCTCCTCACTGCGCCCACACCCCTGCCCTCTTACCTACTTGAACCATTGTTTAGCAATGTTCCCCTCTCTCCTCTATCATTCTGGACCATACTAGATCATTCAAAATAGCATAAAAATACATTTTATTTTCTCCTATTGCAAAACAAAACAGAAAGCATAAAAAAACCTCTCTCGACTCCACTTGCCTCTAACTTTATGCTTTATTTCCCTCCTTTGAGCAGAATTTACTGAAAGAGCTCTCTATACTCTGCCTCCAGGAAACACTTCACAGGTCAACCCCAGTCCTCATCTTATTTGATGTATAAGCAATAAAGACACAATAATCCACTCTGTTTGGAACGGTTCCTTTCTTGACTTCGGGGTACCACACTCACTGGTGCTCTTCACTCCTCCCTGAATCCTTCCTTTCAGGCTCTGCTGACTCTTCATCAGCCTCAACCTCTAAATGTTGATCTGAATAATGTTCACGGCTTAAGTATCACTGATAAGCTCGTGATTCCAAATGCATGTTTATCAATGACCTCTCACTGACACCCAGATCATTTATATAACAGCCTTAAATATTTTCCTCTCACATATTCTTAAGCTTCTAAAATTGATTCTCTCATAACTCCTCACATGATCTATCAGCAAACTCTGCAGGCTCTAACTTGTCATATTGGTTCTCATCTGATGCAGAGTAAAAGCCAAAATGCTTACTATGATATATAGGGTCTCCCCAAAGAAAGCTAACTGAACTAATAATTGAATTGAAAATTACCATATGAAAGATTCGTTTAGAAAATTAACTGTTTTTCTACACACTGGCAATAAACAACTTAAAATAAAATTTATAAACATTATTTATAGTAGCTTCAAAAACTATGGCATAGATAGGGATAAGTTTAAGAAAATACGTACACTGGAAACTATATACCATTGCTGAGAGGAATTAAAGATGACTTAAATAAGAGGTATGCTGTGGAGAGCTATACTATGCTCAGGACTTGGGAGACCCAAGTATTATTAAGATGTTAATTCTCCCCTAACCTGATCTATATATCCAATAAAACCTCAGTTAAAAGCTCAGAAGTCTCTGGTAGAAATTAAGAAGTTCCAAAGAATCTATTATAATAGTAAAACAATCTGGAAAAGATTTTAAAGTTAGAAGGCTTAAGTTGCTATATTTCAAGAATTATTATAAAGCCACAATAATGAAGACAATATGGTATTGGTGGAAAACTGATTTCTAGTCTAATGGAACAGAACAGAGTCCAGAAAGTTACATACTTACTGTAAATTGATTCTTAACAAAGATGTCAAGATAATTCAATGAGGAAGGGTTAGCTTTCTTAACAAATTATGCTTCAACATTTAGGTAAACTAAACTTTAATTCTTAACTCACACCATATCCCAAAATTAACTTAAAATGGATTAGGAACCTAAAGATAAAACAGAAAACTAAAAAAAGCCTATAAGTAAAAAAAAAAAAAAAAAAGGGAAATCTGCAAGATTTGAAAGTATTCAAAACCTGGGCCTCCCCTGGTGGCACAGTGGTTGAGTGCTGGGCTGCAAAGCTGCCTGCAGCCTCTGCAGCGCCGGTTCAATCCCTGGCCACCAGCAAGGGTCCCACATGGCACACAGACCTCTACTGCAGCATCCGCTGCTCCCCTCAGGAGTGTATTTTGTCAGTCTGCCTGTTCTGCTCCCCGCTCTGGCTCTGGTGAATTCTCTCACCCTCCTGAGCTTCTGACTATACCCAGTGCTTGTATAAATAAATAAATAAATCTTAAAAAAAAAAAATCTTCAAAACTAAGAAAAGATCTCTTAGGACCCAAAAGCATTAATTACTAAAATAAAATCAATACACTTTGTTTCATCAAAATTTAAAACATGTACTCTTCAAAAGATAGCATTAAAAAAGAGAAAGGCAAAACACAGACTGGAAGAAAATATTCAGGTAACACATCTATCTGACAAAGGACTTACATGTAGGAAAATATAAAACGCTTTCAACTCGATAACAAAAAAAAAAAATTTAAATGTGCAAAAGAATTGAACAGACACTTCACAAAGATAAAGAAATGACCAAAAACACATGAAAAAATTAACAATGTTTAACATTGTTGGTCATTAGGTTAACACAAATTAAGACTTCAGGGAGATACACCCACGGGTAAGATTTAAATTAAATAGATGTCAAAGGTCCCTGGTGGAGGAGGATGGGTGCTCTGCGGAGGGAACTTTGGTGACCACACCTGAGGGGGAAATCCTACACTGTCAGTCTGCTAAAGAGGATATAAAACAATGGTACTTCAATTTAAAATAAATAAATAAATTTTTAAAAAGTAAAAGATGCTTAATGGTTAGATGGATGAGGGTATGGGGTTAAGTGCCACTTTCACGCGCAGCTGGAAGAGGTGTAACCACTGTGGAAAACAGTTGGTATTTCTTTAAATTAATCATCTACTTACTGTGGACCTAGCAATTCCACTTCTAGATATTTATGCTAGATAAATGCAAGTTATGCCCCACACAAAAGAGAATTGCCCACAAATGTTTATAACAGATTTATATAACTCCCCATTATGAACTACTCAAATGTCTGCCAATCAGTGAAAGACAATACAAATTATGGTATATCTAGAAAATGGAGTCTATATAATGAGCCACAAAGGAATTAGCTAACGATACCCAACAAGAATATGGATAGCTCTCAAGAACATTACCCTGAATGAAACAATCAGAGATATAGGTGCTAAGAAACTGTACACCTGAAACCAATGCCATGTTGGAAAGTAATGTTACCACAATAAGCAATTAGTTGACTAATTACTTTTTTTTTAAAGCTGTACACTGTTTGATTCCACTTATATGAAATCTTAGAAAAAAGCAGAACCCTTGACAATGAGCACTCACCTGAGGCTGCTTGAGGATGAAACAGGCATTGACTGGAAGTGAGGGAACATTTTGGAGACAAAAAAAATGTTCTAGATCTTTATGGTGGTGGTGACACGGGTGTATTCATAGACACACTTGTCAAAACGTATCATGGAGTGTACTAAGAAGAGGTACATTTCATTTTTGTAAATTATGCCTCAATAAAGTTAATTACAGAACAAAATGCCAAGATCCTTTTCATTACCAAAATGGCCTGACACAATCTGACCTGATATTACCTCTCTGATCTCAACTCATTATCCTTTCTAGCTCAGGACCTTTGTACCTGCTATTCCTCAGCTTGGAATACTTTTTAAAACAGATATTGTTGGAGCCCTCATGTTCTCCAACTCTTTACTCGAAATGTCAGTTTTTAGAGAGCACTCTGGCCACACTAATTTCAAACCCTCCTCATGCTCCCTACTCTCTTTTCATGCCTTAGTTGTCTCTTTAGCATCATCACTTTGTAACATCCTGATTTATTTTGTTATTGTCCATCTCAGCCTATGGAAAACTGAAAAAAATTTCAGTGAAGAATTTATGTTTCAGGGCCTCCCTGGTGGCGCAAGGGGTTAAGCACCGCACTACGAAGCAATACACAGCCTCTGCAGCGTGAGTTCAATCCCCAGCTGGCCAGGGAGCAGACCACATGGCTCAGCAGACCTCTCCTGTCTTGCCCGCTGCTCCCCTCAGCGGTGTATTTCAGTTAATCTGCCTGTTCTGTTCCCCGCTCTGTCTCTGGTGAGTCCTCTCACCCCCTGCATCTCTGGCCTGTACCCCAGCTCTTCTATGCATAAATAAATAAATCTTCAAAAAATGAAATACCATCCATGAATTGGTATTTCCAAATCTTAAAGAAAAAAAGAATTTATGTTTCATTTTTTGGCATTTTTGTCTGTTGTGTTCATTACAATCTTAGTGGCTAAAGCAGTGCTCAGAAGCAGTTGTAGCAAAGAGGGCCAGCTCTCTTCTCTAGTCTCATTAAATAGAGTTGATATCTGTTAAGTGCCCAGCCAGGGATTGCTTTGCCAACCTGCTGCCTCCAGGTGGTGATGTAGGACACTACTTGACACTTGAGTCATAACAGAAGTCATGTGTGGGCCTCCCCTGGAGGCACAGCAGTTGAGCACTGGACTGTGAAGCTGCCCGCAGCCTCTGCAATGCTGGTTCAATCCCCATCCACCGGCGATCGTCCCACGTGGCGCGCAGACCTCTCCTGCTGCACCCGCTGCTCTCCTCAGCAGTGTATTTCGTCAGTCTGCCTGTTCTGTTCCCTGCTCTGGTTCTGGTGAATTCTCTCACCCTCCCGTGCTTCTGACTGTACCCAGTGCTTGTATAAATTAATTAATTAATTAAAAAAAATAAGTCATGTGTGTCACTTCCAGGTGGAGGGAGTTAAGAAGTAGGTAGTGTGTGCCTTTTGTTACCCTAGCTAGGGTAGAAATGAAGCTAGAACTGAAGCTAGAATTGAAGGAGTCTGAGAACATTGGGTGGTAGGACCACAAGGCAGGAAAAGGCTGGGTCCCGAATCACCCACCTATGGAAAGCCGTCTACTGAACATCCTTTTGGACTTTGGAGCCAAAAAATTAACGTCAATCGTTTTAAGCCACAAAATTCATTTGCTCTAGCAGTTACTATTATTCTAACTAATAGCAGGCACAGATTCAGTGCTCAATAAATATTTTTGAATGAATTAATAGACATCATTAAAGGACAATGCATAAGTTTGTACTAAATACATAATTTGGTGTCACATCATGTGATAATGGATGTCATATTGCACACTAGTGATACATTACCCACTGATGACTGCACCTGGAAGAACAATTAGCAATTTCATGAATTAGGATATATTTGCTGAAAAATAATCATGTGCCAGCTAATTAAGATTTTGTTTCAATTGCAATTGTTAGGATATTGAAGTGTAGACTGATACTGAGATATAGTTAAAATAAATGTAGTGAGGCAAGTGTTTTCCTACTTTCACTATTCAAGGACACCCATGGCATAAAACAAAGCAGAAAAACCTATTTCATGCCAAAAACAACTCTGATATCAGAAAATGTAAGCAAGATCTTCATTGCATGCATATTCTAACCATTCGTGAGTAGGGAGTTACGTGAGCTCAATCTCTTCTCATTCAAACACATAATCCGTAGATCTAATGCATTAGGATCTGCTGAATTTGAAAATACCTCCTACCTTCACTCCAGGAGACCATGGCATAGAACTCACTTGGATTTCTTTATCATCACCAGTTGACATTTCACAATTATTCAAAATGATTTTACTGCCCCCTATCTACATCCAAAAGAAAGATAACCAACACTCAGATGATGACTGCACTGTTTCTTGCCCTACTGGAACTGACATTACTTCAAGCCGATCATCTGAAGTTCAAGTATTTCAAAGAAACTTGGTCATGCCTCTTAACCCAGGTCCCCAGGCTTGAGAGGTTTCAACTGGGGTGAGTGTCCAGAGCCTCATTCATATCTTCTCTGACCAACCACCAACTCTCTTACCTTCTTTGAGGCACAGCATCTTGTGTATTATTTAACATGGATAGGGGAGAAAGATTTCTTTCCAGAATTTTGCAAACCATATATGTTTCTCTCTCCGTATTTCATTATATGTACTTGGGAAAGGACTCCAGGGATCTTAATGGAACAAACTGGAGAAAAAGTGTCCAGAGGAAGGTTGGCAAGTGTTTTTGGCTTTGACAATTTAGATTATCTCATGTCTCTGTGAGAAGCTAAAGGAAGCCTCCCATCCCTTGCTCTAGCCGCTTTTTCTTGTGACCACCCCAACCACTGTGACTCACAAGGCAGGCAACACTCTTCCTGCAATTCATCTCCTAAGTCTTCCATCTTAGTGGTTAAGTATCTGCAACACTGCCATTTGCCTTCAGCTGTGTTCCTGGTCTTTCCTGCCCACTTTCTCCTCCCCGTGAGGGACCTGCACCCAGTCCTTCCTCTTCAAATCAACAGGTTCCCCATTTCCCGTTGACACTGCTCCCTCCAGGCTTTGTTACCTTCCACTGCCATCTCTAGCTCTGGCCAGAAAGGCTTCATCTCTCTGTTTTACTAGTTTCACAAGTACAGTTGGCCCTTTTCTTCTTACTTACTAGAAACACTCAATAAATCTACAACGCTTCAAATAAATACCAGGTGCTCAACCCTCTTTACAGCCAGCATCCTTTTATAAGGCTAAACCTCCAGGTAGAATAAAGCATTTGTTGTCCCATCACTCTCGCTCTCCTGTCACCTGTCTGTTTCATCACTACAGATTCTAATAGATTTTGGCAGTTTAAGAGTCCTCCCGCTGGTGCTACTACAAATTAAGAGAATGACTTTAAAGGAGGCCTTTGACCAGGATTGTAGCATTCATCTAAGAAAGCGCTGGTTATAATTAAACGCCCCATAATGGAGAAGGAGAGCTCATGGGAATGCATGTGCATGCACGCGCACATATGCGCCTTGCAAAGCCAAGAGCCAGCAGGAAGCTAATGCCTCCCTGAGCTGGGCCGGGCTCCCAAGTGAGAAGGAACCATCTCTCATCCCTGACACTTGTAGTCCATTAATATCTGCTCACGTTCTGTGACAGAAAGGGAAAATATAAAAAAGCACTTCCCTAGGAGCCTGACATGGGAGTGCCCGGTGCTTCCAAGCCCCATATGGAAGGAAACACATAATGTTCAGAGTTTATAAAATGATGTCCAAGATATTTTTCAATTGATACACATTCTAACCCTGAGTTTTAATTCAGAAAACTGAACATATTTTTCAGGGTCACAAGGTTAAATCATGACACTGATAAAAAGAGACTCAGAACCTAGAGCCAAAGCACCCCAATCCCTGACCTTTCTAACACAGCTCCTTCCTGGGACAACCCCCGCCCCTGTCCCAAGCCAGTGACTGACTTGTCACCTCTCTGTCTTAGCTATTTAGAAACCTGGGAAAGCTGGCCATTGACATGTATAGAAGGGGCTCCATTCAAGCAAATCCCATTTATGAAAAATCACACAAAGAAAAAAAAGATGACTTGGGAATGACTATCTGCATTACAAAAGAACTCTCTAGAAAAAAAGTCAATGCAGTAACCACTTCCATTACATTAAGATATGAACCTATTTACCAAAATTCAAATTGTAGACAACTTTTCAAGACATGTTATCACATGGAGAAGTATAAGTTGCCTAAATAGTGACCGAATAGCAGCCCTGGGGTAAGTTCGACTGTGGACCCAAAGTAAGTTTTCATCTGTGTCAGTGAAAAGTGCCCCAAAACATATTTAAAGCTACTAACCCACTATGAATTGACAGATTCTCATAAAAAACAGAAAATTCTCTTGTAAATCACTCAGGTAAACTTGAGCATTACTCCCTCCCTTTGGAGCCAAAAGGCACGTCCTCCAAGAGACAGGAACGAGGTCAGCTTGAATCCCATGATGGATGAGGCTCAGGTCCCAGCACCCAGCGGGATCTTCATTCCCAAGGGAATTTGTATTTCCACCCATCTCTGTCCTCACGTGGGACGTACACGTTGTCAAAACAAGTGACAGTGCCAGAGATCCATGCTAGGCAGGAAATATGTCTCCCCCAGGGAAAGATGAGATGCGTCACTTCAAATATTCCCCATGCCAGTCCGCCTACTTCCTGCCTCTGAGCTGAGTGTGGGCAGAAGACTGAGGCGGACGGCCCAGAACCACCTCTGTCCTTCTCCTGAGTGTCCAAGGCCCGAGAAAGCTCAGACACCAGCGTGGGAAATTCACCATATCATTCCATTGTCACCTCTTTCCCCCACCCTGATTGCCAAGCCCCCCCACCCAAGCAAGACTGACCTGGAGCCTCTGTGGCACCTGGTTTGGCTTCGGGTGGATGGTGCATATGACAGCCAGGCCTCTGCCCGCACAGTTGTTAGCAAGCATGGGATTTAATTGTTTTTTTCCTAACTTGCTTCTGCTGGTGCAGCGGCTTCTTCACAGTCTCAGTCCAGAAGAAATCTTTTCATTATGGCTCACAGCTGTGATCCTTGGGTTAAAAGAAATTACTCATGAAAGGGCAGCCTGGGGTAGAAAGCAGGAGCATCAGAAGAAACCCCGGCTTCCAAGGGAGAGGGAACTTCAAGGATTTATTGACATGAGGGAGATCACAACTCTGGCTTCAGGCCCAGCTGCTGACATTTGCGATAGATTCAGGCATCGCAGTTTGATTTGGAATTATTTTCTAACTCAAGCTAATAGGTCGGAGTGAGGCATTCTGATCTGCCCGTGATGGTCTAGCTGATGCCCAGGTAAAATTAAGAGAGAACGAAAATGGTTTCTTCTCTCCTCTTCCCTTGTTCCTCCTCCCCCTTCCTCCCTTGCCCTCTCCTCTGAAGTTGCTGTACCTCTACAGTGTCATCACACTCTGTGTGTAGAGCAGTAAGGAAGCTGATGTTTTCCTTTCACAGGGGAACTCACCTCCTTAGGAAATATTCATGGAGTCAGCAGGCCAGGCCCCCCAGGAAGAGAGCCAATCACCAATCACAGTGTGGGATCTGGTCTGTGTGCTGTTAAAACAGTAAATGAGAGAGGTTAGTGTGGAAAAGACTTTGAAGATTAGTTAATGCAGCCCCCTCATTTTCCAGGAGAGCACATGAGGCTCACAAAGGAGAGGGCCTTTCCCAAGACAGTGATTCCAAGACAGGATTCCACCAGGAACAAGGCCTGCTGTCTCCTATACCAGGGAGAGTGCCACACCTGGTTTTTCTAGTCCCCCTTCCTTTTTAAACCAAGCAAGGGGGGTTGCTCTTGGCCAACAGTTTGAAAATAGCTAGTATTAATTGTGCCATGGCTGATGTTAGGCTTTGGGCTTATTCAGGGACCCCAAATGTTCTGTCCCATTTACTACGCACTCAGCTGTGAGCTATACTTTATTATCACTTTTAGTATCTGAAGCTCAAGACTGTTACATGATTTGTCCAAGCTCTCAAAACCAGTGGGCTCAGGGTCGGTACTTAACCCTGGTCTTGTCTAACTCGGCATCATCACCTTTGTCACAGCGCTGGGAAAGGGAGCAGCGCTGACTGCTGTCCATAAAAGGATGTTCCTGGGTCTATTTGCCTCTCAGATCAAAGCTTTCACACCTGAAGAAATCTGGATGCACTTGTACTGAGAATCTAATGCAGCTGTTTGCTCCAAGCACGTGAGCCCTGTTTGCTAGGACCTTCCTTTCAGCTCTCTAGGAAGAAGAGCTGAGTGAGCCAAGATGTGTCTTCTAGTTCAACTGCTCATGAAAATATCTTTTGGGGTTGCATTCTGACGGTGCCCTGTGGAATGATTTATGGGACGATGGAAAAGGATTGTTCTGTTTTTCTAATGGATCCTGAGAAATTGGCAAGAGCTGCTGGGGCTGTCATCATTCAAGCAAGTTTTTCCATGCACTGCCCCAAGATGCCACACTCTGACCACTGCTGTGGGTTGCTGGAGCAGGTTACTGTGCACCCTCTGTCTAGGAAAGGGGACCCACCACGGGGCTGCAAGCCATGCTCCTAAGAGGGCTTCCCACACACACCCCTGAACCTCTGGTGCAGCCTCCTCCCCAAGAAGTCCTGTCTGAGTGCCAGTGTTCTCTCTGCATGTAGGTCACTGAGGAAATAGTCAAGAAACCATAGAAAAGGTGGTGACCACATAGGGAAGAATAAAAGAAAATCTTCATGTGCTTCTCCTTGTTTCTCATTTCAGTTTTCTCCAAAACGTACATGCATCAGGAGTTCCTGAAAAAGTGTGTCTTCTGGGTCCTTTTGGCCCCAAGATTTCATTTCATGGGTCTTGAGTAAAGCCAGAAACCTCCACTGTCATACATGTTCCAATTAATTCTCATCAGTTGCCCAAGAAACCAGTTTGAAGACCTATCCCAACAGCTTCGAGCAGGGATCTGAGTTTTGCTGTATTCAGAGGTAAATAAATGTGAGATTGGACCCTGGGTCAGAGGTTAGGTCTTCTGGGTTTCTTTTTTTTTAAGATTTATTTATTTATTTATACAAGCACTGGGTACAGTCAGAAGCGCGGGAGGGTGAGAGAATTCACTAAAGCCAGAGCAGGGAACAGAACAGGCAGACTGACGAAGTACACTGCTGAGGGGTGCAGTGGGCAGGAGAGATCTGCCGTGCCATATGGTACCCTTGCCAGAGGCCAGGGATCAAACCAGTGCTGCAGAGGCTGTGGGCAGCTTTACAGCCCAGCGCTCAACCGCTGCGCCACCCGGGGAGGCCCAGTCTTCTGAGTTTCTACTCAGCCAAGTCACTAACAGGGATGCCAAGAGAGCAGGACCTCAGAGAACTGACACGGGAGCCCGGAGGTGAGTTGTTATTCTTCCTCTAAGGTGAGGATCTTTGTCTCCTCACCTATGAAATTCACAATGGAGTTGAATTGTGAATTCAACTCCTGCAGTCCCTTCTGGCTCCAACAAGCAGAGCCCGGGCAGCAGCCTCCCACTCCAGCAACCATTTCTGGAGCTGGAGGTGTAATTGGCAAGTCAGGTGAGGGGGAGGGAGAGAAGGGGAGCCAACTATAGAATGTTTTTATGTGACCAGTACTTTACGTTCTTATCTCATCTAATCACACAGCAGCCCTATATGGTAGAACTATGGACTGATTGTCTGTGTCCCCCTAAAATTCATGTATCGAAATCTTCATTCCCAATGTGATGGTATTTGCAGGGGGGGCCTGTGCAAGTGATTAGGTTATGCATTAGAACCCCCATGAATGGGACTGGTGACATAATAAGAATGCAGCCAAAAGATAACTGTCTACAAACCAGAAGGAAGCCCTACCAGACACTTAATCCACCAGGAACTTGATCAGGAACTTGATCTTGGAGATCCTAGCCTCCAGAACTGTAAGATAATTGTTGCTTAAGCCACCCAATCAATGGTACTGTGAGATATTAGAATACACACACACACACACACATAGTCTCTTCCCATAATTCCTGGCATGAAACTCTTAAAATCCTTGTCATTTCCTAAGTAATAAGATCTCTAAGAGGCTTTTATTCAAATAGTCAGTCTTTGACCCTGGTTCGTGACACAGACCTCCATCCTGGGTGACAGGAATGCCTTTTGTTCTAATGATGTGTCGCTGATTAAGCTCCTGAGTTGAGACAGGTCACCAGAAAGAAGCCTGAAATTTTCATCTCCATACCCCTTTTTTCCAAAGAGGAGAGAGGGGCTGAAGATGGAGTTCATAATTGATCATACCCTTATGATGATGCCTCCATAAAACTCACAAAAGCTTGAGTTTGGGGAGCTTGCAGGCCTCTGAGAATACCCATATAAAGGAGAATGATGCCCCCGTCTCTACAGGAAGAGAAACTCCTGGAAGCTGGATGCTCACAGACCTCACCCTGTGTCTCACATCATCTGGTGGCTCGGCTTAACCCTTTCTCATATCACTTAATAAACCAGTGAGTGTAAGTAAGTGTTTCCATGAGTTCTGAGAGCTGGCCTGGCAAATAATCAAATCCAAGGGACATGAGGTCCAATTCGCAGTTAAGTCTAACAGAAGTTGTGGGCAACCCGGGGACCTACTACTCGCGATGAGCATCTGCAGGGTAGGGCGGTCTGGTGGTGCTGAGTCTTTCCCTGTGGGATCTGACACCATCTCCTGGTAGATAGTGTCAGAGCTGCCAACCTGACTGCAACAGGTAGTGTCATAACAGACTTATGAGAAAAGTAAAGCCTGATAAACTTGTGAGGGTCATGCAGCCAGTAGCTGACAAAACCATAATACAAAACCAGGCCTGCTTCCCAGTCTAAAAAGTCCAGTCTTTTACACAGCTATTCTCTCATTCATGCATTCAAACATCTTTTTTTTTTAAAGATTTATTCATTTATGCATACAAGAGCTGGGGTACAGGCCGGGAATGCGGGGGGCGAGAAGATTCACCAGAGATAGAGTGGAGAACAGAACAGGCAGACTGACTGAAATACACTGCTGAGAGGAGCAGCGGGTGAGACAGGAGAGGTCTGCCGCACCATGTGGGTAGCTCCCTGGCCAGGGATCAAACTCATGCTGCAGAGGCTGTGGATTGCTTCATAGTGCAGTGCTTAACCCCTTGCGCCACCAGGGAGGCCCTGAACCAAAATGTTTTTAATGTGGGTGACATCTAATGGGACATCTAAATGGCAAGATGGTCATACCAAGATCAAAGTGACGGGTGCACCAGGGTGAGGGGCCAGATAGTCTAAGAGCCCTAAGTCAGGACTCCCATGTTCACAAGGTCAGAAAGCCGGCACTACTGGAGTGGAGCCCGCCAAGAGGGAGAGCGAAGAAAGGGGATTTGGGCAAAGACCAGGGCACACACCTGGGCAGGGGATCTTAGTGTCCATGTGATGTGAGCAGCAGAAGATCGGGAATAAGAAGAAATGCAACTGAAGTTATCTGTGAATGGTTCACTGGGGCTTCTGTGTGGCAGATGCTCATGAAGAACAAAAACAGAAATGAAAAAACAAGCTGGACAGCTGGAGAAATAGCCGAGGCAGAAGACACGGGTGTGATGTGAGGAGGGGCAGCTTCTCTTTTTCACAGGACATCTGTATCTGATCTTGCCTCTCCACACCTCCTCCCCACAGGAAGACACTAGGTCAGCTGTTCTCAAAATGCGTCCCAGGAACCTTTAAGTATCTAACAGGACTCTCTCAGGGGGCTCTGCAAGGCCACCCCTTTCCTCACTGCATATCTGAATTTTCTTCAAATACTTCAACCAAAACAAGGTATGGTGACAGAAACCTCGCCTCTGGAAGCAGATTGAGAATCTTCTACAAAGCCAGATGTCAGAGACTCACAAAAATGTAAAACAAACCCTCTCTTCTTGCTACATTTATTGTTTTAGAAGACATAGCTATTTCTCATTAAAAAGATGTGTTATTTATGTTAACATGCTTGCCATTTGTTATGTTTAAATGAATTGTTTTTTCCAATACCTCAGTTTTCATTTCTAACATAAAAATCTGGCAGGTAAAAGCAGCATAAATTGAAGTCTTCTGGATCCTCAATAGCTTCTAAGACTGTAAAAGTGGTCCTGAGATATTAGAATCTCTATCTTAATGACCTAAAAGATGCTGGACAGAAGCAGGGTGACAGGACATCAGTCTGCCAAACCCTTTGAGAAATGCCTCTGGGCACCCCTGGAGTTCTTCATTCACCATAAATAGATCCCTGAAGTCTCCTCCTTGGCCAGATGGGGGCTGCCCAGCCCATGTGTGGCGGTGGAGGGTCTGCAGTGTTGCTGATGTGTGTGGAGCCCAGTGTTGCAGCGAGCATTACACAGTGGCAGGCAGCGGGGCAGGTGGGCCATGCTGCCCACCCCTCTACAGTGCGGGAATATGTTCAGCCAATGGCTCAGCAAAGGCAGAAAGAACCACTGCCTCTGCAAGGTGCCTGTGCCCGTGCAAGAACTGTCTGCACTGCTGGATGATAATGAACCCTCAGGGCATTTGTTACCACTTAAACATTTCCGAGGTGCCTGCTGAGCATGTAATTGCTGTACTGGGGAAGGTGAGGGCTGAATGCTAAGGGCAGCTGTATGCATCAGGGCGCTGTTGGACTCCCGAGGCCCCCATTGCAGTCCTCTGGCAGATTTACAACAGGAAGGACTTCTGAGGATACCATGCAAAGGCAGCATGAGGTTTTGTATCTGACCAGAGTTGGAGGTCAAAACAGGGGTGTCTCGTGGACAGAGGTCCATATTGACAAGTCATCTTTAAGGTGCTCAACCCAGGTTTCTGGACTAAGGAACAAAATGCTAAAATGTTAGCAACAGCTGATGCTGGAAATCATCCTTCCCAGCTTTTGCCAAAATGTTTTCCTCCTATCTTCAGTTCACCCAGAGATGCCAAGGAAAGAAAAAAAAAAAAAAAGTTGTGTGATCAAAGAAGTTTTAGAAAAAGAGAACTATATCCATTCTCCAGTTGGAGACTGTGCTCATTAATAGTAATCTCTCTAAGAAATGCTGCAGGGAAGAAAGCTGCTTAACTTAATTCTGATACAAATGCTGTACGGAAGACAATGACTTGCCCAAGGTCATATGACAAAATTCAGAATTAAAACCCAGGTCCTTTGCCTCCCAACCAAGCACTCTGACTGCACTGCAAAAACAGAAGTCTGTCTGCTCTATTTTCTACCACTGAGATTAAAGATAAATCTCAAAGTTAAAACATGAGCTGAGACCATCCAAATGTTTCAACTATGGGCACCTTCCACTTCCCAGTAATACAGAAAAAGAGAGGGGTGAGGGAAAATTATCAGGGAAGGGATGGATGGAAAAAGAGTCCTGAGTCATGGTCTGCCAGGCCAATGTGTAATTTCATATGGCTACAAATTTTGTCTCTTAGGACATCAACTGGGATTCTTTCACCATCATGTAGCCATCAGAAACAGGCTGGGAAGAGATTATTTGATTATACTGTGAATTAGAGTTTTGCAAATATGCATTTAATTTAGAATTAATGGGATGCATTTTTATGAGTTAATTGAAAAAAATGAGTATTAAACACAAATTCACTGATGTTTGACAAGTAGGTAGTAAATACCCATTTTGTACATGGCAGTTAATTCCCAATAAATATGTTTCTTTCAATAACCAGCTGGTTTTAATTTAACAAATAGATAGCTGTCTGGTGACATCAGAATGGAGAACCAGAAAGCCTTCATGGATAGCAGGACTTAACAACCCTGTCTGCCCTGGAGACTCTCTGGCTAAGAGAAGTACCAGGAAGCCTCTAGAAGTCTGTCTGCCAATAGCATAGCTTCCAAAGGTCCAGTTCCAAGGGGAAGACTTGACTCAACCATCACACCTCACCTCATACCACATCTCACATTAGACATCAGTTCTTAAACATAGTCTTTGATGCCTTTGAACCAAATTAATCTCTCTCTCCCAAGTATGTCAATATCCCCATGTGTCTTCACAGCAATATTTATAGCACTGCATTAAAAACTGCAAATTCTGGGCCTCCCTGGTGGCGCAGGTGGTTGAGCACAGCGCTGTGAGGCTGTCCGCAGCCTCTGCAGTGAGGGTTCCATCCCGCCGGCCTCGGAGCAACCCACATGGTGAGCAGACATCTCCTGTCTCGCCTGCTGCTCCCCTCCGCAGTGTATTTCGTCAGTCAGCCTGTTCTGTTCCCCGCTCTGTCTCTGGTGAATCCTCTCGCCCTCCCACACATCTGGCCTGTACCCTGGTTGTTGTATAAATAAATCTTTAAAAAAAAATTAAATTCTTAAAAAAACAAAAACAAAAACAAAACCCTGCAAATTCCTCCTTTGTTCCTGCAGCACTATTCACAATAACCAAGACATGGAAATAACTCAAACACCCAATGATGGATGAATGGATAAAGAAGATGTGGTCAAAATGCATAATGGAATACTACTCAGCATTCTGTCCCCTTTTCTCCATATCCTCAACAATGCTTTTGTTTGTGGTCTTTTTTATATAGCTTATTCTCACAGGAGTGAGGTAATATCTTGTGGTTTTGATTTGCATTTCTTGATGGCAAGTAATGATAAACATTTTTTTTTTCATGTACCTGTGGCTATCTGCATGTCTTCTTTGCAATAGGTGCCTATTTAGCTCTTCTGCCCATTTTTTTAATCTTCTTACTGTTGTTGAGCTGTATGAGTTCTTCATAAATCTTGGATATAATTTCCTTATCTGATGCATGGTGTGCAAATATTTTCTCCTATTCCGTAGGGTATCTCTTCATTTTGTTTACAGTCTCTTTTGCTGTATGGAGGTTTTAACTTTGATGTAGTCCTGTTTGTTTATTTTTGCCTTTGTTTCCCTTGGCTTTGGAGTTGAGTTCCTAAAACATCCCTGAAGCTAATATTATGGAATGTTTTGCCTATGTTTTCTTTTATGTATTTTATGGTTTTAAGTCTATATCCAAACCTTTAATCCACTCGAGTTAATTTTTATGTATGGTGTGAGATAGTCTATTTTCATTCTTTTGCATGTGGCTATCCTGTTCTTCTAACATTATATGTTAGAGACTTTCTTTCTTTTCTCCAGCATATACTCGTCTCCTGTGTTGTAGATTAACTGTCATGTAAGTGTGGGTTTATTTCTGGGTTCTCAGTTCTATGCCGTTGGTCTATACATCTATTTTTAATCCAAGACCATACTTTTTTAATTACTACATCTTTGTATCATAGCTTGAAGTCTGGGAGTGTGACATCTCCATTCTTGTTCTTTTTTGTCTGAGTTGCTTTGGTTATTCAGCGTCTTTGTGGTTCCATATAAATTTCACTGATGCATTCTCTGTTTTTGAAGAATGCTATTGAAACTTTGGCAGGATTGCATTGACTCTGCATATTGCTTTGGGTAAGAAGGCCATTTTAACAATGTCAGTTCTTCTAATCCATGAGCAGGGAAAATCTTTCCATTTCCTTGTGTCTGCTGTTTATTTTAACTAAGTCTTAGATTTTTCACTGTATAGGTCCCTCACCTCCTCTGTTAAGTTTACTCCTAGGTAATTATAATAATTCTTTTAGATGCAAACATAAATGGAATTGTCTTCTTGATTTCTTTCACTTCTAGTTTGTTGTTTGCATATAGAAACCCAATGGATTTTTGTGACCTACCATTTTATTGTACTGGTTTATTGTTCCCAACAGTTTTGTAGTTAGAGTCTTTCGGATTTTCTGTGTACATTATCATGTCATCTGCAAAAAGTGATAGTTTTACTTCTTTTCCAATTTGGATTCCATTTATATTTTTCTCTTGCCATATCGCTCTGGCTAGGAATCCCAATACTATGGCTGTGTTGAATAATAGTGGCATAAGTGGACATTCTTGTTTTGCGCCTGATCTTAAAGGAAAAACCTGTTTCTCACCATCTAGTGTGATCTTATCTGTAGATTTGTCATATATGGTCTTTATTATGTTGAGATGTTCCTTTTATCCCCCATTTTTAGGGGTTTTTATCATAAATGGATGATGTTCTTCCCAAATGCTTTCTCTGTATCTATTGCTAGGATCCTGAGTTTTATCTTTCCTTTTTTTTTTTTTTTTTTTTTTTTTTTGTGAAGTGGTAAATTACATTGATCAAGTTTTGGATATTAAACCATCTTGCATCTCTTGAATAAATCTCACTTGGTCATGATACATGATGCTTTTAATGCCTTATTGGATTTGATCTGCTGATATTTTATTGAGGGTTTTGCATCTATGTTCAACAGGGATATTAGTTTGTAGTTTTCTTTTTGTATGATGTCCTTGTCTGTTTTTGGAATCAGGGTAAGACGACCTCTTTGTATTAGCCCTATCCTGACTCTCCCCCTCCCCATACTTCCTCTATTATATTATTCAAAATGTGGAGACGATAGCTAGATATCCAGAAGTCAAATTGGATTAGGATGCAATCTTAATCATAGTCATATATAGAGGGTATCAGGGCAGAAATGGAGGAAAAACCTGGGTCCTTGGAGATTTTTTGGACTGCCATATTATTCTTAGACTGACTGTCTCCATGCTCTTTTATAACAGATAATAAATCCAAGCACTTCTAAGCCATTGTTATATAGTTAGATACAGTTGTACTTATTTCTGATGATTACAAACAATAGGCAGAAATATTTATGAATGCTTACAGTATATGGTTAAATGTTGTACTCATTCTACTCTCACCTGCATGAAAACCCAATGGGGTCACTATCTTTATTGTACAGGTAAAAACAAAGGTTTCCAGTCATTAAGTAGTAAGTCCAAGGTCACACAGCTATAATTAGTCAGTCTGAATTGCATTTAGTCCAATCTGACTCCAGGATCAGAACCCTTAACTACTTCAAGAGCAGACTCTCAAATGAATGACCCACTACTTTTGAGAAAAAAACATCAGTCTGAGAATGGCAGTAGGATGAGCTTAGCATCTAACTGTCCTCCAACAAATCATGTCACTTCTCAGTGACTTGGTTCCCTTACCTATAAAATTACAGAACAAATACTCCTTATTGAATAACTTAAATATATAGGAGCTCTTATAAGCAGATATGAACTCAGTCAGTGCTCAAAACTACCCTACAGTTCTTTTATTTTTATTCTTCATTCATTCATTTATTTTATACATTTTTTACATCATTTTAATTTTGTACAATGTATTGCTGTCACTTTATAGATGAGGATTGAGGTCAGGTGGGAAGTTAAAATCACTACTTAGCATGTTGTGGACAAAAGAGGAGATGACAGGACTGGCTCTATCTGACCAACTCTGATTTACCCTGGGATCTTCCTCCCAGATCCTTTTAACATCCTAGTATTACTCTTTCACACACTATGAAAAAGGAGTTTCAACTGCTAAGTAATGGAGTGAGAATTCAAAACTAGGCCGGTTTAATGCCAAAATAGAATACTTCCCCAAATTTCACAAGTGTAAGGAAAAGGTAGAAAAGTCAGTATCTGAAGATGGGGATAGAGCCATATCGTCTGTTCATTGCCCAGCACTGGATATGTAGGGAACATGCCATCCTCTGTAGGACTAAACGACGGGGAAGTCTAGTGTGTCAGGCAAGTGTGCCAGAATAGTGGGGATAAAAGGGTCCTCCCACCTCAGCCAAAGCTTCCCCAACCCTCCAGAGAGAGCTTGGTAAAGTCCCTGAGGGCAGAGGCTGTATCAGCCTTACAGACTGCTATATCTGGAAACAGCCTGGCACTTAATTTGAACTTAGGATTTGTATTAGTTTCCTGTGGGTGCCATAATCAATCACCAGAAATCGGGGGACTTATCAATGCAAATTTGTTCTTCACAGTCTTGAAACTAGAAGTTTGAAATCAAGGTGTTGATAAGACCAGGGTCATGAAGGCTCTGGGGGCTCAGAGTGTCCAGAAATCCTTGATGTACATTTGACTTGTACCTGAATCACCCTACCAGCCTCTGTTGTCATATGGCATTCTTTTAGGTGTATCTTTCTGTGTCCTCTCCTCTTCTCATAAGGAAACCAGTCATTGTATTAAAGTCATCCCTAATCTAGTATAACCTCATCTTCTCTTGATTACTTCTCAAAGACCCTTACCAATAAGACCATATTCACAGGTACTGAGGTTAGTGTTTCTACATATATTTTAGGAAGACACAATTCAACCTACTACAGGGACTATTGGTTGAATTGCATTGAATAGGTTGACTCTTTGCAAAAGAATTATTTTTCTGCTAAGAATAGAGACTGAAGAAAGCCATCTTTGTTTTGAGATGTGGAAGTCTCCCCACCCCCCCCGCCGGGAAATACAGACACACACACACACACACACAAACCCTGTGCATGTCAGTGTACCTGTGTATGTCTCTGTGTGTGTTCCATGGCCTGCCATAATGTGGAATTCTATCCTTAGAGATGAATTCTTTGGGCAGTCCCCTAAGAAACTAGCCATTAAATTAACTGTCACTCATATTGAAACTTAATCCATCACGGTGCATTTGCAGAGTGAAAGGCACTGCAAGGATGGCAAATGTGATGTGGAAAATGCAGGGGGAAATGCTGGCATGAGGCATGATGTCTGGAGATACAAGTATTAGTAGGCCCATAGTAGGTACCTAGGAGGCTGTACCATCAAGAAGGAGTGAGACATGAACAGGAAAGGAGAACAGCTTCCCTGTGTGAGCAGTGGGGGCCAGTGACTTTAAGACTCCAGAATCCCTGCACATGTGGACACTGTAGACCCCACGTCTCGCCAAAAGGCAGTGCTGAAATGACTTGTACCAGGCTCCTAAACCATCATGGTCAGAAGTGAAGGTGGAATGGACAGGAAGGAGAGGTAGAAAGAGCTCCGGGGGGAAGGGATGGTGGAGAGGGTGAAGCAGGGCCACCCACCCAGCCCATCTGCCTGGCGGCAGGGAGGGCTTCAGGACGCACTGCTGACCTGGGCCCTAAATGAGAGCCCTGGGCACGGTGGGCCCGGCCTCGCCCAGACTGGCAGGTGTCCTGACTGGCTCACAGCTCTCCATCTGGCCAGGTGCAGTGTGTGCTCTTCCCATTGCTCAGCAAAGTGGCTCTGAAGTAGCAGCTGCCCTAAGAGAGCGGTGGAGAGGGAACTAAATGGGGGGGAAATGAGAGTGAATGAGCACATGAGTGAAGCCCTAGGAATGTGCTTCAAGTTGTGGGAGAGTGGAGCAGGAAAGGGACCTCCGTCGGGAGCTGGCTCTCAGCAGGCACGGAGGAAGAGTCCAAATTAACCCTGATAGGAAACTTAGCTCTCCACGCAGCACAGCGCGCATCTAGAGGGAAAGCCATTTGAAGATTCTCTGCCACCAAATCAAACTGTTCGTTTCCCATTAAGGGCCCATCACATGCAGTAGGTATTCTTGGCCCAGGCTATTATGCTTCTGGGTTATTGTTTTAAATTTGAGTCATTACAACAAATTACTGTACTTAGCCTTTCTCAAGAAGCTCTGAGGACTTACTGTCACTCAGTCCTGCGCGCTGCCTCTCATGAAGCTACTCTGCCTACAGAGGAGGGGAACCCTGTCCAGATGCTTACAGGTGCTTGGGTGGACTCCTGCGGGGCTCTCTGGGTGTACTGCCACCTTCCTTTGTTCCCAGTATCTAAGTCAGTCTTTACTCTCCCTGCCCTTTTGGGGGAGAAGCCAAAAAGATCAACTGAGTGGGAAGTGTGTGTCCTCCATTGAGTTAAGTGAGAACTTCAGGAATTTCTTAAGACATCTGGCTCTGTCTTTGAGCTTGGGGAGGTGCAAGTCACTGGAGAGAGGGAAGTCTGGCAGTAGGCTCCCCCTTCGGCCTTGGTGGGAGGGGAGTGGGGCAGACCCTATGTGGGCACATGAAGACACTCCGTACATGCCAGAGATGGTTGGTGCTTCCGGGCAACCTGGGCCGGAAGCTCTACAGTGAGTATCAGCAGGGGGGTCCACAAGGCTCCCCGTTGTCCCCTTGCTGAAAAGCTCAGCAAGTTTTCTGCGTCTTGAGATGTGAAAGCAGTCATTTTCCAATCTTCCGCTGAACTGTCTCGTTTAATCGTGCTCTGTGTAGGATTTTGCACACATAGACAGCCATGTCACATACTTCTAAAGCACAAAAGATTCAATGCAATCCTACTTTTTCTCAAATGGATTAAACACTAAGTGTATTTGTAGGGTAAGGTAAAAGGTACCAGGCTTTTCTGCCCTCCCGCCATTAGGATAGATGACGGAACCCTGTGGTCCCGAATGCATGCCTGATGGCGGGCACCTGGAATAGGGTGTGGGCATATGTAGATGGGGTACACCTGGGCTAAGGCTGGATTTATAAGGGTGGTGTCACGGAGATGCCAAAAAAGCAGAACTAAGAAGCAGAGAAGCAGAAGCAGAGAGAGCAGAACAGCAGAGAACCAGAGAAGGCCAGAGAACAGAGTGAAGACTTGCTGGAGGCTGGGAGGCCCGCCAGCCTCCTGGCCCCCCAGAACCCCTGCCTGCTGTGTACCTGGTAAATCCCAAAAAAAGCCTGCAAAAGCCACTGAGGGCTCCAGGACTCTTTTCTCCTTTACCCGTCTGCATGGGATCATAGAAAACCTGCCCTGTGCCCATTGCTGCCCTTACAGTATTGTCTCAAAAAATGCTAATTTTGAAATAGATAGTAACCAATGTAGAGGTTACTAATATATTTCCTACTTTTTCAAGTACTTACTCAGCTCCCACTGTCAGGTACTCTTCTAAGAGGGTAAATATACATCATCCTACACTTGGTACTGTGAGTTTCCCCATTTTACAGATAAGGAGACTGAGAATCAGAGAGGTTAAATGATTTGCTCAAGGTCACAAAAATACTTCCTACATGGTAGAGCTGGGATTTGACCCCAGTTTGCATCCAGAGTCTACATGTGCATCACTGCTGCTTTGTACAGCCTTCCTCTCTGGTTTAATAAACCAGTGATTTTATCAAAGATGAAACCCAGGTGATAATCGTTTCCTCCCTCCTATTGGCCCTCAATTCCCCATCGTGAGTTTCAGCACCTTTTTCTCACAGGCCCGGGGTGTAATAACCTCACTCAGCTGCTGAGGATACGTGAGACCACACAGGTGAAGGTGATTTGTCAACTGGAAGGTGCTAAGAAATGAAGGTTCCCATCGGCCCCATGGGCTCACACATTTCTGCAATGCTTTTCTTCCTATCTCAGAAAAGGATTCTTCATTATTCCTTTTCTGCACATTTATAGGCTAAATCTCCATATGTCTTTCCTTCATAACTGGAGCAAGCATGCCTGCTTTTTCTTTTCCCTAATCTCTGCCAAATGGGTCCAAAAGTCACTGTCTGGAGCATATCCAGAGCTTGCCCCAGCTGCAATATTCCATCGGCCCTGCACTTTCCTTCAACACGCTCGGTTTCTTCTCACTCACCAGATACTTTTACTTCACTCTCACCAGAAGCTTGTGAAATACACCCCACATGTGGCTGTGCTTTGTCATTCCCCTGCCACCCACCGAATTCCCTAGAAAAGTCAGTATCTAAAATGTCTTCCTTTGTCTATTCTGCACTTTCCTCTGTAATCCTAATCTCCCCACCCTGATCCACGTGCCTGTACAGAGTACTCAGCCTGGCATCCTCAGAGCCCTCAGCAGGGCCTCTCTCCCCAACCAGCAAGCAAGCGGCCGGCAGGGCTGACCGCGAAGCCTCCCTCCCACCCTGACCTTCTATCCCATTGGACTCTGAGATCTTGAGCACCAGAGTACTATTTCCCAGTCTTCTCCAAAATGGAAGAGCCTAGTGTCCAGGATCCTTTCCAGAAGGTTCCTCTGTGCCTCTGTTTCACCACTTTGTCCTGCTTTACAAAATTCTGCATACATATATGTTACTCCATGTGCTCCCAGTGGATATAAAGCTGGGAAGTGCTGATAAAAGAAAAGCAGTGCCTCCGTTGTGGGGCCTGCGTCCCTTCTCTAAGAAGCCATGCTCAGGCCCTAATAGGGAGCGTGAGAAGTGGGGTAGTCCATGTTTTTATGAGCACAACTTTGGAGGAATCCTGCCACAAGGCCCTCAGACACAGCAATGTGGAAACTCCTGTTAGGATCACACTCCCACATCCATGGACTATCCCCCCCTTCTCTCCCCAGTAATCACTCTGGGTCCAGCAACTGGCACTGTCCTAAAAGTCCTGAGACCAAAAGCACATGCCCCTTACACCAAGTGAAGGCCAGAAGCTGCCCCTGGCTCAGGCAGATCCTGCACGTCACCACCACGCAGAAGCCAATGCCTCCAACAAAACAGGTGTGAGGGTTGTGTCCTTGGAAGATGTTCTCAATAAGATATTTTCATAGGTGTGACACCTGTCTTTCCCATCAGTGTGAGAGGGAAGTGATATTAAGCTTTGAACATACTTTAGTGATTGTACAGCATACACATATGTGCATACACACATTCATACAAAATACACACAAACACACATACACAGAGCTTTCAGAGCATAGTGAGTTCCTCAGAGAAAAGCAAAAAACTTAAACGAGACAGGTGACCACCTTGGAAATGACTGAAAACCAGAGCAATTTGATGTCTGAAAGAAAAAAATAGCTTTTAGTCACAGAAATATGTATGTGGATATTGAGTCATTCACTTAAAAACACCTGCTTTAGAAACATCTCTTGGGAACAACTTCCATCTATATTAGAATTCATAAAACAAAAACACTCTGAATGTGTTATTAAAATGTTAAAATCAGAAACCATAGGAGAGAAGCCAGAGAGACTTTGGTTGCCCAAAGAGGGAAATCCCTGAGCAATCCCAATTCTCAGTAAGATTTTATTGTGATATATAAAAATACAGCAATGGCTGGAAGACTAGAGATACCCAGCTTCAGGCAGTTGGGGAGAATTATCAGCTCAAGTAGCAGCAGGAGAAAGAAAGGGAATGGTAGAAAAAATGCACCTGTGGTGCGATTTCCTACACAATGTGCTGGAGAACTAGCAGGGGGGTGTCATGCCACCCCAGCCTCAACCCCGAGAGGCTGGGGACCAGGCTCCCAGATGCAGAAATCAGACAGACACAATTGCCCGTCTCCATGACACAGCTCTGCACAGGGAGCGGGTGTCCGCCTCCGCCATGCTGCCTACAGAAAGGGCCCATGTGAATATGGGGGCACAGTTTCTGCACCAGTCTTACTCAGTTACTGAAGTCTTGGCATGATGGGCCCCTTTGTGATGGGGAAGTCGGGAGTGAACAGTGTGGAGGGAGCAGTGAGTCCCTGGTTCTTTAACATGTGTTTGTGGTGATAGCATATGAGTCAAAATCAAGGGGGAAGACAATTCTTCTAGACCCGCACCTCGGAAGTTCTTCAGAATAAACAAGAGAACATGGGTTCTGAAGTTAGATTAACTTAGGTTTGAACCCCAACTTTGCCACTAACTAAGGAATGAGTTCAAGCAGGCTGTTTAACCTCTCTGTGCCTCAGTGTTCATATTTGTAAAAGGGTGCGTGTAGTTACATTGAATAATAGTAATAATAGCTACCATTTATTTAGCACTTATTACCTGCCAATTTCTTTTATATGAAATTCACATGTGCAAACATACTGAATTTCCAATAAGTCCCTAATGGAATATTCTTATCACCATTTTACAGATCAGGAGGCTGAGGTGCAGAGTTGCTAGATAATCCACCCAGTGCCAACACAGATACCTGATATCAGAGCCAGGGTTGGAAGCCAAGCAGTCAGACCTCAGAGCCTGTGCTTTGATAACCAGGGGAAACAATATTGGGGCAGCCAATAGCACTAGGCCTGCATTCTGGCGTGGGGATACTTAGTGAGCCCGTCGCCTTTCTGTTACTTGTCCCCCTCAGAATCACCTGCTTTTATACTGAGTGGCTAGAACAGGAATTAACGTCAATCCATGAAAACTTGAATCAGATGTTTGCAAGAAGGAAAATGATCTACAAATCTTTATGGCTATTGTTGAATCCAGCTACAGATGTGCACATCTGGCAGGCCATGGCTGCGAGAGAACTTGGAGATTCTCTAAGCCAATTCTCACACTCATCAGTTAGAGAAACAAGGGTCCAGCAAGAACAAGTGACACACCGGCTACACACAGTTTGTGTAGCACTAAGCAAACACAGGGTGTCAGGGGGCAGGGGTGGAGTCCTTGACATGGTCCCTGGTAGGAGGACAGGGAGAGTTAGATGGATCAGCTCTAGGATTTTAGGAGACAGACTTATGGCCACATTGCTGAAAGTACCAGAGTAACCTCAGAGAGCAACAGGTGCACCTCTAATGCATCAACCCAGACCTCAGTTGTGAAGGCTAAGAGGGTGACAGGTATTTGGGTTTCGGACACACTACTCTCTACCTCCTTTCTGTCCTGCAACACAGCTCCAAAACAGATTCCTCTACCTTCAGACAGATCCAGATTAAGAAGACCAGGCTCTTTTGAAACCCAATGGAGTATGTAAGTCTTTAAAATATTACCAAACAGCTTGCTCCAGTAAAGTACATAAGTAAGTCAAAATCATGAATTTCTATTGAGACCCTCACAGCCATAATGCATGTAACACACATAACCCTTTACTTGAAATAAATGTGAAGAATTGAAAGGATTGAAATAACCATCTGGGGATGGCCATGGGGTGGAGGGTCCAAGAAAAGGTCAGTCACAGAATCCTCTGACTTTTCAAACGCATGAAACATAATTAATAGCCTAGCCAAGGGCTTCTGAAGATAAGAATTTTGTATATGAGTTTAGTTGAAAACATGATCATTTAGGAAAAAAAGAGCTAATGAGATAATAATGCCCATGTAAATTGAAAAACAAGAAACAAACCAGAGTAACTAAATCCACTGTAGTTTTTCTTGACTTCTTTCTCATCAGCCTTGTCTTTCCCTAATGAATCTGATTTTTGACTCTATGACTCCAAGTTAATTAGGCTTGCCCTTTCTACCTGTTCAAGTAGAATAGCGGCCAATAATGTTAGAACCAAGCATCATATGAATAATATACTAGCCTCCCCTTACATTATCAGAGAATGCTAAGAATCTGAGATATAAGTGACTCACTCAAGCTATAGAGCTGATGGCAGATCCAAACTGGAGCCCATGATAAAAGTCTTCTGCCTCACATATTAAAAAAAAAAAAAAACTAGCAAAAACAAATGTTGGTGAAGATGTGGAGAAAAAGGAACTCTCCTGCACTCCTGGTGGGAGTGCAACTGGTCCAAGCACTATGGAGAGCTGTGTGGAGATTCCTCAACCTGCTAAAGATGGAGCTTCCATATGATCCAGCAATTCCACTCCTAGGTATTTACCCAAAGGACACAGAAACATTAATTCAAAAGGGCACCTGCACTCCTAAATTTATGGCAGCACTATTTACAATAGCTAAGCTATGGAAACAACCCAAATGCCCAAAAATAGATGACTGGATCAAGGAGATATGGTGCATATACACCATGGAATATTACTCAGCAATCAAAAAAGATAAACTCATGCAATTTGCAGCAACATGGATGGAGCTGGAAGGGATCATGCTCAGCGAAATAAGCCAGAAAGAAAAAAGAAAAATTCCAGATGGTCTCACTCATAGCAGGAATTTAGAAAACCTAAATAAGGGATGAGGAAAAAGACTAATTATAATAAAGTAAAAATCAAAATCAACAAGCAACTACAAACCAGAGACACACTACGGGGGCGGGGGGAGGGGGAGAAGGGAGTAGGATCAAAACGAGGGGGGTGGGAATTTTATGGGGACTATAACCAAGATGAAAATGCATACATTGTGCAAAAATGAAAAATGATGTAAGAAATACACACATATATATATATGAAGTCTTCTCCCTCTACTTCCCTGCTTTATATATTTATCCAGGTTACTGCTGTGCTTTCCAAACTCTACCTCTCTCATCCCTCCCTTCCTCTGACATGCACGTGGATATAATTCCACTGGACAGGTTCCCAACTGACAGCTTGAGCTGGTCAGCCCCAGTAATTCATGTATGTACAACATTGCAAATACACAAACCAGATACGTGGCGAAGGGCCCCGGATTTTAATTATATCTTATTTCACAGCTGCAGTCAATTCCTGCTACAGCTTAATAACCAGGTTGCACGAGCCGTGAACACTTTTTGTTGTTAATTTTGCTCAGGAAAATTGAGTTTTTACTACCATTTTGGCAGAAATGCTTATCATAACAATTATGATAAAGTGATGAGTATTGGAAACATCTGCAGGAATGAACTTGAAGACAGAAGGATGTCGGTTAGTCTGGTTATGTAGGAAAATGTGTTATGGGAAATTAGGGTTATGTTTGTCACCTGCTGAAAACAAGGGGTAAATAAGGGGTCCAGGCCTCTTCTTGTCCCCTGCTGGGATGCCGGGGAGAGACAGGGAACATGCCTGGCCTTGATGCTCAGTGGCTTGACAGACTTCCTTGTAGCACCCACCCTGTGGATGGCTTTCAGGGAAGCCTTAAATGAAGAGGTAAAAGATAATCCTGGGTTACTTGGAGAATAGAAGAAAGAATCTTGAGGAAAAGTGTAGATGAGTTGAGAAGAGGGGGTGACTCTTGCAAGGTCACATAACTGATGAATAAGGTCAGCCTTCTGACTCATGTGCCAGAGCTCTTGCTCCTGTGCCTAAAATCAACTCCAATTGAGGTTTCAGTGAAGGAGTGAATGGGGTACATCTGTCATGGATCACAGCCTGCCTTCAGAAATGTGAAAATGAGAAAGAATATTCAGCAAAAGAATCTATATACAGTATGTAGAAGTCACGTCTCAGCATGAAAGATTACCAAGAGATGGATTGGGGAGAGAGAAAGACAGTCTCCAGAAAGGATATGGAAATAATACAGATAAAAGAATAAAAGAAAGTTAGTTTATTGGAATTAATTTTGTCTGGTGGAAATGAAAACGCTGGTGGATTATTTGTGTATCGTGATATAACAAATGGCCACAAACTTAGTGATTTAATGCATCTATGTATCATCCCACAGTTCTGTAGGTCAGATGTCTGGATACAACTTCACTAATTCTCTGCTCAGACTGTCACAGGCTGGAATCATGGTGTCATCTGGGGCTGGGGTCTCACCTGAAGTTCGAGGTCTTCTTCCAAGGTCACTCCATTGTTGGCAGAATCCAATCCCTTGCAGCTAGAGAACTCATGGACACTGTGTCTTCAAAGCCAGCAAGGATTTCCCATTCCAGGCTGTTATTAAGTGTTATATTCACAGCAACAACTGTCTCATAGTAATTACAGTTTCTATCACACTCAAGGGGAGAGAATCACAAGACACACACCGCGGTCAAGAATCTTGAAGGCCATCTCATGACTCAGCTGACCACAGTGGGACAGATAAAAGAAATGAAGAACCAACAGCACTTTGCTGGTCAAATGGGAGGAATGCAACACTGGCCTCGATGATTAGAATATCTTATGAATGCACAGGGCCATCAATATTTTAAAGTAATTTCATATGCATGAGCTTTTTTGTTCCTTGAAGTAATCTTATGAAACAGATAGATTAGATGCCATTATTTCTATTTCACAAATGAGAAAATGGAGGTTCACACAATTTAAGTCAATAGCCTAAGGTTACATGGTGCATCGCAGGCTCAGCCACAACCAGTATTATAAAGTCAGTTTCCTGCCTATGTGTTCAAAACCATTTCCCCTACACCATCCTGAATCATTGCTACTGAAATGCATATACACAAGTATATACACCAAGCATGCATATACACAAAGCCTTTCCTTTCCTTTGGGTAGCTCTGGTCTCCAGACATGACCAGACTGCAGAGATCTTACCTTCTGAACTCACGAGAGGAGTCCAGGCTCTACCAAAGTGGTTTGGCTCTGGGTTTCTCTGCAATTCTCATGTTCATCATGCAGGAAAGCACAGCTCCCTTTCTGTATTAGAAATCCCTGGCTTCATGACACATAGAAAAAGCTTATCTCCAATCTCCAGCCTTAGATGGCAAGTGCAAAGAGTGTGACTTGACTGGGAAGACGTTATGACAACAATGATGAGACCACAACTCTGGAATCCTCTTGATGGTATTACTGTTACCATTTCCAATAGAAAGAGCTGAGCTTCATTTTGGGGGTGGAGTGGATGATTTATGGACTATTCTTTAAACATCCTAGAATGTGAAGAGTGCTCTTACTGGCAGGAATCAATGGGTAGGCAAAAAGGGAAAGAAATCACTTATGCTTTACACTTGGGCATTCACATCTCCCCACACACATACTCACCCCACACATGCGTGTGCACACACTGCATAGGTCCCAGTCAAAGCCCCTGCCTGGTGGCTAGTGTGCTGAGCAGTGAGTTAAGAGAAGGAGCTGACTAGCTGTCAGTCATCTGAGCCCAAACTGTAACGTTATAAGCTCATTAAATATATATCCCTTAAAGGAAACAGTGACTGAGGGGATTCAAATTATGAAAACAGCAAAAACTCTGTGGTGATCAAAACTCATCATTAAGGACATGAGGGAAGAGAGAAAGAAGGTGAAAGAATCCCCTTTTATTCTCTTTTACATCCTGCTACTATGGCCTGAGCAAAGAGAGAAAGACACTGTTTTCCTGGGTCTAAGGTTACTCACCTTTAACAGAAGAGGATGTAATGGAGAGAGATGCAAGACAGAATAGTTAGATGAGCTTTGGCGTGAGGCTGATTTATTCTTCATTGTCCTAGTACTGAGACCAGGAAAATTACTTAATCTCTGAGAACCTCAGTTTTCTCAGTAAATATGCAAAAAATGCTTAAATCATAAGATTATGGGAATTACTTATGTTAATATATGTAAAATAACTAGCACAGTGTGTGGCTTATGGCAGACACTCAGTAGAGGTTACTTTCTCCTTCCTGCCCTCAGCATCCTTTCTGGTTCTCCCTCCACCAACTCATCTTTTCTTTTTGAGATTCTATAATTATAAGTCTTTCTTTCAATGGTTAAGTCATTCAAAATACTAAAGCACCGTGAAAAATTATGCCTTAGCATTTCTGATAGACTGTGTGTGGCACCCTGGCATTCTCCCTCTCCAATCTCCCTTGGAATTACCTATGACAAAAATAAAAAATACGTATGCACTTATTTGTCAGCATCAAGATCAGATGTTCCTTCTGGGAAGTTTTTTCCACTCTCCACGAAGGCCTCACCAGTCCCCTCCCCCTGGTGCTCTGCACACAGCATGTGTCATGCAAAATCAAGGCAACAGCTTCCGTGAGGATGAACATTTAGTATCTCAGATGCACTCATCTAACCTTGCTATTAGGATGATCGTGAAATGCTCTGAGGTATGTGAGCCAGAGAGAATCTCATTCTACTTTGCAGTCTGAGGGACAGGAGTAACGAAGAAAATGTGTAGGATGCCGAAAGGGGTTGGAGTAAATAAAACACAAGAGTCAGCTGCTTCCTCTGGCCTTACAGGATTGAGCCTGATGATGCTGTCAGGTGTCAGAGACACCTTTTCAGGGTGAATCCTGGTGTGTTTCTCTCTTGCCCGCAAACTCATAATGACACTAAAATTATGAAAGGACATTGTAATGGGACCTCTCCTTTCATTTTCTCTTCAGTTTAAAGATCCATGTGCAATTCATCTATCACAAGGAAGAATGCAGCTTACCCTGGGTCCTTGTGAACCACATCTCTTAGCTCAAAATGCATCATTGTTGAATCCCTCATATAAAGCCTTCCTATCAGAGATTTATTCTTTGGGCTTAAAGAGTAACATATATAAATTAGCAGCAATCCTGATTATCTTAGAATGATTTTCTTATTAGATCATTTGCCAGTGATAAGTAGACAAAAGCAGAACCTGTGTGTTCAGGTTGAGATAGAGCATATATTGTGTAAAAGGATCAGTCCTGAAAATTCATCCAGAGAAAAAGGATAGCTATCTGCCAAGAAAAGGCCAGGATTAAAGCAAATGTGGAAGAAAGGAGTGCTGAAACCCCAGAACCCAGCTCTACAGAGAAATGGCACAATCCCCCACACTATGGGGGAGTCCTAATGCCTAAGTCTTTATTCACATAGGTCCCAGGGTTTCACTATCCCAGGTTCTGAAGTCTTGTTGGTGTTTTGTCTCAATATTTTACCCCTTTTTTCTCCTTTTACTCAACCTGTTGTACAGCAACTGTTAGCATTTACATCACCCACCAAGGGAAGTGAATGATGGTGTACACTGTGTTGCTAGCTCACTGGTCAATGAATAAATACACTGAAGCAAGACTACTTCTAGATTGTGTGCTTTATAGACACACATATCATTGTCAAGGCCTGAATTCAGAAATTCAGCATTTCCATCACCCTTTTATCTGTTCTTCTATTCATCCATCTAATATTTATTAAGCTCCTAGCATTAAGCACAATGTATGGGAAGGAGAAGAGGAGCCTTCGCCCTGGCTCTATAACAGTGTTATGGATGGCAGAAAAATCATTTTGGAGCTTTCTTTAATACAGAATTGGAAGGGACGTGGAAGTGAATCAAGGGCCCAAATCATGCTGAAATAACAATTCTAGATCAGTTGAAGAAATTAAAAAGAACATATTTGAAAGATTTAAAATTTGACTATGTAAAAAAAAAAAAAAAGAACATTGCACTGGGAGTAAACACAAGATGAAACATTAAAAGACAAATGATAAGCTGGAAAATATAATTCAGGCACATCTAAAAGATATATAAACAATACAATAGAAAGGAGGATAAAGTTCACAAGAAACATTTTCCAGAAAAGAAAATATAACAACTCTTAAGTATGGAAATAAATGCTTAGCATCCCTCATAATATGTGAAGCAAATGTTTAAATTACTCTGAGATAGGATTTTCACCTATCAGATTGGTAAAAAACCAAAAGTTTTATAGAACATTAGGATGAAAAAGCTGAGGGAAGCAAGTGTTCTCATAAGATGTTAAAAGAAGGACAAATTACAACCTCTACAGAAAGTAATTTGACAATATCTATCAAAATCTTTGACCCAGAAACCCAGTTCTAGGAATTTATCTTATTATCATGTACATGTGAAATGATATATGTATACAATTATTCACTGCAGCATTTTTAACAGTAAAAAAAAAATGAAAAAAGATCCATCAATGGGGATTTAATAAATTATAAAAGATTCATATAATCAAATGTTATAAAAATACAAGGAAGTTCTGTATATGCTGATATACAATAATCTGTAAGATATCTTTTAAGTGATGAAATAAATAATCATCCAGAAAATATATAACAAGGGGTAAGAATGATTACTTTTATGTATTTGCTATAAAAACATATATTTCTGCAAGGATAAGGAGCTGATAATACTGGCTGCCTCCAGGGAGGAATATTAGAAGACTAAAATTTATGGATGCAGGAGAAAACTGTACCCTGTGAACTTTTGAGCTGTTGGATAGTTGAGCCATATAAATGTATTGACTATTATAAACATAAAATTTTTTTTTAAGAAAAATAAAATCTTGCTTAGGGAGAAGGTGTGTGTCATTCCGATGACTTCAGTATCGATCTTTCTCTCATCTAACTCTTTTCTAAATGCTTTTAGCATTTACACGATCCATGTATTGCCTTAATAATAAGCATTTCTACTAAGTGCTATACATACCACTTAAACTTATATATAATATCAATAAGTGGTGTAAAATTTAATGCCTTTATGTTCCTTTTTTTTTTCACATGAGTTTATCTTGTCTTCTCTTTTGAGCATTTTTTAGCTTTCTCCCTGAGTAGTGTATGTAAAAAAGAAATGTTGTAACAGCCATTGAGTACCTTCCTTGTGCCCAAGGCTGTTATGATGTCTAATTTAATCTCATAACAATCCGAGAACCGAGCAGTATTCTCTCCTCATTATACGGATGATAAATCTGGGGCAAGAGAGGATAAATGGTTTTCCAGTGGTAACTCAGCTAACAAGTGGCAGAGCTAAGACTTGAGTATATTTTTCTCAGTCTGTTCAATACTGCCTCCTTGTGCAAGAGAAAAGTAATGGATGTTGTAGTTTTAATCTCAGGATTTCTTCACCTAATAATATTTCAGTTTTCCCACTTGTAAAACCAAGTTACATACCTATTTTTGTAGGGCTGGATTGAGAATTAACATAGGTGAACATAGTGCTGAACGTGGTTGCGAATAGATGTTTCATGGTATTGGTTTGCCCTATTTTATTTCAGAAACTGGAATTTTGTTACATATTTAGTAATGTTCAAAATTACAAGCTAACTTTTTTTTTTCCTGAACCAAAGCAATGGGAATAGTAGTTCTATGGGAAGTGAAGAGTCCCAGATGAGGAATGCCAAGAGAAAGGGCAAGTTTGTTATGCTCTGAGGTGTCCTGTTCCCTCATGGTTTATGAGCTGAATGAGTCCCTTAAAGGGATCTGTCAAGACTGATTGTGGTTTCATCCAGGCTGGGCACAAGCCAGTTTATTAAGCCAAAGGCAGAGGCTCACTGTGCCAACTAAAACTGTCCTGCTTCCACCTAGAAATGGGCAGAAATCAAGTAATGTTTGAAATATAAATCCACTCCAGCCCACTGCTTCAACAAAAAAGGTAAGCAGGTGACAGAGGGCACATGCAGAGCACCTGTAATTTCACTTAATTGGCCAAAGAACTCCATTGTTCCATGATGCAAATGAAAGATCATTAGTGGGCAAGGAAAGGGGTTAGAGGGTGGAGAATGCCTCACAGAAGACAGCTTAATGCTCTCAGGGAAGACTGGCACATCAGAGCTCTGCTGTAATATTCAGTTGGCTAATTTCACCGAGGTATTGAACAAATGATAGATGGGGATAGTGAGCGGGCAACAAGATGGCGATAATGAAGACACTCCCTGCCAGCGAAGACCTCTGCTTCCCAGTCCTAGCGAAATGACTTCTCATACCAACAAATACCTTTTTGTTAGGAGTACCTGTTACTGTTCCCTCCTGGTTCAGGATGAGATGCTCTCACGCCAAAGGACGGTCTGGCTATCTGCTACCAATCTCACCTGCTCCCCCCGCCCCCCATTAATGTGATTTACCTAGGAAAGTGGAGCTAGGAAATTGAGCTTCAAGGAAAATTGAAGTTAAGAGCAGTCCTGCAATTTCTACCCAGTTTGATGCTTTTCATTGCTTCTAAGTGCCTGGCAGTCTTCACTGTTTTCAGGGCACGCAATGTCAGGACAGACAGCCTTTTCATTTAATTGACTGTCATTATGGTACTGTGTTTATGCCTCAGAAAGGTCAGATGAGATGTATAAGGCCTGTATAAGGTTTCCCAGAAGCAATAACCAAGGAAAATAGGAGAGCAGGCAGTGACAAGGGAGGATGGAAGGGTGCAAGCAGTTGTGCTGGGTTTCCAGGCTTCAGAGACTGATAGCAAGAAAGTGAATGGCTTTCCAAACAACTTGGAAGGCAAGCCAAGGAGTCTTCATGAAATTTACACATACCACAATTTTAAAATCAATTTAAGCATCATTCAGTTTGAGGCTGAATTTAATACCTTGAATACACTGTTTGTTAGCACACAATCATTTTAATTATGTCATCTCGCTAATATGTAGAAGAGTCACATGACTTGACCTACATACCAAAAAAATAAGTTTTGCATATTGCCATAGCATAAAATTATACTGAATTCATATATTATAAAAAGAAATCTAGAAGTGACAATTTGCTGCATGACAAGAAGATTAAAGGTACATTTTAGACCTTTTCAAGCATAAGTAACTAAAAAAAAAGGCTCAAAAATGAAAGGAGAGAAATGACCAAATGGATTAATAATGACACAGCCTTCCATTTGGGAAACTCTAAGTTCAACGTCGACTTAAATCTGAGCAAAATGGGGTTGGGAGGTCAACATTCATATTTTAGGGGACTTATTTAATAATACAGGGTAGAGGAGGCATTCTAAATATTCTGTTCTCCCTCCCTCCACCTGGTCAAAGGATAAATACATGAGCAGAACCCCTGCTGTTTATGGAGTATACAAGTGGGCCAAGGGATTGAGTCATTGGAAACCCTAAGAGAACATTAGAACACAGGCATTCGCACCCTTACTTGAAACATGAGAATCTTAGAATTGAGTCAGGGTAACTTACCGAAGATCATTCAACCAGTGGATTTGGGTCCTGCTCTATCTGTCCCTGGAGTTTCTCCTTGTCACACCACTCTGAGATACACAAAGCAGTGCCAACAAGTCTCTGAAAACCCAGATGCCACTCTCCAAACCAGCTGATGATTCTGGCTTCCTAACCTTCAAGAACCCTTGACAGTGTAACTTATACTCTGTGCAGAAACCTCACAAGGCTTCCCCCTCCTCTCATTTCCATCACCCCTGCCATCCTGTTGGAGCAGCCTGGAGCACCCTGCAAGCAAGGCCACTTAGGACAACTAGAATGAGGAAGGGCTCAACTCTGCCCCCTAACTTCCAGCACCACCCACAATGGAGGGGAGGATGCCCACAGGTGCCACGGTCTGAACTCTGCCCTGACTTCCTGAGCACAGGGGCTTCTGAGACTGGGGCAGGGCTGAGCGACCATTTGTGAGACTTTGAAGGGAAACGTTCACGCGCTCTTTGCACAGAGTTGCTGGGAAGTCAGCTGCCCTGCCAGGCCAGGGCAGGACTTTTCCCTACCTGCCTTAACCCCCATCCATCCTTCTGCTGGAGGACACCCTGCTGCCCTGGCGGTGGCAGGACTTGGTAAGACTTTGTCCCAAGGTTCCAGACAAGCCTGTCTGCACCCTGCCAGCTCCTAGGGCTGCAGCTACTCCTCTTCCCATCTGTAACTGGACCTTCTCCTTACCCCCCTCCCTTGCTCATTCCCCCTCTAAGTGTTGGTTAAAATAATTGTTTTTGTCTTTTGTTGCACCAAAAGTCCTTTTGTTTGCATTTGTGGTGGCAGGTGGCTGGACCCAGAACAGGTGAGAAACATTCTGATCATTTTTAAGACCCTTTGCCTGGTAACAACCTAAGGATTCTCTCCTAGAAACACATTCTCCCATTTCCCTTTGGCCTTTCCTCCATGCCCCATCCAGCTCAACACAGTTAATATTAACTCACAGATATTTTCTCACAGTGTGTACACCCTGCTAGGAATCAGGATTGTGATGGTCAATTAGCCCCAGCATTGGGATGTCCCCAGGATGGGGTGGTGGTGCTCTCACTCATGCCCAGTCTGCCTTTGCGTCATTAGCAGAGCAGCTGGTCATGAGCTCACAAGTCTTCTGGGTGCCACTGAACCCTCATTTCAGTGTCCAGGGTTGTCCCCACGGGCAGACTACTACTGGTCACACAAAAGATTGGGAATCTTTCTATCTGAATTTTGATCATTATTCTCTAGAGTTTCATGTCCTTCCATCAGGCCTTTGTCAAAATCCTTGATTTAAAGCTATCCATGAGGGCCTCCATGGTGGCCTAGGGGATAAGTATCAGCACTATCACCACAAAGGCCTGAGTTCAATCCCCAGCCAGGGAACTACCCACATGGCGCAGCAGACCTCTCCTGATTCACCCACTACTCCTCTCAGCGGTGTATTTCAGTCAGTCTGCCTGTTCTGCTCCCCACTCTGTCTTTGGTGAATCCTCTCACCCCCCACCACACACACCTCTGGCCTGTACCCCAGTTCTTGTATGCATAAATAAATAAATCTTTGAAAAAAAATAGAATAAGGAAAACAATACAGTACCACCTTATGAGTTTGTTGTGAGGATAAAATGGCATAACAATTTTAAAAGACACAGTTACTGTCACACAGACAGTACTTATCATGGGGCATCTGGCACTATTTTTTTTAATTTATTTATTTTCTTACATCGTCATTAATTTTTGAACATTATTAATGTGACTTATCACTATCTAAAGAGACTTCCCTATTCTCCCTCCCCTTTGCTCCTCTCTCTTGCTTCTCTAAAACCTAGTTTCTTTTCAATTCCGGTTTCCTTATCCCTGCTTCCACCCACCCGGCAGCTCCCCCTCCAGGACCCTAATCTCTTCTTCTGGGACTGCAAGTTCTCCAGCCCCACTTCTCCTAGGTACTTATCTCCCACACTATTGTCTCCTCTCAATACCCACATTAGCATAAATGTTATTATCTTTCAAATCCAATTAATTTCAATTACTGTGGTCATAGACTGATTGCTTGTGCTCTCAATTCATGGATGATTCTAAGGAAGTAAGGGTTGCCTCTCCCTTCTCCAATTTATAGGACTGAGGACCAAGGAATACAAATCGATGGTCAGAGACAGTCCACTTCAAACCCCATTTACCAGTCACCCCAAATTTCTCAAGGTGCAGATTTTTTTCGAGAGCAAAGACTGTGAAATAACAGAAACCCTATTTAAGTGAGGTGAGGCAGTCAAAAGAGAGGCTATGCATGCACAGCCCAGCAGGCCTTGCATCTCGGCTGCAGCTATCTGTTGTAACAGAGACCACTCCAGAAAGAGGGAGGTGCCATGTTCCCAACTCACCAAACTACAGGTGGCACCGAGCAGCCAGGTGAAGTTACATAACTGGGAAGGTGGTGGGAGAAGGGCTTGCTTGCTTCTCAACTTTGGACTTGCACCTGGGACGTGGGGGACTTGGAGGAGACATGTGGAGAAGAAACATGTAGAGATACTCAAAAGAGATATAAGTGAGAGACCCCTGGGGAGGCTGAAGTGGCAGCTGTTATCTTGATCTGTACTTGAGTTTGCTCCTTTTGTCCCAGACTTGCCTGGCCTCTTCTGCCCCTTACTATGGTTCCCCACCAGAAGGTGCCTTAGACTTGTGGCAATTTTCCAGGCCTCAGCTGCCCTACTTTGGGCCAGCGCTATTTGGCTAGTCATTTACCCTCAAGCTGATGGATAACTTTGGGTGTTTTACAGAGTATTCTTTCTTCTTCTCTCTCTATACACCTTTATCCTATTAAAGTTCTTTCATATTAAGAGTCTCCTTTGTCTGTGTATGCATGGATGGCCAAACCTCTTTAGAGCTTGCAAGCTTGGAAGTCCTGGGGTACCCTTCAGTCTTCCCTCTAACACTGTGTCTCCCCCTGACACACATACTTTGCAAATTGCCTTTTTTTTTTTATCACATGAAATCTTTATTAGCCAGCACTTAAGACAACAAAAAAAAGTCACAAAATATAATCACCTTTCCCAGATAGATAGTGACTACAAGAAACAACAGTAGTCTTCTGCTTTTTATGGTACATTATTTTTTTTTTAAAGATTTATTTATTTATTTATACATGCACTGGGTACAGTCAAAAGGGCAGAAGGGTGAGAGAATTCACCAGAGCCAGAGCAGGGAGCAGAGCAGGCAGAAGGACCGAAGTACACTGCTGAGGGGAGCAGCGGGCATCAGGAGAGGTCTGCGCACCATGTAGGACCCTCCTCCGATGGCCGGGGAACAGCGGGGATCGAACCGGCGCTGCAGAGTCTGCGAGCAGCTTCGCAACCCAGCGCTCAACCACTGCACCACCGGGGAGGCCCTTTATGGTACATTCTTAATTACATCTTCATTATTTTTGGCTTATATATATTCTCTGACATATTAAATAATTTTAAATTGACTTTATTCAGAATATATAAAAGCTACAGTAAATCAGAAGCAAGATTTCCCACCATAATTAATAAAGTGGTAGATCATGTACATACTGCTTTTTCCCATTTTAAACACAGTTGTTTATTCACTGCTTTTATGGCTACTGTTGTTTTTATTTTATTTTTTAATTTAAATTTTATTTTTATATTCCCCATACAATTGCAACCCCCTTATTTTGACCCCAATCCCTCCTTTCCCCGCCCCCCACCCCCAATAGAGTGTCTCTGGTTCATAGTTGTTTGTTGATTTTGATATTTTCTTTCTTATGGTTATTCTTTTTCCTCATCCCTTATTTAAGTTTTCTAAATTCCTGCTATGAGTGAGACCATCCGGTATTTTTCTTTTTCTTTCTGGCTTATTTCGCTGAGCATGATCCCGTCCAGTGCCATCCATGTTGCTGCAAATTGCATGTGTTTATCTTTTTTGAATGCTGAGTAATATTCCATGGTGTATATGTCCCACATCTTCTTGATCCAGGCATCTATTTTTGGGCATTTGGGTTGTTTCCAAAGCTTAGCTATTGTAAATAGTGCTGCTATAAACATAGGGGTGCAGGTGCTCTTTGGAATTGATGTTTCTGTGTCTTTTGGGTAAATACCTATGAGTGGAATTGCCCTTTATTGTTTCTGAATAAACCCATTTTATTGGTGAAATAACTGATTGCTTTTTTTAACTTGAGGTCAATGACACTTTTATGATATTGCCTGATTTTAACTGGTCTTATTTGTGTAGCTATGTTGAGTAGCCCAAGGTCTCTGAGGCTGAACCCTACAGCCAGCATGGCCTCCAGGCTGGGCACAAACTGCACTGCTTTCCTTGCCACAACTGGGGGGGATGAACTCAACCCCCTGACATCCCAACACTGTCCAAGCCAGAAGGGATGAGGCCTGAGCAGAGCTGTGGTCTCCACTCATGTCCCAAGAGGGGAAGGTGCTGGGACAAGAGCAGAGTTGATCAACGACTTTGGAGCCTTTCAAAGGGAGTTTGGGATGCTTATGGACTCAGTATATCACTGCCCCAACAGTAGGACGGGATGGGGGGTGACCTCAGCAGAGGCTAACATGTGCCACACCCAGCTGGCTCCTGCATCTGCAGTTCCACTTCACACCACCAACAGGTAACTGGACTTCCCCCTCTACCCTGCTACATCTCCCTCTCCTTACCCTTTTGGGATGTGTGTGTGTGTGTGTGTGTGTGTGTAATATGTAATGTGTATATAGCATACATACATAACCATAGATATAAATATGTATATGTATACACACACACACACACACATATATTTTTTCTATAACAAAAGCCCTTTGTTTGCACTTGTGATAGTGGATGTTTATACCCAAAACTGGTAAAAGAAGTTCCTCTGACCTGGTGCCATTTTTAGACCTTTTGCCCAGTCATAGACATTGCAAACAAATAACAAAATGGGCAGCAAGAGAGCTCCTAGATGGTGATCTGGAAACATGTATAAACAAAAGAAGAAATAATCAAGTACTGATTGTGCATGCACTTCCACTATTTGATCCTAAATTGCAATTTTAGCCAACATATTCATGATCAAATCATCCAACTTGATTAACCCTAACCCTGATTTACTTCATGAATCCATCAGTGACCATCCACCATGCACCCACCATGTGACAGACACCCCAGCTATGGAGCTCCTGCAGGGAGAAGACAGATCAAACCTCTCAAGTTTCTACCTGGTGGAGGACATGAGTGGTATACTAGATATTTGGCTTTTACTGTGAATGATCAATATCTGTTTCCTCTCAACAACATGAATAACTGATAAGATTCTGTAGAATAACAACCTTGCGAGTGTAGGAAAAGTCCATCTATCCAGATAGGCACTCAGGCCCAAGGAGGCCTAAGCCAGTATCCTGCCCACAGACTGCCACCTACTAGCTCAGCTACCATCTCTAGTTCTGAGTTTCTAAATATGTAAGATGTGTTTGGTCTCTCTACATGTGTTATAAACATATCAGGTGGCTAAAGCCTTCTAAAAGAGCCAAAGGGGTTAAAACCTGTAAAATGTGACTCTAAGATTCAACTCCTAAAGCAAGAGAAGTGGATGGTTTTTGTTGTTGTTGTTGTTGTTTTAAGATTTATTTATTTATTTATACAAGCACTGGGTACAGTCAGAAGCGCGGGAGGGTGAGAGAATTCACCAGAGCCAGAGCGGGGAGCAGAGCAGGCAGAAGGACCAAAGTACACTGCTGAGGGGAGCAGCGGGCAGCAGGAGAGGTCTGCGGGCCATATGGGATCCTCGCCCAGCGGCAGGGGATCGAACCAGTGCTGCAATAGGCTGCAGGCAGCTTCGCAACCCAGCACTCAACTGCTGCGCCACCAGGGAGGCCCCAGAGAAGTGGAAGTTTTTAATCAAGCAGCCACACTGCCCCCAGGGCCAGTGGTTCAGGACACAGGGTCCAGCACACTTGACTTCCTGCCCCTCCCTGGGCTGACCTGGCCATGGCTAGGGAAAGACCTGAGGCCAGAGCCTCAGGAGCTGGGTGGTGGGTGGTGGGAGGCACAGCATCTGATGTGAGGACACAACAGGAGAAAGCTCCACTGAGTCCAGACACATTTGTTTTTCCTCTCAGAGCTGTTCAGCAGCAGGGTGAACCCCATGTGCAGAGGGACAGGGGCTGTCAGAAAAACATTCAAGACTCTTCTCCTTCTCCATCCTTTGAGTTGGTTCACTGTCTTCATTTTCACTTATTCCCTGATGTCCACACACCTCCTCATTTCCTTTGGTATTTCATTAAAGGCCAGCTATGTGCCCCCAATTAAATGCTTCTCCCTGAAAATTTAATTCCTAAAAATAGTGGGTCTCCCTGGTGGCGCAAGGGGTTACGCCAGCACTATCAAGCTCATGGCAGCCACTACAGCAAGAGTTCGATCCCCAGCCAGGGAGCTAACCCACATGGTTAGCTGCTCCCTTCAGCAGTGTATTTCAGTAGATCTAACTGTTCTGCTCCCCACTCTGTCTCTGGTGAATCCTTTCAACCCCCCACCCTGCACCTCTGACCTGCACCCCAGTTCTTGTATGCATAAATAAATAAAAATAAATCTTAAAAAAAAATCACCATTAGGTTCAATTCACCAATGGCCCATTTGTCGCATAGAGGTTGAAATCCTCAGCAGCACAAAATGCCATGGCTGGAATCTAACATGAGCAAACACTGTCATCGTGGGTCTCCTTGATAACAAATGAGGTCAAGTTGCTGGAGTGACTGAGTCCCACCTTCACTGTGCATCATGGTGTGTCTCTGTCAGCACAGGGAGAAATATTTTTCCCCTTATAGACCCCAAGGGGCTTCCCAGCCTTCAGGGGATAAAAATAAATGTTTCAGTCCCTGGACTATAGCTTCTCAAGGGAATTCCAGAAATAGAGAGACAGCAAGAAACCTCTCTCCATGATTTGGTATAGTCCAGTAAGTAGAGAACAATTCTTTCCTTTCTACCCCCAGACTTGTGTTAGCTCACTCCTCTTAGCAGCCAGCTCATCAGCATATAGAGTAATTTTGATAGAACCCCTATAATGCTTTCTCTCTAAAGAAGGATTTTAATACCCATCTGAGTGACATTTAATATGATAACAGTATGTAAGTTTGACAGGGAGCTGTTTTCCAAGAGTTAAAGTCCTAACAGTCCCACAGATCAGACTGACAATGGCTTCCCTGATCATTATTAAATTCCATGTGATTAGAAAATGGGCCACTGCTATTGATTTAAGCTCTTTGAGTTAAGCTAAGCTTTAGAGGCCTTTCACAAGGCACAAAAAAAGGTATTTGATATTGTATTTTACCTTCCCAATTAAAGCACTTTTCAGAGTACAAACAGCAGACAGCAAGGCATTAGGCCTGGGCTGCAGGAAGAGAGGTAGGAAGCCTGTGTGCAGAGACAGAGCACCAAGCTAGGAACTTGCCACTGCAGACTCCAGAGTATGGATGCCACCATGAGGGTGAGCATTCCCCAAAGCATGGTGCTTCCTAGTCCCAAAGGTACTGGGGCCAAGGACATGCTGGATTCAATCTCAAAACGAGAGACAGGGAGGCAATGCATCCTAGAATTTCCAGTGCAATTTCAATTTTCCAAGATTTGTCCTGTGGCCCCCTCAGTGATCGTTGTCAAGCTGTGTGTACAAATTTTGCATCAAGAAATTATCACCAAATCTCTAAAGGTTAACGATTCAGGTTACCTTTACAGGTTAATAAGTGGGAAAGAATAGAGGCAATTGTGTTTCTATTATGATCTAAAGCTTTAGAGAAAACAGAATCCCAAGAGGAAAATCTTGAGCAATTGCAGGGTATTAAGTGCTTTGTGTCTTTCGGAGGGAAAGGCACTCGAGGTTGCAGGTGCGCCTGCAGAGCCTGCTCATTGCCCAGACAATATGAAGCTTGAGTGGCTGTGTTTGGGCCCCTGAGCATTCTTCCTCCATCTCCCCTAATCCCTAACAGCCCCAGGAGTGCCTTTCTGAAGCCAGTGTGACCTCTCCCACTCAGAGGGCTTGGTGCCTGGTCGCCTTTGATTTCCTGTCCACAAACTCAGCCTGCAATCAGGAGACTTGTGATATGCAATCTGCCCATGTGTTTCTACCTCTTTTTATTTTTATTTTTTGCCACAATTCACAGTAAGAAAGAGACTTTTATACCATAAGCCACCCCATGGCATACTCAAATGTGAAACCAAAGTTTCACCAAATAATACTTTACATGTCAGGTGCATCCTCATGCCACAGTCCTCCCAGCTGCGACACGCTAGCGGGTCTCCTCCCACAAAGTGGAAATTTATAGAGAAATTCAAATGCTCATTTATTAATTGATTTAACAAATATGCTGAGAACATAGGGTGTGGGCCCATTTCTGTGTTAGGTGTTCGTGGGGATAAAGAGGAATATGGGAGTTTCTCCCCTCAAGCAGCTTACAATCTGTTACTGAACTGCAGGAAACATAAAGAACAAGAGCTTTGTGCTCAGATGCAAATTAAGTCTGTTGTGTAGGTATGGCAAGGAGGGAAAGGGAGAGAGGAGAGATGAGCACTGAAGAGGTTTGGGAAAATATCTGGAAATCCTTTTAACTTTAAGGGAGGGGTTGTAGCCCCTGCACCTCCGTGTGTCCTCTAGGTGCTTGCACATCGTGGGCTTCAAATAATTGTCAGTTGAGTGACTGTGTGGTTAATGTTAGAACTGTTACTAAATCCAGTAGCTACTGCTTATTGAGCTAAGGGAAGAATAAGCTATATAATAAAGGAGTGAGGATCTGGCTAATATGTGCAGGGGAGGTAGAAGTGTGCGTGTCTTCCAAGGGTTGTAGATCAAGAGGTGTAATAACATTGGATAAATGAGTGTCTCAGGATATAAATGTTTTAAAATTCCCTCATGAAACAGAACGTAATTCCTGGCAAGAGTCCTAGGGAAAAGGGCTCATACACTGCCAGACTGAAGTTTGGAGGGTTAGAAAAAGCCCATTTCCACTCAAAATAGATATTCCAGAACTTTCCTGGAAGATGATGGAGAAAGGACTCACAGGGCTCAGAAAAGTGGGCATGATAGGATGGATACAGGCAGAAAACCCAATAGTTAACTCTTCCATAGGAGACTGGGAGGACTCTCCACTTACCAAAATGATCAAGAATAAGTTGATAGGGGAACACCAGCATCAAGATGCTCACTAGAAGGATATGCCGGAGTAGGATATGCTGTTACAAAACTGGGACCCCTGATAGCTATAGGAATGCTGGGATCTCAAAGATCAGATAGATCATGTTGGAGGACAGCAAACTATCACCAATTTAACCAAAGAGTAGGCCCAATTGCAACGACTGTGCCAGCTGCAATGCCTTTGTTAGAGCAGATACAGGCTCCAGCACATGACATGTAGATGTGACTCCGCAAATGTATCTTCTCCCTCTCTTTCTCAAGGAGGATCCAAAGCAGCACACATTCAAAAATAACAGTATGCATTTATCGTTTTACCCCAGGGCTTTATTAATTCATCTTCCCTCTGTCATAACACAATCCAAAGAGACCTGAACCATCTGTACATTCCACATTATCAAACTGATCTACTCTATTGGTGACATCATGCTAATTAGATCAGGTAAGCAAAAAGAAGCAGATATGTTGGAGGGGTTAGTAAATCACATGTACTCCAGGGCATGTAAATAAACTCTGTAAAGATTCAGGAGCTTTTCAAAGCAATGAAGTTTTTAGTTCCTAATGATCTGGGGCATAGAAGACTATCTCCCCAAATAAATAGCAAAATCAACTCCCACTACTAAGAAAGGAACAAAATGTTAGTCTCTAAGAAAGGGCTTCCTTGGGTACTGGAATTGCAACACATTCTACACTTGAAAAGTTAATCTGATTTGTTTACCAGGTGACATCAAAGGCTTCCAGCTTCATGTGATACCTAGAAAGGGCTCTGTAAGCAGGTGCAGGTTGGGCACACCCAGTCTTATCCCTTGGCCATACAACCTGGTAAAGTTTTCTGTGTTTCAAAAAGACATTGAGCAACACTGATGGCAAGTCCCAAGAAGAATTACAATGTGAGCCTTAGGGTTTTGGAGCAAGGCCATGCCATCTGCCAACAGACAATATTCCATCTGAAAGGCAAGCCTTGGTTTGCCAAGAGGTGCTAGTAAAGACGGACTTTGTGAGCATGGACATCAAGTAGCCGTGTTGCCAGAGATGTCTATCACCAGCTGAGTCCTGTCATACCAACCACGTCATAAGCTTCCACCAACCAACATTAATCCTGGAAGATTATATCCTGGAAGAGGAATGTCTGGCAGTTGGCAGACTACAGCACCTGTGGTTCACAGGTTAATTACATGAGCAGGTAATCTCAATTCCCATTCATCTACCATTATTACACCAGGGTAGTGTCCTCTCCTGTAGATCACACCTATTACTGGGGGTGGAAGATCAGGGAGGGCTCTTTGCAAAGTTTATGTCTCATAAAAGAAAGAAACATCAATCCATAGAGATTCTGCATATTTTTCTAGAAACAAACTAGCTTTATGCTCACTTTGAGAAGGTTCTTGACTTCCCACCAATGCTTCTGTGGAAATGTAGCTACAGCTTCCACCAACCAATAGGCAGATAGAACCAATAGAAAGCACACAGATATATGAGATTTATTTCAGCAACCAACTGACATGCTTATGGCATCCAAGAAGTTCCACTATTTGCACTCTGCAATCTGAGAGCCAGACACACTGGTGTGTAATCAGCTGGAGTCTAAAGACCCACGAGCCAGAAGACCAAGAGCAGAAGAAGATGAATATCCCAGATCAAACAGTGAGAGATCCCTGCTTCCTTCTCCAAGGCCACCTCCAAGGCCACCTCCATGTGCAAGGGCGCCTGCTCAGTCCACTGGTCGTAGAGAAAGCCACACAGATACACCCAGAGATAATATTTTACCTCATATCTCAGCATCCCTTAGCACAGAGAAGCTAACACATCAAATTAGTCCTCACAAGATCTAACTTTCCTTCAGGTTGATCTTATACATGGCCTGGACCAGCAGAACACCTGGAGGCTTCTGGTGCCCCAAAGTGAGACCTGCAGGCGCTGGCAGAACCCCCCTGGCAGCTGGGACAGCACATCTCTGCCTGCCCCCAAAGAAGCTGCTCCCTGCTCTCTCGTGCCATGACAGACATGTGGTCATCACGTCAGCAGTCCATGACCCCAACTGGTCAAACACTTATGTTATATGTGTACTGTGAAAAATCTGGCAACCTATACATGATGGGCAAATCTAGTTACAGAGGGGATTTCACTTGGACCAAGTCTCTAACTGATTTTCATTTTACAACATAATGTGTGCTTTTAAAGCCCAATGATAATAGTAGTAATAATAAAGATATTTTTATTTGAAGAAAATATACAGAGATGAAGGAACCGGAAGACAAAGTTCTATATTTTAGCACCACCCTGCACGGTGTTTTCCAAGAGGCAGCGGGGAGTCTGACCAGCAAATGCAGTCGAAACTGCCCCATCCTTCCCTGCTCACCCGGCTGCAATGATGGCAGGCAGTCACTCAGAAGCCCAAGATGTACAAAATCTTGGGGCTTGATGGAGCAGAGGCAAGGGGAGTCCTGGAGTATTAGAGCCACCGGGGGCTCTAAAGTCTGACCCCTGTCCTTCGGAAGCATGCCTTCTGTGCCCCAGGTGCCAGGGTCACACAGAGATCCCGGGCAACACCAGATCTAGAAACCCTGCTCTAGCAATCCCCAGTGCTCTCCTTGTCACCAACCACGCGCTCTCTCCTGCGCCTACGACTTGAACCTACATGTGCTCACTAAATCTCCCTCCGCAACCCTGCCTTCCAAAAAAGGAGGAGATGTAAAAAAAAGTAAGAGGAGAGGGCAGGGCAGGAGACCAAGAGAACCAAAGGAAAGCAAAGGAAAAAGGAAAGAAAGAGAAAAGGATCATCCTATCACTTAGGCAAAGCATGCAGGAAGGCAGCCTTCTCTGTGCCCCACGGCTCCTCTCTGAGATGCAAGCCGCCTTTCGTGACATTGTTTTTCCTCCAAGGCTATCTTTGACCTTCATCCAGGTGACCGCTAAGATGAACATCAGAAACAGGAGAAGGCAGAATATGAGTGTCTGTGCCCCGGCTCCTGCTTCTGATGGCTGACGAGGCAGCTCCCAGGGCGTGAGAGACAGGCTTAGAGCCCAGGGCACCCCCTGGGAGGAGGGAGGTGATGCCTCTTGCTTGAGCTGAGCTCACTTTGCCAGGAAATAGTTCTCTGTCTTTTCTTCCCCACCGTAAGCAATTTAGAAAGAGAAGGGACGAGTCCTCATGGAGTGTGGCGCAGACACTCAGCACACGAGCACACGTGCACATTAATTTTTGCCGGCTGCTGCCTTTGTGTTTTGGAACAAGTCACACTCCTTTGTGTAATTGCTTGATGAAACATTCTCATCCATGCTGTCAACACAAATTATACAGTTAAATAACAAGCACCACCTCACCCTGCCGCCTCACACAGGAGAAAGCATTGGACTAGCCCCGGATGTGGGCTTCCAGGAACAGCACCCACGTCCTCCGCCCTCGTGCCTGTCCTCCTGCCCACCCCAGTCTCCCAACCTCGCCATGGCTGTCCATCTGCCAAGGACAGTTGCTAGGAGACAGATAGCTGGACTAGTCCATTCATTGCCTGTCCACTGGGGGGTGGGGACCAGTACAGGGAGGGTCAGGAAACAGAACATGGGGCCTCAAAGGCCATCAGGTTCTCAGGAGGGGGTTTCACGAGAGTGAGGCTCTTACCCACAGAGAAGACGACCCTCACTTCCAGAGCGGAAAAGCCATTCTCTGATGGTTTTGCTCAGACTTTGTTTAAAGTAGCAGAATGTACAGCATATATCCTACTCCCAACACACACCTGCACACTTTTCTACAAACACCCCTACACACACCTTTAGATACACTTGTATACACACCCTTATATACACCTACAAGCACACATAACCACACACATACCCATACATACATACAACCACCCATATACACAACCTCCATACACACACAACCTCTATACACACACACTCTCCTACATACACAAACACATTTTTCATGTTAATAATTATTAAATGAAAGCACATTTACATGCCCCTGGAAGAAGGAAGGAGCATGCTATGATCTGAATGGTTATGTCCTCCAAAATTCATATTGAAATGTTGACCTCCAAAGATGGTCGTATTAGGAGATGGGGCTTTTTGAGTTAATTAATCAGTAATGGTTTTGAGTGACCTTATAAACAGAAACCCCAGAAAGCTCCCTAACTCCTATGACTAAGTGAAGAGGCAGCTGGAGAGCCATCCATGAGGCAGGAAAATAGCCTCATGGGAACTGCTGACACCATGACCTTGGACAGCCCGTCTTCCATAAATTGAGAGAAATAAGGTTCTGTTCTTAGCCACCATGCCATGGTGTTTATCCTGAATGGACGCAGACAGCATACTAGTCAACTGTAGATGCCAGACTGGGTGGCTTAAACAACAGAAATTTATTTTCTCACAGTTCTGGAAGCCAGAAGTTTGAGATCAAGGTGTCAGCAGGGTTGGTGTCTGCCCAGGGCTTTCCCCTTGGCACACAGATGGCCACCTTCTCACCTTGTCCGCACATGGCACGTCCTTGGCCACCTTATCACCTTGTCCCTACATGGCATGCCCTGGGTAGAGGATGTGGAAAGAGAGAGAAATTGTTCTTCCTCTCCTTATAAGGCCACCATCCAATGGGATTGGCGTCCCACCCATATGATCTCATTTAACTTTTAATTATTTCCTAAAAGCCCTGTCTCCAGATACAATCCCACTGGAAGTTAAGGTTTCAACATGTGACTCTGGAGGGAGGTAGGAGGGGGTGGGACACAATTCAGCCCACAGCAGTGGAAAGCTTCTTCCTAGACAGTACCAGCATTATATTCTGGCCAAGTGAAAAATCTATATCACAGTCGTATGTTTTATAGCTTAAAATTTATGACATTAGGACTCTTTATATTTTTATTGAGACATAATTGATATATAACATTACATTAGCTTCAGGTGTACAACATCGTGATTTGATATTTATACATTTTGTGAAATGATCACAATAAACCTAGTTAACATCTATGACCACATACAGATACAAAATTTTATTCTTGTGAAGAGAACTTTTAAGATCTACTCTCTCAGCAACTTTAAAATATATGATGCAATAATTTTAACTATAATCACCAAATTGTAGATTACATACCAAGACTTATTTATTTTATAAGTAGAAGTTTGTACCTTTAATCACCTTTTCTCATTTGGTCCCCACACACCAGTATACCACACTGCTATTTTAACAAAGTCTGTGCTTCTGATAACCACATCTGTTCTCTGCATCTGTAAGTTCATATTTATTTGTTAGTTTATTTTTTTAATTCCACATATAAGTGATATCACATAATGTTTGTCTTTCTCTGTTTCACTTATTTTAGTTAGCAGACAGCATAATGACATCATGGACTATTGATATTATTGCACATAGAAAGATTTCCTTCCCAACACAATTGAAGAAACTGTCCTTTTCCACTGTATAAAGTCACTACTTTACCATAAATTAGTTGATCATATAAAAGTCGGTTTATTTCTGGGCTCTCTATTCTGTTTCATTGATCTATGTGATTGTTTTTATGTCAATAAAATACTGTTTTGATTACCATATTTTTATGATAGAGTTTGAAATCAGGGAATTGATGACTCTAACTTTTTTCTTCTTTCTCAAGATTGCTTTTACTAATCAGGGTCAATCCTAAAAAATTCTGAGCTGGTTGTTCTATTTCTGTGAAAAATTCCACTGGAATGTTGATAGGGATTGCTTTGAATATGCATGTTCCTTGAGTGGGCAGTGATATCTCACTATGGTTTTGATAAGTGATGATAAACATTTTTTCATGTCTGTTGGTCATCTGTATGTGTTCTTTGGTGAAATACCTATTTAGTTCTTCTGCCCATGTTTGATTGGGTTATTTGTTTTATGTTGAGTTGTATAGGATAGCTCCTCGATCTCAGTCCCTTGTCAGATATATTACCTGAACATACTGTTTCCCCTTCAGTAAGGTGTCTCTACATTTTGGTTACTGTCTCTTTTACAAAACAGAAGTTTTTTAGTTTGATGTAGTTGTTGATATTTTTCTTCATTTCCCTTACTGCTTGAGATGAGATCTCAAAGTTGTTTCTGAAGTTTCTGTCATGGAATGTTTGTCCTATGTTTTATTCTATATGTTTTATGATTTCAGGTCTTAGATCTAAGTCTTTTACCCATTTTGAATTTCAAAAATCCTGTTTTTTTAAAAACCTCCATCATTCTTCACATTATTTATTATTATGAACACTTTTTTTTAGACATCTGTTTAATTTAAAAAAATCAGTTTAGTGGTATTTACAAAGAACAGTAGATATAGTGGCTATATGGATAGCATATAAAATTTTGGGGTGTTTTTGGAAGGAACAGAACATCCAGGTCTCCCATCCAGGTTAATCTCTTCACAACACACAGAATTTTTGTGTCAAATTGACCATTTAAGACCTTATGTAGCTTCCAAACCTTACTGTTTTTTGGAACACTATTCAAAATGTCTTATACAGTATACTATGCACATAAACTTAGAAATGTGTATTTTAGTTTCTGAGTGACTCACCGTTAGCAGCACAGAGAACCACAAATGTTGTCTTTCATTTGTCAACAACCACAAGCAAGATAGACTGGTGACACTGACTGACCTATCTACTCCTGCACTGGTCCCTGGGACCGTCTGCCTTAACCTCAGGTCTGCACTGCGGAGTTTTCTGCTCCTGCTTTCTGATGGATCCCAGTGGTTTATTTGAATGCTGTAAGGTCTGTAAACTGATGATAAGCTTTCATTCTCACAAAAGACATATAATACTTTTTCCCATTTTCCTGATTCCTCAACTGACTTTTCTTAGAACTCAGGATTCAAGAAAACTTAAAGTTCCCTGAGAAATGCCAAAAAGTATTTTCCACCTGAAAACATGAGGTGGAAGTGTGACCTTCCTATCCACAGTCTCTACTCTGTGGGGGCTTATGGCTGGACCAGGGGACTAAGGCCACACCCTGGACACAGGAGGTGGCAGAAGTTCACGGGTTTCTTCATTCAACTGGGAAATTCTGAGGCAGAAAGATGGAGGACATAAAGCTGAAGCAAGAGATGTGAGCTGGAGCACTCAGCCTGAGCAACTGCATCAGGCTCAAGAACTTAGACTTGTTATGAATGCAACAGACAGCAGGGATGGGGTGTGGTGTGGGACCAGTTCCTTTTACATAGGAGAATGCCTACAGGACGGTAATTGGTGTGTAGCAGTGAAGAGACATCTTGAGATCTTGGCAGAAACTAATCTAAAAAGGGCTGGAGACTTGCACCTAGCAAGTGCATTGTACATAGTAGGCATTCAGTAAATACTGGTTGAGTGAGTGCATAAAAGAAACATACAGGAAGTCATTCCTTTCTGGTTGGATACAGAAAACAAAGAAGAAGGTGTAGACTTCCTACTGTCCTGAAAACTCTGAGCCCCCTGAAGTTGTTCTTTCTCATTTTAAGAGTCTACTGTTTCCTGCTCTTCCCTCTTCACCCTCCTAGACCAGGAGATGGGAGGCCTGCACATCACTGGAGAGGACACTCATAGCTGATGGCCAAACGCCAGAGACACAGGAGCCTGCAGGTGAGAGTCAGCACCTTTTGCTTCAGGCAGCTCTGAACTGGCTTAACAGATACCTCCTGCAGCCAGAGACTGCCCCTCCTGCTGTGAAAGCCCTTGACAGCAGCAGATTAGAGAGGAAAGGGGAAGCTCTCTCTGGGCACTAGAAGGTCACTGACACCTGCAAACTACAGATCTTTCCTCATGTATGCACAGCACAGGATTTTCAGACCCCAGGTATTTTCTTCTTGCCATGAGAAGGAACTGAAAAAGACTAGGCTCAGTCTGATTTTTATGTATGTTTTCCTATGTATCAGTGGTGCTGCTGCTGCCTATGTTTGCTGCTACTGCTATCACTACTCACTGCACAGATTGTAGATTTGCTCAGCGAGCTCAGGGAAACCCTTGGATTGTAAGCTAAGCAATCAATGGTGTTTTGAATCATTTCCTATTGATGACATGCTAATATATGTAGAGAAATCAAAAGATTCTACAAAAAAAAAAAACAACCCTAGAAATTATAAGTGAATAGGTTAAAGTGGTAGGATACAAAATCAATACACCAAACCCAGTCATATTTCTATATGCAAACAATGTATTAGAGAAAGGGAAAGAAAACATACAGTTCCATCTATAATCACACCAAAAAAAAAAAAAAAGAAATACCTGGGAATAAACAAAGGAGTTGAAGGAACTATGTATTAGAAACTATAAAATTCTGTTAAGGAAAATAAAAGAAGACACAAAGAAATGGAAGTATGCCTCATGCTCATCAGTAGGAAGAATAAACAATATCAAAATGACCATATCACCCAAGCTATTTACAGCTTTAATGCAATACCTATCAAAATACCAATGACATTTTTTAGGGAAATAGAACAATTATCAAAATTTTATGGAATCATAAAAGACCCCAAATAACTAAAACAATCTTGAGAGAAGAGAAGGAAAATAGAGGCATCACACTTCCTGACTCCAAACTATATTACACAGCAACAGTAATCAAAACAGTATATGTGACACTAAAACAAAAAACACACTAATGTAATGGACTAGAAAGCCCAGAGACAAATTCATATAAATATTAACAGCCATTCTTCAACAAAGAAACTATGGTCATACAATGGAGAAAAGATAGACTGTTTGGAATGGTGCTGGGAAATATGGATGGATACTAGTTAAAAAAAAACAAAAAAACCAAGACCCATACTTAATTCCATATTCAAAGCAGATTACAGATTTGGACATACAAATTTGGAAACAATAAAGTACTTGAAAGAAAATATAGAGGACACACTACAGGACATCTACCACAAAGATATAGTTGGGAATACAACAGCAAAGGAAACAAAAGCAAAAACAAACAAATGGGTCTATATCAAACTTAAGAGATACTGTACCTCAAAAGAAACCATCACAAAAACAAAAAGGCAACCTATAGAATGGGGAAAAATATCTGCATACTATACATTTGACAAGGGATTTACAAAGCGCTTACATAATCTAATAACAAAGAAACAAATGATCCAATTAAAAAATTGGCAAAGAGGGGGGCGGAGCAACATGGCGGCGAGGAGACGCTGCGAGTAAGATCTCCCATTAAAAAAAGTGAATAGGGAGGAAAAGCGGCAGGTCCCAGTGAGAACTGGGACACGGAAGATAAACGGGTGACGCCAGCGAACTGCCCGAAGAAGAAAGTGGCCATAAAAGAGGACTAGAAGGGAGGGAAGCGCAGAACCCTGCTCCCCTCCCCCGCCCACAGAGGCGGCACTCTCCGACCCGCAGAGAGGAGGAAACAACAAACCAAAACAACCAACAAGAACAAACGACGCAGCAAGCGGGACTGTGAGCGGAAAGGAACTATTGCAGCCACCACACCCCGTGAACGGGAGCTGAGGCGAACCCTGCAGGATCCGCCGCAGCGGTGAGCGAACGGCTCCGGGCGCCATTAGAGAAGAACAAAGACCCCGGGAGACACGCACACAGCCCGGGCTGCCGGTAAGCTGGCGCGGAAACGCGGCGCGCCTGGCGCGCTTGAAAAGCAAGTGCAGACCTGGATCGCGGCTGCCCAGGTCCCCGCGCCTGCGACCTAGGCTTGCGGGGAGACGACCTAGGCTTGCGGGGAGACGCACGGAGGTCCTCACTGAGGTGAAGGTCCCTCCCTGAGTAAGCAGGAACCAGGCGCCCAGGCACGGGAGCCGGGTGCAAAAGGCGCCATTCCCGCGCCACTGAACTGGGCTACAGCCCGCGTCCTGGAACTGAGGGCTTTGAACTGAGACCCGGGGCACGAAAATTCGGGGCGTGGGTTCTCCACGACGGTGGGGCACAAGGCAGACACAGCACCCCAAAGCTGTTGAGGTGTACCCTACCATTCCCGCTCTGTTCTCTGTCCCACGGGGTGGGGGGAGGCGAAAAACAGCCCCCCAAGGACAATAGGAGAGATCTCTGGCGCCACCTAGCGACCAGGAAAAAAAAAGTCACTAACACCCTATAAAACAGGACATCTCTTAAGTCTGCTTGAAAAGGGCAGAAGGTTTCTGGAGGACCCAGTGGCCAGCCGGGAAGTTATTCCACGCCAGGCCCCTTCCGACCAGCAGTCTGAGCCCACAGAGGGAGCAGGCACCCACGTCCGGGGCAGACCGGGTGCGCAGAAGAGTGTGCCTGAAACCGGAGGCGCAGGGACTGCATCCCGCTTCGCCATTTGAGAACAGGGACATTTCTTCAGTAAAAACTGCCTAAAACCAGCAGAAAGCTCCCCCAGAAGACAGAGATGGCTCCTGGAAGAGCCAGAGGGGAGCGGAGAAGTTCACCCAAGATGTCAGTCAGTCCGAGCAACACAGTGTCCCAACGCATACGACAAATTAGAAAACAGACAGTAGGGAGTAGAAGAACCACACGCAACCTAAAAACTCCTCAGGAAAGAAGCACACCACAAAAAGAAAACCACTCCCCAGATTGCAACGACAGCAACTTGGAAGAACTTCTGAGCCTTCCAGAAAGAGAATTTAAAATTGCCATGATTAAAAAAGTGATAGATCAGAAGAAGGAAATTGAGTCCCTAAAGAGGGAAGTAAGAGAAATGCAGGAGATCAAAGAATTAATGGAGGAACTAAAGAACTCTGGGAAAAGCAATGAAAGCAGAATAGATGAAATGGAAGAACGAATAAGTAATCTTGAAGACACAGAAATAAAAAGAACCAAAACAGAAAAGGAAAGAGAAGTACGAAGGAAAAAGAATGAAGAAAGACTTCGGGAACTATCTGACTCCATGAGGAAAGGAAATATAAGAGTTATAGGAATTCCAGAAGGAGAGGAAAGAGATGTAGGAACAGAGAAAATATTCATGGATATAATTGAAGAGAACTTCCCAAATGAGAAGAAGGAGCTGAAAATTGATATACAAGAAGCAAGAAGAACACCAAACTTCCACGACGAAAGGAAAAACACAGCAAGACACATAATAGTAAAGCTCCCAAGAATCCAGGACAAGGAAAAAATAATGAAGCTGACAAGAGGGAAGAAACAGATAACATTCAAAGGAAAACCAATCAGGCTGACATCAGACTTCTCTGAAGAAACACTACGGGCAAGGAGAGAGTGGAGGGACATAGTCAACAGACTCCAAGAAAACAGATGCCAACCAAGAATACTCTATCCCGCAAAGCTCTCTTTCCTCCATGAAGAAAGAATATGGACCTTCCCAGACAAAGAGAAACTCCGGAATTTCATTGCGACTAAACCCCCACTCCAAAAATACTACAAGGAATCCTAAAGCCAGAACCTCAGAGGGACGAATAACAACGAAAGAAGACCAAAAAAAAAAAAGTTATTAAAAGAATAAATAAATAAAATCAAAGGAAAGACAAACATAATGGCAAATACAGATGCTAACATATCAATATTAACTCTAAATGTAAATGGACTAAACTCTTCAATAAAAAGACACCGAGTTGCAGCCTGGATTAAGAAACAAAACCCAACCTTTTGCTGTCTCCAGGAAACACATTTAGCTACAAAAGATAAAAATAGGCTCAAAGTCAAAGGATGGAAAACAATCCTACAAGCAAATGGGCCAAAAAAGAAAGCAGGAACAGCTATACTTATATCAGATAAAACAGACTTCAAACTCAAAAAAATAAAAAGAGACCCCAATGGTCACTACATTATGATTAAGGGGACAATACTTCAAGAAGAAATAACACTCATTAACATATACTCACCAAACGAAAGAGCACCAAAATATATCAGACAACTGTTGTCCTCTCTGAAAACAGACATCAGAGAAAACACATATGTAGTGGGAGACTTCAACACACCACTATCAACAATGGATAGATCAACAAGACAAAAAATAAGTAAAGAAACTAAAGCTCTAAATAAGGACCTAGAGCATTTGGGCTTAACAGACATCTATAGAACACTAAACCCAAAAAAAACGGAGTACACATTTTTCTCAAGCGCACACGGATCATTCTCCAGGATCGATCACATACTGGGGCACAAGACAAACATCAACAGATACACCAAGATTGAAATCATACCAACCATCTTTTCTGACCACGAAGGCATCAAACTAGAAATAAATCATAAAAAGAAGGCAAGGAACTATCCTACCTCATGGAGATTAAAAGCCACACTACTGGAAGACCACTGGACTAACGAGGAGATCAAAGAAGAAATTAAAAAATTCTTTGAATTGAATGACAAGGAGGACACCAATATCCTAAATGTATGGGATGCAGCAAAAGCAGTAATAAGAGGAAAATATATAGCAATAGAAGCTCACATCAAAAAACAAGAAAGAACTCAAAGAAACAACCTAATCTCGAAGCTCAAAGATCTAGAAAAAGAACAACAAAAAAACCCCAGAACCAGTAGAAGAAAAGAAATAATAAAAACCAAAGCAGAAATAAATGAAATTGAAACTAAAAAAACAATCCAAAAGATCAATGAAACCAAGAGCTGGTTCTTTGAAAAAATAAATAAAATAGACAAACCCCTAGCCAGGCTCACAAAGGAAAAAAGGGAGAAAGCACAAATACACAGAATCATAAATGAAAGAGGAGAAATCACAACGGACACAGCAGAAATCAAAAGAATAATCAGTAACTACTATGAACAGTTATATAGAAACAAGTTCAACAATCTAGAGGAGATGGACAAATTCCTACAACTCTACAATCACCCAAAGCTAGATAAAGAAGAAATAGAACACCTAAACAGACCAATTACAAGCAGCGAAATTGAAATGGTAATTAAAAACCTCCCCAAAAACAAAAGCCCAGGACCTGATGGATTTACAAATGAATTCTACCAAACATTCAGAGACGAATTAGTGCCTATCCTTCACAAACTCTTCCAAAAAATTGAGAAGGAAGGGACAATACCAAACACGTTCTATGAAGCCAATATTACACTAATACCAAAACCGAATAAGGACAACACAAAAAAGGAAAACTATAGGCCAATCTCCCTAATGAACACTGATGCAAAAATCCTCAATAAAATTTTAGCTATCAGAATCCAACAATGTATCCATAAGATAATTCACCACGACCAAGTTGGATTCATTCCAGGGGCACAAGGATGGTTTAACATCCGAAAATCAATCAACGTTATCCAACACATCAACAAAAAGAAATATAAAAACCATATGATAATATCAATAGATGCTGAGAAAGCTTTCGACAAAGTGCAACACCCATTCATGATAAAAGCCCTTGAAATTCTTGGGATACAAGGAACATACCTCAACATCATAAAGGCCATCTATGACAAGCCAACAGCCAGTATCATTCTCAATGGTGAAAAGCTGAAAGCAATTCCATTAAGATCTGGAACAAGACAAGGATGTCCACTCTCACCACTGCTTTTCAATATAATACTGGAAGTCCTAGCCAGAGCAATAAGACAAGAGAAAGACATCCAAGGAATCCAAATAGGAAAAGAAGAAGTCAAACTATCACTATTTGCAGATGATATGATACTATACATAGAGAACCCCAAAATCTCCACAGAAAAACTAATTCAACTCATCAATCAATTCAGTAAAGTGGCAGGATACAAAATCAACACGCAAAAGTCAGTAGCCTTCCTATACACAAACAATAAATCTGAAGAAGAAGAAATCAAAAAAACCACCCCTTTTATTATCGAAACAAAAAAAATCAAATATTTGGGAATAAATCTAACAAAAGAGGTAAAGGACCTATACAAAGAAAACTATAAAACACTGTTAAAAGAAATAGAAGAAGACACAAAGAAATGGAAAGACATCCCCTGCTCATGGATTGGAAGAATAAACATTATTAAAATGGCCATCCTACCAAAAGCAATATACAGATTCAATGCTATTCCAATCAAAATCTCAATGGCATTCTTCAAAGAAATAGAACAATTATTGATGAAATTCATATGGAATCACCAAAAACCCCGAATAGCCAAAGCTCTACTGAAAAAAAAAGAAGGAAATGGAGGCATCACACTCCCAGACTTCAAACTATACTACAAAGCCATAATCATCAAAACTGCATGGTATTGGAACAAGAACAGACATACAGACCAATGGAATCGAATAGAAAATCCAGAAATAAACCCACAGATTTATGGTCAACTAATCTTTGACAAAGGAGCAAAGACTATGCATTGGAGCAAAGAAAGTTTGTTCAATAAATGGTGCTGGGAAAACTGGGTCGCTACATGCAAAAGAATGAAGCTTGACCACTACCTCACACCATACACAAAAATCAACTCAAAATGGATTAAAGAACTAGACATAAGACCTGAAACCATAAAATACATAGAAGGAAATATAGGCGAAACACTACGGGATTTGCACATCAAAGACATCTTTACAGACACATCACCCAAAGCAGTGATAGTGAAGAGAAAGATAAACAGCTGGGACTACATCAAATTAAAGAGCTTCTGCACAGCAAAAGAGACAATAACAAAAACAAAGAGAAACCCCACCAACTGGGAGAACATTTTTGCACCCAACACTAATGATAAAGGACTGATCACAAAAATCTGCAAAGAGCTGATGAGACTCAGCAACAACAAAGAAAATAATCCAGTCAAAAAATGGGCAGAAGAGCTAAAAAGAAACTTCTCTGAAGAGGAAATGAAAATGGCCAACAGACATATGAAAAAATGTTCAACATCACTTGTAATCAGGGAAATGCAAATCAAAACTACCATGAGATACCATCTCACACCAGTGAGAATGGCACATATTAAAAAAACTAGCAACAACAAATGTTGGCGAGGATGTGGAGAAAAAGGAACTCTTGTGCACTGTTGGTGGGAGTGCAAACTGGTCCAACCACTATGGAGAGCTGTGTGGAGATTTCTGGACCTACTAAACATAGAGCTTCCATATGATCCAGCAATTCCACTCCTAGGTATTTACCCAAAGGACACAGAAACATCAATTCCAAAGAGCACTTGCACTCCTATGTTTATAGCAGCACTGTTTACAATAGCTAAGCTTTGGAAACAACCCAAATGCCCAAAAATAGATGACTGGATCAAGAAGATGTGGTACATATATACCATGGAATATTACTCAGCATTCAAAAAAGATAAACACATGCAATTTGCAGCAACATGGATGGCACTGGAAGGGATCATGCTCAGCGAAATAAGCCAAAAAGAAAAAGAAAAATACCGGATGGTCTCACTCATAGCAGGAATCTAGAAAACTTAAATAAGGGACCAGGAAAATGATATAAGAAAGTGAAAATCAAAATCAACAAAAAAACTATGAACCAGAGACACTTTTTGGGGGGTGGGGGGCGGGAGGGGAAGGATTGGGGTCAGAATGGGGCGTTTGCAATTGTATGGGGGAATATAAAAATAAAATTTAATATTTAAAAAAAAAATAAATAAATAAATATAGCAGGACAAAAAAAAAAAAAAAAAAAAAATTGGCAAAGAAACTCAATAGCCATGTCTGTAAAAAAGATTTTCAGATGGCCTACAGAAATATATATAAAAATGTTTGACATCACTTATTATCAGAGGAATGCAAATTAAAACCACATTGCAATAGCATTTCACCACAGTGAGAATGGCCAGTATGAAAAACATATTTGACAAGTGTTGGTAAGGTTGTGATGAAAAAAACACTTTCATCCATTCACTGTTGGTTGGAATACAATTTGGTACAGCCCCTCTCGAAAATGGTAAGGAGATTTTTGAATAAAATAAAAATGGAAATGCCATATGACCCAGTAATACCTCTATTAGGTACTCATCCAAATAATATGAAAATTTTAATATGAAAAGATTTATCTAACCTATGTACATAGCAGCACTATTCACAATTGCCAAATAAAATACCTTCAAAAGGTGAACAGATAGAGAAATTATGAAATATAGACTCAGTGGAATATTACACAGCTGTGAAGAAAGATGAAATGGTGGCATTTCAGACAAAATGGATGGACCTCAAAGTGATTATGTCGAGTGAAATAAGTCAAAAGCAAAAGACAGATATGGTATGGTTTCACTCATCTGTGGAATATAAATACCAAAAAAGAAAAAAAAAAGACTATGCACAAAGAGTAGAAGGAGTAAAATTTGAACTTAGCAAAAAGAAGACAATTGTTACAAGAGGAATAGGGGAATGGGTGGAGGGGAGAGAAACGAGAGCAAATGGGGGTATGGTCACAGGTGGCTTGGTAGAGGAGAAAAAAAGAATGGAACCTACTGACATTACTGAATTCCCAGTATAAAATATTTGTAAGAGTGGCTTGAAGACAGGAGTGTTGACAGATTACCCAAGAAATATTTTGCTGTATTTGTTATTTTTTTAGTGGAATAAATGAGCTGAATGGATGCAATCATTGATTTTTACTGCATAAGTACAATTGCTTTCAAAGATATGATCTACATATACCTTAGAGAAGAAGATTCAAAAATTATTTGATAAAGTAAGACAGCACACAATACCTATTCTTATCTCATAATAAATAAATAAATAAATAAATAAGAAAAAAATCATTTTCTATTGAGATGCAGAAGGTATTCAATCAGCAAGCAGTGTTAAGTTTCTCTCTTGCACCCTCTATGGAGAATTTACTGAAGATGCTTAGGGTGTGGGCAAATCATCCCTCTCACCTATGGTCAACTGGAGTGCAAATTTGAGCAACTAGCTATGCAAAGCTACGGGGCAGAACCTGTCAAGTTGACAAAATCATAAACCCTTTGCCATGACTTTTCCATTTCTAGGAACTTACCCCAGAAATATACCCACAGAGATATAAAATGATATATTGCTACCTTTTTTTCACTGCAGCATTGTCTGAATAGCCAAAGCTGGGAACTACCCAAAATGTCCATCCAGAGAGGACTAGTTAAAATAAACAATGCTATTTCCAAACACTGGAATACAAAATTGTGGTGAAAAGGAACAATCAAACCCTCTGTGGACTCATGTGGAAGGATCTGCAAGCTGCGTAACCATTGTGTTGACTTCAAGCAACATTTGCTATCTCATTTTCCACAGGCAGGAATTGGGGAGCAACTGAGCTGGTGGTTCTGCCACAGAATCTCTCTCAAGGTTGTAGTCAAGTTGTGGACTCTGGCTGTGGTATCTCAAGATTGTCAAGGGAGGACATGTTCCCTAGTCTCATGCCGTCACTGCTGACAGGTCTCAGAAGATCAGCACAGAGTTATGGGGAGGACTCAATCCTTCAGCTCAGGGGCCTCTCCTAGGCTGTGTAAGCCAAAAGAGTTGCCTACCCCAGTGGAGTGATGACAGGAAGAAGGAACCCAAGACAGAAGGGGCAGTGAGTTTGTAACACAATCTTGGGGTGACTCCCATCACTTCTGCTGATTCCATTGCTAAAGCAAGTCTCTAAATCTACCTCATCCCCAAGGGGAGAAGAGTTTAGTTCAACTCTTAAGGAAATAAATATATAAATAAGAATTTTTGTGGCTATAGCTTTAAAATCACCACACAAGACAGATTCCAAAGTAAAAAAAAGAAAGAAAAAAGAAAAAAAAAATACAATGCAGTTTATAAGGCAGTTTACTACATATGTACAAGAGGAAAAAGAATAGTTATACGTATTTGATTGCACAGGCATAAAATATCTCTGGAGGGATACATAATAAACTATTAACATCAGTTACCTCCAGGAAGAACAACCTGGTAGCTTATAAACAGGACAGGAGGGAAACATTACCTGAGGTGTGTTCATCTACCTCTTGAAATTAGCACCATGAAAATATGAAGAAGCTATGATGGAAAAGCTTTGTTATTTCATTACTGTTTACTGAGCATCACGGGGTGAGGGCCTGGGGAGTGTCTATATCCTTACAGAATTTTCAGTCTGGCTGGATAAATGAGATTCCAGAACAGTTGAAACCTTTTGGGAAAAAATTTTGTCAAATAAGTTGAAGGTCAAGTATACAGCCCAGATAAAAGGTGGTAGGTGGGTGATTTGATCTTGGGAAACTCAGAAAGAAGAGGTGTTTCTGTGGGAGTCTGATGGAAAGTGCTGGATAAGGAAAAAGGGGGCAGTTCAATGGGGGAAGCATGAAAAGGGGATCAATATGAAAGTATGTGGGTAGGAGAGAGAGGGAGGGGCTTAAGGAATTCAGCTCAATCTATTTGGAAGTTTGTGTTCTAGTTCATTATTTTTACCTATTTCCTAATTCCTGGCTCCCTTGTTTTGAAGAGAAGGCTGTGGTTCTTCCTGATTCACCATGTGGAAATTAAGAGACATAAACACACGGCCTCTGCATGTCCCTGCTTTAGGGTAGTCATTCTGATGCTCGAGACAGAAATCCTTTGACTTCAGAACAGATCAAAAGGAAGCCTCAAAGAAGGGTTCAGAGGAATCTCATGGACCAATAGAGATGAGTCCAGTGACACAGACTTGGAACTAGAAATTGGCTCTGGCTCTGGCGCTCTCTCTCTCTCTCTCTCTCTCTCTCTCTCTTTCTCTCTCTCTCTCTCTCTCTCTCTCTCTCTCTCTCTCTCTCTCTCTCTCTCTCTCTCTCTCTCTCTCTCTCCCCCCCTTCTCTTAAGCTTCAAAGTCTCTTGGGTTTCCTCTCTCTACACATCTGTTCTATTTCCCCTCTGTTGCCTGTCTCCCCTGATTAGTCATAGCTTCTGCTCCCTATTGTTAAAGCTTAAATTGTGTCTCTCCCACCAAATCTATTTGCTGAAATCCTAATGCTCAGTAACCCAAAATGTGATCTTTTTGAAAATAGGATTATTATAGGTATAATTGGTTAAGATGAGATCATTATGGGTCTTACTCTTACTTTACTGTGTTCTTATAAAAAAGGGGGAAATTTGGTCACAGACACACACAAACAAGGAGGATGTAAGGTGAAAATGAAGGCAGAGATCGAGGTGATGCTTCTGCTAGTCAAGGATGTCAAAGATTGTCAGTAAACCCAGAAGAGAGAGGAAAATGATGGGGCAGATTCTCTGTGGATCCTCAGAAAGAACCAAATCTGCTCACACCTTAATCTTGCGCTTCTAGACTCCAAAGCACAGAAACAATAAATTTATACAAAGCCACTTGATTTGCAGTACATTTTTATGGCAGCCCTAGCAGACTAATCTTCCCTCATGTTGACTTGATCCTGGCCTTGGTTTTCCAGAGCAGACCTGCCCAGCAGACTGACCACAGCCCCTGAGTCTGTTAGCTCACGTCCCACAGAACAATCTGATTCCAGAACAAACTCACCTCACTAGCGACTCACCACCACTGAGTCTGGTCCTGTAGGCTGTGAGTATGACGGACCAGGGTCCTCTGCTCCCCAAGTCCATGCCCACTTCCAGGGCCATGGGAGTGAAACAGTTGCCAGAAAATGGATGGAACATCTAATACTGTAGCTCCATGTGCAGCATTCTCTGCCATTTAACTACCATGAGCCCCAGTTCCAGACTGAACAGGAAAGTATCCGGGAGTAACAGGGTGTTTACAGGGGCCTGCAGTGATGGGGTCCCTGGTTCATTGGAAAAAAATTCAAAAGCCTGTTGTGTGGTAGGTACCATGCTAGATACTGGAAATAGCAAGTTGGGGAAGACACTGTACTTTTCCGAAGACCCCACGGCCACATGAGGGAGATAGACAGCAAGAAGCATTCATTTTGCTGGGTGCTTTGCTCTGCATTCAGTGCTTCGGAGGCATTATGCAGTTTGAGCTCCTCAACAACTTGAAGGGAAAGACCTCCACCCCTCCTTTATAGATGGAGAAGCAGATCCCATGGACATGATGGAACTTGCCTGAGGTCACGCTCTGGTAGTTGGTGGATCTGGGACGTGAACCTGGTCCTGGATTCAGATATGTGAACACTTGACTTCAGAAAAAACTGGGACAAGCATGAATGGACTCTAGCTGGAAGGCGTGGGAACAGAGGCCCGGAAGAGCTGAGTGTGAGGTGGGCCTCAGCAACTGAGTGTGGACAATGCCTGAGGAGTGGCTGAGGGGGCTAGGCTGCAGAGGATGCAGGTAAAGAGCAGCCTCTGGCATCATTGGTGAGCAGGCAGCATGGCAGGCTCTCGTAGGGGAGGTGGGCAGGTCGTGGACAGAGGTCAGGGGCAAGAGACGTAGAAAGTCTCAAAGTCAGGCTGAGGGCTGTGGATTGAGCTTGGTATGTTTTGTTGTTTTGTTTTGTTTTTTGTTTTAGCATAATGGCATGCTCTGAGCCTATTTTAAGAAGATGCCTCTGGAAGCCCTGTGAAGATGGGACATAAAGAAGTTAGCGATGAGATTCAGGAGAATGCTGAGACAGAGAAGACTGAGTAAAGAGACTGACAAGGAGCTTGCAGACAAGAGACTGGAGGGAGAAAGCACAGACATTTCCTAAGTAAAACCAAGGAAAAGGGAAGATTCAAAATGTCCTGGTATCTTTTCTGTATTTTTCCTCTTAGGCCAGCCCCAAAATGTGTTGTTAATACAAAATTCCAGTGTCTGCATGCAGTTTCTAATGTTTTCCTTTGTACCCAGCACCAGATTTTGGGCTGCGTACCCAGTAGACACACATGAACCCGTGTGAACACACGTGTAAAAGCATGTATGCACAGGCTTCTTTGACCTGCTGTCACATATAGTCCTTTTATTTTACTGCAACACTCTCCTCAACAGGCAAGAAAGCAAGCAGAGTATCTTTCTGCAGGGAGGCAAGAACTGTTTATATTCTTGACCTGATTCCAAACACCCAGTAAAGCCCGGGAGAGCAATTAATTAAATGGTTATCTCTGTGTCTGGCTCACAGATTTCTCCTATCCTCTCTCTTGGTCTTTGTCTCCCTGCCTCCCTAATCTTCTCTCCCCTCCCCCACATTGTACCTACCAGTTAAGAAGCTAAATTTCATTTCCCTTGGTGGTAGAACATAGCTTTGTTTTTTAAAGACACTCACAATCTAAGAGCTTTATTTTTTTTTTCCCTTTGTAACCATGTTGGTGCTATATTTAGTAATTTTATTAAGGAGATAATTTACGTAAATTCCATACCGGAGCCCTGCTGAGTAGCAAGCTAACTAATTCTATTCTTCTTATTAGGGAAAACAGACAAACCAAATGAGATTTAAAGACTAGACGGATGAATTTGCGTCTGTGCTGAAGTCAGACCTGGGACCCTGGGACGCCTGACTGGGATCTGAGGAACAGGACACCCTGTCCCACTCGCCAGCAAGCTGCTGAAAGGGGAGGAGAGGGAACAAGAGATTCCAATAAAGGGACTTCTAGAAGCACAGCATCAAGAATTCACCAGGGGCACAGCGGGACTCCCGAAAGGGCATCCACAGGTCTGCAATGAAAATGTCTCTCCTCCTGCATCCCCCTGGCAGGCCCCAGGCACAATGCACAAGTGCCAACAGAATTCAGGGACCCAGGGTCTCCCCAGGACTTCTCTGTTTGTTTTCTGACCTCTCTTGCTTCTGTAGCTACCTCCCCAAGGCAGGCTAGGACCGGGCTATAAACAGACTCCTTCAGTCTCTGTGTCAGCACCACGTATGTGTGTGTGGTCTTCTTAATAAAGGCAAGAGAACCCCACTTTTGACAAAGTCAATAAATTCAAAAACTGATTTGTACCAAGACATCAAGGGGTAGTTATTAGCTTCACAAAAAGAAAAACTTGAGCATTCTTTTAAATCCGCATCCCTCGGTGCCTTGGAAATGAGATTCAATTTAGAAAAAAATTCCATTGATACACAACTTTTGAGACTGTTCTGCCGGCGAGAAGGCACAGCAGGGACTAAACATTGATGGTGATTAAGAAAAGGAAGTGAACATAATTTCCTTCCTGCCCAGTAGGACTGATATTAACATGTAGTGAGGACCTGGTACATGCCAAGGGCTCCCAGTGCCTTCATCACGTCTGTCATCACTGTCGCCCCGGCAGAGATTTGTTTTCTCATACAAATGAGGAATCTGAGATGGGAAGATGGAGGGTTTGCTCAGTCAGTGAGGAGTGGAGGCAGATGCAGAACTTGGTCTTTGACCGCCAGACCTTCCACATTTCATGGAATGTGGAGACTTGCCTTCTTTGTCTGAGGGACAGGATAAGCACTGAGGGACAGTGCTGAGGGACAGGATAAGTAAACTTCCAGCAAGGTCAATATACCCCTCTGGGAAACCAGTGGATCCCTAGGACCCAGTCCCTGTCTGCACTATTAAAAATCATTTGAGGCCCTACGGGTCCCCATTAGAATCCAGCACTGGGGGCAGGGTCAGAATCAGACAGGGAGCAGCAGATTCCTTGACAAGCTGCCTCCAGCCATCAACTGCTGATGCGGAAGCCCTCTGTTCCCCAGGGCATCTGCTCCCAGACTCCCTGGCAGTGTGGCCCCAAAGCTGTGTTCCATTTAGGAGGACGTGGGCAGAAGTAAAGTGGCTCATGGAAGCCACCTGGCCTGACTCTTCTCCTGCTTTCTACAACAGCATCTGGTCACCCTGGCAGTCAAGTATCGCAAGGGTGGACCAACACGTTGAAATACTGAGCTTTGTCTTGACAGTAATTAGGGTTACCCTAACTCAAACTTGTGGAAAAGTCCTGGGTGTGGGCAATTAAGTTAGAAATGGCAACAACAGTGTGCAGTGTAGCCAGAGAGCCAGCTCACAGTCTGGACAGAGAGGATGGACTCACAGGGCAGCCCCACTACGTGCTTTGATGTTGCACCAGCTTTCATCACTAGTTTCACTGTAAGATGGGGAGCTGGGCAGGCAGAGGAGACCTTACTGACGTGCCTTCCTATCCTCAGGAATCAACAGGCACAGAGGAAATCCACCAGGTACTAGGTCAATTAGAATTTAAGCACACGAGAACACCCAGCACAGAGCCTGCTGCAGTCAATGCCACCTCACCTCAGGCCCTCTCCCCTTTTCCAGGAATATCTCAGTCTCTGGAATCTCTGAAACGATGATATGTCTCTTCTTCCGTCTTTCCAGTTCCCACTTTCAAGTGACCAAGGTGACTCCTGATAGGAGGAAGCAGGAAATTGCTCCCACATTATAAGGAGCACACCTCCCATGTTCTCTGTTTATGGGCTCAGTGGGTAGATTCAAGGTGTTCTGGATCCCTCCCCCTGTACTTCTGGGAAGGAGTGAGAAACTTACATTTTCTGCAAGTCCTTTCCATCCCGAAGCCCATCCTTCCTACAGCTCTGTGACGCTTCACTCACCTTCTCAAAAATAGTTGAGGTGTGTATTAGGGTCTTGTACATGTGTGAGAGAACTGGGACCCTGACGCGTGAAGTGCCCTTTCCAGACTAACATTTTTTGAATTAAAATCCACATCCCTCCCTCTGATTCAGGACTTCACACTCGTTCCTCTGCCTTACAAACCCTGCCCTGACTCCCCACCCCCAACCCACCCTCTCCTAGGTGTACCGGAAAGGAAATCCCTGGTCTCCATCTCACTTACATTCTCTCTCCACCAATGCAATGGGCGTTCTCTGAATCAGAGACGAGCTTATCATCCTTTCTAGTCACAAGATGACTGTCTTTCTTAACTAGTCCAGGTGGCCTCAGAGAGCCACGTAGCAACCCAGGAACGAAGAAGAAAGAAAAGCTAAAGAGGTACAAAGGATGCAAAATTTAATGGGGTGCTCCTTTGTGAAGCCAAACTGACTTTTGAGTGTCCCTGAGAGCATCCTCCTTCATTGGCTTTATGCCTTGGCATCTCTCTGGCTTCACCCCAGTCCCAGACCAGCCACTCACATCTCAAAAGTCACGTGCTCTTAAATCCAAACGTGCCTTTGAAAATTGTCCATCTAATGTTTTCAAACTTTTTCAACAAACCAACATTGTTGTGGAAGCCCAAGTAGGGCAGTTTCTCTCGTGACTAAAACCACTGGTCATGATGTCGAACTAAATTCGCTGCTGAGGAAGAAAGTTTAGCCCACAACAGTAACAAGGAGCTCTCAGCTGATGGTGCCATGTGACATGAAGATGATGGGCAAGGATGAGTAGAGGGGACATAGTCTAGATAAAGTAGGAAAGAAGGGCCTTTGGGGTGATGACACAGGACCAGGATGAGGAAGAACATGGCACAGGAAACCACCAGTGCAAAGTTTCTGGGTCAGGAATAAGCTTGGCATGTTCAGGAAACCAACAAAAATGATCTACGTGGCCAGAGCAGAGTGGACAAGGAAAAAAGTAGCGTGAGATGAAGGCTGAGATTGTATAGATAGTAAGCTGTCAACCTGGACTGCATGAGGTAAGAGATGATCCTGAAAAACTATCTTGAAACTAAAAGTAGAAAACTTCAGATACTACATGCAGGTGGAAAAGCTTCGTTCTTCAGGAGTGCCTATCTCGTGAATGCACAGGCCATCTCTGCAAGAAAGGTCCTCAGGGATACCCACCAGATATTTTTCTAATTAGGGTGACTTTGAGGATGCTGGGGACACTAGATCCAAAGCTCCAAGGCAAACACTAAGGGAGGTGAGAGATTGTTGGCCACATATTACTACAGAATATCTGTGCAGGAAACCATCCAGAAAGTGAAGCCTAGGGAAAGAACTGAGGCTTGGAGGGGGTGAGAGTAGAAAACCTAACATTTGTCAAAGATTTTTCTACTACAAGGTACACAGGAGTCATAACATGTCACTTTTGGGTCAAAGTTTTTGACAGCCCATGCCGGGCTCTGATCATGCCATGGCAGCACTTGCTAATACAGAAGTGTAAGAGACAGATGTGAGTGTAGTACAAACCTACACCTGGAAGGAAAATTCCCTGCAGAATCCACCAGATCTGCAATAAATTTGCAAGAGAGAGAAGTAAACTCCATTAAGTAATGACGCTAGTTGAGGGTTATTTGTTATGGCAGCATAACCTAACTTGTAATGACTAATACAGAGTACAGCAGGATAACCCAACCTGCTATGACTAATATGGTTCCTGCTTCAAACACTGTAAAGTTTTTTAGTATCCATGTGTGGCTGCCAGTGGATGTGCAGAAGGATTGCACATGAGTAGCTGTGGGTATCCACTTCTGGAGACACTTATCTTTCTGAGGATCTGACCGTGCTCTAGGGAGGCTCTGGAACCCTCACTAAATGCCCTAGTTAAGCTAGGCCGACTCTAGGAAACCTATAAGCTCACTTGTCAGGTACCTCCAGCATCATGTGCATAACCTGCAGAGCTGGAGCCTGGAACCAAAAGGGCACATGGCCCTCCTCATGGTCCCAGAATACCTTTTAGTGCCTCTTGAGTCACTACTTTCCAAAAACTCCCTCTACTATTTCTATCCTTCCTAAAACTCCAGCTTCTGGGAGTGAGCTGCAAAGCTGAGTGCATGTGACCTGCCCAAGAGTAAAGGGAAGAATCTGTGAACTCAAGGAGAGCTCCCTCTTTCCCCTCTTCCACAGCTCTCCCAGCCCTGGCCTGAGGCCCTCTGTGCACACTTACATAATCCACTCTCACCTAGTGCCTCATTTGCACCTCATTTTGTACTAAGAAGGTCTCATGGACACACCTCCTCTGCACAGGACCCAGGAAAGCAGCTACAGATGGGCAGCCAGGCCTCCTTCTGCAGGTGCAGGTGTCAGCCCCAACGGCTCGTGAGCAGAAGGCAGAATCAGAGCCTCCTTCTCTTGCCAGCTCCCATATTCTTTCTCACATCCCTTCTTGAGCTGATACCAGTTAGCCAAGAAAAATAAATAAATGCTAAATTTTCCACTTCTCTGAAAACATTTTTGGCCACCCCCTACACAATGCCAAGATGAGAGGAAAAGAAATAATTCCATCAATAGCTCTGGCTTCCTTGGGTACAATTCTAATTAAAGTCAGACTGCCAGGGGCCTTCTGGAAAGGGCTAAAAATAAACTAAGGGCATTTTGGATTAGGGGAAGTGCCCAAGGGGGGATGATGAGTATGGTGGCAGGCAGGGCTGGGTGCCAGGTCCTAGGCTGGTGGTGGTTTTCAATGAAGGCAACGGCTGCCCCCAGCCTTCCCCCATTCATTTCTTTTCCTTCTCTCTTCCCTTTGAATAATGTGTTTTCACTGCTACTTCAATCTCAGTCCCTGCTCTCCACATTAACATGTATATTGCTTGGTTAAGGGCTATCTGGCCTGTTGGCTCTAAATAACTGGAAAATGACAAGGAGGTGATGGGGGCAAGATGAATAAGGGCCTCATCAAAAGCTCCTGACTGCCTTTGTCGTTTATAAACAAACACTGACTGACTCCCACAATTCTGTTTCCCACTGCACTTTCCTAGCTGGAGTAGGGTAAGTCGCCCAGGCTGGCCTCCCTTGTCTCCCCTCCCCAGCACCAGCCCCTTGACCATGGGACCATGTATTCACTCACGGTCATCAGCTACAATTACTTGGGGGCGGCACTGCATGGGGTACTGAAGGTCATGGTCACTGCATTAAATACCAGGGCAGGACACCCTCTTGTCTGAGCACAACACCCCTATGAGTTCTGATCTAGAAAGTCTTCCTGATTGGATTGTGGATAAATAAATAAAAGTTAGCCCAGTGAATTAGTAATCCAAGCCCACTTTCCCCTCACCCCAGAGCCATTACATTATGTGATTTACATCCCTTCATGGCATTTTCCACTCATACACACAAATATATAAATTCAAAATATGTACACATTTTGGTTATTTGTTCTCTTTCTAGCTCTGTCTCTACTATAATGTGAACTCCTGAGGACCAAACCCACTGCATCTTGTTAACTGCCCAAACTTCAGCCTCTTGCGCCATGTCTGGCATGTAACTGGAGCTCAATATTATTTGCTAAATTAGAGAATGAACAGATAGATGGAAGAGGGTGCTACAGGCAGAGCTACCACATGAGCAAAAGCCTGGGACCTGCAGACAATGAGAGGCATCACTCAGGCCATGCACATGTTTGCAGTGAAGGAGTGCTAGGAGGGGAAGGCAGATGAGGACCAGTGTGTGCAGCTCTGGTTTCAGGAGATTGCAGTTTGCAGGACAATGCCAGGGTCCTTCCTCCCTAGGGGAGAAGCAACAGGCCTGGTCACGACACTGATTTCCCGAAGAAACACTACTGCAGGTAAAACAGTACCTTGTAGCCTTGGGTTTCAGGACAAGCGCTAATGCTGGTCTTCCACATGTGCAGTCTCCACCTCCTGGTTGTCTGAGTTTGCCTACCTGGAACAGGGGACCTCTCCGCTGACTCTGAGCATGTTGCCCTGACTTGCTGGACCTCAGAGAGCTTCCTCGTCTGTAGGAGATACAAGGCGACTGTTGTGTGAGGCCTGTCAGTGTCCATTGAGTTGCATTTCTGAGCTCTTGTGGAAAAACCTCAATAATGAGGTCCTTCACTTCTCTCCTTCTTGGGTGTTTGGTTGAGGCTTCAAAGGCCATCTTATACAAAGGCAGAGTGTCCAGCCTCTGCCAGCCCAGAATCTGAGGGGTCTCTCCATGATGTATCCATAAAGTCAGCGGTGCCAGCAGTGCCAGCTCCAGGGCAAATGGCTGGGCCGGCACCTGCATTAACTGGCCACACAGCCTTGGGAGACCCTGGCACACCAGGTCTCCTCTCTCAGACTGGTACTTCAGTCACTTTCTGGCCTCCTCCCATGCCCATCCTCAGGCTGAGACTGGGGTAGGGGAGTCCTGAATTTCCTCAGTCTTCTTTTTTTGAAGCAGGTGCTGGGGGAACTAATACACTACCTCTCACCCACTGAAGAACTTGAACATCTTGGAAACAACTTCCTTTCACTCTAGGTGTTTAGAGATAGTCAAAGCAAAGAGAAACAACAAGCTAAGGATGGAAACTATAGGCCACAGGATCAAATCAGGAACAGAGGGTAGAAATCAGATCATTTTTATCACTTTCCTCACATGCTATGTCAACAAATATTTAATTAACATTGCTAGTGCAAGCTACTTTGGCAGGTGTAAAAGAGGACGGGGGTGAAAAAAGAGCCTCACCAGTCTCAAAAAAGAAATAGGAAAGCAACAGGACATATTTTCATGGGGAAAAAAAAAAACCTAAATTGTAAGGCTCTGCCCTCTTGAGCAGACAGTGAGAAGACCCCTCTTCCCTGTTCTCCATCCCCATCAGCAGTCCTCTCTCAGGTCCTACATTTCACCCAAGACTGCCTTTATTCAGTCTGACCTACGCCTTTAAAGATCCACAGGAAATGCACGTGATACAGAGTCCATTGTGCCAGTCCATTCCCAAAAAATCTTCTCATTTGAGAGTTAACTCCAAGCTCTTTAGCAACCCAACTGTGCAGAGATCTTCCTAATCTCGGGCCCTCGTATACATCTCACTGGGTCCGCTGGGACTGCTGCAGCCTAACACCGAAACTGGGGGTCACATGTTCTCACAACCCGGTAGGCTAGGAAGTCTAGGATCAAGGCAACAGCAGACTCCTGTCTGGTGAGAATACAGCCTGCCCTAGCTCCCCGAGTCCTAACAAGGCAGCAGGGACAAGGGAACTCCCCAGTCTTTTATAAGGACACTAATTTCATTCACGAGGGCTCCACTGTAGGACCTACTCACTAATTCCATTCACGAGGACTCCACTGTAGGACCTCGTCACCTCCCAAAGGCCTGACCTTCTAATCACACAGGGAATTAGTTTCCAATATGAAAAGGGTAAGGAGGGAGGCACAGACTTCCATAGCATAGCTCTTTCTGCAGCCTTGGGAGGAGGCCTCACCTCCCAGCTCCCACTCCTCACCCTCCATCTCCTTCTTGCCTATTAAATTTCAGCTCCCCCTCAAGGCACAATTTAAATGGCATCTGTGTCGGGAAGCTTTCCCTGATCTTCCAAGTCAGAATTAATGGCTCTTCCCCCACTCCTATGTTGTTCTTGCCTTTCTACTGCAACGCTGCACTGCTCACTTAATTGTAATAAGTTGTTTACATATCTGTCTCCTTCATTGGACTGAAAGCTCCTCAGGGGTAGAAGCCATACATTATCCAGCCACATATCCTATTCCAAGTGGGTATGTGTGAATTGGTGGCCATGGCAGACCTGGGGCTGGTTAGGAATGCAGAATCTCTTGCTCCAGACCCACTGGATCAAAGCTTACCTTTAACAAGACCCCTGTGCTTCACACACAATAACGGGTGATAAGCTCTATCCAGAGAATACCCGCACGTGGTGTCCTGCATCCTGCCGTCATCCAGGCATTCACCCATTGTTGTACAAGTACATGCGTGAATATGGAAAGGACCCTCAAAGACTAGTCATTGTTTCACCCACAGCGAAACTATGGCATGGCAGGAACAGCCCCTTCCAGCCATTCCTGAAACCTAAAGCTGTTTAAATAGAGTCATCTACACAGCAAAATACCACCCACACTCTCCTCTAACTATTTCTCTACCTCCTCTTCCAGATCCAGGCACCTCCCATCTCCTGTGGACATCCATGTCCCAAGCTCAAAAATGTCATTGGCAAAAATAGTTTTTACAGCAGCTCATCTATAACCCACCTAAAGCCATGCCTGGGCAGAGGAGGCAGTCTGTCAGGGCTGTGAGTGATGGTGCGGCCAGCAGGCCACGCGGGTAGAGAGCCCCAGTGTCATCCATCATCCCCTCTCCTGCTGGCCCTGCAGACCTCCTGGCAAGGCAGGAACAGCCCCTTCCAGGCCTGAGGGCGGCAGCTGCTCCCCTCAGCACTGTTCTCCCACCATGCACCACAGAAGTTTCCAGGGTCAGGAGGCTTTTGCAAAACCTGCTGAGAAATCCCCACAAGATAGGTCTGTCCCCTGGGTGTAACAAGGATGGCAGGTAACCACATAACCACCTGTTTCCCACCTGTGATGGTTAATTTTGTGTGTCAGCTAGGCTAAGGGATGCCCAGATAGCTGCTGAAACATTTCCGTGGGTGTTTCTGACAAAGATTAACACTTGTTGGTGACAAGTAAAGATGATTGCTCTCACCAATGTGGAAGCCTCATGCAATCCTTTGCGGGCACAAGTAGGAAGGTGGAGGAAGGAAGAATTTGCTCTTAAAGGGAGCTGGGATGGCCATCTTCTCGCAGCCTAGGTCATTAATGCTCCCAGTTCTCGGGCCTTCAGACTTGAACTAGAACTACGGCCCCCAATTTCCTGGCCTCCAATTCATAGACAGCAGATAGAACTTCTCAGCCTCCATAATCACATGAGTCAACTTGTCATAATAAATCCACTTCTATATATTTATACATAGATGAGAGTTTCTGTTTTTCTAGAGAACTCTGGCTAATCCACCACTACACTCTAACCTCACCTAGACACCTGGAGACTATAAAGATGGGTGGTGAGCTTGACTGTGAAGCAAAATATAATCATTCTCTGACAATAGATGGGTGAACCCTTAGTGTCAAAAGGTCAGAGGTCAAGGACTTGTGCTACTCATTATGAGGAACACAAAAGAAAAAGATCATATTATTATTTATATTACTTGACTTTGTGCAATGTTTAACAGCTTCCAAATTTCTTTCTTTTTTTTAATTTATTTATGCATCTAAGAACTGGAGTATAGGCCATAGGTTTAAGGGGTTGGGTGAGAGGATTCGCCAGAGACAGAGCGGGGAGCAGAACAGGCAGATTGGATTAACTGAAATACACTGCTGAGGGGAGCAGCGGGAGAGACAGGAGAGGTCTGCTGTGCTATGTGGATCACCTCCCTGGTAGGGGATCGAACTCATGCTTCAGCGGCTGCTGATAATTTCATAGTGCTGAGACTTAACCCTTTGCACCACCAGGGAGGCTCCCCAAATTGCTTTTATGTCCACTATCTCCTGAGTCAGGTAAACAGAAACTGTTTTCACCATTTCACAGATGGGGAAACTGAGACCCCAGAAAATTTAAGCCTCTTCCATTTTAGTAACTTGTACACTCCTTGTGTTCCAAAAGGATTTTAATTGTCTTAAATAAAGCTATATTTATAGATGACTAACATTTGAAGTTCAACCATAGAAACATTTCCATATCTGGTCAAAAACTACATGCTGAAAACACGTTATGACAATTTAAGTACTTCAATTTATGAAGAAAATCACCATTTTCATGTTTTATTTGCTCAATAAACTTATATTGAACATTTAAAAAACATAACTACACATATACATGTGAATATAAAAATAAAGCATAAAAGAAATTTGAAACCATATAGGCAAAAGGAGAAGATTTTATGCCAAGAATCACTAGAACTAGCCGTGAATTTGCCGCTGGGTTTCCTGGAAGGCAAAGTAAAGAAGGGACAGAATGTATCGCCAGTGCTTGTTGTCGATGAAAGACAGCATGCTTATTCAGAAGAAACAAATGTTTCCTGGCATTGAATTCTAAACAAAACTTAGGGAAATGGAATGGAGCAAAATATTAGATAATCTCTTCAGCACTTCTGTAAGCTGGGAGTTCTGAACCTCCATCTCTCCTCAGACTTTTCCTGTTCCTTCTGCAGCAGATTAACCTGCACACAAATGCACACCCGACATGGAAGTCCCATGTTTTGACTCAACCTTCCCAAAGCTCTGCCCCCTGCGCTGCTCCCCTCCCCTCTGCACATCCCCTAGGAGCTCTGTCGCAGACACCCCCAGCTCGTAGCATTTCATGGAGCCAGCCAAGGAGTCCTGCTACCTTTAATTCCCAGACATTCCCCAAATGTGTCCCCTTATCCCACCCCATCTCCCCAGACACTACTGCCGCAGACTCCATCTCCTGGCCTTCCTCAAATCCATCCCCCTAATTGAGGCTTAAAAAATACAAATCAGAATGTGCACCCCTTTGTTTAAAAATTTTAAATGGCTCATCACTTACAGAAGAAATTCCACCTTCCTCCCTGGCCTATGGAGTGCTCCATCCTCCGTCCCTGACTCATATCTGAGCAGCCCCGGCCAAGGCAGAGCAGCAACGAGCCCACAAGCACGCCACTGTGCCCCCAGTACAGCCCCTCTCAAGCACCCTCACACCCCACTTTCAGCTACTAGTCTTTCTTACATGGCCTCCCCTTCCTGGTGCAGCTACTGCCTTTCTCCTGGTCAGCCCCTCTCTGTCAGGCCAGGGCCCCTGCTCAGGTAGTATCCTTCAGCTTCCCAGCCTCAGAGGGTCTCCTCAATGCCCCTGCGGTCTCCCATGTGCCTCAGTCACTACACTGCCACGATGCCTCATTCCTGCCTGTCCATGTGTCTGTCTCCGTCGAGGCAATAAGCAATTCCTAAACTTAACTGCCCCTTATTCCTCTCCCTAACCTCTAGGCCCTAGACAGTGCCGAGAGTATGCATAGAGCACACTCCCAAATGTTTGATGAATAAATAAATATGTGGGTGATGAGTTCTTTATAGAGGAATTAGGGCTAGGACCCACATCTCCACCACCCTTCTCCTCTGCCTGCAGCCCCTGTAGCATGTGCTCTCTCTCTTCAGGTCTTGCTGGGAAGGAGAAGGGCAATGTTCAGAAGTCCAAAGAGATAGTCCGGCCAGGAAATGACACCCACCCTAAGCAGCATCCTGAGAGGACTCGGAGGAAGTCAGTAATGGCTAACGGATGAGAGCGTCCAGGCCAGCACGTGGGAAGGAGAAAACCAGGGGGTGGAGTTGGAGGTTCTGACAGAAGGAAAGAAAGAAGGCAGGACGCCAAGGATTGAGGAAGCTGTGTAGGGAGCTGTAGCCAACTTTAGAATAGTTGAAGGAGGAAACCATGGAAGATTCCAAAGTTGCAGCGCAGGTGTAGAGCATGACAGCAATGTTCAAAGGAGGGAAATGAGGTGGGGCATACTAGGGGGGCAGGTGATGGGGTGGACAGGTGCCCAGACAGAAAGTAAGACTCTGGTCAGGCTGCCAGGTGACCATAGGGCTCGGGAGACAGAAAAATTCATGTTCAGGAAGGCCTAATGGATGACAAGGAATGGTCTTTTTTCCACCCACCCTTTGTTTGTTCTTTTTCTCAGGGAAACATGTAATAACATTCTAATTGTTTCCTCTGTTCAGCTTCGGTAAGAATATTATACCCATAATTCACCAATTCCGAGGGAAGTGCACATTTGGGATTATCTTAGTACTTTAAAGAGTATGTGGCTGGGCCCTGGAAGGGAAGCTCAGGGAAACTGAAGAGACAGTTACTGGCCCCAGTTCTCTGCCCTCGGTGGGCTCCTTCAAGGCTGCCAGCTAGGCAGAAAGCGTCCCAGGGCTGCAAGGCAGAAGACTGATCTCAGGCTGGAGAGATGCCCTGGTAGACCAGATGAGAACTGGGAAACACTTTTCCCCCAAAGTCCGCTCCTTTCTTTTATGACAATGATATCAATCCAGACTCAGGACACTGTAATTCCAGTCTTGATTTTTCCAGTAGGGAGCTGTAGCATGTGCTACATTTCCCATGGAAATGATGACATTACTATAATACGCTCTGGGGTAGGAGGAGGCGGAGGGAGTTGCTGTGAAAATCCTTTGAGCCCTATAAATTCTTACACTCTTCAGGGCTGATCACAGTGCCAATGTGGCCTCTGATCTTTTGACCCCAAGACCTCCCTATTCTCGGAATCCTGGGGAGGGCCCTGTATCAACCAGGGTGAAGCAGATCAGAGAGGTCTGGATGGCACTGAAAGAACACATTTGGTGTCAGTGACACTGATTCTTTATAATCATTAAATGAGCTTAATGAAGAATGAAAATGTGAGGTTCTCGGGCCCTTCCCGAAAGCCTTAGACTTCCTTCAAGCAACCCCTGCCAGGTATGCAAACCAAACTTAATGCTAATATTCTAGGCAATCTCAGCTCCCTCTTTATGCTGGTCTTAGAATCTTTCCATCTTGTGGGCCTTCCCGGTGGCGCAGTGGTTGAGCGCTGGGTTGCGAAGCTGCCCGCGGCCTCTGCAGCACCGGTTCGATCCCCGGCTGCTCCCCGGCCACCAGAGGAGGGTCCCACATGGCGCACAGACCTCTCCTGCCACCCGCTGCTCCCCTCAGCAGTGTATTTCATCGGTCTGCCTGTTCTGCTCCCTGCTCTGGCTCTGGTGAATTCTCTCACTCTCCCGCGCTTCTGACTGTACCCAGTGCTTGTATAAATAAATAAATAAAAATAAATCTTAAAAAAAAAAAATCTTTCCATCTTGAAATTTTACTTACCAGGTTATCTACCTTGAATGAAGCTCTGTAGAGTGGACACAAAGAGATGACCTCTACAGCTGGGGGTGAGCTAACATATTAGACATCACCTGAAGGACAGGCAGAGTTTACCAGCTGGTCCTGATGACCAAGGCCATGGGCACCCAGAGAAGCAGAGCGGTGAGGGCAGGAGTCTCCTGAAAGGACTTGTTGGAAGTAGGGATGTTGACTTGGATGTTAAAGAATTTAGACAGGTGAGGAGAAGAAAGAAAGGCATCATAGGAAAGAGAAAAGGCTCAGGGCAAAATTTTCAAATGAGAACTTAGGTGGTGTTAGAAAACTGGAGTAGAATGGAGCTCAGTCCCAGGTGATCCTGCAAGTCATTCATGGAGTGGTTACCAGTGACAAAGAGAACTGTTGGCCAACCTGGGTTTGACCACCACCTCAACCTCCATATTAGAGAAGCTCCCAATTTACCTAACCTTTCTGAGTTTTTCTCACTTGCTTGATTGTGGTACTTTTAAGATGCCTTATGTCATATCTTAATTTTCCCAAAAAGCAACTCAATTCATCTCTCAAGATGGGTTAGCATCCTACCTCTGGGTAAAATGAGACCATCTGTGACACTAAAAGAAGGAGCTTATCAGGGCTGTGGGCACTTGCTAAGCCTCCTGCAGATGCCAGCTCTCAGTTTGTTAGCAATGATCAATGCCTGGACTTTTTTTAATTATAGAAATAATAAAGACTAACATATTAGAGTATGCTAGTCATAGCATAGCTTGTGCACCAGGCACTGTGCTAAATGTTATACATGAATTATGTCATTTAATCCTCAAAGTCATCCTGTGAGGTAGGTCCTACTGTCATCTCCATTACATGTAAGAAAACTATGGCAAAAGAGAGATTAATTAATTTGCTCAAGGTCATATATCTATGATGCAGGATAAAGGTAAATCCCACACAGTCAGACTTCATGCCTCTTAACCATTCTTAATCAAGCCCTTAGCCACTGGGTCTACAGGCTAGAGTAGAACTGGACAAGATTCTGAAAACCTTTTAAGGCTAAAGCTTCTAGGGTTTGGAACTTAAGCTTTGATACCACTCACTCATCCCCTTGCCCTCTTACCTGCTTCTGTTAGCAGGATAGCAGGCTGTCATTTACAGAAATGCCCTCCCCTCTATTCAACTTTGATAGAGCTGCCAAAGACTGTCCCTCACCTGCAGCTTGCTTTATCATCCAGGCTGATCCAATCAGAGTCCTTCCCTGGAATTTGCACAACTTGGAGGTAAAGAAGTCACTTTTTCTTTCTCCTTGGATTTCCATGCATAAGGATGTTATATCAGAAATGTCAATGGCCATGTCCAGTGGAGAACATGAGAGAAGGCAGTCAACTCAGAAAAAGAAACTGACTTGAGAAATGAAAGGAAAGAGAAATAGAGTTTGAGAGAAAGTTTCTCTCTTTGTCTTATTATTATTGTTATTCTTATTTGAAATTTATTTTATTTTTCCTTAAGCTAATATATACTGGTCTCTGTCACTTGAAAACAAGAGCGACCAATATGCCAAAGCTGCTAAAAGATTGTAGAGGAGATTCCTACCCAGCTTTACCTGGAAGTATATGAGACTTTTCAATACCTTTTCAAATAACAGTTGTTAAGATAATCTTCAGGAAGGCTACTGACAATAGAAACTATGTTTTTGATAATAGCAATATAGTTGATTATACTAATCTTATTCATTGACTTGAATAAGAATGCTTATTGAATGCTTAATATGTGTTGAATGCTTACTATGTGTTGAATGCTTACTATGTGTCAGTTACTATACCCAGACAGAACTGAACATGCTTTTCTCATGATTCCAAATGTCCTGTGAGGGAGGACAAACCCATTAAGCAAGGCAGAGAGGGGGTTAAGGAACAGCAGGCAGGCAGCACAGCTGAGTTTCAAACTCAGAATCCTATGAGGATTCTATAGAGTCCCAACACTTACACTCAACCACCTGCCAGATACCTTCAGAACTTAATGCTACATACAAAGCTCATGGCAAATACCCCCCATGAGGTGAAATAAAAGGAACTGCAGCAGAGGGGCAGTTCAGCTGCCACCTGCTGATGATCAAAGAAGAAAAACTCAGAGAAGCATCTTTAAAAAACAAAGCTCACAAACCTAAACATTACAATAAGCCTTACAAAAAAGACTGTATTTTCGAGAACCTGTTATTTAAACAGTTGTCATTTTGCTGAGCCAAATGTCCAATTATTGGATCCAGCTCCATCTAAGAGCTCTATGATAAAATGGACTAAAAGAAATGTCACCAAAATGTCCCTGCTCCAGCTATCTGCTGATGTCCCTCTCAAAGAGTTTTCTGTATTCAAACCTTAAAGATCTTCCCTGTGAAACTGAAATGGTTTTACAAAGCTGTGGTGAAGTTGAGGGTCACGAGGTAGAAAGAAAAATCAACTGAGAAACCCCATATGATGGATAGGAAACTGGCAGATCATTTCTTGGGGTGACAAGACAATGTCCCTCCTTCTCTTATGATCTTCTCTCCCAGCAAACAGACACTGGACCTCCTTTCCCTGCCACTGTCATGGAGGGGTTTAGCCACTTCTGATACTTCATTTACCAAAGACTGGGGCCTGTGTTGGCCTCTGTTACTATTGACTTGCTATGTGATGCCACCACCTGCTCTCACAGCCACCAGCATCCATCAGACCCCCTCCTGCTTCAGCAGCCAGGAGGCAGGATGGAAGAAAAGGTAAGGAGACATCCCCTCTCCGTGTGAAACCCCGGAGCCTTTGCCTGCATCCTCCATATGCCAGGGTAGTGAGCTGCCCATGTAAAAACACCTCCAATTAGCCATCAAGGACACACTCTGCCCAACATTGCTCAAAAGGGAAAAAAGGCAAGATCTTTAGGATCGTATAAAGATAGTTGGACATTTCATCATACCCTCCCTTCTTCATTGCATTTATCATAGTCTCTTCTCCCTCCACCCTTCCCATATCATCCCTCCTGTGACTTCTTTATGCACATATTTGATCCATTTAACAGGCTTCTCAGTGCTTGATATCACCTCCAATAAGCGTTCGATACTCATCTCAGCCCCACCATGGCCAACCAATGCCATGCCCATAACTCATATCCCACCAACAACAGCATCTGTAATATCTATATATCAAACATTCAAGGGACCGCCATCACCTGTTTTCCAGTTTACTCTCTCTGGTATACCTACTTCAATAATTTTTGAACTTCCAGGGCTTCCAGTTCATAAAACTTATGCTGGCTAGATGGATGATAGCCAGCTGCGAGGACAGATGGTCAAATTTTCCAAGTTTTCATTCATGACTGTTAAGTCAACCCACTGAATAAAGCACTGATTGTTGTCCCCTTCTCTCTATCATAGATGTCATCCTGGAAGTCTCTAACCTCTGGCTAAATCTACCTACCTCATACCTGCATCCAGCTGAATGGAAAATGAAAATTGTGCAAACACCTTGACCCCAAGTGGGCTAGCATTTCTACTTCATTTTACTATTCATTTCCTGCTCTGACTCTATGTGCCGATTCCTTGACAAATTTTCGCTTCTCAAATCTCTAACACACTTTTCTACCCCTTCACTCTTAGATCATGGCTTAGCACACTGAGAACACAGAAGAAAAACAATGCTTTCTCTTCCTATAGCCACAGTTCCCAGGCCCTATGTCAGTAGATTCTGCTTTTGTCACAAAGGACAAAGTCTTCCTAGAGGTCACCCTTTCCATTTATGTAGAGAATCATATTTCCTTTCACCAACAAGACTTTACCCCTTGCTACTTGATCACTCTCCTGCTACAGCTTCATCTCTCTGAATCAAAATATCACACAAACAGGGCCTCCCCTGGTGGTGCAGGTGGTTGAGCACAGTGCTGTAAAGCTGCCCGCAGCCACTGCAGTGCCGTTTCGATCCTCGCCGGCAAGCGAGGCTCCCACATGGCATGGAAGACCTCTCCTGTCTCACCCGCTGCTCCCCTCAGCAGTGTATTTCAGTCCATCTGCCTGTTGTGTTCCCCGTTCCGTCTCTGGTGAATCCTCTCACCCTCCCGCAAATCTGGCCTGTACCCCAGTTCTTGTAAAAATAAATAAAATAAATCTTTAAATATACATATATCACACAAACAAGCTGATAAATGTATCTTTACATTTTTTAAAAATCTCTTACTGATCCTATTCCTTCTCCAGCTATTACCCTCTTTCTTTGCTCCCTACATAGAACAATAACTGGAGTTTTCTGTATTTCTTATCTTCACTAACTCACTTTCCACTTTCTCTTGAATTTTCTTTGTGGAAGACTGTATTTCAGTTCCCAACTATTGACTCCTCCTTCCTGTGTAAAAGGATGGTGTGTCCCTGGTGGCTGCTTTGTGATGGGTGGTGCCTCCTGCAGGAAGAACACAACCCCCACCCATTAGCCGACTTGGCCGTGTGGCACTTTACCCAACAGATTCATGGCAGACATGATTGGGCCATGTACTAGTAGAAGTTTTAAGAGGCAAGCCAAGTTTCCATCAGCAATCTTGCTTTTTCCATAGGCAACAATAACTGCAAATGCCAGGTTGAAACTAGTTCTTCTGCCTAGGATTTAAAGCAAGAAGTTAAAAGGAGCAGAGCTGTTCTGATCCACAGCTGCCAACAGGTAGCATGAACAACTTCAAAATGTTACTTTTCAGCACGTCTTTGAGAGTTAGTGGCTGACATTTATTGCAGCCTTACTCGGCAAACACTGATTTTCCTACCAGAATTTGTCCCCATCACTGCACTTGTCAAATCACTACCATATCACCAAATACAGAGACCAATTATTTGTCATCTATCAAAACAATTCTGTGTCTTGGTATCAGGAAACCACTCTCTGTTTTTCCTCCCAATTCACCGGCCCTCTGTCAGTCTCTTGTGCTGGTTCCTTCTCTCTTAAATGTTGAATCCTAGAACATGTCTCTTCTCTGTAATTTTCTTCCTAGGGGTAATCTCATCCCTCTGTGTCTGGGATTCCAAAACTAGTACCTCTAGCCACAACTTCTTGCCTGAACTCCAGGCTCGAGCATCTAATTTCTTATTCAGCATTTCCACTTGCATGTCCAAAACGGCCCTTTTAATTACCTCCAGCTGCCACTAATAAACCTGCTCACCCCTACTTTTCCCCAAATGGCCCCACCACCTCTTCACATCCAGTCACCCAGAACAGAAAGACTTTAGTCCTTTTTCTCATACCCGTGCTTCCAGATCCCAGATTATTCTGTGTCAATCCCAGATTATCTCCTGCCTAGATTATAGCAATAGTCTCCATTCTGGTCCTTTCTGTTTCGAATCCTGCTATCCTGTCCCTCTTGACACACCAAGCCACCAGAATGATTGTTTTATAATGTGAGTAGATCCCATTATTGCCCGCGCTCGGAATCCTCTAAGAGTCTTCCTTACATGTTTGGTCAAAACCCAAAACCTTACCATGGATGCCGATGCCCTACAAGGGCTAGTCCTTGGCCACTTTTCTAACTTTGTCTTCTGTCACTTTCTCCCTTGCTTATCAATCAGGTCCATTCCCCAGTCTTGACATTCCTTAAGCTCACCATACTTTCCCCACCACAGGGCCTTTGCACTTGCTATTCCCTTTGCCTAGAACACAATATTTCTCTGCAGAGCCTCAGACTGCCTTTCTCCTTGCACTCAGGTTTGGCTTAAATGTCATTTCTTCTTAACCATCCTAGCTAATTAGCCACTTCCTCTCTATTATATTTTATTCCCTGGTCCATGTTCTTTGGTAGTGCACATCTAGCCACTAATAAAATGTAGTATAGATTAGTAATTAAGAGTAAACCCCCAGACTTTGACAAGTATCCTATCTGGGCATCAATTTACCCATCTGTAAAATGGAGATCAGCAAAACAGCACTTACCCATAAAGTTCTAAAAGGACCCCTAAGCTGTTTTTTTCTTATAAGAGAACATGGCATGGTGCAATGGTCTTGGGCTATTTTAGTCTGACATGAAGTTCTCTAAATGCACATTGATTGTCTGGCCTTCATGAGGAGTGGGAACTTTTCCTTTTTTTTTTTTTTTTTGTTTTGTTTTTTTTATTTCTGCTGCTGTATTCCCCAAGCATGGAAAGTATGTTGACAAAACAGCCTTTGCAAACCCTTCTGAAGAAACTGTACTTTATTTTGTGCATTCACTTTAAAAATCATGTGTAAGTTAGATTTTATTTAGTCTGACTCATGCTCCAATCCTAGTGTTCCTTTATCACTAATCTGAATTGATTTTAAATTGGTAACTCTTCAGTTGAAAGTTTCCACTCTCTTTCTCACAGAATCAGGCAAGATAAGATCATGGAAAGTGATGAATAAAGATCCCTGACTTGAAAATGATTACCCTCTAATTTGTCTGTGTATGGAAATTTCAATCTTTACCCATTGGATTTACATAAAATGGATTTTATCATCATTTGAGCTAATATTGTTATACCCTGACTGAGGCCATTGACTGTAAATGTCACACTTAGAATGATCACTTGTGACTCCCTGAATCTTTTGCTAAGTTCCTGAATCCCAGCTACAACCTGACTTACAGTTAAAAATAACCCCATATATCACATTTAATGTTTACAAAAGCAATCTTAGCAAACCATTATTTGTTTCCTTATCCACACTACTCTGGAAGGCAACAAGAGGCCTTTGTCATCATACAGGATTCACAGAGAAGAGAAGGGGCCTGCCCTCTGTGATCTAGAGCAAAAATAGTGCCAAGAAAGCAAAGCTGTTACCAGAGCTGGCCTTAGGTAGGCGCTCCCCAAAGACAGGCCATAGGAAACCTTGCACAAGCTGTGAATCTTCAGGGATGCGCTCTCCTAGCTCATGGTGCCATAGAACCAAAGCTGTTAAACTGCTCAGAAATCATTTTGGTTAAGCCTCTTTTTCCATATGAGGAACCTGAGTATACTAGCCAAGGTAATGCTGTCTCTCAAAGTAGGTACCCTTCAAATCCCAGTAGTTTCACATAGTGAAATTTCTCCCTTGTAGTGGTAACAAAGGGACACAAGGTCCTCCCATCCCTGACTGCACCATCTTTGACCAGTGACTTCTAAGGTTGCTGTGGAAGAGGGAGGAACATGGAACTCATGAGTGAGCAGGTGTTACCAGCCAGGCCTAGCAGTAGCATGTATGACTGCCACCCACATTTCATCACTCAATTGTGTGACTCCCTTTAGCTTCGGGAAGGGTAGAAATGTAGTCTAGATGCTAACACAAAGGCAGGAGGAAATGTAATTGATGAATAGCTAGAGACTTTTAGCTTCACCAAGCAAGTCACAGAACTGCCTAGAGTCCCACCATCTAGTCTATGGGTAGCAGGCTGAGGTTGCTGTCAGGACTTTTGCTTCTGGATATGAATATTTTTTCTCTTAGATATCTTCATTTTTCTCTCCTGCTTGTCTCTGTACTACTAGACTTCATTATACAAATTCCTTGTTTTTTCTAATTTCACATTTCCTTGACTTTTATTCCCTGGAATATGAAAAAAAAAAAAAAGAAGAAAAAGGAAACATTTAGATGAAATAACACTTGAGAGAAGGCACTGTTAGTATATATAGAAAGGAGGAAGTTTTCCCATTGGAAGATTCTAGCGTGTTGCACTGAGCCCTAATCAATTCCAATGTTTCTCCCAGTGGTCCTGATAATAAAATATTAGAGCGTAAGGACCTTAGAAATAGCTAAAACAGAGGAAAGAAGCTGTCACTGTTATTAATCCATCATGCCACCTTAGGCAGCACCTCTGGGCCTCTCAACTAAAGTGAGATAATGCTTCACACCAGGTTGTCACAAAGATTAAATGTGATAATGTGACAAAGTTGCCTGACCCAATGCCTTGAACATAGAAGGTTCTCAGTCAATGCTTGCTGGCTTTGAATCTGAATCAAGTACAATTCTGTCATATAGAGTATGGGCTGTGCCGACTGACCAAGCAGAATTATTTTGGTGCATTTCTTAGGGCCTGGGCCTGTTCAATGACATAAATGCTGTGTGCAGGAAGCCATAGTCACCTGGGCAGAACCAGAAGCTATCTACTGGGAGGAAGCAAAGACTAGACCCACCTGCCACATGTGTTTTATGTTAGATATAAGCAGCATGCCTGGGTTCCCTACACTACTGCTCCACTGTTCCTCCCTCTCCTCACTTCCCCTGCTTATCAGGCCTTCTCCCACAAGAATCACCAGAGTGTGACACCCACCCAAATCACTGCTAACTTTTCGTTTCTATTTCCATTTCCTTGTTATGTGACTTTGGACATCAAATAGATGGTAATTGATGACGACAAACAGCAAGCACCATTACCATTATGTTCTTGTCAGGGCACACCGATGTCTCTGAGTAGCTCCACTACCTCTGGAGAACATGTACTTTTCACCACCAAGACACAGAAATGTGTTGTTTCACATGTGAACATCAAGTTCATTAACACTTGGCACATCTGGGCATCAGATCCAGCCAAACTTATCTCCCCCTCCCCCATGCTCTCAAATTGGTCCCTGACGCAGGTAAAGATGATTTAAAACATTAGTGTTGTGTGCAAAAATTTTCTCCCAGTCAGTGGGGTTTCTCTTTGTTTTGGTTATTGTCTCTGTTGCTGTGCAGAAGCTCTTTAATTGATGTGGTCCCAGCTGTTTATCTTTGCCTTCACCATCACTGCTTTGGGTGATGCGTCTGTAAAGATGCCTTTGAGGTGCATGTCATGTAGTGTTTCGCCTATATTTTCTTCTACGTATTTTATGGTTTCAGGTCTTATGTCTAGTTCTTTAATCCATTTTGAGTTGGTTTTTGTGCATGGTGTGAGGTAGTGGTCAAGCTTCATTCTTTGCATGTAGTGACCCAGTTTTCCCAGCACCATTTATTGAACAAACTTTCTTTGCTCCAGTGCATATTCTTTGCTCCTTTGTAAAATATTAGTTGACCATACATAAATCTGTGGGTTTATTTCTGGATTTTCTATTCTATTCCATTGGTCTGTGTGTCTGTTCTTGTTCCAATACCATGTAGTTTTGATGATTATGGCTTTGTAGTATAGTTTGAAGTCTGGGCGTGTGATGCCTCCATTCCTTTTTTTTTTTTTTTTCCAGAAGAGCTTTGGCTATTCGGGGTTTTTGGTGCTTCCATATGAATTTCATCAATAATTTGTTCTATTTCTTTGATGAAATCTACAAAGAGCTGATCAACAAAAACAAAGAAAATAATCCAATCAAAAAATGGGCAGAAGAGCTAAAAAGAAACTTCTCTGAAGAAGAAATGCAAATGGCCAATAGACATATGAAAAAATGTTCAACATCACTTGTAATCAGGGAAATGCAAATCAAAACTACAAATAGATACCATCTCACACCAGTGAGAAGGGCACATATTAAAAAAAACTAGCAACAACAAATGTTGGTAAGGTTATGGAGAAAAAGGAACTCTCCTGCACTGCTGGTGGGAATGCAAACTGGTCCAACCACTATGGAGAGCTGTGTGGAGAGTCCTCAAACTGCTAAAGATGGAGCTTCCATATGATCCAGCAATTCCACTCCTAGGTATTTACCCAAATGACAAAGAAACAGTAATTCCAAAGGGCACCTGCACCCCTATGTTTATAGCAGCACTATTTATAATAGCTAAGCTATGGAAGCAACCCAAATGCCCAAAAATAGATGACTGGATCAAGAAGATATGGTACATATATACAATGGAATATTACTCAGCAATCAAAAAAGATAAACACATGCAGTTTGCAGCAACATGGATGGAGCTAGAAGGGATCATGCTCAGTGAAATAAGTCAGAAAGAAAAAGAAAAATACCAGATGGTCTCACTCATTGCAGGAATTTAGAAAACCTAAATAAGAGACCAGGAAAAAGACTAATCAATACAAAGTAAAAGTCAAAATTGACAAGCAACTATAAACCAGAGACAAACTACAGTGGGGGGGCAGGGGAGAGAGGAAGAGGGAGGGGCAGGGAAAGGAAGGACTAGAGTCAAAATAAGGGGGGAGGTGCAATTGTATGGGGAATATAACCAAAATGAAAATGCATACATTGTGCAAAGTTGAAAAAATATGTAAGAATTATATAAAATAAAATATTTAAATTAAAAAAAGATGATTTAAAACAATCTCTCACGATGGAGGTCTCCAGTGGTGCTGGTCAGTGTGTAGTAGAGACCCTGCACCAGGAGACAAAGGGACTGAAAGATGATGATAAAATGATTAGCTCCTGCACTGGGACTTACCAAGTTCCAAGCCCTCAATCGGTATTAACTGAGCAAACTTTAAGGAATGAGGAGAAGAGAAGGACATCATGGAACTCAGACACAACAGTGCGGCGTCTCGTGGAAACAAAACGCTGAAGTCTGGGCACATTCTTGCAATGGCAGACCCGGTAGCCATGGCCGCACATTCAAGGGCTCTGGGCTGGCTGTGGCCCATCTCGACCCAAGTCAATGATGTGAGCTTGATCATGTGTCCCCATCTTTACCACTCATTTCCCTGCACCCCAGAGATGATTCTTTCAGATTCCCATAACATTTCTACACACCCCAGTATCATAAGCAGTGACTGTGGCTTCATTGAGTCAGGAATCATGTCTTACTTCTCACATGTGGCCAGTGGGGGTTCGATAAATGTTCACTGACTGACAACTGATCTGCTTTTTGGCCAGATCCCTAAGTGTTCCTGACCCTGGCTCTCACTCTACATTAATATGCTCTCTCCACTCACCTCACTTCCAGGCACACCCAAGACCAGTCTTTTCCTGGGCCCAACTGTGGTGTTGAGGAGGCATGGAGACCTGTTCTCACATCAGGATTTTGTTGTGTTCCTGATCTCTGCGAGTCCCACTGGGCCTCGCTGCCTGCATATGTGAACACTTTAGGGTGAGCTCTAACTGTCCCTGCACCCCCACACACACCCACCATCCACATAACCTGAACGTAGGTAACAGAGTCTTGTGGGACAGGCACATGCTTGGTGTGAAGAGGGCAGATGTCACCTCAAGTTCCCCAGCTTTGGAAGTATGTCCTCTGTTACAAACCACCTATCATCACCACTCCTCAGTTTATTTGACTATAAAAGGATGAAATTTTAACAATCTAGGATAGAAATCAGAAATAAGAAGGTGAAGTCACCTTGAAAAACAGTGTTGTTTAATCAATTCAACCTCTGACCACAGCAGGAAGCCAAAAACATCTACGCATCTCACCCAAAGCAGCATTGGGCTAAGGCAGCCTCTGCATGCTCCCTCTGGCCTGGACAACCCCTCTGTCTGGGGAGGGGACCGCTGGCAGTGTGCCTCTTACACTGACACCCCTCAGGCCAGAAGTACCGGGTGGCACTGCAGGGAGGCACAGAAGGTGTAGGTGTTTCTTAGGCATTGTCAAATAAGTGGATCAGCAGAATAGGAAATGGCAGAGAGCAGAGACTGTCTGTATTATTCCAAGCTTGTGATCACATCTCACATGCTCTGCTGAGCCACTGAACAAAGCAGCCCTCAGAAAACTAGTGCTCAGCGTGGGCGGCTCTCAGCCAACCATCCAGCGGCCCCAGATCCGCTCACTCACCAGTGAATCTGACCTCCCCTGAGGGAGTCAGGGCTGACCTCATCGTCCTTGGGGCTCCTGATACATGTCTGCTCAATTCAACATCCACTGAACACTTACCAAGGCCAAACATTACACAGATCCTTTTGAGAGCCACAAAAAGACCCACCTTGCCCACTCTCTGTGACCTTCCAGTCATTAGCCATAGTTGAGAATTCTCTTAACCAACAATTTCAGCAGGTCACTCTCCTGCTTAAGAACTTTCAGTGGCTCCCTATTGTTTTGGTAGAAAGAACAAACTCCTTTGCCTGAGTCTTGAACACCCAGCCCCAACCGCGTCCCACCTTGTCTTGCTCACTGCAGCCTAAACCCTCTATCTCTGAGGGTAAAACAACCTAAGTGTGCAGGTGCTTTCTGTCTTCTGCAGGCATGCTATTACTGCTCATCTGTACCCTCAAGACCTGACTCCAGCAGCCCTCATGACCTCCTTCTTCCCTAAAGTTCTGGTCACTGATGGTAGTCACAGTCATGCACTAAATTATTCTCTAATTGCCTCACACTTTCTTGCTCTCTAACCCACTCTCTCTCTCTCTCTCATTAGATTATAAGGTCCTGAAGGGCAGAGACTATTCAATTAAGCCCAATTCCACAAATACCTATTGCCCACCTTCCATTATTCCCTGTCTATATTTGATGATGTAGTGACTGGCAGAATCTGGTAGCTTCCATAGCAGAGAAGTTAAGTTACAACTTGGTGCAAATCTCCTCAGTGTGCCTTTCCCATGAGAGTCTCAGGGCTTCCCAGAAATAAGATGAAACTACAATCCCTCCTCAGAGCCACCTTGAGAGCTTAACAAAGGAACTGGAAGCCCCAAGGTTAGGTCACCCGTTGGGCAGGAGGGGAACCCCAGCAGAGACCGCAGACCCGCAGCCTGCCTGTTCTCTTATGCTGCTTGGAAACCGCTGCAGACGACCCCATCTTCACGACAGAGGCTGCCTCAGGTCCTGTAATGGGTTGGTTCTCTGCCTCTTCTCTCTACACCCTCCCCCAGCCCATCCTTCCACAGAAGCTCTGGGACCGAGGGAGGCCAAGGGATTTCTGCTGCTGGCATTTTTGCACGTTTGAACATTGCCATCTAGTGGCTGTGTGGCAAAAACCAAACTCCCCTCCCACCCTCTCCTGCTATAGAAAGAGGTGGGGAAAGAGAGCTCTTTTTTCAATTCCACAAGGTCTGAAAAATGACAGTCAAGGACCACCCGGAGCTCCAGTACTCTCAGGAAATTACGTGAGCCCCTGGTAATCTGTAAACATTAAGATCAGGGCCCGCCCTGTGGGTAATAAACTAGGCAGAAAAGCATTTTCTCTAGATGACTGAGGATTGCAAGAAAGGGAAGGAAAGAAGGAGCATAGGGAGAGGATGGAGGCATGAGGGGGCAATAAGGGGTGTCACAGAAGCCCCAGTACCCAGAGCAGTTGAATTCCCTGCAGGATGTGAGCTCAGGACCCTGAACCTTGACTGATTCTGACCTGGAAGACTGAGCGGATGCCAGGAGGGTGACCAACCTCCTCACTTGGTAGTCAGGGAGCTCAGCTTTCACAGGTGGGCAGAGAAGGTGCCCCCCTCCTCCAGCTGACCAGGTACCCAATGGGACACTCCTTCCTTGCTTGTGACATCAGTACTCACCTGACTCTACTCTCCATCCTTCTGTCACTCAAGGTGTTCTCAGTGGACAAAACACCCACCTGGGCTAAGAGCAAGAATGAATTTGCTTAACAGCCTCCTCATCACCTGAGTAGCTCTCATTGGGACAGGGCCTCGCGGATAGAGCTTGGGGACTGGCAGCCTTCCTGGGGATGAGACAAAGGGTACTACCCCACCACCTGGCAGCCCAGGACAGCCGGTGGGCTTCAAGCCCTAGCCAGCCTCCCTTCCCTGCCAGCCTGCAGCTCCCTCCCGCCTCTCCCCACGCCCTGCCTTCAAGCCTCTTAGTTCCATTTGGAAGAAATATCTTCCTGCTGGAGGAAACAAAAGTAAAAACACAAGCAGGTGGGGCGGTACCCCTTGCCTCATCCCCAGAAAGGCTGCCAGTCCCCAAGCTCTACCGGAGAGGCCTTGTCTCCAATGAGAGCCACTCAGGTGATGAGGAGGCTATTAAGCAAATTCATTATTGACTACTTCACATTAGATTCCTCTTTTTTTTTCCTTTGATGCCAACACAACTAATAAAAATGCACTTTATCTTCTTGGATTTATGGGCTCGTAAAGCTGCTTTCATGTCCCTCAGGGAACTGGGATTAAAGCAGAATTAAACATCTCCAGTGCGAAGCCTGCTCAGGTAAGGGAGCTGGGGTTGGGGGAGGGAGGCAGGGGAAGGAAAGAGTGATTCAAGGACAAGAAATAAACTGAAGTAAAAACCTGGCAAAAATATGGCTTTAATATATTGTAAAAGAATAAAAACCTCATAAAAAGTTATCACCAGACATGAGGAGTTCGTAATGTCGCCCATTGTGGATTCTGGGAGGAACTTTCTGGGAGATGAGCATCATTAAGTAAAAGTGAGCCAGGAGCGACAGGGCGGGTGTGCGGGGATGTACAGGCAGCGGCTCCAAAAAGCAGGCACCTCCTGGTTTGTTGGTCACGTGACAGGAGAAAGTCCTGTGGACAGGACACGGCGCCCCCACCTGGACCAGAGGAAGATGGCTGGTCCAGGGTGTGGGGAAGAGGCAGCTTGTCCTGGCTCTTGCCAACCAGCCACAAGAGTCGGGGTGAATCACAGTTTCTCATTTTCTTCTCTGTTAACCAGGAATAAACCCCCTGCCATCTCCTTCCTCAAGTCATTCCAAGAACCAAACAAAATAGGACAAGGTGTGAAAGGAGATTTCTTTGATTCAAACCAGACATTTGGAAACTATTCCTGTCATGTCACCAATCTTATTATTTCTACCTCAAAAATACCTGTGCTCCTTCTCCTTTTTTCTCCATCTTCAGCTCCCAGGAGCAAAACCACTGCTATTTCTCACCTAGCCTGCTATAATAGCTTCTGGTTAACATCTTCCAAATTCATTCTCTGTATAGCAAATGGGATGATCGTGTAAAAAATGTAAATCAAATTATTTTATTCCTGGCCTAAAACTCTTTGGGACTTCCCACCAAACTAAGGACAAAATCTGGTATCCCTAACCTGGTCTAGAAGGCTGAAGATGGCCAGACATATGTCTCCAAACTCACTACACTCTTCCCTGGCCTTCTTTCTGTACCTCCACCACAGTGAGTGTGGCTGAACTCTGGGTCTTTTGCTCATGACCTCATCTTGGCTTGAAGAAAACTCCCCCACTCTCTGCATGGTTATCTGCCCCTAAATATTACTCTTAACTCAAATGTTGCTTAAGTTTCCACCAAATATAAGTCACCTGTATCCTGTTTTCTGATTTTCTACACAACATAGACAATTTGAATTATATGTTTATTTGATTATTTAAATTTAATATCTAGCCCTTCACCAGATGAATGGATAAAGAAATTGTGGGATATATGCTCAATGGAATACTATACAGCTGTGAAAAAGATGAAACTGTGGCTTTCGGGAAAAAATGGATGGACCCCAGGTGATTATTTTAAGTGAAATAAGGCAGAAAGTGAAAGATAGATATTGGTTGGTTTCATTCATCTGTGGAATATAAACACGCAAAAAAAATACACAGAAAAAAATACAGCAGGAATAAATCTTGGACTTAGTGAAAGAATTTAATGGTTATCAGAGAGAACTGTCTGCAGCCACTGCAGCATGAGTTCAATCCCTGGCCAGGGAGGTGACCCACATGGCGCAGCAGACCTCTTCTGACTTGCCTGCTACTCCCATCAGCAGTGTATTTCAGTCACTCCACCTGTTCTGTTCCCTACTCTGTCTCTGGTGAGTCCTCTCACCACCACCACCCCCCACACACACCCCCCTCTGGCCTATACCCCAGTTCTTGTATGCATAAATAAATCTTTTTAAAAAATGAATACAACAAAGTAAGGGAGTCAAGATATGATCGTCTTTCCTCAGGCCTTTTTCATCTCTGGATTGCCATGTTTAATCTGCTCATCACCAAGTGTGGAATGCCTTGCTGTATCCCAGAAGAATTAGATGTTTTCCCTGCTCTTATGGTAAGTTAAAAACAAAAGTATTAACAGGAAGGAGGCTATCCAATGCCTCTCCTCCCTCAAGAGGATGCAGGTCTCTTGAGTCCTACAACCATGTGCTGACTGCAAGAAGAGGACTACCCTCACACAAGGCCCCACAGGTGGCCATCTTTTGGTGAGGTCTTGATAGCTCTTGACAGCATCCTCAGTTCTGCCAAGAAGACAATTTATTTACTGCAGTGAATAGGGCTGACATGCCCTAACCAAACTACTAAAGGCCATAAGTAAAGCAGAATGTTAGTGTGCTTCTTCATGCTGAGGGAACACAATTTCTACTCAGAGGATACCCTCCCCAGTATCAGGGCTAGCGGGAACATCCCTCCATATCTACGGTGGCACTCTCCCAGTGGGATTACACACCGGATTATTCTCAGATGTTTCAGGTATGTTATGTAACACACCAAGCTCACATTTGCCTCTCACCTTGGGTCTTAGGTTAGTCACGGTTTTGATACCCTCCTGGACCGTCCTTCCCTTGTGTGGAGAATGCCCTGCCTCAGCTTCAGTGCTCCCAAGCCTCTTCTCTGTCCTGCAGACAACGTGAGGTCTCTCTGATAAACGTTCTTATAGTTCCTTACATTTCTGTTCATCACTCATCCAACAAATATTTGTGTTCATTTGAGCCAACCATTGTTCTCGGTACTGAAGATACACTGAACAAAATAGACAAAAATCCCTGAGCTTTTGGGGCGTAAATGTTACAAGCACACGCAGACAGATGCAAATGGATTGAAAGCTCCCTGGGAACATTAAAACTGCATTATATTTTTTGGCATTCATTAATTTTTTCCTTCTCCCATTCATAAGACAGATATTTCCAGCTTGCCTGTTCTGGGGTCAGGCAGTATGCTAAGCTTTAAGGTGCTATTGACGTAACAAATACATGTGGGGCCTGCCCTGTGTATCAAATAAGGAGAGCAACAAACACTAAAATGAAAACACAAATAAACAACCTATGCTATTAAGGGGATGAGGAGGCGGCTTTCCGAGAGAACAGTGCAGGGAGGGCCTCCTTCAGATTGTATGTTCATGGAGGACATTGCTGAGGAAATTACATTTGGGATGAGATTAGAAGGATGATTGGAAGATTAGGAGGATGAGAAGGCGCTAGCCATGTGGAAAGTGAGAGGAAGAACATTGTGGGCAGAGAAAATAGCATATTTACAAAAGTATCGGAAAGGGAAAAAAGGCACATCCGTGGGACTGTACAAAGGCCAGTTTGACTAAAGATAGTGAAGAGTGTGGTAAGAGGGGTGGTTGGGAAGGTAACCAGGACCCAGCTCCTGCAGGTGATATGGGACATTTTTTTGTTTTATCCTTGTTGCAATGGGAAGCCATTGAGCTGTTTCAAACAGAGGTATGAGGTATTTGGGGAAAATGTAGAAATGGAGAAAAAAGTAGGAATACTTTGCCATCAGGTAAGAGGTGACCATGTCTTAGACTAGAGAGATGGTGTTGGAGATAGGATATGTTTTTGGAGAGTGAATCCACTCACCTGGGGGCTACCTTGAGGTGGACATTTTACTGCCTACACAGTAAATGTATAATACAGAAAACTCGACAACCGTCATTACCTTGGTGAGACCCAATGTTGCAGACGCCTACAACAATGCTTCCGAACACCCATTCTCATTCAGCTTGAGCATTTATATTCACCTTCCTGTGCCAAAGAACTATTAGTGATCAAAACTTCTTTGATAACTAGTGCTACATTTCCCCTTTGTGTTGACTCCAGCTCTGTCCTATGTAGTCTTGGGATGCCCCAGCTTATCACTTTCTGTTTGAAACTTTATTGCTTTATGTCAATCCCTAATGATATTATGTTTAAGTAGATAGAAGCAATGTTAACCTCAAAGACCTCAGGAGCCAGAGGCCTGAGACAATGTCACTTTGAAGAATGAGTCAAAAGGAAGGAGGACAGGGCCTCCCCAGTGGCGCAGCAGTTGAGCGCTGGGTTGCAAAGGTGCCCGTGGCCTCTGCAGCGCCGGTTCGATCCCTGGCTGCTCCCCGGCCTCCGGAGAAGGGTCCCACATGGCGCGCAGACCTCTCCTGCCACCCGTTGCTCCCCTCAGCAGTGTATTTTGGTCCTTCAGCCTGCTCTGCTCCCTGCTCTGGCTCTGGTGAATTCTCTCACCCTCCTGCCCTTCTGACTGTACCCAGTGCTTGTATAAATAAATAAATAAATAAATCTTATTAAAAAGAAGGAAGGAGAACAGACTGGATTCGGAGAAAAGCCAGGCTCTGGAACCAGCACAGCCTCTGAGCGCCCACACAATCTAGACAGAGAGCAGCCCACCTTCCAGAGCCAGGCAGATCCCTGTACTTCCTGGGGCTTCCATTCATCCAGCACCAGTACTGAGGAGCTTTCCACATGCTATCATAAATGACAAAGGAATCATTGTGGATAAAATACTTTGAAAGTCTGAAACACTGTGCCTATAGAAGGGATGTTATTGTAACAGCCACCAGCAGGCGGCAAGCAGAGCAGTCTCCCCACCTCTGGCCAGGAGCTCAGGCCTCCAGGGAGCACTCAGCTATGAGCTTCTGACTGTTCACTTAACTTGTCCTCTTTCCCTCACAGAGAGATTGTGGCTTTGAGGAGAATTTCTTGGCAATCAGCTCATGCGTGATTTATAAGTTTATGGTTCTGGGAGGCATCTGAATGTCGGGGCATAGATCTCAGTAATTAATCCTAGGAGGTCCCTAATGACAGAGGAGACTGTGTCTGTGAAAGTTGTTTTAATACTAAACAGCTTGTGTTATCTAACAAATGAGAACATTTCACACCCAATAAACGTCACTTTTGATAAGTGCTACTAACATCGTAAATCTGACAAGTAATACACGTGCAAGATTTCACCCACACTTGCCCTTCCCTGCCCATCTTACGCAGGGTTCTTTCATGCTCTGTGTACTTTGTGGAAGAGCAGAGCCAGAGTCCACAGCTTTCCCATGGTACCCCCTGGGGCCCTGGGTGAGGGAGATGCAGCCAGGGCTCCATCTGCCAGCACCGCAGTGCCTGCATCCAAGTGGAAGTGTTGCGGTTTCCTGGTAAATTTGGATCACTTTAAGTGCAAAAGCAGGTAATTCAAACAGACAAATAAAGCAAAATAAAAACCCATCCTCTCCACTTCCCTCTTAGTCCTCTTATTCAGGACACATCAGACACTGTTGGGAGTTGATTGAAAAGATAGATATCACCCCCAGCTCATCCTCAAAAAGAATTTAAGTGATTAAATGTGTTTTACTGAATTAAGGAAACTGCAAAGATCCCATCTTTCCCCCTGGGCTAACAGTGGATGTATCTTACTTGCTAAGTAGCGAGGACTTTTATCTTGTATATCACTGCCTCTCAGTTACATGAATGGGCACAGACAACCATAGAAGGACAGAAGGTTCTTGGTCCCCTCACTGGGATGAAGGCAGCAGCTAAATTAAACAGAACGGACTTGCTAAAAAAAAAAAAAAGAGGGATCCACATCTGGCCATGCAGAAAAGACAATTATGGGAATTTTAAAAGGACCAGTGTTTGCAGGGGTTAAAGGGAGAGAAAGATGAATAGGTGGAGCACAGGGGATTTTTAGAGCAATGAAACCAACATTACAGTAATACTGTAATGGCAGAAACACCTCAGTAATTATACATTTGTAAAAACCCATAGGATATATGAGTCAAAGACTGAACCATAATGTAAACTATGGACTTCAGCTATAATGTATCAATACCGGCTCATCAATTATAGCAAATGCACTTCATGAATGGCAAAATGTTGACAACAAGGGACATTAGGGAGTAGAACAAGAGGATATATGGGAACTCGCTGCAATTTGTACTCAATTTTTCTGTAAATCTAAAACTGCTTCAAAAAAGCAAATTAGAGAGAGAGAGAGAGGGAGAGAGAGAGAGAGATCTTATGGTTCCTGGACTCAGGAGCACCTGACATCTTGGAAGTACCAACTGTGCTGTCTCAGGAAGCACTGTCCTAACAAGCACGGTCACACCAAGTTCCTGGCCATGGCTGTCATGGGAGATTCATGTGGCTCATAGGTGACTTTTGGCAGGCCATGTCCCGACCCACACACCACTTTTTACATTTCCTCCCTCCACATACATCTCCACAGTTAGTTTATATTCCCCTACGGGAGGATGAGTTATATGATGCATAGTAGATTTGGACTCTTTTATTAATTTTTGTATCTGTAGTGTCTGAAACTGTGTCTGGAATGGAGTAGATAATAAATAATTGTAGAGCTAATGAATAAATTAAAATAACCGTACATCCATCTAATCACTGAAAATCTTTCAAGTCTCTCTAATATACTACTCCAAGATACATAGAGAAAGTAATATCTTAAACACTAGAAAGAAATAATGATTTGTAATTTCTGCTCTAGGAAATACCTGATAATCATTCTAGGAATCAAGTCTATTACTGCTTGGCCAATAGCATGACATATCTGTAACTGCATGAGGTGTCTGATACAACACCTGAGAAGCAAGAGGCTTCACAAATGTTCCGCAATTCCCCTTCCTTAAACATGGCCAACACCTTTATCTCATAGCGGAATCCCACCACTCAATGCTCCCTCTGGGCCTCTTGACAGCCCCCAACCCTTTAACAAATAACAATAATGATCATCATCTTTTTTAATTGTACAAAATCTTAACATTGACAAGTATAAGGTACTTCAAATATTGGTACTCCCAGATATAGAAATCAAGACTGATAGGAAATTACTTATTTGGGATCTAGGATTATTTCTTGAGGTGAAGAAGAGTTAATATTTGTGTGATGTCCACGCAGTGTCAGGCACTGTGCTAAGTGCCCTGGGCAGCTCTCTCGTGTTTCCCCAAGAGTGGGATACTAGGAGAAGAGAGCTTGCTCCAAGCTGCTGAAGAGGGAACCAAAGCTCTGAGCAATTATGACACTTTGAGCTAATGAGCAATAGAGCTGAGATTAAAACAAAAGTCACTCTCATTCCAAAAACCAGATTCTTTCCAGAGACCAATTTATTGGGAGACTCTAATGGCTCTAAAATCTAGAGGCTCCAGGACTTCTTTTATGGATGTGGATTCGAATTTGAATTGCATGCCAGGGGCCATCCTGAGCCTACAAAACAGGCATGCTTCTACTTCCCTGGTTAATATCCTTCAATCTGCCACCAAGTGCTTCTGCACTAAGTACACAGCATTCTCTCACTTAATGTGAGAGATATTTCTGTGATCTTGGTAGTATTATTATCTCCATTTTACAGATGAATTAGTTGAGACTTAGAAAATCTAAGTAACTCATCTGACTTAAAACAGTTTGGAAAAGGCCCACCTGGCAGTGAACCCAGATTCTCTGACTTCAGCACACAAATGCTAGCACCTCTAAAGGGAATCACTCTTCTCAAGATCTCGGGTTTATAACGAGGCAGGAGAAGCCCTGCACTGACATAGCAAAACGGTTGGCTTAAACTAAAAAAAGTTTAAGATAGTTCATAAAGTTGGAGGTCAGAGTTCAGGGTTCCAGTATATTTGAACTCCATACTTAGGGCTGCTATAGACTAGCTGTATCCTCCAGAATTCATTTTTGAAACCCTAATCTCCAATGTGATGATGTTTGGAGGTAGTGCTTTGTGAGGTAATCAGTTCACAAGGCTAGAGCCCGCCTGACAGGATTCATGTCCTATGCAAAGATCCCAGAGGTCTTGCTTCCTTTTTCTCTGCTCTCAGCCAGGTGAGGATGCAGGAAGACAGTCACCTCTGAAACAGGAAGTGGGTCCTCACCAGACCCTCACTCTGACAGTGCATTGACCTTGGACTTCTCAGCCTTCAGAACTGGGACAAATAAATTTCTGCTGTTTAAGCTACCCATTCTACATCATTCTTGTTGCAGAAGCCTGAAGAGAATACACCAGGACCTCACTCTTACAACCTCATCTAAGCCTTCTTGCTCCCCAAAGGCCCCCCTCTCCCAGGGTCAGCACATTGGGGCTAAGTCTTCAACACATGAAGAACACAGTTCAGTCCCTCTTACTTAATCTCTGTGTCCCTCCTGTGGGTCATTTTCTTTCCAGCCCTTTTTTGTGGAGCCAAGCATAGCCACTGCAGACAGGCTAATATGTTCCTGTGTGCCAGACTCAGAGCCTGACTCACTAGGCATTTTCAGTCTTAGAAGAAGAATCAACTCAGGTTATTAACAAGGGAAGAAGATTGTCTTTTATTTCTTTCTCCTTCTTTATTCTAAAAGGGAAGAGTAACGAGTTAGCTTCTGTTGTTGGAATAACAACGAGGACATTTTCTGGCAGCCAGTTCATAGGGAAATTTGTCTTATAATTGGAACTTCAGACTTTCACCCGGCATCGATGGCATCCCAGCATAAATTAGCCACCACTCTACGTTTACAAATTGTATTGTAATTATTGCAGCTAATGTGAATACAGCCTTGCCACTTCATTTAAAATTCAGTCATAACAGGGGAGTCTTTCCGTCCCCTACCTCAGGGGAAGAGCAGGTCCTGAGCTCTGCAGGCTCGCCCTTGTAAAAGGGCCCCTTGGGAGAGCTTAGGCAGCCCTGAGTGAGCCCCAGTTCTGGGAAGACTGGCTTCTTCCCAAACCTGTGCAGGCCCCCTACCTTCCCTCCAGCCTCAGGCCTCTGGCCCAACTTTCCTCGGTCCTGGCCCAAATTTCCTCGGTCCTGAAGAACGTACTCGGCTCACCCTGTGCCTCTCGCCACCTCACCCCCATAACCCCACTTCACACCCAAACATCCCCCTTGTGCAAAGGACCGGGAAGGCAGCAAATTGCGGTCTTTCATGTTCCAGACCTTTGCTCCCTCAGCCGCCCCCAGAACTGCTGCTGTCCTGTCTCCTCAGTGATCCCAAGGGGACCCAAAGTCCTGGGGCACCTGGAGTCACCTGTCTTGCTGGCTCAGACAGCTCTGAGCCTCAACAATGGTCTGGCAAAGAACCAAGTGCTGGCAGTGGTGGCATGAAATTCTCCTGAAGGGAAGACAGGTGAGCAGAAAGCCCTCTCATGTCCTGCGTTCAGGCAGACAAGTGGGGAGTGCTGGTCCTCAGGTCAGCACCAAGAAGAAACTGAAAGATCATCTTGTCTGACCTTTGCTTTCCACACAGTAGAATTCTCAGCAAGGAACAGGCCATGCAGGTGAACGTTCCTGAGTCCACAGTGAGGGTTCTTCCTCCACAGTTAACAAAGCCCAGGCAGGGCCAGGCCAGGACAGCGGCGCTGCTCTTGGAAACCCGGGCAGTCCTGGCCTCCCCACTCCATGTACTTTCCTAACCTTACTCTCTGTACTTTCTTCCTTCCTTCCTGGTCTTTGCTTTCAAAGGAAAAGTTGAGATTGTATTGGGGAGTTGGCTTCCTGGACTTTCCTCAGGAGATGAAATGCTTACAGATTCAGCTCTTAGAAGAACTGACCCCTTCACTATCTTGCTTTTAATGTGAGGTTTGGGAGGGGGAAGAGAAAAAGGAAGAAAGTAGATCTTCCCAAGAGCCATTTCTCTTCTTTGCTCTTTTTCTCTCCCTCCCCTCTCTTTCTCTGCTTTCAAAATGGCCCAGATTTGGTTTCTGGTTCACCCTGTATTTTTTTTAAGATTTATTTATTTATTTATACAAGCACTGGGTAGAATCAGACGCATGGGAGGGTGAGAGAATTCACCAGAGCCAGAGCAGAGAGCAGAACAGGCAGACTGACCAAATACACTGCTGAGGGGAGCAGCAGGCGCAGCAGGAGAGGTCTGAGCGCCATGTGGGACCCTTGCCGGTGGCTGGGGATCGAACCGGCACTGCAGAGGCTGCGGGCAGCTTTGCAGCCCAGCGCTCAACCGCTGCACCACCAGGGAGGCCCTCACCCTGTATTTCAAGCAGCTTAAGCCCTGGGCTGGCAGCAATGGAATCCTTACTAACAAATTTAACTCTGGCTTCCCGCTCACCTTTGAAAGGAGGGAGACACCCTCTGTTCTGTAGTCCATCTATTGTGTTTGTCTGTGCCTTATTATGCATCGCCTCTGGTTTGATAATAGTTGGAGTATCCTCTGCATATAAAGCCTGGGCACTGGCATAAAGATGGGTAAGGATCGGCTCCTGGACGATACAAATTGAAACTTGAAAGATATTGGACTGAACAAGTCAGGGAGAAGATAAGAAAAATCTGCTGCGCCAAGGTTCACAGAGCTGCTCTGCCAGGAAGGCTGCTATTACCAAAGTGACATCACATCTGTGAACTCTTATGCGGCAAATGGTATCACCTAACATTTCTCTTAAAGAAAAGAGACTGCAGTGATCATAGCCACTGGGCACAGTGCACGTGGCAGGGACGGCTGAAGGCTTGGCTTGCAGTGTGTCCTTGCTCCTCAAAGCCTTACCCTGGAGCTGCTGATTGTGTGCCCTTCATACAGTTAAGCTAACATAAGCTTGAAGAGTGTAAGAAATTGGGTCTGGCTCACAGAGCCAAGTGGTAGGCCCTGGATTTGAGCACCCAGGCATCCTGCCAAGATGGGGTAAACCTTGACCCACTGCTCTTTGTTGTTTGCTTTCTCTAAATAGGCCTCCAGGGCCTCCCCTGGTGGCGCAGGCCATTGAGCGCCATGCTGTGAAGCTGTCCACAGCCTCTGCAGCGCCGGTTCAATCCCGGCCAGCCGGCGAGGGTTCCACGTGGTGTGGCAGACCTCTCCTGTCACGCTGCTGCTCCCCCTCAGCAGTGTATTTTGTCAGTCTGCCTGCTCTGTTCCCCACTCTCTCTCTGGTGACTCCTCTCACCCTCCCGCTGATCTGGCCTATACCCCAGTTCTTGTATAAATAAATAAATCTTTTTAAAAATAAATAAGCCTCCAACCCCAGTGCCTGGAGAAAAGACGGGGGAAGAAGGTGTATACTTAGGAGAGGGAGCCAACGTGAAGAAGCAAGTTGAAAGCCTTTATTATCCATTTTGAACTATTCACCTAGCCCTGTCTCTGTCCTCTCTACTAACCTGCATGTATATAAATGAGAACAGGTAGTCAGGGGCCTCTTCTTACCCTAGCAGTTGCCATTTCTGGTCACTGGGGTAGGCATCTAGCACACAGGAACACGGTGCTGACCCTATCTCCATGGCCGCCCCAGCCCTCCTCATTCAGCTACATGTAATGAACATGAATTCTATAGAAAAATGAGCAAAACAGAGCATAAAGACTTTCTCTTTTCTCACTTATTTAAAAATATTGAAGTGTAGAAAGCTTTCAGGGCTCAGGGCTCCTTTGCTTTCATACTCATTGTTGATTAATTCCATGTTTTCCCAGCAGCAGCCAGACACCAGCACTCAAAATGCAGATGGGAGGACACAGCAGGGGAAGCACGCAGGGGTCTGATGACTCAAGCTTTGTTCTCACAGTTACCCTGATGTCAGAGAAGTCCTGGTAGGTGTGAATATCCTGATAGAACAAATTACCCGCCCAGGATCTCTTAACCTTCTGTTCTCATGTTCTTACTAATTTCACAGGCTTGGCACCTAGTTGGTTTGCATGGAATCGGGACAGGGAGACAAAGCAGCTGTCCTGCTGGTGACAACATGGGCATCAGAATGACATCACGAACTGGACAATGGAGCTCCCCAGTAGACAGGTCACAAAGGACCTTTATTGTTCCCAAGGAACCCCCAGTAGATGGGAACTTTGATGACCTGATTTCCCAGTTCATGAGCTAAATATTTGAAACTGGATTTTGGAAGATAAACAGGGCCTGTAGTCTCCAGATGTGGCTACATCTTAAGTGAATATTTCCCACCTGAGATGATTATAATCACGTGCATTTGTCTCAGTTGTCATAGAGTCACTGGTCTGCTGATTCTGTCAGCGGAACAGACAAGCTTCTTTTGTCAAATGCAATGGAGGTGCCATAATCCCCTGTGACATGTCAGGTAAGATCACCCCATTTTCCTCTCTACATGAGAGCTCCTCAGCTCTCTGCTGGTCCAGTAAGAGATCTTTCCTTACTTTGTGTTCATGCTCTGCCATCCTGAGACCTCCGCCTCCTTGAAAGTCTCTTAGTAAGCCTGCAGAGAATGGAGGAGCTCCTGGGTAAAGAGGAAAATGAAACGTGTGCAGTGGCTGCATACAAGATAGTTACAAGGATTCCTTGAGAGTCAGTCACTGATTCACTCAGCACCTACTCCTCTGTACCCATGTCTGTGAAAAGGTCAGGATCACGGCAGAGAACAACATAAACGCCACAGTCCTTGCACTCAGAGCACTCCCAGAGTGGAGGGAGGTGCAAAGAAGAGGAAATAATAGGCAGGCAATTAAGCCCATGGCGATGAGTGAAAGGGGACCTGAAGGACATGGTGCTGCCCTCTGCCCTGCGAGAGAGGCCCTCAAGAACACGCAATTACGATCTGCTCCCCCTAGTACCCCTGATTTATTTCTCCATGCCTTTTTTTTTTTTAAAGATTTATTTATACAAGAACCGGGGCGTAGGCCAGATGTGCAGGAGGGTGAGAGGATTCACCAGAGACAAAGCGGGGAGTAGAAAGACAGACTGACTGGAATACACTGCTGAGGGGAGCAGCGGGCGAGACAGGAGAGGTCTGATGCGCCATGTGGGTATCTCCCTGGCCAGCCAGGAATCAAAACTGTACTGCAGAGGCTGTGGACAACTTCGCAGTGCTGCACTCAACCCGCTGCGCCACCAGGGAGGCCTTCTCCATGTCTTTTTGCAACTGATCCCTCAGTGCTCAGTGGCCATAGGCAAGATGTATTTTGGGGTGCTCAGGCACACCAGCCTTAGCCTACTGATTATGGTGTTCCAGGACCCTGAGCCCGAGAGATCTTGCAATTGTGTGCATGGATAAGAACCCACTGACAGTGACCTGTCCCCACCCTGGTCTCTGTCCCGTAGCACTCTCTGGCACAGTTTGAGCACTCCTTTACATGTTTTGTACTGCTGCATGTCTTCTGTTATTTTCCTCCCACTCACTCTCCTCCACTTACTCTTCTACTGGCCTTTCTATTCCTCAAACATGCCAGGTACTCAGTACTTTGTACTTAACTATTCACTCAGCCAAAAGCCCCCTACAGCTGAGTGGTTTGCCTCCTTATTGTCTCCAGATCTTGAATTGTCCAGTCTGGTCAGCCCTGGACAAAAGTGTGACATGGGAAACAATTTGCCTTCACTTTCTGTGTGATCTAGGCTTGGTCTTAATGCTGGCCCCAGATTTCAGCAGTGCCCCCTTCTCCTCTGCTCAGGCCTCCCACCACGTACAAAGGCTTGCATTTTCCTGACCATTTCCTGTTCCAGGCACCAACATCTCCAGCCCCCTAGCCTGGCCCCATTCCCTTTCTTCCAAGTCTTGTTAACCTGTGGTCTGGATCTATTTATTGTAATGTAGCCTCCGTGAGGCCAGAGATAATTGTCTGGTGTAGTCACTGCTGTTTCCAAAGGACCTAGCTCTTAGCATAAGGTAGACACCAAAGGAATGCTGGAATCTCTGAGTGTCCTGTCCCTTGTCAAGGCATTAGACAGATGGTTTGTCTTGCATATGGAGTAAGTGAGCTGAGCTGTCATTGCTGGGGTTCAGCCATCAATCAGAGGAGGAACTTTGAAAGGAGACCCATGCCCCATGACAAACAGAGCTGCTGCTCCACTTGTACAAAATGCCTGTCCATGCACTAGGCTGAGTCAGCTGTGGCAAAGGTGAAGCAGCCACCAATGGGAGAGTTAGAATGTACAAGTCATGACTGCCCACACTTCTCTCCCTGTTCCTCCTTGCTTCACTTAACAAAAGAACTGATGACATGGGAGGTCTATGACCACCCCGGATGTGCCCTCTGCATCTTCACTTTCCCAGACAGTTAACGTTTACTCTTGGAGGGACCTAGGGCTCAAGAGGAGAAGCAAGTCTGTGAGTAGAACTCCAGCTCTGACACTGACCCAGAGCAACCCACACCTGCCTGGGCCTCAGTTTCCTTAAATGTTAGGAGAGGGCAAATATTTGCTCTCAGGATAGCTGAGGTTGCAGGTTTGACAGGGAACAAATGGGCCTGACAGCTGGAACAACATCACTTGTCATCAGTGTGTGCGACTTCTGTCCACACATCAGGCTAGTGGGAGGTGTACTATATACAGACAATCTGTAACTATCAGTTTTTGCAAAATTATGTCATTGATATGGAGTCTTTCTATGTTGGAAATCAATAGAATAAAAAATTCAAGACAGTTGTATTTTTTGGTCTGTTATAAAATTGATACTCAATAAATACTTTAAAGGATTAAATGATTAGATGGATAGTCTCATCTTAACTTTCAACTTTTTGTCTCATTGCTTCCTCTCCCAGACTCTTAGACACAGAAACACTGTCTTCTTACTGTCCCATGTTCATATCTAGTTCAAAGCTACCGCCATAATTCTGTTTCCTGGAAACTAAACAATAAATATATCATATGCGTCCACACTGTGTTTGGGGACCATAGGAAATAAAAAGAAAAATAAAGGTGGTCCTATTCCCTTATTATAATTTCACTGGGGAATAGAATGCCAATTGATGAAAGCAAATAGTGAGTGCCAGTGGAGATGAGCTGGGGTGAATGGAAGTTTCTAGAATGTTATGGTAATTTAACAGGATCTGGAAGGAAATGTGACCTGAGGTTCCCTGAGCAAATACCACCTTAAAATGAGAATTTTTCTTTGGTCACCTAATTGCCCCTAAAATAGTTGAAGCCTGTCAGCTCTAAATATAAAGCTGAGGGATAACATTTATTGATAATATACAACTTTGAATTTAGGAATTATGGCAGACCCTATTCATATTCTGCCCAATATCTATTCTTGCTTTCTTCCTTATGGACAGAAATCTAATCATGTTGAGGGTAGCAATGTCCCCAAGTTACTCAATTTTTCACACTTCCTCTCATGCAATGGGTGTCCATTCGACTCAGTTCTGGACAATGAAATAAAACTGAAGCTACTGGGTGGGGCTTTTAAGCAGATATAATATTCAAAGTAAATAAACTAGTATAAGCCGCTGGTAAACAAAGACCTGTTTGCAGGAAAGTTCTTTAAAAAGAACAGTCTCAGTGACATGTGCTTTTCCCCTTGCCCCTTCCTCCACCCACTTCTTTCTGGGACAGAACCCAGGGCCTGAAGGCACAGCAGCTATATCACAGTAACAAGGACAAAAACTAAAGATGTTAAAGATGACAGAGTTAAAGAGTCTGCTAATGATAGGGAAGGAAGAAAGAGAGTCTGCGTCTTCAATGATTTTCTTGAGCAGCTGCCTATATCCAGAGCACATAGAACATTCCAAAACATTTAATAAGTTAACCTCCTATTTATTTAAGTAATTCTTAAGTTCTTAGATTTTCTATTGCGTGGATATGAATAGAATCCTAACTGTTCATTAGGTCATGTTTAAATATCAGAGTGTGACTGGCATTTAATCTACATATTGTGAAAGGCTTTGAGACTTACCCATGTGTGACTGCTCAGCCTCCCAATACCTGACTTTTCTCAGTAAGAGTAATCCCAACACCAGATGACCACAAAATAGATGACTCTAAAGGACCCCGCATACACCTAGTCTACGTTGCTACTGCTGTATCTCGTAAGTTCCTTTGACAAGTTTGCAATCCTGGCCCAATAAAACAAGGAAAAATGTAATTTCATTGGTGAGCTGCAGGCTATCAGAACAAAATACTCTCTTCTCTACCTTCAGGCTGAATCACACCCTACCACAACCAGTGGATAAATATGACTATTTCTTTTTTCAATTTTTTTGTTAGTTTTTTTATACAGTCAAATGAAGGATTCAGCTCTGTTGTAATGGTATTCTGTTTCTCCCCCCACCCACCATCCCTTGGTCCTCTTGTTCATTTTCTTCCCCCCTCCCTCTTAACCTCAGAGCCCTGAGGATGTTTAGTAATGTTCACTAGTTCTTGAAAATGTTTTATGTTGTCGAACTGTCTGCTATATAAATGCCCACTATTTGTTTTTATCATTCTGATATACTTTGTTGTACATAATTCTCTCAAATTCCCCGCATTGTATTTAAAATGTCTGCATTTCATTTTTTCTTACAGCTGTTTATATACGACATACCTTTTTGACCCAGGCCCTGTCAGTAAATTTTAGGTTGCTTCTTATTATAAATTATAAATAATGCCGTTGTAAACAATGAACATTGTGGATAAGGGATTTTTGTTGATAGCCTCACATTCTGTCGATATATATCCACGAGTGGAATTGCTGGTTGATATGGTATTTCCATTTTTTGTTTTTTAACATAAATCCAGATCACTTTCCATAATGGTTTTCAACCGGTTCATGTTCCCACCAACACGTAATAGGGTTACTTTTTCTCTATATCCTTTCTGACATTTCTTGTAGGGATCTTTTTAATACATGCCATTCTCATGGATATGAGGCGGTATCTTATTATAGTTTTAATCTGCATCTCTCTTATTAGAAGTGATGAACATTGTTTTCACTTCACTTTTGGCCTTTTAGATAATCTCTTTGGTGGATGTCTCTTCATAACTGGTGCCCATTTATTAACTTGGTTATTTACTTTTTTTATTTTTTTTTATTCTCATAACTTTATTTTTTTTAATAATAAATTTTATTTTTATATTCCCCCATACAATTGCAAACGCCCCATTCTGACCCCAATCCTTCCCCTCCTGCCCCCCACCCCCCAAAAAGTATCTCTGGTTCATAGTTTTTTGTTGATTTTGATTTTCACTTTCTTATATTCATTTTCCTGGTCCCTTATTTAAGTTTTCTAGATTCCTGCTATGAGTGAGACCATCTGGTATTTTTCTTTTTCTTTTTGGCTTATTTCGCTGAGCATGATCCCTTCCAGCGCCATCCATGTTGCTGCAAATTGCATGTGTTTATCTTTTTGAATGCTGAGTAATATTCCATGGTATATATGTACCACATCTTCTTGATCCAGTCATCTATTTTTGGGCATTTGGGTTGTTTCCAAAGCTTAGCTATTGTAAACAGTGCTACTATAAACATAGGGGTGCAGGTGCTCTTTGGAATTGATGTTTCTGTGTCCTTTGGGTAAATACCTAGGAGTGGAATTGCTGGATCATATGGAAGCTCTATGTTTAGTAGGTCCAGAAATCTCCACACAGCTCTCCACAGTGGTTGGACCAGTTTGCACTCCCACCAACAGTGCAGAAGAGTTCCTTTTTCTCCACACCCTCGCCAACATTTGTTGTTGCTAGTTTTTTAATATGTGCCATTCTCACTGGTGTAAGATGGTATCTCATGTTAGTTTTGATTTGCATTTCCCTGATGACAAGTGATATTGAACATTTTTTCATATGCCTGTTGGCCATTTGCATTTCCTCTTCAGAGAAGTTTCTTTTTAGCTCTTCTGCCCATTTTTGGACTGGATTATTTTCTTTGTTGTTGTTGAGTCTCATCAGCTCTTTGCAGATTATTGTGATCAGTCCTTTATCATTAGTGTTGGGTGCAAAAATGTTCTCCCAGTTGGTGGGGTTTCTCTTTGTTTTTGTTATTGTCTCTTTTGCTGTGCAGAAGCTCTTTAATTTGATGTAGTCCCAGCTGTTTATCTTTGCCTTCACTATCACTGCTTTGGGTGATGTGTCTGTAAAGATGTCTTTGATGTGCAAATCCCGTAGTGTTTCGCCTATATTTCCTTCTATGTATTTTATGGTTTCAGGTCTTATGTCTAGTTCTTTAATCCATTTTGAGTTGATTTTTGTGTATGGTGTGAGGTAGTGGTCAAGCTTCATTCTTTTGCATGTAGCGACCCAGTTTTCCCAGCACCATTTATTGAACAAACTTTCTTTGCTCCAATGCATAGTCTTTGCTCCTTTGTCAAAGATTAGTTGACCATAAATCTTTGGGTTTATTTCTGGATTTTCTATTCGATTCCATTGGTCTGTATGTCTGTTCTTGTTCCAATACCATGCAGTTTGATGATTATGGCTTTGTAGTATAGTTTGAAGTCTGGGCGTGTGATGCCTCCATTTCCTTCTTTTTTTTCAGTAGAGCTTTGGCTATTCGGGGTTTTTGGTGATTCCATATGAATTTCATCAATAATTGTTCTATTTCTTTGAAGAATGACATTGAAATTTTGATTGGAATAGCATTGAATCTGTATATTGCTTTTGGTAGGATGGCCATTTTAATAATGTTTATTCTTCCAATCCATGAGCAGGGGATGTCTTTCCATTTCTTTGTGTCTTCTTCTATTTCTTTTAACAGTGTTTTATAGTTTTCTTTGTATAGGTCCTTTACCTCTTTTGTTAGATTTATTCCCAAATATTTGATTTTTTTGTTTCGATAATAAAAGGGATGGTTTTTTTGATTTCTTCTTCTTCAGATTTGTTGTTTGTGTATAGGAAGGCTACTGACTTTTGCGTGTTGATTTTGTATCCTGCCACTTTACTGAATTGATTGATGAGTTGAATTAGTTTTTCTGTGGAGATTTTGGGGTTCTCTATGTATATTATCATATCATCTGCAAATAGTGATAGTTTGACTTCTTCTTTTCCTATTTGGATTCCTTGGATGTCTTTCTCTTGTCTTATTGCTCTGGCTAGGACTTCCAGTATTATATTGAAAAGCAGTGGTGAGAGTGGACATCCTTGTCTTGTTCCAGATCTTAATGGAATTGCTTTCAGCTTTTCACCATTGAGAATGATACTGGCTGTTGGCTTCTCATAGATGGCCTTTATGATGTTGAGGTATGTTCCTTGTATCCCAAGAATTTCAAGGGCTTTTATCATGAATGGGTGTTGCACTTTGTCGAAAGCTTTCTCAGCATCTATTGATATTATCATATGGTTTTTATATTTCTTTTTGTTGATGTGTTGGATAACGTTGATTGATTTTCGGATGTTAAACCATCCTTGTGTCCCTGGAATGAATCCAACTTGGTCGTGGTGAATTATCTTATGGATACATTGTTGGATTCTGATAGCTAAAATTTTATTGAGGATTTTTGCATCAGTGTTCATTAGGGAGATTGGCCTATAGTTTTCCTTTTTTGTGTTGTCCTTATTCGGTTTTGGTATTAGTATAATATTGGCTTCATAGAACGTGTTTGGTATTGTCCCTTCCTTCTCAATTTTTTGGAAGAGTTTGTGAAGGATAGGCACTAATTCCTCTCTGAATGTTTGGTAGAATTCATTTGTAAATCCATCAGGTCCTGGGCTTTTGTTTTTGGGGAGGTTTTTGATTACCATTTCAATTTCGCTAATTGTAATTGGTCTGTTTAGGTGTTCTATTTCTTCTTTATCTAGCTTTGGGTGATTGTAGAGTTGTAGGAATTTGTCCATCTCCTCTAGATTGTTGAACTTGTTTCCATATAACTGTTCACAGTAGTTACTGATTATTCTTTTGATTTCTGCTGTGTCCGTTGTGATTTCTCCTCTTTCATTGATGATCCTGTGTATTTGTGCTTTCTCCCTTTTTTCCTTTGTGAGCCTGGCTAGGGGTTTGTCTATTTTATTTATTTTTTCAAAGAACCAGCTCTTGGTTTCATTGATCTTTTGGATTGTTTTTTTAGTTTCAATTTCATTTATTTCTGCTTTGGTTTTTATTATTTCTTTTCTTCTACTGGTTTTGGAGTTTTTTTGTTGTTCTTTTTCTAGATCTTTGAGCTTCGAGATTAGGTTGTTTCTTTGAGTTCTTTCTTGTTTCTTGATGTGAGCTTCTATTGCTATATATTTTCCTCTTATTACTGCTTTTGCTGCATCCCATACATTTAGGATATTGGTGTCCTCCTTGTCATTCAATTCAAAGAATTTTTTAATTTCTTCTTTGATCTCCCGTTAGTCCAGTGGTCTTCCAGTAGTGTGGTTTTTAATCTCCATGAGGTAGGATAGTTCCTTGCCTTCTTTTTATGGTTTATTTCTAGTTTGATGCCTTCGTGGTCAGAAAAGATGGTTGGTATGATTTCAATCTTGGTGTATCTGTTGATGTTTGTCTTGTGCCCCAGTATGTGATCGATCCTGGAGAATGATCCATGTGCGCTTGAGAAAAATGTGTACTCCGTTTTTTTGGGGTTTAGTGTTCTATAGATGTCTGTTAAGCCCAAATGCTCTAGGTCCTTATTTAGAGCTTTAGTTTCTTTACTTATTTTTTGTCTTGTTGATCTATCCATTGTTGATAGTGGTGTGTTGAAGTCTCCCACTACGTATGTGTTTTCTCTGATGTCTGTTTTCAGAGAGGACAACAGTTGTCTGATATATTTTGGTGTATTTACTTTTTTTAAATGTTGAATTATATGTGTGTGTTTATACCTTGGATATTAATCTCTTATCTGTTATATTGGGTGAATATTTTCTCCCATTCAGCAGGTTATCTATTGGCTTGTATTTTCTTTTGCTGTATAAAAGTTTTCTTAACTTGAAGTAATCCCAATTGTTTATTGTGGTTTTTATTCCCTTGTCAGAGGGACTAAGTCACACAAAAAAATTCTAAATTATTATCATGGAATGTATCACCAATGTTTTCTTCTATGTATTTTATTTTTTCAGCTTTTACATTTAGATATTTATTCGTAGTTTATTTTTGTGTATGGGTTAGTGAGTAATTTAAATTCATTCTCCTTTGTGTGGCTTTCCAGTTTTCCTAGCACCATATATTAAAGAGACTGTCTCGTCCTCATTTTATGGTCATGGAGGCTTATCATAGATGAGGTGCTAGTACATGTGTGGATTTATTTCTGGACTTTTGATTCAGATCCATGGACCATTGTACCATTATCATATTGTTTTTTATTATTGTTCCTTTAGAGTAATTTGAAGTCAGGTAATGTGTTACCTCCATTTCTCTTCTTTTTTCTTAAGGTTGCTTTTGCAATTTGAGGCCTTTTGTGGTTCCATATAAAATTCAATATATTTTGTTCAGTTTCTTTAAGTTTGTATATCATTTTAGGCAATATAATCATTTTGATTATATTGATTTTCCACATCCACGAGCATGGAATATTCTGCCATCTCCTTATGTTGCTATTAAGTCCATTAATCACATCTTGTAGTTCTCATTGTATAGGTGTTTTTTCTCCTTTGTTAGGTTGATTCTGAGGAATTTAATTCATTTTGAAGCATTATAAGTGAGAATATTTTCTTAATTTATTTTGCTTCTTATTCTTTGCTTGTATATGTAAAGGCTATGAATTTTTGTGTTTGCTAACTTGCCAGTTTGTTGTATTCATTTATTGTTTCTAATAACTTTTAGATGGAGTCTCTGAGATCTTCTCATGTAATGTCATATCATTTGTGAACAGTGATAGTTTCACATCATCTTTTTCAACTTGGATTCCCTTTATTTCCTGCGTGTGTCTAATAACTCTTGTCAAAACCTAGTGCCAAGTCAAACAGAAGTAATGACTATGGGCATCTGCATCTTGTGCTGCATCTTATGGGAAATACTTTCAGTTTTTCACCATTGAGTATTATATTGCCTGTTGGTTTGTGATAGAGGGCCTTTATTTTATTGAGGTGGTTTCCTTCAATTCTCATCTTGCTTAGAGTTTTTATCATAAATGGGTGCTGAATCTTATCAAATGCTTTCTCTGCATCTACTGATGTCATATGTTTTTAATTTTACTTTTGTTATAATTTTGATGTATTATATTAATTGATTTCTATATATTAAACCATATTTGCATCATTTGGATGAATGCCATTTGATTATGCTGTATAATCCTTATGATATAGTTGAATTCAATCTGCTGGTATTTTGTTGAAAAACTTTATAACAATGTTCATTGGCAATATTGGTCTATAATTTTCTTGTGCTATCTTTATCTGGTTTTGAATTTTTTTTTAGATTTATTTATTTATTTATTCAAGAACCGGGGCACAGGCCAGAGGTGCAGGAGGGTGAGAGGATTCACCAGAGATAGAGCAGGAACAGAACAAGCAGACTGACTGAAATACACTGCTGAGGGGAGCAGCAGGTGAGACAGGAGAGGTCTGCTGCACCATGTGGGTATCTCGCCGGCCAGCCAGGATCAAACCTGCACTACAGAGGCTGCAGACAGCTTCACAGTGCAGTGCTCAACCACCAGCGCCACCAGGGGAGGGCCTGTCTGGTTTTGATACTAAAGTAATGCTGGCATCATAAAATGTATTAGAGACCATTCATTCTTCTGTATTTAAAAAAAATGAGTAAGGTGGGCATTAGTGCTTTTGTAAAAATTCAATAAAATTCATTTGCAGAGCATTCTGGTCCTGGGTTTTTGGAAATTTTTTTTTTTTATTACTGTGGCAATTTCCATGTGTTTAACCTGTTTGTTAAATTCATCTGTTTCTTCCTGGGTTAGTCTTGCTAGACTATATTATCTAAATTATGATAGACTATCTTACCTAGAAATTTAGTTATTTCTTCAAGAAATGAAACTTCTTCATTTATTATATTTAGTTGTTCATAGTAATCTCATGATTTTTTGTACTCTTGTGCTCTCTGTAGTGATTTCTCCTCTTTAATTTGTGATTCTATTTATTAATGTTTCCTCTCTTCCTTGTTAGCCTAGCTACAAGTTAATCTATTTTATTTATCTTCTTGAAGAGTCAGATGTTAGTTTCAAGATTTTTTGTATCATCTCTTTGATCTTTATTTTCAATAATTCTGCCCTTATTTTTATTATTTACTTCCTTCTACTAACTTTGGACACTGTTTTATGTCCATGCAAAGACTCACTCAGTCAGAGATAAAAACAACTTAGTTTCGGTCATCTTGGGGTGGAACAGCAGGAAACAGAAAGGAGTGGGTTTGAGTGGGAGCACCAGGGTTTGGGAGCTGCTCATGGCAATGCTCTGCATAGTGGCAGCATCAGTGAAGTGAATCTCTGAAGGTGATTTTTTTTTAAAGAACAATGTCCTTCTTTCACGTGGATATGAACATATATACCCTTAAGCCCTTAGAGCCCTTAAGCCCTTAAACTCTTAAGCATATATACCCTTAAGCATATATACCCTTAAACCCTTAAGCCTTACCATTTTAGCTGTTCAGCAACTCAGTTAAATTTCTCTTACTATGCTAATTATCAGAATTGGTATCCAAGTTCAAAGTTCAAGCCAAATCTTCTCTCTGACATTTTGATATTGACAGTCCCAGATCAATTAGGGACTCTCTTAAATTAGTCAACCCAAAAAGATGTTTTGGTCTCCCTACTCTATCAAAACTGATCTAAATAGAGAAATGTAAATTCCAGGGGTTTGAAAGGAAAAGAGTTTACATCCAACTGGGGTTCAAGGCAGGACATGCTTCATAAAGAATGGGGTGCTTGAAACTACCTGTAGAAATGAACAAACTTTAGTAGACAGTGATGAGGCTGGGGTCTGCAGGTCTAAAGGGCATTCACCCTCAGGTAAGAAGATCAGGAGGTAACCTCAGCTCATTGTGCATCGGGCATATTCAGAAGTTGAGGCTCTACACACCAGGCAAATGTGTATGCCTTGACTTTGGTAAGTCTTGAGAGTTGGAGGGACAGATTTTATTGCTATTTAATCCTCTCCACAGTCCCTAGCTTTATGCTTTATGCATGGTGAACAGTACCTATTTGTTGACTGATCAATCAAAGTCATTTGGAAGCACTACTGACACCGGAATCGTTCAGAGACTTCATTCTCTCCTTCCCTCTCCGCTGTTCAAGCAACATTTATTCTAGGTAATGCCTCTGGCTTTGAAGTCAAAGAAGAAAAACTTCCTAAATTTTTTCTTTAGGAAGTAAAAAGAGATGTCCAAAGCAGGACCATTTTTAAGTGGAATGACTTCTCTCTACCCAACGTTACCACAAGACCCCATTAAAGAGCTGCATAGCCCTACTCTGAAAAAATTATAAATTATAAGACTCTGGACATCAGGGACAGAGAACCACAAATCCCATGTGAGTTTGCTATACATTTCTCCCTGCAAAGAGACTAGAGTTAACTGAAATTCTGACTGAGAAGCTGGTGGAAAGAGTTGAGGCTTAGGGCAAAGGAATTGAGTAATATCTAGATTTTCACAAAAGATCATTTCTGCTTAGATAGCTCACCATGCATGTCGGAGGTCAGGTCTGGGAATGACGGAGGCAGGCACTGTTTACAGTGGAATGTGAGGGATTGTTCAATCAATAGTGATACAGTGACTGTGTTAGGTGGGCTTTTAAATGCCCCAAATTGAAGGTCCAAATTTCTAGGGGGCTATGATGAGATGAACACAATTTACTCTTCTTTTATTAATCTAGATGAAAGCACCTCTCTGTGTTCTAGAATACAATCAGCTAGTCAGTGATGTAAGTTAAAGCTGTAGACAAGCCCTCCTTGCCGGGGGAACACTTTTTTCTACTCTTAAGAGTTCAGATACAAGCTCCTCTGTGAGATCCCTGACAAAGCAGGGCCCCAACTCTCATGCTTCAAGAACATTCCCACTAGCCCCAGTGCTAGTGCATTTCCAGTGAGTAGAACCCCAGCCAGCACAGGGAGTGGAGGGTCACAGGCAGAGCCCAGATCAGCTGCATGATTTGATTCAGCCTTGCAAATAACTACCTGCCTGTTCACCCAAGGCAAACGTTGATTTATGCTGAATGCTAAGTGAGTGGAGAAGAATGATGACTCACTTCCATTGTATGACCTTTCTACTTTCACAAGGAGGAAGCAGACCATTTTAAAAGAAAAGCTATTTGTCCTCTGCTGATTTTCTCTTGAATGAAGTCTGAATTTCTCTGCCTAATATTCAAGAACCTACCCTCCTATACATGTCTCACCACTTCCTCACCAAATCTACACTCTCTGGCATCCTCTTTGACCTCCAATATAATATGCCTACCTTCTTTTTCTCTCCAAATTCAACTCACACAAGGACCCAACCATGTCCCACATCTTCTATGGAAGCTTCAAATGTTGCTTTTCCCATGCACATTCAGATTTATTAAAGAGAGCACAACACTGTCAGTCATTGAGTTTCCTTCATTGTTTGGGGAGCTTACAATATTTTTATCTCCAAATTATAATTTTTGAGGAAGAGGAGTTTGCCTCTTTATCTCTGCCTCAGAGTGAACACTATGACTTGCAAATTGAGGGCTTAATGAACATTTGCTAATAGCAAAGTCAATCCACATGTTTAATTTGCCTACAGAGACTAGCAAATAATTGAGAGCAACATCCAATTCATTTGAAGAGTTAAAAGCCTTTAAATTAGTCAGCCACACCCACCACCCCACTTCTTTTTATTTTATTGGTTGTTGCTATCCTTACTGTGTCCTTTTATTTTGTGAATGGCAAAGATAATGATGACGGATACTTAATTTTTACTGAGACTTGTAAATGCCATGCAATTTTCCATTAAGCACTTAATATTACCTCATTTAATATTACCTCATTTAATCCTTATCAGATGACAGGAGAAAGTATCTCCATTTTAATGCAGAGGAAACTGAGGCCGGGATCATCAGCAACTACATAAGACTATTCCCGGAGTGCGGGCAGAGTTTGGACTTGAAGCTAAGCAATCCAACCCCAAAGCTTGAGTTCTGAGAGGCAACTCATTCCTCATCCTTCATTTCACCAAGTTTGTATAGCACTTAGTATGACAGGGAAGTCATAGCCTTTTCCCTGAAGGTACTGGAAATTATTTAGCATGTTATTTTTGTAAATTCTTTCACCTGCATTAACTTCTTTGATCTTGACTCAAGATCTCTGTGGAGTAGGGTAAGCATTTCTCTACTTATGAAAGATAGGGAGGTGGATGCCTTGCCCAAGAGCACAAAGTGGTTCACAGGACAAGGAAGTCATGGATGTAGAATTACAGAATGGTAACAGAGGGGAGAACCAAGGCCTTTCAGCCACCTTTCATTTTACACTACAGCAACTGAGCACCAGAAGGCAATTTGCTCAGGGCTGTGCAGCAAAAGTAGCCAAGCAGATCTAAGAGTAGACTTTGTAAGGTCTCCTCTTCTGCTACAGCACCATGGCCCTGAGCATGTTCCCCAAAAGGAACAGTAAAAAGAAGTTTCTGTACCTACCACAGGCCACGTCTGCCTCTTAGAAAGTCACCGTCTACAGGCCTGGAAAAACCATGCAAAGCATTTCTCAAACTCACTTGACCAAAGAAATACTTCAATGCCTTTCATTAATAATTTTCATTGCATAACTAGTATTCTTTATAAGTCAATTTGGAAACAAAACATTAACAAATACGTTGGGATATATGTGTGTAAAAAATCTAATTCCTATCATTCCCATTCTTGAGACCAGGTATAAAAGTAGTTCCCTTTCTGCCTTTCTATTCATCTCCTAAGTTTCTCCTCTCACCAACCCCACGAAGCCTATGACCACATTCTTCTATCATATGCTGATACATACAAAGGGAAAAACTTCACCTAGTTAGATAAAGCAAAAAATTGACACTTCAAAGAAAGGACACCTGTGTACTTGCCTGTACACACCCCACCTGCACACATACCCATGCCTTGAATTCCAATGTTTTCCCCCAGTTTCTTAGGGTTGTTACATTACTGCTTTTGCATTGGTGCGGATCAGTCATATCCCCACTGTCCTGCAGGATGTGTTTGCTTAAAAAAAATTATTACTCTGCTCAAGTGACCGTACCAAATTATTGCAGGTTAGGTGCCTTAAACAACAGAAATTGATTGCTCACCCTTCTAGAAGCCTGGATGGCGAGTCAAACTGCTGACAAGGTGATTTCATGCTGGGAGTGGATATCTCAGTCTGCAGAGGGCTGCCATCTCAGTGTGCCCATGTGGCCTCTTCCTGTGGACATGGGGGAGCAAGAGAAAGAGTCTTCTTATGAGAACACTAATCCTGTTGGGTCAGGTCTCCACCCTTATGAGCTCAGTTAGCCCAGTTCCTTCTTTATAGACCCCCATTTCCAAATACAGTCACATGTTAAGGCTTCAACACAGGATTTTTTAGAGGACACTATTCAGTCCATAATAAAGATGAAGAAAGTAAGGATGACAGCACAGGTCAGGTTTCCGGTGAGCAGAGGTTTATTAATGGTAAATAGAATTTTATTTTAAAATACAAAGAAAGAAACGTGGACAAACTATCACACACTACTGCCTCACATCCTTTTCACAGGTGGGAGGAAGGGATAAGGAATTTCAATGGATCAGAACAGCAATGTCAGAAAATGCTAATCTCTTATGTGCTGAAGTAGGTGGCAAATTTATGTTAAGATATAAATAACTGACTTTCCTCAGAGCACATCTTCAAGGCAGGGGGGACTGCAAAACTCAGGTGGTGCTGGAGGAGATGAAATCCCCAAGGATAAACCAGCCGCCATCGTCTGCCCACCCGGTGAGCTGGCTGAGCCCACCACATTCTCTCCTGGCCTGTTCCCAGGGGCTGATCTCCTCTTTCAGACTGATATCCAGTCCTCAGACTGATATCCAGCCCCCCTCCAAAGCAGCCAGCACCACAGGCAAGCACAACCTCTCTCCCAGGCTCCATCCCCACACACACCTGCCAAGTGCAGCCAAGTCAAACAGGATCCTAAGGAGACAGGAAATGGTCTGTGAGCTAGAAAGGGCACAGCTCTCTGGGGACTGAGGGCGGCCGACATGACATTCTTAAAAAGGAGCTTGCCGATCACTACCTTCCTCATTATTTCAGGATTATTGTAATTTCATGCAAACACTCCTTCCTTCCCACCCAGCGTCTGATGGCCATGGTTCTTGTTTGGTGCTGGCCCCCAGCGATGCTAATAAATGGCTTCCAGATCATTTTTATTCATTTTGCGCATTTCACTCACAGTACTTCATGTGACTTATGTAGCCCCTGCAGCTCATATTTCTATTTGAATTGCAGGGCAAGTAGTGAGTTTTAACATTCCAACTGCACACACATTCTTCTTTCCCTCGAAATGAAAGATCATTTGAACTTTGAATTGCATTAGCATGACATTTTTCTACTAAATTACCCTGGCTGCACTCAACAGCCTGAAAAGAAACAAACCTCTTTTAACTCTATAGGCTATGTGAGTGAATAAATAGAGGAAAAGCCAAAAGAGAGGCGGAGGGAGGACGGCCTGGCTGGGCTGGCCAGCACCTCTGCCACCAGGAGGCCATCTGCGAGTCTGACCTGGCAGACCGGGCTAGTGCTGTCCCACCCTGCCAGGCTGCAGCCGAGCATTTGGACGGATGGAGAAGCAGTTAATGGTTCTCAGCAGCTGTTGCTTTGTTAAAAATAAAAATAAGAAAATGAGGTACAGCTTCTGATTTCATTTAAAAACAAAAACCAAAAAACAATGTTTGCTCTTTTCCTGTATTGTAGGAAATACTCTTTGTGGGAAGTTTGGGAAACACAGAAAGAATAAAGAAGGAAATAGAAGGTCTTTTTTTCCCCCAAATCCTTTTTGGGGAAGTGAATAGAGTCCTATTTGATTATATTTGTTCATGACACATTTTGTTTATTTTGCATGAGCTAGGATAACTATAGATATGTGATTTGACTCAGATTATGATTTGAATCTTTTGTTTTACCTGGCACTTCTTTCCTGGGTTTTCACCCATTTCTTTAAAAATCATGATTCTCAATGACTGTGTAATATTTCATCATAGGAGTATACTATAATTGACTTATTTCTTTATTGTCAGACACTGATGTCACATTCAAGGCTTGTGTTTAGAAACAATGTTGTGATGAACATCTTTCTGCATGTAATAGAGCTAATAACTGATATTAGTTTCCACTTCTTGTGCATCTGCTCTGTGCCAACTGTGATGACAGACACTGGGCAGAGAATGCATTATATACATTTCTGTACTAAAAAAAAAATTGTAGTAATCATGGTATACAATTTATGAGCCCTTATAAGCTCCATTAGAGATGGTCATTTTTGCATGTTTTATAGACAAAGAAATTGAGGTGCAAGTTATCAGATAGTCAAAAACAGTGTTTTCTGACTCCACTGTCTATGCTTTCTCTTACCCCCTGGGGTGTTACCACTATACACTCCCAAGTTCCAAGACCTTTCTCTAAAGATTGCAGGGAAAAAAGGTATTCAAAGTTTACCTGCGTAAAGACCTAATACTACCAGAAGTTTATGTTGGTACCACATCACAACCAGGAGCGCAGCTGGAGTTTGAACTTTGCCTCCATCGAAGAACAGGCATTTATTTTCTGGAGGTAGTTTGAAGGGTATTTTACTTTGGACAGTAGCAGACATGGGGTTGCCCAGCTGCTCATCTCCAGAGTGGGGGCTGAATTTGATGAAGGACATCACAACCTGTAGGAACCACCTAGACCGAGGCTTAGGTCACATTCACCGATTAGATACAGGGTGGGGGTAAACACCAAAAGGAAAAAAATGGAAAAATAAATTGCACCTTTTCAACGCTTGTTAACACAACAAGACACGCTTGGCATTTCTGTTTAAGAGCTCATACGGCTCCCCTTGCAGGAGACTTGTGTGCTGCTCCTGATGAATGAGCGTCTGTGATAAGCAATCTGAGGTGTCTGAGCGGTGCATCACTGCTGCTCTGCAAAGGCATGGGGATCGCTGCACGTGCATGAAGCTCTGTGATGAAGCCGTACTTGGCCATTCTCCTCATTTCCAATACCTATGCAAGGCAGCCTTGGCCTTCCTGTCAGATGGAGACAGGTCCACGGGTCTCCCCACATCCCTACCACCCCCCTACAGAGTGTTTTCCATTTGAACTCCACGATGCACACTCATAATGCACGCAGCCACCCTTGCAGCACCACACTCATGCTCGCAGAACCTCAGCCTGTTCAGGGCCCTGGGAGAGTTTGGGGTGTCTTTTATTCTTCTCCCACATTTTGTGAGACAGAAACACAGCTTCTTCTGAGTGAGGCTCGAATCCTCCCTGAGAAGATACCCCAAGCTTGCAGCAAAAAGGGGCAGTGAGAAGTAAGCTTGTGCTGGAGCTGGGACTTGTACTGTTATCTTTCCAATTATTGGCCATGGACCTCAGATAAGGAAGTCCGTGAACTCTGCACTTCACTTTCTTCATCTACAAAATACACGTATTCCTCACATTCACTTATTCAATTGATTTCATTCATTTATTAAATACCTGCCATGCTAATAATAGGCAACATCAACTGAGTGACCATTGAGTATTGCACTGTGATAAGTGCCATTTAAATGTTGTGCAATGAAAATGGCCAACAGGCATATGAAAAAATGTTCAACATCCCTTATAATCAGGCAAATGCATATCAAAACCACACTGAGATACCACCTTACACCAGTAAGAATGGCACAAACCAAAAAAACAAGCAACAGCAAATGTTGGCGAGGATGCGGTGAAAAAGGAACTCTCCTACATTGCTGGTGGGAGTGCAAACTGGTCCAACCACTGTGGAAAGCTGTCTGGAGGTTCCTCAGGCTACTAAAAATAGAGCTACCATATGAACCGACCCAGCAATTACAATACTAAGGATCTACCCAAAGGACACAAAAACAGTGATTCAAAAGAGCGCCTGTACACCTATGTTTACTGCAGCACTATTTACAATAGGTAAAACCTGGAAACAACCCAAATACCCAAAAATGAATGACTGGATCAAGAAGATGTGGTACATATACACAATGGAATATTATTCAGCAATCAAAAAGATAAACTCATGCCATTCGCAGCAACGTGGATGGAGCTAGAAGGAATTATGCTCAATGAAATAAGCCAGAAGGAAAAAGAAAAATATTGGATGGACACCAGGACATGTCCTGATGCAGTCCACATAGTCCAGAAAACAAATAACAAATGATAGCTATTATCATAATTTTACTAACCCAGTGTGATCTGGACTCCCCTGCCTCCTTAAAACCTCATTAGGGAAAATTAAACCTCCAATGCATTCTTTATGGAAATCTAAAATCCACTCCATGATATCTGGCAAATTCCTAAAGGAAATGCCTTCCTAATCTTTCTGGTGCGGAGCTTTTGTTCATTCAGTTTAAGGGCCATCCAGCCAGCTCACGCATGCTCCTCTGTGCTGCCCCACCCTCACACAGCAGGATTAAACCCCCATAGATGAATAAGGCGACTCATAGACAGCAGTTTGTGAGGTTAGTGGACTTTACTGAAGGAGGGGGCAGAGGAGGGGTTCACATAGCAGCAAAGCAAAGCACATAAACCTGAATCCTAGATTTTCCACTTAAAACGTCCTTTGACCTTGCACTGGCCACTTCATTTCATGTACATGGCAGCTCACCATCAACCTTTCTTCAGAAGGAAAATCCCATTTTCTTTTTTACTCTGCTCACAACTGTTAACAAGGATGTTCTGAAAGTTTCGCTTTCCACCCTAGATATCTCATGAAGATATTTTCTGAAAGGCAACACATTCTCCAGAAGAGAAATTAGAAAAGCGAATTCTGTATTTTTTTATCCTTGCTTCATTTTTATTGCCATGATTAGTGACCTCATTAGTATTAAAATTAAATATGATGCCTTAAGAAAGAGTTTTGCAGATGTAGTCTCCATAAATCCATTCCTGGAAGTATGACAGTAAGGTCACCTAGGACCTGAGACACCAGGACATGTCCTAATGCAGTTCACAGGCAGCCAGTGCTCCAGAACAGATGACCTCCCATCCTCAGCCCACACAAACCATACCATGGAGAGCTGTGAGGTTCGACCTGCTGCACTGGATCCATATCTGCACCACCTGTTCTCTGCAGATAGAGATACTAAATAAGGCACTAAAACTCTAGAACTCAAGGATCCAGTTTTCCTTCTCTCTGCCCTAACTCCAAACGTTAAGAGTTCTGAAATAATTTCTCCTCAGCACTCAACATTAAGTCAGGCAAGGAATTGAAGCTTTTGAAAACTCAGAGCTCACCTGACTCACTGGGCAGGGAGTAGAAACAGGAGTGAGCTGCAGACACAGTGAATCCAGAACACGGGAATTTCACCCAACACCTGCCTGACATTGGAAGATGGATTCTTCCACGTTCTTTGGGAGAATACTCCTCATATCCCAGACCATGTGGTATGCATATGACACAGTCCCTTCTCCCTGGTCTCAGTAATGGCTTCCATGACCCAACTGTCTTGTTTGACTCTTGGGTTTTTGTTTCTTTGTTTCTTTTTAAAAATTTATTTATTTTTATACAAGAACCAGGGCACAGGCCAGATGCGTGGGAGGGTGAGAGGATTCACCAGAGACAGAGCGGGGAACAGAACAGGCAGACTGACTGAAATACACTGCTGAGGGCAGCAGCGGGCATGACAGGAGAGGTCTCCTTCACCATGTGGGATTCTCACTGGCCGGCTGGGATCGAACCCGCACTGCAGAGGCTGCGGACAGCCTCACAGTACAGTGCTCAACCACCTGGTGCCACCAGGGAGTCCCCTTGTTTGATTCTTGCAAGATAGCTTTCTTTTCCACTGAACTTAAACATGAAAGGACACCATGTCTGGAACCACATCAAGAGTTTCCAGAAGCTAACATTAGATATAAGGAAGGAGTGTTGAAAGAGGCCAGGCCTGATGCCAGAATCTAGTCATAGTACAGTTACCCTATACATGGATATTCCAGCTGCTTTTTATTTAAAATACTTTGTTGAGTTTTTCTGTCTTGTGAAAAAAGACATATCTTTCCAGGTGCACAGATCTGGTGGGAAGTCAGGGATCTGTTTTCCAATCTGATCACCCTTAGTCCTACTCCTGAGCAACGAGGGGTGATGACACATGCTGCTGCTTCTGAGGCTAGAACAAGAGCCCACCTGTGCTTCAGGAATTTAACCAGAATTTAACCCATATTTGCTCCAAGCAAAGACAGAAGCTAAAATCTGGAGGGAGAAAAAGGCAGAACCTGAAAAAGGGCCCCTCGGTGTATTTGTTTTTAAATAACATTCAAAGCCTTTTACTGAATTTGACCAAATGTTCTGTAAACTAGGTCAAAATATATCTTAAACTGTATTTGTGAGTCTGGTCTCTCTAAATAAGAAGCTAGATTATGCTTCCTCTCACTAGCTGATATCTTCTGTAATGTGAGACAATGTCCATGTGAGAGAGTGGGTTTGCAGAAGTGTCCAGAGATATTCATAAACCAAGTTAGGGCAAATGCTGCAGAGCCCCCTACACCCATCTGGACATGCATGAGCTACTGAGTTTTGTGGCAGTTACTGAGTTACTTATTGAGCAACTCCACATTCACTTTTAACCTAAAACCTCACAGAATCGCTTTTCTTGCTTAAAGTATAGAAAAATTTGGTGTGCTTCACTTTCTGTCCATTTGATATGTGCTATCTATGTCATTTTGCTTTGCCTGATGTAATACTTTTTTATATGTATATGCAACTTAGTGGTCAATATTTTGGGACATCTCCTTTCAGATGGGATGTTTATTTTTGGATACTGTATATCATCACATAATGAGCATACAAGCTTGAATCATTTCTAACAACTTTATCAAGGTATAATTAACATGCAATGAACTGCACATAAAGTGTACAGTTTGATAAGCGCTTACATATGAATGCACCTATGAAACCATCACCTCAATCAAGATAATGAAACTAGTCATCACCTCAAAGATTCCTCCTTCCTTTTGTAATCCTTCAAATAGTTCCTCACGCCTTGCTTCCCCAAGCAGCCACTGATCTGCTTTCTTTCACTGTCAATTGTTTTGCATTTCTAAAATTTTATATAAAGAGATCATATAGCTCATATTCTTTTGTGTCTGACTTCTATTGCTCATCACTTTGTGATTCATCCAAGTTGTAGCTGATATCAGTATAGATCTTCCTCAACTCACATGGGGTTATGTTCTGATAAACCCATGTTAGGTTGAAAATATAATTAATCAAAATTATATTTAATACATTGAACCATCATAGCTTAACCTTAAATGTGCAGAGAACACTCACATTAACCTATAATTGGGCAAAATCATCCACCATAAAATCTATTTTATATTAAAGTGTTGAATATCTCAGACAAAAAAGGACATTTTGTAGATATGATGGGATTTGAAAACACAAAACATACTATCCAAAAAATGCTGTCCACATTGCAGAGTACTGACTTCTTGTCCTTGTGACCCATAGCTGGTTGGGCGCTGACTTGCTGCCACTGCCCAGCATCACCACACAATGTATCACTGGCCAGGAAAAGATCGAATTCAAAGTATGTTTTTATTGAATGTGCTTTGCTTTCACACCCTTGTAAATTTGAAAAATTGTAAGCCAAGCTATAGTAAGTTGGGGACTCTGTACTGTGTTTCCATTTATTACTAATTAGTATCCTATTGAATGAATATACCACAATTTGACATATTGGCTCACCTGTGAATAGACTGTCGGGCTATTTTCAGTTTTGGGCTATGACAAAATAAAGCTGCTTTGAAAATTCATGTGCACATATTTGTATGGACATTTGTTTTCATTTCTCTGGGATAATGGAGTGAGTGGAATTGTTGGATCATATGATAAGTATATGATTAAGTCCTAGAGAAACAAATTGTTTTCCAAGTGCTTGTGCTAGTCTAACATTTTCACCAGCATCTGGAGTTCCAATTTCACCACCCTTCACAAACACTTGTTACTGTCAGTCTTTTTAATTCTAATAGGTGTGTAGAGGTATCTCATGGTGGTTTTAATTTGTATTTCTCTAATGATGAGTGATGTTAGGCATATTCCCATGTGTTTATTTGCCAACAGTATATTCTTCAGAGAAGTCCTGTCAAATCTGCTCACTTTTTACTGTGTATTTTGTTCTCTTTTTATTAAGGTTTAAGAATTCATCATAAATTCTGAATACAATTCCTTCATTAGTTTTCTGATTTGCAAATAAATATTTCCAGTCTATAACTCACCTTTTTATTTTCTTAACAATATTTAATAATATTTTTAACAATGTCTCCTTAAGTCCAATTCATCAAGTTTTTCCTTACTATTATATAGGGGTTTTGGCTATGGTTCTCTATGTAAGCCAGCACAATTTATTGGGAAAAATGATATATTTTCTTCACCAAATTGTTTTTTGCATCTTTGTTGAAAATCAGTTGACTAAATCTTGTGGTCTATTTCCACACACTCTATACTGTCCCCTTGATACATTTGACTGTCTTTACACATATGCCATATTGTCTTAATTACCATGGCTTTATAAGTCTTAAAGTCAGGTACCGACAAGTCCTCCAAATTTGTTTTCCTTTTTCAAAGTTGCTTCCTTTACACCTTTCTCTGAATTTAAGAATCAGTTTGTTGGTTTCTGCTAGGAAAAAAAAAAAAGCTTTCTAGAATTTCATTGGGACTGTGTTGAATCTACCCATCAATTTGAGAAAAATTAAAATGAGCATCCTAACACTATTGTGGGTGTATGCTGCCATAGGTTTTTCTGTCCAATGGTGTGGTATTATCTATCCGTTTATTCAGTCTTCTTTGATATTTTTTGGCAACGTTTTGTAGTTTTCAATATTCTGGTCAGTTTTCACAGATTTATTATACCCCTAAGTATTTCATATTTTTTATACTAGCTTAATTGATGTTGTTTTTAAACTAATCTTACTTCTGATTGTTGCTAGTACATAGAAAAAATTAATTTTGTCTATTAATCCTACATCCTATAAGATTTCTCAATCCACTGTTACTCCCTTAGCTTTTTGGTAGATTCCATAGAATTTTTTTTTGTACTGCATTTTTATTTTTTATTTACTTTTATAATAAATTATTTTATTTTATATAATTCTTACATCGTTTTTCATTTTTGCATAATGTATGCATTTTCATTTTGGTTATATTCCCCATACAATTCCCACCCCCTTTTTCTGACCCTAATCCCTCTTCTCCTCCCTGCACCCGCCACTGTAGTGTGTCTCTGGTCTATAGTTGCTTGCTGATTTTGATTTTTACTTTATTGCAATTAGTCTTTTTCCTGGTCCCTTATTTCAGTTTTCTAAATTCCTGCTATGAGTGAGACCATCTGGTATTTTTTCTTTTTCTTCTGGCTTATTTCGCTGAGCATGATCCCTTCCAGCTCCATCCATGTTGCTGCAAATTGCATGAGTTTATCTTTTTTTGATTGCTGAGTGATATTCCATGGTGTATATGTACCACATATTCTTGATCCAGTCATCTATTTTTGGGCATTTGGGTTGTTTCCATAGCTTAGCTATTATAAATAGTGTTGTTATAAACATAGGGGTGCAGATGCCCTTTTGTATTTATGTTTCTGTGTCCTTTGGGTAAATACCTAGGAGTGGAATTGCTGGATCATATGGAAGCTCCATCTTTAGCAGTGTGAGGAATCTCCACACAGCTTTCCATAGTGGTTGGACCATTTTGCACTCCCACCAGCAGTGCAGGACAGTTCCTTTTTCTCCACATCCTCACCAACATTTGTTGATAAATGATAAATGATTACATTGTCTATGAAATAAGACATGTTTACTTTTTCCTTTCTTACCTAGGTGATTTTTATATCTATTTTTCTTTCTTTAATGTCCTGGTTAAATTATCTAGTACAATGTTAAATAGAAGTGATGAAAGTAGGTCTCTTTGCCTCCTTATATTGATCTTAGGGAAAAAAAAACACTCTTTCACCATTAAGAGTAACTTCTGCTGTAGGATCTTCATAGATTGCCCATTATGAGATTAAGGAAATGCCTTACCAGTCCTTGTCAAGTTTTTATTAGGAATAGAAGCTAGATTTTGTTAATTTTTTTTCTGTAGTCATCAAAATGATCATATGGTTTTCCTCTTTTAGTTAATCAATATGGTGAATCACATTGGTTGTTTTCAAATGTGAAACTAGTCTTCTCATTAACAGTTGTATTTCCCTGTTTCTTTATATGTCTCATAATTTTTTGTTTTTTGAACATGTTTTCTTAGTGTTTTTGTTTTTTTGTTTTGTTTTGTTTTGTTTTTTGGTGGGACCCTCGCTGGTGGCGGGGGAATGAACCGGCGCTACAGAGGCTATGGGCAGCCTCACAGCCCAGCGCTCAACCGCTGCACCACCAGGGGAGGCCCTGTCTCATAATTTTTTTATTGGCTGCAAGTCATGCTATTTGCCATGCCATTGCAGGATATTTTTACATTCTTATTAAATTTCCTGAGGTTTGTTCTAAGATGCAATTATAGTTGGAAGAAGTTTGAACCTTCTTATGCTTGCTTTTAAGGTTTGTTAGGTGACACCAGAGCTTCCTTAGTTCCAGGTCTCATTTCACCCTACTACTAAATCAAATCTTTCTGAGCATGCTACCCATGAATTACGAGGTTTTACACTCTGCTGCTGTGAACAAGAACAACTCTCACAGCTCTTTCGTCTCTATTGTATATTCTGCTATGCCTTTCAGGTAGTTTCCTTCCCTGACCTTGAGGAGTGCACTCATGTATATGCTCTAACCTGGAGCCTTGAGCAGGACCCCCTATATATTTCTGGAGTCCACATTCTGAACTCCCTGTCTGCATTCTGCCTGCCTACTCTGGTCTCCGCATCCTCCCAGCTTTATCCCCTCACTAGGGATCCATCTGGATTCTCCCTCCCTCTGCTATAACCTGGGAAATCTCTCAAGCTGGGGCAGTCACAGGGTTCATGCTGCACTTGCCCATCATCCAGTTATTGCTCTCACTTGTTACTGGATGCCCAATCAGTTTCTTCATACATTTTTTCCAGTTTTCAGTTGTTTCAGAGGAAAAGGATGAACAATGGGATATTAATCACACAGAAAGTTACTCTGGCCAATTAGTACAGACAGGAAGCAACCACACACCAGACCAACAGAGAAAAAGAGCCAGCACATGTGAGCAGCCACACGGACCCTTCTCCTGCTTCCCCAGTGGAAGTCCAAAGAATAAGTCAAAGAAGAGGGAAAGAAGCACAGCTAGTGAGGGCAGCAAACCCGAGTCCCACCTCACCTATACGAGGAATAAATGAACTTTGAGTCAAAACTTAAATTCTTTAAATAGACACAACTACCAGGGCCTCCCTGGTGGTGCAAGGCATTAAGTACCGCAGTGTGAAGCAATCTGCAGCCTCTGCAGCACGAGTTCGATCCCCAGCCAGGGAGCAACCCACATGGCGAAGCAGACCTCTCCTGTCTCACTCGCTGCTCCCCTCAGCAGTGTATTTTGGATGGTCTGCCAGTTCTGTTCCCCGCTCTGTCTCTGGTGGATCCTCTCACCCCCCCACCCCCGCATCTCTGGCCTGTACCCCAGCTCTTGTATACATAAATAAATAAATAAATAAATAAATAAATAAATAAATAAATAAATAAATACAACTAAATATTAGCAACCAGAGTGACTATATTAAGTGACCAAAATGATGGAAATAGATTCAGATATATCAAGGGAGAGTATTCCAATGGCAAAGGGGATTGTGACCAAACAATTGAAGAAACATAAGAATTTAATGACTAACAAGTTAAGACATCTCAGTCAAACTGGTTATACATATATTGGTTCTCTCACAATGTGCCAGTAAATATATCAAGAGTTTTGTGAGTTTGTATTCTTTGATCACGGTTGTGGTGGCAAGCCAGCTCACCAAAAGCAAAAATTAAAATTAAGAAAGCCCTGTAAAAAAGCAGTGTTTAGCAATTTTTATGATGAAACAATTCCTCCTACCACAGCTGATTTCAGTTTAACTCACTGAATACAGAGTTGGGTAGAGATTTACAAAACTGGCTCTCAGAAGCTCCAGAGTCCCAGAGGCAACACTCTGCTGCCTCTGACGTTTCTCTTTGGAATTAACCCTTAAACAAAAATGCTATAGAGTGTGTAGATATACAACTAAAATAGGGGAATAATGGAACAAAACACAGAAACATTTGACGAAATGCGAAGTGAATAAACAGGCATTTCAAATGTTATTTACATTTGAAATTTATTGGTATTTACATTGTTACATCAACGATCACATTGATATAGAATATAGAAGATTATGATGAAAGTCTCCAGAATAACCAAGCTTATTTTGTTAGTTTTGTGATAGAGAACAATTGTTATTCTTCCTTTAAAAGACTTTTAAAGTTGTTATAATATATTTGATGCAACAAAACAAAATCAGCAGTATTTAACTTCACCCGAACTCTGAAGGTAAATACATTTCAAGTATTGGGTTAGGCAAAGGACATGCAGGCCTGAATGTACCAGCCAAAAGAGTATTAAAGCATCACTGGAAATTTGGTTAAGAAACATTTATCAGAACCCCTATGAAGGGAATCTGCAGGTGGAGACCCCCAAGGGCAGGCTAAAGTGATCACTCAGATGCCCCTGAGGAGGAGAGTCTGTTTAATGGCAGGTCTTCTGTTTATCTGAACAGATCTGCAAATGTGGAGCTCTTCCTGAGCAGTCCTTGCTCAGTTTTCAACTCTTCTCTAAATAATTGTTAAGAAAATATTTAACAATATTGTTTAAAGTGGTGCCAAGTTGTAGCTTGTCCGGGACACCCAGGTGTCTCTCTGGCCCTAAACATACTCCACCAATTTCCTTCAATTACTTTAAATCAGCAAAAGTTAAGTGAGTCCTGATTCACTGCCAAGCCCTGGCTGAACTCTGGGAACACAGTGAGGGATAAAGACCTAAGTCCTGCCTTTAGGAAGCCTAATATTACAAGATGGACATGGAACCGAATAACTATGTTGGGTTTACAGTCCCTCCCCTGGAACCCCTCCCAAAGAGCCAGTGGGATCCCGGGTGCCCTGGGTAAAGCCTGCCCCAGGTCTATTAGCCTCTCAAGCTTTCTTCTCCATCTGCACTCCCTTTGCCCTTTGCCAAGTCCTGGCCATCACCACACCAGTTTGTTCCAAGGCAAATCCAGTCTGAAAGACTGCAGCTTGTTCAGCCCGGCATCAGGTTGCCAGGCCAGTCTGCCAGCTGGCAGGGCCTTCCTCGCCCTCCCTGCCCTTATCTGTCTCCTCCAAGCAGAGCAGGTGGTAGGAACTTGGCAATGGGCAGAGCCCACACCATGTGCAGACCCCAAAGCTTGCCAGAAAGGCCCAGGTGCCTCTTGCTACCCGTGCGATGAGTAGGAAGAGACAGAGAATTGGGGTAGTTCCATGGATCCAGGAAGCCACCACTGCTCTCCAGATGAAAACAGAGGAAACACAAGAACAGATTTCAACTCAGAGACTGGAAGAAGAAAAGGTGCAAGTGCTGGCTAGTCTGAAGGTGTGAGGCTGAGTTTCCACAGCACTCGCCCCCACCCTGCACACCCAGCCAAACTTATGCGGGCAACTTCGCAGTCCTCTAAGGGCCTCAAATATGGAACTTGAGAAGAGGACTCGCTCTCTGAGACAGGAAATGATAGAGAGAACAGTTATCAAGCAGTAGAAGAGAGCAGAGATTGAGTTAAGAGAATTCCTCTGCCTCCTACAAGGGAAGACCAAGTTGCAGGTTCCTGAGGAAACTCAGTGTCTGAGTGGATACAAGGCAGCATATTAAATAGTACAAAAATGGATCTACCATATGATCCAGTGATTCCACTCCTAGGAATCTGCCCAAAGCACACAAAAACATGAATGCACAAGGAAACCTGCCCGCCTATGCTTATTGCAGCACTGTTTTTTTTTTTTTAAGATTTATTTATTTATACAAGAACCGGGGTACAGGCCAGATGCACAGGAGGGTGAGAGGATTTACCAGAGACAGAGCGGGGAACAGGACAGGCAGACTGACGAAATACACTGCTGAGGGGAGCAGCGGGCAAGACAGGAGGTCTGCCGCGCCATGTGGGTATCTCCCCAACTGGCTGGGAATCAAACCCGTGCTGTGGAGGCTGCAGACAGCTTCACAGTGTGGCGCTCAACCGCCTGAGCCACCAGGAGGCCCCTGTAGCACTATTTTACAATAGCCAAGATATGGAAACAACCCAAATGCCTCAAAATACACAAATGGATCAAAAAGTTGTGGCATATTTACTCAGCGATCAGAAAAGACAAACTCATGCCATTTGCGGCAATGTGGAAGGAGCTGGAAGGGATTATGCTAGCCAAAATAAGTCAGAAGGAAAAAGATAAATACCAGGTAGCCTCACTAATACGTGGACTATAGAGAAACCAAACAAAGGGTCAAGAAAAAGACAAAACTAGCAAGTTGATCATAGATCTGAGGCTTATACCAAAGGAGTGAAAGGGAGAGAGTAAAAACAGGAGGGAAGAACACAAGGGACTATGGTGATGGTTCACAGGTGATATGGTGGAAGGAGATCTATGCGGACTACATCTGAGGGGAAAAACCAATGACCGTACAAAAATGAACAACACTGTAAGAAAATAAAATATATTAAAAACAAATAGTGTTGTTCACATGACCCTCATACACACAAGAAGAAATGTAGTTTATACCAAGGTCTTGTATACCATTGTCCTTCCCCCGGGAAGTTCACTAAAGTATGTTTCCTCAGAAAGACTGCATACATTAGATATGACAAGTTGCATGGAGGGTATGTGGAAACTGATTCTTTCAAGTCTAAACCATGAACAAATAAAATAAGCTAAGAATTAGGCCCAGCAAACTCGAGTGTGCACCCTCCTGCCAGAGGTGACTATGTTGCAAATGCTGACTTACCTGTGCTTGCACTGAGCTTAGTGAACTAAATGAAGAACTCACTGCAAGGTACTTATAAAACATTCAGACTTGAGTAAATGGATTTTAATTAGATGGAAGAGAAAGCAAAACTAGTTCCCATGGAAACCAGCTTTTATCTGTCTAGGTTATCTGAAGTCCAAGACATAAATCCTCATGGTTTTGAATGACCCTGAATAGTACTACAAATGTGGATATAGTTAATATCGCAGATATAAATGGACTTATTTTTACATTTGAGCCACAACACAAGTATTTTACATCTGCTCTTCAACAAGTAAAGCATTAACTGGAGACATTTCAAGTAAATAAAAAGAACCCGCCCGTTACTCCCAGCCCCCAAAACTGGAATTGCTAACCATTATACAATGTTAAGCTTCTCATCTCATCAAGGGATTGCTTACATTGTTTTTGTATATTTAAGTAAAAAGCATTCCACTTGTAGGCCAGCAATTAAATATTGCAATACCACCACAATACACTGGATTATTGTGATGCTCTACATGCTTTTCAAGCCTTCTCTCAATTAACACCTAGTCAAAGCTGTTATTGTTATTCCACATTAACAACATAAAGAAACTGAGGTTCAATAACTTGACCAAAGTTTCAGAGCTGATAATTTATGAAGCTACAACTTGAACTTAAGAATTTGTGATCCTGTTTCCCTTGAACCCATAGATATTTCCCATCCACATTTATTTTTGCTGTTCCTCAAGTCTTACTCCACAGCTCAGAAGTTTTGAACATAATCTTAATTTGTTTATTAAATTGTGCATTTAAGGGCCTCCCCAGTGGCGCAGTGGTTGAGCACTGGGTTGCAAAGCTGCCCCGCAGCCTCTGCAGCACCAGTTCGATCCCCAGCCACCGGGCGAGGGTCCCACATGGCACGCAGACCTCTCCTGCCGCCCACTGCTCCCCTCAGCAGTGTACTTCATCGGTCTGCCTGTTCTGCTCTCCTCTCTGGCTCTGGTGAATTCTTTCACCCTCCCGTGCTTCTGACTGTACCCAGCGCTTGTATAAATAAATAAATATTTTTAAAATAAATAAATAAATTGTGCATTTAATCAACAATAATACATTAAGTACTTGCTCTATACCAGGAAGCGACTAAATATAGAGACCTTGGTATAAAATGTTTAATCTATTTTTGTTCTTTGAAAAAAATATTGGACTATTGGCGTCAATTTATAGATGTCAACCTTTTTCTGAGCATAGATCCACTCTGCATGCAAGTAATAATTCTCAGTAGCCAAGGTGCCAGGACAAGTCCACAGGGGCTTCTCTTGCCACAGTGCCTGAGAGTGAAGGCCAAATTGCCAGATGCTAAATGCAAGCTGCATGGGTTTTAATTCTGTCTTCCTACACTTAATCCAGGCTTCTTTTGGAAGCTGGATGGACCCATGGCTCCTTTTATGTGAACTGGTCTTTACTTTTCTCAGGTTAATATGACCACCCCATCGCACTTTACTGTATGCCCTATGCCCATGTATTTTGAGATTGGCCCATCATTGTAGTGACCTTTCCTTTTATTCATTCATGCAGCAATTAATTTTTTTAAAGATTTTTTTTTAATTTATGCATAGAAGAACTGGGGTGTAGGCCAGAGATGCAGCAGGGGCGGAGGGTGTTAGAATATTCACCTGAGACAGAGTTGGGAAGCAGAACACGCAGATCTACTGAAATACACTGCTAAGGGGAGCAGCATAGCATATCTGCTATGCCCTGTGGGTCAGCTCCCTGGCTGGGGACCACACTCAGGCCGCAGCATGTGACAGCATGATAGAGCTGAGATTAACCCCCAGGCCACCAGGGAGACCCCAGCAATCATTTATTATGTCTGTGCTAGGTGATGAAATTAATGATCCAGTCCCTACTCTCAAGGAATAAAAATAAATGAATGCAAAACAACAATATCTAAATATTATGGTAGAAAGTATTTGGGTAATTATTAGTACAAAAACATATTCATTGATGTTTTGTAGTTTTCAGCATGCAAGTATTTCACCTCCTTGCGTAATTTATTCCTGAATATTTTTTTGATGCTACTGTAAAGGATATTGTTTTCTTTATTTGCATAATTCATTGTTAAGATATAAAAATGAAACTGATTTTTGTTTGTTGATTGTTATTCTGCAACTTTGCTGTACTTGTTCATTAGCTCTAACAATTTGTGAGGGAAGACTAGGGGGAAATGTTCAGGCTTTTCTACACTTGAGATCATGTTATCAGCAAACAGATTAATTTTATGTCTTCCTCTTCTGATTTGGATGCCTTTTATTTCTTTCCTTCATGTTTTGACTAGGACTTCTAGTGCTCTGATCAAAAATGGCCAGAGCAGACATCCTTATCTTTTTCAAATCTTGTATTTCTATCACTAACAACAACAGTAATAAAGGTGGCAGGAGGAAATTTTGGAGGTGACTGATATGTTTATGGCCTAGACGGTGGTGATAGGTCCACGGGCATATCCTTATCTCTGAGAACATCCAATTGTACAATTAAATATGTATAGTTTTTTGTATATCAATCATTCCTCCATAAGTGCATTAAAAAACACATTCACCTTAGATTTAAGTGACTAAATAGTACTATTTCTAGAGGTATTTGCTTCTCAAAAGACTGACAAGAAAGTAATCTTTAGGGGGCCCTCTGGTGGCACAAGGGGCTAAGACGCAGCACTATGAAGCTATCCGTAAACACTGCGCAAGAGTTCGATCCTTGGCCTAGGAGGTGACCCACATGGTGCAGCAGACCTCTCCTGACTCGTCTGCTGCTCCCCTCAGCAGTGTATTTCAGTCAGTCTGCCTGTTCTGTTCCCCATTCTATCTCTGGTGAATCCTCTCACCCCCCACACCTCTGGCCTGTGCCCCAGCTCTGTATGCTTAAATAAATAAACTTTTTTTAAAAAAAAAAAAAGGAAGAATGTAATCTTTACCTCAAAAAGAGCATTATCAATGGCATAATGACTGAGGCTTCACTGACTCTGTACAGAATTTGGAATATACCTGGAGAAACCAACTTTCCCAAAACAGCCAGCTTTGACAAGGTGAAAGACTGCCTTCTTTAGCAGTAAGTCTCGCCCTAACAATCACAAATGTTTTCATTTTCTTTCTCCCTTCTACTAACCTAAGAAGTATTCAACATTCACTTGAGGAACTTGTCTCTGGATCAAATGAAAAGCTCTCTTTTGCCCCCCAAGTCTCTGAGCACCCATTTCATTGCAGGCTCAATGGCCACTTTGGCCAACCTCTCCTTCCCGCCTGCTCCAATATGCCTCCACCTGGCACCATGGCCTCTTTCCCTGACTACTTCCAGGCCCAGGTGCTTGCTCTTTGGCCACAACAAATGATTTAAACCCAAGAGAGTAGCTTCAGTAATTGGCCAGAGCATCATACCACCTGTGGTCCATGCGTTTGTTTTGTTCCCATGCTGCATCCTCCCATTTTTCAAGCCTCTCATTTGGAAGTGATTTCTGAACCACCCCTTAGTGAGCTGCAAGACCCAGGAGTTGGATGGGGTGGGGGGCACAGGCAGTGGTCAACCCATCTTTGCTCTCCCCAAACATATGCCCCACACACTGCCCCCTTCATTACCTCGCAAATTCCACACTTAAGCCAAGTACACCTACATTGGCAGCCCTACTCTCCTCCAACCCATGCTTCTTCCTTATTTATAAGCATTTCCATCTCAAAAGGGGTGTTTTTTTTCCTTAAAACAAAAATCTCCTGAGTTGGGAACACTGCCGATTGTAACTATAGAGATGCATCAATCACATCGCAATAATTGCACAGCACAGGGCTTCCTGTTAGGGCTGAGCTACCTGCCAGAAAATGGCAGCAATCAGGCTATTGGCAGCAGACAATCAGGCATCATTTGTAATTCTTTATGGCTGCATGTTTCCCGGTCCGGGAATTGGATGTTAATCAATCAGTTGCCATAGCAACCTAGCATCACACAGCTATCAATACAGGAAAAAGATAGGAGAAATTATGAGGGCAGTGCATGCCATAATCCCTGGAAGGAAGTGCCAGATGACCTCACTAGAAGCTAACCCATAAAAATAGGACCAAAAAAGAAGAGACACCCCAAGGGGAAAACATCAGATCCTGTCCCCGGAATGGTTGTCATCTTAGCCACAAGAGTAGAAGCATGTGAGTGATTTGGGGGGGTGGTCACCTTTTTGTCCTTGGATACCAGCTGAACTTTCAGGGCCAGGTAATATACAATCAGATTTTTTTTGGGGGGGTGAAGAGGGAGACAATCACTAGAGATAGAGGAAAAAGGGAAATCAGTTATCCAATCAGCCAGCAAATGTTTATGGAGGACTCTTGATGTGTGAGGCTCTTTGTGTCATAAATACTTATCTGGTCTGGGCCACCCAACATAGATAGCAAAAAACAACCAGGACCACAGCAGCATGTGATGTGCCAGAGAATTTAAGTATCACAGCAGAGGAGATCAGATATGGGAACAACAGCGGGACCCAGCATGGTGGGGTTCATGAATCAAAACATATATTAGGGGCCTCCCCTGGTGGCGCAGCGGTTGAGCGCTGGGCTGGGAAGATGCCTGCAGCCTCTGTAGTGCCGGTTCGATCCCTGGCCACCGGCGAGGGTCCCACATGGCACGCAGACCTCTCCTGCCGCCCGCTGCTCCCCTCAGCAGTGTATTTCGTCAGTCTGCCTGTTCTGCTCCCCGCTCTGGCTCTGGTGAATTCTCTCGCCCTCCCACACTTCTGACTGTACCCAGTGCTTGTATAAATAAATAAACAAACAAACAAATAAATCTTAAAAAAAAAAATACCAGGACTGGACTAAACACACTCACCTATTTGTATGAAATTCCAGCAACGTGGGGAGGTTTTTTATTTCTGTCTTACAACCAAGGAAACTTTAGCACAAAATGGCTGAGTAAACTCTCCAACATCACACAGCTAGGAAGGTCTGGGACAAGACTGAACTGAGTGTTAACTCAAGTCTCATCTCCATCCAACACCATAAGGACAGTGGCTATTCTACAGTTGGGAGCTTGGAAAGGTTAGATTCATTCAGAGTCTCATGAGCCCTGATAACAACACAGACTATCCAGATACAAGATTTAGTTCAAGATGGAGTTATAAGTGACTTTGTTGGTAATTCAAAACATCAGTTCAACTCAGTGAGACCCTAGCAAAATCATTTTCTGTCTTGTATCCTCAATTTCATTTCATTTTCAGTAAAATGAAAATAGGAACTCCTTTGAAGAGTGGCAGTGCTGAAGGGAGAGTGTATATGAATGTTCTTACTATGATAGTTCCTGGCCCGGAACAATTTCTTCACCGCTTCTTTCATTCCTCAATTCTATCAGAGGTACCCTAGACCTAGATAAGCAGTTGCCATGAATGGGGTTAATAGTTTGTTCTACAGCCTTTATAAGTTTTCCAACATGCCATCAGAACAAACTGAGAATTTGTTAGCTTCTACACTATTAGTCTCAGGCCCTATATTAGTAAATGTTCTCAAGTGAAACAAAACCAATAAGAAAACATAAATGCATGTGTGTGTAAAATTATCACAAAGAATGGATTCACAAAATCATGGGAACTAGAATTCCCCTAATCTGCCACCTGAAAGCTGGAGATCCATAATAGCCAGAAATTATGATGATAGTGAGGTTCATAATTCCTGGAAGGGAGTGCCTGATGACCTTAGCAGGCCCAACCCATAAAAAGTAGCACCAAGAGAGAACCAGAGATACCTTCCCCCAACCCCAGCCAGGGTAAAACATCAAATCCCAATATAAGATCAACTGATGTTGCAGTTCAAGCAATGGGGAGAATGGTCAGATTCCTCCTTCTATCTTTTGCCCTACTCAGCCCCTCAACAACTTGGGTGATGCCCACCCACATTGGGGAGGGTACTCTATTTATTCCACTGATATATATGCTAATTGCAGCAAAGGGCCCCCTTACAGATACACCAGGAATAATTTTAGCCAAATATCTGGGCAACCTGTGACACAGTGATATAACATTAACCATCACATGTCGCAGCTACATCCCCTACCCCAATTTTTTGGGAGACTTTGAAAGAGAAAGTCAACTACCTTGCCCCAACGTGCATCAGCCTCCAGTACCATGCCCACTTCTTCCTCATGAGGGCAACAGCATTGTCATGGTTTCAGCACATCTGTTCATCTTGAAGCAGTAAATGTGAATCTAGTTACAAACCAATTAATTTACCAAATTGCTCTTATTAAAATAATTGAATAGGGCCTCCCCGGTGGCGCAGCGGTTGAGCGCTGGGTTGCGAAGCTGCCCGCCGCCTCTGCGGCGCTGGTTCGATCCCCGGCTGCTCCCCGGCCACTGGAGGAGGGTCCCACATGGCGCGCAGACCTCTCCTGCCGCCCGCTGCTCCCCTCAGCAGTGTGCTTCGGTCCTTCTGCCTGTTCTGCTCCCCGCTCTGGCTCTGGTGAACTCTCTCACCCTCCCACGCTTCTGACTGTACCCAGTGCATGTATAAATAAACAAACAAACAAATAAATAAATAAATAAAACAAAAAAAAATAAAATAAAATAATTGAATACTACGAATTCAGTTTTTTTTTAAACTTAGATGCTATCTAGGCTTACTTTATTATTTGAATCTTTTTTTTAAAGATTTATTTATTTATACATACAAGAGCTGGGGGGTAGGCCAGAGGTGTAGGGAGTGAGAGGATTCACCATAGACAGAGTGGGGAGCAGAACAGGCAGGTCTACTGAAATACACTGCTGAGGGGAGCAGTGGGCAAGACAGGAGAGGTCTGCTGCACCATGTGGGTCAGCTCCCTGGCCAGGGATCAAACTCATGATACAGTGGCTACTGATTGCTTCATAGTGCTGAAACTTAACCCCTTGAGCCACCAGGGAGGCCCTATTTGCATCTTTCTTCCCAATGTTTCTGAACCCTGGTGCAAAAGTTTCATGGCCCAAACAGGGGCTTCCATAAGAAGTTCAGTGGAAAAGCACAGGAAAAGCTGTTGCTAATCATTAATTTTACAACATGGAATAAATGACTCCCTCTTCCATGCGCCTGAGGGCTCTCATCTGTGGCGTAAATGAGCAGCATATCCGAGGTGCCTTCCTCAGAACATTACTCTAGATCCACATAGGATATGAGCACATACTTGTATTCAGATGTATATAGGTGACTTAGGAGAGAATGTTTTCAGCAGTGAAATGGCCAAAACCAAGTCTGGGAATCACTGAGTGAGGCTGTGGTCTCAGGAGAGTTGATGCATGACTCTGCATGGAGAATTTCTCAGCACGTGCATAACTCTTTAAAGGATCCTTATAGACTGGCACTGAGGGTGGGGATAAAGGGCACTTTTACTTTTTACTTTCCATTAAGTGCTGTTGGTATTTATTATAACCAAGTCATGCATTATTTTTATAAATTTTTTTTAAAAACTAAAAATTTTAAAGTCCTCTAGAACTCTTCTACTTGAGTTCCATAATTTTGTGCTTTCTTGAGCCCCAAATTGAGGCTAATTCAAGCCTATCTTCTTGATGAGAAATAGTCATGGTTTCACACCCTTCGGCCTTCCAGAGTGCCAATTCAGGCAGAGATGGCTGAGGAGCACCCTGAGGATTAACTGGCCCTTCCCCTTGGGGACCCACACTGATGGACTGCATCTGGGTTTCCAGAAGGCCATGGAAACAAGACACAGGAATGAGAATGGAACTTTGAGCCCTACTGTAGGAAAATATTAACAGGCAAACTATGACTAGGCACAGAATCCCTGAACCCAAAAATATCTGAACTAGAAAGATCATTCTGCAGAGGAGGCCGGGAGTGGAATGTAAGGCCACTCAAATCTGGGACTCCTGATTCTGAGTCTGGGAGAATTTTCACCATGCAACTTTTTCTCCACAACAGAGAGGATGTTTCTTCCCCAACCCACATCCCCCAGTTGTCCACACCAAGACAAGAGGACCTTCCTCTCTTCAAGAAAGATCGAGCTAGACACAGTGGGGTGAAGAAATAGAGCCCAACCAGGAAAAGGCAGAGCCAAAAATAAGGAAGGCAAATCTGTTTAGTTAATTTTGCTAATGCTCAAAACATGAAATTCTTGGGGGGTGGGAGACGTACCAAGGTAGAATAAAGAAACAGAAAGACACAAATCAAAGATCAAGACTAATTTGTACCAACTGATAAAGGATACTGGTGAGGACTATTTTACCAGTTGCCTTTAGTATCTATTCTGCCTTTAGTATCTACCTGTGAGGGATTAATTTATCAACTAGTTGTACCTTTGATAAAACTTTATGGTAATTATAAGTATAAAGATGGTATAAATGGAGAAAGCTTTTCCACCTAAATAAATAGTCCAAAGGATGGCAGATTTTCTTTCAATGCTAAAACTTTTAAGTATTTTTATATTTATGGAAGACTTTTTAAAAGGAATATATGCTTCTCTGCCTCATTAAACAGAATGTGCTGCAAAGCCTTTAACCATTTTCCTCAAGATTTTTGTTTTTACATTCAGACATCTTTTTTCTGCTTTTGTACAGAGAGGACCTTGGAACTGCTGAAGTATAATGGGCACCAACCCTTTGTGTTCCTTAACTTTGTATTCTGTTTAAGTTTTACAAGGCTCTCTTAGAGGATACATTGCACTAATAAGGAAAGCATTTGTGGAAGGGAATATATGAAGAGGAAAGAGTAATTTCTCTTTTGACATTCTGTGCTACTGAATTCTCTCTCTCTCTCTCTCTCTCTCTCTCTCTCTCTCCCCCCCACCAAGTTGTTTTTAGAACAAACAAGTTTGTCACTTTTGTATCAAGAAAACTAGCATAAGAATGGGTAAAAATGAGAAAAGGGCACCCAACACATGTTCCTTCATCTAAGAGGAACATCAGGCATTGTTGCTATTACTGCCACTTTATAAGTGAGCAAACTGAGTCCCAAAAAAATTTAGCAGGGCTGTTCAAGGCCACCCAGGGGTTAGTGATAGAACAAGAGTGTGAACCTGGATATTCTAGTTTCTAGGCCCCCACTCTTTCCTCTTCTTAGCAACTTGGTACCCTGACAAAATGTTTCTGCCCTGAGTGCCATCTGTCTGTCTCCCTCCCTTCCTGCTGCCATTATCCCTGTTCCTATCAGCTTCTGCTCCTTCTAATTTGCCGTTTCTTCTAGACCATGGACCAGGAAGTCAAATATCGACTTTCTATGAATTGTGCATTAGAAGAAGAGGAAACAGTGTGTTCAGTATTGAGGAAAGCTATGGCCACTGGGATGACACTGACTGCTCTGCAGCACCCTCTTCCTTCCTCATTCCCATCAGTTAATGTAAGGGCTACATGCACAGTGTGTCCATCCAGAGCTGGAGTATTCCAAAGCAAGCCCAGCTGAATGTGCACTGCCTTTGTCATAATCTTCATCAGAATGAGAGTGTGAAGAAAGGGAGGAAGGAAAAAGGGAGGTGAGAAAATGAGATTTGGGGAAACTGTTTCTAAGATCAAGTCCTAAGAACAGAAGTGACAAAAGTTGAAGGATGCAGGCAGGTGGCATGGGATGGCGGCATGGGTGGTGGCAGAAACTCTGGTATTCTGTCCCTATATTTTCATCAGACCCTTCGGCCACCCACAGCCAATATGTAACCTAAGTACAAACAATGTACCTGCTATACAAATAGTTCCTGGATTTTTTTTACTTTATCACTCCCCCTTTAAAATACTGCCACCTCTAAGCCCTTCCTGCATACAAATTCTGGAATCACTTGTATTTAGGAAATCTGCTGGGCACTGGTTCTCTGGCCAATCTCAGATAGTATCCTCCCCAAAGGCAAGGTTATACCAGAGATTTCTCAATGCTGGAGGGAGATCATTTCCAACTTCTCCCCTAGATAGCCAGTCTGCTGCACCCAGACCCCCAGGGAGCAAACACCAGAGCCTATGGAAGCTCATTGATCCTCATCTGTGAGCTGAGTTACAGACATTTATCTGTTATCAAGACACATGTAAACTGGGCCTCCCCTGGTGGCGCAGCGGTTGAGTGCTGGGTTGCGAGGTTGCCCACAGCCTCTGCAGCGCCGGTTCAATTCCCGGCCGCCGGCGAGGGTCCCACAAAAAAAAAAAAAAAAAAAAAGACACATGTAAACTTCCACAAGTCCTGCAACCCCAGTCCTTCTCCTGCAAAAGAGAAGAGACAGAGCACCCTGGGAGTCCATTTTTCTAGGCTCAGGCTCTGCTACCTTGTGATATTCACAAGAGGTGGGACTAATAGAATGCCTGTGTGCTGTTCAGTTAAAAAAATAAAATGACCCGTAAGGCTGGTAATAACCATCCCTGCGAAGAGATATGAGCAACACTAAAGCCGTCACGCTAGGAAAAAGGAATGATTGCTCATATATTTTCACACTCTCCCCACTGGTCTCAGGAACCTCAGACACAGTGATTTACCCCCAGCTCAGCTGGTGCTAGTCAAAAAAGGAATGGCGCAGACAGAGATGGATTTATTTTGGTTCAGGCACCATATGCGTCCTTACAGTGTACCCAGCTCTGTGTTGGGCAGGGTGGCTCAGTGGCCAAGCCAGTGGGCTTCAGAACTGTCCAGGGAACTTTTACATGGACATCCTAGGCCCTCAGAATCAGAACAAGACATCTGTAGTGTTTGCAAACTCCCCAAGGGACTCTGTTGCAGTTTGGTCAGAGACTAGCATTAAGGAGCCACCGCAGTGGAGAATATAGTAGAAATATAAGATAGAGTTTGACCTTATGGAACTTATCATATAAGCAAAGAGATGAGTCATTCATCCCTCACTTATGTTCAAATAGTGCACATATATATGTAGACACAGAGACACACTCACACACAACACTCTCTCACACACAACAGCTCTTGTTTCCTTATTTTGGAAATGTTGATTAGTGTCTCTCCTTTACAAATTCTGTGGACTATTTGAAGGCAGGAATCCTGTTTCTTTGCCTTGGCTACATTTATTCACATACTCTTTTAGCCACTCATTTACTCCCTTTCATAAACAAATCCTGAGTCTCCCTGGCACCAGGCAGTTCTAGGGGCTGGCATTGCAGCAAGAAACAAGACAGCTGACAAGTCCCCAGCTTTCCTGGAACTCACATTCTGGAAGCAGTGAGCCTGAGCGCAGGGAGAATAAAAGTACAGCAATGAATAACACCAGTGCTATAAAGAAAATAAAACAGATCATGGGAAATAAGCTAACCCGGAAGCCAAGGAGGTAACATTTAATAATATGATCTTGGGAGACATCTCTTTTGAGCTAAACCCCAAGTGATGACACAGAGTTAGTGACATGAACATCTGGAAAGAGCACCCAGGCAAAAACTGCAAGTGCAAAGACTCACTGGCTGGAATGAACTGGCAGCTGCAGTAATGGGAAGAAGGCCGGAGACTGCACCCTGGAACTGGTGTGGGAGCGAAGGAATGCAGGAGATTCTGCTGGAGAGGAATAGGTAGAGCCAAGTCACAGGCAGCCCTATCAACCATGGGCAGGGGGGAGTAGGGGAGACTCTACTTCATTTTCTTCTTTCATTTGATTCTCAGTACAATAGAACACCACCAGAGGGTTTTAACCAAAGTGATTAACCCATATGATCTGATTTTCTCTTTTAAAACCCACTCTGCTTTGTTTGTTTGGAGGGTTTTATTGGGGCAAGAATGAAAGTAGGAGATCAGTTTTAAGACTATTTCAGAAGTCCAGACAAGAGACTGGACAAAGCAGAAGGAGTGGAATTTTGTAGAAGTGGTCAGGTACAGTACATATTTGGAAGTTTCTCTCAGCTTCCTTGATAGATTGGTTGTGGGGGTGAGAGAAAGAAATCAGGGATGACTCCTAGATTAATGAATAAGCCCAACTCTGGTATATAATAATAAGCACTCAGTGAATGATTACCGAACAATTGAATAAATGAGTATAAAACAATTCAACATCAGCATCTTGAACATAATTACATGCCAACATGTCTGGTGCAGAAAAAAATGCCATGCTCTGAGCCATCAAGAAAGATGTCAGTGTGGATTCAATTGTCTAGGAGTCGAGATTTGAAATTCTTAAAAGATGGGTAGTGTTGAGCCAGAACAGCAAACACAAGCAGAGAGTTTAGAGCAGAAAATAAAAATGAGCCTGGTATGTTTGGGAAGGTTTTTTTGTTTTGTTTTTTATCTATTAATTAATTTATTTTGGCTCCAAGATATTTTTAAGGGATGGGGCTTCCAGAAGGAGAATAGAGACAACAGTGTTGGCAACGCAGAGGGCAGAGATACAGTTGGTTGAATATGAAAACAGGAGAAGAATGTGAAGCATCTTGAAAGCCAGGGAGCAGTTTGGATTCGAAAAGCAATAGAGATCCATCACGCGCTTGCCTCGGGAGGCGGTGTGCTGGCAGCGGGTGATTTATGTCTTGAATTCGGACAGTCTGGGGCAAGGGGTGGGTAACACAACACTGCAAGACAGAGATCAGATAGAATCACAGACATCTAAGCACTTAGACTCACCAAACTACCCTCTTTGGAAAAAAAAATAAATGCCAAAATGCCACATGTCTGGGAAGAATACAGCTATGTCAGAGGCCCTCAGAGCTGTCAGGGGGAAGGATGGAAAAGGGATAAGGAGGTGTGTGGGTGAAAGTGAGTCTGCCCCAAAACAAAATGGCAACCCCGCTAAAGCTTGAAGGGAACAGATTTCAGCTGCAGGTGACTGGACACCCTGGGCCTACTTGTATATCTTCCATTGCCTTTTGATTCCAAATTTAATAAATTCTTGGCCCTGAAATCAGATCCCCTGGAATAGGGTGGGAGGGCAAAATCAAGCTCTTTCTGGCCTTCTAAGCAGAGGGACAAGCCAGTTTTGTTTGTGCCACCCCACCCCCAACGAGTAAGGCTGGAGGGCTGGCGGGTAAGGTGGCCGAAAGTGGCTGGTAGCAATGGCAGTTTCCCAACCTGCTGCTCTGAAAGTGGCAGCACAGCAGGAGTTCCCACCTCTGCAGCAGCATGCTGCCTTGCAGGCATCCCCTTCCCTGAACAAACTAGTTTAAGTGCAGGAGCCCCTGAGTCTCTCATGACAGCAGCGGGAGTGTCCCACTGCAGCCCAGAGGCAACGTTTCTGGGCAGCACACAGGCAACCCTGTGGCAGGAGGCAAAAAGGACAACTGCATAGCGGCCCATCTCACTAGCAGGGTTTGAGTATCAGGGCCCCACTCCTGGCCCCATCCCACAGGCTTCCAGCCCCAGAAGAGCACTGCTCACAGGCAGCACAACCAGCAGTTGGCAGCAGTGGGTAGCAGGTATTTTACCAACCACCACGAGTGGCCCCACTAGGACTCAGGCTGCCCCCATTGCAAGGCTGCCTTGTGCCAGAGCAAATTCCAACAGAGCAAGCTCCCCCCGCAGGGCTATGGAGCATGTTCTCCCATGGAGCTCACTCCAGCACTGTGGCTCCCTAGAGCTATAGGCAACAGAAGCTTGAGGAGTCCTGAGCTGACATACAGGTTCCCACGAAGCCCACCCTGCAGCAGCTCTGAGACAGGGGTAGGAGCGAGGGATGGGTACCCTTCTTTTATGTTGCTATACCTGGTCCTGCTGAAGAGTTACCAGGTGCAGAGACATGTTCCAGCCCAGGAGCCTACCCGAAGGTCAGGGCAGTTCAAGTCTATACAGGCACCAAGCTTTCCCCTTTATATTTGGCACCTGGATAGAAGAATGGACCAATCAGGTACCAGTGAAATGAACCAATCAGTTTCAAGCCTAGCTCATTAGTTAATTATTCAGATTGAAAGTGGAAAATGAGATGATTGATGCTAAATAGTCTAATCAGTTGCTTAGAATTGAAAACGGTCTAATCAGGCTTGTAGGGTATGGGTCCCTGAAAGGATATAAGGCAGGCAGGAACCAGCTAAGGGCATTCTATTCCTGGCCTCCAATGAAAGAAGAAAGAAGAATCATCAGCCAACCTCCAAAGAAAGAAGAGAAGCCAAAGACTTTGGCAAAGATCTGACAGGTACACCTGCCTCTGGCCCTTTCTCTGAAAGGAGCATTGCCTGAAAGGAGCACCATAGGCCTCAGACTGGTGTCTCAAAGACTTGTTATGTTATTGCCTCATTCCAATAGCTCATAGGAGTTATTAACACTGGTGTGTCTAATACTGCATCCTGGTGACTGGTGGTGACTGGCACTGTCAGGGTCATCTCTGAGATCTGTCCACCACATCTGATCATCCAGCACAACCTCCTGGCGCTGTTGCCTCCACTGCTATCTAGTCCAGTGTCCATTGCTGTCTAGCCTGACCTTTAAATTGTTGCTGTGAACCATAAACCAGAGACACAATACTGGGGGGGTAGAGGGAGAAGGGAGTAGGATGAAAACAAGGGGGGTGGGAAGTGTATGGGGACTATAACTATGACAAAAATGCATACACTGTGCAAAAGTGAAATGATGTAAAAAAATACAAAAATAAATAAAATAAAATAAAAATGATGTTAACTGTGAAAAAAATAAATTGTTGCTGTGGGCTGCTACAGTATCAACTCAGTGCCCCCCCCCCGAAGCTTGAGCACCCCAGCTCCCACCATGAGTTGGATTCTGACCCACTGCTTGCTGGTGTGGCATGAACTCCAAGCTCTCGTTGACAGAACAGTTCCATCTTATACAAGCAGCCTTTTGTTTGGGACTACTGGACACTGTGGACACTACCTGGGGCGAGATACCTGTGGCCTTAGAAACTCTTTGTTTCCCCTGTTTGTTAAAAAATCCCACTGCTGTTGTTCCCTGAGCCTGAGTGGTCTTACAATTGAGAGCACAGGTGAGAACCCAGAGACCAAGAGACCTGTCCTCTGCCTGGGTTCTGTCCCTTGTCTTCTACAGCACTGCACAGCGCTGTGTCTGCCCTTCCTGGGGCATGTGCAGCTGCCATGAGCGGGCCAGGTCTGTGGGCATCACCCTCCTTTCTGATCAGAAACTTATAATCAGGTATGACCCAAATCCAGCCTAACTACCCTTGCAGGGAGTGTGGGGAGATGCCCAGGAGGGAAGCGTGGAGGGAGGAAGACAGGAGTCCTTTTTCCTTTTACATTCAAGATGCTACTAAAACTTGGCCCTTTCCTGCCAAACAAAATTAAGTGAAATTTATATATATATATATATATATATATATATATATATATATATATATATATATATATAATTGAGGCTCTTCCCCCATACCCCCAACAATCCAGGAACTACACCTAGCCACTTGGAAGCTGGAGGCCACAGAAAAGGGGGGCGGTGGAGTATGGAGTCAGTCACCTGAAGGAGGACAAAATAAGAGAGAGAATGACAAATGACAGCAGCAGCCTCTGGTGGAAACTTGCTGTCTTACAGTCAGGAAGTTGGCTGGCTTTTCTAAACCAGGAAATAGGGGAAGCAGGCCCCCAGTAAGAAGCAATAAAGAGCCAGATTCCACTAAAGAGGCTAGAACAGTTCTAAATGATCACCATCTGCTCAGGGACCCAGTGGAGCCTGGTTGGTCAGAAGTGATTCATGCTCAAGCCACACCCAGACTGCCTGGCTCAGCCCAGAGCAATCGGGCTTCCCTGTGGTTAGGCACAGATGGCACCTTCCACTTCCCTGCTTGAATTTGAAGCACAAGAGGGATCAGGGATGCTGTTCTGGCATGTTCCACTTCAGCTGCCTGTCTATACTGTCCTGGCCCCTAAGAATGCCACATGTGTGCTACACATACCTACTTGCATCTGTCATTAAACAGATATTTATTGAGCATCTAGGATCTAACACATGTCAGGCATGACTGATGTGAATATGACAGGGTCCGGGCCTCCAGGAAAGTGGATAGGTCTACAGATCACACCCTGAGCCACTATTTCCAGAGAGGACCCCGACTCCAGCGGGGCAGTTTTAGAGAAGGTTTTCCAAAGATGACATCTGTATCTTCAAGGAAAGGAAGGATTTTCCAGTCAAATAAATAGTGATAGCCAAATTTACAGGAGAAGAGACAGCGTGTGAAATGAAAGTGTCAAGAGGAAGATCCAGGATGCTGCAAAGTTCCAAGATGAAAGCAGCTCCTCAGAGGAGAGGTTATGAAAGGAGTCTGGGTCCCTGAGCAAACGAGAAACACAATCAATAGCATGTTAAAACAACTGGATGGCACCAGCTGGCGACCAGGGGCCTAGCAATGCCTACAGGGACCCAACAGGCCTCATGTCCTCCCCGTGAGATTTTCAGAGGGGACTTGTATCCACAAGTGACATGGTTGCTGGTTGTGCAAACCCTGTGTCATCCCAATTCAGGACCAAGAGAAGTTTGACTGAAACATGTTGCTGAGGCTCAAAGACCTATGTGGATCCTTCTGTCTCTCTGGAGCAAACCCCTGGGCATGTCTGTGTAGGGGGGAGGAAAAGAGCAAGAAGGATTCTGTGTGGCCCACCCTCACTTAAGCTCCCACCCAGCTGCTAGCCCCAAAGAGCTGTGGCCAGATTGCCCTCTGGAGGCAGGAAATGGAAAAGCAGCAAACCCGGGTGCCAAGACAATATCCGAAGGTCCACATAAAGGTGACTTTCTGCCTTCCAGTTTTTCCCTGTGATCTCACTGAGCATCCCAGATGCAGGCACAAGCCTAGGGCATCTTCCCTGGGTTGAATGTGGTTCCTTCCATATCCCAAAGGTGAGTTAATCCTACAAGTTTTCAGGTGTTCCACTTTCCAGATTTCTAAAAGACGTAGAGATGTTCAGTATGACTGCCTCCCAGTCATACTGCCTCCCAGGTGACAGTGAATCCCCACTCTGTTGCCATTCTGAAATACAGGAGAGGGTATTCAACTAGAAAAAGAAAAAGAGCATCCTAACTAGTTTTGGAAAATGTTGACTTGAGCTGACTTGTTCCACCAAATGCAACTTTATAGGAGCTCAAGGCTTTAAAGGGTCTGCTTGCATGTAAAATAGGGTGAGGACCTTTAACTTAGTGACTTTACCCCTAGTGCCAGGGGGCTGGGGAACTGTAAGTGGATGCTAGTTTGTTAGATGAGCAATCCCAAGAGCATCTCCAGAAGCCAAATGAGAACACTTTCCCCAAGCCTTTTAGTCCTAGGACATCAGTGAAGCTTCTCTTCCCCACATACAGTCCCAACATTCTTTCTACCTCATCTGCTACTGCAGCAAGACTTGACTTCCCAAAATTTCGCAAACCAAATACCTATCCTTATGAATCACCCCTGATCTTCCAGCTATAAATAGCCTCCCCTCAAGTATAATGCTCTTGCCCTGTCTGTGCTTTTCTTGCAATTATGTATGCATACAACTTCTCTTTCTCTTAGAAGTTCGTAAACTCCTTGAGGGCAGAAGCCAACTAAAAACAATTAAAATTGTTTTTCTTTTCCTCTGTACATGGGAAAGAGGATCCTCAGATCTCTCATGGAGACCAGGGTTCCCTTCCTAGCCCTCACTGTTCTTGGGGTGAACCAGTCAGTCTTGAGGATGAGACGCAGCAGTGCAGCTATGCACAGCAGTGGTTTGTTTGGTGTGCTTTGGGGAATGCAAGGAATTTCCCAGTTGAGCTCCAAGCCCCTTACCTCCAATACCTGAGATTCCATCATTAATAATACATTCCTTTCAGTCTTTGGGATTTTCTTTTTTTTTTTTTTTTTTTTTTTTGCAGTTTCCTCTTGAATAAATTCTAACAACCACAAAGAAGGGGAAAACATTAAGCTCTAATCATGCAATGTCTTAGCAAGGTGGTACAGGACAGCCAGGGGCACTAAAATTGGCCAAGGACACTGCCCAAATAGTTTACCCACCACCGGCTGAGTTCTTTACCTGCACGCAGAACTGCAAGACTACTCAGGTTCAGAGAGCAACAACAACGGGGTTTATTTAACAAATCAGGGAAAACAGAGAGCTACTGAGGCCACGAATGACCGTTCACCTCACCTGCAGCCGAGGCCAGCGTCTACAGTCCTGAACACAAACGTCCTCCCGCCACAGGCGAAGCTGCCCTCCCGAGCCAAGAGGGCATCTCCCCGCCGCTGCAGCCCTGGGGCATGTGGCAGCCAGACCCTAGGCCGGGTCCAACTCAGGAAGACAGCAGAGACACAACAGGAGATGCTCCCGGACCTGCCAAGATGTGCCAGCACAGCCCAGGACAAGCGACGCTGGAAGCAGCAGCTGCAGCGACCCGACAAGCGGCCACACTCACCCGGCTCGCGAGGCGCCCGCTCGGGGTCTTCGCCCCGCTGCCAGGCTGTACCCACAGCGAAACCGGGCACAGTTTCCGTCGCTCGGCTACTTGCAAAACCTGTGAACTTTTCCTCTCTGGGGTTGGCTGCTGGAAGCCTCTTCACGTCCTTCAGTGGCCCGCCACAGCCTTCTGGAAGATGAGCAGGGTGAGGCCAGAGACTGATCCTGGAATCGCTTAAGATCTGAAAACACTGAAATCCTGAGCACTGAATCCTGGGGGCTGCTTATGCAGTTCCTTGTATCTCTTATCAAAGTCTCCACCTCAATTGATACTTTGTTTGCATTTTCCCTGGGGCTATGCTATCCATCCTCACCTGCACCCCCTCCTGGGACACCACCTGTAACAATCTTCGGCTTCAGCCACTGATTTGTACAAAGGGACTCATTGACGATCAGATGTAAGCAAAGTTTTACAGTGATAAGTGACTATTTCAAGGGCTAGACATTAAGGCAAGGGAGTGGGGCCTCCCTGGTGGCGTGGCAATTGAGCGCAGCTCTGTGAAGCTGTCTGCAGCCTCTGCAGTGCGGGTTTGATCCTGTGAGATACCCACATGGCTTGGCAGACCTCTCCTGTCTTACCTGCTGCTCCCCTCAACGGTGTATTTTGGTCAGTGTGCGTGTTCTGTTCCCCACTCTGTCTCTGGTGAATCCTCTCACCTTCCCGCACATCTGGCCTGTACCCAAGTTCTTGTATGCATGAATAAATAAATCTTAAAAAAAAAAAAAAAAGGCAAGGGAGTAAGCGGGCAAAAGTCCATGAGGGTAAGACTTGTTTACCTCTATAACCTTGGCACACATTACGGTATCTGGAACATAAAATGTGCTCAGCAAATGTTTGTTGAAAAAAAAGTGAATGAAGAATAATTGAACGATGAGAAATCAGAAGACTGGTATTCTCAAGGAAGCGGTGACAAGACCAGAAAACAAATTCCCTGAGGACAGGATTGAGCCTACATTCTTCTTGTGAGACCTTCACGGTTTCGCTAGATGGCTGTGGAGCTGACCAGGGAATAGCCAGTTCTGACTATCAAAAATGAGTCTAGACAGCAGGGGGCAATGCAGACCTAATACCATAGTTTTCTTGTCCAAACCCCTGGTGACTGACAGCAGGGGGCCCCCAAATGCCATTTTGCACCACAAAATACAGCATTCTCTCCCTGCACACTCCTTGATATCAAAATATCAACTAAGCATCTTTGTTTCTCAGATCTGTAGCAGAGACAATAGTTAAAAAGCCATACTAAAATCCACTCAGAAAAAATAGTAGCCTGTGTTTGGAGAAAGGAAGACAAAACATCGCTGTTGGTACTGGGTTTACTGTTAGTAATATTCCCTGCTATATCTTTCTAAGCAACTAAGGTAGTATCCCTGAGGAGCTTGAAGAATCCCTTAAGTGATTTATGTTTAATTGATAATTAATATACAGTCAGCTGTGCATAATAGCTGCAAAAAACTGAAGAATTTTCCTGAGGGGCAATGCCAAACACTGGACTATTACAGAGTATTTGGAATCAGACAGGTTAAGCTCTTGGATAATGGACTAACCCCTTCATTGTTAAATTGTGAAAAGGGGTTGAGAGTAGGAAAGAGCTGTGCCCAAGGTGAAAAAAGAAACAAAGAAAATATTTATTGATTCATTAGGCACAAATAGCGCCATATTCATTTAACCTCTACTAGGTTCTCGTAAATACCTATTTTCTCATAAGGAAGTAGTCTGAGGGAGGAATTACAACTCATTGCTCATGGTGTGGTTCTTTCATTCAACGTGTTTTAAGCTCTTATTCTGGGTCAGGCACTGTGCTAAGGAATAGGGCCACTGGGAACGTAACGTAAGACCTCCGGTAAATGGGACAGATAGACACAGAGACCTTTAGAACTGAGTGTACTGACCTAGGTGCTCGGCAGCCCCACCCAGTCAGACTTCCTTGCCAGTTTCCCCAGGATCTAAAAAGGGCAGCCCTGCCTCCTCAGCTGATAAGGCTAGAGAGCAAGACCTTCTCAGGCATTCCAATTCCATGCATTACCTGCATAGGCGAGAGGGACTAGCTGCCTCCTCTGGACTTTGTCCTAATATTGCTCAAAATAGCACCCTGATCATTAAGACACCTTAGAAAGACCACTTGGCAGAGTCAATTCCTCCCAGTGGGTGACCAGCCAAGAGGAAAAGGCTGGCAGGGGAAAAGGCTGCAGTGTGGAGTGGACAGCTAAGTATCAGCTCATTGGACTCCAAAAGGTCTTTCTCTGACTTCCAACAATTAACCCCCACAAATCTGAAAGAGCCAGTAATAGTTTAAGTCAGGAATATATATTGGGATCACACACTGTAAGAGGGGCAGCAACTGGCCTGAGTCACAGTCTTAACTGAGAGTGGTGGGTCCTGGTTTTATGGGGTTGGTGACCAGAGTGGGGTAGTGGGGAGCAGTCCCAAAGCACGGCTTAGGCTGGGCCGCACTGGGGCATGTGCAGATGTGTTTCTTCAAACGTCCCATGTCTCATTAGCATCTTTTTTTTTTTTTTAAAGATTTATTTATTTATTTGTACAAGCACTGGGTACAGTCAGAAGCGCGGGAGGATGAGAGAATTCACCGAGCCAGAGCGGGGAGCAGAGCAGGCAGAAGGACCGAAGTACATTGCTGAGAGGAGCAGCGGGCGGCAGGAGAGGTCTGCACGCCATGTGGGACCCTCCTCCGTGGGCCGGGGAGCAGCCGGGGATCGAACCAGCACTGCAGAGGCTGCGGGCAGCTTCGCAACCCAGCGTTCAACCGTTGTGCCACTGGGGAGGCCCTCATTAGCATCTTTTTAAAAAAAAAAGATTTATTTATTTATGCATACAAGAGCTGGGGTACAGGCCAGAGATGCAGGGGGTGAGAGGATCCACCAGAGACAGAGAGGGGAGCAGAACAGGCAGATTGACCGAAGTACACTGCTGAGGGGAGCAGCAGGCGAGACAGGAGGGGTCTGCTGCGCCATGTGGGTTGCTCCCTGGCTGGCAGGGGATCGAACTCGTGCTGCAGAGGCTGCGGATTGCTTCGTAAGGTGGTGCTTACGTAAAGTGGGCTCCTTGCGCCACCAGGGAGGCCCCTCATTAGCATCTTAAGTGTCCACCCAAGGGTGAGTATTTTGGCATGCTCCTGAGTCCTCCATCACTTTTAGGTTAGTCCTCTGCCACCTGCATCTGCACGTAGCCATCAGGTTTCAGCCAGTCCCAGAGCCACTGCACAAAAGCAGGAAATTTCTGCAGCATGGAGGGTCTGTTTTTCACTGGTCAGCTGGCCAGGTTTTGTGGAATTCCTACTATTTGGCATGGGGACTCAACAGTAGGGCTAGACAAGCAAGGCCTGTGACAAGGTCTGTCTGAATCTAGACTCCTTGTTACCCTGACCATCCCTTAATTATGTAGACCTTTATTTTTTCCATATTCAAGGTAATGATTATTTTGAGACTTAAATACAGAAATATAAGGGTATAGAATATTTAGCCAAGAGTTGTTGGCTTCAATAAATGCGAGCTAAAAAAAAAAAAAAAAAAAAAAAAAAAAAAATTCCCAAAAATCTCAGGACCAGTGAAGAGCTCATTTTTGAAGCAAATTGGTGATGGTCCCAGTAAGCAGCAGTTTTCAGCAAGAAAAATCAGGTATCCCATCCCTGTGAAAGGGTGGGAAAGTATCATTCCCTGAGGCATGAGGCTGGGGTAGGGGAAGTGTGGACAGGAACAAGAGGGAAAGGATAACCCAAATGCTCATCACCAAAACTATTTTAAAATCACTCCTCTCTCTATACCCTTTGGTGGCTCTCACTTGTCTAAATCTGAACACCCCCTTGACTTGACCCGATCTAATTTCACTCAACTCCCACCCTGATTTCTCTCTCTTCACATATATCTTTTCCCACCTATGGACTGTCCTGCTCATCAGTATCTGAATCGGCCTACAACGCCCCCATTTGGTGTGTGCTGAAAATGAGCCCTCCAGTCCCTGAGGTTGCTTCTCACCTTCACTTGGGCCAGCATGGATGTCTCCCCTCCCCAAACTCAACATCGCCTTCTAGTGTCACTCTAGTGTCCATGCAACTAGATTGTTAGCTCCCCAGGGATAAGAAAAGTGTAATGAGTATTTGAAAGAAATTTACCTAGTTCTTAGGAATGTCAAAGACATAGAAGATGGGTCCAACCGTTTTTTTCTTCAATGCACAAAAGGATCCTCATTGTGGTGTCAGGGAAGTAACCTAGAAGCTAGGCACTGCCACTTGATTCTTTGTACCAGTGCTCCTTGGCTGTGTCCTTGAGCATGATTGGATTCCTCTGCTGGGAACTGTTTCCCTATCTATAAGTGGAACTTTAATTAAAGAGACGCTAAGGCCTCTCTCACCTATAACATTCCCTGAGTGCTTTACAAGTATGGTTTCAATCCTTTTCATTCTCCCTATAGCATTTCCATTGAGGATAGTGAGTGCCTCTGACCCCTTACGAATAACAATAGTATTTAGAAAAGGGAGCTGAGGCCATTTAGTTTATACAAGAGAGCAAAAAGAGAGCCAGTTAGCAAAGGCATAATAGGTGTATTTTGGAGGTTGGCTCAGACACTTGGGCCACACTGTGTGTCAGATCTGGTGTGTCTCCTGTGATCTGATGAGCAGATGTAGGCTGGGATTTGCAGGAGATGAAGTTTTATGAGATGAACCTGAGTAGCCTCAGAAATAGCTATGGAAAAGATGAATTTTCATCTTGATGAAGCCTGATTGCAACATTCAAGGAATAGACCATGCTTGTTTTCTCTGCCCTCCATCTATTGTCCTCACTTTTCTGTTGATGATAATGGTGAGACTTTATGAAAGATCTACCTTTCCATCGACCTTACGTGGGAAGCATTCTAGTCTAATGTTAAATTTGAAGAAATCAGTTGAGTGGGGAAGTAAATCGCTCAATGTCACAGAATTAAAAAGTTCAAAGCCAAGAACTAGCCCCAAGTTTGTCAATTCCCAAACTCCCAACATTTTTCACCATGTCATATAGTCCCTGCCATGATTGACTTGTCCCCTAAACCCTGCCGAGATCTTATTCCAGAAATAAGAGCAAGAGAAGAAAAATACTCTGCACAGAGCAAAATTTGTACTGCAGTCACAAGGCTGTTAAGAAAATGAAACGTGGGCCTCCCTGGTGGCTCAGGAGTTAAAGACACAGCGATGTATTTAACCAGTTAGCCTTTGCTAACTGGCTCTTTTCCTGCTCTCTAGTATAAACTAAATGGCCTCAGCTCCCTTTTTAAATACTATTTTCTATTCATAAAGGGAAAGAGGCACTCACTATCCTCAAAGGAAATGCTATAGGGTGAATGAAAAGGTTTGAAAAATACTTGTCAAGTACTCAGGTTATGTTGCCAGCCACTGCAGCACGAGTTTGATCCCTGGCCAGGGAACTGACACACACAACGCAGCAGACCTCTCCTGTCTCTTCCACAGCTCCCCTTAGCAGTGTATTTCAGCAGATCCGCCTGTTCTGCTCCCCACTCTGCCTCTGGTGAATTCTCTCATTCCCCGCACTTCTGGCCTACACCCCAGTAGGCGTAGTTATAAATATATAAATCTTTTAAAAAGTTAAAGAAAATGGAACAGGAGTCTCTTGGTATGGTCACTCCATAAGCACTGTCCATAACCACTAGCCTGGGCTGGATCCACCTCACCCCAAATTCTGTCCTTCTGGAAAGTTGTATGATTCCAGTTAACTAAAGATACATTAGTGATTGCAAAAACCTAGAACCCCTATCTGAAGCTTCATAACATATGGTTTCAGTCCCTACTCCCAAACTGAATGTATCCAGAGAATCACTACACAGTGCACACATCTACAAGGAAATACAGGATTTGATCCCCAGCCCAAGGGAACTTAACATCTAGGCAACATAAAAACACGTACAATATGTCAATGCTGAACTTTGTGGTACCACCTTACAGTACAGAGAGAATGAGAAAACAAAATCCCGAAGGACTAGAGGAGAAAGAGAAGAGTTTGCAGAACTGAGGAAGTTTGAATTGAATCTGAAAGTAAAAAGCATTTGGCCCATAGAAGTAAGGGCCATTTTAGTGAAACCAGCAAGAGCAAAAGCTTGGGTGGGAGGAATGAGCAGGCTTTTGTAGAGGACAGTGAGAAGATAAACCTCTGGGGTCTGGGGCCTAGGAGGAGGAGGATGTGATGGTCCACAATAGTTACAAAGTCAGAAGCAAGTCAAAGGGAGACATTTCGTAGCCAGGCCCAGCTACCCTTTCATGTCACTTTCTACAAGATCCAGTCTTCTACGATTTTCAGCCATGCCCCTCTACCCACACAAGACCAACAGACAGAAAGCAGATAGGCAGGCATACAGACATATGCCTGTATGTGTGTGCATCCACAAACACCACACACACATACACACACGCACGCACGCACACACACCCTACTTTGTGTTTATTCCTGTCAGAAATCAGCCTGTGAAATTGTTGTGAATTCCAGAGTTGGGTGGGGAGGGCCAAGATAGCAGATTGTTGAAACTCTAATTACATATCTTTGAGGTGGAAATTTAGTAAAACCACAGACTTGGAACAACATAAAAGTGCATAAAACAGTCTCATCCGTTCATTATGCAAAGGAATTGCTCATTTATAGAATTTGGATTTCAGTAGAGTTTATAAAGCAACAAGATGGGGCTTTATGGCATCCCATAAGCACCAGCATGTTCTTGTCATAAAGAGCACACTTGTTGGCTATAACCTGACCTATGCATGCGCCCCTCCCAGCACCCCACCCCCCAAGGATGGCCCCTCAGTGCCACCCACTGCCAAGAAGAGAAATGACAAGGACCAAGGGAAGCTTGCTGAGAACAACTGCCCATTACAGTCTGAGATCACTGAGAAGAAGCTCCACCAAAGAGCCATTTAGCATGAGAAAAAAGTCAATCAAATAATGTAAACATTGTCACATTATGAACAAAGAAAAGGGAGATGATATGTAGTGATTGCCTTGTGCACTAACAGAGTCATCTATTCATGATTCAAGGAATTAACTAAAAGCTGGAACCTGGATGCCCCATTTAAAAATATAAAATTCTAGCTTTGCAGTTTACTGTGAGCCATTATGAACTAGGTTTTGAATCTAACTCACCTTGCTACTCCCTTATTTTATTATCAACTTCTTTTTCCTTTATATTAAATTGTTCTGGGAATAAAATAAAAGAGCATTTCCTAGAGTATGGGCTTGTGGAAGAGTTCATCAAAAAACAAACAAACAGTTTGCTGGTTAAATACATTTGTGAAATGTCAAATTAAATTCACACTCCATACCAGTCCCCTTGGACTATATAGTGAAAATTAACATCAATGTGTTAACCACTCTGAGAAGTCTGGCAATCAAGAAATTTAAATTTGTTTAAGTAATCATGATAGCTGATTCTTTGTTTTGTTTTTATTTGCAAAAAAGTTCTATTATCATCCTGCAGAACAAATGCTTTATGAAGCCAGCTTTGGGAAATAATGTTCTTTTGGTTGGTTTTTCAGTTTCTCTCTTTGACAATAAATTTGAAAATTGTTCAGTAATATTTCAAGACCTGTTGCTTCATTCTTTTGTTTTCACCCAGCCTGGTAAGTTCTGTCCTAATCCTCTTATATAGAGTTACTCATAAAGAGATTTGATTACCAGGTTTCTGGGTGGAACCAGGGGACTCTTGAACTATAGATTCTCTGGGACTTAAAAAAAAACATGTCCTTTTTTAAGGACATGGAATCAGAGTGCTGTGTTCAGTCACACCTGAGTAACAAAGAGTCAACATATCAAAATGCCCTGTGCTGATGTTTGTTAAAAACAATGGTAAAACAGAAACAACCTAGAAGCCCATCCACAGATCAATAGACAAGCAAACTACAGTATACCCATACAATGCAATGTTACTTGTCAATCAAATGGAATGAACTATCATGTAGACAACAACAGGAATCATTATACTGAGTAAAAGAAGAGTAAATACTGTATGATTCATTCACATAAAGCTCTAGGAAATGCAGACAAATATATAGTGACAGAAAGCAGACCAATGGTTGCTTGGCCTGGAAGCAGAGGGAAAGGTAGGACACCAGGCAATCTTTGGGAGTGACTGATGGAAATGTTAGGTATTTTGATTGTGGTAACGGCTTTATGGGTGTATACATAGTCAAAACTCATTAAACGGTGTAGTTGAATATGTGTAATTTATTGCATATGAGCAATATCTCAAAGGAGTTGCACAAATTGAAATAAAAATTTTCTCGGAAAAAAAAATGATAAGCAATTTGTGCCTGACTTGCCTTTGATTAATGCTCCTGATCATCAATGATTTTTAGAAAATCAAAGTTTTTAAGTAGGGCCTCCCTGGTGGCGCAGGCGTTAAAGACAGCACTATCAAGTTATCGCCTGCCACTGCAGCATGAGTTCGATCCCCGGCTGGCCAGAGAGCAGCCCACATGGCACAGCAGACCTCTCCTGCCTCATCAGCTGCTCCCCTCAGCAGTGTATTTCAATAGATCTGCCTGCCTGTTCTTCTCACCACTCTCTCTGGTGAATCCTCTGACACCCCGCACCTCTGGCTTACACCCCAGTTCTTGAATGCATAAATAAATTTTTTTTAAAAAGGGGAAAAAAAAACAAAGTTTATAAGCAAGTGAATGAATGAGGTCAGGACATAATGAACTTCATTTCTAGGCTTTGCCATTCATTTCTCCTTACAGATCATGCAGGCAAAGGTAACTATTGTCTTTCATTATTTTCTCATCAATGAAAGAAGGCTTGAAAGAATTTTATCTGGTTCCTAGAAGTATCAAGAACGCTAATGAAGGGGCCTGTCCAATGACTTCTCTTTGAAAATGAGGTTTTACCAGAGCTGGTGTGGTCAAGAGACTGAACTGGATTGGGCCTCTCCAGCCACTCCCTGGTTTACCCACTGACTGTCACCCACTGGTTTGGTCAGTTTGTCTCTTTCTTTGAAGAATCAGACATGTCAAGATATAACAGATTGAAAGGATTAAAATTACAGCTCCGTTTAGGGAAATTATGGCAGGAAAAATCTCTTCATTCCTAAGGTAAGAAGGTGTAAAATCCTAATTCTGACATTTTATGATTCTATGAATTTATTTTTGCAAGTAAAAATGACACTGAGTGGGTGTTTAAATTTGAGAAAGAGGAAAGAAAGCTGGAACAGCCTCATGGAGCTGGTCTACAGTGTCAGACAGACCTTTGCTTCACCCTTAGATGAATCGTTGACAAGTCACGTGAGCTAATCCACAGCTCTGAGCGTCCTTTTCAAGCTAGAGTTAATAGTAATTACCACACATTTATTCTCAAAAGTCAATAAAAAATACATAAAATCCCCTGCATAATGCCATGTACATTAGAGGCAAATGTCAGTTCCTTCCCCAACTTTCAGAGACAAATAGCCTATTAAATATTTTGTTAAAAGGAAGCCTATAAATTCACTGGCAAATACAGGTCAATCTGGCAAATCCTAAATCCTCAGAACTGATTTAATGACAAAACCTAAGCCCTACCAGAAATATGAGGCTCTAGAACTCTCTTTGTTTAACTGATGCACACATGGCATTTTCCCTGGTGACCACTGCCCCTGGGAGTTACCCCACAAATGAAGCAAGACCTTTTTTCCAGCCATGGGATTCTTTTCCTTCCACCTAACCTTTCCTAACTCCATATGCTGCTCTGGCATTTTGACCTCTTCTGTCTACTATCCTCTCTCCAACTTCAATTGTTTCAAGGCCTAAGGCATGTTCAGAAGTCAGGATAGTGAAAGCAAATAGATGGTAACAAACGAGGAGACAAGGCTTGGTGTGTCCTAGTGAGTTAAGTCTATTAGTTGGAAGACTTCTCAGAGTGTATGTTGGTTTCCTGTGGCTACAGTCACAAAGTACCACAAACCTGGTGGCTTAAAATCAGAGGAATATATTCTGTCACTGCCATGGAGGTTACAAGTCTGAAGTCAAGTTGTCAGCAGACCTTGTTCTCTCTGATGATTCTAGAAGAATCCACCCTCACCTCTTGCAATTTCTGGTGCTTGCCAGCAATCTTTGACTTCCCTTGGCTATAAAATGCACTATTCTCGCCTCTGCCTCCATGGTTCACATGGTCTACTATCCCTTTCTTCTTACAAGGACAACAGTCAGGTGTCCTTATAAGAAGCAAGATTAGGGCTCACTAACCCAGTATGATCCCATCTTAACTTGATTATATCTGCAGAGACACTATTTCCAAATAAGGTCACATTTTGACATATAAGTTAACATTAATTTGGGAGGGGACACTACTCAAGTCATTGTAGGGTCCCCAGGGTCCAATATATGAAGAGAATAAATCCCAGAAATTAAAATCAGTTGGTCTAGTTTATATGAGTCTTTTGCTCCTATATCCCAGGTGATTTCTAGGGCTTCTCTCTCCCAGGAGCATCAATTTGACTCCAAGCAGAGGGTGGGGAAAGGGTAAGCCTTCTGTACTGAACTAGGCTTATAATAATAATAGCCACTGTGAACTGGACTTTAGAGGCATGATCTCTAATCTCTACAACAATAGTTAACATAATCCAAGAGCTTACTATAGGCCAGCCACAATTCTTAGCACTTAAATCATGTATTAAGTTAATTAATCCTCCCAACAAGCTGAGGTCTGTCTGATCCAAACCCCAGACCTTCTTCCAGCACGAGGCAGCTTAAAATGTGAACTGAAAGGGATAATATCACTTTAGACTCCCTTCCACCCCCACCAAAGGCCTATGAATAACTTATAGCTCAGTTGGAATTTGAAAATATCCACATAGGCTGAGAATAGGGTAACCACAGGGACAGCTGCCTATCCAAGTCAGCTGCTAGCCAATTAGCTGGGAACCTCCCAAAGTCAAATCTTCAGATGTGCCTGCAGATTAAGACAAGGAATGGTCAATTAAACCCATTCTAGCTGATTGCTATGGTTTCTGGCCAGGGGTAGCTGACAGATGTGAGTGGCAGTCTCTGTTGGTCAGATGCAGATGTGGGACAAATCTCTTTGGCATGATGCCACTCTGAACTAGGAGGGGCAGAGAGGAGAGCATCTCAGGCCATCCAAGTGAACAGCTTGGCTGTGTAGGATTGCTGCTTGCATCCCAGCGGCACTGGCTCACCACTCATTACACACTAGGGGACAGTGGGCAGTAATTAACAATTACCCAATGGCATCAATTAAAGCCAAGTGGGATGTATTGACTTTCAGAGAGGAGTGGAGAGGATGGGAAAGCTAATATCTTCCTGGGGTTTTGGAAATAGAAAGTGCTTGGGGAGTCCATAGGAATAATAATAATAATAATAAAATCCTGAAATTCCTTTGCCTTTGATGCTCACTTTGTAATGAATGTTCTTATTTGAGAAAAGACATATGTGAAGAGTTCCAGCTCTAGAGAGGATTTATTTTGAGGTCACACCCTGGGTTGCTGGACCAGGTTTGTAGAGGAGTCTGAACAGACTGCTTCTGCTGTCTTCTTGGCACTCTGAGGGCACAGAAGTGCTGCTCTCCCTTGCAGCACACTAAGGAAGCAACACAAAAGCACTGCCCTTGAGACGTGTGACCCCCAGATGACTCTGCCCCTCCTTACTGTGTGACTTTGGACAAATCCTTCCATTGCGCTGTGTTTGAGATTCCTCACTTCTCAAGTAAGGACATATATATCTGATATTTTCCATGGGCAATTGTTGAGTCCCAAATAGGACAATATACACAGAATCTATTTTGAAAAGCAGTTTGATAGTGAGGACAGAAAATACCGAGAACTAATCACCACCAAGAACTGCTCAGCCACCAACTAACTAGCTCTGAGAAATTAGGAAAGTCACGAAATTCTCAAAGAGCACTGTAGCCTTAGTTCATGAGTTTTTGACAAATCTAACCAAAGTGATGGAGCCAAGACCCCAGAAAAAAAAATGTCCAAGGAAGCAAGAATGTTTATCTATGAACTCAGAAGCAGTCTAAGTAGGCCTACAGTGAAAAGTGCTTGCCCTCACGAGCAGGAGAATGGCGGCCTCCACACTCAGGGGTGACCTTGAGAAATGACATCTCAGTGTCCCTGAGGAATATTCCTGCAGATTGAAGGTGAGAAAATACATTGCTTCTTATAATTATTAGTATCACCATACTAGTAATACTGCATATGGTCTATTTCTCAACTTAAGCGCTTCCTGCAGCACTTTCCCTAGCATGTTCTATGCTGTGGTTAATCTTCTCCGGTTTACCTTTCCATATGTTCCCATCTACTTCCTGTCTTTCTGAAACTCAAGAATCTCTGGGCACAGAAAATGACCCCTGCTGGTGTGAGCGCATTACACATTGACTTCCTTTTTACATCTTTGATGTCATTTCAGTAGCATTTGGAATGCAGAGAAGGCAAACACATGAGCTCAGGCTTGAGCCAGAAGTTTGGATTATATAAATCTCTACCTACTCCACTCTGGGAATGTCACAGGGAAGCACTCCTTGGTTTACTTTTGCAGTGTCACATCAGATCATCTACCTAGTTGCCCATCAGCAGCCCCTCAATGCCAGTGTCCATGCCAGGCACTATTCCAACCACCGTGATCCTAGACAGGAGCCAGGGTCTCCACTAACATGAGTGGGAATGCCTCAGCGTCACAGGAGCCTTTCTCAACAGCATACTTGTCCCACACCCCACTGTGGCTGAGATAACTGGTCACTCACTTGGGAGACCATGTGGTGTCTGCTGTTTAAGCAGGTGTGAGCAGTGACGTTATGCCCAGGATTGTGAGCATGCACCCAGAGGCAGTTCAGCATGATGGTCAAAAAGGCAGCACTGGAGGTAATCACTAGCTTGAAATCATACAAGTTCCTTAACCTTCAATGGATAATAAGTAACCTCCAATAGTCATAATTCACATAGCTGCTATCAAGATTAGATGAATTAATACATATGAAGGAAAGTTTAGAATAGTGTTTCGTAAGCATAGTAAACAATACACATGAGTTATTTAAGGATGGGGATAAAGGTGTTATGGACTAAATGTTTGTATCTCCCTAAAGTTCATTTGTAAAGTCCTACACCCAATGTGATGAAGATTGGAAAATTTGGAGGTAGGGTCTTCAGGGGGTAATTAAGTTTAGATGAAGCTGTGAGGGTGCAGTTCTTGTGATGGAATTAGTGGCCTGATGAAAAGAATAGATCAGAGCAACTCATTTCTTCTTAACCTCATCCTTCTTTTTTTTTACTTCACTCCCTACTTCTGCACCTTCTCCTTCTCTTCCTCCTTTTTCCCTCTCCCTTTCTCTCAAGCCCCATTTGAACAAAGTCAGCAGGTATCCTCTATTAGCCAAGGACAGAATCCTCACTGGGAACAGAATCTGCAGGTATCTTAATCTTAGACTTTCCACTTCCCAATCAAGAACTGTGAGAAATAAGCTTATTGTGTGAGCCACCCAGTCTATGACATTTTGTTATAACAGCCCACACTGACTAATGCACAAGGGTATAGTGGGCCGAGATCTCCAAAGGGAGAGCCAATAAGGGGTGTGTGTGTGTGTGTGTGTCTGTGTGTTTGTGTGTGTGTGTCTGTTAAGGTATTAGCTTGTGTGATTGCAGAGGCTGGCAAGTCTGTCCTGGAAGGCAGCCTGGGGACTCAGGAAGAGTTCATGTTTCAGTTCAAGTCTGAAAGCAGTCTAAAGGCAGAAACACCTCTTCGTCAGGGATCTTAATCTGTTTTCTCTTAAGACCTTCAACTGATTGGATGAGGCCCACCACATGCTGGAGGGTAAGCTGCTTTATCAAAGTTCACTGATTTAAGTCAATCTCCTCGAAAAACTACCTTGAAAGTTGCATCTAAACTGGAGTTTGGGCAACTATCTAGGTGCTCCGGTCTGACCACATTGACACATACTGACATAGAATTAATTATCACAGCGAGACTGAGGTAAGTGCTGTAGAATCACATGTGCTCACCCAGGTATACTTTCTCAGTGGCAGACAAAATACACACCATATACTTACACTGTCATAAAGACCAGTGTTCGCTCTGGAGCCAGGGGCTCTTGTGTCTAGATCTGCTGAGGGTAATTGCTGAGAGTTGTGCAGGCCCATGTCATTAGCACATTGGAGCAGCAGGTCTCCAGAAGCCAGATGGCAAGTGCCCGCTGTGGGAGCAAATGCAGACTTGGGCCTTAGACCTTGAACGGGGTCCAGGAGGCTGCCCCTCAGTTTCCGCCATCCTAATAATTATGCTTTCCAGTTGGTACTTTGCCTACATTACATCCTTTGGCCTGTATGCCTATGGGAAGGGGAAGACTGGTTAGGGTTTCTCAAGCCCATTTCACAAAAGCATAAAACTTTGGGCTACACAGCCATGAAGTACAGAAAGTAGACTAGACTTTTGCTTCTCTGGACCTTTTTCAGGGCAATTTTCCACTATAACAAAGTGCCCTCTGAGTCCACAAACAGGCTCAGCCAGTGATGTTGTGGGAAGAGACCCCCCCAATGGACTAAGAGGAAGCAGGAAAGGTTAATATTATCTCAGGTACCCACCTGAGTCTCACTTCTTCATATGCAAATGACACATCTAGACCATAGTTTCCAAAGAATGGAAACCTTATCTCTTCCCACCTAATATACAGCCTGTCTAGCATGTTAAGTGATAAGCTTTAGTAAATGCTTGTTGAACTAAGTGGGTGGTAATGGACTGTATTAGTTTGCTGGGGCTGCCATAACAAACTTAAGAAGTAGCACAGACTGGTAGTTAACAGCAGACATCCAGTTTCTCACAACTCTGGAGGTTCAAAGACCAAGATGAAGGTGTCTGCAGGGCTGGTTCCTTCTGGGGAATTTCTTCTGGAGGCTGATGACCATCTTCATGTGTCCTTACTTGGTCTCTCCTGTGTGTGTGTCTGTGTCCGAGTCTCTTCTTCTAAGGACATCAGTCATATGGGTTTAAGGCCTAACCTAGTGACCTCATTTTAATTTAATTACCTCATTAAGTTCCCGTCTTCAAGTACAGTCACATTTTGAGGTACTATGAAGACTGAGGTTTTCAATATATAAATTTGGGGTGGTCATAAATCAGTCCCTTCAAGGACATCATGTCTTCTGGAGTCATTCCAGCTCTGACATTTCTCCAGAGGTGAGTCAGGATTTGGGCTAGGTTTCCTCCTCATGTCCTGGTGAAAATGAACATTGTAAACTCAACAATAAAAAAAAAAAACAGGGCCTCCCTGGTGGCTCAAGGGGTTAAGCACCACACTATGAAGCAATCTGCAGCCTCTGCAGCATGAGTTCGATCCCCGGATGGCCAGAGAGCAACCCACATGGTGCAGCAGACCTCTCCTGTCTCGCCCACTGCTCCCCTTGTTATAGAGCAACCCCGATATTAAACGGGTTCCTGGCTGTGGGTCCTCACCCGCGCGCTTTAAAGGGACTTATGAATACTCTACTACAGACACACGCAAAAGGGTTAATAAAAGGTTTATTTACAAGAGAAAAAGAAATAAGGAAAATGTACAACTCAGGGAGAAAATAGGGAAATAAAGTCTTTAATGCGTCCTACCCGATCCGACGACCTGGAAACCCCAAAGTCACTCTCAGAGCTAGACGGACGCCGCAAGCTGGCCGAGGGCCCCAAAATGGAGAGAGAGCCCCCAAAGCCCACGTGTCTGCCTTTTGTATCCACCTGGCTGCTTAACCCCACCCTCAGGTCCCAGCCACCTTCCCTTTGGTGGTGATGGGATTTGGAGTTCCCAGTGTCTTTGGCTTTGACCTGGGGTGGGGGTGGAGTCCACAAAGCCTGTATGGAATTTGCTTTGGGACTGCCTTTTCCCCCTAACACCCTCAGCAGTGTATTTCAGTCAGTCTGCCTGTTCTGTTCCTTACTCTGTTTCTGGTGAATACTTTCACCCTCCCCCGACCCCCCCCCCCACCTCTGGCCTATACCCCAGCTCTTGTATGCATAAATAAATCTAAAAAATATATATTTTTTTAAAAAAATAAAAATAAAAAATGACCAAAGTCCTTAACAGACACCTTATCAAAGAAGTTAGACAGATATATACCAATAAGCATAGGAAAGGATGTACTATATCATGTCATCAAAAAATTCGAATTAAAAGAGCAATGAGATATCACTATATACCTATTGGTCAAAATCTAGAACACCAAATGCTGATTGACGGAGGATAGGAATAGAAAAAAAAAAAAAATGAAAAAGGAAGTGCATGAGACCAGAAACCTGGCTCACACAAGGAGGTGGGGGTAGAAGAGATTGGCATAACCATTGACACAGTTGTGGAAACTAAGATCCTTAGGCGCAAATGACACAGCTATGGAAACCAAGATCCTTAGGTGCCAACACCTAGATTACAAAGCATAACATCCAAGCAGGTATCAGAGCACACATCCAAAGGTAAAGATATGGAGATGGAGCCCATTGTGGAATTGTTAGGGGGGAAAGGATGTCCTAAAGCTATTTCCATACAGGCTTTGTGGACTCCACCCCCACTCCAGACCAAAGCCATCAGGACATTAGGAAAGACAAATCCCATCACCACCAAAGGGAAGGTTGCTGGAACCTGAGGGTGGGGTTAAGCAGCCAGGTTTGGTATAAAACTAGACACGTGGGCTTTGGGGGGGGGGGGGCCTTTTGGCTCTCCGCCAGCTCTCAGAGTGCCATTGGGTTTCCAGGTCGGTGGATCGGGTAGGACACATTTAAGACTTTATTTCCCTATTTTCTCCCTGAGTTGTACATTTCCTCACTTCCCTTTCCCTTGTAAATAAACCTTTTATTAACCTTTCGTGTGTGCCTGCAGTGGAGTATTAATAAGTCCCTTTGAAGCGCGTGGGTGAGGACCCACAGCCAGGCAACCCGTTTTATATCGGGGCTGCTCAGTAACAGAATCTCCGGTCCCTTTCAGATTCTGCAGTTATCCGAAATCAGAAACTAACTCGAAGGCTCACAAGGAGTGAGCCCCTCCCAAACAGAAGACTATATCAGTGCAGTCTCTACCCTGTCTGGGGGGGTGGGGGTGGGCGGGATGCGGCGGGCAGCAAGCTCACTGCCCACCTGGGACTATGAAGGTGCTTCATTTCACCAACTCTCTCCCTCTACAGGGCAGCAACTTCCCTGCCTGCCTGTGACTTATACCATGCTGGGACTTCTCTTCACTGATCTCCCTCAGCAGAGGCAGCTCTCAAGGCAGCCCACCTGCAACCATGCAGGCCTCTCTTAGCAAACCTGTCCCTTTTGGGGCAGCTCTTTCTGCCTGCTTGTGTCTATGCACGTGTCCTTTATTCTTCTGTCCCTTCCCAAATAAACCTGCCCTTTAGGGCCTCCCTGGTGGCGCAAAGGGTTAAGACGCAACCTATGAAGCTATCCGCAGCCTCTGCAGCACAAGTTCAGTCCCTAGCCAGGGAGCTTACCCACATGGCACAGCAGACCTCTCCTGTCTCACCAACACCAACTGCTCCCCTTAGCAGTGTACTTCAGTCAATTTGCCTATTCTGTTCCCCACTCTGTCTCTGGTGAATCCTCTCACACCCCACCCCCCACACCTCTGGCCTGTACCCCAGTTCTTGAAGGCGTAAATAAATAAATCTTAAAAAAAAAAAAAAAAACCTGCCCTTTAAATATAACTAATGTCTCTATCTTGTGGAGAAACTCGCCTGGGGAACGCGTACCACATGTCGCTAGATTTGGTTTTCGTTCACTTAGTAATACTGAATAATATATCCTATTGTCTGGATGTACCACATTTTATTTATCCAATCTCCTGCTGAAAGACATCCTGGTTGCTTCCAAGGTTTGAAATTATGAATAAAACATCTATAAATACATATGTGCAGGTTTTTGTGTGGCCATAAAGTTTCAGTACATATGGGTAAATATCAAGGAGTATATGGTAAAAATATGTTAAGTTTTATAAGAAACCACCCATATGTATTCCAAAGTGACTACCATTTTGCACTTCTACCAGCACATATGAAAAGGCTACATGACTGTGTGACTCCAGCTATGTGATATTTTGGGAAGGCAACACTGTCAAAGTGTAACAGGGTGGTCCCCAGGAAAGGGGGAGGTTCCAGATTTCCTGGAACAGAACCTGAAAAAAGCAAAAATCAAAATATCTGCAATTAACTTTCAATTAAAAGGAGTCATGTCCTTACTTCTGTTAGCCACAAATTGCATAGACAAAATTCACAGTTGCAAATCCTTTCAGACTCAGACAAAACCTTTTTAATTTTTCTGATCCAGACTTTGCAAAAATTCAAGTTATCTCCAAGAATCCTTCAAGGCTACCAGCAATTACCAGTTACTGCTTAAGGTTACTCTGTTGTTAACACCCAGGCATACATTTGCTAATTTAAACACAGCTGCTCCATAGTTGACTTGCAAAACCCCTCAGGCAGAGGTCAGGAAATGGTAGAAGTCAAAGCAGCATATCACTGAAGAATCATTATTGCTAATGAGACAGCAGAGATCACAAAAAGAAAAAAAAGGTCCAAAATCTTAGCAACAAGAACTTTGAGTTTTGCAAGAGCCCTCCAAGTGGCCTCAGCTGCCGTCTTTGACCTGGCCACATGGTCCAATGTACTACCTAATCTTTTGAGTAAAACTGCTGCACAGAACAATTTCCACAAAATCAAATCTATTGGCAAGTCACTACAAACAAATTACACACAGACACACCGAATCTTCACAAAGCCCAAGCCAGTTTTTCAGCAGCAAATCTACATGAAACAAGCACACTAGAGAAACCAAAAATCACATTGTGCTTATGGTAGCCAATGCCATAGGGAAGACCAATTTCCCCATGGGGCTGACTAACCATGGATGGCTCTATCTTGAATCACATTGGGCACCAAATTTGTTACTGGGCAGGGAGAGGGGCAGCCCAGACCCCGCAAATCTACCTGTTCTAAATAGGTTCTGCCATCCGCTGCATCAACACAAAACATATGAGACTTTAATGGGAAGGAACTTTAATACAATTAGGAAATAATACAGGAAAGGCAAAGAGTCTAGTATCTAAATGAAGCACCCAAAGTTACCCATCCCCTCGTGGGTACAAGTTCACCCAAATGGGATTGGCCCACAGCAAGGCCCCAAAGTCTGTCACAAGTCTAAAGCACCTTCCAGGGGGGACCCACAGAAAAGGATCAGAAACAACCAGGCAAGTGTGGAAGGAAAAGAGCAAAATCAAAATCAAGACAAAAATTGCCATGTCACCTCCCCACAGGTCTCTCACCCACATCTGTGTCAACCAGTTCACAACCAAAAGGCAAGTGTAGTTTCGTCACATGTCTCTCAGATCCATGTGCCTTCTCCAGGTCTCCTGGCTCTCCATTCTGCTTCCTTCCTTCTCAGTCTCCTCTGCAGCTTCTTCTCCTCCCTGCTCAGCTCCACCCTCTTTTTGGGTGGGCAGGAAACCTGGAACCTCCCCCTTTCCTGGGGACCATCCTGTTACAATTAACAAAAGGAGCCAAGCAGCTGCTATTGCCCAAGGTGTGGCTGGGTTGGTTGGTCTATGCTACCACTTCAGCAGTGTGGTTTGAGGGCAGCCCCAGCACATGCAGCTTGTGGATCAGTCCCAAGCTCTGGTGGCATCGGCCCGGGCTGTGCTACAGCAGCCCTCAGCCCAGCCTGGTTAGCTCGGGCAGTGGCAGCTTCCAGGACCCCATGGATCCTGATTCAGGTCAGCTTAGCCGAGCATCCAGTCCCATTGAAGCTGACTCCAGCTGTGGCTCCCCTGTACCCACCACCAGGGAGACCTCCCAACCTCAGTGCAGGTCAGGTCTGGACAGCCAGCCTGGATGTCAATACTGAATACCATGCTGGAATTGCAAATGAACTAATTGGATTTGAGCTCCCAATGGATCAATTATGTTTGCAATCTCGCCCTTGCCATTCAAAGTTTTGGAGAACATTTCAGGAATATAAATAGATGAATCTGATTGGAGCTTGACTGGCACTAATTTAACTGCTGGAATTGCAAACAGACCTGAAAGGTTCAGCATGGTAAAGAAAAGGAGAGCCAGGCTAAATTTCTCAAAGGAAGGGAAAATTTATTGCGCCCCAGGTGGACCTCACCTACCCAAGGTGGGGGTCAGTGAAGCCACGCATGTTGTCAAGGGGAGGCAGGCTTTTATAGGGTGAGGAGAGGTCAGTTGGGAGACTGGGTTGTATGGCAGGAAAAAGTTTGTAGGGTGTGAAAAGATTTGTAGGGTGGGGGGAATTTCTTTGTCTGAGAAAATATTTGTACGGTGAGGGGAGGCTCATTGTCTGAATCCTCTAGGCAGACTTCTGCATTCCTGTCCCCAGGTGGGCTTCCTGGTGGGTTTTTGCATTCTGGCCTCCTGCATGGACCTTTCAAGACCAATCAGGTATGATAGGTGAGGACCCCGAAGAGGATATAAGCCTGAGCAGTAGCCATCTTGAATCCATTCAACCTATCTGTAGGGTAAGGTAAAAAATCAGGCTTTTCTGCCCTCCCACCATCAGGATAGATGAGGGAACCCTGTGATCCTGAATGCATGCCTGATGGCGGGCACCTGAAAAGGGTACACTGGGCTAAGACTGTGCTTTTAAGGGTGGTGTCATGGGGACGCCAGTAGAAGCCGAAAGGGAAGAAGCCCGAAGCAGAGAACGCCAGAGAGCCCATGTAAAGCAACCAACCCATTCTGAGCAGGTTTATGAACGGTTCTAGCAGCCACATGCTCTTCGCCGTGGTTTGTAGTCGCTCCAACACTCCTCCGTACACTCCACTCCTCCACCCTTAACACCGCACTACCACCACACCGCACTCTGCTGCACCACCCTTATATATCAGTCTTTTAGCGCAGGTGTACCCACTTCAGGTGCCCGCCATCAGGCATGCACCCAGGATCACAGGGCTCTCTCATCTATCCTGATGGCGGAAGGGCAGAAAAGCCTGATACCTTTTACCTTACCCTACAGCCCAGATAGAGTGAAGATTTGCTGGGGGCTGGGAGGACTGCCAGCCTCCCAGCCCCCCAGCACCCCTGCCTGCCACGTACCCGCTGAACCCCAATAAAAACCTGCAAAAGCACTGAGGACTCTGACTCCTCCTTTACCCGGTCTGCATGGGATCAGAAAACCTGCATTGTGCCCATTCCTGTCTTTACAATTGGCATAAGTTGGCAAGATGATCCATGCAGACGGGTATTGGAGCCCTCCAAAGACCTGGAGGGACTAAGGAGTAACAGTGTTTGCCTGTGACGATGCTGGAAGCGCCATGGCAGCACAGAAGGTGGATACGGTCCGGGAGCTGTGAGACGAGACCTCACATGGAGAAGACACCCAAGAGGACCAGCCGACAACACCGGAAAGGACCAGCCAATGACCCCTGAGGCAGCAGAATCACCGGCGAAGAGAGGACCACGATTAGGAGCTCGCCAGTGCTGATTCAGGGAGAGGCCAACGAACTTGGCCTAATGGACTTGGACTGATGGACTCGGACTATGAACTTGGACTGACAATCCCACCAGAAGGCGGAGGACCTTGGCAGGTTATGTTTTTTTTTTTTAGAGAATCTGGGGGTGGCCAGTGGGCCTTGATGGCCAAAAGCAGCCTGTGTATGCCCAGCAGCCAGGCGGAGGAGAAAAGCCAGCTGAGAAGGCAAAAGCTGATGCTGATGCTAAGTTGAGCAGCCCTGAGTGGCTGTTCAGCAGCCTGAGTATGCTGAAGACCTGTGAGTCTCGTAAAATCACCTGTGGGTGATGCCCTGCTCGTTCTCGAGTGAGGGTGAGGAGCTGAGGAACCCGTCCTTGGGGGACGGGTGGGGAACGTGGCTTGGGGTGGAGCCCAAGCCAAATGTAGAGTTTGGATCCCCGACCCATGTGCTTGTGCAGTGGGTTGGCCTGAGTGCAGGGGTCTGCGAGTCGCATGGGTGGCTGTGAAGGCCGAGTGTTGGAGCGACTGCAGACAGAAACCCTGAGGGTTGGCGATTACCCCCAACAGTACAGAATCACCAATCCCAGAGCTAGTGCATCCTGAGGGTGGATGCTGTGTGTGGCTTGTAGCCGAGACTATAGCCAGAGAAGGCCAGGAAGCCCGACGGCGCCTGGCGTGTTGCAATAGATGCCGTGAGTGATTCCCCTCCCTCGTATGAGCAGTGCCTTCGGCAGCAGATTTGGTGGCTCATCTGCTGGTACCAATAATTGTCTTTTGCACTACGTTGGGGCCCTGCCTGGACTTATTTGTGTTCTGTTGTATTTTGTTATATTGTATTTTGTTATATTTGATGCATTTGCTTTTGTGGGCCATGGCTGCATTGTTTGTGTTTGCTAAGAAACAAAGTTGTGTATGTGTGGATTATATGGCAGAAAACCCTGAGGGGTGGACTGTAGGGTAAGGTAAAAAATCAGGCTTTTCTGCCCTCCCGCCATCAGGATACATGAGGGAACCCTGTGATCCTGAATGCATGCCTGATGGTGGGCACCTGAAGTGGGTACACCTGGGCTAAGACTGTGCTTTTAAGGGCGGCGTCACGGGGACGCCAGCAGAAGCCGAAAGAGAAGAAGCCCGAAGCAGAAGCAGAGAACGCCAGAGAGCCCAGATAGAGTGAAGATTTGCTGGGGGCTGGGAGGACTGCCAGCCTCCCGGCCCCCCAGCACCCCTGCCTGCCACGTACCCGCTGAAACCCAATAAAAACCTGCAAAACCACTGAGGACTCTGACTCCTCCTTTACCCAGTCTGCATGGGATCAGAAAACCTGCACTGTGTCCTGTTCCTAACCTTATACCATCCCACAGGGAAAAGTACTGTTCCCAGAAACCTAATAGCTTGGAAAAGGAAACTGGGAACAGCTCATGATCCAAAACCAGACTCTGAGTGGTACCCAGGTGACCATGCAGGGGCCAGGCGAAGGAGGAAGAGACCATTTCAAAGGCCAGGACAACACATGGACTTCCATCACTCACTCAGCTTGACACTGTAAGCACCTATTCTACGCCAGAGATGAATGACAGTCCTAGAATTCAGGGAATGGACGCGCTGATAATCCTTTATCACTAGCAGCCTCATAGGTCTCTGATGGTGGGAGGGATATTTAATCCAGGCCTTCAATCCCCAGGACCAGCACCATCAACCAAACTGAAATGGAGCTAGAAAGCCCACTGATAACACAGAGTCCTTCCAGGGAGCGGAGTCTAGAGCTGAATAATCTGATTCCTCTCCTTCCCTGCTTCTCAGAAAGAAAATAAACACAATAGATTGTTTTTCCTCTTAATTAAACCCTCTAAATTTAAACCTGCTTCTCTGAACAACTTATCTAGCAACAGTGAACCAGAGAAAATCGGAGGAAAATAATTCTGTCAGAGACTGCTATCTTTTCATCATTCAACTCGCATTTTCAAGGACTTTAGGTTTGAAATAATATTTCACTTGATTCTCATGAACTCTGTGAAGCCTGAAGATGCCAGAGCATATTTTTCACCTCACATCTCTGCTAGGCCCACTCCAGCCTCCACACCACCCCACCCCAGGCACCAGCCCACCGCCACTCTCACATCAGAAGTGTTCTTTGGGGCCTCCCCTGGTGGCGCAGGTGGTTGAGCGCCGCTCTGTGAAGCTGCCCGCAGCCTCGGCGGTGCCGGTTCGATCCCAGCCTGCGGGTGAGGGTCCCACATGGCGCGGCAGACTTCTCCTGACTCACCCGCTGCTCCCCTCAGCAGTGTATTTCGTCAGTCTGCCTGTTCTGTCCCCGCTCTGTCTCTGGTGAATCCTCTCACCTTCCCGTATATCTGGTCTGTACCCCAGTTCTTGTATAAAAATAAATAAATCTTTAAAAAAAAAAAAAGAAGTGTTCTTTGAGTCTCTGCAAAGAAACCTTACCCTCCATAGTGGCCTCCACCCATCTTTTAGAGTTAACAAATCATCCAGTATCCCCACCAGAGTTTCTCTTGTTTTCGAAAATTCATCAGACTAAAAACCCACCATGAATTCTGTGATGCTTTTAAGTTAATCCATATTTTAATATCACAGGAGTGTCTAAACACATCCGAAAAAGTTTCACAGGGAAACATTCACTGACTAAAATTCTCCTTATGCCCCTAAATTAGAAAATTTCTTGGAATAATTTAACTTGGAGTTCCCACAGGTTTGGACGAGTGATGACATTTTCCATTTCATGATCGCTCCCACCTGTTGATCCCCCAGAACTATCTGGTACCTGGAAGGCACTTCTGCTATCCTGCAGTCTGAGCCCCAGTGAGGCCACTGGTGGTAGGTAGTAAAATGCCCACCACCCACTGCCCCTTGCACTGCCAGCAAGCAGCTTCTGGGGCCGGGTGCCAGAAGAGGGGCTGCTCATAGGCAGCAATTCCTGGCACGGTGGAAAAGAACCTGGTTTCACTGGGAGTGTCCTGCCAGATCAGAGTAGGTGCTGTGGTTTGGTGGCGCAGGTAGAATGGCCAGGTGCTTGCCTTCCCCACTCACTTAGTTTCATTCTGCTGTCCATTTGGTTTCTAAGACAACCCAACAGCATGATCACAGCTCTGTTGATGATTAGGACTGTTTCTGCTTTCCATTTTCTGTCCCAAGAAACTTCAGGAAGCACAGAAGTAGTCTTTGTGCAGAGGGAGTGACTGCCTCAGGGAGCGAAGGCTCACAAAAGCAGCTTCAGTAGGAGGGCAGTGCAGTGGGCGTGCTGAGCAGCTAAGGCCATGAGCCTCTCTTGGACCGTTTGCTAGGTATTACTTTCCTGAAGCCATGGCCCAGAGCACACAGATCTTCGGGAAACACGTCCTCCCCTCTCTCCGGGAACTGCCTTCTCCTCCAAGCTATCCCTCCCCAAGGCCCTTTCACCAACAGCTCTGATGCCCCTGTAGTGTCCAGAGATACAGCATATCAAGCCAATTTGCCTCCCAGAATTCTTCCCCACCCCCAGAAAGATGTTGGCAGCAGAGCAGCTGTCTGCACACTCTCCCTTCATCCTGAATGTCCTCGGAGCCCCAGGTTAACTGCCGAGCAAACGCTTTCTAATTAGGAGGTGTCACTCCTCTACTCTATATGACTGTGCTTGGGACAGTTTGCACCTTGAGGCCCAAAGGCTCTGGCCCATCTGGCCTGTCTCCCTCCCACTTCTGCACTGAAGAGTTTCCCCCTCAGGAGATGGCCAGCTGGGCAGAGGCCTCTGGAGACCCCTCCCACCAGACTCACCAGAGTGAAAACCCACCCCTATTCAAAAGCTGCCAGGGACCATCTGTGCCGGAGCTCTGGGAATGGGGTAGGCTGTGCCTGTGCCTCCAAGGTCTTCCAAGCTGGGAGGAATTTCTGCCAAAGCCCCAGCTCCTCCCCCAGGTCCCTGACACCAAATATAACCCACGGTTCTCCTTTCCCTGACCTGCCTGAACCAGAGAGCACGTGCCAAGCCAATCTCATTTCCTGCAACCTGCCCTGGGAAAAGGCAGCTGCATTAGGGCAGGAAAGATGCTTTGACTATTCCCTCTAGAGCTGCGGGTAGTACCCAGACAGCCCAGGCTGGTGACAAAGAGGGAAAAGAAGGGCCAGAACCAGAATCCTGGGATAAACCTCCAGTCCTGTGAGACAACGAGAAAAGGAGGAATCCTACAAGTTTACCAGCATAGCTTCACCTTTCATAAAACTCTAGAGGACTTCACCTGGTGGTGCAGGCTGTTGAGCCCAGTGCTGTGAAACTGTCCACAGCCTCTGCAGCGCTGGTTCCATCCCGGCCAGCCGGCGAGGGTCCCACATGGTGTGGCAGACCTCTCCTGTCTCGCCCGCTGCTCCCCTCAGCAGTGTATTTCAGTAGATCTGCCTGTTCTGCTCCCTGCTCTGTCTCTGGTGAATCCTCTCACCTCCTGCGCATGTGGCCTATACCCCGGGTCTTGTATAAATAAATAAATCTTTAAAAAAATAAATAAAACTCTAGAGCAAGAAGTGCATCATAGAGCTCATTAAGCCTAGATCTTCTGTCTTAAAGATGAGAAAACTGAAGCAGAAATGGAGATGACATGGTCATGCCAGCTGATGGCTGACAGATAAAAGCCCTCTCTCCTGCCTCGCCCTGCTCCCTTTTCTGCTGTTACTCACTGCACTGCTCCCTCGGCAAGCTCCTCCTAGTGGAGCTAGGAGAACAAGGGGCACGTGTGGGACATGATTCTGGAGATCGTTACTCAAAATCTATCCGTCTGGGTGGGGAGGGAACACCCCTAAGGGCCCTTCTCTCTCCTCTGACACTAAAATTAAAATTCCAGGTATGTCAGGCAGTGAGGTGCTATGGGAAGAGCCTGCAAGAAGGGTCTCTGATGTGCACCAGCTCTGCAGGCTCAGTGTTTCACTTTACCCCTTTTGTAACAGGGTGGTCCCCAGGAAAAGGGGAGTTTCCAGGTTTCCTGCCCCACCTAAGGGAGGGTGGAGCTGAGCAGGGAGAAGAAGCTGCAGAGGAGACTGAGGAAGGAAGGAAGCAGGATGGAGAGCCAGAAGGAGACCTAAAGGAGGCGCATGGGGCAGAGAGACACATGAAGAAATTGCGCTTGCCTTTTGGTCGTGGACTGGGTGATGCAGATGTGGGTGAGAGACCCGTGAGGAGGTGACAATGGAAGCTTTTATATTGGTTTTGATTTTGCTCTTTTCCTCCCAAACTTGTCTGGTTGTTTCTGATCCTTTTCTGTGGGTCCCCACTGGAAGATGCTTTAAACTTGTGGCAGGCTTTGGGGCCTTGCTCTAGGCCAATCCTGTTTGGGTGGACTTTTACCCATGGGGGACGGGTAACTTTGGGTGCTTGATTTAGAAACTGTATCCTTTGCCTTTCCTGTATTGTTTCCTAATTGTATTAAACTTCCTTTCCATTAAAGTCTCATATGTTTTGTGTTGATGCAGCGGATGGCAGAACCTATCTAGAGCAGGCAGGTGTGCGAGGTCTGGGGTGCCCCCTCCCTGCCCTTTAACACTTTGAGTTTCTGATTTAATGTGTAAAATGTGACTGAGTGTAACTTTAGATTGGGACTGTCCTCCAGAGGTGACGTGGCTTCCTCTGGCTCTCTCCATGGTTAAATATAACATGCTCCTTCTTCCCTTGTTGCCTCTCAAAATGATCTCCCCTCCACCTGTTGAAAAGTCCCATTTCCTAAGTTGAGATGATTCTCAACAATTCTTTACATTTTCTATGCCTTTGTCTTTTTCTTTTCCTTCTGGGACCACACCATAAGGATGTTATTTCCCCTTAGATTAGCCCAAAGGACTCTTACATTATTTCATTTTCATTCTTTTTCCTCTTTGTTGTTCTATTTGTGTGTTCTCCGGCTTTGTGCTGTTGAGCTCACTAATTCTCTCATTGCTGTTGAAGTCCTCTTGGATTTTTAATTCGGTTATGGTATGTTTTAGAACTATTAGTTTTACTTACAATAGGATCATATTTTCTCAGTATTTTATGCTGTTCCTCATTTACATCATTGTAGGGTAAATGGTTTCAGGCTTTTCTGCCCTCCCACCATTAGGATTGCCCTGCCTGATGGGGCACCTGCAGTTGTTACATTGTTACAAACTGTCTTATTTACTTCTGTGGGCCATGGGAGGAGTATTGAGACAGTCACCAAGAGGAGAACAATCAGGAGCAGGAAGGGGAGAAAGAATGCCAGGGAAGCCCAGAGTGAAGACGGCCTCCAGGCCCTCCAGCACCCCTGCCTGCCGCGTACCTGGTTGCTGCACTACATGTAAGAGCTCAATAAAAGCCTGAGAAACCCACCGAGGGCTCCAGGAGTCCTCCTTTACCCCGACTGCTCAAATCATAGAAAACCTGCTCTGTCCCCATCATACCCTTACAATCATCCGTTCCTTTTTAGTTCAGTAGCACTATTAAAACTTACCTGGAACATTTTTGCAGGCATATTGCACAGTTCTGCTATGGTGAGAATTCTTCCAAGGTTTTGTTTTGTTTTTTGCCTTGCATTGGTGATGTCACCTAGCTCCTCATTTTCAGCTTTCACAGGTTGTAGTAGGGATAAACCTTCAGACTGCTGCCTTTGCACCTGTTCAGGTAGCCAAAGAACTGGTACTGGCAAGAGGTAATAGGTAAAAAGAAACTGAGCCAGTCAGGTACTGAGGAGTCCCCTCCAGTGAGCCGTGGGAATTCAGCTTCCCACTGTCAGGAGCAAAGTTAAGTGTGGGAATCCACAGTGCAACTCTCCTCTCGGCCAACTCCTTGGCCTAAATATCTCATAGTCGTGACGGCCTCAACCTCTAGGTTGCATTTGAGCACTAGATGCAGCCCTGGGCACCGTGGGGTGCTGGGCTCTTTGCTTTCCCAGTGGAGAGCCTTCCCAAGTTGGTTGTTCCCCATTATTAAGTAAGATCCAGATACTTAAACTCTGGTTAGAGAAAGCTTTTAGTTGTCTATGTACGTGTTGGAGGTGTTTTGATTATCATAGCCTTGGGCTGCAAGTAGCAGTCTCTTCTTTGAGGAGATACAGGTAACCCAGCCTGGCTCTTCCCACTCATTCAAACTAGACTCGATATTGGGAGCCTTGGGTTCAAGCCAGTTATTGTCATTCTGCACCCCTCATCCTATAGTTCTCCAACAGTACATCTCCTGTCCTGGTTGCCAAATCTGTGCACCCCCGTTAAGCATATGGAGTTCTAGATATGGGCATGTGCACCTGAGAAACAGCTAGAGAGGGGTCTATATAGCAGCCAACCTCCCCGCCATGAGTTATAATGCCCCAGTATCATAGAGAACACCATTCAGTTACAGCTTTTTCCTACCTCTTTCTGTCAGATCATCACTGCTGTTGGACGCTATAGTTATGTTACCTTCCAGGGATTGTTAATTTTTCTCTGCTGTAATTTAATTGGGGCTTATATGGAGGAGGAAGCCTGGCATCTTCACTCTCCTGCCATATTGCCAGACTCTTCTTGTTTATTTCTAAGTCTCCATGGTATTCAAATACAATGCCAAGTATATGGTTTAATTTGAGGGGTCTCAGTTTTTGATCGACCACTTTCCTATACTCTCCCTCATCCTAACTCTTCTTTTATGGATTCTTCTATATACGGGCAAAATGAAACTATAGCTCCAAGGAGATGGGTACAAAAAAATGCACCTTCTTGAGGATGTGAGACTATTTACGTTCACTCATTCATTCAAGAGAGGAGTACCCATATCTGCCAAACATAACCTATGCTGGGGCGACTCTGACCAGAGGCAAAAAAAATCCTAGGGGACTCCACCAGACCTTGAGATAAAACCAGCAAGGGCTATAGTTTCATCTATGTCAATAATAAGTGCAAGATGCTTTTCATGTAGTAATGATTCCAACTATTGCCTGTATTTATACATATAAACCTTACAACTATCTTTTAAAGTAGGAGCTATCATTGGGTCTATATTGTAGGTGATAAAATTGAGGCATAGAGATTTTGAGTTGCTCTTCCAAGGTCTCACACTAGGAAGCCACAGAGTTTGATCAAAGTCAGGCTCTCTGGCTCAGAGTCCTGGTGCTTAAACGCCTGCTGCACTGGCCTGCATCTCAGGCCAGTCATAGGGTGCAAGTATGGAGGGACACAGGGGAAGGGCATAGCAGTCATTGGGGGCTGCACAGTCCTGGTGAGGCGGGGCCACTGAAGAGCACCAGCCCTCAGAGCCAGGTCTACCAGCCCTCTCCTTACAAGGACATCCTGTAAACTGGAGCTCAGCTGACATAGCCTGGCATTCCTTCTGCCTGAGCTCAGCCAAGCACCCAACATAGCCCTTTGATTGCTCCAAAATCTCTCTCTTACATTTCTGCACAGTTCCTCACTGGCCTGATCTTATAAAATCCCTGAAGACTCTGCAAACTGCAGATCATCTAGTGACAACCATGGAGTCTATTTTCTCTCCTGTGGGCATGGGGTGGCAATGCAAAGTAAGGACAAGATATGGAATCAGCAGGATGCTGGAAAAGAATGGATGCTCTAGCATTAGCTGCTAAGAAAAATAGACTTGTGCGCAAGGGGGTCTACCACCCAGTGGGCAGAGAGGGAGCCCAGACCTTACTGGGTGTCCTTAAAGAAGGAAAAGAGAGGGCCTCCCTGGTGGCACAGGCGGTTGAGTGCAGCACTGTGAAGCTGTCTGCAGCCTCTGCAGCACGGGTTTGATCCCAGCTGGCCAGCAAGAATCCCACATGGCACGGCAGACCTCTCCTGTCTCGCCCACTGCTCCCCTCAGCAGTATATTTTGTCAGTCTGCCTGTTCTGCTTCCCACTCTGTCTCTGGTGAATCCTCTTACCCTCCCGCGCATCTGGCCTGTACCCTGCTTATTATTAAATAAATAAATCTTTAAAAAAAAAAAGAGAGAGAGAAGCTCAGAACTGTGTCTAAAGTCATGTTTGATACCATAACATAGTGAAGGCCACTACTCAGTAATGGCTGAGCACATGGTGACACATGAATGCACTAGGCACTCTAGGACGCCAGCAAACCCAGGTGCAAGTGAAGATCACTGACATTAACCAAATAGATCTTTTTTTTTAAAGATTTATTTATTTATACAAAAACTGGGGTACAGGCCACCAGAGACAGAGCGGGGAGCAGAACAGGCAGATGGACCAAAGACACTGCTGAGGGGAGCAGCAGGAGAGACAGGAGAGGTCTGCTGCACCATGTGGCTATCTCCCTGGCTGGCCAGGAATTGAACCCGCGCTGCAGAGGCGGCGGACCACCCCACAGCACGGTGCTCAACCTGCTGCACCTCCGGGGAGGCCTTAACCAAGTATCTCTTAAAGCAGTAATTCTGGGAGAAACTTTTTTAGTTGTTGGTTCTATAGTCCCTCATGGAAAATCAGCACTTGTTTCACTTTGTCAGAGACTAGAATAGGTTCAGATCAAGCACAAGCATAAGGCAGCCTAATGTTCCATTAGCTTGTAGTGTGAAAGGGGAAGAGAAACAGGCTCTCCTGAGGAAGACTTCACACAGAAAGAAAGCAACTGGTGACACAGGATTCCAGTGGAGGTCTGACTCCTAGGGACAGCTGGCCATGTGCAGAGGGGGTTACTCTGCACAGCACATGGTTTCTTTCCCACCCAGTGGGAGCCTCTGCCCCACACTCACACACACTGTAGTTTTCCCACCGATTCTCACCTCTCATCTTTCCCCCGCCAAGCTGGTGCTGTTTCCCACAGAACATGAACCCCTTTCTGTTACCAAAGTCCTAATCAAGCATCTATCCTCTCTCTACTCCAGCCTCTTTTTCCTCTCCCTGTTCACTGGGTTCCCCGTTCTCTCAACCCTTATGTTGCTTCTCATTGTTTAGCACTAAAAGCTTAAGATGTGCTTTCTTCTCCCCACTCAGATAGCAGTTTTTTGGGCACAGGTAACTTGCTTTCTGCATCCTCTTGGAGATGACCAGTATGCAAGAAACTGTTTCTGTGTTGACAAATTTGTCAATAAATGAATAAAATTATAGGACCTTGTGGAACAGCATTTCTATTTCTTGCTGATGTGACTCCTGCTACCTCCATGGGGGTATCTCTCAGATCACTGCAGAGATTAGGAAAAGCATAGTCAAGGGAAAAATCTAGGCAGCAATCCTGTGCCATTTGGTCACTCAGTCTCTGTAAGTATTAATTAGAGATTCAGTACTCTTGCAAGCCTGACAAATTCTAGAATCCCAGAACACTGAGCCGGAAGGACCCTTAATAAACATCTAGTTCAAATCCTGCTATCAATTAAGATTCTCAGTTCCAACCAACAGAAACAGGCACAGGCTAACTTACGCAGAAAGGGAATGTATATAAAGCATCTCAGTGGAGCCCAAGAATTAAGCCTAGAATTTTGCCTCTAGGAACAAAGTCTCATATCATGTACTTTGAGAAAAAGTGAGGACTGAAAAATAGAAATATGAATTCCTTGCCTCTTTCATGGACACTGGTCTTGTCAGCTGGCATGGAGGCAGTGACTGTGCAAGGACATAGCACTGTTTGTAGGGCTGCCACCCTAGAAGGATCCTCCACTATCCTTGATTCCTTTTGACTGAGACTCTTGCCCAGGGCACATCTGACCAGGAGAATCCAGGCCACTAGCCTCCACTCACTGCAGAGGAGGGTAGGAAACAAGCATAGTTTTTAATTCTTTAGTGAAAGGTATACTCTGTGGGGAGTCCCCTCATGAAGAAAGGGAATCAGTGGCAAGTGTTCCTTAATCCTTCATAGCACAGCAGAGGCTACTGAGATCCAAAGAGAAGGAACAAAAGTCCTGGGTCACATCATGAATTACTATTGTAAAGGACAAGAATCCAGAGCGTTGATTCACTGTCTCATGTTCTTTCCACTCATTTGCATGTAAAAGAAACAACTGAAAAAAAAGTTACAATTAAAAAAACAAAATAAAACTGGGCCTCCATGGTGGCACAGTGGGTTGAACACAGCGCTGTGAAGCTGTCCACAGCCTCTGCAGCACAGTTTCGATTCCCGGCCAGCCAGGAAGATTCCCACATGGTGCAGCAGACCTCTCCTGTCGTGCCTGCTGCTCCCCTCAGCAGTGTATTTCGGACGTCTGCCTCTTCTGCGCCCCTCTCTGTCTCTGGTGAATCCTCTCACCCTCCCGTGCCTCTGACCTGTACCCCAGTTCTTGTATAAAAATAAATAAATCTTTAAAAAAAAAAAAAAAAAAACTAGGACAAATCAGAGAGTGAACGATCAATGATCCTGGTCCCTGGCAGCTATTTTTAGGTAAGAACCATATTCCTCTCTATTTTAAGAGAAAGACATGGACAAAATCCAAGCAATTGGATTCCAGAAATAAAAAGTTGTCAAAATTGAATATGAAATACATTCCTTTGGGAGTTTTGCAAAGGAGGTTGGAGGGTTGAAGTATTGGCAGCACATGTTTCTTAAGGACTTGGCCAGATTGAGGGATATGGTGAAGGGAACAATATTGTAGATATAAGAAAGCATAGAGAGTGAGATTATTTTCTACAGTAGATGAGTTTTAAAGGTTTCTAGGAATTTGTGAGTGCTGGAGACTAGGTGAAGAAAGGGAATGTTAGTAAGAGATTGTGTGAAGTGCATATCTCTCTTTAAGACACCACTATGAGGGGCCTCCCTGGTGGCGGAAGGGGTTAAGAAACAGCACTCTGAAGCTATCACCTGCTACTGCAGCACGAGTTTGATCCCTGGCCAGGGAGCTAGCCCACATGGCACAAGGGACCTCTCCTGTCTTGCCTGCTGCTCCCCTCAGCAGTATATTTCAGTCAATCCAATCCACCTGTTCTGCTCCCCACTCTTCTGGTGAGTGCTCTCGCCATGTCACTCTCCCTGCCCCTGCACCTCTGGCCTACACCCCAGCTCTTATATGCAAAAATAAATCTTTTTATTTTTTTTTTAAAAAGACACCAGTATGAATTTGAAATCCTGATTGGATTATTGTTCTATGCTGGTATATAGCTCTATTTCTAGACTATGTGAATTAAGATTTTTGTGAGGATTGTCTAAAATGTAGCTTGCTAATCTTCAGTTTGTCACCTGCTACAGGCATCCACCTTCTTTTCCTCATATGTTTCTTCATAATGGCAAAAACCAATTTAAGACTTGCTTTATAAAGACCTCTGGCATCTTCAATGCCATCATCACTTCCTTTGTCCACACACAAAACTGTGAAATGTGTCCATTTGGTCAGGATCTGTAGTGATAGTCTCTTTCTCGTTCCCGATGTTGTTAATTTATGTCTTCTGTTTTGATTGATTGAGGTCAGTCTAGCTGGTCATAACTTTTATTTCTCTTTTGAAAGAGATTTTGTTTTTGTTTTGTTTGTCTTTTATTTTCTCTATTTTTGCTGAGTATCTATTTCACTGATTTCTGCTCTTTATTTTTTTTTCTAGGTACTGATTTGGGGTTTCATTTGCTTGTTTTTTCCTTCTTAAAGTGTAAGTGTAACTTTTTTAGATAAATTTCCACCTTTATGTCTCCAAGTTTGCAAATCTTTCCTTTTGCAATTTCGAAACTTACATAAATCCCATCCAGACAATTTTTCATTTCATATTTCTGGTTTTTATTCCTATAAGTTATATATATATGTATATTTCCTTAATTTGTGTATCTTTGAATTGTGCATATTTATGTTAGCTTTCATATAAGTACTTTTTTGCTAATTCTATGTTTTCTCTCATCCTTCTGACTATTTCTATTGACTGATTTTTCTCCTAAGTATGGAGCATTTAGTTCTACTTCTTCACATGCCCAGTAATTTCTGATTGGATTCCTGGAATCACATTTATCTTTGGTATGCTCTTTTTTTCAATTCTGGAAGTATTAAACTTTATTCTAGCAGACAAATAAATTCCTCATGATCTTCTTGATCCTTTCAAGCCTTGGTTTAAGGTATATTAGGACAGATTTAGAGAAGTCCTTGCACCAATACTAGTTTGGCCCATTACTAAAGCAGAACATCTCTGGATTTTCCACTGTAATCCCCTCATTGTGAATGAGTGAGGACCTACAACATCAATTGGTCCAAACTCATACATCATCCAGAATGTGTGAGCATTGACAAATGTTCATTTCAGGGTTTTCCTGACATTTCCATTTGACTGGATTGATAGTTTCATCTTATGCATATGTAGCTTAATATTGAGCAACAGATTTAAGGGACGACTGAAATGTAGTGAACCTGGGGAAAAGGGGTAATCCAGTTGGTGGGTCCTCACCTTCACACTAAGCACTGCAGGACATGACTCAAAAGAAGACACATAGGAAGAAACAACAATAACAGAATTTATTTACAGGCAGCGAGACAAGGGAGAGCTAAGAGAGACAGAGAGATGAGGAAGAATGTTACACGCCAGCATGTGGCCACATGCAGTCTGGCCTACCCCAGGTAGTGTCCATAGTGCAGAGACTAGAGTCCAAGCAGTTACCATTCCTGGCTAGAAGGCAACTGGCCTAGGAAGCAGTAGTCTGATGCTGAGGCCTGAGGGGAGTCAGACCAGTTGATCTCCATTAAATGCTATGGGCAAAGTTGAAAGTCTAATTTGAAATCAAACTCCTGTGCTGTCCAATAACAGAGAAATAATGGTGAAACATCTGCACCCCTTTTCTAAACCCCAGTCCCATGTCTGACTAGATAGACCATGTGTCTCCCCACCTCCCCCACCCCCCTTAACCCTAGGCAGTGAAACTCTGAAAATAAGCTTATGAAGAAGTTTGTTTGAAGGGCTTAATTTTGGCTCTGTTGAACTTTAACTTGTCAAAAACCCATTCCTCACAGGGCCGATAATGTGATCCTATGTACCGAAGCTTACAAACTGGTCTAGCCTAGAAAGTGTTCCTACTGGAAGTTTATTGTTGAAAGCTGTGGGTCTTGATAAAATGTCACCTAGAGGGGCCTCCCCGGGTGGCGCAGCAGTTGGGTGCTGGGCTGCGAAGCTGCCCGCAGCCTCTGCAGCTCTGGTTCGATCCCCGGCCTCCGGGGGAGGGTCCCACATGGTGCGCAGACCTCTCCTGCCGCCTGCTGCTCCCCTTAGCAGTGTACTTCGTCAGTCTGCCTGTACTGTTCCCGGCTCTGGCTCTGGTGAATTCTCTCACCCTCCAGCGCTCTGACTGTACCCAGTGCTTGTATAATAAATAAATTAATCTTAAAAAAAAAATGTCACCTAGGGACAAGTCCCTCTGTCCTAAAGCCCTCCTACTCTCTGCCTCTGTTTACACTCTTAGTTCCGGTGCCTTGGCGGCTTACAAAGAAGGGTCTGCTCTGATTCAAAACAGCCTGTGAATATCCTGACCCTGGTGGGTTGCAGGGCCTGAGATGTTTATTTCATTTCCCTTTCATTCCATTCTCAGCTGGACTCTCAGAAAAGGAAAGGGAAGGAAAGAGGCCCCCCTGACAAATCAGTCCAGAAATATTTACTGAGTTCTGCCTAAGTGCTGAGGAAATATGAAGAAACATCTCAAGTCTTGGGCTATAAGACTACTTGGGGACTTTATGAGGACCTGATTCTTTAAATAGGGCTACCAATTCTAAAAAGAAAAAAAATACTTTGGACTTGGAGTGTGTGGGGTTGGGGAGGGGCCTGCATGGAGATTGCTGGAAAGTGCTTAAGACAAAAAGGACTCAGCACACTCATGCATTTAAACAGGTTTCCGAGAAAACTAACTTTTCTTCAAATTTGAAAGATCTGAACTGTCCTGGGACAGGGCAAAGGAAATCTACATGGAGGCAGTTGCATAGCCCTTTCTGACATCTCCAGCTCCAATTCCAGGAACAAGCCTAGAAGCCATGAAACAGAGCTCTAGGGGTGCTGCTGGCTGCTGCAGTACTGCCTCAGCAGCATCCCCTGTGATCACCTCCAGCTGCCACAATGAGCTGGGTCCTGGGCCACCACTTAGTGGTGTGCCACCAGCTCCAGGTTCTTGGCAAAGGGACAATGGCCTCTTGCATATTAGACATCTTTGTTTGGACACTGTGGACACTCTGGGGCAGGACAGTTGGCCCACTTGGTTTCAGAAACATTCTCCTTTTTCCCAATTTCTCCTTTGTTAATAAACCCTGTTGTTGTATTCTGACTCTTGTCTTGAAGTTGTAGGCATATAGGTGAAAACTCACAAACCATGGCATCCCCAGGGTTTGCACAGTTTCAGAAGGATTGATTTTGCTTCCAAGAGTCTTGTCCTCAGGTATAAGAGGAAAATAGTGAAGTATTAACAGGTGCATTTCAAGGTAATACACAATAGGTAGACATTGGGCACTGCCTGGGCCCTGAGGAACATGCCCAAGAAATTTATGGGATTCAGAATTCAAGAAAATATAGTGTCTTAAAAAGTCAAGGTAAACGATTTAGTTCTTTCCAAACCTTAGAGGAAAAAGCTTTAGAAGATCAGTGTCTTCTGGCCAGAATCAGCAGTTGTGACTAGTCAACTGAAACAAATGTGAGCATGAAGTGAAACTTTTCTCTAGAAGACTCTTGGTTCTAAACAATTCCAGCGGTAAGAGGCAGTTCTAAGTGGCCCAGAACTGAAAATATCTACTCACAAGGGAGAGCAAAAGGGCTCACCCTGAAAGAAACCTGACATTTCAGAAATACAGGGGTAAAGAGACAGTGGAAATTCACAAGCACTGCAAGAAGCAGCAGCATTTCTAAGTCCTTCTCAGAAAATGGAGGCAGTAGGCACAGGTGCGTCCCACCACAATTTAGCTGAATCTGGTGTCAAAATCACCCTTGGCTAGGAACTTTCTTTCAATTGAAGATTTGTTCATCAAATGTGGATTCAGACAACTGATGTTAACTAAGTTGTATAAGGATGAAGCAGTAGCCAAGACTTCCTTTGTCTTCTCTCAGATAGAATGATCCTTAGGTGGCATTAAATAGTGAAGTATGAGGGCCTCCCCTGGTGGCGCAGCGGTTGAGCGCTGCCCACAGCCTCTGCAGTGCCAGCTCGATCCCAGGCCACTGGCGCAGGTCCCACAAGGCGCGCAGACCTCTCCTGCCGCCCGCTGCTCCCCTCAGCAGTGTACTTCGGTCCTTCTGCCTGCTCTGCTCCCCGCTCTGGCTCTGGTGAATTCTCTCACCCTCCCACACTTCTGACTGTACCCAGTGCTTGTATGTATAAATAAACAAACAAATAAACAAATAAATAAATAAATGTTTTTTTAAAAAATATTGAAGTATGAGGAGAGGATTTTTCCTAGGAAGACTGCTGGTAGTTGGATGGTTTTCCTAATTGGAGGTACTAAAGAGAAAAGAAATCCAGACATTTGTTAAAGAATAATAAGGCAGATTTTCTTCCACGAACAGCCGCAATCAGTACAGGGACCACTGTGATGAAGTTTTACAATATGGAAGAGAGATTGGGCTCAACTCCAAGTACAAGGAAAATTGGGAATGTGTAGCCACGAGCAGGGTAGAGGGCAGTGTGTGGAAAGTTGCTAAGAGGAGTATGAAGAGATTTTGGTTAAATAAGTCTAATAGTATTCTTGCTAAAGGTTGGCCAGGGTGATCAGATATCCCTTTGGGGGTGATGGAAGATGAAGAACCTGATTAGTTATTGAAAATAGTTAGGAATCAAGAATGGGGGATTTTGGTTATATTTACTTAGCAGGATTCTCACTCAAATTCAACTCTTGAGAACATGCTCAGGGATGAAGCCTAGTTTTTTTTTTTTTTTATTTAAGATATATTTATTTATGCATACAAGAACTGGGCTTTAAGCCACAGGTGTGGGGGAGAGGAGTGAGAGGATTCACCAGAGAGAGAGTGGGGGACAGAACAGGCAGATTGACTGAAATACACTGCTGAGGGGAGCAGCGGGTGAGCCAGGAGAGGTCTGCTGTGCCATGTGGGTAGCTCCCTGGCCAGGGATCGAACTCATGCTACAGAGGCTGTGGATAGCTTCATAGGTTGTGTCTTAACCCCTTGCACCCCCAGGGAGATCCAGTGAAGCCTAGTTTTATTTTATTTATTTTTTTTTTTTTTTTTTTCAGTGAAGCCTAGTTTTATTTTATTTATTTTTTAAAAGATTTATTTATTTATTTACTTATTTATTTATTTAAGCACTGGGTACAGTCAGAAGCGCGGGAGGGTGAGAGAATTCACCAGAGCCAGAGCAGGGAGCAGAGCAGCCAGAAGGACCGAAGTACACTGCTGAGGGGAGCAGCGGGCAGCAGGAGAGGTCTGCGTGCCATGTGGGACCCTCCTCCGGTGGCCGGGGAGCAGCCGGGATCGAACTGGAGCTGCAGAGGCTGCAGGTAGCTTCGCAACCCAGCGCTCAACCGCTGCGCCACTGGGGAGACCCGAAGCCTAGTTTTAAAAAGAGCTCAAAGGAGCCTGATTATAGAGTTTAGTCAAAGATACAAGGATGAGGGAACATGTCAAGCCTATGATGTGATAATCCATGTGTTCTATTAACTGATCAAGATCTTTCAGTTGAGGGAGTTTTAAGTTCGTTGTTGGATTCATAAAACTGCCAAGGCCCTGAAGGATTTACACCAGTGCGAATCCAGGATGCAGCTCCTGAGAGAATCCCATTGCACCTGACCATCAGAAATCCCTTTGGTTGAGTCTCAGCAGAGCAAGAAATTGAAGAGGATGAATTTTAGACTTTATTTTCCTTGAACTTTAACTCATAGAGGTAAGAGATTTTGATTATGAGATTAGCTTCTTTCAACTTTAACTTGGCAAGGAAATTTAGTCTTTGACTTTAAATTCTTCCTGAGAATTTAATAATGAGGGTCATTTCTATTCAAATCTAGGGTGTTCCTAAATTGTTGGCATTTTATTATTAAATTTTCTTTACACAGTATATAATTGTAAGATCCTAGTGGGTCATTTAATTTTATTGAAGAGCTTCTGATATGCTATGTTGGAAAATGTGATTAGACATAATTTGGGATGGGAAAGAAAGTCCTATTTTCAATCATGAGTTCAGAGTAGTCTTGGGTTTATCATTTAACAGAAGACTATTCTGACACATTTCAGTGCCTTCAGTGTTAAACCCTGCCCTACAGAGACTGCCCTACAGAGACCCTAGGAAGATATTCAAAGGAGCCGGGGCTGGTTGTGGGACTGCAGGGTTGTGGTAGGGACAGGGGAAGCATGACTGCCCTGATATAGTGCTGATCTCTACCCTTAGAGGGGAAGGCAATATTCTTGGCTTGAGGGTCAAAGGATTAAGCATCCAAGATTATTAGGGAGAAATATTTCACCCCCATTCTTCATTTTTCCTTGATATTTCAAGGTGAAGTGTGGCATTCCCAATTTCTCTCTGTCTCCCCATGGGAGGGTTTCCGAGTATATCAAGTACATTTTTCCACTGACACAATCCATATTCTTCAATCTGGTCTTTGATGGTAATAAAGGAAAAAGTGTGTCAATTTTTCAACCCCATCCACTATGTCTTATTAATAATTGGTTGTGAATACAAAGCAGAAAAGAAGGGTCTTATTCAAATCCCTAAATGAACATCATCTTCAAACTATATAGTAGTTCCCATGGATTATTTCACATATGTGTAGGGTGCAAAACATAATTTTAATAAATATTATAAGTAAAATATACTTTATAATATTTTCATATATGATAAAAACTATTTCATCACATATGAAAAATATGTTGGTATATATATGAAATATATATGAAATGTATAGAGGAAATATGAGATATATATGTATATATACATACATTCAATATACACAAACAAACACATAAAGTTTTGTCATATGAGATTTTAACTGTCTGCAATCTGTTTCTATTTTGACCTTTACCTTGATTAGTAATACTTGTAAAAATAAAAATTAAACTAAAAGCCATGATTCTCAAACTTGAGTGTGTCTCAAAACCACCTGTTAAGACACAGATTGGTGGACCTCACCCCCAATAGGTAAGGATGGCACCTGAGAATTTACATTTTTAATAAGCTCCCATACTTTGAAGATGAAAGGACAATCAGAATATATTGACCCATTGACCTGTCTATCCTTGGATAATACTTTAATTTTATATTTAAAGGATCTCTCTTGTCCTTTTGATCATAATATATGTTGTAATATCAATAACCATGCTGACAATTTATGATTGCTAGCCACTAGTTGGCTTCACATTCATTCTTACTTGCTAGCAACTAGAGAAGAAAAAGCATTCCTTGTTTGAAGTAAGCAGTACCCAATGAACACTTGGTCAAGCACATTTGAATGGCAGCTTCAAGTTCTGTGGGGACGATAAAGCTCTTCCAAAAGTAAATGCTAGAGTGACAGACCACAGCGACCATGGATACATGTCTCCACCTCTGAGGCTCTGAGAAACAGCCTCTGAGGCTTCATCCTAAGTGTCCTTCAAAGACTGGATATAGTGACAAGTAGTAAAACCAAACAACTGCCAATTCCACCACAAGTTTGGACAGTATCTTTGTTGATGCATAAGACATTCCTGTTATAACAGGCATCATTTAGATTAAAAATAATAAATCTCCTCTGGCTCAAGTAACAAGTGACTGGGATCATGATTCTTGTTTTTTGTGTACACACAAAGAGGAAAAGAGAAACTTCACATTCTGGAAGGGAAGTACAAGTCTGAGACAGAGACACAAATAGATAAAATCTAGAAAACAGGAAAGAAATATTTAAGAGATTTAAATCCCTTCATAGGTGAGGGGATAATTATGAAGCACTCAGACATCTGCAGAGTCTGTAAGAGCCTGTGCTCTGGGGTCTGCACAGCCACATCCCTCTTCTGAGAGTGTAAGTAAGTGAGCTTGTTCCACACGAGGCCACAGGCTGTCCCGTGGCCGAGTAGATCAGGGACAGTATCTGATCCTAATAGTCAGGGCCATGTGGGCACTTTATTCTTTTTTATTTTTTTAAAGATTTATTTATTTATGCATACAAGAGCTGGGGCACAGACCAGAGATGTGGGAAGTGAGAGGATCCACCAGAAACAGAGTGGGGAACAGAACAGGCAGACTGACTGAAATACACTGCTGAGGGGAGCAGCAGGCGAGTCAGGAGAGGTCTGCTGCCCCATGTGAGTTGCTCCCATGCTACAATGGCTGCGGATAGCTTCATAGGTTGCTTCTCTTTTTTTTTTTTTTTTGTTAAAGATTTATTTATTTGTTTGTTTGTTTATTTATTTATACAAGCACTGGGTACAGTCAGAAGCGCGGAAGGTTGAGAGAATTCACCAGAGCCAGAGCGGGGAGAACAGCCAGACAGATGGAGGACACTGCTGAGGGGAGCAGCGGGCACGGCAGGAGAGGTCTGCACGCCATGTGGGACCCTCGCCCAGAGCCAGGGATCGAACCGGAGCTGCAGAGGCTGCAGGCAGCTTCGCAGCCCAGCACTCACCAGCTGCACCACCGGGGAGGCCTGGCACTCGATTCTTGTGAGGGCTAGCTACTGGATCTTCTGGATGTTAGAAAGTAGTAGCTGACAGTTTCATAGAAATGGACAGACACAAAGAAATGGCAACAGGAAGAAATGAAGAGTAAAAAAGCACCATGGGCACATACAGGAAGGCAAGAATAGAGTAGGAAGAAGAGGTGGAGGGCAAATGGTCCCCAAGTCTGTCGCCTTGTGCTGCTACTGTGGTCACATTCTCTCCCAATTCTGAGAGCTCTCACAGGGGTCTGCAGAAGCTTTTTTTGTCCTTACAACAAAATTCCATGAACTGACACAATCTTGGCAAGTTTCTTGTTCTTGCAAACATGGTAATCCCCCTTATTCGAGGTTTCACTTTTTGTAGTTCCAGTTACCCGTGGTCAACTGCAGTCCAAAAATATTATGCACAATTAGATATTTTGAAAGAGAGATAGAAAGGTCCCATTCACATAGCTTTAATCACTTTATATTGTAATAATTGTCCTATTTTGTTATTATTATTTTTAAAGATTTATTTATTTATACAAGAGCTGGGGTGCAGTTTAGAGGCATGGGAGGGTGAGAGAATTCACCAGATGCAGAGGGGGGAGCAGAATAGGCAGACAGACTGAGGACACTGCTGAGGGGAGCAGCAGGCGAGGTAGGAGAGGTCTGCCACGCCATGTGGCTTTCTCCCTGGCCAACCGGGGAATCGAATCCACGCTGCAGAGGCTGCGGGCAGCTTCACAGCGCTGTGCTCAACCTGCTGCACCACTGGGGAGGCCCCCTATTTTATTATTATTGTTCTTAACCTAGTTTTATGTTAAACTTCATCATAAGTATGTATATATTGGGGAAAAGTCACAGTATATATAGGATTCAATATTATCCAGGTATCCACTGAGGGTCTTGGAACGTGTCTATTATGAGAAAGGGTTGGGTGACTACTACATATATGTGTTAATAAATACAGAGACAAGAAGAGATTGTCACAGAGCAGAATCTTGGGACAAATCAAAATGATGAAAATCGCTTTGCTGATTCTTATTTGACCTGTGACCTTATCTCTAGCAGACTACAAGCCTCATGAAAGCCAGGGCCTATCTGTCTTGTTTCATGCCCGGTTCCTAGCACAATGGGTAGACATTATGGAGGCAGAGATTTATCTTTTAATTTCACCAAAACTCTCCAACATACAGATGTCAAAATTAGAATGGCTTGGGGCCTCCACTGGTGGCGCAGGTGGTTGAGCGCCGCATTGTGAAGCTGTCCACAGCCTCTGCAGTGCTGGTTCAATCCCAGCCGGCCGGTGAGGCACATGGCACAGCAGACCTCTCCTGTCACGCCCGCAGCTCCCCTCAGCAGTGTATTTTATCAGTCTGCTTGTTCTGTTCCCCGCTCTGTCTCTTGTGAATCCTCTCACCCTCCCGTGCATCTGGTCTGTACCCTGGTTCTTGTATAAATAAATAAATAAATAAATAAATAAATCTTTAAAAAAAGTTAGAATGGCTTGTCTTGTAGTGTTATTCAATTCTCTATTGGTAGAAATATTCAAGCAAAGTTATATAACCAGCTGCTATGTGTGTTGTAGTGAGGATACTTGTGTTGAGATGTTAGGATGACTTTTAGCCCTGTCAAATTTAGTGAAATTTTAAATGCAGACAGGGCATTTCCTTTTGTTTGTTTGTTTTTTTAAAGTTTATGTATTTATGCATACAAGAGCTGGGGGGGTGGGGGTGGTGAGAGGATTCACCAGAGACAGAGTGGGGAACAGAACAGGCAGATTGACCAAAATACACTGCTGAGGGGAGCAGTGGGTGAGACAGGAGAGGTCCCTTGTGCCATGAGGGTTGCTCCCTGGCTGGGGATCAACCTCCTGCTGCAGAGGCTGCATATGCTTCCTAGTGAGGTGCTTAACCCCTTGCACCACCAGGGAAGCCCCGGCATTTCCTTTTGGATGAAGAATCAAGTAAGTGACTTCTGCCTTATTATGTTGCTTATTAGATACGTGACTTAATCTTCCTGAGCCTCAGTCTTCTCATCTGCTAAGTGGGGATAACAATACCTGCCCTTCTTACATTAAAAAGCTGGCAAATGAGATCATATTGGACATTGAAAGTAAAAGATGCTCTACAAATATACTAAGTCCCTGCTTCAGAGGAATAAAAGGAAACCCTGGAGGACTGCATATTCTGATGTCTAGGCCAAGTTTCTGTCAGTATAAAACAAGAGTGTTTTTTGTCAAATCCCCCAAGACATCTTAGAGAAAGATTGCACCTCTCTTTTTTTCTCTGCCTGATGTTAATAGGGTTGTTAACTTCATTTTATTAGTTGTGGTGATTTCACTTGCTACATAAATGTCAAGTTCCACTTGACTAGAAGTTAATATATAATGTCTTTTGTCTTTCCTCATGAGTACAATAGTGCTAAATTATCCCTTTATGCTCACATTGATTTTTTTTTTTTTGCTTTTCAGTTTTTTTAAGTCCTAAAATAGCATATTCTATCCAATTGTTTTATTGCTTTCAAGGCAATGAAAATGGTGCCTGGCATTGTGGGGCTTAATGCGAATCATGGTGTAGTTGGCTGTGCTCCAAGATAGCAAGGCACCACCAAATGGGTGTTTATCAAGGACAGTCTGACAATCCAGGGGATCTAAATTACCTTAAATTTGCAGCCTTTCATTCACAATTCTATCATGCTTCTGCAGGCCAAATGGAAACTCTAAAGTGGATTTTATTAACCCCATTTTACTGAGAGAAAAACTAAGATACAAAGCAATTAAATGCCTTTACAAAGGTCACTTGGTTTCACCAGTGCTGGACTTGCACTAACAAAGTTGACTTCCTATTGGCACATTACTCTTGCTAGTAAGTCATCAGAAACTATCTGATGATCCTGCCCTTACCCTGAGTTGATTCTACTCCCAACTCACTCTTATACTCATGACCAGTCTTGCTAGGAGAGGCTCTGACCTTTATCATAGTACCTTCTCAGACAATCCAAAAAAGAACTAATCAAAGCTGCTAGGAAAGTAAGCTTGCCTCTGTTGTGAAATTTCAGTGTTTGGTCTTTAAGGCTTATCAAAATATGGGGGAATCAATATATGTCAGGAGCTTAAAGTCTGCATGAGGGAATGAACCTTGAGTGAAAGGGAGGCATGTGGTCCATGTACACAATGAAAGTTTAAAAGATCTTTCATGGGCCTCCCCTGGTGGCGCAGGTGGTTGAGCACCGCACTGTGAAGCTGTCCACAGCCTCTGCAGTGTGGGTTTGATCCGGCCGGCCGTGAGGGTCCCACATGGCGAGCAGACCGCTCCTGTCTTACCCGCTGCTCCCCTCAGCAGTGTATTTCGTCAGTCTGCCTGTTCTGTTCCACACTGTCTTTGGTGAATCCTCTCACACTCTCGCATGGCCTGTACCCCGGTTCTTGTATAAATAAATAAATCTTTAAAAAAAAAAAAGATCTTTCACATTGTCACCTGATTTGGCCTTGATGATAACCCAGCGAGATATATATGACAGATGGGGAGGATGTCTCTCTACTTACAGAGAAATCAGCTGAGGTTTAATGACACCCAAGGTTATATAATTAGTAAATGTCAAAGCTACCCATGAACTCCAGTCTTCGACAGCACTAGATTTTGTCTTCCTTGTAGATGAATCCCAAACATTGGCTCTCATTTACAACAGGACTCTGGAGGTCAACACTGTCTACTCTTCTCCCTCTGCCAAAGGCTGACCCTCTACTATTAATAGACAGTTAATGCAGACTTTCCCCTTCAGGAGAAGGAAGCCCCTTTTTCTCCAGCTCTGACTCTTCTATGATAACCCTAAAGAGAAAAGCAAGAAATGTTTGTTCTTTGCTTTTGAAGTAGCTGGAGACCTCCCTAGGCCCGGAGGGAGAGGGACTTTCCCAGAAAATATTCTTGCACAAGAGTCCCCTCTTTCTGCCCCTCTCCACCACCTGCACCTTAATGGAGAGTTTCACACTCTTCTCCCACACCCTTTCATTACCAGTGCAGTCAGCCAGCCAGCCTGCCTGGCCACACCTCCTGCCTTTTTAGCAAGCAGCTTCACCCTTAACAAAGATTAGGACCAGGGCAGGCCAGTAAAAAGCCAGTGTGAGGGGAGGAGAAGTCCGAGGAGCTTTCCTAAGAGGCCTTGAGAGCCAGGAGAGTGGCCCCAGAAATCCCCTACCCCCTCCCGCGCTGGGCTCAGCCTGCAGGCTGCCGCGGGGAACGTCGTCGCTGCCGCTGCAAGTTGAAACAGGACTCCCCGCCTCCCCTCTCAGCGGCTGGGCTTTAAATAGGATTAATGAGAGAGAACATTCTAAACACTGTTCTGAGAGGTTCCAGAACAGGCAGCCGACTACTTCCTCTCAAGCTGCCATTTTGGACCAGTTCCCCTGGCAGCCTCCCCTAACTTCCAGCTAGCTCCTCTGCACTGAGCATTCCAGCTCTGCTTGAAGCACAACCTTTGGGGTCTCAAGGACCCATGAAGGCCTATCGTCTTCCCAAGTATCTCCTTTGTCCACTGCTAATGCCTGAAAGTTCACTCTTGCTTCATTCTTGTAGGTTGATTATCTTGTCTGATAAAAGTCAAAGACCTCAGGAGTAGGGTGGGGGTGGGGGGTGGCAGGTGGAGCTGGGAAGGAAGCAAGAGGAAACTGTGTGTGCTCTACTTTATAGGAATCACAGAATCACAGAGAACTATAGTGTTATTTTAATCTGCTCTAATTTTTTCCTGTGAAATTATACCACTATTATCACACAAAAGTGCCAGAAACTGAGGTTATGGGGATAAGAGACTTGACCAAGTCCCCACAGTTACTAAGTACTAAGTCAAATTGAAACCTGGGTCTCCAGCTCCAGGCTACAAGCTCAAAATGCTGTTCTTTCCACTACCCTGTGCTGACTGGGAATCAGACGGAGAGTGAGGCCATTTCTAACTGGAAGAAATATATAAAAAAGACCCTGAGTTAAAAAAAAAAAAAAAAAAAAGACCCTGAGTTTCTGATTAGGGAAGAGGGGCAAACAAAACCAAACCTGAACAGGGTTTCCTGTGATAGCTCTTTGCTGAGCGCTTGGTGTGTGTTAACTCTTTCAATCCTCACCAAGTCTGTAAGGAGGCAACTAATGTGAGGAAACCTCAAGCGTTTTGCCTCCATTGTGCCTGAGGCGAAATTTGTCAGTTTTCCAAAGGCCTTTTCTGGTGGAATGTTTCTGGGCTGATGCAGCTGTGCTTCTTTGCCACATGAAGCAACCTCAGGTAGAGTCAGAAAAGTCTGGAAGTGGCCTGCCCGTCCTCCATCTTTGCAGATGAGCAGGTGGAGGCTTTCTCATAGGGACAATCATCAGTTTGGGAGTTACAGGAAAATATGCATTCAATGTCTAATGTTAATCCCAGAAGATAAGAGTGAAGATTCAAGTTGAGGAGTGAGTGTCCTGGGGGATTCAATTAGTAAGCCAGGCAGACCAGGGGTAATCTCTGTCTGGGCTCCCGCCAGCTCTTAAGGGACAGCACCAGCTTTTCTGTCTAGGACTCTTGGAGCAGCTTCCTGAGAAATAACCGAGTAAATGTGTAAATTAAATTTCAGCACAAGGGGTCTCAAAGCCTCCTCTGCTATTTTCTTTCACCCCCTCCCCCGGGGGGAGGAAATGAGCATGCCAGTATTCCCCATAGGGGAACTAAATGATTTCCCAGAGTCATGGTCTCATATGCTCTTTGTCTGAAATGAGTTTAGGACTGAGAGCAAATGTGAGCCTGACAGAGCACCTTTGCCAAAGGCTTCCTTCAGACCCACAAAGGTCATGCCAACTTCTTTGTCTTCATGCTGACTCTCAGCCCTGGGGAGAAATTAGCCCCAAGTCAATTAGTCCATTAGTCACCACCCATGTACTCAGCAGTAGACTGAGTGCTATTAGGAAGACAGAAAAATAAGAAGTGGTCCTTGCCCTCATTTACTCTTGAAATGTTTGTTGAGTCCTTTTCCTGTGAAGCACTGAGCTGAGCACTTAAAATCTAGTATGTAAAGAAAATCCACTCACCAGAAACAATAGAACATAACTTACAAATACACAATGCAAGGAGGAAGCACAGGACTTGAATGTGCTATTCAATGGCCTGTCAGTGGGTAAGACCATCAAGTTTAAACTCGATGGTCCAAGAGGGCTGGGTCAGGACTAAGGCCTTGAAAGAAATTTCCATTCTGGTTTAAAGGAAGGCAAGATGATGTTGCTGGAAGTAGCATGGTTGCAAATGGGAGGTAGAGAGGGGGGCAATGTGGAAATGAAGAGACAAGTATGTTGGGAAAGAGGCAGACAGAAAGAGAAGAGTTACAGATGAGGCATATTATAGAGATATTTGAGAATTAAGCAAAGAAGTTTAAACTTGATGGTAAAGGCAGCTATTTTATCTCTTGTGTTCTCTTGTGGGGCCAGGGATCTCTAGTGCTCTATAGAGCTGAGAACATACAGTTATTGAAAGATACGAGAACAATGACTTTGGGTGGTTCTGCATTCCTGTCTTTCTTCTCCCACCGACTAGTGGTTAGACTTGGTCAAATTATTTAACTACACAGTGCTGCAATTTCCACATCTAGAAATAGAAATCATGCTTTTAATGATTATCAAATAAGACACCATAGATGAAATGTCCAGCAAAGACATAGGACATAATGAAATAGGTAATCAGTGACTATCTCTCTCCACGCTTCTCCCCTTCCCTCTTGACGAAAGTGACACTTAACAATTATGTCTCAATATTTATTCCACCCACAGCCAATTGGTCAAAGCCAATCATAGTAAACCCACTGAGTTTTTCAATAATGCTGGGTGGTGTAGTCAAGCCTGTCCATGTCAACCTTTCAGGAAAAGTTTTCTTGGACCTAGGACAGAGAGGCAGGAACAAAGGTTCTTTATTCTTTAGCGAGTGGTTGGTTCTTGGTGTGGCACTAGATTGATAGGTCTGCCTGAAGTCATGAAGCCCCTGTCCTGAGAAAGACTCTTCCTGGTGATATCATGCAGCCATGGGATAACCTGAGAGCAATCTCTTCATTTTGATTCATGAGATTTCTTCCCTATTGTTGAAGCCAGTGTCATTAAGACTTGTTTTACTTTTAAGTGGAAACATCTTCCTGATTCACAATTTTAGACTAACCAGCCAAAACCATGGAAGAGACAGAGTCCAGAACAGATAATATATAGGCCAGACCTTTCAGAACTCAGATGTTAAATTGGAATAGTCTATTGCATCCTATTGAAAATGGCATTGGGGGCAGGGGAAGTCTAATCAGAATACTTTTTTCTCAGTTTTCTGTAATCTAGTTCAGTCCTGAGTTTACATTGAAGCGTTTGCAACGGTTATCACATGAGCTCTGTCAGTTGGCTGCAGAACAAAGTCTATTCACACTAGGAACTAATTAGTCCCATTTGAGCCCTTTGCATTAGCCACGTGACTGGTTCACTATTCTTTCTCAAGGGAAGGCTGCCTGTCTGTGGTCTAACTGCCCAAACCAAAGTACAGTCAGGCACCTTTCAGGGACAATTTCTTTTTTTTTTTAAGATTTATTTTATTTATGCATACAATAGCTGGGGTGTAGGCCAGAGGTGTGTGGGGGGTGGAGAGGTGGTGAGAGGATTCACCAGAGACAGAGTGGGGAGCAGAATAGTCAGATTGACTGAAATACACTGCTGAGAGGAGCAGCAGGTAAGACAGGAGAGGTCTGCTGTGCTGCAATAGCTGTGGACAGCTTCATAGTGCTGAGACTTAACCCCTTGCGCCATCAGGGAGACCCTCAGGTACAGTTTCTGAGACAGGTATGGGACATGCCTTAAAATTCTATGGTCCCAAGTCCAGGGTCTTAATTTATTTATTTTGACTCAGTTTTCCTTTAAGTGAAAGAGTGAAGTGAACATATTTCCTGAGGTAACTTGAGAATGATGTGGGGATGAGTCGTCACTGGATAAGAATTCTGATGTCAGTAAATTCCTCCCAGGACACTTAAGAGTGTCTGTTCCCTCTGCAACTTCTCTGATATTCCAAACCTGAACAGTTTGTTAGTTACCTACTCAGAATGAAGTGCTGCTGTTGCCGCTTCTGCTGCTGGTGATAAATAACTCCTTGCAGCCATGTAGTACTTTCTAGAAAAAGAGAAACACTACTTGCATTTTATTTCATTTTTCTTCATAACACTCAGAGAAATAGAAGCAAAGATTTTTCTCCCAATACCAAGGAGAGTTTACTGAAGCCCAGAGATAAGGTGTGCAGGGGCCCAGGGGCACAGAGGTAAGGAATGTAGCTTCTGGTTATAAAAGCTGCAGATCCAAGGTAACTCTGTTTTGTATCCCAGAGGGAGATAGCACCCTGGTGGGACACTGGGATCACCTTCAGGGAAATCAGCCTTCCCAGCCTTCCTGGAATAGCTGGGAGACAGATGGAATACCGGAAGCCGGATGCTTCTTTAAAGCTTTGTTCAGTACTGTAACATTATATTTTTCCATCTATTTTTGGAGATTATTCAGCCTCAGTTAAATATAGTTATCTCCCAACATAAGTTCTTAGGTTTTTTGATTTTAAATAATATCGAACATTTATTTCACATTTTTTACTTTTCTTTCTACCTTCAACTTTATTAATTCAGTTCATCTTTGCATTATTGCCACAAGATACATAGGGCAAATGTCACTAGGCCCATTTTACCAAGGAGCAAACTGAGTCTTGAAAAGATTGTGATAAGACCACAAGTTTGATGAAGTGGGAATAGAGGTAGAGCTTGTATATTTTTAGACCATTTCTCACTCTGAAACATCATCTTGACCATCTCCTCAGAATTCATTCTAGTGTTTTCTGAGTTCTTGTTGCCAACCAACAATGTGCTGAGGATTCACTGTTGAATAATAAAGACTTATCTTTGAAGAGAAACTTAGAAAAGTGTTGAAGACAAACAAGAAGTCAGGCAATTGTTTAAGATGTGATAGGTGAACGTGCAGCGATAAGGACACAGGTGTTTCTAATCTAGACAATCTGTCAGGTCAGCTGGTCCATGGGTCTGGTCCCATATGGTCAATCTAAGGTCCTGGAGGTGAAGAACAGTAAGCTCCTTGATAAGCAGAGCAGTGGACTGCTTGAATCCCAGGTAATGAATAAGTGAGGATGGCAGGAAAAGTTTTGTAAGAACAGGCTATAGTTTCTAGATTCAACCCAGGCAAAGGATAGCCTGAAGGAAAAGAAAACTAGATGGATACCCAAGGCCCAAAAGGGCCTAGGAAAAGAGAAATTCTAGTCCTTCTCTAGACAAAGGAAGAGAACCACACTGATAATCACACCAGGGGTGTTAGGGGCAGACATACCCAGTCTTCACATTACCATATCCAATAGCTGAATCAGGGAGTTAATTATGGCTTTGTACTACTGGAGCCCACATTCCTGAGGCTTTTATGAACACACACACACACACACACACACACACACACACACACACATAAACACACACTATTCCATCACTCTCCCCACTCCTTACTTCCTTACCTCCACCCCCACTCTCAACACACCCTACTTTATCTCTGATGTATCCCTTGCACAGGGTGTTTCTGTTGTTTTTATGCTGCATCCCAGTTCCACCCTGCACACATCCACTAACACACTGACCACACCCTTTGCCTAATCAGTCATTATAGAAGAACTGTATGTCAAGTCCAACCTTCTACCTAGAATGCTTCTGACAGAGATCACAGTATGTCAGTACTGAAGATGATCCTTAAAGATATCTTATCAAAATTACCCACTTTGCAGGTAAGAAAACTGAGGGCTGGCCAGAGTCATGGTTTTTCAAAAAACATATAAAGAGCCAGTGGTAGAACCAGAGCCAGGAGCTGTCCTGAAGCTCCTTTTGCCCCTCCCTATAATTCACATCTAAAGACACAAAGATGAGATGAATGGTCTGGAGCCCAATTGACCCCTGACTCTACCTCCCAGGAATCCATCTTTTCTGGGATGTTTGCTTTATGTTAACCGTTCATCAAATATTTCTGGGAAACTTCTCCCATCATGGAGATAGAGGTACAGCATACTTACTGACCCCAGGGAGCTCACAACTTAAAGAAAGATAAACCTGCAGTCACAGTCACAAGCAAACATCTACATGCTGTGTCAGTGGAGGGGGATGCAGGGAAAAGCATGGGGCTGAAAGAAGAGTCACCACCCCACCTGGATGATCAGAGAAGGAATTGTTAGGGGGTAAGGATGTCCTGAGCTAATCCCGTGCAGGCTTTGTGGACTCCACCCCCACTCTAGACCAAAGCCTTCAAGACATTGGGAAAGACAAATCCCATCACCACCAAAGGGAAGGTTGCTGGGATCTGAGGGTGGAGTTAAGCAGCCAGGTTTGGTATAAAAACCAGACACGTGGGCCTTGGGGTGGCTCTCGCCTCTTGGCTTCACGGCTCTTGGCTCACCGCCAGCTCTCAGAGTGCCATTTGGGATTCCAGGTCGGCAATGGGTAGGATGCATTTAAGACTTTATCTCCCTTTTTTTCTCCCTGAGTTGTACATTTCCTCATTTCCCCTTCCCTTGTAAATAAACCTTTCATTAATCTTTTGTGTGTGCCTGTAGTGGAGTATTAATAAGTCCCTTTTAAGCACACGGATGAAGACCCACAGTCAGGCAACCCGTTTTATATCAGGGCTGCCCTGTAACAGTGTGAGTACAGGTTGCACTTTAGGTCTCAATTTTTTTAAAGGAGAGAAAGGCTTCTCAAACTAAGTGATAAGTATATATGAAGATGGAAAAAAAAGAGGTGATATTCAGAGAAGGTTGAGTAGCCTCTGGGGTTGACACATAAAAAGTCACAGTATTATTTTTTTAAGAACTACCAAGTGTGGGCCTCTCTGGTGGCGCAGCGGTTGAGCGCTGGGTTGCAAAGCTGCCCACAGCCTCTGCAGCACCAGCCAGCTGCGAGGGTCCTGCATGGCACGCAGACCTCTCCAGGCACCCGCTGCTCCCCCCAGCAGTGTACTTCGTCATTCTGCCTGCTCTGCTCTCCACTCTGGCTCTGGTGAATTCTCTCACCCTCCTGCGCTTCTGACTGTTCCCATTGCTTGTATAAATAAATAAATAAATCATTAAAAAAAAAAAAAAGAACTACCAAGTGATGTCAGGAATTCTCACTTAACCCTCAAAGCAAATCTATAAACCAGGAATTCATTTGTTTAACAAGTATTTATTGAGTGCAAACTATGGGCCATTTCTAGGTGTTGAGGACACTTCTGTGAACAAAACAGACCAAGTTGCTTAACAATGAACAAAAGAGAACAAGTCCTTTCCCTCAGGGAGTTTACATTGTGGAAACTGTTACCCCATTTTATAAATGAATGAATTAGGACATAAGGAAGCTAAGGTATTGACTCAGGGTCACACAGAGCCTATTTGTGCTCTTAAATCCCATGCTGTGCTGCCTTCCAGGCAGCCTGGAATTGAGAATCAGAGTGTTTTAGGATCAATACCTGGGGTGGTAAAGGTCCCTTCAGGGCTTTGAACAGGGGAGTGACAGAATGTGGCTGCTCCCCTTTGTGCTGTCTTCCCCAGTTCCACTTATAATCAAAGGTCAGTCACCTTAATCTTCCCCTGTCCTCACACAGACACCATTTATGGCAGAGGCTGACTGACACTGGGGAGAGCCATGCCTGATTTTAGTGGATTTGCCTCAGTGCACCCCCAGGACCTGAGCCTCATGAACATTTGGCACCCCACTCACTGAACTGGTCCTTTGTCAGACCAAAGCTTGTAAGCTTCGTCCCTCTGCTACCTGGGTTGCTAGAAGTTGAAAGTGAGGGTGGTAGAGAAAATAATAGTGTTAGCAAGAACTAGGTGAGATGAATAGCTATAAACTTGAAACACGCCTTAGCTTTCACCTGAAACTCAGTCTCTGGGAGGGAACTGGGAAAGTTTGCCTTTGAAATGTCTTGGGAGTGGGAATGTCCCTGCTCGGGGCTCAGGTCTGCAATCCTGGCATGGGGAAGCTCTGCCCCCTAGGCTGCTGGATTTTTTTTTTTTGTATATTTTTTTACATCATTTTTCATTTTTGCACAATGTATGCATTTTCATCTTGATTATATTCCCCACACAATTCCCACCCCCCTTATTTTGACCCTAATCCCCCTCACCCCCCCAGTGTGTTTCTAGTTTATAGATGCTTGTTGATTTTGATTTTTACTTTATTATAATTAGTCTTTTTCCTGGTCTCTTATTTAGGTTTTCTAAATTCCTGCTATGAGTGAGACCATCCGGTATATTTCTTTTTCTTTCTGGCTTATTTCACTGAACATGATCCCTTCCAGCTCCATCCATGTTGCAAACTGGTCCAACCACTATGGAGAGCTGTGTGGAGATTCCTCAACCTGCTAAAGATGGAGCTTCCATATGATCCAGCAATTCCACTCCTAGGTATTTACCCAAAGGACACAAAATCATGAATTCAAAAGGGCACCTGCACCCCTATGTTTATAGCAGCACTATTTACAACAGCTAAGCTATGGAAACAACCCAAATGCCCAAATGCCCAAAAATAGATGACTAGATCAAGAAGATGTGGTACATATACACAATGGAATATTACCCAGCAATCAAAAAAGATAAACTCATGCAATTTGCAGCTGCTGGATTTTTGATCCTAGAAACCATCCTTTCTGCCGGCGTGGGGGTTGGAGGGGGTTATAACACTGGGCAAAAGAAACCAGTAAGAAGAAGGGGTGACAAAGAACGGGGAACTCTGGGGAAAAGGAGAGTGAGAGGGAAAGGTTAAAGGAAAAAAAATAAAAACCTAAGGAGTAAGAACAGAGTAAACGCAATGGAGAGAAAGATTGGACAGTCAGAGGAAGGCAAGAGGAGGGAGAGACAGGCTGAGCAGCCAGGGCAGTCCGTCAGGGTCCGCTGGAAGTGAAAGCAGAGAGACGGAGCCTGGACCCCGCTCGGCCCGGGCCAATGGAGCGCAGCAGCCAGGAGGTCGCGAGCAGCCCAAGCTGTCAGCCGGGAACAAAGGCCTCGGAGCGGCAGGGACCAGGCTTAGGCCGAGCCCCGGCCAATGAGCGGCGCCGGTGGTGGCCCCGCCCACCTATCCCCGCCCCTCCGGCCCCGCCCCGCCCCGCCCTAGCCAATGAGCGGGGCCGCGCTGGCCCCGCCTCGCCCTCCTGCCCCGCCCGCGGCTCGGGACCCGCGCAGAGGCCGGCGCGCCAGGAGCGGGCGGGCTGGCTGGCTGCGGACCGGCGCCGAGGCCGAAAGTTTCTCTGCCCGCCTCGCCCTGCGAGTCCGACCCGGGAGGGGCCGGGGCGCCGCGGCACCCACCTGGCCCGCCAGCTCTGGAGAGGAGACAGGAATGCAGCGCCAGACACACTGAGAAATAAATTCCCAAGTCAGCCCGAGGCGCCGGGGGCCAGGTAAGGTGCGGTGGACGACGAGCCTGCTCCCTCCTGAGTGTCTGCCGCCCGGGCACCCGCGCCCACGCTCCGGGCAGGCTGCGCTCCCCGTGGCGTGCGGTGCGTCCGCGAGTCTGTCGGTCTTTGTCTGTGTCAGAGTCTCTCTAGGTGTCTTTGTCTCTGCATGTAACTGTTAGGGTCCCCCCCTCTGCGGGGTGGGTGCTGATGATCGGGTGGGTGCCGGCACCCGGGAAGGCTGGTGCTTCTGTCCTTCTGTCTTTGTCTGTCTCCTGCAGATGAGGTTTTTCTGCTCGCAGCCCCGATGGGTCTGGATGGATATAACTGTTCGGTGACACTGATGAGCAGGGGGTGTGCGTGAAGCCAGAGTGGTCCTGGTGCCAGACAGAGGGTCTGACAGCTGGGGGTCTGGCCACTGAACTTTGCCGGCAGCAACTTTGGAAACCGGCCATGTCCACAGTGGTGGTGAGGACACAGATGCAGTTAGGGATTGGGAATGTTTCACTGACAGAATGTGTTACAGCAGATGAGGTAGCAGGGGATAATGAACCGGAGTATTTAACTGGCCCCCTGGAGCTGCAGTCTTCAGGGTCAGCCATAGATACACAATTCAGTCAGAGCAACACACACACCCTTTGCATGCTTAACTCCGGCTTTTAGCACTCACAACTCGGTAGCAATAGGCAATGAAACACCAAGGGGCAGGTGATGTTTCTCATTCCTGCTTAATTCCTGGAAAGGATTGAATTGTCCAGGTAATGAGTGTTCTGCTTGCTCAGGAGTATGTCAGGCCTAGGAAAGTGCTCCAGACTTGTTAGCCCTCAATGTCCCAAAAACAAGGAATGCTTAGGGAGCTGAGCATCTAAGATTCTGGATCCTTCCTCTTCCATTCTAGTCACACCTCCTTGGCCATCAGCCCTTCTGCTCTGGTCTTGGGTGCTGGCAAACTAGTAGGGAGGCCCTGAGTTCTAGAGAGGTCCTGGCAGGATAAGGGTCCTGTACCAGATAAGGGTCTCCTGCTCTGTTGGAAGTGAAGCCTAATTGTAATCGTGGGCGCCCAGCCACAGAGATGAGCTGTCTGCTTGGCAATCATTCCTACACCAGAGACCCTGGAGAAGAGTCTGTGGGTAAGGCTAAGAGAATGTTTGTATCCCGAGCTTCCTCTAAGTTCAAAAACAATTTTCTCTGAGTATGATGGGGAAAATGAAAGTGTTGAGAATGTATGTGTGTGTGTGTGTGTATATATATATGTGTGTACACACATGAAAATGGGTGTTAGAGTGAGCATTATAGAAGGGAAGGGTGTTTGTGTTCGAGGGTGGAGAAGAACAGAGTGTGGGTGGAAGTCTGTGGGCAGAGGCATACACACTAATCAGGCGGGGCATTTACACCTTGTATTTATCCAGCGCCTTTCTTCTGAGGTGCTTTCTGCACATCACAGACGTTATCTCATTTGCTATCTCCTTTAGCTTCACAACATAACTACTGGGTTGGCGTGAAGCAAGGTTAACTCTCTGTTCTACCAGTGAAGAAGCCAAGGCCCCAGAAGGGTGCCGTCATCCAGCTAATAGGAGCAAAAGTAGACTTAGAAGCAGGGTGTTCAGGTGTGAGGCCTCAGCTAGGTAGATGTGAGTATGGGGCACTCACTCTGCTTGAGGTGAGAAGAAAATCAGGCGGAAAAAGTAGGGTGTCTCTCCAAGGTTTCTCTGAGTGAGCAAGAAGGGAGATGGGACATTTGAGATAATTGTTGTTTAATATTCATAGTAGCCTCGTGAAGTAAAACCTATTCCTACAACTCAGTTTGTGCATTGTATGTCTGCAGGTAGTGCCTGCATCTGTCTGTATGTGCTCCAGTAGATGTGTGTCGGGATGGCCACCGTGTTATGTGTGCTGGGAGATCCAGCGTAGTGGGAGTATGTGAGGGACAGATTTGCCAGGCAGTTTTGGGAAGCATACGTCTGCCTGTATGGGTGAAGTGGTAGATGGACTCCTGCGGCATTAAAACAGCTTTCTAATTCTGGAAACTTATTTATATACCTTTGCACTTATTCAGCATTTATTTAATAAATATTCATTGATTGCCTACAATGTACAAGGCTCTGGGAAAGGCAGTAAGACCACAAAGATGAATAAGGTAATGCTGGCAAACCTATGATTAAGCAGCTTATAGACTAGTGTAATGGGTAATATTTAACAACATTTAATGCCACTTACTAAGTGCACTGTGTGCCCAGTACATTTTATTCATTATCTCATTTAATTCTCAGTGCAACCCTGCAGGGTATTTATGATTATATTACATACAAGGAGGTTAATAATACAGCTGGGATATAAAATGGAGCAAGATTTGAACTCAACCCATGTCAGCCCTTGGTTCTTTCCACTGTCTTTTGCTACCTTTGGACATAGAAATACAGGTTTTTGTGTACAATATTCTTGCCCTAATCCCCTCTTCCATCTAACTAGCTCCTGCTTACCATAAGGACCAACTCTTCCAAGAAACCTTCCCCTCTCCTTTTCTTAATTTTAAACTGGGTCACATGCCTTCCTCTGAGCCCTACTATCAGTCCGTGCTGGTCCCTTTACCTACTGGCTCCCGAAGACTTGCTAGACACAGAAAGTATGTCTGACTTCCCGGTTTAGAATAAAGTGTTTAGTTACTAGGAGTGGCCCTTGGCAAGTGCTGTTTAATAAAGTGATGGGAAGGAAAAGAGCTGTCAGAGAGCTTTTACACGGAGCACTTTTTCTACCAGTGGGTTTCTGCGGGGGCAGACTTTGCTGATGTGGTCTCTGACTTTCCTGGCCCTATTATTGGGCTGTCCATCCCAGTTCCTGTCTCTCTTGACGCGGGAGCTTAAGGAAAACCTAGCCCACCCTGTCAACCTATGCACTCTCTCTAGGTCAACCCACTGACAGGTACAATTATGCAAATGGGAGGCACAGGTCATGACCTAGACTTGGGGTTTTTAAATCTTGCACCAGGAACCCCTAGGGCCAGGGCAATGATGAGATCTTTCTGGGGTTTTGCCAATAAAGAAGTCTCCAATGACCTTGGGTATCTTTAAGTGATTCATGTTAGGCCTTTGAGTTATTGAATAGATCTTTGTGCTGCTGTAGTTTGGAAATCTTAAGTGGACACTTGGGATGGTGAATTGCTGCAGTGTTTGGGGAGGTGGTAGGACCATGATTTCCCCAAGTCATGATAAGGGTTTGGTGACTCCTTCTCATGCCCTATGCACCACCTCATATCTTCTCTTAGCAGAGTTGCCATATGCCTTCTTAAGGCGGTGATGATTTTAGTTTTCCTTTCAAGTTTGAGTTTAACAAACTTGAGTTTGCTTGACCCGTGGGAGGCACCAAGAAAACGCGGGATTTAAAAAATGGCTAAATAATTATTTGAGACTAACATCTGTGATGAGACTTGGGAAGAAGAACAAGCAAACATGAATCAATGACAAGTGCATTAAAAATTGGTTGAGCTAACTTTGAACACAACATCTGTTCTGGATGAGGGAGGTGAACTAGAAGATGCCAGGGAAGAGGAGCTTGTAAACCAAAGCTTGAACTTGGGCCAAAGTAGGGTATAATGAGATTAGACTTAGCAACAGCCAAGGTCATAGCTCCAAGGTGCTAACTGAGAACGAAGGAGATGGGATTTCTCTTCCAAGGGGAACCCTGGCTAAAGCCTGTCACCTCTTTCTATGCAAGTTGACCCGCCCCAGTAGAGCAGACAGTGGGGAATGAAGGATGGGCAGGAACTCACCTCTTACAGCTGCCTCCAGCGGAGCGGAGATTGCCACGGATCTCCTCCTCCAAGGATTTAGAGAAGTGGAGAAGTAGGTGTCAGCCAAAGTCAAGAAAGTGTGTGTTGGGCTTCCGGGCAGGTGCCCTTTGGCTGGGCAGCTCTGTGTTTGAGGTTTTCATCTGCTTTTCTCACTTTTTTGCTTGGGCCTTGCACCAGCTGGCCTACCCCTTCACTAGGCTCCTTGGAATAGGGATTTTAATAGCCCTTTTCATATGTATGGGAATTTGCACTTTGAAAGAGAATTATTTTTATTGTTGTTATTTACAATTATGTGAAAAGATTTCACCCAAAAAAAAAAAAAAAAGATTAGAAAATTGAGAGAGTCTGTCAGAGTGGATGGAATCTACCCAGTATTTTTTTTTTTTGAAAGTTCAAACTTAGGGTACACTGTAAAGAATCTTATTTATTTATTTATTTATTTAAATTAATATTTTATTTTATATAATTCTTACATCATTTTTCATTTTTGCACAATGTATGCATTTTCATTTTGGTTATATTCCCCATACAATTCCCCCCCCTTATTTTAACCCTAGTCCTTCTTCTCCTCTTTTCTCCCCTCCCTTTACCCAGTATTTTAAATAGAATGCACAGAATTGAATCCAGTCATCCTAACTCCTGATCTGAGGCTATAACCATCCAAACATTGAGTATCATTAATTAAACAAAGTTCACTGAATTGTTGATAAGTGTTTAAAATGCAGGGGGGAAATGCACCCCCCAGTTCCTAAGCGCTTGCTATGCATATACATTCAACTCAACAAGCAATAAACTTGCAAGTATCTAGACTAAGTAGATACTTGGGACTAAACTTGGGACTGCAAGGAATGATATTTGTCACGTCAGTCATTTCCTCATTGCTCGTTATGTCATCAGGTTGGTCCACTCCTTGTTGAGATTATAGTAACTTTTGCCTTCATAGAGTCAGAATTAATGACTTTTCATTGGAATGCCAACCTTATTCCATAATGTATTTCAATGTTTCCACCTTAGCCATAAGCAAGTTCCAAACTAAAACAGGATAGCCAACTCTTTGCCATAACATAATCAGTATTGGAAACCAGACTTAGGAGAGTCTGAAGCTAAATTGCCCCACAGATGAGGAAAGACTTGGGCAAAGTGTAAGTAGGGAAGAAGATTCAGTGGGTAGTGGAGGCCAGGTGGAAGAAAGAGGACAAACCTCTGTGTGTGTGTGTGTGTGTGTGTGTGTGTGTGTGTGTGTGTTAATTAACAGTTAAACTAATTGTAGTAATCAATCCAACAGAGAGGTAATTTTTCCTGTTAAGTGATAAGTCAAATTAATGTCTGCACAGATGTGAGGTGGGTTTCACCAGTACCTGGAACAAAGGCAGTAAAGAACTTTCCTATTCAAATCACCTATAGATTGCTTTCATGTTAGTTAATCACTGTGGGAGAAAATACTGCCTTTAGGATGGTGGCCAACACACACACACACACACACACACACACACACACTCATTCACCCATTCTCATAATCTCGCCCTTGTGACATATTCTCCTCTGACCCCACACTCACAGGCACATTCCATAACATGAATCCTCAGATGGTAGGAAGAGCCGCACCTCACCTCTTTCTACCTGGCCTGGACTAGGTGGCCCAATCTGAAGTGTGACACCACAGAAACTCAGTGTCTGCCCTGCCCAGAACAGGCTTTGGGGTCCCCCTCAGCACTAAGAGCTGTAGATGCTTCCAGATCACAGTGTCCACCAGAAGAGGAGGAAGCACTAGTTTAAACAAAACTTCCAGCCCTGGGGTCCAGCTCCAGGCTGTACAAGGCCAGGCATCCCTCAGAGATGTCAACATGGAGCTGAGGTGTGCGATGGGAGGTCAGTGCCTAAGGATACCTCTCTGCCCTGCGCTGAGTCTAACTGCTCCCTGGTGGCAGTGGCAATCCCCATCCAGTCACTCTGGTGGTACGCTTTGCTCGCTGGCCTGAGGGTTCTGGGGGGCATCTTCACTTTCTTTCTGTTGCAAAGCCATTTGCTGCTAAATCACCCTCCTCCTGGCACCCTGGACTGCTAAATTGGTCTCAACTTGCTGTACTTCCACCCACCACCTTAGTCATTATTCGCTGGCAGCATTCAGAGAGTGGGTGTAAAGCAGCCGAACATTATATTCCTGCTGAAAAGAGACAGAATTGAGTATAGGCATGCAAGGAAAGGGGAGAGGGAAGGAGGTAGGGGAAAGCAAAGGAGGCAGGAAAACAAAGCTCGGGGGTTGCCAGCACCTTTCCCCTGGGACCCCAGTTATACTGGATGGTGGGATGGTGGACCATAGATGAGTGGGTCCTAGCACTGTAGGAACACAGACCTTCTAGGATGAGGGGGCACTACCTCTAATGGCCCATGCCTGCCTGGTCTGGGGAGAGGAAAGGACATCAGCTGTGGGGAGAGAAAGGCCCCACCCCAATCCGCTCCCTGTTCCTTAAATTCTCCAGTATGTACTGCCACGCCTGTTGAGCATCTGTTCCCATGTATTAATATTTAGCTATTTATCTCCATCCTTCCTCTCTGTCTATATTACAAACCCCTTGAAAGAGAAAGTGTGTCATGCCTAGCACCTAGATGTATTCCAGACCCTGGCACATGGCTGGGGTGGTAGCCCTTCCTACCCAGCCATTTCAGATCTCCCCATGCAGCCCAAGGACCCCAAAGTCCAGGAGCCCAGGCAAGAAGAGAAGGAATAATAAAGGAGGTTTAAGGGCTTGGTGCACCTTCTCAGCGGGGAAGTTTCAGGGAGAAAGGGCTTACACCACAGGACAGACCCGCTAGGGAAACAGAAGCTTAGGGACCTTCTGTCCTGGTGCAAAAACCTCCCCATGATGTGTAGTCAATGAATAGGGCTCTTGGATAGCTCCTCCAGTGCCAGGGCTTTGCTTTCGGTTGGCAGGAGCAGAGAAGTGTTGGTTCTCATGTCAGACAAAGACAGCATCAGACAGATCACAGTGACCTTGACCGTAGGTTCTCTGAGTCACTGATAACATGTTTGGTCTCCCAGGGAGAGGTTAGAAGGGGGTCACAGCACCAACCCAAGCTGATTTGGAACCCCGGGTCTCCTCCCCACCCTCTTCACAAGGAAATTAATGGGAAAACCCTGAGAACAGAAGCCTCCACACATTTAGGGAGGCAGGGTCATTGAAGAACCACACTGAAAATATCGAGGGGCAGAAGTCTGGGGAATGAGCCTTGACCCTCTGCCAATTGCTAAGCGGCAGTCCTTGCCAAGAAGCTCTAGGATGCCTGTGCTGGGTTCACCCTACCACCTCAGCTTGGAGGTCAGGGCAGCAGGGTTTCAAAAGGGTACTAAGCATTCTGGGCTCCCCCCTTCTTTATGCAAACTTCAGACACTCCAACTTTAGCTCCTTTCTCCCCTCCCCCTGGAAGGGCATTAGCAGGGCCTGAGGAGGAGGGAGTGGAGGATTAGACCCTGCTCACATCTTAAGGAGACAACCTCCCCCTCCTTGCTGATCAAATTCCCCAAGCTTTGCTGTCTCGGTGGCGCCAGCAGACTAACCGCACTGCAGGCAGGTGGGGAAAACAGACGCCAGACGGAGCCCCCAGCTTCCACCTGCACTGAAGAGGGACGTACTCACAGCTGCCTGCTCTGCTCTTCTCCCTGACCTACAGCTGCCCCTGCCCACAGGCTCGGCACTGGCTGGGGGCAGGTCTAGGCTGGGAGCCTGGCTTTTTTGCACAGAGGACAATGCCTCATCTATGAGGTGACAAGGGACACCAGGCCCTGAGCCTCAGGGCCTTCTAGCAGCTCTCAGGCATCTGAACTGTGGAAACTCCTGATGCTGGAGTTTCTTCTATGCGGGACATACAACAGGGCCTCCAGGTCCAGGATTCTAAGATTTATCAGGAAACTCAAGAGCCTGTGAAGAAGAATTGGTTCTCATTCTGCATTGGAATACAAAATCTCAGGGTTGAAACGATCCTTGAATTCCAATCTACAGACTCCCTCCACCCCCCCAAAACCTTTCCCCCCAATTGTCTTTGGTCTCCTCCAAGTACTCCTGTGTGGCCCCAGGAGCCCAGTTCTTTCTCTTATAGTCCCATTCTTTTAAAATCATAGATTGCTGGGTGCATGGAAGCCCTCTGCCCGAATCTGGGATGAGCACAGAGTCACTAAATAGAGATCCTGTCACAAGGAACTGCAGGCCTGGTATGGGAAGAGGAGACAGATGCATTTTTAAAAATCACTACAAAGCCAAATGGGTCTAAATAGCCTTCATGGAAAATACAGAACTTGAGAAGGGCCCTGTGGGCTGGTGTGATTTTGAAGATGGAAGAAGGAGGTAACAAAGATAGGGACAGCAAGTGGTTGGGAAACAAATCTAGAAAAATTAGTTGGATCATTTGGGGAACTTTTTGTAGCTCTCTTAGGAGTTTGCATGTTGTTTGTTACACAGTGGAGAGTCACTGAAATAAAAGGCAGAGGAATGGCATACAGTTGTCATTGGTTTAGGAAGTTAATCTGGCAATAGAATGTAGAATAGATTTGCGGGTGGAGAGATATCTTTCTAGAAATAGCATTGGCTATTAGAAAGCCCATCCTCTTTCCTAGTAAATAGCACATGTTCCCGGGACTTCGCACAGCCTGAAAATACATGTGTTACTGTGAGGCTTCAAGGAGAGGGAGGTTTCTAGTCCAAGATCAAAGGTCAGGGGTCAATGTGCTGACTTAGCACTTATTTATTACAAGATACATGGCTAACATGTCCTCACTTTGCCCCAGGGGACTTGTGAGAACTTAACAGTGAGATGTTCTCCCAGCCCAAGTGAAGGGCGTCCCTGGGCTTCAGTGACAGTGTTATAGAGCAACCCCGATATTAAACGGGTTCCTGGCTGTGGGTCCTCACCCGCGCGCTTTAAAGGGACTTATGAATACTCTACTACAGACACACACAAAAGGTTAATAAAAGGTTTATTTACAAGAGAAAAGGAAATAAGGAAAATGTACAACTCAGGGGGGAAATAAAGTCTTTAATGCGTCCTACCCGATCCGACGACCTGGAAACCCAAAGTCACTCTCAGAGCTGGCCGGACGCTGCGAGCTGGCCGAGAGCCAAAAATGGGGGATCCCCAAAGCCCACGTGTCTGCCTTTTGTATCCACCTGGCTGCTTAACCCCACCCTCAGGTCCCAGCCACCTTCCCTTTGGTGGTGATGGGATTTGGAGTTCCCAGTGTCTTTGGCTTTGACCTGGGGTGGGGGTGGAGTCCACAAAGCCTGTATGGAATTAGCTTTGGGACATCCTTTTCCCCCTAATAACAGCTTATGCCCCCGCCCCCCAGTGTTCTTTCCTGTCACTTTCTTGTCTTTCTAGGTGCTTTGGATGTTTTCTTTCCTTCTGTTGCTCTGTTTTCTTCTTTGTTCTAAGGGCTCTGCAAAGCTCCCAACTAACGTGACAATAAAGGCTACCAGAGCAGGTGCTACCATTCGGCACCTTTCACACCTGAAAACCAAGTTCTCTGCCTCTGTCTCACGTGTGCACGTGAGTGCAAGTTTAAGCCAAACTTGAACAGAGCAGGAGGGTTATGGGTGCCAGTCAGCTGGGCTGCCCTGAGCACTAAAGCCACGTGGGGAGAGACCCCCAGACAGGAGGCAGGTGGGTGTGTATCCCGACGGTGGGAGAGGCGGGTCTCATCAGATGGGGGCCTTCTTCAATCTCAGAAGAACGGAGCTCCAGGGTCCCCTGCCCACATCTGGGACATGCGCAGAACACCATTTCCCATCTTCTTCTACCTGGTACTTACTCAAGACCTTCCTTCTTGCTTGCTAACAACTCGACAGCCGGAGAAAGGTGAGGCTGTGGCAGTGTCCTATGGAGCCTCCTGGGGCAGGGCCTTCCTCAAGGAATACCTCAGTCCATGCCAGCCTTCTGATGTCCTGGAGGAGGCCTCTTGCCTGCAACAGCAACCTACAGCCCTATAGAAGGAGCAGTGAGTCCTGAAGGCGAGGCATGTGCTTTTCCGTGTGTTAAACCTGTGGGCAGGATTGGGAGTGGAAAGCAGAAAGAGCATGAGTTCATCCAGCGGTGTTCCCATCCTCACTCTGCCAGGAGCTGGGCATTGGGCTAGTCACGCAGCCTCTCTGAACCTCGGTTTCCTCACTGTAAACGGTGTTGTGTCCCATGTAGAGTTTTTCTGAGAACTACATGAGCTAATTTAAGTAAAAGCACATGAAACACAGTGGGAGCCCCTGTCCCATCAGCTCCAATAAAACAAAACCAGGTCTGAGGCTGAGTTGTTTATGCAGGAAGGTCATGAGCCCTTGTACAGGCTGGTGTTGGGGGCCAGGGGAGAGCCACTGGGGCTCTGGCAGTGCTGCCTGTGATGACTACCTTCTTATTTGCTTACTCTGGCTAAGGAGGTGGTTGTAACTGAAAACAATGAGAGGAATCACTTCCACCTTTGTCAGTCTGTATCTCTAGGTACAGTGTTAATTTGACTAAATTAAAATTGGCTTATGAAACTGTGGGACAGATGAGTGTGACAACACTGAATGTCCTGGGGTGAGACCGGGTCCTGAAAGCAGATCTCTTACTTGCACTGGCTTATGCCAACTGTATGTGAAAGGCAGGAGGAGACAGGGGAGGGCTTGGAGACCCTCTGAGTCATCTGGTGTCCCTCTGTTAGGGGAAAAAGGATGTCCCAAAGCAAATTCCATATAGGCTTTGTGGACTCCACCCCCACCCCAGGTCAAAGCCAAAGACACCGGGATCTCCAAATCCCATCACCACCAAAGGGAAGGTGGCTGGGACCTGAGGGTGGGGTTAAGAAGCCAGGTGGATACAAAAGGCAGACACGTGGGCTTTGGGGGCTCTCTCCAGTTTGGCTCTCGGCCAGCTCGCAGCGTCCGGCCAGCTCTGGGAGTGACTTTGGGTTTCCAGGTCGTCGGATCGGGTAGGACGCATTAAAGACTTTATTTCCCTATTTTCTCCCTGAGTTGTACATTTTCCTTATTTCTTTTTCTCTTGTAAATAAACCTTTTATTAACCCTTTTGTGTGTGTCTGTAGTAGAGTATTCATAAGTCTCTTTAAAGCGCGCGGGTGAGGACCCACAGCCAGGAACCTGTTTAATATCGGGGTTGCTCTATAACACTTCCACCTTAAGAGGACCCCCCAGTGCCATCCTGAGCCCTTGGGGGGAACAGCAGAGTGAAGGAAGATTTTGCCCCAAGGTGAACGGCTAGAAAGAAGGGGTTTGTACTGCATCTCTTTCATCCTTCCTTCATTGTGCCTCTTGCTTCAAAACCACTGTCTTTCCCATCCTGATCCTTTTGTAAATTATGTAGCACATAAAGTCAGGAAAGAGGAAGAAAAAAAAAATAGTATGAAACTTCTCTGTGAAACCATTTGATGGGAGACACACAGGTAGGAGAGGGCCCGGGTATCGCTGAGTCACGTAGGGCCCCACAGAAGACTGAAGAGGCTAGTGGAAATCAGAGAAACACTTATTCTGCCTACATGACATCAAACAAGATGGGGTGGCAGCGTGAGTCAGTCAAGGAGGAGCTCTCCGGTGTGGACACATGTTCCCCACCAAGGACACAGACATAAACCCTTCCACATGAAAGAGCCTGCCTTCTCTTCCTGTGTCTTGTTTTGTTTTTAGTGGAGGAAACTTTTCCACACAATGCTATGACCCAGAGTTGAGGCATCTTCTTCTGAGGCCCGCAGCTATTAGGTCTCTGACAGTAAAGCCTGTGTCTTGGGCCCAGGGATTTCTCCATTCTAGCATGTCGAGAGGTCCACTAGGGAGAAGACAGTGCTGCTTTCTCCATCATGGGCTCACAAAATTCTCAGAAGGGGGGGGGCTCTCCCCCTGCTCCTTTGCAGGGCCCTCCTATTCTATTCTAAGATACGAGAGCCTGAAGAGCTCTGAGAACAAAGGAGGCCATGGGACTAGCCTCAGGGCAGTCTGCCCTCCCCCTCTAAATTAGGCAGGTGGGATCCTCCCACTGAGGGCCTGAGAGACAGTTCAAAGCACTGCCCTCTGAGCAGTCCCCTGACCACAGCTATTAAACTCCCACTTGACTGTGCTTCATGGATTTCGAAGCTGAGGTGTCAAACTTGTTAGAGAAACACGAGGCAGCCCAAAATTAGACCTTACTGTCATGGGCATAAGTAGTTTTGAGGAGCCTCGACCCAGTAGGGCCCTCGGGAGTTATGTCCCAGGACAGGAGAACAGGGTGAAGAGTTGACAACCCTCTACCTCACCTTTTTTCTCCTGCCAGAATCTGGGGATCCAGTTTCATGCCTGACCCCAGAGCAGCAACTGAGGGATGGGTCAGGGAGATGGGCAAGGATTTCTGGGAGCCACAGATTGTAGATCTCCCTGCCTCACCGGATCTACACTGGCTGCAGGGTGTTCCTGAGGCAGCTGGGACAGCCTTCTGCAGGATGAGAGAGGTAGGAGCACCCCGGGTCAGCTCCTGCTGAGGACCAGAAAAGGCTTTGAGGATCTGAATCACTGCAGGTGCCTGTTTCTACATTTAGAGATAGAAGGCCTGAGGCAGGGTGATGACCCTGCCAGAAAGCCATGGGGTATTTGGTGTAAACCAGATCCAATAGAGACAGAGTGTCGTTTGCTCCAAACCAGCCCCTTGGTGTCGTTTAGTGTCCACATCCCTGTCCGAGCCATCTGCTGAGTGGAGAGGCCAGATTCCCCCCTCAGCCCTCCCTGGCCCTCCCTGGACTCGGGTGAAAGGATTCCCACAGCTGCTCCTGTTCAGTCTTCTGCAGCGAGATGGTGGAGGAAGTGTGGACTGAACAGGAAGGAAAGAGACTGGAGGAGCCAAAAATCACTGAGCTGCTGCTGCAGCAGCCCTAGAGGGTGATAGCCCAGACCCCAGCGATGGCCCCAGGGAAGACCAAGGCCGTCTTATCTACCCACACCCCAGGGCTAGCTGCTGCTAGCCTCTATGAGTCAGAGCAGTGTAGGAGGAGGGGATGCCCCGACTGACCCTGGCCCCTCAGCTTCTAACCCTCTGTCTTAGTGGGGTGAGCCGTGGGGCTGTGGCTCCTGCAAGGAAGGCCCCTTTCCTTGAGAGCCCTGGGTTCTCACCTGGTAGACTCTGTGCCAGACCCCGGGGGATACTGCCTTGGAGAAGATGGTGAAGCAGATGGTGAGGGAGAGGACTAGCAGGACAGGATCTGCCCCAGGGAGTTTGCTATTTCTTAGATCAGCTAAGCACTTTAACAGCTTCCTGCAAACAACTGATAGATGATTCCTTGCCTTTAAAAAAACATCTAATCTCTAAAAGCCCCAAATGGAAATGGCCCCAGTTTTTCAGATAAGAAATAGAGTAGAGGGACTTGGAAAGTTGGAGAAAAAAAGGTCAAGAGTTCAAGCTCAGGGTTATTGCTTAGCAGTGTTTTGAGTCACCAAATTCCATGTTGGGGGAAAAAAAAACAAAAGTTAGATGCCAATTGATGAACTTTCAATTATATTCTAGTTCCTTTATAAATGAAGTTTCCCCCAATACACAACAGGAGCCCTGAGGTAGGTACTCGTTAGCTCCGATTACAGATAAAGTCATACTTGGAGGGGCTGTGCCCAAGACTAGGGGTGAAAGGGGAAGGGGTGGTCAGGGTCCTGTTGAGGTCTGGAAGAGCAGGCAAGCCTGGTAGGGGTTGCGAGAGGGTAGAGGAAACACTGCTGCATCTGTCAGATGGGATTTAATAGAGCCCCGCCCCTCCCACCTTGGGATTGGGATGCAACTTGCACAACCCTGTCCGGAGAGAGTGCTTAGTCCAATACCTGAGGAAATGCTCAGCAGATGGGCGCTGGAGAGGAAGTCTGTGCTGGACGTCCTAGGGACCAGATTCTGCAGACAGCATGGGCATCTGTCTCCAGCCTGAGGGGAGGAGGGAACACAATCTGTCTCCCCACAGGCTGTCAGGGTAGCAGTGGAGACCCCCTTCCTGAGTCCCTAGGAGGCTGGCCATCAGCCTCTTCAGAGGAGGCTCCTGAAAGCATCCAGGTCTCCTTTCTTTGGAATCTCCAGCTGTGTGGGGGAGGTGGAGGCAGCGGGAAGGAAGCCCTGCTCAGCCATCTGCCAACACAGGACAGCCCCCTCCCTTTTCTCCTGCAGGAGCCAGAGCTGTGAGGCTGAGGCAGAGAGGAAGCAGTTAGAGCTGAGCCCTGGGGGCAGGGAGTGGGGGCTGAGCTGACACTACAGTGCAGCCCCCTCTGACCCCTAGAGAACTCTCCAGGATCCCCCTGAGTTGGGGAGACAAGGCCAGGGCATCTTTCTCCTCCATGCCCCTCCCTTCCTTCCTCTTGGACCATGTTCTGGGAGCACCAGAAGCCACCCTGCCAGCCCTGGTCTAACATGGAGGGCACTGCCAAGTAGGTGGGGGGGGGGAGGGGCAGTCAAAAACCAGGCAGGCTCAAGAACGGGGAAGAAAAGTGAGTTTATGGACATAGCTTTGTGTCCTTCTTACTGAGTAATTTAGCTCAGGCTGCTAACAAAAATATACCTTAGCCTGAGTGGCTTAAGCAATAAACATTCAAAGTATTGGAGTCTGGAAGGTCTAAGATCAAGGTGCTGGCAGATTTGGCATCTGATGAGGGCTGATTCCTAGTTTGGAACTGCCTCCTTGCTGTGTCTTCATGAGGCAGAGAGTGGATTCTGGTCTCTTCCCCTTCTTAAAAGGGGACATAGTTTGTCATAAGGCCCCACCTAAAATGAACCACTTCCCAAAGGCCCCACCTCCAATTACCATACACTGGTACATAAATTTGGGGGAACAGAAACATCATAGCCCAGAGTGTCTGTAGGACTGCAGTGTCCAGTCCTGTGCTGACGACAAAGTCCCAAAAGGCAGCGAGGATCCAGGGCCCTGCCTCCGAGAGCACAGAGCAGCAGGGAAGGCGTCCCTGGAAGAGAGGGAAGGGCACCTCATTGCAGTCAGAGACGGTGTTCGGGAAGGCACAGAGGATGGGTTTGAACTCTCCTCTGCCTCTCACATCCAGAGGACACAGGGCCCGTGCCTCAACTCCTCTGAGCCTCGTCCTTTCACTGCTGAATGGTGAAGAACCACCTGTGGGGTTATCTTTGGAAATTTTTTTTATGTAAACTTATTGTGATGTAAAACACACATGGAAATGTACACAAATGAGCAGCTACATGAATTTTCAAAATTTTCATATAGATAAAACTTCAGTTAAAGGGTGGAACGTTAATAGTACCGCAGAAACCGCTCTTGTTCCCCAACACTCCTGTCCCTCACCCAGCACTTAATGTTTGACCTCCCCCTAAACTCCGCATTAAAAGGTTCAGTTCACATTCCTTTGTGAGTGATGGGGTGGCCATGTATCTCAGTAGTTCCAGCATTCTTGCTGCTCCCAGATGTGGTACCCTGTGAATGTGCCACACTGATTTCTTCTACTCTGGAGAGGCACTTCGGTGTTCAGGTGTAGGGTACATAAAGATTGGTCAGGCTTTTGCGCCGCTGGCTTGTGTGGCTATCACCTGCGGCCTTGATTTGCTAATGCAAGAGGCACTTGGGAGCATGGGCTCGGGGCACATAGGCCTGATGGTGGCACCTGGAGTGTGGTATGGGTCTGCAGAAGTGGGCACACTTGAGCCTGAGGGCTGAGGCTATAAGGGTGGTGGAAAACGGGGTACCACTGTGGAGAATGGTGGAGAGCGGTTAGAGGGGACAATTGATGGCTGTACGAGGAATGCCAGAGGAAAGCGTGTATACAGATTCACGGCGGGGCCCAAGTTGCTGTCTCCCTGCTGGCTTGTTTCCCCTAACCTGTGAGGATGATGCCAAGGGTGCCAAGGCTCTCTCTTAAGCTGCCTGAACCGACGGTGAACCTAGGTCTTTTAGTAAACATGTGACCGTTTCTGCTGGGCATGCATCTAGCAGTGGAATTGTTGGTGTAAGGTATGCATTTGTCCCTGAATAGATACTTCTGTTCATCTTGCCAACCATCTGGCCAGTGTGGTTGAGCATATCTGTGCTCCCATCAGCGGTGTGTGGGCCTCATTGTCTTCACATTCTCACCAACACTTGGTGGTGTTGGGCATTTCCATGCCGCCATCCTAGTGGCTGTTTAGTGGTATTTGTTATTTGAATTTGAATTTTTCTGATGCCTGCTCATAGGACCATGCTTGGCCATTTGCATATTCTACTTTATGAAGCACCTAATTCATATCTTTGGTTCCTATTTTACTTGGTTTCTGTCTCTTTATTAGAGCTTTACAATGGGAATCCTTTGTCAGATATATGTATTGTAATTATCTCCTGCCACTGTCTTGCTTGTCTTTCCTTCTCAATGGAAATCTTTGATAAAGAGAAATTCTTCTTTTTTTTTTAAATGACTATCCTGCTAGAAATGATGTACAAATTTATTTATTTATTTTTAAAGATTTATTTATTTATACAATAGCTGGGGTACAGGCCAGAGGCATGAGAGGGTGAGAGGATTCACCAGAGACAGAGTGGGGAGCAGAACAGGCAGACGGACCGAAAGTACTGTTGAGGGGAGCAGCGGGCGAGACAGGAGATGTCTGCTGCACCATGTAGGAATCTCCCTGGCTGGCCAGGAATCAAACCCGCACTGCAGAGGTTGAGGATAGCTTCACAGCGCTGCACTCAACCCACTGCACCACCAGGGAGGCCCAATGAAGAGAAATTTTTTATCAATGTTTATCCTTTATGGCTTATGTCCTGGTTAATAATTGTTCACCAACCTAGAAGCCAAGAAGTCATTGTTCTATGTTTTCTTCTGGAAGTTTTATTGTCTTACCTTTAGTATTTATATCTAGAATTCGTCTAGAATTGTTTGTGTGTAGTGGTGAAGCGGGAATCAGGATTCACCCATTTTTTAAGTGGGTACCAGTTGATACAGTAGCAATGAAAAAAAAAAAAAAAAAAGAACCTTATGGTCCCACTGCTCTGCACAGCCCTTTTGTCATAAGTCAAGTCACCACATATGTGTTTCTGGTTTTGTTCCATTGGTCAATTTATCCTTCTTTGGGTCAATATTACATTGTCTTAATTACTGGTACTTCATAAAAAATCTTAATCTAGTAACATATACCTTCCAGCTTTTTTTCTTTTTAACGTCTAGGCACTTGGCTTTTTATTATATCAGCTGCTGGAATTCTGATTGGAATTGTATTGACTCTAGATTAATTTGAAGGAAATTAAAATATTTAGGATATTAAGTCTTCCAATATAGAAACTTCACCTCTGCATTTTAGATTTTCTTTTATCACATAATTCTTCATAGTTATTGGCATAGAGATGATATGCAACTTCAGTTATTCCCAGGCATATATGTATTTTAATAAATGGCATTTTTTAAATTTATTTTTCTATTAACATGTTGCTAGTGTATAGAAGTGCAATTGGGTTTTGTATACCAATTTTGTCTTAGAGACTTTGCCACATTTATCTAAAAGAATAAATGTGATAAGGAGTCAACTCCAGGCAGGAGTTTCACTAACTCTTGTATGTATGCAAAAGAAGTGAAGCGTGCTCAGGGTAGCAGACTCAACACTAAGGATGTGGTGAGTGATGGACGACATCAGAATGGGAAGCTCAGTGAGTTCAGAGGGTAGGATTTACCTGGTCAGTTAAACGCAGAAGACTCCCCATGTAGAGAAACAATGTGAGAACAATAAGAAAGCCATCCTGAATGGCTTAAAAGAGATTCAAGACACATGAATGGATTAAAATGTTGGTATTGCACTTTACAGTTTGTAGATCCCTTTCATATCCACTGATCCTCACTGTGCAACTATCAAGTCAGAACATGTAGGATATTTATGCCATTTCGTGAGCTAAGGAAAGGGGCTCAGAGAATCAAGAGGCTTGGCCAAGGTCTACCCGTGAGGAACTAAGAGTTAAGACAGGTTTCAAACACAAGCCTTTTGATTTCATCACTTAATGGAGAGGCTTTCTAAGACTATCAGATGGTAGCCTTGGTCTTAATGAGATAGCCCTGGGAGCAGGAGAAGGTTATCAGGTAGATAAGTGATGCAAGTGTTGCAGTCTGTCTTTAGAAGATCTTTGTGCAGATTGGTTAGCAGGAGAGGCAGGTGGGCCACCTTGAAATTTGTTGCCACTTTCTAGGCATGAGATGATGCAGGCCCTCTGGTAGGGAGGACAGAGCAAGTATAGAGTGAGGAACCACCAAACGGCCTAGGTACAGCTAGGACAGGTACACACTTCCTCACAGATAACACATATAAGTGAGGAATGCTCCACTGGGGTGTTTTTTCTCAATTTGTTGATGCAACTTGCATCTTTTTTAATTCTTTCTTAGCCAATCTTATGATTTAAACCAAACCAACCAAGAGACTATACTCTGTCTCCTTATCTGCCCTGCTGACTTCCTCTCCCAGCCAAAGACTAGATTTTGAGCTCCTGTTTCACACTGACCTATTTACTCTCCAGAAAGCAGCTCTATTCTGGCCTCCCAGGTGTGGCCTGCCTTGGTCTGTGCTCATTCTGTTCACTTAGTCCCTCACCCAGTCAGTCCCTGGTGTGCCCTGCACTCCCTCAGTTGAAGGTAAACTTGCTGATGGAGGTTCACTTATAATCCTTCTCAAACCATCTTGGTTATTGATCTCACTAGAACCTTTCAAACTGTCTGCATCAGAGAGAGCAGTTAGGATCCTGTCAAAGGGTGCATTATTAAAGGGATCCCCAGAGAGAACAACTCATTCAAGACAACACAACTAACTAGTCGGAGGAGCATACAAGTAGTTTCAAGGCCCTGGTCCATTGCCATTTTATTTCTACCATAAAAACAAAAACAGGTCATAGGGTTTGGGGTCTCTATAATTTGAGCAACTCTGAGATTCCCTATCTTGGATCAGTTTTTCCTCTCACAGAAGCCCAGTTGTGAACTTGGAAGATTTCCAGGGATCATAGTCTTGAGGAAAGCAAGCCTCTCTACTTTCTCTGTCTTCCCTTCCCAGTGGCCGACTTGGCAGCTGCGACAGCCAGAGGCTGAGGGCAAGATAGGCTGGAACTCACCTATGGGGTCTGTGGTGACAGCCAGCACACTCCAAGTCTGTCCTGCCCCAGCCAAGCTAGTGTCTCAGCAGCGTCTTCCACACTCTGCATAAGCTGGAGTCCCTTGTCTAGAATGGGCATGGCTCCCAGGACAACCAGGTAGGGAGAAGGAATTGAAGCAGAAATGGGCTGCCTGCTTGGAAGTAGTTCTCCATACAAACTACTAAACTGGCTTCCCGCTCTGGGCCTCCAGAAACACCACCCCTTGCCCATCAGACACCTGAGAGACCATGAAATGCCTCCTCTTTTCAGTCCTGAGACTAGTGAGCCCTCTGGAGAGGTTGTTGGGCTGAGACACTTTCGACCAAGTTCTTTTCTAGAGCCATCCCTGTTCCACCCCACCTCGAAGCCCCTAGGAACATCCCGTAGGAGGTGAGGATGGAAGAAAAAAAGGGACAAATTCTACTTAATATATCAAATGGGCTAACATTTCTCGAACACCTATCCTATGCTAGCTTCTATGCCAGACACCTTATGTATGCTACCACCTCATCATGTCTTCAAGCAATCACAGGATGTTCATCTGTGGTTTTCAATGGGGAAGATTTCACCCCCCAGGGACATTTGGCAAAGTCTAAGACATGTTTAATTGTCACAACTGAATGGGGACTGGGATGGAGAGTGGGTGCAATTGGCCTGGTATCTGGAGGCCAGGGGTGTGGATAATTGTCCTACATCACAAAATAAAATCCTAACAAAGAATTATCTGAGCCCAATTTGTCAGTAATGGCTGAGAAACCCAGTACCAATCCTGGCTTCCCCACTGCTTGCAGCTAGCCAGTAGTGCTACCTTGCAGTCCACTGTCTATCTGGAAAGTCTGTGCTTTTTTGGCTACAAAACATGCCCATTCAAGAGCAACTGCCTACCAGGTCATATGTATCTTGGGAGAGAGCAAGTGCCATCGCTTCCCGCCAGTGAAGCAAACACCTGTGTGCTGGGATGAAAGCTGGGTGAGCTCAGGGAGGAGCTGCCAATATGTAGGCTTTTCCCACGGGAGGGAGGGGGGTTCTGGAGAGTTACAGAGGTATGAGCCCCACCTCTTCCCCCCAGGAATTTGGATCTCATCGGAGTAGTTATGATTCTCGCACATGCAGGGCCTTTTGAGGGTGTTGCCAGGAAGCCCCTGGGCATTGGGACTGGAGCCCCAGTGGTGTTCAGGGATGCTTTCCTCCTGGAAGGGCGGGTTCCAGTGGGTCTTAGAAGGCCTGGTAGTGGGATTTAAGTTCTCAGAAGAGTTTAGGTCCTAAATTCAGGGAGAAATGAGCCTGATTTCTGGGGCTAGGTCTAAGAAGAATAAGGGGAGATAGGACCACAGTTTGGCAGGGCGTGAGGGACTAGACCATAGTAAGATTACCACCTTTCACTTACTCTTGTCTCTTGTTTCACCCTGTTCTAACTCATATATTTCTTCAATTTCTTTAAAAATATGCATGCACAATTTTGGAAGTCACACACAGAAATGATTAAAAATTTTGTAAGGAATCCCTCCAACACAGAATTCCTTAATGCCCAATCAGAAGCATAACTGGTGGTAGAAATGACAAACTACCCAACCCATTGACACTAGTCATCCAATGGACAGATATCCCAGGTGCATTGGCCCTTTGTAGTGTGACAAGCTCAGACTGGGGCTGGGCACAGAGCCAGCCTCCAAGACTTCTGAGCCATCTGAGGTAAGTCCTCCCTAGTCTCTGAGGCAGTGCTGCACCACAGCTGTCTGACCAATTGCTGGCCAATTCTTATCTGTGTTTCCCATTCCGTGGTCTTACTTTTGCTCTCCTTCCCGCACTGATGTTCTTCATCGCCCTAACCATCATCTTGTTAAGTGCTATCTGATAAAATCTAGGAAATTTTTTGCTGTGTTGCTGAGGTTGACTAACTGTTCCTTCTGCAACTGCCTGGTCCCTAAGCAGTGATTGGAAAGACTACATAAGCAAAGCATGAGCTACAGATCAAAGTCACAGACCTGACTGGTGGGAGTAGAATTCAGTGCAGGAAAGAAGGAACAAGTAAGTCTGGAAGTACTTGAGGGCCATCTTCTGGAGATGGCAAAGAGGATCTCCAGAACACACTGGTTCTGGGAAGAGAGGGATGGAAAAGCAGGATCTGGCCAGCAGTGAATTGGTTGACAGTGGTTCTGAAAGGGAGCTGCCCCACCTCTGCAGACACCACCAATTCTCCTGGTGCTGCTTGAAACATTAGCGCAGTGACTCCCCAACTGTTAGATGGGGAGGAAGCTCCCCTTTCAGGCACGCTGCTGCCCTTTATTTCAAGCATCCTCTCTGATAATGGGACATAGGTCTGAATGCATGTGCACGTGCCTCTGCGCTTGTGGCAGCAGGAGGAATTATTCCAGTGAATGCCAATGAATGGATAGGGACAATGGGGTGCGGTGAATGAGCCAGTTGTAAGGGGCCTTTCATGCGCCTGAATGACAATCGATCTCACAAGGACTGGTGCCAGTGGGAACAGTATCCACACCCAGAAAATTAGAGAGGACTTTTATGCCTGACAGAACAAGGCTACCAGGAAACTGAAGTTCCTCCAATTAGCACTATTACAGGGCAGATTAAAGCAGGAGAAAGGCTTACCCTTACTGTGGGCTGCTAAGATCAGGGCCCATTCTTTGAAAGAAAGAACTGAGAAAAGGAGGGAAATCTGTCATCCTCTCTCTGAGGAAAGGGGGGTGGGGTGCCTGAAGGGCATGAGCATGTCAAGGAGCTTTGTAGGAGGATGGCCCGGGGCTCTTCGTGGCTTTTCTCTGTCACTTCTGCTTCTTGGGATAAAAGCTGAGTTGCATGAGAGAATTCAGTGCCGATAACAGCAATTTCTGAGATAAACAGCTAAGTGGCTGCCCTTTTTTATTTTTCCAACCCCACCTGTAGGGGCAGGAATGGGCACAGTGCAGGTTTTCTGATCCAGCAGACTGGGTAAAGGAGGAGTCAGAGTCCTCAGTGGCTCTTGCAGGTCTTTTATTTAGGTTGACCAGGCATATGGCAGGCAGGGGTGCTGGGGGGCCGGGAGGCAGTCCTCCCAGCCCCCAGCAAATCCTCACTCTATCTGGGCTCTCTGGCGTTCTCTCTGCTTCTCTGCTTCTCTACTTCTCTCAGCTTCTGCTCATTCTTAGCTTCTGCTGGCGTCCCCGTGACACCGCCCTTATAAACTCAGTCTCTCAGCCCACGTGCACCCACTTCAGGTGCCCGCCATCAGGCATGCATTCAGGACTGCAGGGTTCCCTCATCTATCCTAATGGCTGGAGGGCAGAAAAGCCTGATACTTTTTACCTTACCCTACACCACCCCGCTAACATTTCTACTTCCAACATCAAGACTTTCTGGCTTCCTTTCCCCTTCCCTTAAGGTCATTCACCTGAGTGTATGGACACAAACCAAACATGTTAGTCTTCAAAAGCCCAGACACTAGTGCAGGGTAGAGACAGGTACAGAGCAAGCTACTCAGAGAGGATGCAATCAGCGCTGCGATACCTTCGCGCCCCTTGGCCTAAGAGGACAAAGCAGCAAGGGAGACCTAGGAAGACTTCGCAGAGGAAGGGGCATTCTAGTGGGAACTTGAAGAGCAGGTTATCACAGGCGGAAGTGTAACAGGGTGGTCCCCAGGAAAGGGGGAGGTTCCAGCTTCCCTGCCCCACCCAAGGAAGGGTGGAGCTGAGCAGGGAGAGAAGAAGCTGCAGAAGAGACTGAGGAAGGAAGGAGCAGGATGGAGCCAGGAGACCTGGAGGAGGTGCATGGAGCCTAGAGACACGTGAAGAAACTGTGCTTGTCTTTTGGTCGTGGACGGGGTGACACAGATGTGGGTGAGACCCGTGGGGAGGTGACCATGGCAGCTTTTATCTGGATGTTGATTTTGCTCTTTTCCTTCCGGGCTTGTCCAGTTGTTTGTGACCCTTTTCTGTGGGTCCCCACTGGAAGATGCTTTAGACTTGTGGCAGGCTTTGGGGCCTTGCTCTGGGCCAATCCCATTTGGATGGACTTTTACCCACGAGGGGATGGGTAACTTTAGGTGCTTCATTTAGAAACTAGACTCTTTGCCTTACCTGTATTGTTTCCTAGTTTTATTAAAGTTCCTTCCCATTAAAGTCTCCTATGTTTTGTGTTGATGCGGCGGATGGCAGAACCCATTTAGAATAGGCAGGTTTGCGGGGCTTGGGCTGCCCCTCTCCCTGTCCTATAACAGAAGGATGCCATCATCGGAAACATTGTAAAGGAGTCTTGGTTAAGCCAACAGCCTGAGCAAGGCTATGAGGGTCTTCATCACTGATCAGTATTTCAAAGAAACTGTGGAACTAGTAGAGGATGATGGAGGAATGGAACAGAAAATGGTGACTGGCACCTGGGTTACATCTGGTCATGAATGCCCTACACATGCCAGTCTCTGAGGAAAGAAATTAAGATGGTTATTCCAAAGGAGAGACTGAAAAGGACTCAACCTGAAGCCATAAGTTCTGTGTTTTAAGGAGGTAACTACTAAAAATTGCTGGGATGTGGAAGATCTATTCGATAGGAGAAACCCACAGCAGGAAGTTCATTCATTCACTCCTTCATTTAATGAACTCCAGCTGTGTGCGGGTGGTGAGGGAGAGCTCTGAGGGTCTCACCATTGAGGAGGTTATTTCTAAGCTTCTTTGGGGGCACACCAGGACCCTCCTGGCTGCAAGGAGGACTCTGGTTGCCGGCTCCCCTTCAGTCCAAGAATCCCCCAACTCTGCACCAAGCCAGAATTGGCAATAGACAGAGATAACCCCTCTGGGAAATTGTCAGATGCTGACAAATCTTGTTGTTTGGGATCTTGCGTGAGCTTCTTGGCTGTGTGATGGGTAGAAACAGAGAAAAGGGTTCTTTCAGGACAGTTTGTCCACTGGGATGTTCTGGCACTTCCCTGCCTCCCTTCCACTCAGAGAGCAACCTCCATGGTGAAAAGCCTAGTTATGAAACCATTTTTACTTGGTTTTGTTCTGTTACAATCAATTCCAGCATTACATACTCACCTTCACTCTTGGTGTCCAGTGTTAGGAATACCTTTAAGAGTTACTGTTCCTGGGCCTCCCCTGGTGGTGCAGCGGTTGAGCGCTGGGTTGAGCAGTTGAGCGCTGGGTGCAGCGCTGGTTCTATTCCCGGCCACTGGCTAGAGTCCTACATGGCGCGACAGACTTCTGCCGCCCGCTGCTCCCCTCAGCAGTGTACTTCGTCAGTCTGCCTATTCTGCTCCCCATTCTGGCTCTGGTGAATTCTCTCACCCTCCCACACTTCTGACTGTACCCAGTGCTTGTATAAATAAATAAATAAATAAATAAATCTTTAAAAAAAAAAAAAAAGAGTTACTGTCCCTTAAAGTCATTGTACTTACAACGAAGTAAATCTATCCCAGGATTATATTAATTCTTAATAACCTGCAGGTTTCTTATACTTTTTTTTTATTATAATAGTCATGGCAGTAATGGGAGAGGGTTCAGTAGAAGTAGCTTTACAGATTTCTCTTCCTGTTAAAATGTGCTCCAGTTCCTGAAAGCCACCTTCATTTCTGCAGATTACTTGATTCTTCTACCACACTAAGATGCACTCCACCACACACCTCCTTGCTGCCGAACCCTGACTTCTTTTAGTTAATAACAGCTCACCCCGCCTGTGACATCTGCACAAAAGAAATCAGATCTCCATAACCAGCAACTATGATATAATCTCTACATTCATCTCCACTGCTTTTTTTTGCATCGCACCCCCACACTCCTGACACTGCTTCCCTCCTCCCTAGTCAGTCCATTTTCATCACAATGAAGGCCCTCTCCACTGCTGAAGCCCAGTCAGGCCCCTCCCTCTGCTGCTATCAATCTGAACCACCAGCATTTTCCAGCTTCCTCCCTCCTCCTCTGCTGTACACTCTTCTCCCCTCCCCCAGCCTTCCTTTCACCCTTTTGGATCCCCCTTATCCTCTTAGACCTCCTCCAGCTCCCTGCTCACTGTTCTCTCTGGGGTCTGCTGGAAAGATTCCTGGTCAGGGAAAAGTGGAGATGGGTCTATCCAATATGCTCAATTCTTCCCACCCCAACCAAATGATTACCCCCTCCCTTCCACACGCCCTCTTCTTTGCTCCTCTTTGGCCCTACAGATACTTCTCTCCATGAGCCCAAGGTCAGACTCCTGATAAGGCCACCCCTATTGCACACATGCAGCCACTATATCTTTGCTTTCTACTCCCTCACCCCAGGAGCCTCTCAGTGAAGGACATAGGGTCAAGTGTCACCAAGGACTAACTCAATCTTCTGGATCCTGACCCCATATCCCTGACTAGATAAAGCCACCAATTCCTGGTTTTACTGGGACTTTTCTCATTTTAATACTGAAGTCTCTCATGCCAGGAATTCCCACAATCCCAGTCTGTGAATCATGGATTCTCTTCAAATGGAACTTGGAGTGCAGATGGCTGGGGACAACCCAACAGTATAGACCCGCTGAATCCCGGGCACACATCTGTGTGCTGCCAAGAGCCATTTGACCATGCTTAGAGTGTCTGGAAGGTCTAACACGTGGGCCCACTGCCTCCAGTACCCTCACAGGAGGGGGCCACCCCCAGAGAAGCCTTCTCTAGTGCACACTGGGGGAGCTGTCAGAGCCCTGCTCCAGTCTACATGGTGCCTTCAAAGTTGCCTCCCAGGATGGGGGTCAGAGATGAAAACATTTATAAACCCCCACCATGTAGTGTTTTGGGGTGTTGGGTCCCACATACAGCAAGAGAATATGATTTTATCTTTTTAAAGATTTATTTATTTATGCATACAAGAACTGGGGTATAGGCCAGAGATGTGGGGGGTGAGAGCATTCACCAGAGACAGACTGGGGAACAGAACAGGCAGACTGACTGAAGTACACTGCTGAGGGGAGCAGCAGGCAAGACAGGAAAGGTCTGCTGTGCCATGTGGGTTTCTCCCTGGCCTCCAGGGATTGAAGTGATGCTGCAAAGGCTGCAGATTGCTTCATAGTGTGGTGCTTAACTCCTTGCGCTACCAGGGAGACCCAGAATATGATTTTTAATTGCAAGTGTGTGCGTTCAACAAGCATTTGTTGAGTTCTGGGCCAGGAACTATGTTCTAAGTTAGAGTACAATGTTGAATAAAACACAGTTTTAAAGGCAATTGAGAAAGAGGTATGAATAAAGAGTGAATGAATTGCACTGCAGTGCAATTTATGCTGTTAAAAAAACCAAGCAGAGAGTGTGCTGAAGACAAATGGAAAGGAAGGCCTCATAACGGAAGCCCTGTCTCAGCAGCATCCCCGGGGCGTAGGCATAGGGAGCAGCATGGGGACACCTGGGAGAGACTCAGAAAAGAGAACTGCACATATACTGGGGTACTGGAAGGGGGGTTCCTCTGACTGTCAGATGCCACCTCCAGTGGCAGTGGTCCTGTGACTGGGATTTAGGTGGGGTTAAATGTACAGGATCTTACATGCAAGCTGGATTATCCTTTTCTGACATGGTTCTACGTGTCCATAAAGGTAGATTCTGTTCTGCTCACTGCAATGTTGACAGGGCCTTGCAGTGACTGCACAGAGTAAATGCTCAGCAAATGCTGTGAATGTTGAACAAAGACATGGACGCTCCTAGCAGCTCCCTGCTGCAGTGAGTGCTGATTCAGGTACTAGAAGGTGACAGGTACCTGTGCCTCCCTTTCTGTCCAGCTTTCACCTTGCTTTCCTCATGACTGTACTGTGTGAGGCGATGGTTGCACTCTGGTCAATGAGCCAGAAGTCCTGGGTGATAGAATCAGCTCTTCTGTGCTCCCGGGGAACGCTGCTTGCCGTACCTGTCCAGGGTTGTTGTGAGGGCAGATGATGTGAAGAGCCAGTGAGAAAATGCTTGAAATGTAAAGTACACGGTGCCACCACATTTAACTCAAAACACCTGGTAAGTGATCCATTTAGCTGGACTCACTTCTTCTAGTTGCTTCCTGTTATTTATTCCTTGTAGTCAACAGAACACTAAGTGATATGAGTGAAGAAAAAGCAGGAAGAGAGGAAGGAAAGGAGAGAGGGAGGAAGGAAGGACTTATATGAAGTGGTGGCCTCGTCAGGACAGGCACTGGCATGCTCCCTGAACTTTTTCCACCTCCCCTTCTCCCACACCTTCCTCCTCCTGGAGCAGCAAGTGCCTTTTGCTGTAAGATCTCCCTCTTCCATTCTCAAAGCAGAGCTTGCCCAGGGGTCTTGAAGGAGGTGAAGGACTTTCAATTCTGTTTGTTTCTTTCCACCGTCTTGCTACCTCTGCCCCCCTGCCACACCCTCACACCGTCCAAAGTTATGAGCTCCAGTTTTCCATTCGGTTTTCATGGAAAGTTACCACTTAACAGGAGGCCTTAACCCCTGTTTATGGATCGTGATGACACATGACATTACGTGCTGGAATGTAGGATGGATGGGATGGGGGAATGGACTTTTTTTTTTTTAAAGATTTATTTATTTATTTTATTTATATAAGCACTGGGTACAGTCAGAAGCGTGGGACAGTGAGAGAATTCACCAGAGCCAGAGCGGGGAACAGAACAGGCAGACTGATGAAATACACTGCTAAGTGGAGCAGCGGGCGCAGCAGGAGAGGTCTGCACGCCATGTGGGACCCTCACCGGTGGCCGGGGATCGAACCAGCGCTGCAGAGGCTGCGGGCAGCTTCGCAGCCCAGCACTCAACCGCTGTGCCACCGGGGGAGGCCTGGAATGGACTATTTTGATCTGAGTAATTTTAAAGTGGTACCTCTCAGCACAGAATGGTATTTCCACATCAGTCCTTCCTTCTCGTTAGAGAAACATGTAAGTGGAGGAACAATGGTTGGGACCCAGGAGCCCAGGTTTGTAGACCTAGTGCTGCTCCCATGTGCCTTGCTGTATGACCTCCGACCAGTCACCCACCCTCTTTGGGCCTCAGGGGCCTCTTCAGTGGAACACTAGAGCAGCAACTCTGGACTTCGAAAGCTTTCTTCCATTTCTATTCCATCTATTTTCTGACGCCAACTTGTTTCTCATCCCACTGGCTACCCCCAGGCTCTTCCCACTGAGGAAGGCCTCATGTATAGGTGGGATAATTAGGTGACTGTCCCTGTGATGCCATTGTAGGGGTCCTTGCCCTTTTCCTGATGAGGTGACATAGCACTAATGAGAGGCTTCCTTGCCAACTCCCCCTCCCTGGCTGCTGAGATGAAGCAGAAGGTGAGGTGCCTCATCTTTTGCATTTTCTTCTGACCGAGCAATGTGATGTGAAGAGTAAGGAAGGGTGAAGGGAGGGTCAAGGTTGAAGAGAGGGAGCCACAGTCAGATACCGCACTGCCAACGTGCGCTATCTCCTTCCACTTGGAGATGCGGGGTTCTCTGACTTGCCAGGCTCGGAGTGTCATGTAGCTGACGTGTGTTAAACTCCCCTTTCCCAAGCCTATAGCCCGCATTGCTAGTGTAACAGATTCTTTAGATTCTTCCCTACTGAACCTAAACCTGACCTCAGAATACTTCAGGCAGAATTTGACAATGGCAAACAGGTAAAACACATCCTTCACTTTTCCTGTCCAAGATCCTGTTGGTTCTGTCAGTCATTCAGATTCAGACCTGGGGTCACCTCCCAGGAGGTGCTGCCCTCAGTCTGCAGGTCAATGGCCTTCTGCCCCCCGCCCCCCCCCCCCCCCCCCGCACTCTGGCCTCCAAAGTCTTAAAAGGTCCTAGTTTCCTTATCTCCAGCCAGAGAGATGGGAAGATGTCTAGCAAGACTCCAGCTTCCTCCGGACAGGTCCCCTAGTCCCCTAAGATCTGAGTCACAGATCATTAGTTGCTGCCCCCTTGCCAGCAGGAGGCAAAGTGGAAAAGTGACTCCCAGCTGCCCCATCCTGGTGCCCTGTGGCACCCGAATCATGAATGTGGATGAGCCTCGCCTGCCTTCTGTTCCCTCACGTGGGCGCAGCTCTGCACCAACAGCAGTAGGGTTAAATTTGCATGAGCTTTGCATGTAACTGTGGCTTTATTTTTGGAAGGGGGAAGGGCAGGTTGGGATTGGTGGGTAATCATGTTCCCGAGGAGAAGTGTCACTCAGCACAGCTAAGACACAAGCTGCCCACTGGGACAGAGAGGCACAGCTAGCAGCTGAACACTGAGGACCTGCACACAAAAGGCTGCTGGGCAGAATGGCTTTTGCGTCCTCCTAGCAGTGGGAAGCCGAATTGCTTCCGATTGTTCACCCCGTGGAGTGACTCAGCCTGCCAGCGAGTTCTCTTTCACTTTCTGCCTTTCCATGGAATCCAAGTGCACTTAATTGAGAGCTGCGTGGGCCCCTGCACCCCCATAGCACCTCAGCTCCCTCGGCTTCTCCTCACTCTGCCCACGCTCCACACCTCCCCTCTCCTCCATTTTCACCTCTTCTTCATTCATCCGTTTACTCAGAACATATGTATTGAGCTTTGCGCATGAAGCCCGACAGGCACCAGCAAAGCAAGCATTGGGCTGAGATGTTTTATTAGCTCACAGGTTCACGCCTGCCCCAGTTCTGCACCCCCCAACCCCCCCACCACCTTCATCTAGAGAAGCAAATGGGCAGAGAGTTCAAGGACAAGAATACAGGGCCTCCCTGGTGGCGCAGGGGGTTAAGCACCCCACTATGAAGCAAAAACCCAGCCTCTGCAGCACAAGTTCAGTCCCAGCTGGCCAGAGAGAAACCCACATGGCACAGCAGACCTCTCTTGTCTCGCCCTCTGCTCCCCTCAGCAGGGTATTTCAGCCAGTCTGCCTGTTCTGTTCCCCTCTCTGTCTCTGGTGGATCCTCTCACCCCCCGCATGTCTGGCCTGTACCCCAGCTCTTGTATGCATAAATAAATCAATCTTTAAAAAAAAAAAAAAAGGACAAGAATATGAACACTGGAATTCCAGATAAGGAAACTGAATCAGGCAAGGGGCAGTAAGCCAGAAGGGTAAGGGGAGAGGCATCTTGAACGAGGAGTCCATTAACATGACTCAGTCAGGACCCCAGCTTTCACTAGTAAATGCATGCGGCTGCTCTGCCCTCCTGGAGACAGAGATACAGGTCTGGCTATCCAAATCCCCAAGTCCCCAATTCTCTTTCAGTTCAGTGCATGGAGACTACAGTAGTCCTTCCCTAAAGACTTGCTCTTCTCTTCACACTGCTTTATACTTTCACTTTATACTTGGTTTAAATGACCCAGTAAGTACTGGGTCAAGCATTTTCATATAAGTGATTTTCTTTCTTCCTGACTGTTGCTTTCAAAGGTAGATGTTAGCTGCGCTGATCTGACGTAAGAAAATGGAGGTGCTGAAAGATTAAATCTCATGTCAGATGACAGGACAAATCCATCAGCCTGGATCCTTTGTGGAGGGCCCAATGCGGTAGAGCAGGTGGCAGGTGGGCAGTTATGTGCAGGAGCCTGATGAGTGACACCTGGCGGATCCCTCTGGTGGAACCCTGTCGGTGCAGGCACAGCCCTGCCCTTGGGGTGCTCACCTTCAGGAGCAAATAAGTCACAGCAGGCGGGCCCTGAAAGTGAACTGACTTGTTGTCCCCAGCAGGTGTGCAGAACCAGAATCTGAGCTCATCCCCTCTAACTTTCTGCCAAGAATCTTACCACTATAGGTGTCTCCACAAAGAATAGAGGATCTGACCACTTTCGAGCTATCAGCACTATGTGGACAGTCAGGAGGGAAGAATACAAAGACCACTGCAGAAGCAGGATGACTGACAGTTCAGACAGCATCTTCTACCAGGGTGCCTGGGGAGGGGCTCAGCAAAATAACAGACTGGGACTTAAAAGTTCTCACAGTTCTGGAGGCTGGAAGTCCAAGATCTGAGTGCCCAGTCTGATGTCTACAGAGACATCAGAGACTTCTCCTCTTGGCTTGTAGACAGATACTTGTTGCTGCATCCTCACAATTTGGGAGAATAAGGGAGAGAAAAGGAAATGCCTCTGAAGCAGAAGTCTCAGTGAATGAAGGTCTGAAGTCATCTGAAGCCCTGCTTGTATCCCCTTCAGGGTGCCTGCCTTTCAAACCTGATGGGCCTGTTTTCAAAATGGTACCACTTCTGAGACCTGAATGGCAGCAGTGAGCTCAAACCTGATTGGTTCATTTTGAAAACTCTGTAGGTCTCAAAACCTGAATGGCACTGGCCAGGTTCAAACTTCACTGGTATCTTTTTAAAACAGTTCTGGCTTTAAAACCAGCTCCCCACCAGTGTGCCAGAATCTGCCTTGTGTGTGTCAGCCCTCTCACACTGGTACACAGTAGGACCCGGCAAGTTTGATGCATCTCTAAATGGGGAGCCATGGGGCCCCTTTAAGACCCAGGCCATGCAGACTGAGGCCCACAGATAGCAACTGTGGGCCCAAAGAAGGAACTTCCCATGTCCATAGAGCTTTCCAGAACTTTCTTTCAAAAGGAAGCTGAGGTTTCACTACCAGATTCAAGTTTTTTTGTGAAAGGCATTGACTTTTTTCTCTGTTTGCATGAGCATACCCTGAAGGACAAGAGGAATTAATAATGTTGAGTCTGAAGTTCTTCAAGTTCCATAGAAGGACCTGAATATGAAAATGCAAAGACGTGGTTCCTATAGCCATCGTAGAGATCTGGACTGGTGATGCCCCCAGAGGGAAGGAAACAGCTGCCCCAGAGCTCTCGTCCCAACAGCCACCAGTCATTCCTGGAGGCAAGTCAGCTCCCCCACCAATGGCTGTGGCCTCTCAAAGCCTGATGAAGCTTCTTCTACCTTCAGCCAATCATGTCTGAATGGAGCAACACCCCAGTCCCAAAGAATGGAGTCCTATGTGTATCAGACACCACAACAACACACACACACCCCCTTAACACATGTGGCCTAAGGAAAGCGGGGAGCTCTGTTTTTCTACAATCTGCGAAGTAGAATGTGGGTATCCTGTCTTGTTGGTAAATTGGAAAAGATAGTGGTTTTGAATCAAGAGTTTGTGATGTGACCTGGGCAAGGCCCTTCCCTGTAGCTTCCCTGTAGTGCAAGAATTGGGGTAAAATTTCTCTCTGGTAAGTATTAGGCAGCTTTGCCCATGGAAGTTGCTGCACTTAGTGTCCAGGCTGCCCCCAGCAGGGAGGGCCACTGTCACCTGCAGCAGGATGACCTGTCTGACAATTTCCTTCACCCCTCCCTGGCACAGGGCTCCTCCATCCTGGTCTGCTTTGCTGACGTAAACAAAATGTTGTTAATATTAATTTTTTTTTTAAGATTTTTTTTTTAAAGATTTATTTATTTATTTATACAAGTACTGGGTACAGTCAGAAGCGCAGGAGGGCGAGAGAATTCACCAGAGCCAGAGTGGGGAGTAGAGCAGACAGAGGGACCGAAGTACACTGCTGGGGGGAGCAGCGGGCGGCAGGAGAGGTCTGCGCGCCATGTGGGACCCTTCTCAGGTGGCCGGGGAGCAGCCGGGGATCGAACTGGCGCTGCAGAGGCTGCGGGCAGCTTCGCAACCCAGCTCTCAACCGCTGCGCCACAGGAGAGGCCCAGTTAATATTAATTATTAATAGCAACATCTGTGTGCCCTCCCCACCCTGGGTGACATGGTGCAGTGTGACCTGGATGGGAGGGTTCTGCTCTTCCCAAACTTCTTTTGTATTATCCAATTGGGTTTCAGATGCCACCTCTCCTTGGAAGTTTCAACTTAAGGGAAAGGGTCTTTTGAAAATTAGATCTCTTCCAAGACTCAAAGGAAATAAATATTAGAAATTCTAATTCTCACACATGTGGAGGAGTGATCACATACAAGAGGATACTGGAGACATCTAAATTAGAAATGGGAAGCAAATGTGGGGAGCACGACTAGGGAGCAGGGGAAAGAAGGAACCAAGATTAGGGCCTCCCCGGTGGCGCAGCGGTTGAGCGCTGGGTTGTGAAGCTGCCCGCAGCCTCTGCAGCGCTGGTTCGATCCCCAGCCACCAGGCGAGGGTCCCACACCGCGCACAAACCTCTCCTGCTGCCCGCTGCTCCCCTCAGCAGTGTACTTCGTTGGTCTACCTGTTCTACTTTCCGCTCTGGCTCTGGTGAACTCTCTCACCCTCCTGCGCTTCTGACTGTACCCAGTGCTTGTATAAATAAATTAATTAATTTAAAAAAAAAAAAAAGAAGGAACCAAGATTGGTCCCCAGTAGGAAATGCTGGCTGAAATAATCAAGGTTGTTGAATGATGCATGTCCTTTGTCCTTTATATAAAGTAAAAAACACAAAGCAATGCATATAGTATTCTTACATGTTAAAATTATGTTTAAAGATCAAAAGGTGTTCCCACAAAAATAATAGGTGTCCCCCTGGGAGAAGAACTGGGAGAGAAGAGAAGGAATAGGGAGTGGGGATTTCTACTTTGAGATGTTTTATTTCTGAAACAAATAAGACAGCGTGTTAACAAGTGTCAATCTGGATGAGTTACTTAGGTTATTTTTATAGTATTTTAATATTTTTGAAATTGATGAAAATTAAATAGAGGGAGGCTCTCACGTGGCGTGTCAGGAAACCAGCGTTGGTGATGCCTGGGCACCATGGAGGTAGTCCCCTCACTACCAGGCCCTTTCACCTACCACCCCCTTTGAAGAAGGTGGGAAGGCTGTCTGAGTCCTGGAAAATAGGGCCGCCATGCCTGGGGCCTGAGTATGGGGGAGGTCTGTGGGGATGACACGCGTTTTCTTCTACTTCACTTCCTCTCCCCAGGCCCACCACCCAGGCTCTGAAGACATGCAGGGAGCAATCAAGTTAAGTCAACAACCTAAGACCCAAGTGATTTGTTCCTATCCAGAGCCCCAAACTCCCATGATCCCCGGAGCAGGAAATAGTAATCTTTTTAAACTGGGTCAATTGAAGGGCTTGTCACTGGTCCCATTTTGAACCAACCCTCTTTGGCTAGACACTTTGGGCATTTCATTAGGAAAGTATCATTCTTTCGCTTCTCTCTCTATGCTATGCACACTAATTCTATTAAAGTTCTTTTCTTTCTTTTTCTAAAAAGATTTATTTATTTATTTATTTATTTATTTATTTACATAAGCACTGGGTACAGTCAGAAGCGCGGGAGGGTGAGAGAATTCACCAGAGCCAGAGCGGGGAGCAGAGCAGGCAGAAGGACCGAAGTACACTGCTGAGGGGAGCAGCGGGCGGCAGGAGAGGTCTGCGCGCCATGTGGGACCCTCCTCCGGTGGCCAGGGAGCAGCCAGGGATCGAACCGGCGCTGCAGAGGCTGCGGGCAGCTTCACAACCCAGTGCTCAACTGCTGCGCCACCAGGGAGGCCCTAAACTTCTTTTCTTTTTTTTTTTTTTATAGAGGCATGTTTTTATTTATTTATTTATTTATTATTTTATTTGCTTGTTTTTGTTTATACATGCACTGGGTACAGTCAGAAGCGCGGGAGGGTGAGAGAATTCACCAGAGCCAGAGCGAGGAGCAGAGCAGGCAGAAGGACCGAAGTACACTGCTGAGGGGAGCAGCGGGCGGCAGGAGAGGTCTGCGCGCCATGTGGGACCCTCCTCTGGTGGCCGGGGAGCAGCCGGGGATCGAACCGGCGCCGCAGAGGCCGCGGGCAGCTTCGCAACCCAGCGCTCAACCGCTGCGCCACCGGGGAGGCCCAAACTTCTTTTCTATTGAAGGAAAAAAAAGAAAAAATTGAGGGCCTATTGGGGTCGAGGAACCCTTTGAAGCCAAAACCAAAATGTTGGAGGGGGCCATTTTTGTTGTGGTTGGAAACTGAGCTCCTGGAGGCTGAGATCTGTAGCAGTGGAGGGAAGGATTGTATCTTGCATTCTGGCCCATCTGCTCCCAAGTTCAGGGGCTCATGGGCTAAGTAGCAGGACTGCTAGCTCTGTGACCAGGCCAGGCTCTATCCTGGGAATGTGGCCCTGGGTGCTTCACAAATAAACTTTCTATTATATAACTGACTATTTTGGAGAAGGTTCCTGAAAAATAGAAACAATACTAATACTACCCAGTGTTAAATCAGTACTGGTGATTTTCCCAAATACTTTCTGAACTCTCGCTTTCTTTCATGTTGGCGATGAAACCACATGCAGACAGGCCCAGTTACTTCACTTTACCAATGAAGAAACGGAGGCACAGAGAGTGTCAGCCACTTGCTCAAAGTCTTACTAAGAGTCAATGGCAACACCGAGGTTCTAAACTCACTAGATACTTGATGGCTTGGGCTAGATAATTCTTTGTCGTGGGGTCCATCCTGGGTTCTGCTTAGTAGATGTCAGTAGCACCGCCAGGCATGATAGTTAAAAAACATCTTATCTGCAGATATTGCCAAGTCACCCCCATGAGAACTACCGCCCTACAATACCAGTGCACACAATGCCTACCTCAGGGCCTTTGCACTTGCCATTCTGAGGGACTGTTTTACTTCATCAGTTGTCTTTTCTTGAATGGCATCTTCCCAGAGGTTTTTCCTAGTCACTGCAACTAAAGCAGTAGTCACACAAGACACACACACAGACACGCACACACGCAGACACGCACGCACAAGACACATGACACAGACATGCACACACACACGTCCCTCTCCATCTCTTTGGCATTTTGTCCTTTTCTCCTATGCACTTACCTGTCTCCTTCCTTTTCCTCCCCCCTAGTCTTTGGATGTCAGATGCTGAGTAAATAATTGTTGAAAAATTAACTAAATGAACCCCACACCACTGCAGCCAGCTGGAACCAAGCCAACAGGTGATTCTGTGCTGCAGTTACTGGGGACACCCTTGTCGGTGGGCTGTCGAGTGGGCAGTGACTGGCCTGCTTTGAGTGCTGGGGTAGGCTGCTGGGAGGGGGCAGACACAGCCTTCCCCAAGCTCCAAAGGCGGCAACAGTGTGTCTTTACTGGTGTGACTGGGGCAGCACAGGCCCCAAGCAGAGCTCAGAGAGGCTCAGAGCCCAGCAGCCTCCTGCCAGCCCTCCTGCCAGGACCACCCAGAAGAGGAGGAGATGGTAGATGGGGAGGGGTAAAGCAGGAAGAGGAAGGGAGCAGGCCGGGAAACACCCTGACTGAGGAGGGAGGTGGAAAAGGAGGGGGTGGCTGGAAGCTGAACATCGCAAGCTTGTGGGTAAGAGGAGAGAATGTGGAAGCTCATTCTCCAGCCTGAAGTCTGGATTGGCAGCGGCTCAGCCAGAGCTGCTTTGCCCAAGGTGGGAGGGGAAGTCATATTATTTCTCACCTTCCTGAGTGCAAACACTCCATCTCTATCTACATAGTCTCGAAAGGGCCATCAGGAATATGTCACTCTGGTGTGAGCTCTTGTTTCCTTTGTGGGGGAGAGTGCAGTGTAAGGTTGTGGGGGAGGGGAAGGAGGTGCAGCTGTGGTCGTTGCAGAAGAAGCTCAAGCCAAGGGGACCCCCCAGGAGGGCCATTGCCTGTCCTGGTCTGGCCACCACTCTGGTGGTGGGTGATGGGGCTGGGATATGAGGCCTGGTTCTGGGTTGGGAGAAGCCTCCTGAATTCCCCGGGACACATTCTAAGTGGGGTGGAGGGGGGTGTTCCTTTCCCACCAGCTGTTTTTGATTGTTCTTCTCTTTTCCTCTCTTCTAAGACTTGAGGTTCAGTTCTCATGGATTCCTTCTTTGAAATCAGTAGCAGGTCCTGCAAGAGGAGGTTACCAGGACAGGCTCGTCAATGGATTCTATGATTTCTTCACCTTTTCTCTCCAATTCTTCTTCCCTCTTCCTTTCCCTCCGTGTGATTGCTTATTTTCACCCCAAGGAGCAACTTCCGGTCAGTGCACATTTGTGTCTGAGGAAAAATATGTGCCCCCTTTATCTTGGCTTTCCTGAGGGCAGGGGCGTCAAGTCTGCAGGTTGGGGATAGGTTTGGAACTGGGATGGGTCACAGCAAAGCTTGCTGTGAAGTTCACTCCAAGTTGAAAATGGAACAAGTCCAGGGCCTCCCTGGTGGCACAAGGGGTTAAGTCTCAGCACTATGAAGCTGTCCGCAGCCACTGTAGCATCCCAGGCCAGGGAGCTAACCCATCCCCAATGGGTTAACCCACATAGCACAGCAGACCTCTCCTGTCTCCCCGCTGCTCCCGTCAGTGTATTTCTTTTTTTTTTTTTTTTTTTTTTTTATAGAGGCATGTTTTATTTATTTATTTGTTTGTTTGTTTTGTTCATACATGCACTGGGTACAGTCAGAAGCGCGGGAGGGTGAGAGAATTCACCAGAGCCAGAGCCGGGAGCAGAGCAGGCAGAAGGACCAAAGTACACTGCTGAGGGGAGCAGCGGGCGGCAGGAGAGGTCTGCGCGCCATGTGGGACCCTCCTCTGGTGGCCGGGGAGCAGCCGGGGATCGAACCAGCGCCGCTGAGGCCGCGGGCAGCTTCGCAACCCAGCGCTCAACCGCTGCGCCACCGGGGAGGCCCCCCTCAGTGTATTTCAGTCTGCCTGTTCTGTTCCCCACTCTGTCTCTGGTGAATCCTCTCACTCCCCACATATCAGGCCTGTACCCCAATTCTTGTATGCATGAATAAATAAAATAAATTTAAAAAAACAAAGCAAATGGAACAAGTCCAGATACTTTAGATGATTCATTTTGCTTCAAAGTCCTATGTTGAAGGACTTTGTGTGTTGAGGCCTGGGGAGTGCAGGGTGCTTATCTGGGGCTTACACTTTGGACAGAGACACCAACTTCACCCGCTCCTCTCCTTTGCGCCTCTCCACCCTTAGGGCCTAGCACAGTGCTTGGCAGCACGGTCATCCAGGCTGCTGCTTGGGTGGACCAAGTTGCTTACCTGCACCCAAAACCTTGGCATCAACCCCATAGGGAATGAAGCTCTGGTGACTGGCCATGGCCCTTGCTCGATCCTCTTGGCTTTCTCTCCCCCAGCCAGGGAGACATTTTGCTGTTCAGGATAGACCCTTCACATTGCTGAGCCTTCCCTGCAGTCCCAGCAGGTTGCTGAAGCTAAGGAATTTGGGTCTAGCTTCAAATCCCACCTTGGTCACTGGCCAGTTGAAAGACAAGGGCCACATCCTCTGACCTCTCCAAGGTCACTTTGTCCTCACTTTTATTCTCAAAGCTGTACATACAAAGTCTTTGCTCTCAGAGAGCTTATGTTCTGGTGCAGATATACACAATCAAATTAAAAAATAAGATTATTACATGTTAAGACAGGTGTTACGAAGGAAATTAACAGTTTGTAAAACAGAGTAATGGGGGAGAAGGGCTTTTCCAAGGGTAACTGGAGAAAAACATCTTGTGGAGGTGATAGATGAAGCGAGAACTATGGAGGAGAAGGCAATCAGTGTGAAGAGAACTGTGGGCAGAGGCAACAGCAGGAGGGCGAGCTCTTGGAGGGGGCGTGGGGACGACTTGGTGTATTCAGTTAACCTGAAAGAAACCCGGGAGGCTATCATTGCATATGTGAGCAAGGCAAGAATGGGAGGTGGGATTGGAGAGCTGGGCCAACCAGCACCGACTCGGGCCTTGGAGGACAGGTAGGGAGGCTGCTCTGCCTCAAGAGCAGTGGGGAATCATGAAGGCTTTTCACCAGGGAGTGTGAATGTGACACTTCAGATGCTTAGGGTGAACAGATAGGGCCAAGATGAATCTCAAGGTCTGGGTAAAAAGGGGAGACAGTGGAGCAGGAGAGTCATAAATTCATGGGGCACGTCTGCCCCAAGTTATACTTACACATGGACCCTGTCATATGCCTCTTGACAGCCACACCTGGCCCTGTGCTGCTGCTGATCACACACATGCCAGAGCTTCGTCACGTCTGTAGGGCCACCACATGGGTCTGCCTGCCAAGCCTTGCATCTGGCTCCTGTTAGTGTGTTTCCTGGTCCTATGAAATTAGTCAATATTTCCATTTTGTAAGTGAAGAAATCTCAGCAAGGTGAATTTTCAAATCTAAATCTGTCTGATGCTGATCCAATGGCCTCATTTCTACAGTGCTGTCTAAGATGCTCCTAAGTGTATGTCGGCTGGACAAGAAGTGAGTCATCAGCAGTCCAGGTGGTGTAATTACAGTGAGCAGCGGAGTCTTTTGGCCAAAATAGCTTCCCCTGCATATGGAGCATAGTAGGGTTTTTGCTGTATAGGACTTGAAAAGCAAGAGATAGATGACCCAGGGGATAAAAACACACTTTGTCATCGGCAACTGTTCAATTAACAGAGGAACACCATACTCCTGAGTAGCACTTGGAATAAGGGATGCAGGAAAGTTGTATTTGGAAGGGGGTACATTAGTTCTGGAAAGTGTGATGGGGCATTAAAGATAGTTTTGGTTTTGGGAAAATGGATGCTGAGAAAACAAGAATAATAATCTAGTAAGTACCAATGCAAACACCTACCATTTTTGTCTTCTCTGTACTGGACATACTATAATGTAGCAAACCCGTCAGCTTATAGTAGAGTCTCAGAAAGTTCACAAAACTCTCTAATGAGGTAGGTGTTACTGTGTTTCCTTCATTCTATGAGAACATCAATTTAATAGAAGTTTTTCATAGAAAAAATATGCCTGAAGATTACACAATGGTGTTTCATTGTATCATGATTTTGCTAATGGAATAGAAAGTGTTTATTCATAATATAACCATTTTATTCTGAGGATAACAATGCAAATTTGAATCCACGCCTTCATACCGGAGGCTCCCTTCTGTTGTGCTCATCACTCTCCATCACCCACCTGGGGCTTGGCGAGTCCCTTTAGGATTGATAGTGTCATTTACAGCAGAATAAAGAACACGGTATTCCTTCTGCATTTCCTATCTTATTAAATGTGTAGCCCCTGCCTCTTAATTGGATCATCTATCTTTTGACTGAGAAAGATGCCTCACAATGCATAACACACAGCACTTGTAGCTTGGCAGATCAGGTGTCTGCAACCACAACTGTGCCAGCACTGCATGCCTCTGTCCACTCCTCTGCCCGGTGACTGGCACAGCTATTGTTTTAAGCACTGATTAAAAGATACATTCCTGGGCTTCCCTGGTGGCACAGGGGTAAGTCTCAGCACTATCATGCTATTGCCGCTTTGGCCTGAGTTCAATCCCCGGCCAGGGAGCTGACCCACATGGCACAACGGACCTCTCCTGTCTTGCCTGCTGCTCCCCTCAACAGTATGTTTCAGTCAATGTGCCTGTTCTGCTCCCCACTCTGTCTCTGATGAATCTTCTCACTCCCCTCGCCTCTGGCCTACACCCCAGTTTTTCTATGCATAAATAAATAAATAAATATTTTTTAAAAAGTTGCATTCCTGATACTTCTTAAAAATGTGTAAGGGTTTCCAAGAGTTGGTTTGTGCAACTGGAAGTTAAAAATGTTAAAGAGTTTGCCTCACATGTCAGAGCTGGTGGTGGCCACTATGGGAATGCAAGTCAAGCCTACCACATGGGTCAAGGTTCAAGGGTATGACTGTTCCCTCCCCCCACCCCCGAACCCTCTCTGGTGAGAGCGCTCTTTCCCCAAAAATCGCTCTTGTTGGCGTCACTAGGAAAAATCCACTGACCAGTCCTCACAGGACCTCACCTGAGCAGCTCTGACATTGTCCTCATGAGACAGTTTCCTCACTTGCTTCCTCTGGTCTCCTGCCTCTCTGCTGGAGCTTCTCCTCCTCCTTCCGCCTCTTGCCTTAACTTCTTTAGTGACCTCAGCTAGTCTCACAGCTGGTTTCTTCCCCTAACAACTTCATCATGGAAATCTGCAGCCCCCTCACCTCCCCATCCATCCTCCTGCCTACTCTGTATCACTCCTTAGATGTCGAATAGGCTTTGAAAACTTCATGTCTTTAACCAAACTCCTATTTTCCACCCCCACCTCCTCCAATCCCGGCTCCTTGTGTATTCTTTTGCATCTCAGCAAATGGCAGCCCTCTTCTTCTAGGTGGTTGCACAAAAACTTTCAAGTCATCTTTGATGTCTCTCTTTCCCACTCCCTGCATCCAAGCATTTAATGAATCCTATCAGTTTGGCCCTAAAATTACAATTTAAAATGTAATCCCTAGCTACTACCTTAGCCACGTTAGTCACTCACTACTGTAACTGGCTAACCACTTGCCCCCAAGCCCCTCAACAGCCTCCCGGCCACCCAGTAGCAGAGGCACCTCCACCTTCCATCTCCAAGGTCAGATCAGATTATCAGCTGCTTAGAGCCAGGCACTGCTCCCTCCCTGAGAGTGAAGCCAAAGCGCTTCTGGTCAGCCAGGCTCCGTGTGGCCTGTGGCCTGTGCTCTCTGACCTCTGCTTCTCACTCTTCTCCAGCCAGCTGCTATCCTTGCTGGTCTCACATATGCCAAGAGCACACCACTCCAGAGGCTCAGGACTTTTTGTTCTTGCACTTCTTCTGGACATTTTCCTTTGCCCCCAAAGTCCCACATGGCTTTTCCCTGATGTCTCTTCAGATGATACCCAAACAGAGTTCTCCCTTGTATAAAACAGCCACCTCCCAGAATTCCAGCCCATTCATTCTGCTTTACTATCCCCATTGTGCGTACAGCCCTGACATAGCGTCCATTGATTTGGCTATGGCCTGTCCACACTACACTAAACGTAAGCTGGTGAGTGCAACACTTGCAGCATTACTGCTTCCCAATGCTTAGAATAGTCTCTTAGTGAATGTTTATTGGACTAGCAGACAAAGGGAGAATGAGTGAATGGCCCTGATAACCAGGACAGGACTGAGCTGATGGATGTTTCCCCGCTACCCAGGTCCACCGGTCAGAAGAGCTAACCTTGGAGCGCCAGAACTGGCACAGTGACTGCCCCATCTCACTGACTTCTGTCTTGCCCTCCTTCTAGGTCTTCGGTTCTCCCAGGCTTTGTGAGGCCTTTGCTATGACTGCAGTCTCTCTTGGAGCCAGGCCTGCCTCTTGCTGCCACAGTCACACCAGGTGCCTGCTCTGCCCTGCGCGTCTTTGACCCTGAGCCACCATGGGCAGCGTCAGTAGCCTCATCTCTGGCCACAGCTTCCACAGCAAGCACTGCCGGGCTTCCCAGTACAAGCTGCGCAAGTCCTCCCACCTCAAGAAGCTCAACCGGTATTCTGATGGGCTGCTGAAATTTGGCTTCTCCCAGGACTCAGGTCATGGCAAATCCAGCTCCAAGATGGGCAAGAGTGAAGACTTCTTCTACATCAAGGTCAGCCAGAAGGCCCGGGGCTCCCACCACCCAGATTACACTGTGTTGTCCAGTGGGGACATGGGGGGCCAGGCCGGGCTGGACTTTGGCCCATCCACCCCACCCAAGCTCATTCCCTTCTCCAATCAGCTAGACATGGTAAGTGGTGGGTGGGGAGGTCTGGTGAAGGTGGTTGGGGTGGAGAAGCAGGAGAGAGCAGAAGTGGGTGGGGAGCATGGAGGCTGGGTGGGATGGCATGGTGGTCTGGACATTCAGATCTACAAGGACCAGAGTAGCAGTGGTAAGGACAGAGGTGCTGAGTCTTAACACCCAGACTGGAGTGTGGACAAGGGAACTGAAGCTCTGGTCAAGCCCTAGATCCAGAGGTCCTGGGTGAGCTCTTATGCAAAATGGCATAGGGGAAGTGCAAGCCTCTGAGTGCCACTGGGATGTACCTCTGAACTGTGCAGGCAGGATCAACAGCAACATTTTCAAATGCATGGAAAAGGGAGAGAGCTAGCAGATGCCCTCACTAGCACACTCATGGACGTGAGCCTTCCCTGAGAGGCTTTGCACTGTGTGAGGACTTTTGAGTTCACTGTCACAGTCAATTCAGTAGGGACGGAGGCAAAAGTCCTGTGTGCTCAGAGGTTCAGTCCTCGTGCCAGCTCCAACTCTCATGCAACCACCATGAAAACAATTTTCTTATTCAGTCCCTGGCCCCATCCTGAGGGAATGAATCCACGACTTTGACATATTTGAAAATGATCCCACTGTTTGCATAGATCATTAAGCTTTCCAAACTAAAGCACTTTATTTTTTTTTAAAGATTTATTTATTTATGCATATTAGAGCCAGGATACAGGCCAGAGATGAGGGGTGTGAGAGGATTCACCAGAGACAGAGTGGGGAACAGAACAGGCAGACTGACTGAAATACACTGCTGAGGGGAGCAGCGGGCGAGACAGAAGAGGTCTGCTGCGCCATGTGGGCTGCTCCGGGGATGGAACTCATGCTGCAGAGGCTGCAGATTGCTTCATAGTGCAGTGCTTAACCCCTTGAGCCACAGGGAGGCCCTCAGACTAAAGCACTTTAAATGTGCAAAGTACTCACCAATGCAAATGACACTTTCAGAAGAGCATTGTCATTTTTAGTGATCCTCCCAGCCCCTGGAGAAGGCCCTGGTCAGCATCCTCACTCCTGGTCTGCTGGGCAAAGGCATTGAAGATGAAAAGAGGTTTTTCTGCCGGGAAGCCATGAGTGTCCAGCCTCATGCCCTTACCCTACACCACAGAGACCCAGAGCTGGACCCCAGTACAGGGATTACTGAAAATGCTTGCAGCACTATTGCTGAAAATGCTGTTCAGGCAGGAGGACTAGGATGAGCGGGTGACAAGTGGGTAACTCATGGAATACGGTGCCTTGGTCATCATTAAGGTCATCTCTTGGTGCAGAAGACTTTCACCACATTCGCTGTTTCAGAGCCACAGGCCAGGTTGCCAGGAAGGAGACCCTGTGGCCAGCACACATATCTGGGCGGGGGGCGGAGGGAGGCTGAGGGAACTGTTGTGGGAGGGGCATAGGACCAATGGTTCTTTTTCTCCCCAGGGCTCAGAGAAGGGAGTGGTCAGGCCCACAGCTTTCAAGCCCGTGCTGCCCCGGTCAGGAACCATCCTCCACAACTCCCCGGAGAGCACCAGTCACCAGCTGCACCCTGCCCCGCCAGAGAAACCCAAGGAGCAGGAGCTGAAGCCTGGCCTGTGCTCCGGGGCCCTGTCTGACTCGGGCAGGAACTCCATGTCCAGCCTGCCCACTCACAGCACCACTAGCAGCTACCAGCTGGACCCGCTGGTCACCCCCGTGGGGCCCACCAGCCGTTTTGGAGGCTCCGCCCACAACATCACGCAGAGCATCCTCCTCCAGGACAGCAACATGATGAGCCTGAAGGCGCTGTCCTTCTCTGATGGGGGCAGCAAGCTGGCCCACCCAAGCAAAGTGGACAAGGGCTCCTCATGTGTCCGCTCCCCCATCTCCACCGATGAGTGCACCATCCAGGAGCTGGAGCAGAAGCTGCTGGAGAGGGAGGGGGAGTTGCAGAAGCTGCAGCGCAGCTTCGAGGAGAAGGAGCTGGCCTGCAGCCAGGTCTACGAGGAGCGGCAGAGGCGCTGCAAGGAGGAGCTGGACGGCCTGGAGCAGAAAAGCAGCGGCAGGCTGAAGCCTGCCTCCCAGAAGAGCCAGCGCACACAGCAGGTGCTGCACCTCCAGGTGCTGCAGCTCCAGCAGGAGAAGCGGCAGCTCAGGCAGGAGCTCGAGAGCCTCATGAAGGAGCAGGACCTGCTGGAGTCCAAGCTCAGGTCCTATGAGAAGGAGAAGACCAGCTTCGTACCCACGCTGGAGGAGACGCAGTGGGAGGTGAGGTCGATGGGGTGGGCGTGGCCGGTCAGGTGTTTGGTGCTAGCCCCCTCACCTCCAGGTTCTTACCAGTGGTGTGTGGGTGCAAATTACCCAGCAAATTGTGCGAAGAGGGCCTATTCAGCAATATTGGAGGTGTGCTTAGTCTGAGCTTCTGGTGCCGCCTTCCCTCAGAGGCTTGTGGACCAGGATCTGAGTTTACTGAGAAGCTGGAACCAAGTCCTGGCAGGGCTATCTGAGGGCCCTCACTTCTGCTTCTAGGGGCTTGAGAGATACATGAGCCCTGCTGAGTTCATGCTGGTCCGAGAGCTCAGGAGAGAGCATAGATGCTGTTTGTTGCTTTTGAGGGAAGGGCCTTCATCCACTAGTAAGAACAACCCCCTCGTGGCAGGCATCAGTGACTATTCTGCACACAAGTGTACATGGACCTTCTATCTGGTGAGCTGAGATGGAAACATAAGAGGAAGAAAAGGTTGCCACACTCACCTACACACTTAGACACACTCAACACACACAAACACTCTCAACATCACTGAGACACTCAGACATTTGGCAAAGAGACATCTGGGCCTGGCCTTGCTGGAGAGCAGCATAGCTTCCACATCCTGTTCACTGGAAAGTAGCTTTTCTCACCTTAGCCCATTTAGGGACCCCTGTCTTAGGGAGGGGTGAGCGTCACTGTCTGTTTAGACCATCACCACCCCGGGTTGGGGGCACACCCTCAGTGGCACGTTCTACCTGTTGGCACTTCCTGTGTTTCCCTGGATATTAGGGTGACCCACATTATTTGGAATAAGAAAGGAGTCTTTCTGTGGATGGAGGGGGGCGTTCAGGAAGTGAGGCAGCAGAGTACTTTCTATTTGCCAGGTTTCCCCGAAGTGGAAGGGATGTTAGCCATGGGGCTTTTCCCCCCTCCCTCGAAATTGGTAGAGACCCTGCCCCAGCCATGGTCTCTCAGCTGGGACTGGAGACCTCCTGGGGCATCTCAGAGATAGAAGCTAGTTCTGGTGTTCGGTGTTTGTCCTTGTATGTCTGGCCTGGAACGAAGCTGGACTTTGCTGTGACTCTGTCCCCAGGTTGTCCAGTCAGGCTTCATAGCAAAACAATACATACAATAAGTTAAATGATTGTAACAACACATAAACATATTACAAGCATATTTATAACAATAATTTATAGAAATATTTATTATTTCTAGATTCTCCTAGATTCTCTCATCAAACCTTTATTACACACCTATGAAATTGATACTGTTACTTATCCTCAATTTACAGTCAAAGAAACTAAGGCACAGAGATTATGATAGTAAATAGTGACCCACCCAAGGTCAAGGTCACCACATATAGAAAGTACTAGTATCTTTGGAGCCACCACTCATCCCAAATGGCCAAGACCCCAGAGACATATGGGTCTGATTCAGTGCCTTTGGTTTCCATCACTGTTCGTGGTCAATCTATTTTTTTTTTTTTTAATACACTGCTGAGGGGAGCAGCTGGCAAGGCAGGAGAGGTCTGCTGTGCCATGTGGTTTCTCTCCTGGCCAGCTGGGGATCGAACTCGTGCTGCAGTGGCTGTTGACAGCTTGAGAGCACTATCTCTAACCCTTGTGCCACAAGGGGGGCCCTCGTGGTCAATCTTTTTTTGTTTTGTTTTGTTTTGTTTAAAGATTTATTTATTTATGCATACAAGAGCTGGGATACAAATTTATTTATTTATGCATACAAGAGATGCAGAGATGCGGGGGGGGGTGGTGGTGAGAGGATTCACCAGAGACAGAGCGGGGAGCAGAACAGGCAGACTGTTTCATAGTGCATCACTTAACCCCTTAGGCCACCAGGGAGGCCCAAGTCAATCTTTGATGGAGAATAGGAGTAGAAATGGTGACAGACTGGGGTAGTAGCCTGCCATTTGGTAGACATCAGTTGGGCATTCCCTCTGAGGCAGGCATGGTGCGAGCCCTGGGGTGCAGCAGTGCATCCATGAACATGTATTCTCCCGGCAGTAAGGTGACGAGAGCTGGGTATGTGTAGGCTGATATCAGAGGGTGTGGGCATAAACACGAATGACAGAAATTTGGCAGATATGGAAAGGGATATCATTACTATTAAATGTGGATAACGGAGCTGCTGCAGTGGCAGATAAAACACTGATCTTTGACTTGCACACAGTCATGGGTTTGGGCACAGATTGAGATTTAGTCTCTGAATTAAGAGTGAAGCAGGTATGTGGACAGTCCAAATCAGACCAGAGGATAAAAGGAGCCTCAAAGGGAGACTTAGTCTTCACAGATGACCACTTGGAAATTCTCACAAGGCACCAGGTCATGCCAACCTAATTCCTCAGGCAATTAGGGTGTCTCCTCTCCTAGGGTGAGGCCCTCACCCTGTGGCACTCTCTCCTTCCCCACCCCCACCTTGACAGGTGTGCCAGAAATCAGGTGAGATCTCTCTCCTGAAGCAGCAACTGAAGGAGTCCCAAATGGAAGTGAATGCCAAGGCCAGTGAGATCCTCAGCCTGAAGGCACAACTGAAGGACACAAGGGCCAAGCTGGAGGGCCTGGAACTGAAGACACAGGATTTGGAGAGCGCACTGCGTACCAAGGGCCTCGAGCTGGAAGTCTGCGAGAATGAGCTGCAGCGCAAGAAGAACGAGTCCGAGCTCCTGAGAGAGAAGGTGAACCTGCTGGAACAGGAGCTGCTGGAGCTGCGGGCCCAGGCCAGCCTGCAGCGGGATAGGGATGCCGCGGGCCTGGGGCCTGCCTTCTCTGAGGACATCCCTGCCCTGCAGCGGGAGCTGGAGCGCCTGCGCGCTGAGCTGAAGGAGGAGCGGCAAGGTCACGACCAGATGTCCTCGGGCTTCCAGCATGAGCGGCTGGTGTGGAAGGAGGAGAAGGAGAAGGTGATCCAATACCAGAAGCAGCTACAGCAGAGTTATCTGGCCATGTACCAGCGGAACCAGCACCTAGAAAAAGCCCTTCAGCAAATGGCCCATGGGGATGGTGCAGGGGAGCCTTTTGAGATTGACCTTGAAGGGGCTGACATCCCCTATGAGGACATCATTGCTACAGAGATCTGAAGGGCCTCCCAAGAGAGGAAGAGACAGGAACCTGATATTGGGTTGTAGGGGTGCTGAGCCCTCCCCATATTCCTGCTCAGTAACTCAGGCCACTTGGAGAGAAGCCCCCACCCCCAGGGCACAGGCCTGGGAGCCACAAGGGAAGTGGAGGAGCTGCTATGGGGCCACTCCCCCCCTTTCTGATTTTCAGTGCTTATCGGCTCTGCAGCACCCCTAGATCTTAGGCTCTGACTCCAGTTTTCTTAAGAGATGAGCCCAGGGATCTTCATCGTTTGGTTAAGGGCTCCCTAAACCTTGGCTTTCGTTCAAAATACTTAGAGATGCCCTCTCCAGGTATGGTGCCATGAAGCCATGGCCCCCCCAAGGACAGAAACCCTCTCGTGTCTCTTCCCACAGCTTTTTCTCCCCTGGGTGCACTGAGATGCCTTGGCAATAGCAAGAAGCCACCAAGACTCTGGTGAGAAGAGTCTTGGGACCTGATCTCATCATCTATCTCCTGATCTGCTTTCCTCTGGCTGTGGGGGCTTGGGGTGGGCGTGGGAAGCCTGGCTCAGCTCTTGGACCTGCCCAGACCCCAGAACACCATAAAGCAAGGGGAGCACCAGGCGGCCCAGGCATGCTAGATCCTGTGGGACCCAGAGGGACCGGAGGGAGGCACCAGCAGGTGATGGCCCTACGAGCCGGAGGTGAGCCGCCTCAGGGGCTTCTGGCCTTCACCTCAGTGACCACCCTTTCAAAAGCCATGGACGATGAGGCGCTGGGGTGCGTGCTGGGAAGGGAAGATTGAAGCCACCTGGCCCAGGGAGACATGACTTGTCATTGTGCCGGGAAGCGCCTCCTGATCTTTCCATCAGGGCCAGAGTAGAGGTTTCCCTGCCTGACTCAAGTTGGCCAGTGGCTACTCGAAACTGGTTTTCTGGAATAACCTATGTCCATCAGGGATGTGCAGGCCACTCCCTTCCTCTGTCTGGGGTCACTCAGTGGCACAGTGGCATCTCCAGGGCTGAGTTCAGACGAGAGTGTAGGTCAGGAGGGGGCCCCAGTCTCTGGACAGGCAGAGAAGGAAGCTCAGGCACAGCCCCTAGCTCTGCACAGCCCCTGGCCCATGGCTGCCTCCTCCATCCTCTCATGAGCCCCTTTGTAAAGAATCTAGGGGCTGTAGCCCGGGGGGTCTGGGCAGCTCCTGGGCAAGGGAAGGACTCCTGAAGATGCGCAGAAGGAAAAGAGGCGTTTCTCAGTTGCTTGGTTCAGGGACTTTTCTTTCTTCTTTCTTGTCTTTTCAGAAGCAAGCCAGATCTAGCAGGCAGCCAGGCTGTTCCATGTTCTATTTTTGCTGTAGCCACAGCTGCTGTTCTTAGGACAGCCAGCCCTTGCTGGATGCCTGAGCCTCGTGCCTGCATGCCGAGAGGGGTGGTGAGGTAGGAGGGACGAGAAACTCTGGAAAGTTAGCATTTGGAGAACCAAAAAGGTTCTGCCTCCAGACCAGCCACCAGCCCTTACAGGAATCCAGCGTAGGCGCAGGGAGCCGCTTCTCGTCCCTTGTCTTCTCCCCACCATGTCCCCAGGGCCCACCACATTCCTTCCTGGAGCCTGGGCTGAGGGCAACCAGCTTCCCTTGTGGTTGTCTCGGTCGTGTGGTCCCTGCTGCCTTCACAGGACAGAGGAGGTGTTCTGGAATTTCAAGCCATTGTTTAGTGATAGGCTAGATTTGTACCTGAAATCAATGGGCCAAAAGCCCCTCCCCTTCCTGGGGGGCATTGCCTTCCCATGGGCTTAGTGCAGAACCCCCAAATCAAAGATGCCCCTTGTGCCACACGTTCCTTGTGCCACAGCCCTGGATCCCTCCATTTCCACCAGTCTGTGCCTTGTTGGAGTCCTTTCTGCCGGTGAACCTGCCCCATGGGCTAGCAAAAGGGGCTGCTTCTCCCTCCCCAGTCTCAAAATACCCCTTCCGACATCCTCCCTCCCAAAGAGTAGCCAAAAGCTCAGCGCTCTGCCCGCAAGACCTTCCTTGAGAAGAGGTGGGTGCTAAGCCCAGGGGAGGGTGCTCAGGTAAAAAAAACCTGGGACTCACCTCAGTGTGCCCCTGTTGTGACCCCACATCCCCATGGCCCTGAACCAGACCACCCCACAGAACCCCACTGACTGCCACCAGCCCAAGGCCTATGTAGCCTGGGGTGATGGCAGAGTGCAGCGGTATCCCGTGACGTAGTGACTTGCCACCATGTGGTTTTTCTCCCCTTCCCTGTGGAAAAACTTACTGTGCCTGGATGAGGCCAAACCCAGGATCTCTGGAAGAGGGCTCTGAAGAATGAGGTGGAGCAGGGAGCGGGCAGGCCGGGGGCCAGCATGAGCTCCCTGCCCCTCTGACCACGCATGCTGGCAGCTGCTCGCTCAGCCAGGCCACTCTGCTCCCCCGAGAGGGTCTGGCCCAGAAATGCTCCGGCTGTCTGCGGAGTGCCATTCAGCACCAGTGTCTAGTCACCAAGGAGGGGATTCTGCCTCAGGGCCTTGGGATGACCAGACCCTCGCAGGAGATCTGCAGGTATCTCTGCTGACTTTGGGCCCTTTGAGTGAACTGCTGGACACACTAGGTCCCATGAGCACTGAACTCTCTGAGGGCTGGGGGCGCTCTCCCCCCAGGCAAAGGCTTGTGGAGCCCTGACCCCTGCCAAGAATCTCCCTGCTCTCGGGGCTAAGCCAGGGTGGGGGCTATGGGAGCAGCAGCTGTGCGAGAGGCTTCCCTGTGGGCCCTCAGTCCTGAGATGGTGCTGCCATGCAGAGGCCACAGCCCTGCTTGCGTGGACACTCCTTGGCCTGTGTGGTCAGCCTTGGGGCTGCGTCTGTGGCAGGGCTGGAGCCCACCGGGGCTGGCTTCAGATGGTCTGGCATTGGAAGAATTGTATATGGTTTTTCCTCTTGGTTGTTTCTTGTTTGGTTTGCTTTACTTTTGACAGCTTTGTTTTATTTTTGATGCCCCTTTTTGCCATGTAAACTATTTCTGGTAATTTTATGTTTTTATTTATGAATAAAGAATGCCATTTCTCATGTTGTTTTTAGTTATATTTGTCTACCCAAGCTACCCTCCACCCCTGGCTATGGGTGATGTACCTGCCCTTGGCAAAGGAGGTGGGGACAGCCTCTCTGAGGGCATTATTGGCAGGAAAGCATGGGCCTTGGCACCAGGTAGACTTCAAGCTGGCCCCTGCCTCTCACCAACCCCATGGGCCCGGGGCTAACCCTGAGGAGAGTGAAAAGGGGACCGAGAGGCATGGCCGTCTGCAAAGACAGCTCAGGCCATGCACCCACAGCTGCTCACCTCCAAGCCAGCTCCTGGGCCACTTGGCAGGGGCCCAGAGCACCTGTTATGGCCTCTACCCGGGCCTCCCAGCTGGGAAGGTGCCATCATGACAGTGGCCATCTGGCCAGCCTTCTCGGTGCCAGCCTGCCCTGTTCACCTTGACAAGCATTCCCTACTGCTCTGGGCTCAGGGTCTAGGCTCACAGGGTTTCTACACAGATGGCAGAAGACAGAAGGAAAGTGTAAAGAGGAAATTGGAACGTGGGGCAGCCCTGGACGCATGACAATACTTCTGAGGTGGGAAAGATCAGTACAGGCTGGGGTGTCAGGAAAGTGGCAGGCAGAGAGGGCTTTCGGGGGGGACAGACAGGACACAAGAGGGGTGAGGGAGGAGGGAAAGACAAGCTACACCCCAGGGCAGGTCTTCGCCCCAGCAGAGGCTGGTTCCCCACCTGCACACATAGGGCCGGTGAGGGAAGAGACTGGAGAGACAGGAAGCCCCAGGAGGGCTGAGCCTCGGAGTACCCCGAAGGTCATCTGTGGAGTGACTGAGCTGGGACAGGAGTACATATCTGTGTAATTCCAAATTTGAGGCAAAGGAGTGGCTGGGAGGCTTCACGTAATGCCACTCACTGAAACATGCCTCCCCCTAATTGCCTCTCCACGATGCTCCCCTCTTTCAGTTCAGCACAGGCTCGGATTCACGCTTAGAAGGGTTGGCAGTTTCCAGTTTTATACTCTTGCGTCCACTTAGCTACCATGTAAGAAGCCCCCCTCATCTGCTGGACAGACTATGGAGCAAGAGGAGGCCTGTCACCAGGCTCCCACTGGAAGCAACAAATGATCCAGAGCCAGCCCCACGCAGAACAGACTTGTCCCCAACTTGCCCTTCCAGAATCCTGATCTAAGAACCATGAGCTCATTAAGCCACTGAGTCAGGGTGACTTAGGTGGCACAGAAATAGATAACTAAAATGCCCACCAGCGATACCCTTACTGGAAACTCCAACAGCCTTCTCCTCATCTAAGAACTGGGAACCCCAGAGAAGCAGGGCCCTGGGGAAGGAGAGGGGCTGGAAAGCCACAGCCAAGGTCCTCCCACCCCAATTCCTGTGAGTGCTGCCCGGGATGCAAGGCGTGGAGCCCTCTCAAACCTGCTTTTATTTTAGAAGAAAATAGCAAAATGGGAAATGAGAGAGAGAGAGAGAGAGAGAGAGACTCCTTCCCTCGCAAAGAGGCAGCTGGAGCATCAGCAGCCCCGGAGCCCGGTCTCAGGGTGTCTCACTGAGCTGCAGACGGCGCCTGTGAGGAGGCCAGACCACCTGTCGTCCCAACCAGCCTCTGCTGTAAGTGCCTTCTGAGTTATGTGAGGAGGGTCAGGCTGCCCCCAAATTTCTCTGAAGTTTGGTCATGTCCATCGTACACGCATGTTTTCATCCAGCAGGTATTTGTTGAGCTCCTACTTGAATATTAGAAAGACAGGTGAACGGCAGCCAGTGGCCTTTCTCCTTATGGAGCTCACATTCTGGAAGTAAACAATGAAGCTGATGACTTCCATTATTTTAAGTGTTATGAGGGAGCTCAACAAGGCGACAGCTGTGCAGAGCGCTGCTGTCTTGGGAGAGTGGGGAGGGGGCTGTGTGCAGGGAGAGCTGGAGAGCCACAAGTGAGCCCTCATGTCCATATTTTGGGAGACTCTGCCCAGGTTTGTCCTTTCCTAACTTGGACCCCCAAGTCTCGTTGGAAATCCTGTCCTCTCTCAGGCCTCAGCAGACACCCTCTTGATCAGCTCTGTCCGTCCTGCCCCCGAGCCTCTCTGCCCAAGGACTGTCCAGCCTGGCTTCGCTCTCCTCAGACAGGAGCGCCATGCTCTGCTTCCCTATGAAGGCCAGAGAAAAGTCTAAGTGTCAAATGCATTCTTCCACATGTAAAAATGACATGAATGTTGTGAGCTGCCACAATCCTTTCATGGATGCCAAAGTTAAAAAAGCTTCTTCCGGGCCTCCCCTGGTGGCGCAGCGGTTGAGCTCTGGGCTGCGAGGCTGGCCGCAGCCTCTGCAGCGCCGGTTCGTTCCCCGGCTGCTGGCGAGGGTCCCATTCAGCTTCAAGGAATTCATTCACATATACCTATTTTTTATGTTTGTGTGGGCGGGGCGGGTCAGCTTACTGTATAATGCAGACTGTTTCCCCAGGATATCGCCAGTGTTCCAATATCTGCTTGCGGTGTGGAGCCATCACACACCCCTGCCTTTCCATCATCCTCCCCAGCCAGTCAGATCTGAGAACCCATGGAAGCCACTCCTTAAAGCCCTCGCTGCCATTCTCTTTTCTTCCTCCTGCTGGCTCAGCTGAGGACATCAGAAGAATCACAGGATACCCCGGGAAATTGAAATTGGGAGCAATAAATGATCCAGAGCCAGCCCCTCGTGGAGCAGACTTGTCTCCAACTTGCCCTTCCAGAATCCTGAGAATCCTGATCTAAGAACCATGAGCTCATTAAGCCACTGAGTCAGGGTGACTTAGGTGGCACAGAAAGTGTGGCACTTAGGTGCCGCACAGCCAGCCCAAGCACACATGGGCACACACGCGCACACACGGTTCCCGCTGCATTTCCCCTTCTGCTCCAGCCCCCTCCCACCTCAATGATGGCTAATTGAAGTTAGGATACCCCTAATTTCAACCACCTCATCTCACAGATATCAAAAGAGAGGTCCAGAGAGGAGAGGACACAGTCAGCGAATGACAGACCAGTCACCCCAACAGCTCTAGTGGGCTCCACTCTCCGTTACATCCGGGGACGCACCACATCCAGCTCACCCTGACAGTGCCGTCTGTTGCATCGCTGCCTTCGCTGGCACTTCTGGGGTCCGCACTGACCTCAAGATAGATTTCAGTCCCTTTAACTGGCCCCCAGTTCTCTTTCCTTGATGGTCCCAGCACCAACCTTGGTAAGCGAATCTACCCACAGGCCGAGGCACGTTCCCTGGAACCTCACGGTGACCTTGCCTCTAAATTCAATAAAGGGCTTTCATGAGAAAACCCGCTGTGCCGCCCGGCTGAGCTCTGCCCTGAGCCACGAGCTGGCAGTGAGGCAGGGCCAGGTGTCTCACCTGCAGAGTCAGAGCTAGCTGAGTCCCTTCCAGAATCCACGCTGCTGAGCTGTGTGATGTTGGCTCGGTTCCCCAACCTCCCTGCGCTTCGGAGGGGTGTTGTGACAATTAGTTGAGATGATGTCCACTGAAAGCTAGCCGAAGTGCGCTACGACTTTTAGGGCACGACCCTAACTGTCTGTTGCCATACTGACGACTGTTCGCTAGCAGACTGTCACTGCTGCAAGCTGCCATCAGTGACTGTGGTGTCCCAGGTCGCAGCTGACTTTGTTCTGGGCAGCTGCCTCCCCGCCACTCCCGGCTTTTTCTCCAGGCCTCTGAACTCCAAAAGGCTGGCTTGTGGGGGAACACCCTTGAGAGAGAGGGCGCAGCTGTGGGAAGAAAGGAACAAAGAGGGATTTGCTAGGGGGTGTGGCGGAGCAGGCCGGGGAGGAACCGGCCTATGACATTGACCAAAAGCCAGTGCCAAAGGGGAGTCAGTTAGAATCCCATCCACCGCCTCCCTGAGTGCGGCCTCTCTGCTCCCACAGCGTCCACTCCCCCACCTGCCCCGCTTCAGCCCTGCCGCACAGCCAGCCCAAGCACGCATGAGCACACACACACGGGCACATGCACACACGGGCATACATATACACACACACACACACATGCACACGTTTCCCCCTGCATTTCCCCTTCTGCTCCAGCCCCCTCCCACCTCAATTATGGCTAATTGAGCTGTAAGTAGGCTCAGCAGCTTTTGTAATCGGTGACAGGTGAGGCAAATTAAATTCTTCAGACCAAAAATAACAAGACGATTTGCCTGCCACTATCCATCACCGGTGCTACTCTCTCCGGCTTCGGGGACCAAGACCGCCACAGCGCACACACAGCCCGGGGCTACAGGCCCAAGGCCCACTTTGCTTGACTGGCTTTTCCAGGCAGGAGGACAAGGCCACTGCAGAGCAGGCCAGGATGGGGTGTGGGGTGCTTCCCACACTGAGCAGAGTGTTCATGCTCACTGGGCTGGGGGCTGCAGGACCTGCCACACTTGTCTCTTGCATTCAATCCTCACTTTACATGTGGCCCAGCTGCAGCTCACAGAGGCCAGCTCCCCAGCTGCTGGGTGAGTTGTGAGTCGCAGTTCCAAGCCTGAGGTAGCCACAACACCTCCCTCCAGCCCCCATCCGCTGCCCCTTACTACCATTAAAGGCTGCCCTCTGAGCTCCGTACCTGCCCCCACACTGAGAGATGCTCCACTCCATCCTCAGTGCAGCCTGAAATTCCATCCTTAGAAACGCAAGCCGGGCCTCCCTTGGTGGCACAGCAGTTGAGCGCTGAGCTGCGAAGCTGCCCTCAGCCACTGCAGCGCAGGTTCGAACCCCAGCCACTGGCGAGGGTCCCACATGGTGCGCAGACCTCTCCTGCAGCGCCTGCTGCTCCCCTCAGCAGTGTACTTCGTCAGTCTGCCTGTTCTGCTCTCTGCTCTGGTGAATTCTCTCACCCTCCTGCGCTTCTGACTGTACCCAGTGCTTGTATTAATAAATAAATGCATCTTAAAAAAAAAAGTCTGCCAAAAAAATGCAGAACTTTATTCTAAAAAAAAAAAAAGAAAGAAACGCAAGCCTTTGGGTGGAGCTTTCAAAAGTGTGAGTAGACTTGGGAGAGATGACACTCAAGGAAGTGAATTGGTTTCTGAAGCATCTTCCAATCTGCAGAAAAACAGGGTTACAGAGATTACCTGACTGGGGGAGGGGGAGTGGGCACAGCAAGCGAGATGGGGTGAGTAAACAAATATGAATGTCACCACTTGGCCAAGGGGCCTTGCTGTGCTCCCCCAGTGCCCAGCATTGTGGTCACAGTGCTCCTGGGCCGCCTGCCTCCGGCGCTGCAAATTCCCCTCTGAGCAGCTCAGTACTTAGCCTGCTCTTGCCCCAACTTTGTTCACCCCCAGACTAGAGGGAGAGGGCCACCCACCCAGAGGTCACCCTGGAAGGAACCTCAGGGACCCCCATCCATGTCCTTCCAGTCTAGACAGGGAGCCCGGGAGGACTACACCCGCCCCAGGGAAAGAGATCAGGGGAGGGGCTGTGCTAGCCCCCCAACTCCACCAGCCCCCTGCACCAGCTTCCCTATCCTGCCCCTGTGAAAGCAAATGCTTTCCAGGGAAATTCTGGCTCCAGCTTCCAGCTGGCTGAGCCTCAAAGACTATACTTAGAAGGCGGGAGGGGCCCCAGCAATGCTATCTCTCTCCAAGCAGAGCTGGCACCACAGCACCACAGAGACACAGCCCGGGAAGCAGTCAGCCCCCGGGCCCAGCGCCCTGTTGATCCTCTGGTTACCACTTCCCTCCTCCTGCTGCCTGAGCCTGAGAAAAGCAAAAATGTTCTCAGGCTCAATTTCACACTGCCGTCTTTAAAATATCTTAGCTTGGTAGAATATTTTCCTACTTACAGATTCCCAAAGGCCACAATGATGTCAGAAAAGGAAAAAAAATCTATTAAGCCAATTTACTTTTCTTGTACACACACACACACACACACACACACACACACACACACACACACACACACCCAGTAAACCAGTGGGGAAAAGCAGCCCTCCTTTTCTCTAGTTTTTAAATATTTTTTTTAAGTTGATGTTTGTAGAGGCAGGAGGGGCACTGGGCAGATTCTCTATGACCCGAGCAGACGGGGTGAGGAGGAATCCTGGAGCCCTCGGTGGCTTTTCAGGCTTTTATTGAGATTTACCAGGCACACGGCAGGCAGGGGTCCTGGGGGGCCAGGAGGCTGGCAGGCCTCCCGGCCCCCAGCAAGTCTTCACTCTTTCTGGGCTCTCCGGCCTTCTCTCGTGGCCTTATTTTCTCTCTTGGTTCTCTTTCACTTTCTTTCGCTCTGCTGTTCCGCTCTGCTACTGGCGCCCTTATAAGCCCAGTCTCAGCGCCCAGGTGTGCCCACCTACGTAGGCCCACACCCTACTCCAGGTGCCCGCCATCAGGCATGCATTCAGGGCCACAGGGATCCATCATCTATCCTGATGTTGGGAGGGCAGAAAAGCCTGATACTTTTTTACCTTACCCTACAATGTTGAAAACCAGGACTCAAGAGGGGTGTGAGTGAGTGTGCGCCCTTATCCTCAGGAGATACATTCCAGGGCCCCCGTGGATGCCTGAAACTGCCTCGAGCACTGAATCCTACACATACTGTGTTCTTTCCTACATAACACCCGGTCAGGTTTAATGTATAAAGTAGCCACAGTGAGCGAGGAACAGCAAGAACTGGTACTGACACGGCAATCATAACAATATAGCGCGAACGTTACGTGACTGGGCTCTCAGTCTCTCAAAATGTTATATGGAATGTTCTCAGGACTGCAGCTGGCCACAGGTAATTGAAACCATGCAAGTGACACCAGGGATGAGGGGAGGCTGCTGGACATGTGCATATGGGTGTGAGTGTGCATGTAGGTGTGTGTGTGCATGTGGGTGTTTGAGTGTGGGTATGTGAGGGCACATGTGGGTGTGTGACTGTGTGTGTGGGTGTGTGAGGGCACGTGTGGGTGTGTGACTGTGTGTGAGTATGTGAGGGTACGTGTGGGTATGCATGTGGGTGTGCATGTGAGTGTGCGTGTGGGTATGTGTATGTGGGTGTGGGCAGAAGGGGAGGAGGGTTGTGCTGCATTTCTTCTACTTCATCCTACGCCTCACAAGGGAACGTCCAGAAAGTAAACCTGACACAGGCAGGGCCCACAGGAAGTTGAATCTCAGACAGAGCCAAGGCGGGGAGCCAGCGGGCAGGCCTCTCTGGGGGGTACCTCTCCTGGCAGCACCTCAGGGAAGAGGAGCCAGAAGGATGGCTAGATCCTTGGCAGGACTCTGCCTTGAGACACAGCAGAGGGCAATGTGGAGCCTCGACCCCTGCGGTGAGTCCTGAGTCTAGGACGCCCTGCCTCTTCACTGTGCCAGCCCCGCATTGCCTGTGGCCCTGGCACAGGGGCTGGTGCTTGCAGCTCTCTGGAGCTAAGGGCAGGACTCAAGGATCCATGGCCACATGCTCCCAGCAGATGAGGAATGAGCCTCCTCGAGAGGGGGGATCTGGGCCACTCACCAGGGGCGACGCCAAGCTTCCAATTGTCTCTCTTCTCCCTCTTTCTCTCTCTGTACCCTCAACATTGTCCCCAGCCCCAAACCTGCACCACAAACCAAAGCTTTAGGGATGGGGGCCTCTATCTGAGCTCCCCACCTGCCTTCAAGCACCAAGATCAATTGCATGGGTGTCTACTGACACTCACTGCCCAGAGCCAGGCGTGCTCATGAGCCCGGGCAGATTGCAGGGGGAGAGGAGCATTGGCTAAATGCGTCCCACTTTCCTGGGTGACAGGCACCTTAAGGATTCCTGGACATTTCCCTGTGACTCTCTAGTGCGGGGCCGTCAGGAGCGTGGAGAGCTGCTAGTCCAGCCAGCGTTTGCACTGGCAAGACAGTGGGCTTGAGGAGAGCCGGCCGCGCTGCTGTTCTGTGTTGTTGTGTTGTGCAGTGGGGTTCTGTGGTTGCCTGGGGAACTCCAGAAGCTGCTGGGGACCTACTTGGCCACAGTGGGAGTCAGCACTGGGCTCTGGATAGGGCTCTCATGGGCTCCGCTGATGGTTCTCCCATTAACCCTGAGCAAACCCCTTAGCTTCCCAGGGCCCAGGGCCCCCACCCACAGGCCGTGGTGGTCTCTAGGTATCGAGAAGGCGCTTCCCTCTTGTCTGCCTGGCGAGGTCATCCCGGCAGTAAATGACAGAGGAAGTAGATATTTCCAGGCTATTATGCTCCTCTCAGAGAGAAAAGACTGGGAGACAAATGGCTGGACAATGGGAGCCTGCCTGGGGGGCTCCCACTCAATAGCCCACCCCTTCTAGGTTGTCAGCAACCTCAGGAGGGGGTTGGGCAGACCTGGGCAGTGGTGGCCACTGCTGTGTGTCCCAGAAGACAGACTTGCCCTACTTTCAGATGCCCACGAGGAGGGAAGCTGGCAACTCTGGACCTCGAGGGGCAAGTGTGTGTTCTGCAGCTTCACATGCATGTCCCACAGAGACCTTGGGAGGCTGTGTTGCGAGACAGGCCAGCCTGCTCCCCAGGACCCCTGAACGACTGGGACACTTGCCGGGTCACACGATTGGTCTCTCCCCCTCAAGGTGCTGCATTCCGATGTGGGACAGGCAACGCGGACCACTACCTCTGAGCCCCCCCCTCATGCCCCATGAGGATGGGAGCAGCCTTGCAAGTCCAGGTCAGGGGGAGGGCTGCTGGGTGGCCACAGCAGGCTTCCCTTGTGGAGTGCGTTGGGGCCAGTATGTCTGAAAGAGGAGCATTGTGGAAACTCTGATGAAGGCTACTAGTGGTGGCTGGGCCCTGGTTGTGGATGGGGTGGGGTGGGTCCCTGCAGTTCTCATTCTGACCAGTTAAGTCATCCCCGGCCTGGCCTGGAGGAGTGCACCACAGTCACAGCCTGAAGGGCCTCTCTCACCCCACCGCCTCAGTGGACAGGAAGGCTGCTTTTCAGATAGAACCCCCTCAGGGTCTTGCCCTGGGCCAGGTGCCTCCCAGGGCTCACAGGCCCAGAAGGAGGGAGCACACACACTTTCCTTCTTGGTTTCCTCCAAACTAATCTGGCAATATGCTCATTCCCTTTAAATCCTCAACCTTTAACCAGCACAACAGGCACCCAGATTCAGACAGCGTTTACTAAGAAACGAGGGAGTGGGAAGGAGGGATGAGCCAGGGCTGGATGTCTGGCCAAAAAGACACCACCAGAGTAATTAATTAATTAATTATCAGGCCCACTGTGCAAACAGTGCTGGGGAGTCCTGGAGGAGAGATTGGTTTGCGGGGAGGAGGTGTCTCCTTTTCATTTCATGATAGGGTTTCAGGGCCTGGTCACACCTTCCTTACCATGGGGCTTAATTACACGGTGGGTGGGGGTGGGGCAGGACAGGACTCCCCAGTCTACCCAGGAGGCTCCCAGCTGACGGCCGGGCCTGGAGAAACTGCAGGGAACTGGTACGTGAACAGCATTTTCACCCTGGAAAGTCAGGAATTTTCTGAGCCGGATTCTCTTTAGTAAAACAGGGTTAACACCACCCACCTTTCAGAGTCCTGGGGCCACCTCAACAAGTACCACAGATGGGGGTGGTGAAGGGTGGTGGTGGTGGTGTCTGTAACAACAACTGATTGTCCTGGAAGCCAAAAGTTTAGACTCAAGGTGTCTGCAGAGTTGGATGCCCTCTGAAGACTCCAGGGAATGGTCCAGTTCTTTCAGCCTCTGGTAGCCCCAGGCATTCTCTCTGGGGCTCGCCTGCCCCTGATTGTCTTCCTCCTGGCGCTGCTGTCCTGCCTGCCACTCCCTTCCTCTCTCTCCTCTTCTTGAATGGACACCAGTCTTTGGACTCGGGCCCTGCCTCATCTTACCTAATTATAGCCAATGATCCTGTTTCTAAAAAAGGTCACATTCTGAAACCTGAGGTTAGCATGTGAACCTCCCTGTAGGGTAAGGAAAAATGTCAGGCTTTTTTGCCCTCCCGCCATCAGGATAGATGATGGAACCCTGCGGTCCTGAATGCATGCCTGATGGCGGGCACCTGGAATAGGGTGTGGGCAGAGGTAGATGGGATTCACCTGGGCTGAGATTGTGCTTTTTAAGGGCGGCGTCACGGGGACGCCAGTAGAAGCTGAGAAGAGCAGCAGAAGTCGAGAGAAGCTGAGAAAGAAGTAGCAGAAGCTGAGAGAGAAGCAGAGAAAGCCAGAGAGCCCACAGAGAGTGAAGACTTGCTGGGGGCTGGGAGGCCTGCCAGCCTCCCGGCCCCCCAGCACCTCTGCCTGCTGTGTACCTGGTAATCCCAATAAAAATACCTGCAAAAAAACCACTGAGGACTCTGACTTCTCCTTTACCCCGTCTGCACGGGATCAGGAAACCTGCACTGTGTCCATTCCTGGACTCTACACTCCCCAGTATCTCTTTGGGGATACAATTAGACCGTAACGAAAGGTGCTGGAGGACTAAGGGGAACGATACTGATACAGTAGGGTCAAAACACCAGGACCCTCATACATTCCTGGCACAGATGGAGCAGCCCCCATAGGAGGAGAGCTGCCAGACAGAGGCGGGTCCCTGGGAGCTGGCTGTCACTCCCGGGGTTGTTTAAAACCGCCCCCGAGTTAAGAAGGGGATGGGCCCCATGGATAACTCACTCAGAGTAACTCAATTTTCCCCAGAATAGACCCAAGTCCCAAGAGTGAGGAACTGGGGCCGCCCCCCTTTGAAGTGCAAATGCTGACCCCTCTGTGCAGCCCTTCCTGAATAATCAGACTGGCATCTGCTGCCTGGTTCTGCGCTGCTGTGGAAGTGCACCCCACCAGCTGCTCCTGTTCTCGGTGCCCCCACAGGCTGGTCAGGTGGCTGGAAGGATCAGACCCCAGGCAGTTCTGGTAATCACCACTTAGCAGGAGGGGGAATTAGGAAAGCAGAGTGTTGAATGTGACTGGCAGCAGCTGCGGTTCCATTTCCCATTTGCTTAGATACCTGCTGTCCTGGCAGGACTGTGCTGTGGGGGCGGGGAGGAAGGGCACGAGCCACCCTTTGTCTGACGGGCGGCTTCCTCCACTCCACGCAGCCCTGAGAGCCTCAGGCCTGGTGGAGAGGGGACAGGACCCTCATCGGCTATGAATCAGGGAGTGAACGTGGGATGAGGAGACACAGAACTCCCCTGGGGACGAGGGGTCTTAGCTGGCTGCTCCACCTCAAACCTTAGGAACAAAGTCAGCAACCAGGACAAGGGTTGTTTTGCTGAGAACACGAGGGCTTGGGGGCCTGGATAGAGCCACTATGGCGACTGCAGTTGGCACTCAGCTTCTTTCTGGTTAATGCAGGCCTCATTTCATCCGTGAAATAGGAAATATGCTACCTGCTGAATGGGTAGTTACGGGTGGGCATGAGAAAGTTTATGCAGAGCACCTAGCAGTAACACTTAACAGGCTCTGAGCACCACCCCCTGGCAAATGGGCTAAGTCAGGTAAGAGAAAAATAGACAATGTAGCTATGAAGCTGACCCTTGGTGTTGAGCCTATTGCTGCTGAGAAATGACCACTCCCTTTCTTCTTCCTCTCTTCTTCCCAATTATCTTTTCCTTCTCTGCCCTGGTGACTTTACCACTTCCGCCCCTTGTCTCTTTCAGGACCCCAGTACTGATATGTCTTGACTGAGGTTAGCAGGGCAATCCTCAAAGAGCTCCAGCCTGAAGGCAGACGGGTATCAACTGTAAAGCAAGGACCAACCCGTGAGCAGTGGTGGCTGGACCTTGGAGAACCAGCCGGCTCAGGAATGTGGGCACTCTCAGGGTAGGCTCAGCTACTGCCTGGAGGTGATGCTGAGGCTGCCTTCCCAGTTTCTCCTTTGTGATCCTTCTTACCCAGATCTCCTGATTCTACAGCCAAGGAAATTTTTGTTTGGGTTTATCTTCATTAGTGCTTATTTATCAGCACTAATAAGTAAGTGCTCAGGTAATGTGTGGTTTAAAAAAACAAACAAACATTACTTGATTAAGTGAACTCTGGATTGCCCTGCTCGCTGCAGCCGAAATGTCACGTTCTGGATTCAATGTTAGTGTTTGCCCAAGAGCTGCTGCCCTCTGGTGGAAATGTAGAACAGAACTGCCCAGACGTCATCAAGAAGCACTTCCAGGCTACCGACAACACACAAAACCCTATTAACTCCCTCTCAGAGCTTACCTTTTGGTGTGAACCATGAACTTGATGCTAGTTCATCCAGGCCTTTCATTCACATTGATAACACCACTATGTTGCATGAAATACTAGAATTATAGTCACTTGGTATGAACCTGGTTTTGAGAGTGGTTGAAATTTGTAGATACCGTTTCAGTGTAAGGGCTGACTTCTGGGTATGTTAACACAGAGCCATGGGAAGCACATGGAGCTACTACTCACAGCAAATGGCCGTGGAGCCTCCGGCCCCTGCAAAAGAGGCAGGCCAACCCCAGATCTTCTTTTGTGCCTTCGGTTTCACGGACAGTCACAGGTAGAAGTTTCTCCTGTAAAGAGGAACTGCAGCAAGACTGATCTGGGAGGAATCAACAATTCCCAGGTTATCCAAGTGTCTGAAGCCATTTATCAAGTTTTCCGGGGAAGATTTGTCACTCTTGCTAAGAATACAAAATTCTGTGACTGATTTAGTCACTGGAAGAGATTTCTCATTGTGTCTACACATCAGTCGCCTGTTCAGTTGCCCCTGCAGGGCCTCACGTGGAGGAGGAGGCAGCTGAGACCACCACAGGGTTTGCTTGAATGGCAGGAGGTGTTCAACCTCAAAATGGAAAAATAGCTTGAAATTAAACTAGAGTCGGTAGATGAGTAAGGAACATGCCTTTCATTTTTAAAACAGCTTTTTTTTTTTTTACTTAAATTTTCCTACAAAAGATAATTTTCTCTCAAGAACACACACACACACACACACACACACTCTTCATTTTCTACTTATCCTTTTTCATTCATGACATCTTGATAATGTTTGAAACAAAGAATGTTATGGAACACCTGTAGTAAGTAAACCTTAAATCAAACTACATATGTTGGAATAGATTACTGAAAAGAACTTAAAAGGGCAGCCTGAAAGAGTGAGAGAGTAGAAAATATAGGCTATATTCCGATAACACAGGGGGTTAGCTCACATACTGGTTATGATATTCAACAGAGCGAATCGAGAGGCATTGTTATATATTTGCTTGTGTATACTGCTTTTCTAATTAGAAGATACAGAGTCATTTTAAGTAGCTTCCATTTAATATAACATTTATTTTCATTTTGTATGATCCAGATGTCACATCTTCTACATTAAAATATAATCATGCTGACCCAACCCCCACCCCTTTCACCCTTAGAGAAATAAAGTGAAGAACTTTACACAACTCTCAGAAATGGAATGCACAGAGTAGAGAAGCTGCTATTGCACAGAGGTCAAAAGAGCAGACATGGCAGGAGTGCATGGAAGACAGTTTAGGGATCACAGCAGAGAGAACAGGAATTAAAATGCTAAAGCTTTTAAACACTATCACTTGTTCCACAAGATTATCCTGAAAAGGCAAAGACAGGTCAGAAAGCAGAACCAAACACAGGATTTTTCAGTTTAAAATACCCATTAACAGAAGAGCCTTCTCCTCTCCGCCTTGCCTTTCAGCATCTGGTAAACACTTTAGAAATTTATACCCACTGATAGCATGTCAGAATGTAGAACAGATGTAGGTTTTCTTTCCTTCCTTATTTTTTATTGTACCCCAACTCTTACAAAGCAATGCTATTTATTTTAATTATGTGATTCCTCTGCACAGAAACCCAAGAAGAAAAAGCATCTCACAACCATCAGATCATGCCAGCTGTATAAAAGCTGCATGATTCTGCTACCCAGAGGGAGGGAGAACAGTGAGACACAGGAGTCAGAACTCATATATAAATAAAAATGAGGAAAGGAAACTCCTTTTCCAGTCTACTCATTAAATAAGAAAGAACAGGTGGACAGTAAAAGTCATCTGCTTAGAGCAGCATAGGACTGGAGGTACACAGCAGTCTGAACACCACTGCGCAGGAAAGACCCTCTTGGCTCTTCCAAGTGGAATCTTTCAGACCTGATTGTGCCCCTAATTTGGAGATCAAAGTATCATAAACTTCAAAGACTGATTTTCTTGAGGGGGTTTCAAGGTAAGGTCTAGGAGATCCAAATAACAAGGACATTATTAGGCAAGTAACTACACCACTATGTACAAATACATACACCAATAAGGAAACCTCACCTTCACCCCGGCAGCTACTTTAAACAAAGCACTGAAAATCCAGGTTTTCTGAATAGGAGATATTTTTAAATCTGTTAGCAGTTTAAAACATTGCAACACTGGCACAATATGTTACCTATTCTTTGTTTTTAATTACACGGTAACACAGTAAACTCCAGCACAAAGGTGGGGGTGGGAGAGTGCAAAAGGAATAAAGAAAACAGAACTAGTATGTCACAAGAGTATCGAGCCAGCGATGAAACAGCAGCTAATGTTTTGCAGAGTCTCGAGGGTAAAATTCACTCAGGGTGCTCTGAGGGATTCTCTTCAGCATTTCTTTGGGGAAGATTCGGAGTAGCTGCCAGCCAATGTCCAAAGTCTCATAGACAGTGCGGTTTTCGTAAGGACCTTACAAAAAAATTGAGACTGAATGAATAAAGGCAAACTACTTCCAATTTCTTAGTGCTATTCAGTGTTTAGCCTATGACTAACATTGTGAGCATGAAGTATAAAGAAGAGAGGAGTCAGGTATCCCAAGACAGGATGCAACTGTGGAATGTGAAATGAGGATGAAGTAAGTACCATCAGGAATCAGAGAAAAAAGAGAGGCCTGCGGGCTAGAAAGTATTGTCAAAGAAATACAAAAGCCAGAGGAATTGGTTGTCAAGAGGTTATGAGGAAGAAGTGCACGGTGGCAGCAGAGCAGGAGGCTGGATGTAAGGAGGGGAAAATAAGACGGACGAAAAATAATTGGACAATGGAGCGCAAGACAGAAACCCAAGTGCACAGACATGACAGGCACTCAGAAGTACCTCTTCTCTAATCAGTAATAAAACCATACAGATAGCAATACAAGTTCTCTCAGACAGGGAAAAAAGGTGGCTTATGTTTCTAACAAAATATTCATCTTACCCTGAGCAATAAAGTTCCTCTCAAACTTCTGCAGAAATTCCAAGTAAAGAAGGTCATCTGAGGTAAGAGCTTCTTCTCCAACTACGGCTTTCATGGCTTGTACATCTTTACCAATAGCATAACATGCATACTAGAGAGAAAAAAGGTTCATAAGAACAAAGACAAGAGTTTACAGATGTTGACAGTAATCTGGGCTTTTTAAGAGTACTGCTAGGGCTATCTACATTAGAAGGTAATTTCACAGAGGAAATCTCATAATCACAAAAATAAGAGTTCATATGGTATCAGGATTTATTATTATCAAGAAGTCTCACTCAAAGGGGATATTCACACATGTAAAATGTAGACATTTTTAACACTAGAAAAATAGACTCCCTCAATGTCTTAGTGAACTCACATTTAAAAAACCATTTGAAAACCAGAAGTCATACTTGTTACCATGGAGAACTCCATCTCAAAATTCTATTCAATAATAATATTTGTGGTATCAATAGATTTAGCACTTCAACTTTATACTCAAGAAAAAAAAATTTTTTTTTTAATTTGTATTTGGTGTACTATCTCATATGACTAAAGAAACTGAGGACTTGGGCCTCCCTGGTGGCACAAGCACAGCACTGTGAAGCTATCCGCGCCACTACAGCATGAGTTTGATCCCCGGCCAGGGAACTACCCACATGGCTCAGGAGACCTCTCCTGACTCGCCCGCTGCTCCCCTCAGCAGTGTATTTCAGTCAGTCTGCCTGTTCTGTTTCCCACTCTGTCTCTGGTGAATCCTTTCACCTCTGCACCTCTGACCTGTACCTAGTTCTCGTATGCATAAATAAATAAATCTTAAAAAGAAATAAGGACTTGACTAAACATATAAAACGATATCCTTTCGTGTTCTGGTGACTGCTCAAAATGTCAAGAAAGAGGGCCTCCCCGGTGGCGCAGCAGTTGAGCGCTGGGTTGCGAAGCTGCCCACAGCCTCTGCAGCGCCGGTTCAATTCCCAGCTGCTCCCCGGCCACCAGAGGAGGGTCCCACATGGCGTGCAGACCTCTCTTGCCGCCCGCTGCTCCCCTCAGCAGTGTACTTCGGTCCTTCTGGCTGCTCTGCTCCCTGATCTGCCTCTGGTGAATTTTCTCACCCTCCCGCGCTTCTGACTGTACCCAGTGCTTGTATAAATAAATAAATCTTTAAAAAAAAAAAAAAAAATCTGAAAATACTAAAAAAAAAAAAAAAAAATGTCAAGAAAGAAATATATCACAGCATTCTTCCAGGAAAAGGACTAAGCTTACTAAAAAAGTTTAAAATGAACTGATGGCTTGTTTTTTTTTTTATTTAGAAACTTCCTTAAATAGCATTAAAAGTAGGTTTCAAGCATGATTTTTAATCATCTACCCTCATGAGAAATGACTGCTTGGTTCTAATGAATGACTATACATTCCATGACAAGCTTCTATTAAAATCCTACTTGGATCAGGGAGAAGAAAAGTTCTACAAGAGAAAGACAAAAGGTATCAGACCATAGAAAGAATGGACTGAGAAACTTAGTTAATCTCTTTAAGCATCATTCTTAAGAGGATATACATACCAGCTGGTTAGACACATCGGCATGATCCTTTCTGGTCATACCTTCTCCAATAGCAGATTTCATTAACCGTGATAATGAGGGTAGCACATTAATGGGTGGGTAAATCTTGGGGAGAAAAAAAGCATTTATATTCACAATTCAACCTTTATCTGTAGTAATGAAGCATTTCAAAACTCATTACTATTCCTTAAATTACATAAAATGTCTGCATTCGTTTCCCAGATGAATTCTAATATGTTTTCATGGGAAGAAGAGGTAGTAAGAAACACTTTCTGGTGTAATATATTTTTTGGAGACAAAAAGTGAAAACCTATGAAGCGGGATATGATTATATTATACATTTTCAATATCTGCCTTGTAGTATTAGCAGTATCAAATCTAAATATAAATGTTCTTGTGAACTCTGACTCATAAAACCAAATACATAAAAAAATTAACAATAATTTCACATAAAAGCTGACAGTAGAAGCCACCGTTCATTAAAGAACTCTCAAATGTCTCTCTTCCTATTAATAACAAGATTGGCAGATTATACCATTATGGGAAAGAATTATCCAAAAAAAGTTAAAATAACTGGTTTTATGTTAAGGCATAAGAAGAGTAAAATTTAATTCTTAATTCTGGCACATTTATACACATCCAGATTTTAGTATCCAGAAACAACAATTTGATAGTCATATTAAAAACTATTCAAGTTGATATTTTCTGAACAAAATAGTTTTCAGAACAAAGTCAAAGTCACTAAAGAATAATTGAAGAGTAGATCTGTGAGCTTTACAGCATCACTACAATGTCAAATACCTGTCTGTTGTGCAGCTGTCTGTCCACATATATTTGCCCCTCTGTAATATATCCAGTCAAGTCAGGGATGGGGTGAGTGATATCTACCAGAGGAAAACATGTGACATTAAATTGGTCATCGCATATAATCAATCATACAGAAGTCAATCTGTATTACCTTACAACATTACCTAGAACATTGCTAAATAAAATAATCTTCTGCAATGACATAAAAGTTCTATATTTGTGCTGCCCAATATGGTAGCTACTAGCTGAATGTGACTACTGAGCACTTGAAATGTGGTTAATGTAACTGAAAAACTTCATTTCTAATTTTAATTCACCTCAGGACTTAGACAAACGTGGACAGTAGTGGTTGCCATACCAGTTTAATTTGTTTGGTTGCAGCACAGTAAGATGTGTTGGTATATGACATAAGCTAGAGGCACTCATTAAAAAAATACCAGTTCTTGTGCCTCCCTGGTGGCACAAGGGGTTAAGCACAGCACTATGAAGCAATCCACAGCCTCTGCAGCAAGAGTTCGATCCCCGGTCTGACAGGGAGCTACCTACATGGCACAGCAGACCTCTCCTGTCTCGCCCGCTGCTCCTCTCATCAGTGTATTTCAGTCAGTCTGCCTGTTCTGTTCCCCACTCTGTCTCTGGTGAATCCTCTCACCACCGACACCTCTGGCCTGTACCCTGGCTCTTGTATGCATAAATAAATAAATCTTAAAAATAAAAAAAAAAAGCCCCAAAAAAACCTAGTTCTGCTAGTTATATAATCTGTCCCAGTTATATAATCTCTCCCCAAATATATATATAGTTATATTTTAAACAAAAATATCTCTTGCAGAGATTTGCCAAGATGATGTAGAGAATATTCTTGTGTTTTAGTTTATAAGTTATTTCAGCGCAGTATTTCGACATGGAAATTACAAGGATGGTGAACAAGTAAAGCAACACCATGCAGGCAGCACCCAGAAGAACACCAAAACAAGACATTTTCATGTTTGTTAAATGTGACTTGTTGTGTGTGACTCATGAATTTCAAATTGCCTATCCTAACCTTGACAGATTATAATATCCCTGTGCCTCAGATTTGAGCACCCACCTCAAAGTTACTGTGAGTAGCAAATGAGTTCCTGTTTACAAGGCACTTAGAAGAGTGCTCGATTAGTGACTGTAAGCTCTACAGAAGAAAATACCTTGGAGAAGGAAGTGCTTTTTAAAATATGATATAAAGACAGAAAGGCAATAAGAGATGCTAAAGAGTGTGATCCCAGGAGCCATCCTGACTACAAGTACATATTCAGACAAGCTTGTATCGTGAGCTTTTACATACATAGTAAAAGAAAGTAATATTTAACCAGTCTTTGGCGATCGTTCTGTCTCTAGACTTATGCCATTACTATGTATGCTCTTCATTTGGCACTTAACATAAGCTGCCTTAAATTACTGCTGCACATAGAAAGAAAATATCCAATTAGGTTGAGTAACAACATAAAGGAGAAAATATAATTCATTTAAAAAAATTGCTTGTATCTAGACCAGTGTTCTGCAAATAGCAGGAATTCAATAGTACCCTACAAATAAAAACTGAAGTTGCAAAAAACCTCTCTTTTTCTACCACGAAAGGATAATAATTACTATGGGCAGTTTTCAAATGAAAAGTTTTATTTAGGCACAAACAACTAGTTAAGGTAGACTCTTAGAGGATAAGCTTTCAAAAATAAGTTCAACTCAAAAAGGTAAAGGGTCCTCTGTCTTAGAAATAAAGTCTGTATAATGATTAGGTTGGTTGTAATCCACAGAGCAAAAACTTACCATCATTAGGCATGGTGAGAATAGGGATTTGAGTAATAGAGCCATTTCTACCTTCCACTCGACCAGCGCGTTCATATATTGTGGCTAAATCTGTATACATGTAACCTGGAAAACCTCGCCGACCAGGAACCTCTTCCCTGGCTGCTGAAACCTGACAATAAGTCAAGGAGGATATCACATACCAGAATATGAAAAGTAAAGCTTAGTTAGAACATGTTTGTATTAACATGCCATATTTCATTATTGAAAATATCATCCTACTCACTTAAAATACCGTATCTAAGAGATAATGTAGAAAAATCTTTCAGCAATGCAAGTTCAAATTATTTTGCAACAAAAATGTTGATAATTGGGGACCAGAAAATTTTTTGCTAAAATTATAATGCCATGATGCAAATCTTCAAATAGTTTATTAGAAGGAAAGCTGCTTGCAGTTGTATAAATCAAAGGTAGTTAATTTTAAAGTCCAAAGAACATTGCTTGGGTCAAAAGATTTATCTCATGATGCAGATCTTGCCATATTTATGTCAGCTAATCCTGAAAACCTCAAAATGAAATAACACATAGGCATACCAAGAATCATTTGAGGTATTTTACATATATTATTTGACCCTCTCAACAGTCCTATGAGAAAGGTTATGTTATTAACCCCAACAGACACTTGTAATAAAGGTCAGAAAAATAGTTTCCTAAGACCTCCCAGCTAGAAGTTCAGTCTCTGCACAAAATAAGTAGTAAGAGGTCTTTCTCTTAGAGGCACACAGACAAGAACATTATATATCAATCTACAATCACCAAGAACCCTAAAGCATTAAATGTACCATTTAAGTGCTATTTTTGGTACCTCTCAAAGAGGGCTACAGTAGTGCTATTCAATGTTGTCCGCAGACCAACTTCTACCAATGTGCAACAATATAGAAAACAAGATTCAGAAAAAGCTATTTAGAAAACTTTAATAGCATTTTGACAGAATAATTTTATGTCTGCTGAATTTTAAAAATGTGGACTTGTAAGTCACGTATTTTAAACAATTTTACTTTAATAACTCATTTTATTGTTTAGAAAACTGGTCTGTCATGGACGGGGTAACAGTCTGAAAATGCACTAGTTTGAAACAGCACAGTAGCAGAATGAGACATGGTAATGAGGCTTAGGGAATTTTAAGAAGCAAGATACCTATATAGCATATCTGTTTAGAAGTGTCTCCCTTTTGACATGCTTAAAAGAGTAACTTATTCAAAATTCCAACAACTTACATTAGAACAAACACCCCAAACATCTGGGTGATAAATACTATAATTTTAACATTGTTCCTAAATAAACACTGATTTTTCTGAAGGAATACATTCTAAAGAGGTTGCTGTCAGATAAATATGGTCTTATTTTATTTAAATAAAATTATTTGTTAAATTCCATTAAAAACAGAATTTTGAAAAGTATTAGAAAATTAAAGTCTAGACAAAGAAAGAACTTCCTGGGAGAGCAAGGGAATAAATTGCTGGCATCATTTCTTCTTTCAGAAATCAAGCTTAACCATGGAGACTATGACAGAAATGATATATAGGTTAAAATTTTACTTTTAAATTTACTTTTAATAGGCTAATACTTTAAATCTCATCCTCTAGCATTTCAACTAAATTAACAGACAGAAAGTAAGTTGTACTTTTCCTTTTTTGGTTAAGGCATTCTACTTATAAGCAATAAAGTTTTAAAAACATGATTAAAGAACAAGATAACCCTAAAAATTAAATCTATTTGAATTGAGAAAAAAATTACCTCTCGAAGTGCTTCAGCATAAGAACTCATGTCTGTTAGGATAACCAATACATGTTTCTCACATTGATAGGCAAGAAATTCGGCTGTGGTTAGAGCCAAGCGAGGAGTGATAATTCGCTCAATACTGAAATGGAACATTAAGTCCTAGGTCACTCAAACAAAAAGGCTAAAAATAAAACAAAATGATTCTGGAAGTAATAGTACACTTTCCCTTTTAAAGTTTTAAAGAAAATGAGGATGGTAAAGCAATTATTACTTTAAAAATCATTAAGACAGTTATTTTAAAAATTTATATAGTAATAATCACTAGTGCCACAAAGTTATTTTATGAGTGTCCCATAAGTTTTCAGAAATACATGGTTTTCAAAACTGAAAAAGGGACAGGGAGGGAGGGATAGAATAGGGGCTCAATTTCTCATGAGAGAAAAAAGATCATTTATTGAGTATCCACTGTGTTAGGTATTTTATACATAGCAGCTTATTAAATAAATATGCACAACAACCTATGAGACAAGTATTATTTGTCACATTAAAGAGTAAATGATTTGCCCAAAGCCAAATTAACTATTAGGAAGAAGTAGGGGGCACCTCCCTGGTGGTGCAAGGGGTTAAGCCTCAGCACTACGAAGCTTCCCGCAGCCACTGCAGCATGAGTTCGATTCCCAGGCAGGGAGGTGACCCACATGGCCCAGCAGACCTCTCCTGACACACCTGCTGCTTCCCTTAGCAGTGTATTTCAGTAGATACACCTGATCTGGTCCCCACTGTTTCTGGTGAATCCTCTCACCCAGTGTTCCTCTGGCCTGCACCTCAGCTCTTGTATGCATAAATAAATCTTTAAAAAAAAAAAAGTAGTAGTAGGTGTGGAATTTAAACAAAGAGTTACAGTACTCCTGGGACCATGTTGCTTTCACTAATGCATTTTTACATCCCTATCTTAGGTGACATTTTTGAGCAGAAGCCTGGGTGAAAAAAAAGAAATTATTTACTTACGTTGGGTCATTAGCCAAGTTCAAAAAGAGGCAGACATTGTCCATTGAGCCATTTTCTTCAAAGTCAGATTTGAAGAACCGAGCAGTTTCCATGTTTACCTAAATAGTAATGAGTTCATCAGCGTTGGGAAAAGAAAAATTCTCAATATTCATATTGAGAAAGGCAAGTTATGGATCTACATAGTTCCTTCTCTTAAAGTTTGAAATGCCCCGAATTTTTTCACAAAAGCCAACAGAGAAAATAGCTTACTTTGGGCACAAAAGAGAACTGTTCTAAAATTTCAGTCAAATAACAAATCCTTAGTTTGCCCAAAATGCCAAACTGCAACTACTCTACCTAGAGATAAATTCAACAATACACATGTATTTTTCAACACTGTTCTAGTAACATACACAATTATTAAGTGTCATTATTTTTAAAACAACAACAAAAAAAATATACTTACACCCATAGCAGCAAAAACAATTGCAAAATTTTCCTCACTATAGTCCACTACATCTTTGGATTTCTTTACCAAACCAGCCTGGCGACAGATTTGAGCTGCAATCTGATGAATAATACAAAAGAATCGCAATGAAATCTAAAATAACATTTCTATAACAAAGTAACTTTTATTCTATACTTTTTGGAATTGCAATTACAAATGAAACGGGGATGTTTTAGAGGATTTTATTCAACAAAACTATTCTGTACTTTTTGCAAAGCTTTTTAAGAGTAAATAAAAAGACACATCATGCATGACAAAGATTCAATGTAACTGGATTACAGAAACAATAATATTGCATAGAGAATAACACTGGGTATCTATTTTGAAAGCCCTTGACTGATACAAAGCATTTAGGAAATCTTGTTAAATTTTACACCAAACAGATCCTAGTCCTTACCTCGTTGTGTGGTAAGCCAGCAGCAGAGAAGATTGGAATTTTCTGCCCCCTAGCAATACTGTTCATGCCATCTATGGCTGAAATGCCGGTCTGAATCATCTCCTCTGGGTAGATTCGACACTGAGGATTGATTGGCTGGCCTAATGCATTTCCAAAAGGGTAAATTTTAGTATGTCTGTATATATAAAGTAATTCTTTCTACTCTAAAAAAAATCAGTTATTTTTGAAAGCTGAAATTGCTTAAACTTTCCATTTATCTTGCATAGATTCATGAAATACAGGGTAGCAGAATTCAAGTTCTAAAGTGAAATAAATATATAGCAAATAAGAGAGAAATCCTAATTTCAAGGCTGTGGCTTTACTATTTACATTTCAGATAAACACTAGTGATATTTTATAATGCTCAAAGATATTTTGGGGCTCCCTGGTGGTGCAAGGGGTTAAGATGCAGCCCTATGAAGCTATGCGCAGTCACTGCAGCACAAGTTCAATACCCAGCCAGGGAGGTGACCCACATGGCCCAGCAGACCTCTCCTGACACACCCAATGCTCCCCTCAGCAGTGTATTTCAGTCAGTCTGCCTGTTCTGTTCCCCACTCTGTCTCTGGTGAATCCTCTCACCACTCCCCCACACCCCTGACCCGTACCCCAGTTCCTGTATGCATAAATAAATCTTTAAAAAAATTACTTAAGATATTTTATGTAAATTTTAGGATAACCTGTATAAAAATAATTTTATTAAATTATAATTACTGCTCACTTCGGCAGCATGCATACTAAATGATAATTAACTAAATATGGATAATGTTGGTTATCTACTTAAACCATCAAAACATCACTATCTGGTAGAGGTATAGGACAAACAGATGCTATTTTCCCTCAAACAAACAAATCCATTTACTGCCCTTACCCATGATATCAAGGAAGTCTTCAGCCAGTACAACAGGGCCTCTATCAATGGGTTTTCCTGATCCATTGAATACTCGACCTATGAAACAGTAACAAGATATGAGTGTAGATAGTAACTTTTAAATATTTGAAGTTTTTAAAAAAATTATGGGAATACATTAAAAAGAAAACAGATTTCTGTTAAGAATGAATAACAAAATCTATTTACCAAGCATATCTTCAGACACTGGCGTTCGGAGAATATCTCCAGTAAACTCACAGGATGTTTTCTTGGCATCTATACCTGAGGTTCCTTCAAATACCTATTGTGGAAGAGAAGTAATGACAAAGGTAAAAGGAATTTTAATAAATATGCACTGAAATTCTGTCTGTTAAGAGCTTATAAAAAGTAAAATATACAAGGGTATGCTATTTCTAACATAAAAAAATGTTCACAGTGACAAACCAAATCCTCAATCTCTAGACCAAAGGTTATTCACACTTGCAAGCTAAATCCATCAAGCAAGCTAAAATATTTTATCCCTTTTTTCCCCCCAAAAAGAAAGGAAACAAAGGAAGAAGAATATGCCTCAGAGCCCTTAGGTGGCCCCACAAAGCCAAAAAAAGAATTTACCATAAGAATTTACCTTTATGGAAGTTTTGCTGACTCTTTTAGGGGAATGTTTTGATTGAGAAAAATGGCATTTACCATAATCAGTGACATTAAAAACCAGAATTTATAAGAGAAAATTTAAAGGAACTGACTTAGATGTAGTTTGGGTTTCATTCCATAATTGGTGAATTCTGCTTTCCATTTCTCTATGTGACTGGCTCCCTCATTTTTATTCATAAAAAAAAAAAAAAAAAAAAGGCAGCTATTTTACTAGCAACACTATTGGGCTAGAATGGCTTTTTTAAAATATTTATTTATTTATATATATTTTAAAGCATATTTATATATATTTTAAATCATAGTTCATTTCTGTATAATGTTTGTATAATGTTTGCTTTCTCTTCTCAGGTGTAGTCGCCTTAAAATTCCCACCACCAATTCACCCGTGCACCATCTCCATAGTCCCTTGTGCTCTTCCCTCCCCTATTTCTATCTTTTCCCCTTCCCTTTCACTAAAGAATGTCTCTGATTTATAGCTGCCTGTTAATTTTGGTTTTTTACTTCTTCTTATGATTTCCCTGACCCCTTATTTGGTTGCCCTATATTCCTCCTATAAGTGAAACCATCTGATATTAGAGTGGCTTTATAAATGGCTCACATTTGGCAAAATAACATGCAAAAATAAATTTTCCCCTCACTGACAATACTCAATCTCCAAATACATACTTATCCAACGATCCAATGTTCCTTGTATTTTTTTTTTTGATTTATTTTTATTTATTTATACAAGCACTGGGTACAGTCAGAAGCGTGGGAGGGTGAGAGAATTCACCAGAGCCAGAGCGGGGAGCAGAGCAGGCAGACTGAAGTACACTGCTGAGGGGAGCAGTGGGCGGCAGGAGAGGTCTGTGCGCCATGTGGGACCCTCCTCCGGTGGCCTGGGAGCAGCTGGGGATCGAACCGGCACTGCAGAGGCTGTAGGCAGCCTCGCAACCCAGTGCTCAACCGCTGCGCCACCAGGGAGGCCCAGTTCCTTGTATTTTTGTGATAAGGAAAAACTTTAGCTGGCCAGGTTTTGAAAGTGATACTTACTTGAACCACTGCTTTGGATCCACTCACTTCGAGAACTTGCCCACTTCTCTTTGTGCCATCTGGTAATGTCAAATGGACAATCTCAGCATATCTGGGAAACTAAGTAGGAAAAAATTAATGGTTCAACATTAATTAAAAGTTTACCCCAAATACTGTACATGCTCTAACTCTATCATAGAATAGATGCATAAGCAATGCCCCACCTCCCCAACAGAGGTTGCAAGCACAAAGACAAATACATAGTGGTAATGACTATAAGTATCCTCATCTTGTTTTGATTTAAATGGAAAAGTTTCTACAGTCTCTTTTTTAGTTATATTATTTGCTACAGACTGCAGTAGACAGGCTTTAAGAGGAAAAATTTTATTCTATTCCTTTTCAAGAGGCCTTTTTTTTTAAAAGAAATGAGTACATTTAAATTAAAAAAATTTTAAATATAGTACTGAAAACAGTTAAAAATATTTGTTTCAATTATGTAAAGTACTAAGCTCAGCACAGAAAATGTGATAGTGAACAGTGGGTGGACCCACCCTTCATGGAGCCTTTTGAGGTGTAGAAGCAGGTACAGTACAGTAATAAGTGAAGGATAAATGCAAGATGCGATGAAAGGCAAAACAGGAAAGACTTAGTAAATATATGAGGAAGTAATTTAACAGAGCTAAAATATTTCACTGAATGTTTAGAGTACAGCTTCAATTGAGAAAAACCCATTTTAGTGTGTTTTTTTTTTTTAGTTTTTGACTTTTAAAATTTTTAAAATTTTAAGATGAGTACAAAAATGTTATAGTTATAAAGAATATAATTAATATTTACAATTAATAGTTATAAAGAATATAGAAAAAAGGGAAGATATACACAATAATGAAGCTAAAAAAGCATCCTGTATTTTCCTCAAAAAATAAAAGAGTAGACTCCATTCATTCACAAAACACTGGTGGGCCACCTTCCTAAACCTTGTATACGGTTTCAGTTCTATACATAGAGGCTTAAATGAAATGAGACTAGTACGAAATTGTGGCCAGAATGTAAGCCTGCTATGCTTATTCCCCATATTAGTTTAAACATGCACTTTGTCATATACAAAAATATTAGTGATAACGGTGAAGAGACAATGCACTTTGTCCTTTTTATGAAATGTTTTCAACTTATTTTTTGCTTCCTGGGGGGGTCACATGCCAAACATACTTCTGCCATTACTTCTACCAACAAATTATAGTTATTGTGTGCTTCCCCCCATTCCCCTCACCCCAGCTCCACCCCAACACTAACCAACTAATGTAGAATTACTGTTCTAGAAAGCATATTATAAAAATTATTTTCTCTGATGTATTCTGATCATACATAAGTCTCAGGAAGGAGACTTAGCCTAGTGTATTCAATTGCAGAATATATTCTACACATTCTTTTGTAAGGTAACACTAATAGTTTTATAATTCTTCTGCACAGATATATTAAAAACATATAACTAAAGATTTTTATAACAAACTGAATATGTAAAAACTAATCTTTAGTTACCACTGGGATAATTACTTCGTTATTCATTATTTGAACCAGTGGCAGGCCGTCAAAGATATAAGCAACATTGTCTCACTCAGAAATCCTTAAACTTAAGTAAAGAATACAAATATTAACACATAGCAGTCTACAGTATGAGTTATAAGATACCATATATTTATGATACCTGACAGATTATAAAAGTCACAAATATTATTGCTTCATTTTGTTCCTAATAAACCCGTGGCTAGAGTTGACTTTTTTTTTTCTGTAGACAAGGGATTCTAGGCCAAAAACAGAATTCAACAGTATATCTAGTACTAAAATCCTGTCTTAAAGACTATTGATCTAAAACTCTTGTATCCTACATAGCACTGATATTCAGGCGAAAGAATGCTTAAAAAATCAAAATGTAAAATTAAAGTATAATAAATAGAATTTAGTGTCACATTTTCAATTTCATAAATGTTTAAAACATAATGGCAGTTGTATTACCTTCACATGATCTAAGATCACTAGTGGACCATTGACTCCTGAAACTGTCTTGTATGCTGGAAAAAAACATAGAAGAGTCAGTTTTAGTCAAATAGGACATCGGCCTAAATTATCTCTGGTATTATCAAAAAACTTCTCTCTGCTCTATCATACTTATTACATTATGCAACAAACAACTATAAACTTTTTCATGGAATTAAGTAACTTGCTGTATATCTCACTTCATAATCCACCCTTATCCAAGCAAAACATTTTGAATCATTAACATAAGTCGCATTGTTTTAAGAATCCAGGATATAAAAACAATTAAGGCACAGAGAGACAAAGCCCGCCTTCAAGAGCTCAGTTTTACAAGGAGAAGCTGGAGGGCTCTAACAGAAGTATACAGAGGGCTTGTGAAAGCACAGGAGAAACCTACCTCAAAGAGAAAGGAGGGAGTGAGATCAAAGCAAGGGCGGGTGGGAATTGCATGGAGACTATAACCAAGATGAAAATGCATACATTGTGCAAAAATGAAAAATGATGTAAAAATATATAATATTTAAAAAAAATAAACATAAAAAAGATTGTTTGATTTTCTGCTTTTCTGAAAATCCTCCCCACTGTTTTAACATAATCTCATACTTTTGAAAATTTCTACTCTTAAAAATTTTCCTCACTGTACTCTTTGAAAGAAAGAATCCAAACATTCTGTTTTACAATGACTCTCTAAAATTATCATTTGTAAATGCAAAATGAGTTACATTGGAAATGTTTTCTTAGAACCCAGATTTTAAAAACAGAAACATGGACCTTTACAAAAAAATTAAACTGCTGTGGATGGGAGGGAGCAGGTCGGAGGACATGGAGGGGGAACTAGACTTGAGATTTACAGGTAACTCATTTTTTGAATAAAATGTCATATCAATAATATCCCTCAGGTTCTCAAAATTCCATTTACTTTTTCACAAGACTTGTATCTCCTTTGAACCTCTAACCATTACAACCACAATGTTTCAGAATCTCGTGTTTAATTTCAAGCTCATTCAAAATTAGGAAGTTCAGTCAGTCACAAGCAAAACGGCATGACCCAGAAAAAAACATTAGTCACTGCTTTTCCAGGAAACAAGAAATAAAACTAATTTCTGTAACAGAAGACAAGATTCTACATCCCATCAAAAGCGTATCTTTTTTTAAAAAAAAAAAATGCAGGCCTCTCTCTTAGCAAACCTATCCCTTTCAGGGAAGCCCTTTCTGCCCCTTTGTGTCTATGCAAGTGTCCTTTATTCTTCTCTCCCTTTTATAATAAACTTGCCCCTTTGGATGTAACTAACATCTCTGTATGGTGGAGAAACTCACCTGAGAACCTTCCCTCCTGCTGCTGAAAGGGAGCTCTGCTGAAACCTTTCCCAGAGTGAACCCAAGGACCCTGCCCTCTGAACCCAACAACTCCAAAAAATGACAGCACAAACACCACTTGTGCAGTTAATAAGATTGGTTTGTTGGTTTCCCGCTTCCCACTCCTAATTCTAAGGCTGGTACTCTAGAACCCTGTATTTCTGCAAGCAGTCTCCAGAATAATTAAAAGATATGACAGTGGGCCTCCCTGGTGGCACAGGTGGTTGAGTGCCGCACTGTGAATATGTCCGCAGCCTCTGCAGCGTGGGTTCAATCCTGGCCGGCTGGCGAGAATCCCACATGGCAAAGAAGACCTATCCTATCTCGCGCGCTGCTCCCCTCAGCAGTGTATTTCATCAGTCTGCCTGTTCTGTTCCCCGCTCTGTCTCTGCTGAATCCTTTCACCCTCCCGCGAATCTGGCCTGTACCCCGGTTCTTGCATAAAAATAAATAAATCTTTAAAAAAAAGATATGACAGAGTTCCTAGAAGTTGGATTACATATAGGTACTAGAGGACAGTTTAAATACAAACTGGAACTCTTTTCCATGATAGTAAAACTATTTGAGGAAAAAAAAAAAGGCAGAAAAAATGATATCAACAACCACCTTTCATCTGTCAGCAATATTTCTCAGTCGTCCTCACCATAACCATTAACAGCCCAAAGCAGATACCAGTTTGTATTACGGCAGCCAAAGACATTAAGATGTGCATTTAAAAAAAAAAAAAAGTCAAAATCCATTCACAAATTACATAAACAGTTTTATTTACCAAAACAATGGCCACTCTAAACAAGAACCTGAATGCAAGAATTCACCTGACAAGAACTTGAATCTGCAGGTGATGAGCAAGCACTTTTCACAACAGAGCAGATGCGTGTTTACATTACACACTGAACACATATTACAACCAAAAGTCATATCTTTGATTCTGGTCTACGAAACAGGCAATAAATACAGAGCAACATTTAAAAACCAAGATCTGCAAAGATTTTAAGCAGCACATATTTAGATGACATCCTCTTCCTCCTGCAGGATATGAGATTGTTCAACACTAGAATGGCACTTCGCGATTGTGAAATTTTCAAAGAAAAAATTTGACAGCCATTGCACAACAAGGGATCTATTCCTTTAGCCTCCACCTTATGTTGTGTAAGAATAGTAGAGACCCACACCCTGAACAGTGAGTGGTTACTCGGGTTCTATAAAACGGCAGGCCAGTGATTCCTTTGACTTCTTTGTTGGACTAGTTCTGCTTTATAAGAAGTCAGTTGATCCAGCTGCTCTAGAACAATGGACACTATGTAATTCAAAATGTTTAGCACATAAAATTCTATGTATATTATTGAACTTTGCTTAAAGTTTAAAAGAAAGTCAAGTATTCTTTTCTGTGACTTTAAAAGTTCAACTAAAGTGCACTCAAGATTATTTCAAACCTACATATTTCAGTTTTCAAGTCTTATTAATGGCTCTATAATTCTGTTTTAAAACTGGATTCAACTTATACAGAGGAACTGCCAATATTACTCCATCCTTTTGTTCAAAAAAAGCACACACTAAGCAACTATGATAACAGATAATACCTAAATGGTATTATCAGCCTTCAACTAGACCAATATTTATTCAGAAGCATTTAAAATTATTTACTGGAGTCTAGATGTGGCAAAATAGGAAAAAGATGATACTCAAATGTAATCATTATAAGAAGTATGGCATCATCGATGCCTTTTAGAATAACCAAAATACTGAAAGGAAACTCAGTCAAGTATCCCAATTCCCTACTCTGATTTCACCCATTTTAAGAATCTATGTTATTAAAACAAGGGGCTTAAACACAAGTTATAAAACAATTACAAGACACCCTCTGGGTTCAGCACTAAGGATACAAAAAAGGATTCCTCCTCTAAAGTTTGCACACCTCAGTTTTAAGCATTATGTTGCAACAATTCTGTCAGAAGGAACCTCATCTGGAGTTCTACACTCACAGGCTAAGCACACACAGAGCATTAAGAAATCATACCCATTTCCCTTAAGGGTTTACAACCTTAACTGTGGAGTGCCGTGTAAACTGTTATTATTTCAGTGGATACTCTCTGAATTGACAATGAATGAAAACATGAAAACCCACTATTAAACTCATATACTATTTTCTTAGAAGCACCATTAATGTTTGTATTCTACCCAAAGAAAAGCACACAAGTGTGATTCATGAAAGAGAATCTGTAATTGTTAGGTATAAAGTTATTATCAAAATCTATAAGAATGCAACATCTATTCATTTCCTATGAGATTTACTTCAGTGGGTAAAAATGCCCAACAGGAGTAAAGTCAGATGACTTCTAGTAAAAAAGCACCAACTCTGGTTCAAACATTCTCCTTTGCTCTCACCCTGCATTGCTATCACATGACCCAGTGACAGATTAGGATAGGATTAGTCAGACTGGAGAGCACCCAGACATTTCATCTGAAATTCTTTTTAACCAATGAGCCACCCACAAGCAGGCTCTCTGGCAATTAACCAGTGCAAATATAGTGCCGCCACCCAGAGAAATATAGGTTGCTTTCCCAAGTTTCAAAGAGTGTCTATTTTCAAACCTCACACCCAATTGCCAAGAATGCTGTGAAGCGGTCTGATGCTACACAATGATACTGTGTAGTATCAAGAACCTTTTCAGAACTGCTGAGCAGTGACTTAAACCTGGATTTTTAAGGCCCTTTATAAAATCACACATATGCATATATGTTTTGAATATACACTTATAATATGGTGAAAGATGCTTGGTTTCGTCCAAGGTAGTCTTCCATTCAGACAACTTAGGTTAACTGGTCAGTAAAAGAGTAATGGCAGAATAAGCCCAATGAGAATTAAGAACCCTGGAATTTCAGTTTTTCCTCTGCTAATAATAATTAGGTGCCTAAAGCCTTCACAAGTCCTGTCCCTCCCAGAACCTTAGGCTTCTCAGTGTAAAATGAGAGGGTTAGACTAGATGATCTAAAGGGTACTTTTCAGTCCCAGCGTTCTTTGATATCTGGGTGTCGTTCTGCAGAGCAGCCCCCCCAGGAAAGAAGTCGCATCTCCCCCTGGCTGCTGGCCTGACCTCCATGCACCATAGGCCTCACACGTCAGCGATGGCACTACCTGGGGGAGTGGCAGACCGGCCCAGAGGTCCACAGCAGGAGGAGGGGATGGGAAGGGGCGTTCCCTCGCCCCCTGGATAACCAAATGCGATCAGAAGAAGGCTAACATCGGGGTGACAAGGGGTGGCTCTCCCGCAGGGACAGGCATCAAGTGCTCGAGATGGCTCCAGTCTAGCCAAGTTGGAGGCCGCACTGTAGTCAGGAGCCCCCCAAGCCCTGGGAAACGTTTCGGTGGGTGCTTTCGCCCTCGGCCCACATATGTCCCGGAAATGAAAAGGACACGTACATCCCTTTCTCCAGAGCGCTATGTGGGCAAAGGACAGACAGCGAGACGACCGCAGCCCTCCCCCCACCAACCCGCAGGCTAAGCAGGTGAGTGGGAGCAAAGGGCTGCACTAATCAGCAGAGACAGGCTACGTCTCGCCCCCTGATACTCACTGAGGCGAGGCTGGGAGAGGTAGTTGCGGCTCACTGCCAGCGCCTGCTCCCGAGACCCCGCCACAGGCCCGCTGGAGGGCACGGGGAGCTCGGGCGCGGCCCCGTTCACGATCCCTCGCATCGCTCGCAGCGCCATCTTGTCTCCTCCGTCCCGACCGGCCCCGCAGCAGCGGCGCCGCGCAGGCGCAGATATAACAGGGATGGCCCGCGCACGCGGCCCCACCCATTGGCGCAGCGGAGACCCCGCCCCTCGCCGCGGAGACCCCGCCCCTCGCCGCGGAGACCCCGCCCCTCGCCCGGCGCGCCGCCCGCTGTCTCGTGACCCGGCTCCGCGGGGCGGGCGGAGCCGGCGCGCGGCCGGAGGAGCTGACCAGCGTGCTGGGAGGGAGGGCTGGGGCTCCAGAGAGGGAGATGCCAAAGAGGAACGATAAATAAAGGCAAGATGTAAGGCAGAAAGACAAGAAAGGAGGGGGCAGGGACGCAGATAAAGGGAGGAAAGGGGGCGAGGGCTCTCTGGTGGCGCAAGGGGTTAAGCAACGCACTATGAAGCAAGCCACAGCCTCTGCAGCACGAGTTCGATCCCAGGCCACGGAGCTGACCCACGTGGTGCGGCAGACCTCTCCTGTTTCTCCCTCTGCTCCCCTCAGCAGTGTGTTTCAGTCAGTCTGCTTGTTCTGCTCCCCGCTCTGTCTCTGGTGAATCCACTCACCCCCGCATCTCTGGCCCGTACCCCAGCTCTTGTATGCATAAATACATAAATCTTTAAAAAAAGGGTGGGGGGAGGAAAGGGGAAGAAACAAGACATGCACAAGGACAGGTGAACTAATGGCCACTTCATAGTGGCATTTGTTTGCTTCATTTCACTGTCTTTTATCCAATTCAACCACTCATGTTGCCATTAAAAAATATATTGGACTATTTAGGGGGATGGGAGTCATGTGAAAGACAAATTGGAACCTATCTGAAAACTATTTAAGAGTTGGAGTTAGGGCCTCCGTGGTGGAGCAAGGGTTAAGACGCAGCCCATGAAGCAATCCGGAGCCACTGCAGCATGAGTTCGATTCCTGGCCAGCCAGGGAACAACCCACATGGCACAGCAGACCTCTCCTGTCTCTCCTGCTGCTCCCTTCAGCAGTGTATTTCAGTAGATCTGCCTGTTCTGCTCCCCACTCTGTCTCTTGTGAATCCTCTCACTCCACCCCACAAATGTGGCCTGTACCCCAGCTCTTGTATGCATAAATAGTGCATAAATAGATAATTTTTTTTTAAAGATTTATTTATTTATTTATACAAGCACTGGGTACAGTCAGAAGCACGGGAGGGTGAGAGAATTCACCAGAGCCAGAGCGGAGAACAGAACAGGCAGACCGACAAAATACACTGCTGAGGGGAGCAGCGGGCTGCAGGAGAGGTCTGCGTGCCATGTGGGACCCTCGCCGGTGGCCGGGGATTGAACTGGTGCTGCAGAGGCTGCGGGCAGCTCTGCAGCCCAGCGCTCAACCGCTGCGCCACCAGGGGAGGCCCTAGATAAATCTTTTTTTTTTTAAAAAAAGAGTTGGAGTTAATACATGAATGAATGACCGGAAGCGAATAGCCCAGCCCTGGGCCTAAAATTGAATTTATTGTCGTGCTATTTACAGGGTATAGAATAGAAAAGGAAAACTTTTGCTAGTGGTGGAGGAGGAAAAGAGAAAAACTACTGGCTGAGTTTTAGTCTAGTCTTCTATCTGTTGTGCCTAGTAAGGTAACTTGCACATAGTACTTAATATCTATTAGATAAATAAAAATGTGCTGCTCTGATCCTAAGGATGAAACGTTCCTCCAATCCATCTGGAAGATGTTTTCCTAAGGAACACCTACCCTACCCTTCACACAATTTGTTCAACTCTTGTCTTTACTCCCAAAGAATGCAAGACTTACCAGTCCCAGCAAAAGGGAACGTGTTTGGAACATGAGACTAGGAATCGCCAGCCTCAGTCTCAGGACTGATGGTCTCCTTATGCACACTGTGACTTTGGACCAGTCCTTAATCCCTTCTGCCTCTGTCAGTCAGGAAGATTTCTTTTCATAGTTCTCAAGGATTTAAAATAAGACTTCCAGAAATCAATAGCTCAGACAGAAACGAAAAATGCTTATTCTTTTATTACAAATGATAATTGGGGAAGAAAATTAGAAAAGGGAAGGGGGAAGAATGGCTCATTCCAGTGACCTCATTTTCCCCATGTAATGTGCATTTTTCTTAATTTGCTGGAAAATCTTGATGAAGGAAAAGTATAAGAAAAACCATAGCAGATTAACTAAATAGATCTGTATATGTCTATATGGCAAGGCATAAACCTGTATAAAATCATTAATATAAAAATTTCAGCATGAAATGGGAGAAAAGCAAATTAATTCACATGTATATATATATCACATGTATACACATGTATACACATATATGTGATATCACATGTATCACATATATACATTCACATGTATATATATCTTTGTTGTTATGTTGATTATTTTCTAATTCTATTCATCACAAGCAGGCAGAACATTGCACTTTGGCCTCCTGAAAATGGAGATCTCTGGTTCAATTTCATATTATTTTCCTTAACGTCAGTAAGATCACTAATGTGTTACAGAAAGAGAGGGAACAGCAGAGGGCCCCCGATGATCAGGGCAGTTGGCTACTAAGTGAATAGTGCAGATGTTTAAACATGCAAACCCTGATATCTACTGTAAAGTTGCCTGGTAGTGAAGAAGTGAGAAAACGTAGTTGAAATTCCAGGTACCCTTTATCAAAGATTTTCTTTTGTTGCCAGGTTAAGACAAACCTCTCTCTTTCCAGATGTTCTAAGCAAAAGGAAATCAGTTGGATAAGATGCATCAACTAATGCATTTATTTTAGAGAATATTATTCAGCCACTAAGACAGTCAGAAAAGAATGTTAAACAACTAAAATTTATCACAATACAGTATTAAGTAAAAATTCTGTATGATATGGCACACAAAGTATAATCTCTATTATCTATATGTGTCCAGATATTCTCTGAGAAAATATTGGAAAGGAATATATGCTACTGTTTGCAGTAACTATCTGGAAACTATTACTCTAAATGTACTGCATGTAAAATAAGTGGGATAGTCTCATGAGTGAGTGGTAATGAAAACTAAAATACGCAAGAGATGCTTTTTCTTGAGTGATGTGGCTGCTCGGCTCAGAAAATGTAGCCCCAACTATAATTACCAGCCAGCATCATACCTCCTCAGTGCCCATTTGGGATTTAGCTATGCAGGAGTTGGTTAAGACCAAAATGAGCCAAAAGCCAGAATCATAGATATAATATTGGATGACTTGTAGCACTTCCTTGAATTATAGTTTCTGCTTCTGACTATAAGTTGCTTAAAGCTGGGGCTTTTATCTCGCTCATCTTTGTACACCACACAGCACCTGGGATTTGAGCCAGCAGAGGCACAAATACCTACTTGTTGTTGTTGTTGTTGGTGGTGGTGGTGACTGTCTGAGGACAACATGAGACTCACAAAGGCATTGGAAGCCCTCATTGAAACTTGTACTTTCCCAGAATCTCATTGCTTAAGAATGTGAATAAGGAACTTTTACCTTCTATTTGGAATTTAGTTCCCAAGGCCGTACATCCTTGACTGTGAGCAGAATTCCACAAACAGAACTGAGTGTTTTGAAATCTGCCGTTGGGATCTGAGTCTCAGCCCTGGCTCCTTCTTAGCTTTAGTAAAGGACCAGAGATGGAAATCTACATTCCACAATTCATTGCTCTGGTCAGTGAGACTGGAAATACTCATGACTTCAATAGGGTATGAAATGTCAGTCGTATTATCTTTTTGGAACAAAGGCCATGTTTTCTAAAAACATTGCTCTACAAATACCAGAAAATAGATGTAAGACACCTGAATTAGTAGGGTTTGGGTCCTGGTCTGCTACTTACTAGCTGTGAGACTTTGGACAAACTATTTCTCTATGCTTCAGTTTGCTGACTTAAACAGTTCTTGCAAAGAGTCAACGATTAAATTAATAATATGCTCCTAGAAGAGTGCCTTGTACATAGTAGGTACATAATATTGGAACCTGCCATTCTGGAAAAAAAAAAAACTGTCTAATGGCTGGCATTTTGTCCTCTTTAGATTGGCAGCCTTGCCCCAGTTCCAAACATGTTAGTTCCTAGATTCTATCGAGAAAAGTGTAAAAGTTAAGTAAGAACTTACTATTAAGGAACGTTAATAAAAACATGCTCTTCTATAATGAGAGACTTTTCTAAGCTCAAAATGACCCTCTGAAAGTTGTTTATTCTTTTTTGTTTTGTTTTGTTTTGTTTTGTTTTTTTAATAGAGGCATGTTTATTTATTTGTTTGTTTGTTTGTTTGTTTGTTCTGTTTACACATGCACTGGGTACAGTCAGAAGCACTGGAGGGTGAGAGAATTCACCAGAGCCAGAGCGGGGAGCAGAGCAGGCAGAAGGACTGAAGTACACTGCTGAGGGGAGCAGCGGGCGGCAGGAGAGGTCTGCGCGCCTAAAAGTTGTTTATTCTTTACAAGCGAACTAGTCCCATTAATAGATGGCCTGTCACTACCACTGCCATTTCATGAGAAGTCTTTTGGTTTGTTACACCGCACAAGTCTATCTGCAAACTCCCAGAACTTCTAGCAATGGAAACTTCAACCAAAAGGACACCACGAACCTGCATTATTCAAGGGGATATCTGCCTGCATTATTTACAAATCGCTTTGCTATCACCGTTGACATCATAAAGAGGGGTGTGGAGGAAATATCTATCAGCCAAGAGTTTCTCTTGATTTAAATGATTTCTTATAAGTGGATTCTTTTAGCTTTGCATGCTCAGTGTAATTAGTGCATATGGTCCAGCTGTGAAGAAATAGCTGCAGACCCCTAACTTATTATTAATTAGGCTCATTAAAATGCAAGTAAGAGAACGTTGGCTAGGTAAACAATACCTTATCTCAAAAAGTCATTACTTGACAAGAGCTAGTCTTCCTAACTAAAGTCATTACTGATTTGTTGTGGAGGGTTTTTTTCAAGCACTGTGGGTGCCAGTTAACTACTTTTGGCTGACATCAAGGACAGACATGCCGCACGGGAAGGAGCCCCTGGTACAACACAGCAATTCTATTCACATCATTTCAAAATACTTCTGGGGGAGGTTAAAGGTTGACAGCCCAATGACAGGCCTTCTTCAATTGCTGCGGGGTCGCAGCAGGAGCACATCAGGAAAATTTCCTCGGCCCCTCTGAATTTCTTTTATGTTCACATTTCTTTTCCTATCTCACAAGTAGGGAGGGATTGGCAGCTTGGTGACAAACACCTGGGAAAGAGAAATGTGCATTGTCCCTCTTAGGACCTAGGGGGGCAAGGAGGGGAAAAGGCACCTGTGTTCAAGGGGGACGCTCTCCTGATATCTGACCAAATCAGAGGGCAGGGCCAGCTGGACGGGACTAGGGATGTACGGTGACGGCCCCATCTCCTCTAGTTTGGGAACTTTCCCAAGGGGGTGCGTAAGTTAGCTGCAGCCTTTGATCCCTAGAAATGTGGCTCCATAACCTGGTAACTCACGAGTTAGTTCAGGTAACTTGGTGGAGGGCTACCCTGTCTGAGGGGGGCCAGAGCACAGGTCACAGAAGATCAAGGAATGGCCGCTGGGGAGAACCATCCTCAGGTCCCGGAGAGCTCACAGCTTCAGGGTCAGGTGCTGCAGTGTGATCTTTGAGGGTCCTGGGTATTAGTCTCCAGGCACACTCTCTCTGGCACTCATTGCTTGAGAGCAGTAGAAAGAGCAGTACCTCGCCAGCTGCTTTCCAGAGTTCTAGAAATGCTTTCCTGTCTTTGTAAGTCTGTGCACGCTTCGGTATAAATCACGACGGGGATGCAGGCTCTGGTCTAAATGGATCAAAAGAGGCTATTGACAGATGCTGAAATGAGTGTCTACCTTTAACACCAGGTCAATTGATAAGTGTCTGCCCTAGACTTTTGACTGACATGAAGAGCTGTCAAAGGAACCGTCTTTCCCGGGGATGACAATGAGGCAGGAGGAAAGAAGAGAGGAAAGGGAAACCCAGCGCAGGACCTGGCTCCCAGGTGACCCTCTCATGTCCTCGCTGGTGCACCCCTGCAGCTGCAGGTTGGAGATGACATTCAGCACCTGGGCTGGCTCAAGGATTAGAGACAGACATTTACATCTGAGAGTTCCAGGGGTGGGACTTAGGAGAAATTAAAATTGGTCTCTAACCAATAGAACCTTATCACTAATTTATTTTTAATCCTATTTCAAAATGATTGAAAGATAAACCTAAAATGGAAAACAACAAACAACTTTTCCCCCCATGTGATCCTATAGGGAAATGTGTACCTTAATAGAATTAGGCACAAGAAGGGCGTCAAGGGGAATACTGTGGAGTGTATCTTATTTTTGCAATTTCATTTGTTCCATATTTTCATCTGATGAGTATCTGCAGAGTTATTTCATTGAGGTGCTTTCATTTGTCCGGAAGCTGGAATTATAAAGTTCAGAATTTCACTTCTGACAGGCAGTAGATTCAATTGTTAAAGCTCAACTCTGCCCCAACCCGGCCTGCATTTGCCTTAGGGGCCACAGCCACTGCTCCACGGAGATGCCTCTTCCCTTACTGGAACCCATGCTCCCTGACTTTCTCACAGGAAGACCCCCGGTCCTCGCCACTACCTTTTGAGGTGGATATTGTCACCCCTGCAGACGAGGAGACTGTGGCTCACAGGTTCTCAGTAACTGGCTCAAGGGCAATGGAACACTTGTTTTTTAATATAATTGGAATGAAAGAAACTATGCTAAAAGGAGTGATTTGGAAAGAAATTTACCAAAATGCCAAGGACATTTGTTGCTTACTATACTTCATTCAAGATGATTTTGAAAGTCTGTCATACTTTTCACCTAAAAGACACCTAAACATCCAGGCAGGACTGGATGTTTACATGCAGTGATAGATGCTTAATTTTGATAATAATGATGATGAAGACTGTGGTTGTGAAACTACTTTTAAAACTGTAGTCAGTTTATGCACCATAGCCGTGAAATAGCTACTTTCCTAATAGGATACTAGTAGATGATTGACAGCTCCTTATAGACATCTGCAGGATATTCAGAAAATTGAAGTGTTGTATGGATGAATTATTTAGAAATATTTCCATTAATAGATTAGTTTTTACTGCCATTTGTCTGGGGTTGGAAAGGAGGGTTCCAGAGACTGACATCAGCAAGAAATATTCTTTTTTTTTTTTCTTTATTGTCTCTTTTGCTTTATTAGAGTCTATACCATACTTACAGATAGATGAAGTGTCTTTTTTTATTTTTTATATAAATTTTTTTTTATTTTTATATTCCCCATACAATTGCGACCCCCTTATTTTGACCCAATCACTCCCCTCCCCGCCCCCCACCCCCCCTGGAGTGTCTCTGGCTCATAGTTGTTTGTTGATTTTGATTTTTACCTTCTTATAGTTATTCATTTTCCTGGTCCCTTATTTAGGTTTTCTAGATTCCTGCTATGAGTGAGACCATCCGGTATTTTTCTTTTTCTTTCTGGCTTATTTTGCTGAACATGATCCCTTCCAGCTCCATCCATGTTGCTGCAAATTGCATGAGTTTATCTTTTTTGAATGCTGAATATTCCATGGTGCATATATACCACATCTTCTTGATCCAGTCATCTATTTTTGGGCATTTGGGCTGTTCCCAAAGCTTAGCTATTGTAAATAGTGCTGCTATAAACATAGGGGTGCAGGTGCTCTTTGGAATTGATGTTTCTGTGTCCTTTGGGTAAATACCTAGGAGTGGAATTGCTGGATCATATGGAAGCTCTATGTTTAGTAGGTCCAGAAATCTCCACACAGCTCTCCATAGTGGTCAGCAAGAAATATTCTATTTGCCCAATGTGTGTTACTGCTTGAATGTATTTTAAAATTTTTTTAATTGTATTATTTCTTATCACGGTCATGTTGGTTTAAAACACTGTGTGTGATTCAGGGGTATAGGATCCCACCTCTTCAGATGTAGGTTATCACACCACACCCACCACCGTGGCAGCCACAATCCTCCAACATAGTCCATCGGCCTCCCTACTCCCTTTCCTGCCCACCTTCCACTTTCCCTTTCTATGAGCCTCAATCCTGCAGCAGATTTCTAGAATTTGCTTAGCTTAGTGTGTTCCTTTGATTGTTTCTTTATATTGCACATGTGCATAAAATCCTCCACTATTTGCCTGTCTTCTGCCTAATTTCATAATCCCCTCCTGTTCTATTCATGCTGTCACAAATGGCAAGCTTTCATCTGTTTTTGCTTTTAATAGCTGAGTAGATTTCCCCTGTGTATATACATCCCATCTTCCCAGGTCACTTATCAGCATTGGACGCTTAGGTTGTTTTCATAACTTGGCTATTGTAAATGAACACAGGAGTGCATGTATCCCTTTGAATTAGTCATTTTGATTTCTTTGGGTAAACACCTGGGAGTGGAATTGCTGGATCCTGTGGTAGATCTCCTTTTTAGTATCTTGAGGAATCTCCATACTGTTTTCTATAGGGCCTGGACCATCAACAGTGCACAGGTGTTCCTTTTTCTCCACACCCTTGCCGAAACTGGCGGCTTCTGGTCTGCTTGATATGGGCAAGTATAATTTGATCCTCAATCTGATTCATGTTCTTCATTTGCTCCCCCATTTAAGACCAAGAGAGTAAAGCTACTGTCAAGATATTCAGATTCTGAGTAGCCACAGAGGCAAATTTTAATGAAAATCAACCCTGAGAAGCTTATTAACCAAAATTGAATGGTGGGGGGAGGGAAGGAGGATAATGGAGAAGGAGCAGGGTGTCTGAGGAGGACTTATTCCAGATTTCAGTTTCTTTTCCTTTTATTTCAAGACTCTGATGATCTGTGCACATTTGGGAACATAGAAGTGAAATTACTAGTAAGATTCACCGAAAGGGAAACTTGCAAGGAGAGTACTTAGAAAAGCCAAGCTGGCAGCACCTGCAGGAGGTCATGGGTGAGCTGGGAGCAGCAGCAGAGTAAGGGTGGGGCAGGGAAATCCTGTCTCATTAAGCTCTTGAAAAGCTCTCCTTTTCAAAACCTGATGTTCTAGGAAAGGAAGTTTCAAATCACAATATAAAGATGCACAAAAAATGCCAGACTATTTCCTAGTCAAAGATATATCTTTTTTTCATGCCCATATTATAGCTGAAGAAATGAGACTAAAGTTAACAATTTTCCCGAAGTTGCATAGTGGCAGAAATTGAAAGTAGCAAGGGACCATGGGCCTGAAGCTTCAGGGTGAACCTGGCAGCCCATGACAGTGGCAGGGGCAGGCAGCACGCACACGGCAGACCTCTTCTCGGTGTCTCTGCCTGCCCTCTCTTCTCACGAGGGGCCAGTCACTGGATGCAGGGCCCACCCGACTCCAGTATAGCCTGGTCTATATACACATATAAAGAGTCTGCATATTTGCCTCAGGGAAGATAGCTAGTTAATTAGTTTTAAAATGTGAAGTCGAGGGGCCTCCCTGGTGGCGCAAGTGGTCAAGGTGCAACCTATGAAGCTGTCTGTAGCCTCTGCAGCATGAGTTCAATCCCTGACCAGCCAGGGAGCAACCCACATGGCGCAGCAGACCTCTCCTGTCTCACCTGCTGCTCCCCTCAGCAGTGTATTTCAGTCAGTCTGCCTGCTCTGTTCCCCACTCTGTCTCTGGTGAATTCTCTCACCCCCCACACCTCTGGCCTGTACCCCAGCTCTTGTGTGCATAAATAAATAAATCTTAAAATAAAATAAAATAAAATAAAATGTGAAGTCGAGAGATGCCAAGTTTAAGAACCATTTACCAAAGCAGTAACCAAACCATCATGACAACGGGGAAACTCTTGCTCTATTTGGAGTTAAAAGGGTTCAAATGAGAATGTAGAGACAAGAACAGTTTGCTTCAGGCCTGCACAGAGAGCCAGTCACCAGAGCTACCTGATTTCCTGGCCGAGGCGCCTCAACCAATGTGCTCATTTTCAGACAATAAGTGTTCAGTAATTGAGAATTGCTTCCACTTTAGCTGACATCTTTCTCTGTTTGTGCATAAACTGTTTGTGATTTTATCCCAGAGAAAGGAAAGTACCTTCAAAAGGCCTCACCTAACTTTCCTCTGAGCTAAAAAGGTACAATTTTCACCAGGCTAAAAGCTACTTCTCCACTCAAATCTGCTATCTTTCCCCTTGTGTTTCAGGGCCGCCAAGTGTTATCAAAATGCCTCCCTGACCTTCTCCTTCCCTTTCCACCGCACTCTGACACATCCAGCCTAAATCTGCGTCTTGTATCACCTCAGGAAACTCATGGCTAATTTCATTATTTGGGAGAACAAAAATGCAAATGAATCCAGACAACTGGTGATTTCCTCGAGGCGGAGAGTGATGGAGGGCTGAGGCCCACCTCGTCACAGGCCTCACACCCTCCTGCTCAGACAGGCCCTGGCAAGAGGAGGGCAGAGAGGCTGCAGGAGCAGCGGGAACAGATGGCTGGGAGGGGAACAAGATGGAGGAGCCCAACTTGTGGGAGAGACCAGGGAAATGGGTGTCAGTTGTGTGGCCAGTCAGAGGGGGCACGCAGAACAGGGACTGTGCCCTTACCAGCATCCCAAAACACCAGGCACATCTAGGCACACGCACCTGGGCCACCTCACACACAGGCAACCCATGTTCCTCTGCTCTGGCCCACAGGGCTGGGTCTCTCCATTTTCTGTTTCTGTGAAATCAACATCTGCTTTCCCCACAAAAGTAGATATCTATCTATCTATCTATCTATCTATCTATCTATCTATCTATCTATCTATCTATCATCTATCTATCTATCTATCTATCTATCTATCTATCTATCTATCTATCTATCTATCTTCTTAGAGAGAGAAAAGCTGGGAAAGTTCACTTCTTTTACCCTGAATGATTCTCAGTTTGCAGCCCAAGGGAGTAAGACTTCAACTTTATTTGTCCATAACGGATCTTTTGTTTCCTGGTCCTACTTTGCCAGCTGGATGGAAACTCTCTCATCTGTACCCTCCCTTCCTCTAGAGCATCACTGAAAGCGAGAGAATGTAGAAAGTCCCAGAGTGGGGCTTTAGTGCCCTTCTGTCCACATTGCTCTCCACTGAGGCAGCCATCTTTCCTGTCAGTCCTTGACCTTTGGGCCAACTTTACAGCTGAAAAGGTCATTTCTTCTTCTCCCTCCATGTCCTTCCAGCACACATGGCGCTAAGTCTAGTGTTCCCTGGGCCATGCCAGGTTGGGAAAGCCTCGTGCATCATCTCAAGCTAGGTTAGCATTTTGACACTGAGTTCATGGGGGTCATGTGTTGCTGCCTCTTTTTCTTAAAAGCCTGTCAGGGGGCAGGTTCCTACAGCTCCCTCATACCCTTCACTTCCCTGCTAAGCCTCCTTAGAGAACCTTCACCTACTCTGGGCCAGAAACCTGCCTCTTTCCCACTCTGGATTCTCCTAAGATTTCAACCAAGAGCTGAGACTAAGGAAAAAGCAAGACAGCCCCACCTTCCACTAACAAAACAACAGTAGCTAGAATTTCTAAGACATCGACTTATCACTCAGAAGGGAAGAAAATATGGGTGTGCCAATGGAAGCCTCCAGTTAAATCTCATTGGGATGGATTAGGGACTCAACATCTCCTTGAGTTATTCCATTAGCTGACAGATATTTTAGGTTAGGTGAGGCCACCCTAGTGGCCTTCACTCCAGTCTTCTGTGTCATCAATTACCTCTGAGACTGTTTGGTCCTGGAAATTCGAATGACGTTCTGGTCAGAAGATCAGGGTGGGTTTCCGGTGTCTCATGTTCACTGACACAGGCACCTAAAGTCCTAGAAATGTGGACGGGGTCTGAACTGTGGAGAGGACAGTGTTGGGAAGGTAGAGAGAGGGACGGTGGAGGAGCTTGATGCTCAGATTTAATCATGACCTTCAAATCAGCCCATTGATTACAGCAAGCCTGAGAGGGCTTGCTGGCAACTCATAATCATTCCTCTCTCGAGTACGGGGCTTGTCACATTTCCTAACACTCCTGCTTTATTCTCTTGCTTTGAGCTCACAAAATCTTTGCAAAATTGGATTATATTATTTTCACTCTCTGTCCGAGTCCACAGGTCACTGTCCCAAAGCTTCCTGGCTCCTAAGGACACAGCCACAGTCCAAGCAGGGCTTATGTAGGCTCTGCCGGTGCCACCACAGTGGCTCTCTGTGGAGTTAGAGCCAGAGGCCACAGCCACCTGCAGAGGGAAACCCCAGTGGTTTTTCAGCTTTAACTAGAAAGCTACTGCCAAGAGGTGTGTTTATAGGACTTACTAGAGATCGAAATGTACCCAGTTAACGACAACCCGTAGAATGCTCGAGAGGCCGTGTCATTTGTACTGAGAAATCCTGTCCCAGGTTTTGGCTTTTCAAGATCTCCCCATACTGTCACTGCCTTAGTCTCTGATGCGTCCCAAAATGACAGGACACCATCAACTGACATCATAAACGACACAACGTCGTGAGCATGAGACTCAACACAGTCCGTTCTTCGCATCCTAACATTGAAAACTCTCTGGGACATGGTTTCCCTCCATTTTTGCCCGTGAGCTGAGCGTGCCCATGGGCCACGTCACAGGCCAGAGGCAGGGGCGGCTGTGGCAGGCGGGCAGATGCAGTAAAGCTCGGCCAGTGGGGTCCCTCTTCCCTGTGTCTGCTGCTCTCCTGTCTTGCCTGCTAGTGCCAGGGCACAGCCCCTCCCTCCCTGTCAAGAGTGTGGCCAGCAGCACGACACGGGGTGTGTGTCCGTCACGCGGTGCTGCCTGCCACGGTGGCCCATGCGGTGGGGACACCCTCTGACCTGACTCAGCTGGGGCTGGGGGCAGCTGGGGGTGGTCAGCTCCCACTGAGATTTCTGGCTTAGAAATATCTGCTGCTTGCTCCAGCTGGGGGTTGGGGGGGCGGGTTGGTTGGCAAAGGACGGGTCCAGGCGCTGTGACCCTGAGCCCTGCCAGGAATTACCTGGCATCTGGAAGTGGTGGGTTCAGGTGAACAATGGGGGTTCTGTTGCCACTCAGGCTGCAGGTTCCTTTCACCCTCCAAGCCTACTCTGCTCACTCCCAGTATCAGCTGAGGACCGAGTCTCTCCTGAGCAGCCTGGAGCACAATCAGAGCCCCAAAGCTCAGCAGCATTGGCTCAGGGGTGTGGGGACTGATATTGCTCCAGGGCCTCTTTTCCCAGGTCTGGAGGGCGGAGGGTTTGATTTGGCTCAGGGCGTGAGGACACACAGGGCAGGCTTCCCTCTGGTCCGTCTGCCCGTGGGGAGCCTGACCCATCAATGGCTTTGAGAGGTTGTGCTGCTCCCTCTGCTGAGCTGCCTTGGAGAGCGAGTTATGGCCACCCATCCCCTCCCCAACTTGGTGCTTCAGTTCTATAGTCAGCTCTCAGGGTTAGTTTGTTTTTTTTTTTTAAAGATTTATTTATTTTTATATAACAACCGGGGTACAGGCCAGATGTGCGTGGGAGGGTGAGAGGATTCGCCAGAGACAGAGTGGGGAACAGAACAGGCATACTGACTGAAATACACTGCTGAGGGGAGCAGCAGGCGAGACAGGAGAGGTCTGCTTTGCCATGTGGGGTCTTGCCAGCTGGCTGTGATCGAACCTGCGCTGCAGAAGCTAAGGACAGATTCACAGTGCGGTGCTCAACCGCCTGTGCCACCAAGGAGGCCCTCTCAGGGTTAGTTTTTAAGCTTGTCTTGACGTGATTATTAATTTAGTTACTTTATATTCCACATATTAGTGGCACCATTCAATATTTATTTTTTTATCCTTCCGTTTATTTCACTTAGCATTATCCCTTCAAGCTCCATCCATGTTGCCAAAAATGGTATAAGTTTATCTTTTTTGATTGCTGAGTAATATTCCTTTGTTTATATGTATCACATCTTCTTGAACCGCTTATCTGTCCTGGTGCATTTAGATTGTTTCCATATCTTGGCTAGTATTGATAGTGCTGCTATAAACACAGTTGTGCGGGTTTCCTTTAGAACTAGTATTTTTGTGCTCTTTGGATAAATATCTCGGAATGGAATTGCTGGGCCATATGGTAAATTCACTTTTAGTCTCTTGAGGAATCTCCACGCTTTTTTTCCATAGAAGTTGGATTACTACATTCCCACCAACAATGTAATAGGGTTCCTTTCTCTGCATATCTTCAGCAGCACTTGTTGTTTGTGTTGTTGTTGTTTTTAATATGGGTCAATCTTACAGGTGTGAAGTATTATTATTATTTTTTTAAGATTTTATTTATTTATTTATTTATTTATTTATTTATTTATTTATTTATTTATTTATTTATTTATACAAGCACTGGGTACAGTCAGAAGCGCAGGAGGGTGAGAGAATTCACCAGAGCCAGAGCGGGGAGCAGAGCAGGCAGAAGGACCGAAGTACACTGCTGAGGGGAGCAGCGGGCGGCAGGAGAGGTCTGCGTGCCATGTGGGACCCTCCTCCGGTGGCTGGGGAGCAGCCAGGGATCAAACCAGTGCTGCAGAGGCTTCGGGCAGCTTCGCAACCCAGTGCTCAACCGCTGCGCCACCGGGGAGGCCCATGTGAAGTATTATTTTATTGTAAGTGCACCAGTCTGTTCGGGTACTGGTGTGGATCTTGAGGGAAGTCACAAGACCTCTGTTGTTCCAGGCAGGCACTGGCGGGGTCCCCTAGAAGGTCACAAGTCCTCTCACTCCTCTGGCATCCTTCTATTTTGCATCTGGTGTCTCACTGGTTTGGGGGCTGGAAGGAGCTGCCAGGATGTAAGTTAATATTTTAAATATGTATTGTTCATTAAATTTCCCTCTGCCCGTATTAATAGCACATCACTTATTTGTTCCAAGTTATACTGGAAACTGACTCTTTTATCCAAGAATATGTCATAAGAATAAGAAAGAAATGCTAATACTCCCACTGACTGTCAATAAAGGTATGTCGATGTTATTAATTTCATAATTAATAACTTCACTAGTTTATGTTTCATAGTTAATTTCAGATGACCTGAGCTAAGATAACATAAATACAAAGAAAGCTGACATTTTGGCCAAGTGGTAGCCTTATAAAATGTGACATGATTTCCAAATCCTGGAAAGACACTTCGTCTCCAAACTTGTACATTATTTACTAAATTCCTTTTCCCAGCTTCCTCACTTTATGAAATTTCAAGTTGACAATCTTTCATCTCTTCCATATTTCCTGAATTTCATTCTTCAGGATCTTCCAAACTCTCTTATTCCAACATTTATTCCAAAACATATAAAATGCAAATAGCTTCAGGGAGAAATAACAGCCACTGACACTTTGGTTTATTTGGTTTTCTTTTGGTTTATTTATTTTTTTACTTATTTAGTTATTTGTTTTTGTTCAAAAATGGTTAATTTTTATTTAGAGTTCCAAGGCATCCTGCAGAGGAGGAGGAGGGAGAGGGATCAGAGGGAGGGAGGGAGGAGCCCAGGGGACTGAGGTGATGGTGCACGGGTGCATTGGGGAAGGAAACTCTATGGGGACTACACCTGAGGGGGTGGGGGGAAGCAAATATTGTTTAAAAATGAGCAATGGATGATGTAAAAAAATAATATATAAAAAATAGAAATAAAAAAAAGAAAAAAATGGTTAATTTTTATTTAGAGTTCCAAGGCATTGTACCAACAGAGGTTCACTTATGTCTTACTCAATTATAAGACTGAATAAGATTTCTATCTCTTGTTGAAAGATTTTGATAAGTGACAATAGATAAAAAACTGCACATTAAAGGGAGGAAGACCTGGAAGTATGTCTGGAGTGAGAACATTGGAAGAATAAGCTAACAATTCAAAAGTATTTGAGCCATGGAATAATGCATGGTATAAATACCCAGAAACACCAAACAAGTTGGATTTATTATTAAGGTTGTAAATCTAGTAGAATTCTTTTTCAGGTAACTTAGCTACATATGTGATATAAATTTTTCAAAATTTCCCATTAAATCTAATAAATAAATTTTGATTTGCAATATCATTTAACCATTGATTTTTTTTTTCTTATTTTCATGGGAATAGGCTAAAAGAATTTCATTGCATTTTCACAGGAAAAGAAATTTTTCAGAGATCTTTTAAATGTAATTAAGAGCTCTGGTCAAAGCCTTGGGAAAGGTTTACCAAGACTGTCACTGCAAGTTTCTGAGGTAATCATCTGTATCATCTTGTTCTGCTACAATCCTCACAGATCTTAAAATAGTGACTATGCCTAAGAGAATGGAGACCAAGCTGGGGTCATCCCAATGGTCTACAGGTGATGCACTTGGTTTTCTTTTGGTTTATTTATTTTTTTTTACTTATTTAGCTATTTGTTTTAGCTATTTATTTTAGTTATTTTATTTTTATTTCTTTGTTTTTTCTTATTTTCCTTTATTGTTTTTATTTGCTTATTTTTTCTGCTTTTTCTTTCTTTTTTATTTTCCTTTATTGTTTTATTATTTGCTTATTTTTTCATTTTCTTTTTATTCTTTCAATTTTCAAATTTTTTATTTCCAATCTTTTCCTCATATTTTATCACAACTATGTTTAAGAATGCCATAATCTTTCCAGTATCAACTGAAAGGAAATATTTTTGTGGATATGTCTTTCAAATTTATATATACTCAAGCATCCATTTCTATATAGTATTGGAGCACCACACCCCCCCCCCCCCCCCCCCCCGCCGTCTCTGGCCTGTAACCCAGCTCTTGTATGCATAAATAAGTAGATCTTTAACAATAAAATAAAATAGAAGAACCACACAGTGGTGGAAGTCTAGTCACCAGTCCTCCTTTGTGGCTCAGCTTGGCTCCTGGGTCTCCTGGTTCCCAGACAGGATCCTCTTTTTGTCTCCACCCTCCCAGCGCACACTGACCATGTTCCCTTAGTATCATTATACTAGTTTGTACGGGAATGCTTTGGCATGACCTTGTAATCTCCTACAACAGCCAACCAAATCCTTCTGGCCCCTGGTCCTGCCCCGTAGGTGCTGATAGTACTTTGCCTCTGTTAAATCCTTGAGTGCTTTCAGTTCTTCCTGTTCATTAAATATAATGCAAGTGACTCTGGTCTTTGAGAAACTGAGCTGGACACCGAGAGACAGTGCCCTTCTGTCTTTTGAGGAAACAAAGTGGAAATGATCCTGTTAATTGACTCTTTTCAGAACCCAGTCTGAGTAAAATATAAATGCTTGCAGGCGTCTTCATATGCAAACTGCAGTTTCTCCAAAATGACCTCCCATTCAAAAATCGAATGCTTTTGAGCTGTATTAATCCTGACAATATCCAGGAGGGAGAAACTGAGGCCCACCAGATGCTTTGGCTGAAAGTCTTAAGTCTTGGAAAAAGCCAGAACTCTCAAATTCATTTGTCTTAGTTTACAGAGATGCTGTTTTGCTTTTAAATACTTTTCCCTTTCATATGCATCCTTTGGCCTGATGGCTGACCAGGGATTGTATTACCATGACTTGCTTTCTCCAGGGGAGGACAGGGAGGCTCTGAAAGATGAAGGAGGTACCAGCCTGCAGGGGCTCCCCAGTGCACTCTCACCCCATGCAGGAGCAGCATCAGGGCCCATTTCTGAGCTGTGCTCAGTGGGCCGATGCCTCCTTTTCAGGGAAGAGCAGCTGCAGCGAAGTTCTGCAAATACTGTAATAGAATTTGTTAACCACTTCCACAGGATTTTTAAAGTAAATGTCACACTGCATTGTAACAGGGAGCTAACAACACATTCGTGCTTCTCATTCTCATTTAATTCATTTTCCAAATACTGAAGTCTCTGCGATGCCTGTGAGAGGGCCGCATTCAGTGAATTACTCGGCAGCTGGGCCATTAATTTCTTCCCTTCTCCCCGGCTGCCTCCCTGGGTAGCTTGTGAAGTTTAGTTATTGCTAGGCTGCCTCTCACGTTGCTCTCCTAGAGACAGTGCAGCCATGGGGCTACAGACTGCTAGGTCTGTGTCCGGGCCACTGGAGTAGAAAGTGACCCCACTTTGGCCTGGACTCTCTAGGCCCCCCACCACCTTTGCCTGTGGCCATAGGCAGAGCTGGGCATGTAGGATGCAGGGGGCTCTCCCCTTGCTATATCCGAGGCAGTTATCGGTTGAATGTGTGTTCCCAAAATGCCAGGGCTGAAGGTTTAGCTCCCAGGACCTCAGAATGTGATCTCATTTGGAAACAGGGTCATCGCGGATGTAATTAGTCAGATGAGTTCATGCTGAAGTTGTGTGAGCATAAACCCACTGAGAGAGTGGACTAGAAACAGAGTTTTTGACACATTCTATGATCTGACCCACACTTCTCTCCATTTCTCCCACCCATAGCACAGACTTCAAGGGTGGGCTTTCTGCTTGCTTAGCCCATGCCCAGCACTGGAGACTCTCCAAAGGGGGTAAACTCTGGGATTCTTTTGGGTAGGAAAGAAGGTCTTAGAGGAGCACATGTTTACCAAGTTATGTCTATGTCTACACAGCCTGCACTGCCCAGTATAGACACTTAAGACAACAAGGGACTTGAGGGGATTCCATAGATACCCCATCTGTGCTCTGGAAACCCTTGCATAGTCAGGCAATAGATTCTGCTCTGTCTCCAGACTCCCAGTTAGGAGTGTGCAGTAGTGATGGTACCTAGGTAGTATTTCACTGGGTTTGTCCCAATAACAATAACAACAACAACAACAATGATAGTAATAATGATGATGTCAACAACCACTACTGTGACTCAGTACACACCCAAACCAGACTTGATCCCTTACCTTGTGATCCTGGGCAGTTCATTTAATCTCTCTATTCCTCAGAGTTTGATAATTTGTAAAAGAGGGCAATAATATTGAAACCATTAAAAGTGTTATTCTTCCTTATTACTAATATCACAGACAAGCTAGGTAAAATCATGCTACTTCAAAGGTGTAGAAGTTGAGGCTAGGGAAGGGTGAGCAACGTGTCTAAGTTCACCAATGAGCAAGTGACACCTGTTGCCACCTCCAAAAGTGACATCACCCCTTGTGAAGCAGAGCGAAGGGCTTAACAAGGCTATCACCAGGAACAGTAGCCGCAGAATGTCACCATACTGCATGGTTGGCAGGTTCCCAAGAAAGATATGACTTACGAGGCACTGAATGGAGCACGTTCACTCATGTAGAAAAGAGACAGAGCAAGGTCAGTGTCAGTGGAAATGGAAATGTATAAAAAGAACCTAATAGATCAGATTAAATATTTGCAGGAGTAATAAGATCATAGGCTTAGGGGCATTTGCGGAACACACACTGTGTGAGCAATCTCACATCAGGTGAGACTGAGAGGTGTTTTCTGAGGAGACACAGGCAGGTAGGTTTGGGGAAATCATCAACTCACTTGTAAATACACACACACGCACAGAGTATAACACAAATGTGCACAGTCGTTTTCACATATATTTGGCAGCTGAACTGACAGCAAGTTAGAGAGATGTACACACATGCGGCTGCCACAGAAACAAAATGCTTGCTTTGTCATAAGAGATGTAGCCTTGTTTTTCCTTCTTAATTAATTGAAGACAATCAAGGAGGACAATAGACTTTAGAAGCATGTACCTCTGAGTTTGCATGAGTTTTACCATTTGCTATTTGCATGTGGCTGGATTAATTAATTTCTCTAAGTCTCAGTCTCCTTATCTGTAAAATGGGATCATATTTATTCAAGGGATTATTATCAGGGTTAGATATGTCCATAGTAAAATTTTCAACAAATAACATTTTATGCATCCTTTCGAATAGCTGCTGTATTACATAATATGTGATGTGTATTGCTGGTTATAAATGTAGCACATACTCAATACAAACAATTTAAAAAATGGTTGGATCCTATGCATTAATTTATCAGAAAAATAAACCTGTGAAACATTAACACTGCTCTTACTGAACTGCTCTATTTGTTGGTAGGAATTTCCAAGCACTAATTTAGATACAAGGTACACACCTGATAGAGATGATACACCCAGATAATCAGGGAAGATGACCAAGCTGAAACTTGATAGTAAAGGAGCATTTTTGAAAAGACATACTGAGAGGCAAGAAAAAACTAGAAGGAAGGGAGGAAAATCACTGGGGCAGAAGAGATTAAACAAGTTGAAATCAGGGAGAAAGTATGAGACAGGAGTGTGAACATGAGGCTTAGACATCCCCCCAACCCCACCCAGAGTAAACCTTACCAGGGCAACCTACTGTCAGTTATGTGGTTTAATGGGACAGACTTCCCCTGGTAGCCCTGGCTGAAGGATAGGCAGACTGAATTTGAAGGGACCTGACTCAGGATAAGGAAGCTAGTTTCATAGAAGTTTCGTTTTGGGATTTAAATATGTTTGGGTCTGGTATCTCCCTAGGCAAGGCTATCTCCTTCAGAGGACTGGGGCTGCTGAAAGGATGCTGATTAGGGATCAGGCTGAATTTCCCAGTCTACATATGTATTGCTGAATTTGCCACCATGTGGCATCGCGATCATTCAGTGGGGTTCTAACTTATTATGTGTTTGGTTTTGAATATGCCTCATCTCTCTGGATCTGAAGCAAATTCTCCCCTCACTTTACCAGGCATGGCAATTCTCTACATTAGTGGACACCCATTCATTCCTGCAGGGTTCACAAAGCCAGGTAGATCACAGGCATTAAGTTGCATACTCCTAGCCTTCTTTTCAGAAACCTGCGACAGAAACTAAACCTCTCCAGACCAGAGCTAAACACTGACATATGCTTGATACGTGAGGGAGTCTGAACTGATTGTTAAATATTTGAACAGTGAAAGAAACAGGAAGTAATGAGAAACAAAAGCACTCTCCAGGTCTGAGTCACAGACCTGTTTACCCCAGCAGACCATGCCAGCCATAGCCAGAGCTGGGCCTAATTAGTTATACATATTTTTGGGTTTGGGGGAAAAAACTGTCTGCTAAGATCCATGTGCCAGCTGCTGAAACTAGTGTGGTAACAGACCACTGTCAAGGAGTCTCTAACTTCCACTTCAGTCTCCGATTGCTCTCAACAGGCTTTTCTGGGTAGAGATTACTAGTCCTTATCAAGAGCTCAGAGTCCACCAAGCTGTATACTTGTTTGTTGAGCTGTTACTTTTTACTGGTAACTTTTTATTTAATTTTTTTTCTGCTGGAATTTGGATAATTCAAAAATATGCATAATTTAGCATAGCCATTAACATAAGTTAGGTATATCGGTAATATGTATCTGGAGTTTTGACAGGCATATAATTTCATAGTACAGAATTAGAAAATTGCAGTACAATGTACCTAACATAAAACTTATTCCCTCAACCATTTTTTAAGTGTGCAGTTCATTAGTATTAAGTATAGTCAACCAATCTCCACAAGTTTTTTGGTTTGTAAAACTGAAACTGTATAACCATTAAGCAGCAACTCCTTACTTCCTCCTCACTCAGACCATGGAAACCTCAGTTTACGTTCTGTTTCTATGAATTATGTACTTCATTTAAGTGGAATCAAACAATATTCGTCCATTTGCGACAGACTTATTTTGCTTAGAATAATGTCTTTATAGTTCATCCATGTTGTACCCAGAATTTCTTTCCTTTTTTATTTCTTTTCTTTTAAAAAAGATTTATTTATTTATTTATACAAGCACTGGGTACAGTCAGAAGCGCAGGAGGGTGAGAGGATTCACCAGAACCAGAGCCAGAGCGGGGAGCAGAACAGACAGACTGACGAAACACTTTGCTGAGGGGAGCAGCGGGCGCTGCAGGAAAGGTATGCTGCTCCATGTGGGACCCTTGCCGGAGGCTGGGGATCAAACTGGTGCTGCAGAGGCTGCAGACAGCTTTGCAGCCCAGTGCTCAACCGCTGCACCACCAGGGGAGGCCCTTCTATCCTTTTTAAAAGCTGGATAATATCCATTGCATATACAGTCATGCCTGGCTTAATGACAAGTCAGTCTGTGATAGACTCATTTATGTCAGTGGTCCCAATAGATTTTTCCATATAAGCTAGGTGTGTAATAGTCTATAACATCTAGGTCTGTTTAATTATAATGCATAAATTTGCACACAGTGAAATCACCTAATGGCACAATTCTCAGAATGTACAGAAAGTATCCCCATCAGTGAGCAACCCATGTTTGTGTGTGTGTGTGTGTGTGAGCTTTTGTTTATCTATTCATCCACCATGAATATTTGGGTTGTTTCCATATTTTGGCAATTAATATATAATGCTGCTATGAATGTACATAAAGTTTTATATCCATCTTTTCATTTTCCATTAACATCTCTGTGTATGCATATTCAATTTTTTCAAGGTTGGTATGTCTCTAGAAGGATCACAGCTGTGTTGACACCTTGATTTTTAGTTCAGTATTATACCTATTTGGGTTTCTGGCCTCCAGAATGCTAAATAATAAGGCTGTGTTAAGTCATTTAGTTTATGGCAAATGTTACAACAGCAATAAGAAATGCATGCACTCCTCTCATGTCCTTGTCCCCTACTCCCATTTCTCTTTCTAGGCTTCCTTGCAAGTGCCAAATTGAAAGTTTGGCCAGAGAGCTCTGAGGAACCACAGCTGGAGCCAGCCTCAGTGGACCTGGAGGCACACTGCACCTCAGCGGAGCTAGTTTGTCAATTCAGGGGGCCTGCAGCACTGCTGGGACACTGGTTCCTGTAACTGCAGGGTGGGCTGCTATTAGGACTCTGCCATATTTTCCCGGGTCCCATGGGCCTCTCTCCCTGTAACTTCCAGCTGCAAAACCAGGCTAACCTAGCAAGGCCCAATCCTCTTCTTGGTGGCCCCAAACCAGGAGCCACAGGATTGAGGGGCAACCTCTACTGCTGGAGCCCTGTTGTTAGCCTGGGAGCAGCTGTTATGCAGCCCGGGCCTAAATCCGTCACCCAAGGGCCAGTCATTGTCATCAGAGCAGTCTGGGTGCTGCTTGCAGGCAATAGGCTGAGGCAGCTGGGCACCTCAGAGCCAACAAAGCCACTGTCATGGCCTGCAGGCTCTGGCACTGCGGGGATCTGGATTCACATTCGTTCATCAGTACAAGAAATATTTACTAGAGGCTACTATGTACTAGGCATTAAACAAGTATTGGCATGCAAAGATGGCAGTGCATAATCTATGCACAATCAAAGGCCATCTCTGTGGCACTTTTATATGTGAGAACAACATATAAATATATAAATACATATATACATATACACACACACTATATATATATATATATATATATATATATATACACACACACACGTATACACACACACACATACACATGTATGTCCTGTGGGTATTCTACGACTGGTTTCTGTCCAGAAAGCAGCAGTTGGGTTACATTCTGACTCTTGGCTAAGCAGCAAGGGACAGGAACAACAGGCATGGATTCTATTTTGTCCTTCAATTTATATTCAGAACCAGGCAAGAGTTAAAGAGTTTGATGATAGATAAGCACAAATGGAAAACATTGCAGTGAGTGCCTCTTTGCTTAGGATAATGTCCACCCTCTCTTTATTCCCTCCAGTTCTGCTTTTCTGCCTCTGACGCAGGGAGCTCAGGGTCTAAACGAAACCCGTTGGAGGTACCAATTAAATCTTTATGGACAAAGAGTACACATGCCATCCTCAGATAACAGGTGGCAATAAATCCATCAGCACATCCACTTTCAGAGAACAGAATCCCTGCTGAACAGTTAACGACTGCCAGGGCCCCGCGGAGTACCCCACGCAGATGGGCTATAAGGTAAGCTGCTTCTCTCTGGGCAAATTTAATCCTTTCTTCTAATTTGTGGTTTTCAACTAAAATTTGCTGTTAGTTTTGGCAAATTCATGATTTGTTTTGCCTTTTTTTTTGTCTGTTGTTATAGTATACTTATTTCATTCCATTTTACATATTAGTTTTCCATTGCTGGCTTATTTTCTTTTATATACATTTCTTATGGGTCCTAAGTAAATTTGTCATTAGAAATGCCTTATTTACACAGGAAATGAAGGATGTTAAATTATTGCATGTATTTTCTGTTTAGAGCTTGTCTGGAGATTTGGTTCAATGGAGACCCCATAGCCAGGTGGACTTTCAGTATGAGTGTCTTCCCCTAACCCTGGCCTTACAACAGAGTAGCTCAGTATTTGGGGTATTTCCAACATTTCAGGCTGGCTATTAAATATTGAACCCTAGTGTAATTATTTGAAATTGTTTACTCCTTTTATTATGAAAGTAGTTAGCTATAGAATATTTAAGAATTACAGAAAAGGAAAAAAAGATACTTTAAGTCACTGATTATAAAAAATGGCATTTTGGCATGTATCTGTCAAGTCTTTTAAAATAAAAATGTGCACATATATTTAGTTTTTATACCACTGAGGTCAGCTATAAGCACAATTGAATAAACTTTTTAAACACTTAACATTATTTTAAGACTATTTTAAGTCCTTGAAATTATTTGAAAATATTATTTTTGAAAACTACTTTTATTTCACCATTGAAATGTTTCATTTTTGTACTAATATAAGTAATTTGGCAATTAATAGTTTTGAACATAAATCTTTGGCTGTACTTCTGATCAGTTCTTTATATTAGGTTCTTAGAAGTAGAGTTATCAAATCAAAGAGTATACAATTTTTAGATCCTGATACATTTTATGACTGTAAACTGTTTGAAAATTTATATGATTGGTATTGTTGATACCACCACAGAAACCACAAAAAAGAAAGTGAAGTTCTTTCTCGAAACAACTCTTGCTTGAAATTTAACAAGCTACAGAGACTGCAGGCTGACTAGTGTCATGAAATCTTAGGTAGAAACTAATCCTGAAAGTCAGTGATTAATTTACACCAAGTAACATCTTTTTGAGCAGGGGTTTATAGCTTACACAAAAGGAAAGAAGTGCTTCCAGGACTACAGTGCACAGGAATATGGTGGCATATGACCCTGCAAGTTAGAAAAACTTAGGATTTTGTTCTAATTTGATACTAATTGTGTGATCCAGACAATATCTCTGCCTCCTGAGTTCAGATATCTCATCTATGAGATGAAAGGGATGATCTAAGTTAGTGTTTCTCAGTGGGCAGATGAGAAACACTTGCAGTACATGAGTTATTTTTGGGTGGCACATGGACATAGACCATAATTTTTTCAGACACCACACATAAACAGCAGTATTCCAATTTTTAAAAAGAGTGGTTCTTGAGGATAAACAAAGTAAATGATAGTACAAGTAGACCTCAGAGATGATGTAAATCATCAAGGTCATAGACAAAGGTCTGACATTTGAGAAACATGAGTTCCAGATATAAAAAAACTGGTAAGCTCGGGTTTTCAAAAGGCGATCTTGGAATCAGGTAGAGTTATTGGGTACTGAGATGTGTAAGAAATGAATAGACACAGACATGGAAAGGTTCCAAACACCATCCTACTACTTGCAACTTTCTACACTTTCATTTCATTTTATTTTTAAAAAATATTTATTTATTTATGCATACAAGAACTGGGGTATAGGCCAGAGGTGCAGGGTGAGGTGAGAGGATTCACCAGAGATAGAGTGGGGAACAGAATAGGCGGATTGACTGAAATACACTGCTCAGTGGAGCAGCAGGCAAGGCAGGAGAGGTCTGCGCACCATGTGGGTAGTTTCCTGGCCAGGGATCGAACTCGTGCTGCAGTGGATGACAATAGCCTCATAGTGCTGTGACTTAACCCCTAGGCCACCAGGGAGGCCCCTGCTTTTCATTTTAATAGTGAGTTTCACCTTTCTGGGCAGACTTTCTTCCCCCTTCTATAACGGCTGAGAAGACCTGAGGCTGTAACAAGACTATCCCAAAGAACTTGGAGAAGACCAGCTCTCGCCATGCTCAGAGCAGTTTGGGGTGCTCCCCAGTGGCTGCTGAGGGAGGGGAGAGAGTCCCGGAAACTGGTGCTGGTGGTGGTGTTTGTTGCTCTGCTCCTGGACAACATGCTGCTTACTGTGGTGGGTACGTTTGCGGGTCTTTTTGTTGAGGGCTAATTTTCTCTGGTCCCTGGATGGCAGCGCACATCTAGCTAGGTTTCAGCAGTGAACTACCTTGAGGGGTTTTTTTTCCCTATGCTTGCAAATATGCAGAGGTTGTTGGGAGTTCAAGGAAACAGCAAGAAATGGAGTCCTAAACTTGCTAACCATTGCAAAGATGCCAGAGGTACAAAGAGAAGGAGGCTCAGGGAGTGTCTGAGTGACCACTGGGACAGTAGACATATTCCCAAAGTGGTGCCTTTCCAGCCTCTGCACCACTAAAGTAACATGCTCTATATGTCTTACCAAAGCCTTCTTTTCTTTTGGTTCATTCCTTCAGTCCTGATTTTTCTAGTTGACAGTCTATTAATCTTTGCATTCAGTTATGCCAGTACATAAAATGGGTGCTAACATATTGCCCCTCTGGGTAAAATGAAAGAAATATAAGAAATCTTTTTTAAAAGAACTTTTAAATAAGAGCCTTCTTGAGACAAATTGTTATTACAATTTGTCAATTCTCATTATTCATTGCATCTATGTTCTATAAAGTTGCTGCAAACAATGAATTTAGCCAATACTGAATCATTGCTCTTATGGGAAATATGCAAAACACACACCCACCCACCCACCCACCACACACACACACACAATATAGAGTATAATTTTAAATCCTGAAAACATCTCACCCTGGTAGATTCTATTTTTTTCTTTTCTATTTTTTCACAAAAGAGAAAATGGGCTTCAGTGTGTTGTGTGATTACCTTGAGGCCACCCCACTGACTGGTACCAGGAGTTGAGATTCAAGCTCTGTCCAACTAGACCCAGAACTGAAGCTCTTGCAGGACACTGTCCTGCCCCTGCTGTCTCCAGGTTCTGCCATCTCTGTATGAAAGCTGAAGGAACTGGGAACATGAGCATACAGTAACTCAAAATTTTCCCTGCTGGGCATATGTTCAAGAAAAATTGCAGCAGCTCCATGAGCATTGATATTGTAGTTTAAGTAAATTTTACTGAATAGGCCAATAAATAAAAAATGTCTGTGAGTAAAAAGGACCAATTGTATAATGGTTGGAGTTTAGGTATTTTAGCTAATAGGATAATTGGGCAGGCTCAGCCTTTTTTTTTTTTTTTTTGAGATTTATTTATTTATGCATACAAGAACTGGGGTACAGGCCAGAGGTGCAGAGGGTGAGATGATTCACCAGACACAGAATGGGGAGCAGGCCCGGTAGACTGACTGAAATACATGGCTGAGGGAAGCAGTGGTGAGACAGGAGAGGTCTGCTGAGCCAGGAGAGGTCTGGTAGCTCTCTGGCTGGCTGGGATCGATCTCATGCTGCAGTGGCTGCAGATAGCTTCATAGTGCTGTGCTAAACCCCTTGTGCCCTTGTGCCACCAGGGGACCCAGGCTCAGTCTCTTAGTAGACTTCAAATCATGTTATTTAGACACCTTCCTCAAGCATGAATCTCATAATAATGCCCCTGAGCTCACTAGAGGTAAAATACAACCTGTCTTTAGCCCTCATCATTCATCTTCTTGGCTTTCAGTGCCCATTGTGCCCACCTTCCTATATGACACGGAGTTCAAAGAAATCAACACTTCTCTTCACCTGGGCCCCACCATGACTTTCCAGCATGCCCTCACTTCTCCTGCCTTTTCAACCATCTTGTCCTTTTTTGATAACACCACCATGGCTGTTGAAGAAAGCGCACCCAATGGCACAGCTTGGACAAATGCTACTTCTGGCACCATCCCTTCTCCAGTCCCTGATGGCATCTCAGCACATAAAAACAACTGCTTGCAAGGCACAGAGTTCTTGGAGGAAGAGAACATATGGGTTGGGCTACTATTTGCTTCAAAGGCTCTGATGCAACTTCTGGTCAATCCATTTGTGGGGCCTCTCACCAACAGGTATTTCAAAAGATTCCTGGCCTTACCAGGTACTCAGGAGCCCAGGAATAGGAGGAAAATTCACTTGGTTGGATCCCAGGGTAATAGTCTTCTTGGAAAGTTGGTTACCCCAAAGTATCACAGAAAGCTGGTGAAATGTCAAGGGCTTCAGATTTTCTTAGTAATGTATGACTACTGAGTACCAATAAGAAATCCGATGAATAGTACACTGTTGATGTTATTTCAGTGCCCTGGAACTACATCTGTGATGGAATGAGGGTGGGAATGAGACCTAATGCAATCTAGAGCACTGGCTTCTTAGTAATTGTGTTTGGTTTATATAGCCAGATTACCCTTTCTGGTAAAGTGGATTACCCTTTCTGGTAAAGTGGATTCCGGTGCTGCCTTGTAGGTAAATTTGCATGCTGGCTTACTTGCTTTCATGTGACATGTCCTATCTTTATACCTGCATTGAGAGATGTTTTACCATGTACACAGATAACTACATTTCTGTTCCCAGTTAAATGAAAAACATATAATTCAAGTATAAGAATGTCTGCTAGAGATTTATCTTTTTTAAATTCACTTTTAGGATTGGATATCACATTCCTATGTTTGCTGGTTTTGTTATCCTGTTTATCTCCACAGTTAGTAAGTAATTTGCTTCTGCTTTTCTTTCTTTCACTCCTTACCTTTACTTCTATCACATGCCTAAGTAATTAGGCATCAGACTGAGTAGTATATGATAATGATTTAAATACTTTGCACTAGTGCAGTTGTGGTAACTGAAGTCTAGTTGGAAGTTGTATCTCCTGCTATAGAGAATAAATACGTTCAATCAGCTGGAGATAAGTTTGAGGGCTGTTTTAATACACATATAGTTGTAGGTGTGTTTGTATGTATGTATCTGTAATCCCTAAGGGGATTTAGTACAGATGTTCCACCTCTGGGAAGAGGTCATCTTATTTTGATATGCAAAAGGGGATCTAATAAAAAATCCTAACAAGAATCAAATTTGGACAATAACAACTGGAAAATTTTAAAATGTCTACTGCCTTAAGTAATGACATTAAAGGATATAGCTTAGGAAAGCAAATTTACTAAAGAAATAAGAAAGAGAAAGAGAAATAGTCTTTCCAATATCACATAAATGTTGCCAAGAAAATGAAGATGAACTAAAAACAGTAAGTGAAAAAAAGGCTGAGAGAGGGCAGTGGAGGCCCAGCAAGGAAATACCAAGAATATGCATGTTTAGGAGACAGTGTGATTATCTCAGGAAATAATGGGAGGAGATTATAAGCACAACCCAAGACATCTATAATAAATAGGCAAAGGAATTCATATTCTCCTGACTCAAATACTTAGGTAGGGAGTCTTCTCTGTTTGGGGTCATTGTCTTGGAATTGGAGGTGAGACATGTCTGTACTTACCAACACTCTGTAATTTAGTTTTTGATGACATATGCCTGTTTGGTTCTCAGTTTTTTGTATGTGAGTCTCTAGCAGGCTGAACTTCTTGAAGGGCAGGAACTGGATATTTGCTGTCTATTTCAATCGGGTACAGAAACTAGCATAGCTCCATGTTGAACATTACTTAGTAAATACTCACAGATTTGTCTCAAAAGCTTCTAATATAAGTGAAGGGGAAGAATTTGACTAGATCACAAGGTCTTATTTTCTATTGATTGCCTACTGTCCTTGAAATGCATGACTTTTGTTTCCATTATACAGGTGACTCCATGATTAAATTGAATGTTGCATAGGGAAGAGTCATAAATAGGGTTTAAGGATAGAATATTACACTTCATAGAAAATCCTGAATCCAGTGAGCAGGATGTAGGACTTTTGGTGGGAAGTAGGAAACCCACAATCCCATCCACTGTGTGGTGAATAGATTTTTGCTTCTGTGGTTTCTCAGTCTTCATGATAATGAAAATGCAGCCCCATTAAGGGGTGAGAGATTAGAAAGAGCACTAAAAAGAGTTATCTGTAATCATGCTTTATTAAAACATATGCACAATGGATCATATCTGCTATACTGTGTACATTTTCTGGTGGCTGGGGAACAAAAAGCAATTTGTGAACTGAATGATTCTCGCTATTCTCTTTGTTCAGTGTTTGCATTTTCTGGCACCTACACCCTGCTCTTTTTGGCCCGCACCCTTCAAGGCATTGGATCTTCATTTTCATCCGTTGCAGGTAACACTGAGGTCTCCAGCATACAAATACACAAGCACACTTCTCTTACCATATTTTACTAATGTCATACCCTATAAGATTTATACGAAGAGCTTAAGAAAAGTATCATCCTAAAAGGCAGAATTTGTGTTTCAGAAACTAGATAAATGTATATTTCTTAGCAGGGTCTGTAAATGCCTAAGCGTAAGAGAACGTCTTCTGCTTGTATTTAGATGCAGCCAGCTCATATCAGAGCAAGCCCAAGTTGAAACCATGATGTTTGGATTTTATTTAGTGCTACTCTATGGTACTTTTGTCTATTCCTCTCAACATTTTCTAGGAACAGTGATGTTAATAATGCTAGTAGCATTCTCACTCTTTGCAAAATATTGTCAAGTACAAGATTTAGAGCAATCCTATAAAGTATATATTTTATGCCATTTTCCACATGAGTAAATAGAGACGAGATCACAGCCCACAATTTCTTCCAGGTGTCCTGCCTTCCATACTCTCTCAGGCAAGCCCCTTGAGTAGAACAGGCCTTTGTGTTCATAGATTTTCCTTTACTTCACCTACTCCATATCCCATCATTTAGGAAAAAGTGCTAAGAAGTGATGCAATGATATGAAATATAGTATCATTGGTATTCTGTGCCTCCTTTCCCAGAGATATTTTCTCCTCCAACAATATTCTGAATAGAGAGCCTGACTAATGTGGGACTTTGGGGTACCTGTAGGGGCAGTATTTGTAAAATACTGTAGTTTAGGTTTTAAAATCCCCTCAAACTAAAACTAAGATCCTTGAAGATAAAATAGACATAGATAGAGACCATGGACCTTTGCAGAAATTTCCAGTATGCTAACTCCATCTGTCACTGTTCAGGTCTTGGGATGCTAGCCAGTGTCTACACTGATGACTATGAGAGAGGACGTGCCATGGGAATTGCGCTGGGAGGCTTAGCTTTAGGAGTGTTGGGTAAGTGGCACCTGGCCTCATATTTGGGTTCATGAAGCTGGGGTACCACACACTCTCCAAAGATGGCTCCAGGAGAAAGGTGTTCCTGAGGTCATGGGAAAAAAGTATTTTCCTTCTGTCTCTGCTCAACATATTTTGAATACTCCTGGAAATTTTTCCAGGAAAAGACAAAAACTTCTTTCTCCTTAAGAAGCTGACCAGATCATAAGGGGGCAGGGGAAGGTCCAGAAACCTATTCTATTCGAGAGAAGCTCCCCATGTCTGCAGCACTGATTACCTCTGCTTCTGTCTATGGTCAGGGCTCTTAGCAAGAGAACTTGCTCTTTGTCAGACTCTGTGCTAAACACATGATAGACATAATGTCCTTTAATCCTCCTTACCACTTTATAAAAAAGGAGTGATTGCCTCAGTGATAGAGATGAGGATAAGAAAGTTTAAGTATAAGTTGTCATAGACCTGGCCAAGGTCATACTGCCAGGAAATGACAGAAACCAGGATGCTTAGACTTTCTGAGTTTAAATCCCAAGCTCCAAACTATAAGGTTGTATTCTCATTGAGATCCATCTCTCACATGTCTTCACTAACTACCCCTGCAGCTTCCTGAACTTTCTGACTCTCTCTGCTGTGCGTGAATAGCACTTTTTAGATAGAAATTTTACTGTTGAACTTGACATTTTGCCATGTTCTAATAATTTGTGCCTCCTCCTCTCCATTTCCTTCAGTAGAAAGTGAGCCCCTTGGATCCAGGTCTTCTCTGTCTCTGAATCACCATAATCATGTGGAGCTCAGTCCTTAGTAGACATCAGTAAATACTCTTTGGGTAAATGTGGAAAAATTGCACTGGTTGGGGATCAGGCCTTGCCTCTGGAATCTGAGCCTGCCTTGCCTTTCCCAGTGGGAGCTCCCTTTGGAAGTGTGATGTATGGATTTGTTGGGAAGTCTGCACCCTTCCTCATCTTGGCCTTCCTGGCACTCCTGGATGGAGGTAAGTCTCTGTGAGAGGGCCTCACTTGTGGCTCAAGGGGTTAAGCACAGCTCTTTGAAGCAATCTGCAGCCTCTGCAGCACGAGTTCGAACCCTGGCTGGCCAGGGAGCAGCCCACATGGTGCAGCAGACCTCTCCTGTCTTGCCCGCTGCTCCCTTCAGCAGTATATTTCCGTCAGTCTGCCTGTTGTGTTCCCTAGTCTGTCTCTGGTGAATCCTTTCACCCCCCCACCCCACGCCTCTGGCCTATACCCCAGTTCTTGTGTGCATAAATAAATAAATCTTAAAAAAAAGGTCTCTGTGAGACCACCAGACAGGCAACGGTCTAGGGCAAGCTGAGAATAATTATTCTGTGGTGTCAGTCTTGACATTCTTGAATGAATTAAGGACTGTCCCATCTTAAGAAAGAAGGAGGAAACGTAGAGTCAGATCGGTGGTAGCAGGGAAGGAGCAATGTGCCTGTTACTGAGGCTGTAGCTGGTCAGTGGACAAATGGAACGGTTTCTCTCTCTCTATCTTAGCACTCCAACTTTGCATCCTACAACCTTCCAAAGTCTCTCCTGAGGTAAGTAGACACCAAGCTCCTTTGCCAAGAGATACACAGAATGTCTAAATGCAGGGGCCCCGCTGTCACTAGATCCTCCCCGTCAAACCATAAGAAGAAAGTGCAGGGGAGCAGAGTGAGGGGGAATGAGGACTACACTTGGATTATTAGGTAAGATCCTATCTAGGGTGGTGTGGGGCATGTCCAGGGAGTCTGACTTGATGTAGGACAATCATGAAGGAAGGGTCTCCATCTTTGAAGAATCAAAGAAACCTCAGAGAAGGTATACATGTCAATCAAAATCAGAAGACAGTCCAGTAAGACCCAACATGGTCAGAACAAAGAATTCAGGAGGCTTGAGCTGTCCTCACCTTTGAGCACTGCCTGTGGTTCTGTCAGGATGAGCATTACTGCCAGTGAGATCTATCAGAAGGCCTGAGACAGGAGTCCAGACACCTGTGCTCAATGCAGGCCTCTCTCACAATCCACTCTGATCTGGCTCACAGTTGTTTGAAGGCAAGAATCTGGAATACATTGTTCCAGTCTTTGTATGTCCTACAGCGCCTGCCTTGCACACAGGTGTTCACTCTCTCTGTGATACCGAGCAAATCACTCTTGGCTGGGGTGTTAGTCTCTATAGTAAAGAAGCTGACATAGATGGTCTCCAATGTCCTATCAGCACATTTTCAGAATCTACAAAAATAGTAGAAAGGTATATATTGTACAGTGGGAGTTTGTTGTTCTCAGAGTGCCAAGGGGACTCCACTGCTCATACTTCTCAAAGACCCTTATATTCTGGTGGCTGCAGGTAAGCTGGTAATGCCTCCCTTTGTGCTGAGAAGGTTTGGGCTTCTGGGCAATCACAGTGACTCACAGAACTTTCTCCCCAGGCTCCATCTGCTTTGCCAACATGGGAGTGGCCATGCTGGAACCCACGCTGCCCATCTGGATGATGAAGACCATGTGCTCCCCTGAGTGGCAGCTCGGTAAGTGACTTCGGTCCCCAGCTCAGGCTTGGACATGTGTGCCATGGCCTTTTTCAGGTAACTGAGATGCATCATCCAGTCCTGGTTTTCAGGGTCACAGAGGAAAAATATGTGTCCTTCATAGAATTACTTTCCAGGCCTGTACATGTAAATCAAACCCAGTTGAGAAGCTGCCCCAAAAGGACAGCGTGGGAGGGGGTAAACACAGCTGTGGTGTGGCCACATACCTGGCTGTGTGGTAAGATGATTAAGGATTTGTAGTCAAAAGACAGGTTTTTGTTTTGGCTTCACTGACTGTCTGTGCAAGCTTGGGCAAATCATATAAACTTTCTTTTTTTAAAAATTTTTTTTTAATTTAAGATTTATTTGTTTATGCATATAAGAGCTGGGGTACAGGCCAGAGATGCGGGGGGTGAGAGGGGAGCAGAACAGGCAGACTGACTGAAATACACTGCTGAGGGGAGCAGCGGGTGAGACAGGAGAGGTCTGCTTCGCCATGTGGGTTGCTCCCTGCCTGGCCAGGGATTGAACTCATGCTGCAGAGGCCTCGGATTGCTTCATAGTGTGGTGCTTAACCCTTTGCGCCACCAGGGAGGCCCATATAAACTTTCTGAGCCTGACTTTCCTCACCTCTAAACTGGGCAATCAGAAAACTATCTAGTCCTAAGATTAAATTAAAGAATTAGTGATATAACATGAGGAAATGCTCTGTATTTGTGGAATATTAAATTGCCATCCACACTTTTTTCTCTTCCATCCCCTTTCCCCAAGCTACTATTGTGCTAGTTTTTTGCCTCTAAAAAGGAGCTGGTGGAGTGTGTTGTTCTGAGAAGGGCTTCCAGCCTTCTGTGCCCTGAAGAGCGGTCACCATGACTGATCTGAGCTTAGAAAGGAGACTCCTGCTCTTTCCAGAAAGCCTGAGGAAAAGGGACAGGGAAGGCTACCTGCCAATTGCTCAGTTATCACAGGGAAGAGAGGTTTATGGGACCAGAAGGGACGCTGATAAGGACCTAATATAACTCAGCATGCAATAAAATTAGCACTAAATCTAATTTTTTAGAGAACAGTTCTAAGCAAGGCTCCCAGGCGCACTCCAACTCCCAAATTTAATTTTTTTCTGGGCTGCAGCTGCCTCTGACCATGACAGTTAATTGAATTAGTTGGCGCTTGCTGCAAATGAGGCCCCCCGCCCCAAGGCTGGGCCATACAAAGCTCCTGATGCAGCTGGATACCTACCCAGCTGTCTTTTCCCAGCCCTTCTTTATCAACAGGAGAGAATATTGTTAACTTTGGCTTTGTTTGGAATTCCCAGGTTCCTATCAGGCAACACCGTTTCCTCTAGGCATGGAGAGGCAGAGAGAAACTATTGAGACCCAAAGATAGTCGGTAGGCCGATTGCAGGAAGCCCCTTTAATGGATCAGGGTCAGTAGAAAGTCCTCAGGAGAGGAAGCCAGAGCATGGAGAAGGTTTTATCTCCTGCTGGCTCTTAGAACTTTCCTCAGTGCTGTCTGCATCTTCAGAGGTTCTCTGTCACCTGGAGAGCTTCTTAAAACTCAGATTGCTGGACTCCACCCAGTAGGTACAAGTTTGCATTGCTCTAAGTTTCCCGATGATGTGATAGCAACCAACCACACTTTGAAAATCAGTGTTCTAAATGCAGAACTCCTCCCAAGGGTGTTGGGAGGAGCAAGGAGAGCACTTTGGAGTCTGTGATCCAGCACTTTCTAAGTGGCTCATAGTCTGTCCAGTATTCTCCAGACTAGAGGAAACAGGCCCCCTAGATTTGGATCCTCACTGACTAATTGTGACCTTGGATAGGTCATTTAACCTCTCTGAACTCTACTGTTTTCATTTGTAAATAAGAAGATACTTGTAAATGCAGAGATAATTTTCAGCATTGTTTTGAGGATTTGATAGATCTATGTATGATAAAGAGAATAGCACGTGCATGGAATACAGGATATAATCAGTAAATAAAAATTATTGCTATTTTCATTAATTGTTTTGCTTAAACCGTATTGACAGTCACAGTGATGCGCAATCCCTCACTCCTTGAAGATATACTGTAAAAAATATGTGTCCGTAAACATATAGTCTAGAACACCTATTTTGCACAAAATATCTCTGAAATTCAAGCTATAATATGTTCTAAAGGACCAGGCACATTCACTGAAGAAAATCTCATTCAAGAAATTCTACATCATTTAAAATGTCACGGAGATGTATCTAGGAAGCTAGTGGATTTCCTCAAGGTGCGGCTTCTCCCTATCAGGTACACCATTGAGTAGCTATAACTTCTAAATGTTTAAAGCAGTTAAGCATAAACAAATTGGTACAGTTTGAAATAGATTGCTACCTCATACAGACAGGCTAGGCAAATACACAGAGGTGTGCTTCTCTTTCATCCCATAGATGAGAATATTAAAAGCAAACAAGCTGTCACCCAGTAACTGATGAATTGTTGACTTTGGGTTTAACTGGAATCTTCATTACAGTTTCTATTAGGTAGTACTGTTTATTTTGGAAACAGAAGCAGGGAAGCTGGTGAGACCCCAAGAACTACGTGGATTGTGCCTACGTAGTCCCTTGTACCAGCAGAGCCATCTGTGCTGCCACATTGGTGGTGTGGAAAAGTGGGGACACCTGGAGGCAGATTGAGAAGGCGTGTGTTCAAGTCCTGCCCTGCTACTCACTGGTTGTAATGATAATAGTTAAGGTTGCTACTCAGGACTTTTAATCTGTGCCAAGCACTGTGCAAAATGGTTGATCTGTGATATCTCATATAGCCTCACAACCAGCCTATCTGGTGAAATTATTTGTATTATAATAAATAGGAATATTAGATTATTTTTATTACAATAAATAGGAATACAAGTGGTCATTATTAACATTTCAGAGATTTCTTATTCTGACCCAATTTCCAATTGCCCAAATCCTGGGCCTCATGGAACTCTCTGATCCTTGTCAAGTGAGCCTATGTCCTCAGCCTCTTCTTTGAACATTTCCTGTGAACACAGTTTTCCTACAGTCTTCTTGATGGAAGTACATGTTTTTTCAGACTTTTCTATTCTCACCTACTTCAGCCTGATTTCTTCTTCATTCTACAAGGAGCCCCAACTCCTTTGAGACTCAATCCCTTTTCATTGCAGTCATCTGCCCACTTCCAAGTTATGAATTTTCTATCATTTTACTTTACTAATTGTGTTTTATCCACACAGACATCTTTTCTATTGCTCAACAGACTGTTTTTTTTTAAATGTCTTTGTATTTGCATTAGATTTTATTTAATTAATCAAATTTAATTTAGTTAAATAAATGTATTTATTTAATTTAGGTGTCAGCTTAAATATCACCTCATCAAAGATGCCTTCCCTATCCCTTACATCTAAATTAGCCCCTATTCTTGGTCCTTCTGCCAAATCGCCACAACTTATCACTGTAATTTTTTTCATCTTTTTCATTTATTTATTTGTTTTTTACCTGTCACCTCTCCTGACATTTAAACTCCAAAGAGCTAGGATTTTGTCTATTCTATTCATCCCTTATTACTAGCTGCTAGAGTACCTGTACCTAGCAAAAGTGCATGGAAAGTACTGAATGAATAATTGACACGCAGGGTAAGTAAATTTCCCATGGTCATAGAGCTAACAAACGGCCAAGCCATAAGTGTGTGGATCCAAAACCCATGATCCAGAACATATGACTCAACTGTCACAGAAAGCAACATGACCAGGCCTTCAGTTTACAAATACTTTTACACATGTTATCTAGTTTGCTCCTTAGAGTAAGCCTGTATGATAGAATCATACTTTATTTATCCCAGATGTGAACACCAAAGCTCAGAAATGATTAGTGCCTTAGCCAAGGTCACCACCAGATCAATGGAGATCAGTAGAAAACAAAAGTAGAAAACAAAAATGTCTTTCTTTAAAGCTCATGTCCTTATGTTGATTTAATATTTTATATGTGAGAATGGCTCATCAGAGCCAGTTGTCAGGAAGCCTAGGGGAAGCTGGAAGCACATGAAACACATTGAAGCTAAACCAAGCTCTGCTCCTGAGGAAAGCAGAGTTGTGGGGCCCAACATCATCTGCTGTGGGTTTACACAAAGCTCTCTAGGCCACAATGTGCTTTGGGATCCTTGAAGGTAGCAGGGGCACTTTACTGTCTTGTGGAAAACATGACATTTAGAGTAAGCTGGACATGTCCAAGGTGAGGTCCTCTGTCTCTCCACAGGTCTGGCCTTCTTGCCTGCCAGTATGTCCTACCTCATTGGCACCAACCTCTTTGGTGTGTTGGCCAACAAGATGGGTCGGTAGGTAACCTGGAGATCTGGAAAGAGCAATGGGAATGTAAGATGGGCAGGCCTTGAAGGATGTTGCTGGACTCAGGACATTCTAGATATCTTTACCATCCTAGATTCTTTAGCACTCAAAGTTTAGGACAAGTACACACTGATACAATCTGCCCATGGGGAGGATGGGGCGGTGAGTGATGAGGGCAGCAGTGAGTGTGGTAAAATGATGGCCCTGACCTGATCACTGAGCCAGCTTTTTCCTATTTCTAAGGGTAGGAAGGATATGTCCTACTGCACCTTCCTGTCTTTACTCTGGAAATGGGTACAGAGCCAGGGAAGAAGATAAAGGACAAGGAAAGGGCAAGGACAGGACTGATTCGTGCAGAAATACCTTCATCTTCTCCCATACCAATGGGTTCCTGGAATTAGGGGCAGTAGGACAGGCCAGTGTGGTGGTGATGGCCTCACAGGTGGAAGGATCTCTCCTCTGAGCCATATTTATAACAACTGTTTCCTCCCAGGTGGCTGTGCTCTCTGATTGGGATGTTGGTCATAGGTACCAGCTTGCTCTGTGTAAGTATTCTTGGTTCTAGGAGAGAGAGAGAGAGAGAGAGAGAGAGAGACTTTAAAATGAGCAGAAGGTTGACTCGGCAAGGACTGTCTGGCCATTTCTGCATAGGAAGGAATTTAGCCTTGTGGGAGATGCTATCGGTCACCCTACTAAACAGAGGTGAGGAAGGAGAAGAGAGCAATGGAGCAGCTGGAATCAGCAGTCTCAGACTGCTAGGCATATGAAGCAATACATATCTCTTGGTATCTATTTCTGGGGTCAGCAAAATGGTGCATTTTATTTTATTTATTCATCCTTCCTGACAGGACCCCATAAACCAATAGAGGAATCACCCCCTATGTCTCAGTCTCTGGCATCAGAATGTTTGGACAGGGAAAGAAAGAGCTCACTAAATTCTCATTTTCTCCCTGTCCTGGGAGTCTTAAGCACCCTTGCCTCCCAAGCTTGTGGGAGAGGCAGACAGGGCTGTGAAGCCTTGAGCACAGGGCTCAAGAAAGTCCCGAGGCCCTGACGAGGAGAAACAGCTCCAGTTTCAGTCCCAGCTTTGCCATTTGCTGCTCATGTGACTTTGAGCTCATTCCATCACCACCTCTGTCCATGCACTCATCTGTGTAGAGAGGCTTCTGAGAGTGTCTGCATTGTCAAGATAATTCACATAAACCCCAGCAGCATCTGGCACATAATGGGTCTGCAGTAAATCTTGGTCAACGTTATTGACAAAATACAAATACCCCTTGAGGAATCAGCCCTAAAATGGTAATTGACCACCAGCATCTATATGGTATGTTGAACTTCGGAGGGTGAGTGTTGGGGTGGCAGGCTTGGGCACCATGCCCAGGGAGGGAGAGAAGGAACAAGCAAAAGTGAAGCTTTCGGCGAAGGATTTGGAAGGATAATGAGAATTCATTTCTTGTTTGCTGACGTGGCGCCCCAAACCATGCCCCTTCTCATCCCCCTGCCCCCATCCCTTCCACATCGTGGGTGATTGATTGTCCTTGTCTCCTCTATGTCTTCTTCCCTCAGTGGCTACTTAGGGTTTAAGTAAAACCTTTAGATGATGTTGCTAGTGAAAAAGAAAAGAAACCGTATTCAGTAAAGAATGAGGACAGAAGTGTGTGTTCAGGTGGGGGAAGGGTATAGAGTTCATGCAACAGAAAAGGATCATTTTTATGGAATAATGGAGTCAAATCTGAGGTTCAGACATGATCTTGCTACTTATTAGCTCTGTAACTTTTGCTAGAATATCATAAAGGGAATTCCAGATAATCTATCAGTAGCACGTGGTTAATTAATGCATTCCATATGAAAATTCTTTGTTTTTCTGCTGCCCTCACTTGATCCAGCTGGATATTTGATGAGCTCTTTCTCCCTGCTGCAGGTTCCTCTGGCTCATACTATTTTTGGTCTCATTGGCCCCAATGCAGGTCTTGGCTTTGCCATAGGTAAGAAGTGCCCTTAAGGGAAATAGGAAGTCCCCGAATGTTGCTTTGGGTCAGTTAAGAGGAGGTGTATGGAAAAGCAGAAGGTGGCTCCCAGGCATATGCAAACTTGAGCTCATAGTTTCTACCTGAAATGTGTGTTGGTGCTGAGTGGGAAGACAGTAAGCAAAAGTTGTAGAGCAAGGGGAGGAAGAGGAAGAAGGTGCCACAGACTGTGTGAAGGGGACTGTGCATAGAACTGACAGGCTGTGTTTGCTCTCGCCTCAGGCATGGTGGATTCTGCTATGATGCCAATCATGGGCTACCTGGTTGACCTGCGCCACACCTCGGTGTATGGGAGTGTCTATTCCATCGCTGATGTGGCTTTCTGCATGGGCTTTGCTATAGGTATGTTAATGAGGGGAGATGGGAACAGCCAGGACCTGGTGTCCCATTCTCTCTTACCTACTGTTTGCCACCTGAAAGTGGAGCCAGGAGGCTGACGCTCCTAGAGTTCTGGAGATATTTGTCCCTGGGACAACCTCTGGATAACCCATGGCCCCTGGCATGATGTCTTAAGTCTGAGCAAGGTTTAATAAACACTGTATTTGATTTATTTCTCACAGGCCCATCCACTGGAGGTGCCATTGTGCATGCCATCGGCTTCCCCTGGCTCATGGTCATCATTGGGGTCATCAACATCTGCTATGCCCCTCTCTGCTACTCCCTGAGGAACCCCCCAGCCAAGGAGGAGAAGCTTGTGAGGGCTCTTATTACCGTCACAGAAAAAAAAGTCTTCTGTTTCTTTCTGTGTTTCTCTCATTCTTTCTTATTTTGTGATTTTCTTTCCCTCTCTTTGGTAGTCTCTGTGCTTTGCCATGCTTTCTGATCTCCATTTCATCTGTATCTTTCATTTGTATCTTTATCTTCCCTTCTCTGTATAACCACATTCCCTCTTACCCTGGGTTGTTGGGAGCGGTCCCCTGTAAAGAAGGGCAGTTGGTATAGAGTCACCAAAGGTATCCTGTAGGTCCTGTAGTTACTAGTAAAGTGTAAGTCACTTGACTGTTTCCCCCAAATTGTCAGAATTTCACTGCACCAATTCATTCATTCAACTTGTCTGCCATTATCTTTACCAGGTCATCTCTTAAAGTACAGAATGCAGGGGTAAGATAACTCTAACACACTAGTCAATAAGGCACTTTCCTCTTACTGCATCATGAACACCCTGAGGATGTGGGTGCATTCGGGGCAGATGTGAAGTCTGTTCAGGGGAACAAAAGAAGGCAGGAAGGTCTGACAGGGGAGGGTGCTGATTTCAGCAGGTCCCCAGCTACAGCTTGCACTACCACTGTTAGTATTCAGTTAAAACCATACCAGATGTTTGTTTGGACTGGCTCCTAACCTAGGTGCCCCGTGAGCCAGAAGCAGAGAGGGTCTGTGCTTATTTCTTGAGCCCGTCCTGAACACTAGACATGGAGGAAAGGACAGGAGTCTAGTAAAAGATGTGCAGTGATTTCTCTTCCTCTCTCTTACTGCAGGCAATTCTAAGCCAGGACTGTCCCATGGAGACCCGGATGTATGTAACTCAGAAGCCCAGGAGGGACTTTCCTCTAAGTGGGGACAGTGATGAAGAGGCTGGTAGTGAGGAGTAGCAGCAGAAGGTGTCCCCGAGCCTTGTCACAGATGGACCCACGAGGCTTGGACTTCAGCCACCACCTCTTGCCCTGGAACCAGATCACCTTTGGCTTCACTGCCCCCTCCCCTGGGAATCTCCTTCCTTCCCTTCTCACAGGACCCACCCCCTATTCTCTCCTTCCGCTGTGTAACCTGTGCCTCTCCCTCTACACCCAGATGCCTCAGGCAGCCCCTCTGTGGGAGGACAGAGTGATGCTTCCTCCTAGGTTTCCACAAGACGAATTAAACTTGAGCTGTGATGGGTTCTGCAGGGGGTGACTCATTTCATGGGAGAGGCAGCGAATGCAATCTGCCTCTGATACCAGCGGGGCTACTGGCAACCCCCATTTCATCTGTTATCTGATTTTCCTTGGCCTATTCCCAGCAGACCATAGGAGCTGTGTCCTCTGTTCCCCACTCAGCCCTCCTGCATTCTCCTACCTGTGTAGAGATGAAACCCTCAGTGTTGCACTGCTGCCAATGGCCAATCTGGGATATGTTTTGCCTCTTTTTTATAAACTAAGTGGCTTTTCTTTCACAAAGCCTACAGCTGCTAACATGACTTGGCATCAGTGAGTGGAGGGTTCCTATTTTCTTCATTAGCAGACAGGAAAAGAAAGAGTCTGGTTCTCTTACGCTTGACTTAGTGACTTTCTCACTATTTCCCCTTTGGACTTCTACTTTTTTTTTTTTAATTTTTAAACTCTTAGAAATAAAAGAAGGAGGAAAGAAGGGCAGTGTAGTAACACCAGATATGCTGTGTTCAAGCATGAAGAAGCAGGGAAGATTCTGGTTTGGGTGAGGATAAGGGCAAAGATGGAGGCAGAGGCAGGAATGGAATGACCTCCAGGTGCAGGCTGTGAGTTGCCGCGATGTAAGATTGGGGTGTTCAGACTTTGCTGTGTAATGATGCTGGCTCTGATCATTGTGGTCTTCTTTGGGAATTTGGTGGGTTCAGCACAAGCCCCCAATCATCAGAATATATTCAGCTGAACCTCAATGAACCCTTACCACTTGGATAATGCATGTCTGATTTATCAATATGTTTTTAAAGGATTGCCTGATTTTCAAAGTCAGATGTATTTATATTGCCTTTTAGTGAGGATGGTTTTTTGTCTCAGATTTTGAAGGAGCCCAAGATAAAATTTGAAAATAATTTTATCTGACTCTCACATCCAAGAATTTTTTTAAAGAAAAAAGAAGAAATTTTTTTAAAAGTTACTTGTCTTTGAGGGCCTCCCTCAAAGATGAGGTTAAGCATCTCATGAGGCGCAGGAGGTTAAGCACCACACTATGAAGCAATCCGCAGCCTCTGCAGCATGAGTTCGATCCCCGGCAGGCCAGGAAGCTACCCACATGACGAAGCAGACCTCTCCTGTCTCGCCCGCTGCTCCCCTCAGCAGTGTATTTCAGTCACTCTGCCTGTTCTGTTCCCTGCTCTGTCTCTGGTGAATCCTCTCACCCCCCACACCTCTGGCCTGTACCCCAGTTCTTGTATGCATAAATAAATACATCTTTTAAAAAAAAAGTAGACAGGCCTAGTCTCAATGTTCTAGTTCTAGCCCTGCCACTGACAGTTGTGTGGCCTGGGACAGCTCATTTCACATCTCTGGGGTTTAGCATCGCTCTCTCTCTAGGTCTGGCTTTCTGTGCTTCCATCCCACCGCCATCTCATTCTGGAGCAGCCTTCAGGGAGAGTCAGATGCAGGACGTGTGTGAGGAGCCAAAGTCAAAGCTGATAGGTCAGTCCAATGCTCCATCATCACCTCTGAAACACAAATGTAACTAGGGGTTTGCTTTCTTGTTGCTTCTCCTCCCTCCTCCTCCTCCTTTGCTCCCCTTCTTTTATGCTCTTTCTCATTACTTTTCTCTTTTTGCAGAGCGAAGAGCACAATTTAGCAGAGGGGAGAGGAGTGGTCTAGGTCTATCTGCATTTATCCTTCAAAGTGATCCATTATACAGTCTCCTGAAGTCAGAGGAGAGTGAGGTTTTTGGGTCAAATCTTGCTTGCTTTGGTAGCTCACACTTGCCCCAGGTCAATAACTGACACTGCTTTTATTTTTTATTTATTTTTTTTAGAAGATGAAAATAGTTTCAATTATAACTTTTAGGCCAAGGCTTTGTCATGATCAAAAGTTATTTGATGTAGATTTTATCACTCCAAACTCATCACTTTTAATTCACATGATTTGAAGTGCACAAATAACTTATTTTACATAAGACTTTGGTTTTGAAAGTTGTCATTTAAATAAATAGATCATTTCAAGATGTGAACAGAATCTTAGAATAGCCAGTCCATGAACACATCTATCAAATCTTGTCAAATGTGAAGAGCTGGCTGAACAGAACAGAAGCAGATCTTATTTTAATTGCTGCCATATAACCATTATTAATTACATCTCACTTATTTACAGCAAGAGATAATTATCAGGCAAAAGCAAAAGTAGATTTAAAAAGATGCTTTGGTTTTATGTCAATAATTAGATTAGAAAAAATAAATAGAAAGGTTCACTTCTTGTGATTGTTGTTGGTTGAGATAAGATAATTCACAGCTCTTACCACTGGGAAATCATAAGTAAGCAAAATAATTATATTCATTAAAATAAACAAAAATCTTTTATATTTAAGTAATCGTTGCCAAACCGGTATGCAAATCTCGATACTAGACTTGATTAAGAATCCTTTGTTAAGTTTACATATCTTCATTTCTAATGTTCTGGAAATTTCTGTATTTATAAAAATAATCTGGTGTTTGCTTGAATATTTGTTTTATCTGACACTGTTTTTAAAGGGAGAATTGAAATGTCTCGGATGTACTGAGGGGAAGCCAGATGGTCGGAGTTAAGAACAGGTTGCCAAGCAGATCTTCACAGGACAACAAGAATCTTTGTGTGTAGAGGTGTAGCACAATATGGTAGTGTGACAATGTTAGGTAGTGTTCAACCTAGATCTACCATGGAATCATGAAATGTTTGGGATCTGGGAGAGGGTAGCAAAGCAGATGGCAGAACTCCACCACATGCAAACAGTCGGGCAATGAAAACTTCCTTATTTGTAAAATGGAAATAATAGTAATACCAGGACTGTAATAAAGAGTAAATGAAAGTAAATAAATAAGAATACATTTGACAAACAACAAAGTCCTATCCAAATGTAACTTTCCATTATCACACAACTATAATGGGGCACATCCTGTGTACACATCTGTTACCAGGTAGATGATATGCAAATATTTTCTTGCCTTTTGTGGGTTCTTTCACCCTCTTGGTGGTGGCCTTCAGCACACAAAGGATTGCTATTTTGATGACAACTGTGTATATATTTTTTTTGCTTCTGGTTTTGGCCTCAAAACTATCAAACCATTGCCTACTGCATGGCTGTGAAGATCTATACCTCTTGTCTTCTAATAGCTTTAGGTTTTGCTCTTATGTTTAGGTCGTTAACCCATTTGAATTCATTTTTGTCTGTGGTTGAGGCAGAGGTCTCCCTTAGTCTTTCATGTGTGAATATTCAGTTGTCCCAGAACCACTTATTGAAAGGATTGTTCTTCCCTTATTGAAATTTCTCAGCACCCCCTTTGAATGTCAACTGAATGTAAATGGGAAGATTACAGTTAGTAATCACTACCTGCTCTATTTTAATCTATACGTTAACCCATATGCCAGTATCTCTCTATCTTGGTTAATATAACTGTATATTAAGTTATAAAATCAGATAGTTAAATAATCCCTCATGTGTATGAGAAAAAAAGCAACAACCTTTGAAAACTATCATCCACTTTCAAATTTTTATTCATTTTTCTTCAGAAAAAAGTTTTGCAGATCGCATCATTAAAAGGTTGCAGAGAGACCCACAACATGGCAGAAGACAGAGGGTGGGGTCACCCTTTCCCTTAAAAATAACTATAAAAAGCATTTGCTCATCCATTCTTTTTTATAGGAGTCATCCTCTCAGGGGTGAGGTGGTATCTCAGTGTGGTTTTAATTTGCCTTTTTCTTATAGTAAGTGATTTGAACTTTTTTTGATAAGTCTGTAGGGTATCTGAATGTCTTATATAAAGAAGGGTTTATCAAGGTCCTTCGCCCACGTTTTAATTGGGTTGTTTGTTTCTTTGTTGTTGGATTGTGTGGATTTTGGAGATCAATCCACCAGCAGAACCTACCTTGGCATGAGGCTGAATCACAGAAACATATGCATTCAAATATATGCCCTGTTGAATAGCTTTGTTTATTATTATGAGTGCTATGAATTTGTACAAATCTTAACAAATCTAATATGGAACAGTATCTTATACTTGATTACATTGCTCCACATCATTTTTGTACCATTACAAAATTTATTTTTTTTGTTGTTGGTGAGATATTCAATACTAAAGGCTTAGAAAATCATTAAAAGATGCAAGGGACAGAGATTATTCCTTAAAAGCACTGGGCACACATTGTGGATATTAAAAACCTAAACTATGTAGTTCTGGTGTGTGCAGTGAGTCTCTTGATAGACATGCCTCAAACACCACAGACATTGGGAAGATTTCCCACTTTTCCAGAATATCGTTGGTTTTCTGGAGACTAGATTTGAACCCAGAGGTGGAATGAATGGTGGGGAGAAGGAGATACCCTGAGAACAGAGTGGGTTCGTTTATCAACAGCACCTGGCATTGAGTGAGCTGCAGAGAACTGATGATCTGAATCTTGCTTTAGGATACAAGGACAGGGAAGGAGGAAAAGTCACAAATTCAAAGGCTGACCTAATCACATAAACCATTTGATAAGTCACTTGATAAGTCATTTGATAAGTCCCCTTGGGACAGGGGACGCTGGCTCCACCTGACCCTTCTGATGGATGTGTTGGTAGAAGGCAGGACACAGGAGCAGCATACACCAGTGCACATTTCCAAGCCTTAGCGTCCTTGTGCTGTTGTGAAGTCAGGACTCACTTGGTACACTCCACTCGGCGTCCACGCGGACACTGCATGCTTGCACTTGCACAGGCCGCCTGGAGAACCCAAGGAGAGCATGAGTCACATGCAAGTATCATGCAGCTGCTGTATTAACCAAAGACGGTGAAGAGGATGCAGGACAAGAACCAGCCTTTGTCCTGAGATACCTCAGAGTCCAGTTGAGACCATCAGGCCACAGCAAATAAAATTCAGAAGAATAATTCAGACAACTTTCTGTTTACTCTGGTGAAACCAATCCCCTCAGAGTGGACTGTAAGGTGAGAATGGTATATTCGCCACTGCTGCCTAAGCAGTGGGAACTGTTGGAAAAACGTGGTGGTTTTCCCGCAGGCCCAAAAAGGTGCTGCCTGTGGGCTGCCCCGCCCCAGGCGCCCACCAGTCTCTCCAATTGGTCACTTAGAATTAAATTTGGTCCAATCAGGTGTGTGGGGGGGGGCGGGGACCCTGAAAGAGGCTATAAGGCCGTGCAGGCGCCAGCCGGTCACTCCTGGTCACTTCTGTTTCTGGCCACGGCTGCTGCCGGCCTGTGGTGCGGGACAGAGCTCCTGGCCAGGTGACGGCTGTAGGCCCGGCACCGCCTCCGCACGGCCGCCTGTGCTGCCGTCGGGTCCAGCGTCCGTGCCGTCCACCCCGCCCTTCGGGCGGTGGCCGCTGCGGCGTCATCTCAGGGGCCCGCTGGGAGCTGCCCCAGCTGCGGCCGGGTGGTTCCCGCCCTGCTTGCCCGAGGCCGCGCACGGCAGGTGCTCGTGGACAGGAGGGCGCCATCTTGGGTAAGTGACCTTTGGGGGGGACTTCTGGACACCCTGGACGCTAGCTGAGGTGCGAGACGGGCCATCGGTGGCCTTGGAAACTCTGTTTGCTGTTTGTTAAGTAAACCTTGTTATTGTTTCCCTGAGCCCGACTGGGTTGCAGTTGTGCGCGTGGGTGAAGAGTCCACGGTGACCTGTCCTGTACCTGGGCTCTGTCCCGGCATGGCTCTAGCCGCCCTGTGGAGAGGGGACGCTGGTCCGCCTGACCCTTCTGATGAACGTGTTGGTAGAAGGCAGGACGCGGGAGCAGCATACACCATGCACATTTGCAAGCCTTAGAGTCCTTGTGCTGTTGTGAAGTCAGGACCCACTTCACACACGCCCCTCGGTGTCCACGCGGACACTGCATGCTTGTGGACACTGCATGCTATAGCTGCCCTGTGTGTGGCTCATTTTCACTAGGACAAATCATGTAACCTTTCAGGGCCTGTGGTTGTTTTATAATCATCATCATCATCATCATCATAAAATCAATAATAATAATTATGAATAATATTATAATAGTAATATAATTATCAATAATATAATAATATTGTATTATTATATTAATATCATCATATCAATATTATTAATATGTATTATTAATAATATATTATAATATATTATATAAATATAATAATATATAATTATATATTATGCTATTAAAGTATATAATAAATATTATATAATAAATATTATATTACATATTATACATTAATATATAATAATCATTATAATAATATATAAATTATTAATAATACATAATTGTCATGTATTATTAATAATTTATATAATTATATCATTTATATAAAATTTATATAAAATTTATATATAATATATATATAATTTATTATATAATTTATATATGATTTATATATTATTATTATTGAAGTGTCATAGTTTTACACCTTTGTCAGTGTTTTGACAGCACAGGATTCCCCCCCTCCGGTGTAGACACCTGGCACTCCTACCATGTCCTCCCACAGGCCACTGTGGTCTCTCCCTCCCTCCACCCCCTCTTCTCTCTCCTTCCCTCTCCTCTCCCTCTGGATGCCCCTGGGGAACTTCTACTTTCCACAACGAGTCACAAGCACTGGCAGAGACCTGAGGGGTCTGTTAGGCCAACCTCCCCCTCCTTCAACCTCCTTTCTACCAGGGTCTAGACAAGTGGTCCTCCCACTTCTGCTTACATCCCTCCTTTCCTAGAACCCTCACCACCTCTTCGGCTTCCCATTCTCATGTGGGGCAGCTCTAATAATTAACATGCCATTTCTTATGTTAGGAAGAGGATTTAATATTCAGGAAGATCAGGCAAAGCTGGGCACTAAATCCAGGGAAACAGGGTGTCCCTAGCTGGCATCCCTCTGTGCTGATGGCTCATGCTAGGGAAGAAGCTGCAGTGGCAGCGTCAGTTCCCTCCCTAGAGCTATGAGCGAGCTGAGTGTCCTCGCTTCGTGGTTTATCCCCAGTGGCTATGCTATTTCTTCAGACTGGAATGAATTTCCCCTAACATCAGATAGACAATTTATCATACTTTAAGGTCTCACTCAAATGTCCTCTTTTTCATGAAGTTTTCCTTGAATTATCCAGGCTGAGTCACTCTTCTCTGCGTAAACTGAACACTAAGCATTTGCCTCTGTGGTAGCAGGTGAACATAAAGCAATAGTGCTGCAGACTGTTGTAATCCATGCAATTTGAAATAAACCAAATATGAAAGAGACCTTCTTGACAATTTGTTGTGAATTAATTTCTGGTCATCGCTTTAAGTTTGGGGGCTAGAAAGAGCTTATATTTCATCACCTGTGGTTCATGCCTTGTTCCACGAAATCCAGAGAGGGTTTTGGCAATCCAGCCAGCAGGGGGCACCCCGACCTCATCACAGTTCAGAAGAGGCTATGTACCCAAGAAAACCTAGGGCTCAATCAGAGCAGAGCCCTATTTTCCTACTAATATGGTCTATATCCTGCTCTCACCTTTCTGTAAAGGTGAAGAATCTTGCACTTCTCTGGAGTTCCAGTTAGGGTAACCTTACTAATCTCTACCAGTGGGGATCTCATGGACATCCTGCCACCACTATTTAACAGTACTATTTGGAATTACATTCTCTGTTCTTTTCTTTTCAGTGTAATTACACCAGGGATAACATATCTCCCTGGTCCAGCCCCAAAATGAGCACCAACTTTCAATGTAAAATAACCATGCATGTTAACAGTGTTTACTCTCTGAGTCTCGGTTTGCATCTTTGCTTGATTTAAGTCAGGGATTGTCACTTGTCTACACCTGTCCAGGTGTTTCACCTGCACCTTTTTAGTGCAGAAAGTTCATGGATTTGGATGGCAAAGTTTGGGGTTACTCAAAAGTATTCACCTAAAACCTATTGTAAATAAAGCATTCTGTTTAAACATGCATGAAGTTGGGAAACACTGTGCTTGATGATCTCTGGATTCCCCCGTGAGCCTCTTGCTTTGAAGGATAGATAACCCCCATAATTTCCAATAGACCCTTCCAAGATGTTCAGAACAGGACTTCCCAAGAGTACCATTTTGACATGTGGAATTTTTTGAGCTGAAGTTAATTGAGGCCCTGCAGGCTCATGAGAAACTTGTACCATTTGCTTAACTACTTAGAAGAATGAAAATCGGGGCTGTTATCCAAAATTAGGATTTTTAGAATACATAACCTGTCTAGTGCAGAAACCCATCTAAATGGCAGGGTAAACATCTAACTATATCTCATCATCATGAGTCACCTTCTCCCGATCATGTAAATTCCACTCCTGTCTTTTGGAAGCCCCAGGCCCCTGTACCATTTCTTAGCTCATGCTATATAACCCCATTTTGCCTCCTTGACTTTAGAATCTATATCCATGTAGATTATCCTTATTTTTATAATTAAACATGTTCTTTTCTGCTACTAACCTTCCTGATATAAATTGATTTACTAGACCAAGAAAACCCAGAGGGATAAGGGGTTCCTCTCCTCCTGGACATTTGGACAACCATGAAGGGATCTGCTTTATCAGCTGGACACTGCTCACCCCTGGATAGGTGCTGCACAGGAAGACCCTGGGACTCCTGACAATAATGAGACAAAAGGTAAACATTTTTACCATGTCAGCCTCTGGGATCACTAGCTGTGGAATCTGATCTTTTTCTTTCTTCTAAAATCAAAATTAGCAGGAGAAAATGCTGATAGAACTAGTTTTGTAAGGCTGGTGAGGTTGATTTTATTTTTATTTTATATATTTTTTTACATCATTTTAAATTTTTGTACAATGTATGCATTTTCATCTTGGTTATATTCCCTGTAAAATTCCCACCACCCTTGTTTTGATCCTACTCCCTTCTCCCCCCACCCACCCCCCGCCCCTGGTGAGGTTGATTTTGGTAATTTTGGTTTGAGTACTTGGTTTTGAACCTCTTCCTCCCAGAAAAGGTCTTTGATTTTCTTGTCTCCATTTTCTGTGATGTTTGTATATTGGGGGGAGGGGTTATGAACCCCTCATTGTTCTTTTCTTTCTTGGGCTAAAACTCCAAGATCAGAGTTTATTGATCTATGAGATCTGAGATCTATGTTTATTGGATTGGGTAATAAATTATTGAAATAAATAAATATCTATATTTGAAGTCATTTTAGAGAATTCATCATCAATTTCTATCATATCGGTACCTATAGGAAGATTTAATCAGAAAAGAAGAATATAAAGTATATTGTTTAGTCTCATAGAATCTCTTAATAAGATGAAAGAATAGAAATCAGACTTAAAAGAAAAATAAAAATTACATCATCTAACATAATTACCCCCTTCTAACAAAAACTATAGCCCATTCTCTTGAAAAATCTTGTCTTGCTGGGCAGGCAACACCAAAGATTGTTTTAAATTACAGTTGTGTTTATCTTGTAGCTGCTGTGTCAGGGCATGGGGTAGAGGCCTGGAGTGGTCCAGACCCTGGTGGGAGTGTGGTCAGGAGACTGGCTTGTGCCTGTGGCACCACTGATATTCCCTGACTTTGGAATTACATTTCTGAGTCTCTGTGGACTGCAAGTTGTTAGTGAATTCCACAAGCAATCAGTGGCTCAGAAACAGAAGGAGGCCCCAGTCGGGGTCACCCCTCCCAGGTGCTCCCCGGTCACCCTCAGGAGGTACCCTTAACCTCTGTCTCAGACACTAGCACCTTGGGAGCAGATGCAGGACCCAGGCCACAGAGAGAACTGCTCTTCAGCCATGGCCTTTAGCATTGGGGATGGCACACACTACAGTCCGGGCCACACAGGTCTCAACTGATATCAGTAACCCTCAGCTGTCCTTTAGGAAGCACCACCAACCTCAGAATGACCCACTAGCACCTTGGGAATTGGTATAAACCCTGGTCAGGGCCACATAGGGCCCTGCCTGACAGCAGCAACCCTCAGCTGCCCTCTAGTTAGTTCCCTGACCCAGTGTGGGAAGGGTGGGGTATGCCTAGCAGAGGAAAACTCACAGCAGTGAGGGCCTCAAAAAAAAAGGGGGGCAGGGGAAACAGAATAACAGAACTAATGGCATCAGAAATCTGAAGGGGATTTAGCACCAATGTTGAGAACATATTCCAGTCACAGAAACATGGATGATCTGTTCCTTCTATAGATACAGAATTTAAGTTTGCCATCAACTAGACCATCTCACATCATACAACTCAAAAATGGATAAAATACATGGATGCAAGACCTAAAGCTGTAAAATACATAAAAGAAAACAGGCAAAACACTCCATGACATAAACTTTAGAAAAATATTTGTGGATTTGTTCCCAGCAGCAAGGAAAACAAGGGAGAATATAAACAACTGGGACTACACCTGAGAAGCTTCTATTCAGCAAAAAAGTCAGTAACTAAGACAAAGACACCCACTGAATGGGAAAAATATTTGCACACCATACATCTGACAATGGATTGATATTGAAGATCTACAAAGAGCTCATACAGCTCAACAAAAAGAAACCAAACAATCCAATCAAAAATGGGCAGAAGAACCAAATAGGCATTTCTCCAATGAAGACATACAGATGGCCAACAGACACATGAAAAAATATTCATCATCACTTATCATCAGGGGAATGCAAATCAAAACAATGAAATACCACCTCATACCTGTGAGAATGGCCCATATTAAAAATCCAGGAACAAAAAGTGCTGGTGAGGGTGTAGAGGAAAAGGTACCCTCTTACACTGTTGGTGGGATTATAGATTGGTTCCAGCCCCTACGGAACTCTGTGTGGAGGTTCCTTAAAAGACTAAAATGGAACTACCATATGACCCAGGTGTTTCACTCCTAGGTATCCAAAGGACACAAAAACACTAATTCAAAAGGAAACCTGCACTCCTATATTTATTTCAGCACTATTCACAGTAGCCAATACTATGGAAACTAAATGCTGAAAAACAGATGCTTGAACCAAGAAGATGTGGCATATAACACAATGGGATACTGCCCAATGGCCACAAATGATGAACTCATGCCATTTGCAGCAAATGGAGCTGGAAGAGAGACTGCTAAGTGAAATAAGTCAGAAGGAGAAAGATAAATACCAGATCATGTCACTTACATGTGAAATATAGAGAAACCAAACAGAGAGGACCAAATAAAGACACACTTTAAAACTGACCCTTGAAAACTGACGATTGGTCTGAGGCATCCAAGAGGGAAGAGAGTGGGGGAAGATAAGAATGTGGGAGACGGGAATATACAACAGACTATGGTGGAGGCCTATGGGTGCTCTGATGTTGGCAAAGCTGGGGTGACCACACAGATTTCTAGGGCTCGTTACAGGTTTGGCAGTGTGCGACTCTGAAACCACCACATGAGGGCAGTCATCATGCATCCTTAGGTGGCACGAAGTTCTCCCGTTGAACTTGGCTAGAATCACACAGGACCATCAGAATGATTGTTGACTGCTCCCTCTTGTACATCTCCACCCCAACTCTTCCCTTTCCATTCAGTTTTGAGTCCCAGCTGAGAAGGAGCTTAGGAATCCCTGCTTATGTGCAACACCATTTCATGGCTCCTCCTGGTCCTAACCATCGTTTCCTGACTCTGTTTTGAGCTGGCGGTATTTCGTCCATGCACGAGCTCTCTTCTGTTCAATAGTGATGTGAGAAGTGCTGGAAGAACACTGTGGGGCCCCACATGGTTCCCCGCCCACGCTCCTGTTTGCTAATGTTTCAGAGTCCTTAGCAAAAGATAAAGCTTCTGTCCAGGAAACAGAGATATGGAGGAGGCAATGAAAAAATAACAATGAGTTTGGAAAACTTGGGTTTTAGTCCTCGTTCCCAGCTTTGCTGTTTATCACTTGCCCTCCAGAGTTCTTTAATGCTCACAGTGACAGGTTTTGCTTGTTTAAAGAAGGGATAGCAATATTTGCTGTGGATGTCAAAGGGCCTGCTTTGATTGTTTAATGACCAAACATGTAAGCCATGTGTACGTGAGGTTGTGTTGTTGTCACAAAAGCTGATGGCCAAAAGTACTCATTTCTGGGAAAGGGAAATGATTCAAATTAAACAATCAGGAATTATTTTTATTATGAAGCAATATTTATATATATCATGGATACCACCTACAAAAAGCGCAATATGATTGGTCCTTTCTTTTGCATTCCATGAAACTTAGATGACAGACCAAGCAAAGAAGAATACATTTCCCTTTGGCCCTGACTTCATTGCTCTCTTGTTTATGATTATGGAGTGCCAGGTAATTTTCAGATATTAATTCCTGTACTGGTCAGGGACCAACCAGGGAACAGATATTTCACAGTCAGGTGCACAGAGAAAGTTTAATAAAAAGAGTTATTGACTATAGCAGAGCATTGAAAATATTGTGAAATGGTTAGTGAGGAGGAGAGTTCTAAAGAATATAGGATTTGTACATAGGAAAAATAGTCACTATCTATAAGATTGAGCACTAGACTTTCTTGAGAGCTCACTAGGTGGCCATGAAGTTGCTTAGGTAATATGTTGACAGAATTTGCTGAAAACCTATTTTCTGGGATCCCAGGGAGAGCTGTTCACAGGGAAGTGCCTGCCTCTGTAAATGCTGTAAAGCTTCCCAAGGAGGTTCAGAGGGGACTGTTGGCCCAAGGTGGGACTGTTGGCCACTGAGTCCTGTAGGCGCTAAACACTAAAGAGGCTACTCACTGCAGGCATCAGGTGTTGGGTAGACCATGCACTGCTAGACTTGGAGAAAGGGGCACTCTGGGACCAGGAAGAGAAAATCCCTCCAGCACTCCATGTAACAAAGTTTAACATTGTGCCAGTTTTTAAAATATATTTATTTATAGAATCCACTTATAGTTGCACATGATAGATGGATTTTAAGGCAAGGGGAAATACATTGATAATTAAAAAGGACTGTGATGTATTACAAGAAGCATCAGGCAATAGAGCCCACCCTGTGACTCACTGTACATAGGACCTCAGACAGGTCCCACATCATGAGTACAGAATGGGAGCCTAGATGCTTATCCCTCAAGGTCATTTCCACAATACCATAAGATAGAGATTAGGAAATGTGTGCCTTTTTTTTTTTTTAAAGATTTATTTATTAATGCATACAAGAACTGGGCTGTAAGCCAGAGGTGCAGGGGGTGAGAGGATTCACAGAGTGGGGAACAGAACAGGCGAATCTACTGAAATACACTGCTGAGGGGAACAGTGGGTGAGACAGGAGAGGTCTGCTATGCCTTGTGGGCTGCCCCCTGGCCAGCCAGGGATTGAACTCGTGCTGCAGTGGCTGGCGATAGCTTGATAGCACTGTCTTCAACCTTGCGCCACCAGGGAGGCCCAAGTGTGTGTCTGTATTAAGAGGAACAGCAGTCTCAATATAGCCTAGTGTTTAAAATGATGGGTTCTGGTGACAGATCGCCAGAGTCCCTGCTCTTCCCTGACTGGGTAAATGGGCAGAGGAGTTATCCACTGACCCTCTGACCTTATCCCCTAATGTGTAATGATGGCCTCTACCTATCACCTTATTTTCATGAGGAGTCAATGAGATAATGCCCTTAGTGTATCCACACGTTTAGTGTTAGTTGTTTTTCACTGATATTGTTGTATTACTTCAAACAAAATATCAATAGCTATATGTTCACTTTTCCCTTACTATATACTCAAGCTCCTTTATGATTTCCGTATTTGTATGTGTTATGATAAATATTGCTTTCGAGGTACAGGAACAGAGGACACTTTAAGAAGTGGGTAGAATAACAATTTCAGTAATGTGATTCTTTTTTTTTTAAAGATTTATTTATTTATACAAGAACCGGGGTACAGGCCAGATGCTCAAAAGGGTGAGAGGATTCACCAGAGACAGAGTGGGGAACAGAACAAGCAGACTGAAGAAATACACTGCTGAGGGGAGCAGCGGGCGAGACAGGAGAGGTCTGCTGGCCATCTGGGAATCTAACTGGCTGGCCGGAATCAAACCCACACTGCAGAGGCTGCGGACAGCCTCACAGTGCAGCGCTCAACCACCAGCGCCACCAGGGAGGCCCAGTAATGTGATTCTTTAGAAGGAAATACTTTTCATTTTTCTCAGACTGTGGACTTCTAGTGAGTCCTGACCCGCGACGGTAAAGGAAATCAGACATGGGGGACTGTCATGTCCAGCATGCAGCAAACCTTTATTGTCTTAGTGCTTATTATATACTATTTTAATGGTAGCAGGTGTAACATCAAAGCATACCACATAATGATAACACGTATGAATGATTAGTCTATTTTCTTACTATTATCTATTTACTTCAGACAGTAGGATACAGGCGGTTAGTTCTCACACACATAATCTTATCGCCTCCTAGCCTGAGCCTGGGAAGTTCGCTCATTATTTTGTTGTTGTCAATCTGTGGAGATGCACGCAGTTCACTTGCAGGCTCTCAACACCAAGTCCTGTCACCCAGAGGTTTTCCTCCGAGACACATGTGTTTTCACATGCCTTAGGGACTCAGGTCAAGGCCCTTCTGCTTACTGCGCAGGATCTCTTCATTTTATTATTCTCAGGCTGTGGAGATGTACAAGCCCGACTCCACGCAGGTCACTTTCCAGGCTCTCAACACCAAGTCCTGTCACTCAGAGGTTTTCCTCCGAGACGCATGTGTTTTCACATGCCTTAGAGACTCGGGTCAAGGCCCTTCCGCTTACTACGCAGGGTGGCCGCCTCCAACATCTCCCCCTTTTGTCTTTAATAATTTAAGAATCAATTTAGCTGAGTCGAACCGGAGGCTTGTCCATCGTCGGAGGCAGTAGTACCCTATTCCAAACAACAAAGTACATATTATTATCGCTATAATTCCACTCCCAATACTATGAGTCAGACTTTGATTAAATGAACGAGGGTCCATACCCTTTAGAGCATTGGCAATACCCTCAGCCAATCCATCAATAGAATTTGTAGGCAATTTTTTAGAAAAGTATTGAAGTACTTGATTTTGCAAAGACTTTACATCCAAAGACAAATTACCGTGAACACAGTTAAGGTGATGCTGAATTTGAGACCATGAAGTAGAAACATTATTAAATTGCACAGGAGTTACACAATAAGTACTAACATTCCAATCACAATGTAACAATTTGTTATTGCAAAGTTATAAATTGATCACCCAATTATTGAATAGTTTGTTGTAACTCTCCCACTCGTTTTTGTAAATCTTCATCAATGTGGACTTGTTGTTGCCAGAGGAGTCGAGAGTCATGAGGCCAATTAGCAACAAAATCATGAGTCCGTACTGCAGTATGAAGTGCCCCTCCTGCAACCGCTGCCATAGTTGTGATTGCAATCAGTCCACTTATGGCAAGCACAAGCCATTCCACAAAACATCTAGTGCGGCGGAGGAGTTTCCCAATCACCTTAAGTAATGTCCCAGTCACTGGAGACTCCTCTCAGGGTCGAGTCAGGTTCACAGGCAGCCACAAATGTGTTCTAGCTTTTAACACAATGAGAGTGTCGGCTAAGATGAGTTAACACAGGAGTATAAAGAGCAGTCATTACATGTTACAGTTTTAAATTTTTCATCAAAGGAAACAGTGCCAATAGCTATTACATAAGGGAATCGAACACAGGCTTCTATATAGAAACTGGTATTATATATAAAGTGATAATGAGACACAGAATGTGATGTTCCCGAGAAGTTGCCTTTCCAAAATTGCATAAGGGTGGTGGCGACTATTAGCTTCCAAAAGTCCCATTGTTCAGGTCCCCACCATCCAGAAGCAAGCGACAAGCGAGGTCTCGGGGGTGCCATACCTCCATCATGCCAAGTCATGAGTCCATATTGGTGAAGACGACAGGCCCAATGTGTCCCCATTCCACCACCTGTAGCAATGGGGGGTGTGGAATGTATGCCCAATATACATATGTATAGTTGGCACCTACCACAGAGGTGCATGTGATAACTGCCACCATAGCAAGGAACATATTTTCCGGGTTAATTGGAGCTCCCTGGTTGCGGAGAACTTGTTCACCGTGATTGCTGAGTGCTTTGACACTGCCCCATGTAATGGGTGCAACAGGACTATTGGTGGCCTTCCTTTTTCTTTTCATTGAAAGACGGGCCATGCCTTGGATCAATGGCTTCTGTGTCTCCCATTGTAGTGGCTGAGAAGTGGCCGGAGGGTCTCTCATGGTATTGTCATCCAGAGTCTGGGGTGGTCTCTTGGATGGCCGGGATCCGGGACCGGACAAGCCAAAGAGGTGTCCAAATTGTTTCACAGGATCCATCTAAAATGACAGAAGCATAGCCTTTTCCCTTTAAAATCATCACCCCTGCCTCCCACTCATTTGTTTCTGGGGTTTTTAACCATACTGGTTCTTGCACACTGCGTGCTGGTTGAGCGGCAAAATGCTTACTGCTGTGTGTTACAGGGTCCCCCTGTGGTAAATTCAGTAAGCTTAAAGTAAAAAGAGCTGATAACAGGGTTTCTTGTATCCAGTGATGTCATCCTCCCTGTGCTCCCCCTTTTCTGTTTATAATTAAAGAGGAAAGCAATGTTTTTAAAGTACGATGAGAACGTTAAACAACGGCTTGGCCACGAGGATTGTAAGGAATGCCTGTAAGATGAAGAATCTGCCATTCCCTGCAAAAATCAAAGAAACGACGCGAAGTGTAAGAAGGACCATTGTCTGTTTTGAGTTTCGTGGGAAGGCCCATAACAGCAAAGCAAGAAAATAAATGAGTTTGAACATGAACAAAGGCTTCCCCTGACTGGACTGTTGCCCACAAAAACCCTGAAAAGGTATCAACAGTAACATGTAAATATGATAAAGGGCGAAAAGCAGGGAAATGGGTGACATCCATCTGCCAGATCTGATTAGGGCACAAACTGCATGGGTTACTTCCAGCTGGAGAGGTCCGGCATAGATATGGTGCACAGGCAGAACATCTCTGGAGGATACAAAGAGCTTGATGTAAAGGAATATGATAGGCAGAAGGTAACCGAAAAGCATTGGAGTGTAGAACAGCATGCTCTTTTTCTGGGGAAGAAAACACGGGAAAAATTTGTGTGGTTAATGCATCAGCTGTTTCATTGCCTCAAGATAGAGGTCCAGGGAGGCCAGAATGTGCACGAATATGTGCAATATGGAGAGGATAATCGTAAGATCGCAGCGCTGATCGAAGCTGCTGTAACAAAGAGGCAAGAACAGGGTGTTTAGAATGTAAAGTACCTGTAACAAGACGAGGAACCAATTGGGCAACATATAAAGAGTCAGTAATAATGTTAGCTGGGCCAGGAGGCAGTTGCTGCAAAAAATGAAATATAGCAATTAATTCAACTTGTTGAGCCGATGAATAAGGGTGTGGACTGAAAATTAAATTTGTGGTCCCACAGCAGCTGCAATACCGGAAGAAGAGCCATCTACAAAATAAACAGGAGCTCCAGGTATAGGCTCAAGAACAACAGTATCAGAAATTATCCATTTGGTAGACTTGAGAAAATCCCATAATTTTCCAGCAGGGTAGTGACATCCAATGTCATTAGGATAATCAGCCAATGCAAGCTGCAGTGTATCTGACAAGGGAAAAAATTCGTTGAAACCAAGAGGAAGAAAATGGCAAAATAATAACAGAGGGGTCAAAGCCCCATATAGATTTAACACGGAGCCTTCCTTTAACAATAATTTCAGCAATGAGTTCAATATATGGAGTTACAGTTTGATAATTTGAATTTTTAATATATATCCATTCTAGTGGCTTGTCCTGTTGTGCAGTTATTGCTGTAGGACTTTTAGGAGTGCCAAAAATCAATAAATTAAGTGGCAAATCAGGCTGGTATCGATAAACAAACTGTTTTTTAATTTGTTGCTCCACAAAAGAAAGTTGTGCTTGGGCCTCAGGGGTTAAATGCCTAGGGCTTTGTAAATCTGAATCGCCCTCTATCTTTTGAAAAAGATGGGTTAAAGCATAATTAGGGATGCCCAATGTAGGGTGTAACCAGTTAAAATCTCCAAGTAACTTTTGAAAATCATTTAAGGTTTTTAAATGCTTTTGTTGCAGTTTCATGCATTGAGGTCGCACAGTCTGCCGGTCAACAAGGCTACCGAGATATTTAAAAGGTGATAAGGTTTGAATTTTCTCGGAAGCTATTAAAAGACCAAACTTTGGAAGTCCCATTAATAAAAACTGTACAACTTGAGAAAGGACAGAGTTACTGTCAGCAGCTATTAAAATATCATCCATATAATGTAAAATGCGAGCATCTGGAAATCGCTGCCGTGAACTAACTAGAGCCTTGTCAACATAAAACTGACACATAGTAGGAGAATTTGCCATGCCCTGAGGCAGCACCTTCCATTGATATCACTGGGCAGGCTGTTCATTATTTAAAGAGGGCACCTTAAAGGCAAATCAAACAGTGTCCTGTAGAAAAATACAAGCATAGCCTCTCCCACAAGTTAAATGAATTAAAAAATTTTTTGAAGGCAAAGGAGGTGTAATCAGGTGCATTATTTGTCTTAATAGTTTATGCTTTTCTGCACAAGCAAAGCAAAACATTAAATCTTGAGACACATTTTTAAAGGCTTTTCCGGTGTTCGCTGTAGCCATAATCAAATGAGAAAAGGTGTCTACAGAAACATGTACATAACTTAATTTTTTTAAAGCTGGGAACATAAGGTTTCAGGAGGAGCTGCAGCATTAGGAGAATTCGTTTCTCTAGAAGCGATTTCTGATTTCCGAGGGGAATTTACTGAAATGGCCTGTGTGGCCACATGAAAGCAGGCTTCAGTAATAATTAGTCCTTTTCTATCCAATGAATAAATTGATCAAATAATGCAATACAGTTAAATTTTCAACACATATCATTGTTTCTCTTCAAGCCCATTATTTGGGTTTTATAAACCAAGGCAAATAAAATTAACTTTCCCTCAAACCTTTTACCACTTACTACATACCCTTAATTTTAGCTTTTTCTCTGTTTTTTACATTCAACAAATTATGATGGTGGTTTCTTTTCAGTAGTTCAGAACACAAGAAGGTGCTTTGTGTGTTTGTCACCCCAAAATGCTACTTTAAACATTGCAGATTTTTAAAATTGACTTAAAAACAGTATAGCTGAGTTTCACTTGGTAAAGTTAATATGACAAAAAATTTATATATGTAAGTATATACACACACACACACACACACCTTTTTTCAGTCAAGAAAAGAAAAGCACTTTAAAGATACATTTAAGCAGTAAATTATTAATATTTAACATAACCTTAATGCATATATACTTGGAATTATATTATAAAATTTGAACTAGTTTTTGTATATCAAAAATTTTGGATCATGATCTCAAAATTTGTTTTTATGAGAACTTACATAGGCGCCATTTATGATTAGTCCTCCGGAGGTAAAAAACAAAACAAAACAAAACAAAAACACAAAAGCAGACACAAACAGACACAGAGATCTTTTGATATACATTTAAAATTTTGGCCATGTGTATATGTTTTAAAACATAGTTATTTTACCAATATGTGTGAAGATACTGAGGTTTTTAATGAGTTAACAGCTAAAATCTGTACACAGAATAAGTATCTAATCTTAATTATTACCAAAGACCTTGGGCTCGAGACCACAGCAGTCACGGCAGTTTTTACTAACTTTTTTGATGAGAAAATATTTTGGGAGTTTATATTTTTAAGAAATGATTTTTTGGCTTTAGGTTGTTAACACATTATCTCGCTGGGAACGGGCATATTTTAAAACATAAAAGAACACTGTTATCTTGAGAACAGGAGAAGAGGTAAAGTTTTACAGTCTGCCTGTTTGTAGGCTTTTATCAAAATTTGAGGTTTAGAATTTAGCTCAAAAATGTCTGTATTAATACTGTATATTTTACCAGGTTCATTAGTTTTAACAAGAAACATAACCTTTTATAGGTCTAATAAGTAAATTTAAAAGCTTTTTTTACCAATAAACATTTTGTATAGTTTGTTTGCAAGTCCAAAGTTACTCCACAGTTTTTACCTTAAACAATGTAGACTTTAAAATGAGAAACACCCAGGGAAATAGAACTTTCTTTTTCTAGAATGAACCAAAATAGTTTGTTAAGGTGGACAAAAGGAAAGTCCAGTCCTCCACAATGGGAAGGCAGTAGAGACCTGCCAGTGATCCCAACACTGGAAAAAAAAATCCAGGCAGCTGCTTGTTGAGACCAGGGGCAGCCCCCACCTGCCTGCCGCAGTGGGCTTATACTATTTTAATAAAAACCTTTTAGTCATATTATAGTCATATAGTCTCATATAGTCAAATTTAACCGTTTTCTTTCACTTTAACAATTGTGAATGAACTTTGAATACTATTATTTAGAAAGACCTTTTTTCTTTTTCTTTTTTCTTAAAAGGAGCAAATGGCAAAACTCTAGTGGGGGGAACCTAGCCTCCTCCCCAGTGTCAGGTAAAGACACATCCTCAGGCCGAATTTCATGAGACCTTGTTGTTTTTATTTCCTCCTCCTCATGAAGAAGGACGGGAGACCTGATTTGAAGTCCCTGAGAAGTTGAACCCCCTAAAGTAAACTCTCATAAATTCTCCACAGCTGATTTGAGACCTGAGCACTGTCTTCGACCCTGTTTAAGGGAAGGCTGCAACATTGAACACCACTCCTCTGGTGACATATTTGAAAAAGGTTTGGCAGAATTATTAGCAGGAGCTACAACAAAAGGCTGAGCCCCTTGATCACCCTTATTGGATTCTTGCAAAGGAACATCATCACCACAATCTTCTAGAGATTGCTGAACAGCTTGAGCTGCCTTAGCCAGAGTGTCATCATCAAGGTCATACTTATGTAAAGATTCCTGTGCCGTTTGAACCAAAACGGCTGCGTCAGGACGGAGTTTTCCATCGACAGCTAACATAGCTACTCTAAGTATAGCCCATGTGGACCAAAACTTTACAGGGATCTGCTCCCCCTGCTTATGTTTCCGGACCATTGTCTCTTGGACCTGGTCCCTTGTTTCAATATCAAAAGTACCAGTATCAGGAAACCAAAAATTAAATTCAGTCACAACATTCAAATATTCAAGAATTTGAGAGAGTGGGACTTTTGCCCCATTTTCAGCCAATAAATATTTCAACAGAGAAGCAAAAGTAGGAAGATGAGAAGAAGAATACCCCATTCTGTTATTTTCCCCTTGTTTACTCACCACCTTTTGTAAACTATCACCCGCCGCTGCCACCACCTCGTCACTCTGGGTGGGAGGTATTAACTTCAGGCCACCTCGTCACTCCGGGTGGGAGGTATTAACTTCAGGCCACCTTGTCACTCTAGGTGGGAGGTATTAACTTCATGCCACCTCGTCACTCCAGGTGGGAGGTATTAACTTCAAGCCACCTTGTCACTCTCGGTGGGAGGTATTAACTTCAGGTCCCTGTATTCGGGCGCCACTTGTGGACTTCTAGTGAGTCCTGACCCGCGACGGTGAAGGAAATCAGACATGGGGGACTGTCATGTCCAGCATGCAGCAAATCTTTATTGTCTTAGTGCTTATAATATACTATTTTAATGGTAGCAGGTGTAACATCAAAGCATACCACATAATGATAACACGTATGAATGATTAGTCTATTTTCTTACTATTATCTATTTACTTCAGACAGTAGGATACAGGCGGTTAGTTCTCACACACATAATCTTATCGCCTCCTAGCCTGAGCCTGGGAAGTTCGCTCATTATTTTGTTGTTGTCAATCTGTGGAGATGTACGCAGTTCACTTGCAGGCTCTCAACACCAAGTCCTGTCACCCAGAGGTTTTCCTCCGAGACACATGTGTTTTCACATGCCTTAGGGACTCAGGTCAAGGCCCTTCTGCTTACTGCGCAGGATCTCTCCATTTTATTATTCTCAGGCTGTGGAGATGTACAAGCCCGACTCCACGCAGGTCACTTTCCAGGCTCTCAACACCAAGTCCTGTCACTCAGAGGTTTTCCTCCGAGACGCATGTGTTTTCACATGCCTTAGAGACTCGGGTCAAGGCCCTTCTGCTTACTACACAGGGTGGCCGCCTCCAACATCAGACCTGAGAAGCCATCCATATTCACTTGCATTTTGATTCTTCTAAAATTAGCCCAGCGTGATTTCCCTTATCCTGAGCACTTAAGCTAAAGAAGTATGCACTCTCTCTGTCTCTCTATACATGTAAATATTGATATGCCATATATATGGTGCATCTGTTTATTTTTTTCTTTATTGAGGCAATCTTGTTTTATAAGACTGCATATAACTTAGGGGCATCCATTCACAGCTCCTGAGATGTATATTACCACACTGCACCCACTATCAAATCTTTTATTTTTTAGACAGTTTTGCAGCATGAATTTCTTAAAACATTTTCTGAATGAAATGATTCTTTCTATGTGTTTTACTTAATGTAGCTAAGTATGAAGTATGCAAGCCACTGAAATCAATTCTTTTGCAAGGAGTGGGAATAAGAGGCAAATCAGGACCCTCTGGGCTTTGCTGGCTCCATGCAGCTTTTGCACAACAGTGCTGAGAGCAAGGGGTCAACGGGAATTTCATCAAGGCCTGAGCAGAGCTGGCTGTACTTACTCTGGCTTTTTAAATTGTTATTTTGATTGTGGTCTCTTTATGCTTCAGTTCTTCTAGTGAAGGAATTCTTAACCCCGGCACCAGAGATATTTTGGGTTAGATAATCCTGTATTGAGGGGAGCTGTCCTCTATATTGTAGGGTGCTTAGCATTCCAGGGCAGTATCACTCGATACCATCTAGAAGAGCTAGAAGATACTAGATCGCTAGTATCTTTTCCTCCACTCTGACAAACAAAAATGTCTCCAGAAGTTGTCAAATGCTTTCTTGGAACAAATCATCCCTGTTTGAGAACCACTAGTTCCCCTAAAGAAACTTTCTGGAGCGGGCCTTCCTGGTGGCTCAAGGGGTTAAGCACAGCACTAAGAAGCAATCTGAAGCCACTGCAGCACAAGTTTGATCCCAAGCCAGGGAGCTAATCACATGGCACAGCAGGCCTCTCCTGTCTCTCCTTCTTCTCCCCTCTGCAGTGCATTTCATTCAGTCTACCTGATCTGTTCTCCACTCTGTCTCTGGTGAATCCTCTCACCCCCCACACCTCTGGCCTGTACTCCAGTTCTTGGATGCATAAATAAATAAATCTTTTTTTTTTTTTAAAGAAACTTTCTGGAACTAGCCTGTTACCAGCTTGAATCAAGTCTACATGTTTTAAAGTGGTGTTAGGGTGGGTGTCTTCAACAACCTACCTCCTTCTCTACCTTCCAGTCTTGTTTACTCTCTTTTTAGCTCTAAACAATAGATCTGCTAGGGATCCCAGAGTGTTTCTACAGCAAGTACTTCACTCTGACTGTTCTTTCCTTACATTTTCATTTCAATCCTATGTGACATTCAAGGAAGATTTGAATAAACAGAAAGGTATAACCTGTTTTGGGATAGAAAAATCAAATATTGTAAACAGTTTAGATCTTCTTAAAACAACTTATAATTAATATGATCCAAGTAAAATGCAAAAAAAAAAACCTGTTTTCAGAAAATAGACTGATATTTCTTCAAAATTTTAATATAGAAATAAGTATGTGGGAATTACTAGAAAAATGCTGAAGAGGTATAGAGAGTATTTAGTTACTAAAATATATAATAAAGATATAGCAATTGAACAGTGTCATACCATATCATTATAACTGAATTGGTAAGATGAAATATTTCAGATATATGACCTAATGCACATATGAATTTAATGCATTATAAAGCATCTCAAATCACTAGAGGGATGAGTTATACATAAACAACTTGTAGATAGTAAGCTAACCACATAGAAAAAGAAATCCCTACCTTTTAATACTATTTCCTGATAAATCATAAATATAAACTATACATAAAAATACATAAAACATAAAAAAAAGAAACCACAAACATCTAAGAGAAGATGGAAATATTTTGCTGGTAATGTCTAAGTAAGATACAAAGTTCATATATAATTGTTCACAGATTTCTGTTCTCCCCGTTTTAATTGTCAATTTTTTAAAACTTCTGTGCAGTCCCTATGACACCAGCATAAAGTCTTTAAAATAATGTTCTCAAATGTTATGTTTCATGGATTATGATCACTAATTAATAAAATAATAAGGTTAAGCTCTGAAATAATCAAATACTTCATAATATTAGGTACTTAGAGACTAGAAATTGAAAGAAAATGATGGTAGGAAAAATAAAATACCAGAAATGGAAACCATATAATCACTTTGCAGAGAAGAAAGTAAGGTCCAAAGAGATGAAACAAGTTCCCCAGATTACCCAATCAGTTTATGGCAGGGTTGAAATTCAGGTCTCAAATCACAAGAGCAAAAACAATAATAAGAACAGCAAAACAATCTCTATTCTGAGAAGGCAAACTTGTAAAGGACAAATTTGTAAAATAATTCTAAAGGGAATATTTTGTACAATTTTAAAGTACTATCAGGTGAACAAGTATCTTATATTTCTGCAGTCTTCTCCCTCTTATAAAGTACATCTCCTATTACCATTTCCCAAATTTATCTAAGAATTACTTAATTTTCTGAAAATTTCAGGAATATGGGTAATTGGTATTTTTTTAAAAATAAGCATTTTAAGTAAATTTTATATAATTTTAAAAAAGATTTATTTATTTATGCATACAAGAGTTGGGGTACAGGCCAGAGGTACAGGGGGTGAGAAGATTCACCAGAGACAGAGTGGGGAACAGAACAGGGAGATTAACTGAAATATGCTGCTGAGGGGAGCAGCAGGTGAGTCAGGAGAGGTCTGCTGCACCATGTGGGTAGCTCCCTGCCCGGGGATCAAACTGGTGCTCAGTGGCTGCAGATAGCTTCATAGGTTGCATCTTAACCCTTTGCACCATCAGGGAGGCCCGTGAATCTTATATAATTAATCCACCTATGAAACACTGCTCATTTCACCCTCCATATAAACCTGTAAGATAGATTAAAAAGTATTTATTTCAGCTCCATTTTACAGGTAAGGAAACTGAGACTCACTGAGTTTAAGTGACTTTCCTTTAACTATAGAGTAACTTCTCTGAGTTCCAACATTTCTTTTTTGGTGAATATATCTTTTTTTCTGTTTTATAATCTAAGTTACTTTCAGCTATTAAAGGGAAAATATAGTGTGAATGCTAAAATATCAATATCCTAATTAAAGTTGGCACTCATCGGGTACCATTGGATGAAACCAGGTCAAGAGGAATTGAAATTGTATGGGGGTGGACATGAACCAAAGTTGAAATGCTTACATAAATTCCACCTAACTCTTCCTATTCTAGGATATAAACAGAATGAAAAGGAGAAGGGAGAATTTTGCAAGTCAATAAGTAACCAGAGCCTGCCACTAAATTGCTGTAGGAAGCACTTTTTTTTTTTCCATTTAGAAGGCTTTTTTAAAAGATATTGTGGGTGGAAGAAGTAATTGTATGAATCATGCTGCTTCTTGCTTAAAAGTCAAAAATAATTTAAGGGGAAGTAATGCCTTGAACTTACATATATTCACCAGAAAGTGAGTCAGAGGTTACAGGTGACACTTGTTCAGGGTACCTACCCAGGAGAAAGCTCCCTCTTGTGGAGTCATTCAATTTTTAATGCTCAGGACCCTAAGTAATTAGCTGTCTGAGGGCCAATTTGTAGTTTAATATCTGACAGTCTAGTTCTCTGTGCAGCAAAACATGAACATATTCTAGCCTTTTTGGATATATATCAACTTACAATATGCTATTGCTGCATTTTGAACAGACTAAACTACCTTTTTCATATTACAAAGGGAGATCAGGAGAAGTATCAATTCTGGTAGGTTCTGTGACAATAGTGATTCACTCTGGGTCTAAGAAATATATTTGAAATTATAGAGATGATCCTTTTATCCCTAAAATTATTGATTGATTTTAAGTTAATATGCCTAATTTTTAAAATTTTTTTTAGGGGCCTCCCCGGTGGCACAGCGGTTGAGCGCTGGGTTGCGAAGCTGCCAGCAGCCTCTGCAGCGCCGGTTCGATCCCCGGCTGCTCCCCAGCCACCGGAGGAGGGTCCCACATGGCGCGCAGACCTCTCCTGGCGCCCGCTGCTCCCCTCAGCAGTGTACTTCGGTCCTTCTGCCTGCTCTGCTCCCCGCTCTGGCTCTGGTGAATTCTCTCACCCTCCCGCGCTTCTGACTGTACCCAGTGCATGTATAAACAAAAACAAACAAATGAATAAATAAATAAATAAATAAAAACATGCCTCTATTTAAAAAAAAAAAAAAAATTTTTTTTAAAGATTTATTTATTTATGCATACAAGAGCTGGGGCACAGGCCAGAGATGCGGGGTCGGGTGGGGGGTGAGAGGATCCACCAGAGACAGAGTGGGGAACAGAACAGGCAGACTGACTGAAATACATTGCTGAGGGGAGCAGCGGGTGAGACAGGAGACGTCTGCCGTGCCATGTGGGTCAGCTCCCTGGCTGGCCGGGGATCAAACTCATGCTGCAGAGGCTGCGGATTGCTTCATAGTACTTAACCCCTTGCGCCGCCAGGGAGGCCAATATGCCTAATTTTTAAGTATTTTTAAAGTTTTTAGTATAATGTTGTGAATTGTTAGCAATATTTGTAACTTGTTATGATGTCATTTTAGAACTTTGAAAATTAAAAAAAATAACATGATTAAAATTTTATTATATTCTAAAAGTGCAAATCTGTCACATAATGCATTCATTTTTGGTTCTGGTCTATTTTGTTTTGTGTTTAGTTTTTCCTATATTTCTGAATACCTAGTTTTTAAAGAAGTATTTATTTAATTTTTTAATTGAGGATATATAGGCTTATATTGGTATTGGTATTTGAAGTACAAGATCCCCCATTCAGGTGTAGTTACCATAGTGCACCTGCCAACAAAGCACCCATAGTCCACCCCATAGTTCATTTGTTCCCTCTTCCTCCCCTTCTGGATGTTTCAATTCTATAGTCAGATTTTAAGGATTTTTTTGTTGTTTTATTTTTCAATGATTTATTTTATTTTATTTTATTTTTTTGCATTATTTTTCATTTTTGTACAATGTATGCATTTTCACCTTGGTTATATTCCCCATGCAATTCCCATCCCCCTTATTTTGACCCTAATCCCTCCTCCCCGCCCCATACCCTGTAGTGTGTCTCTGGTTTATAGTTGCTTGTTGATTTTGATTTTTACTTTATTATAATTAGTCTTTTTCCTGGTCCCTTATTTAGGTTTTCTAAATCCCTGCTATGAGTTGAGACCATCCAGTATTTTTCTTTTTCTTCCTGGCTTATTTCTCTGAGCATGATCCCTTCCAGCTCCATCCACGTTGCTGCAAATTGCATGAGTTTATCTTTTTTGATTGCTGAGAAATAGTCCATTGTGTATATGTACCACATCTTCTTGATCCACTCATCTATTTTTGGGCATTTGGGTTGTTTCCATAGCTTACCTATTGTAAATAGCACTGCTATAAACATAGGGGTGCAGGCGCCCTTTTGAATTAGTGTTTCTGTGTCCTTTGGGTAAATACCTAGGAGTGGAATTGCTGGATCATAAAGAAGCTCCATCTTTAGCAGGTTGAGGAATCTCCACACAGCTTTCCATAGTGGACCATTTTGCACTCCCACCAGCAGTGTAGGAGAGTTCCTTTTTCTCCACATCCTCGCCAACATTTGTTGTAGCTATTTTTTTTAATATGTGCCATTCTCACTGGTGTAAGATGGTATCTCATTGTAGTTTTGATTTGCATTCCCCTGATTACAAGTGATGCTGAACATTTTTTCATATGCCTGTTGGCCATTTGCATTTCCTCTTTGAAGACGTTCTCAAGGGTTAGTTTTTAAGCTTGTCTTTATGCAACCATTTGTTTGGCTTCTCTATATTATGCATATAAGTGACATAATCTACTATTGTCTTTCTCCTTCTGGCTTGTTTCACTTAGCATAATCCCTTCCAGTTCCATCATGTTGCTGCAAAAGGCATGATTTTCTTTTTGATTGCTAAATAATTTTCCACTGTGTGGAAATACAGATATATATATATATATATATATATATATATATATATATATATATATATATATAGTATAGATGGATGGATGGATGAATGAATAGATAGATAGATAGATAGATAGATCACATCTTCTTGATACACTCCTGTGTTGGGGCACTTAGGTTATTTTGATAGTTTAAATATTAATCCTGTCAACTCATCCCTGAAAGAATACTTATATAATTGAACCTCTTTTATTTTTGTTTAAAATGTTTTAAAGGCTAAAAGACATGTTCTAGAGAATAAGTAGAATATATTCTTGACTTGGTAGCAAGTATAATTTTTACCAAGGAGGCAAAATTGCTCCTGTACGGGGGCGTGAATATTTATGCATATGTGCATGTGTGATCCCTTAAATTCCAGGGTACTCCATTTGCAGTTGATTTCTGGTTACATGATATTTCTAAATTGGGTTCTCCTTAGAAGTGATGCAGTATAGACTGATCTATAGCAGAGGCATCCCTAAAAGGCCTCAGGATCTCAAAGTCATCATTAGAAAATGTGGTTACAAAAAACATATTGGGGTCATCTACTGTTATTATTCAGATGAAATATGAACAATAAAATTATGAAAACTTTAGAAAGTATATGACTCAGTGGTTATGTGAGTCTAAATTCATTCACATTCTCATTCAGCTAATTTTGAACAGTTCTAGGCACTTGGGATATAGCAAGAACACAACACAGAAAGATCCCTGCCATGTAGGGCTTATAGTACAACGGGAGGTAAAGAATTATAAGAGAAGTCCAGAAGGAAAGAACTATAATAAATGAGCCAACTCTTGTAAGTTGATGATAAGGGCCTTGAAAAAATTTGGCTGGGTAAAAGAACAAAGAGAGATGTTATTTTAGGAAGTGTGATCAAGGAAGTATTTTTTAAGATGTATCTGAATAGAGAACATGGTAAAGGCAAGGAGTAGCCAAGCTGATGTCCAGGGAATGGCATCAGGGCAGAGAGAAGAGCGTGTAGAAAGACTCCAAAGTGGGAGCTTGCTTGGAATGGCCAGTGATTCTGCTAATATAATTATATTCCCTTTCCCCCAATAATCCCCATTAAAAGTGTAACATGTATCTGTGGTAAGTGACCAGTCATAGTGATTGTTTCTGAGTGGAGTAAGATGAACAGAAGGTGGAGACATGGAAATGAGGTTAGCAAGACGGTGGGGACAAGATCATGGAAAGGTGCGTCTTGTTTTATTTAAAGTGAAGTGGGAGACCTCTGGGGACTCTTGTGATGAAGTGATATCTTTTGACTAATGTATTATAAAGTTTGAATGTTCGCTTTTAGTCTATGGGAAGGATAAACTAAAGGTGCAAGCAGGGAGGCCATTAGAAGGGTATTGAAATAATTTAGTTCGAGTTAATGGTGGTTTGTACTAGGATGTTGGAGTGAGAATAGAGAGAATGATTTGAATTTATTCTGGATGTATTCAAAAATAGAACAAAAAAGATGTTGGTTGAATGAATGCAGGATATGAAAAAGAAAAATCAAGCTTGATTTTAAGGTTTTTAGATTGAGTGGCTTGCAGAATAGTGTTGCTATTTTCTGTGACTGGGAAGATGAGAATGGAAATGTAATGGGGAGGTTATTTTAAACTTCAATTAGTGGATGTTGCTTTAGATGTCAGATGTCTAAATGCATGTCAAGTGGAAAGTTGCTATAGGTGTCTGGAGTTTGGTGGAGAGGTCAAGATTATGAAGCTGGAAATCATCAACATATAGATGGTATTTGAAACTACTGAATAGAATAATATCACTGGGAAGTGAGTGTAAAGAGAAGTCATTTGAAGACAGCATACCATGGAGATTTCAGTTCTTTTATTCAGATCTTGAATCAACTTTGAATTAACTTTTGTGCATGGAGTTAAATATGGATCTAGTTTCATTTTTTTTTTTTTTTGCATATGGCTATCCATGTTTCCCAATATCATCTGTTAAAAAGGCTTTCCTTTTTCCATTGTATGGCCTTGGATCTTTTGTCAAAGATGAACTGTCCATATTTATGTGGGTTTATCTCCGGGCTTTCTTTTCTATTGTAGTCTATTGTATTCTATTCTATTGGTGTTATTATCGGTTTTGTTCCCAGTATCACACTGTTTGATTACTATTTCTGCGGGGTTAGTAATAGACTCAGGTTTATTACCAAAAAAACTATTGTGTGGGATAAAGATGTCAATATGATAGGGCAAACATTTAATTACAGACCATCTGGTCATCATCAGATGAGTCACCCTGACCTTGTCATGCGAGTCCCTTCCTCTCTCTTTGAAACCCCAGACCTTTATCCATTTCTTAGCTAATGATAGATACCCTCATGTCCCTTGCTATATTTAAAATCTTCATTTTCTATGTAGATTTCCCATGCATAAATAATTAAATTATTTGTTTCTCCTTCTACTCAGTCTGATGCTGTTTTGATTACTCAACAGCCTGAGAAAAACCTAGAGGGTTAGGGGGAAATGTCTCCTCTACCCAAACAACTCTGTGGATTTTCCCCTATGCTATTCAGATGGTTGTGCACTTAGCAAGGCAGGCACAGGAAGCTTAAAGAGTGCTTGCCGTTAGATCAACTAACAGAGAGTATGAGGAAAGTGGAAGCATGTCATCTTTTTCCTCTGTTAATAATGGAAAAGGAAATGTAGTCATAGAAACTGACATGATCAAATTTACATGATGAATATTTTAATACATTTAAAGTCCTTAAAATAGTCCCTAGGTGCTTAGTAAAAAGTTCATAAAAATTAGGGGGGAAATAAAAAGATATCTCTAAAAACACTTTTTACTTCAGTGTATCAGTGTGAAAAAATATCTTGCAAAGATGAGAGGTAGTTGAAAAAACTACTTTGTTTACCCACCAGATATTTTTTCCTGGATCTCTTGGGATGATGAACAAATTCTGTGATTTAGAGTGTTCTCAGGATAGCTGTTTATATATATAAAAATATTCCCACAAATATGTTTAGAAAGATCTGTGATCCAGAGAATATTTCCAGAACTCTGCTTAGCTGAAAACACAAACAGAACACACAAAGAGATGTGCCACTGAGCTCAGATCCTTTCAACTTGCCCGAGTTAGGGCTTTACTGGTTTGTGTTGTGGTATCATTTAATAGAGTTAAAACTCGATCTCTGCACTTTGCTCAGCTAAACAAATGCTGGAAGACGTAAAGTATATAAGAAAGGGAAGCCAACAGAATTGCCATGGGAATCTGGCTGTGGGTCCTCATGTCCAATAAAGGACTATAGAGAATTCTGAGAAATGCATAATCAGGGCAAACAGAACTTGGTGGAAGGCCCACAGAAATCTGATGCCCCAGCAGATGGCAACTGGCAGAGACTGACTTCCATTCATTAAAAAGCCCACAAAACAGGCTATAAATGATTGCCCCAAATCCTTCTTCCCAAAGACAATCCTTCCCAGCTCACCCCCTGCTACCTTGCAAGATATTCAATAAATCTGCCTTTTCTGTTCTCCATTCATGAATCCTTTTATCTCTGAACCTCTAACCCTCAGCCCAATATTAGACCACTCACTCCAGTTCAGAACTTCTCTCTCTCAGGTTTTCTCTTTTTCTTTATCCTTCTTCATGATTGATCCCAGCAGAATTCTGTGAAAGGATCACTTCATGGGAAGGAGACCCAAGAAAAGGCACCTCATGTGTTGAAGTTTCTTGTTGAATGCAATGAGGTAAAATAAAGTTTATGTTTGCTTTGGAAATAATCTGGGCTATACATTGAGAAATTAGTGTTTACTCTGTGGGGAGTACTGTGCTTGACCCTTTCACGTATAATGTTATTTTTATGACAATTCTGTGGGGTAGATCACGTGAGTATAAAGATTTTATAGATGAGGATGAATTTAGGAAGTGACTTAATCTAAGGCCTCAGAGTTGGTGGCAGAGGTGGGATTTAAAGTCACCTTGTCTCCAACAGAATCTTCCTCTCACTTAAATGCTGTGACCTCTATCCTTTCTTCCATTCAGAGTAGGCAGTAAGTTTCTGTGAACAGGAAATGTCCCAAGTATCCTCCTAAGTGCTTGCTTCCTCTTAAATCTGTCATCAAGGGAGGGGGAAGGGACCTTTAGTTAAATATACTCTCAGCAGCTCATCAGCCACATCATCATCTATGTCCCAGCACTCAAATGTCGCAAGAGTTGGAAGTCCAAAGAGATGCTTTCTTCCCAAATGGATTTGCCCCATGTACCCAAACTCTGCTGTTTCTGTGTTTCTCATCTTCCTTTGTTTACTTCAGGAGCAGGAAGTAGGGAAATCACTGACCTTAGAAAAAGGGTCTTTGTGGAAGTAATTAAAGATCTTGAGATAAGGAGATCCATCCTGGATTACCTGGGTGGACCCTGAATACAGTCATAAGTATTCTTGTAAAAGATATGCAGAAATTTTACCCACAATAAAGGCTTTTGCCCACAATTTCCACATACCTTTTGCCTTCAGACCAACCTCATGCTTATTACCCTTGTTTTGTCTCCCAGTCTCCAGCATGGTTGTACCCCGAGGGATCTGTGAGTACAAAAACCTGTATTTTTAATGACAGTCATTTACTAATCTGTTGGACTTGTTGTACTAAAATAATAACCAAAACTATATTTAAAATATTGGTGCAGTGAGCAGGGTAGTTTGGCTGAGCTCAGGATAGAATGGCGTAGCTTAGACTGTTCATGGCCTACTAATTGGTTCCACTGGATGGCAGCAGCAGCCTGGGAAGGTGTCCTGTATGGTCTGAACTTGTGCTGCAGCTAGAATGCTCTTTGTTGCACTTGCCAGGTGTTCCCTTTGACTCTCATTCCAAACTTGAAGCTCAAAAGCAGAGTCTTCCCCAGCAGTCCTGCCTGAGCTTCTTACTTACCTAAATGCCTGGGTGATGCCCTGCCCTGTCCTGCTTCCCTTCTTATTGACTAGCTGGACTTACCACAGGGCCCTCTGAAGAGAACCAGCGATGACTTCTTCCAAGTGCCAGGGGAAGGAGTGATCAACCAGGCAGCATTTGTATACAGTGAGGCAAAGTAAGTTGTTATCTTCCCCTACACTTCAGCCTGCGCTGCCTACAGGGAGCGTGCCCTTCATATTGGGGCAGCTGGTGTGAGGACATCCACCTGAGAAAACATGGCACACTGTGGACGATATTGTTTTGGGCTGAAACTTTGTGTTATTGCCTGTATTATTGTTGTTGCAATTTATTCCTTTACCACAGTGTGAATAACACATCATTTGAGACAGGTGGTAAAATGCTTAATAAAAAAAAGGAATTGGGAATACTTTACTCTTGTCCCAAATGAGACCGTGAGGAGATCATACAGTTGATCTGGGCATATAAAATAACAACTAGGATAATGGACTCCTGTGGGCCAGTACACCTTATGCTCAAAAATACTGGTAAGGTCACGGTCACTCTCCTTGGAAATAGATCTATACCCACCTGAGGTCATGGGGACACCTAGTAAAAACAGTCGGGCAGAGATAGGAGACCACAGAGAATGCAAGGAAAAGGGACTTTGGACAGGGTGATTGATGTGCCGTCCCAGGGGAAAACTGCTATTGCTCTTTCCGAGCAGGCACCAGGGACTGGTGAAGTCCAGGGGAGAGGGGCTGCTGCCTGTAAGGAAGGCTTCAGGTTGCTTCACACTCCCTATTTCCTCTAGCTGGTTAAAAACCCACACCAAGTCATTCTTCTGATAGCAAAAAGCAGAAATAAAACAAAAGATAAAAGACAGACCCCAACAAAAAAACCAAAATATATGTATATACATATTTAATGATCCAATTGGAAATCTAAAATTTTGTCCTAAAATTTATATACTAAAAATGTATATAAAAACAATTATATTTGTTATTTGTATATAAAAATTATATTTGTATATAAAAACAATTATATTTGTTATAAATAACAAATATACATGCTAACTAAATTTGTATAACAGGGAAAAAATGGTGCTTGTTCACATTTGTGACTCTATAGCCCAGTGTCTCATTATGACGTGTGGCGGCGGGACAAAAATGGATTACTCGGAGTCCATGTCCAGAACAATGAGAAACCTAAAGGGACTGCACCAAGAAAGTGCAGCCCAGCTCCAAGGGCTGTCTCATTTTTATTTAGAATCAGAAAAAGAAAAGATCAAAGAAGCGAGCAGGCAAATGCACAAGTATATGGGGGATGCATAACCAGTTGTACCAGCCAAGGTTGAGAAGTAAGGAGAAAGCCAAGGAAAGTCTCAGTGCTTGTGCTACTCCATAACACCTACTTCTGTTTCTGGACATGCTGTTTTCAGCATGTATAGACCTTCATACCAGGACTTTTGCCCTGAGAGAATCCTTATCAACTTTCCCTGTTTCTACACACTGAGGGGCACAGAACAGTCAAAGCAAAGGATAATCAAGGCAAAGACACAGAATAGTTGAGGCACTTAATAATACAAGTTCCTCCAAGACTGACTTAATTCTAGCACTGGCTAAAATGAGCTCAATTGACGCAGCTTCATAGATTAATCCATGCTGGGCCACAAGTTGTATCTGGAGAGGCCACTAAATTTAAAAGTATACCCTTTAAGATCTTTTTCATGGTTTTTTTTTTTTTTTTAAGGATTTATTTATTTATTTATTTTATTTATTTATACAAGCACTGGGTACAGTCAGAAGCGCGGGAGGGTGAGAGGATTCACCAGAGCCAGAGCGGGGAGAGCAGAGCAGGCAGAAGGACCGAAGTACACTGCTGAGGGGAGCAGCGGGTGGCAGGAGAGGTCTGCGCACCATGTGGGACCCTCCTCTGGTGGCCGGGGATCGAACCGGCGCTGCAGAGGCTGCGGGCAGCTTTGCAGCCCAGCGCTCAACCGCTGTGCCACCGGGGAGGCCCTACCCTTTAAGATCTTAAGCGTGTAACTAAGTAACTAAAAGCAAAACAATGGAAAAATATATATTTCTCACTTTAACAGTAGCTTTGCCTACATTTTCCACAGGATTAGTACCTATTGCTCTGAAATGTCCCATAGTGGGCATAGAGGTTTTAACACAGTGAAATTAAATCAAGTCATTGGTACCTACATGTTGACTTGATAAAGTGAAACCCCATGGATTCCCACTTAAAATAGTTAATATGGACTATATAACTTAAAACATAGCACCCAAAAATTAAAATTTACTATATAAAATCTATTTGATAAAAGGGTGTTTACTCCCACTAGTTCATTTAAAAATTCAGCTTTTCTGGATCTTAAGCCTGGAAAAGAATGGTACCTGTTGGTGAATTATAACCTTAATACTGTGGTTCCATACCTTAATTTCCTATACCATACTCATATTGTTAAAATTACTGACCCCATGTAATCAAATGCTAAATATTTTTGCTATCGTAGATTTGGTTAATATGGCTGCTCCGTGCCTATTTTAACAACCTCTCAGTTGCAATTCGCCTTCTTCTCCATAACCTTCATCTCTAATCGCCTACATCTCTATAACAATGCACTTTTCTAGGCAACCCGTAAGATGCTTCAACATTTGCCAGGGCACATAATCTCTCCAGAAAAGATCTGAACTGTGTTCTGCAGTGATGTTGCACTGCCAACACTGGCCCCCAAGGATATTTATTTGACCAACTCATTAAGGACATACAAGTTCAACATCTTTCAGTTTTTTCTTTCTGGTGACAACATATTTCTTATTTACAAATTTTACTTAATTTCACTGTTGCTACTTTATCAGTGCACTTTAAATGGGGCTTCCTCAAAAAAAGTGCTGTAAAATCTGTCCAAATAAGATCATCAGGTACCCCTGTTCGTGCCTCAGAGATTCTTTTACAGCAGAGGTTTTGACAACTTTTTCTTACTGGAATCCTTGGACTACCTCTGATGGCCATAAATTGACCAAAGCCTTCTCATGCAAGAAGCAACCCCCTTGTTATACACCAGTAAAAGAACAAATGATGGACTATTGAGCAGTTCTGGAAACAGAGGCTATCATAGGCCCTGACCTCTAACCCAGTTGCCCATTATGCTGTGCATCATGGAAACAGCACCCCTCACCGGCTCAGCATGTCTGTCAAGGGCTTTTTAATAAATAATGGAGCTAAACATGGACCCTGTGTCATATTCCACCTGCAGCAGGATTCGCCGCTCAGTCCCTTTCCGTATATCACAGTCCTGGAGGAGGTCACCACTGCCCTAGACCCCCTTGGGATTAACTGAGTGAATATCAATGGGTGTTTGTTTACTACATAAATGGCACTGCTGTCAGGAACAGTGGAGCTCAGTGGCCCTTGCTGATGGGACAACACTATCTTGAATAACTGACATTTTTGGGTGGGGGGGACTTCTGGACACTGTGGACACTGACTTGAGAGAGCTGGCCACTTGTGGCCTTAGAAATTATTTGCTTCCCCAAATCTCCTGTTTGTTAAATAAACCCTGTTGTTATTGTACCCTGAGCCTGATGGTCTTGCAATTGTGTGCATAGGTGAGAACCCATTGACATTGACATGTTCCCGCACTTTGGACACTTATAGGTGGAGCATAGAAAATCAAAACAGAGGGTCAGGAAAAAGACTCCCTGTGTTCTTGACCAACCCTGCTGCTGTTGTTTCCATATCTTAGCTATTGTAAATAGTGCTGCAATAAGCATGGGTGGGCAGGTTACCTTTTGAATTAGTGTTTTTGTGTCCTTTGGGTAAATTCCTAGTAGTGGTATCACTGGATCATAAGTTAGGTCCATTTTTAGTGTTTTGATAGACTTGAGGCAAACAGCAAGAGGGAAAGAGTCAAAAGGGAGGAAGAGCACAAGGGACTATGGAGATGTGTGCTATGGTAGTGCAGAACTACAGGGACTACACTGGAGGGGAGAACAATGATGTAAGAAAATAAATAAATAAATATATAAATAAATAAATAAATAATATATATATATATTTAAAAAAGAACACAGCAAGTGGGGTAAAATATGGACAAGAGACTTTATTGTGATTTCCATTGGATGTAATATGCGAGTCACTATAAATGGTCTTTATTGACTGGATTGAATGATTTAAGTGGGCTGTGGGGCATAAAGGGCTGTCTGGAGTTGTCCAGTACCTGGTTCTGGGGTGGAGTGGAGTGTGAGAAGTTTATAAAAGAGACAATTGCAGGTGTGGTCTCTGGATTGGTTAGCTTGTATTTACAAAATTTGCTTGAGGCCCACTGCCTCCTTGTATGACCCACTTTGACATAATATGCCCTCTTCTGTTGGGCTCTGTAAGTATAACAAACTGTCTTTTTAATGGTACTGATATTTTGGTCTTAATGTACCTTCAAAATAAAACCTATTTTTTAAAATATCCCAGTCATAAATATCTGGCTACCTTACTTGTCATCAAATGGAGAAGAGCCACATATGGCTCTGTTCAAGACGGTTATGAGCCATCTGTACTATGCTGAGGTCCACTGATGGTTTTTCTGCCTTTTCTCAGACCCCGTGTATCCTTCTCTTCTACCTCAGTAACACCACACTACCTGGAGTACAATATACCGGCCTAGGAAGTGTTCCTTCCTCCTACTGTTCTGAAGATGGTTTCAAGATGGATTCAACTGTGTGTTGTTCACAGTGAGCTCATTTGTCTAGTTTCTCTTTTGTAAAAGAGAAAGTTGAATTGGAGGAAAGGGATTCTTTTCACTTATGGTTTAATCTTTAAACAAATGAATACACTGGCACTGTATGTCTCATCTCTTCCAATTTAGAAGTCCTGGTTAGCAGGATTGGTTAGTGGCAGAGGCTGACATTTTTTGTTGTCATTACTATTTCTGCCAATCATGGTGCTAATTTTTTTTTAATTAAATTTTTTTCTTTCTGTCTGTAGCTTTTTTTCTTATTGAGGTAACAATAGCTTATAATAGTGTATGTGATTTAGGGGAACAAGTTCAGACCTCCTTAGATGTTTGTTACCACATCACCTCTACCACCAAAGCACCCATAATCTTCCACCATAGTCCATTGGGTCTCTTTCTCTCTTAGAAATGCGCCCTCTCCCCCTTTACTAGTTTCTTCTTACTCTCTATTAACCTCAAGTATGCACTCATACTTCTAGGGTTTGTTAAATACTCCTTTATTGTTTATTTATTCTCTTGAGATATCTAATGGCAATGTGAAGAAAGTACTGATGATGCAAAGAATCCATCTTCCCATGGGGCAACCAGTACATCTGTCAGGACCTTATAGCTACATTCTTCACCCCTAGTAGGAGATAAAAATAATGTGCATGCGTGTATGTGCCTGTTTTACTCACTCAGTCTTGCCTGCTTGTTAATGGAATGAGACAACTTTGTTTCTGGTCAAGGGAAAACTAAGTTAGGCAAAGTGTGAAAATTAGAGGGATGACCACCACATGCCTACAACTGCAAGATGGAAAGGCAGGAGGTCTCTCCATCCCTAATGATGTGAATTCACCACAGCAGACAATGGTGGGAAACAGTTAAATTCCTGGTCAGACTATTCCTGTCCTTGCAATTGGGTTGTGGTCTTTGAAAATGACTAAAAATTTAGGTTTTTATCATTTTAACAATATCCCAGATTATCTCTAATTATCTTATTATAAAAACTCTAAAAGTATCAACACTAAATTAATTTTAGCCCTTTGGAATTTTAGTGTGGATTGGACCAACTCAAAATTATTCCTGTCTTACACTGGTCATCATGGGTCCTTCAGTACTGGAGTACTGATTTTATATTCATTATTGACAGAAGTTCCTCTTTTTCCTTTATGTATGCTCAAATATTATGTGCCCAATAATGTTTAAATTTATATGAGGTATTGGCTCTTATCAATTCAAATAAATGTAACTGGTTATAACATCTGATGTAGCTTCAGGTTAAAATCATATAATAAAGTCAATGGGTCAAGGATTTCTCAATTCAGTTAAGAAATTGGGTTTATGCCAAAAAATGTTGATGTAAAAAACAAAAACAAAAACACAATCAGGCATACGTTCATTTTACACATTTGTATCCTTATGAATGTTATCATTGTTTTAGGGCTGATCTCCTAATGCCTCTGCTCAGAATGGCCTGAGCAAGAAATGGCAAGAGACAGGCTCTCCTGTTTCTCAACCCACAACTGATGCAAACTTTCTGTTAGGCAACCAAATTGGAAAACCAGCCACAGATGATCCAAAAGAAAATCCATTAACCCAGAGGTAAGTGTGAACAAGTTTTCTGATGATTTTTGTTCACTGGTTTTACTCACATCTTTACCACTTGGTCTCCAGATTCATGCTGTTCAGAGTATAATCAATGAACTAGCAGCCTTGACCTCCTCTAGAATGTTGTTGGAAATGCAGTCTTTCAGATCTCCTAACCCCAGACCCACAGAGTCAAAATCTGAAGCTTAGTAAGATCCCAAAATTCTATATATACTGATTAAGTTAGAGGAGCTCTGCATTAGGAAAACTAAAATGAAGACTCCATTTTCACCTCGTGTGGGTTTTGTTGTTTAGGGATTTTTTTCCCTCCCAACAAATTTTGGAAAAGATATAGTTTTTCAGCACTGGAAAAAAAAGTAACTCATTTGAGTTGTTGATTCTAATCAGAGGTAAGTCAAGAGTAGCTTTCTGGTATGCACTTTTCCCTGCAAAGACTGAGAAAAATAAAAAAGATTGGGTCTGTATTTCAACAAACACCAATAACGTGGAAAAAGAAAATATAAAATCAAATGATGAAGGATCCCAATATCCAAGAAGATACTTCCCTTTTCTGTTGGATCAGCAGACCTTTATTGAGAATGTTAAGTTCTGCAAGTGTAAAAATAAATAAAATGTCTTCCAAGACTTGAAAGCTGACCATCTAGTTGAAATTCAAATAAATAATATGAGACAGAGTGTGTGTCAGCTATTTCAAGACTAGGAAGAGCCTATCAGTTCTTCTTTTTTTTTTTTTTTTGTGGGACCCTCACCTGTGGCCGGGGATTGAACTGGCACTGCAGGCAGCCTCGCAACCCAGCGCTCAACCACTGCGCCACCCAGGGGAGGCCCAAGAGCCTGTCTGTTCTGACCAGTAATATCTCACAGAGGGGCTGTCTCTGGGGTGAGTAGAATGCATCTCTCAGTTGGGGAGATGATGACAGAAGAAGCATAGGGGTGTGAGAACTCATACCTCACTGGTATGAATGGTAGCGTTTGTCATGCTAGAAGCAGTTGGGTAATGAATAATAAGGGAAGAGCTAGTTTTGGGATAAATTAATGCTACTTTTCACTAGTGTGTGCATTTTCATCCTGTGCAGATTTTGTTGTTTAGGGATTTTTTTCTCCTCCCCAAAACATTGAATTACTAATGAGGATGAAGTCAGACAAATTTTGTTCAAATTTTCTGATTTTATAATGTAATATATATAAGACATCTGAGTTACTGGGAGGGAATGGTATATTGTGCCCTCCCATCTGATATTTAATTATTTGAGGGCCTAAGACATCTTTGCTTTTTTTTTTTTTTTTTTTTTGATGGGAACATTAATTTATTTGAATGGACATGACTTGACAATGCCATAAAGAGGTATTGGTATAGCTTTTTTTTTTTTAATAATAAATTTTATTTTTATATTCCCCATACAATTGCAGCCCCCCCCCCATTCTGACCCCAATCCCTCCCCTCCCGTCCCCGCCCCCCTAAAAGTGTCTCTGGTTCATAGTTTTTTGTTGATTTTGATTTTCACTTTCTTATAGTTATTCATTTTCCTGATCCCTTATTTAAGTTTTCTAGATTCTTGCTATGAGTGAGACCATCCGGTATTTTTCTTTTTCTTTCTGGCTTATTTCGCTGAGCATGATCCCTTCCAGCGCCATCCATGTTGCTGCAAATTGCATGTGTTTATCTTTTTTGAATGCTGAGTAATATTCCATGGTATATATGTACCACATCTTCTTGATCCAGTCATCTATTTTTGGGCATTTGGGTTGTTTCCAAAGCTTAGCTATTGTAAACAGTGCTGCTATAAACATAGGGGTGCAGGTGTTCTTTGGAATTGATGTTTCTGTGTCCTTTGGGTAAATACCTAGGAGTGGAATTGCTGGATCATATGGAAGCTCTATGTTTAGTAGGTCCAGAAATCTCCACACAGCTCTCCACAGTGGTTGGACCAGTTTGCACTCCCACCAACAGTGCAGAAGAGTTCCTTTTTCTCCACACCCTCGCCAACATTTGTTGTTGCTAGTTTTTTTAATATGTGCCATTCTCACTGGTGAAAGATGGTATCTCATGGTAGTTTTGATTTGCATTTCCCTGATGACAAGTGATGTTGAACATTTTTTCATATGCCTGTTGGCCATTTGCATTTCCTCTTCAGAGAAGTTTCTTTTTAGCTCTTCTGCCCATTTTTTGACTGGGTTATTTTCTTTGTTGTTGTTGAGTTTCATCAGCTCTTTGCAGATTTTTGTGATCAGTCCTTTATCATTAGTGTTGGGTGCAAAAATGTTCTCCCAGTTGGTGGGGTTTCTCTTTGTTTTTGTTATTGTCTCTTTTGCTGTGCAGAAGCTCTTTAATTTGATGTAGTCCCAGCTGTTTATCTTTGCCTTCACTATCACTGCTTTGGGTGATGTGTCTGTAAAGAAGACATCTTTGCTTTCTAATTCTTAATTTCCTCATCTGTAAAATGGTTATAGTGGTATACACTATAGTAATTATACCAGTATAACTATATATGTTATGATTGTATATACTATGTATACTATACTATCCTCTATTACATACTTGTCTTATTGGTCACTGAGTATGTGTTCCCCTTTCTTCAGGAAATCACCCATTTATATTTAGTCTTAATTGAATGATTAATCCACATTCTCTGCTATCTCTTAAACAAGGGCACATAGTTGAAAGAAACTGTGATTTAAGTTAGGCCAATCTAACAGTATCTCTCTATTGATGTATAACAGACCATTTCCAAATTTAGTGATTAAACAACAATACTTTGTCATTTCTTACACTTCTGGGATGAATGGAGTATTTCTGCTGATTTCATCAGAGTTCACTCGTGACAAAATTTAACTGTTGGGTTGGAAAAGAATGAGATTTTGTTGGCAGCTTAGCTCAAGCATCAGGACCTCAGCAGACAGAGTTGACCTTCTTTCTTTTGAGATCTCTTTCCTTCTATGGGATTTGTTATATTCAAGACCATCCTGGGCCTTGTCTCAGTACAGCGATATCAGGTTTCAAAAGGGTAAAGGCTGAAGTTGCAAGGCCTCTTGAAGCCTTGCCCTGGTATTTGCACAATACTACCTTGGCCACATCCTCTCACTAAAATCAGTCACAGTTCAGTTTCCCAGAGTGAGGAAATAAGCTCTAACTTTTGATGGGAAGGATTCCAAATAATTTGTGGCGATGTGTAATCTATCACATCCATCTCTTCTCTTGTGGGACTCGGAATCTGGAATAGAATGATATTTAAAAAAAAAATGATGGAACAAAGCTGGAGTCAATTCATCTCATAGGGTAAATTCCAGCAAGAAAGCCTATTAATTAGTTACTCCCCAGACCTTACATGTTCTTTCCTATCCTTACTAAACTTCTTTCTTCATCAATTTGTTGCATTTGGTGAACTACCACAACTTTGTTATAAATTCTCTTTATGCTTGGCTTTCATAGAGTTAGTGTCTATTACCTACCTTTAAAGAATGCTAATATGACTAGCTCTGTCATGGAGTTCCTTCAAATGAGATAATGTAAATGAAACACTTAGCAAAGTGTAGGCTCATGAAAACAACTCTCAATATGTTTAATTATTATAATTAAAGTGATTTAAATTTGGAGGGGTTATTAGAGAGAAAACGGACAAGAAAGGATGAATAATATTAAAAAGATTCTTGTCCTTTTCCCAGGAATGCCAGGAGGTTTGAAATAGGCAACATTTGGCTCCATGCATGGGTGGGGCTCAGAACTCTTTCTACAACTGCTATAAACAGGTACAAAGGGTCTCAGTCATTGAAAGATTTTAAAGTTATTTTTTATGTGATTTCATAATGAAATTACTCTCTAAAAACAGAATTATACCTGCACAGAGACTGCCACTTTCTTTTATCTCAGTTTCTCCAGAACACTAAATAGAAATTAAAGAAAAAGCGTCAGGAATAGGGAGCAGAATCATATTTATGATACTGATTTTGACAAGTTATCATGCTCTTCTTGCTACCCCTTTAATAATGCACTTTCTGGTGGATTTGCTTTTTGAAAGTTCTGGTTATCAAAGATCTGGCATAGTCTCCCGGCATCTCAAAGTCAATGGAGAAAAGTACTGAGTGATCATTTAGTAGTAAAAGTGCTAGATCTATGCCTTAATCACACTCTCATAAAAATTCCAGATTAACCCAATGTTGAAATGCAAAAATAAAAAGAAATTTATTAAAGGATAATTTATGTCTTTGGAATGGAAAAGTCTTTCTAACCATGACTCAAAAGTGATAAAACATAAAATGTTGATAAATTTGGCAACATAAAAATTTAAAGAATTCTGGATGCTAAAGCATACACACATGTATACCACAGACAAATTCAAAAGACAAATGGCAAATTGAAAAAAAAATTCAAATATTTTAAATATATATCACATGATTTATATATATATGAGATTAAACTTAGATCTATTTAAACTTAGGTTTAATATATATATAAAACCTTATATATATCATGTATATAAACCTCTAGAAATTAATAAGAAATAAAAATAATGACTTACTGGAAAAATAAGATAATTTAGTAAAAAGAAAATGATAAGTGATTCAGTGACAGCATTCATTTAGTAACATATTTGTTAAATACATACACATACAACTTAAAACTATACTGAGATAGCATTTTTACCTCTCAGATTGGCAAAACTTCTAAGATTTGATAACATGCTTGGTTGACAAAGGTGTTGTAGGGAAATGGGTACTCTCATATTTCTCCATGCAGAAATTATACTTTTAGGAAATTGTCTTACACTTACATATGAAATAGTTTGTAATAGCAAATTTTCATCAGACAACTGTCCTATTTATACAATAGAGCTCATTCAAAAAGAAGAATTGAAGAAAGAAATGAGAGAGCTTTTTGTGTGCTTATGTAGTATTTCTCCAAGATTTATTAAAGGATAAAAGCAAAGTAGAGAACATGGGTATAGTGTGTCACCATTTGTGGTTAAACAGGGAGAAGGTAGAGGAGAGTGGATTTTGGTTGTGTAAATGTCTTTGATTGCATTCATTCCAAAGCTCTGAGAGTTTACACACAAAAGAAGGAAGGAAGGAAGGAAGGAAGCAGAATCTTCTAATAGGAAAGGGTAGAAATTTGAAGATGAGGAAGGAAAATCGTTCACTATTATGCTTTCGTATGTTTTTTTTTTAATTTTGAATTACTTTAATTCATTGTTTAGTAATGATTAAAACAACAACATCACGTCTCCCTGGTGGTGCAGGGGTTAAGTCTCAGCGCTGTCAAGCTATCTCCAGCCACTGCCACATGAGTTTGATCCCTGGCCAGGGAGCAGCCCACATGGCACAGGAGACCGCTCCTGTCTCGCCCTCTGCTCCTCTCAGCAGTGTATTTCAGTGGATCCGCCTGTTCTGCTCCCCACTCTGTCTCTGGTGAATCCTCTCACCCTCTCCCCTGCACCTCTGGCCTACACCCCAGTTCTTGTATACATAAATAAAATAAACCTTAAAAAATTTTTAAAAAGTTAATGAAGTTGATGTATATTGGAGAAGACTCAGGAATTTAAGGCCTTTCTTATGTTGAAGTTCTAATAAGAAGAAATGCTTGACTAACAATTATAGAACTTGTAAGCTTTACAAAGTACTTTCCTCCTTACTCTTTTATATTGTACTGGATCTCCCCACTCTGTAACTGATCTCTCAATACTGTATTTGCCTCCTTAATTCTTTTTTTTTCATTGCCCCCTTAATTTTTTTTTTAAAGATTTATTTATTTATACAAGCACTGGGTACAGTCAGAAGCGTGGGAGGGTGAGAGAATTCACCAGAGTCAGAGTGGAGAGCAGAACAGGCAGAAGGACCAAAGTACACTGCTGAGGGGAGCAGCAGGAGGCAGGAGAGGTCTGCGTGCCATGTGGGACCCTCGCGCGCAGCCGGTGGCCGGGGATTGAACCGTCACTGCAGAGGCTGCAGGCAGCTTCGCAGCCCGGCGCTCAACTGCTGCACCACCAGGGGAGGCCCGCCCCCTTAATTCTTAAAACACTATGGATTTGGTTTTGTTATCTCTACTTAGTAGCTAAGAAAACTGAACCTCCAGGATTCACCAATGCCCAGATCTCACATACAACACAGAGTTGGAACATAAACCCAAGTCTCTTCCCTCCAGGCTGACTGCTTTCTACCATGCCATCATGGCTTGAGGCACTTGCCTTGACTGTTGGCATGGGTCGCTGCACTGAAAATGTGGCCATTTCCTGTGGAATACACAGTCCAAACTGTTTCTGTGAGATAGCACAGATGCTGTGTTGGCCCTGCTCAAAACTAAGACTCATGGATTCTTCTTTCTCTGTAAAAGCACGATGTCTTCACAGACATACTAATATTGTGGCATGATAAACCCCTGGTTTCAAAACCAAACTCCTAGCAAAGAGCAGCTAATTGAGATAGCCATGTACACTTGGACAGGTCCATAATTTCTGCCAAGAGCGAAGTCATAAAACCTGAAAAATGAAGTGGGAGAATGGGTGGTCACAAAGGAATAGAGCCAGTAGTGGGAAACTGTCACATGGGGAGTGTCCTAAAAGATTCACAAGGTATTAATTCTGGAAAGAATTTGGAGATGGTCTATTTTACCAAGGGTAATGGGGAGTTTTTAATAGGCCTATGTTAATCTAATTAAATTAAATTAATTGAGGTCTCCCTGGGGGCACAGTGGGTTGAGCGCAGCACTGTGAAGCTGTCTGCAGCCTCTGCAGTGCGAGTTTGATTCCCAGCGAGCTAGGGAGATACCCACATGGTGTGGCAGACCTCTCCTGTCTCGCCCGCTGCTCCCCTCAGCAGTGTTTTCCATCCATCTGCCTGTTCTGCTTCCTGCTTTATCTCTGGTGAATCCTCTCATCCTCCTGTGCATCTGACCTGTACCCCAGCTCTTGTATAAATAAATAAATCATTAAAATATAAACTAATTTAATACTCATATCAACCTTATGCAGTAGATACTATTGTTTATGTCTTTTTTAAACATATGGATAAACTGAGGCATAGAAAATTTAAGTATCTCATTAAGATCAAATGGTAGAGCAGGCTAGTCCAGTCAGAGAAATTGGTTCTGAGTATACTTTCTTAACTATTACACACTGAGGTATAATGATTTGTACAACTGAACTAGTGAGTGAGCCAAACTTGTGCTAGTGCATAGGTTTTTTACAGTGAGCTCCAGAGAACATCCATTGTCGACCCACATAGGAATTGTGTGGCGAGGATAGCCCTGATAGATAAGGAAGGAGAGGAGGGGAGGGAGCAAGAAAGGATCGTGTTCTTGTTCTCAGCTTCCGTAGTCCAAGTTCCATAGGTTTCCGTCTGTTCATCTGCAGACCAAAAGCTTGGGTGGTCCAGTCTAAAATGCTCTAAAAAGGGTTCCAAATAGTGATGATATTTTGTTGCTTTTTCCAAAGTTTCACCCTGTGACTATTATAACCCTAACTGCACCCTCTTCCTGATTATTATTGTTTCTCTCATAAATTATGGGGAAATTGCCATAGTTAACAAATTTTTGGAAGCATAAGAACTCTTTGCAAGCACATTCTGTTGACTTCCTTATGCACATTTTCTTATTTTATTGTTATTCCCACTTTAACAATAAGAAAATTGATATTCAAGTAAGTTTTCTCAAAGCTATACAGCTGATGAGTAGAAGGATTACATTTTGGATGCAAGATTGATTTTTTTCTTAGAAGAAATTGAATGCTTTTCTAGTGCTCTTGTATTACTTTGATTTGCCATTCTGAGTTTTCTTTGATCTCTTTGTGCTTACTTATTATATCACTTCTGAATTTTCTGTCTTATAGGGAAATATAATCTATCTTGTGGGTTTCAATTCTGGGAGTTGTTCACCTTGTAATGTCATGATCCCTTGAGTTCTCATAGTTCCATGTGTTATATTATTTGTCTATCCATTTTGTTACTTGAAGTCTCCCTGCTTTATTTTTGTTTTTAATACTTTTAGCAGAAACTTATGGGGTTAAACTCCTTTACAGTGCAAAATGATTTGCACCAACATATTGGCAAATAACTGGTCCAAACCTAGCCTCATCTCGAGATCTTGTCTGGCATCATATGCCCAATGGGCATATTAGTCTTTATTGTTCCCTTCTATCCCTCATTCCCATGCTCAGAGAGAGATAGAAACAAGTTCCTTTCTTCGACCATTTATTTAGCCTTGAGAAAATCATCTCACCCCTTTAGACTGTTAGTATTTATCTTTGATTCTTGTATTCATTTCAAACTTCACCAATTTCTGAATGTAAGTTTTTTTCTTTAAGCTAGGCAGGGTCTTTGACAGGCTTTTTCACAAATCACTAAGCCTGAGCCAATTTGATGAATGGAGTCTTCAGAAATGGACACTCATTAAACAAACACATCAGCTAAGTTAATAAACTTTGTTATGAGCTAAGCAAATTTCTTCTTATGTAATCTTCACTCATGGTGGTTAACTATGCTGCAGAGGAAAGAAGTTGCTTTCTCAGAGGGCTTTGTGTCCTCTGTCATAGCCACAATTTACAGAGAAATGACCACAACCACATACTTTCCCACGCCCACCTCTTATCTTCTTGGTTTGCACAATGTGAAAATTCTGTAGAAGAGAGAGGCCTCTGGAAATAGATTGCTTCTGTGTCTTCAGTCATCATGAAATCTTGTTTCTGAAAATGCATCTTAAGTCTCCAATGAAGACTTCAATTAAGTCTCTAATCATCCAGTCCTGAATTCCTTTTGATCATATTTTTCTCTTTACCTAGAGCCAGTAAGCTTCCTTGGTTACCTGAGAAAGTACTGTGACTACTTATTTGGGGGTTAATTCTAAAAAAGTTAATTCTAAAAAAGATTATAGGAGAACGTAAAAGAGTTTAGTATTCACTTATTAATATCAATAACAAAAGTTAAAAAAAAAGCTATAACAATAAAACAATAGGATAGTAGCAAAGTATCAGGCAATAGAAAGATGGAACATAATGGAAAACCCCAAAATCTTACCTTCACCTGTGTTGGAATATGATAATCAGTAGAGAAAAACACAAATATAATTACAATCCTGAGGGAAAAAAAACTTTAAGAAATGGTAAGAAAATTATTTATTTATGTAAAAAATCCTATTTCATATTACCATATTAAAAAATACTTGCTTTAGATGGACTGAAGACATAAAATGCATAGCAAAACTGAGACGAAAATATTTATGACATAATGTATGAATGTTTTAAGAATATCAGTAGGTTTAACTTATATTCATATTTAAGATTTCTATGAAAATATAAACAAAGTGTAAAAGATAATTGTACATATGGAGGCTACAAAGGGTTCTTATTTTCATTAATAAAGAATGTTTTTAAATTAGGAGGAAAAAGACAAACAGCTCAAGTATGGAAGGAAATTTCACTGAAAAGAAAATCTTAAGAGAGAATAAATCTACAAAGGGGCTCAACTTCATTAATAACCAGGGAAATGTAAACTTATACCATAATGAGATATCATTTCACATCCATCAGATTTGTGAGACTATAGAAGTCTGGAGCAAGTAAGCACTTCTGAGTGTATGAATAAAAGGAATCACTCATACACTACTGGTTAACTCAAAGTACAAATTGGATTTCAAGTCCAGTAATCCAAGATGATCTCATCTCAAGATCTTTAACTTAATTACACGTGTAAGACCCATCATCCAATAAAGTCACATTCATAGGACACAGGGATTTGACATGGACATTTCTTTCCCTTTAGAGTGATACTATGTTCATCACTCACTGCATTCTCATATATATGTTTTTTTGTTTTTGTTTTTAACTTGGGAGCTAAAGTGATCCCTTGACCTTAAAGTTATATTTAAAAAATAATCGCCCAAGGAAAATAAAAACAGGATTTTTGAAGTGATATATGCGATACATGTTTATTATAACATTACTCACCATAGGCAAGATATTGAAACAACCTATGTGCCCATCTTACTGGATGAATGATACACAATGAGATATTATTCAGCCTTGAGAAAGGAGGGCATTTGGTCATTTGTGACAACAAGGCCGAAACTTGAGGCCTTTATGCAAAGTAAGTTAAGTGAGACAGACAAGGACAGGTGCTGAATTATATCACTTATATGTGGAATTTTAAAAAGTCTAACTTATAAAACAGAATAAAGTGATGATTACTAGGACAGGGCAGGAAAGATATGAAGGGTGTAAACTTATTATGAGTAGAAAACAAATCCTAGAGATCTAATAACAGTTTAATAAAAATAGACAACAAAATTGTATCATAGTAATCAACCTTGCTAAGAGGATAGAATTTAATTATTTTAAGGGCCTCCCCGGTGGCGCAGCGGGTTGAGCACAGTGCTGTGAAGCTATCCACAGCCTCTGCAATGCAGGTTCGATTCCCGGCAGGTCAGGGAGATTCCCACATGGTGCAGCAGACCTCTCCTGTCTTGCCCGCTGCTCCCCTCAGCAGTGTATTTCAGTGGATCTGCCTGTTCTGTTCCCCACTCTGTCTCTGGTGAATCCTCTCACCCTCCCGCACATCTGGCCTGGTCCCCTGCCTTCTATACATAAATAAAGAAATGTTTTTTAAAAAGAATTTAATTATTTAAATTGCTAAAAGTAAAGGATAATTCTGTAACATGGTAAAGGGCCAATTATCACTACAGTGACAAGCAGAACAATACATAAATGTGGCAAATTACCATGTTGCACAACTTCACAGTTTATACAATGTTATATGTCAAATATATTTCAATAAAACAAATAAATAGACAAACTTACATCCTTTTGTCTCTATTCAAAGGACCTTATTTCCCAGAGCCCATATAAGTCCCAAGCTGGAGTGAAGAAAGAAAAATGTGTTACGGAAGAGCTTTTGGATGCCAAGGGAGAGCAAAGCTGCTCTTATCCAACTATTGAGAAAAACTCCACATTATATCATCTGTTTCATCATTGTCATGGCTTCATGAGGATTTGTGGAAGCGGGTATGAAGAGATTATAAAATTTTATGGAACTTTTCCCTTCCCAGCAGGCCAGAGAGCAAAGTCCTCTTCTCAGATTATACCCTGTAGGCAGGAATCTATTGTCTGAAGATAATGCCAGTCTTTTCACACTCATTGCTGACCAAGGATCTAGACAAAAATTTAATAATTGGTATCCTGCCTTTGATTCTCTGCAGTGCACTCTTGTAGGGTAAGGAAAAATGTCAGGCTTTTCTGCCCTCCCGCCATCAGGATAGATGATGGATCCTTGTGGTCCTGAATGCATGCCTGATGGCAGGCACCTGGAGTAGGGTGTGGGCATAGGTAGATGGGATTCACCTGGGCTGAGATGGGGCTTTTAAGGGTGGCATCATGGGGACGCCAGGAGAAGCCGAGGAGAAGCCGAAAGAGAAGCAAAGAAGCAGAAGTAGAGATCACCGGAGAGCCCAGATAGAGTGAGGATTTGCTGGGGGCTGGGAGGACTGCCAGGCTCCGGGCCCCTCAGCACCCCTGCCTGCTGTGTACCGGGTAAATCCCAATAAAAAAACCTGCAAAAAGCCACTAAGGACTCTGACTCCTCCTTCACCCGGTCTGCATGGGATCAGAAAACCTGCTCAGTGGTCATTCCTGCATCTACAATTCCCGCCTCTACAATTCCTGCCTCTACATTCCTGCCTCAGTCCACCACTGAGGACCCTGACTCCTCCTTTACCCTGTCTGCTGGATATTAGAAAACCTGCACTGTGTCCCTTCCTGACCTCTACAACTCTTAAAAATTTTTTTTATTTTAATTTGTTTATACATACAAGAACTGGGGTGTAGGCCAGAGGTGCAGGGGTGAGAGGGGTGGTGAGAGGATTCACCAGAGGCAGAGTGAAGCAGAACAGGTGGATCCACTGAAATACACTGCTGAGAGGAGCAGCAGACAAGACAGGAAAGGTCTGCTGTGCCATGTGGGTTAGCTCCCTGGCCCGGGATCTAACTCAGGCCAAAGTGGCAATAGCGTGCTAGTGCTGAGACTTAATCCCTGCGACACCAGGAGGCCCTGCAATAAATTCTTTAGGAAGGAAGAAATGAAATTCTACATTGCCTTCCTCTAGTGTCAGCATATATTTATGTCAGGACGTCTTAGAACTAAAAAATCCCTTCTATCAAGAATTTATATTCTTAATATCAATGATTTGCTGTTCCTACCTATATAAATTAAATTTAAATGCATGTTTATTGGAACAGCTCTCAGTAAAATCTATTAGATTGTTCCCTCGGTTTTTTAAAAAAACATTTATTTATTTATGCATACAAGAGTTGGGGTACAGGCCAGAGATGGGGGGGGGTGAGAGGATTCACCAGAGACAGATTGGGGAACATAACAGGCAGGCTGACTGAGGTGCACTGCTGAGGGGAGCAGCAGGCAAGTCAGGGGTGGTCTGCTGTGCCATGTGGGTTGCTCCCTGGCCTGCCAGGGATGGAACTCGTGCTGCAGAAGCTGTGAATTGCTTCATAATGCAGTGCTTAACCCCTTGTGCCACCAGGGAGGCCCCCTTCTCCCTGGGTTTTAATACTCACTTTATCTAATAAACTCTTTGTCTAACCATCATTAAAATTTATTTTTAGTAAACACAGGAAATTCTTAATTCAAGAAACAATCAATGAACACCAGCTCCATTCGACTTATACGTAATGTGCTGTAGGAGATTTAAAAGAGACAAAGTATGGACTTATCCCTGGAAAACCAGTTATTCAAGTCACAGTACTGCCTTTGTCATTCCATTGGAAAAATTTTCACAATTTTTTCCTCTCTTCACCTAGACTTTATCTATGTATTAATGAATTTAATCCCCCATATCTGGAACCAGCTCTTTTAAGACTTTCTTGTGGAGTACACAAACATTCAATTCATAACAACACCCCACATCACCTGGCACAACGTTAAATTACACATATAATGTAGACAAGCAACAGGTACTTGTTAAATTGAATTGAGTTACAAAGTGTTGATTACCGTAAGTTTTATTGGTCTCTGGCAATTGTTACCAGATTTTCCTTTTATTCAGCTGTCATGAGAAATCTTCAATTCTTACCACGAAGGAGTTCCATTCTAGGAAAGGAAAAGAAAATATACATAAATTAATATTAAAAATCAAATGAGCCTTGTAGGATAAGGTAAAAAGTATCAGGCTTTTCTGCCCTCCCGCCATTAGGATAGATGACGGAACCCTGTGGTCCCGAATGCATGCCTGATGGCGGGCACCTGGAGTAGGGTGTGGGCAGATGTAGATGGGGTTCACCTGGGCTGAGAGAGTGTGCTTATAAGGGCGGCATCATGGAGATGCCAGCAGAACCAAGGAAGCAGAGAAGTAGAGAGAATGCGAGAGAATGCCGGAGAGCCTAGGTAGAGTGAAGACTTCCTGGGGGCTGGGAGGCCTGCCAGCCTGCCCCAGCACCCCTGCAAAAGCCACTAAGGGCTCCAGGACTCTCCTTTACCCATCTGCTGGATCAGAAAACCTGCTCTGTGCCCCTTCCTGCCCCTACAAGCCTGTTGTAAGGTAAATGGAAGTTATCAGGTTTTTCCTGCCCTCCTGCCATTAGCAGGACCACACCTGTGGTCTTATATGCATGCCTGATGGCACCTGGGGTGTGGTGTGGTCGTGCATGAGTGGGCACACCTGAGCCAAGAGACTGAGTATATAAGGGTGGCAGCAGAGGATGAGGGAGGCAAAGGACTGTGCGGCAGAATGCGGTGGAGACCAGAGGAGAGAAGCCAGAGAGCCCAGGAAGAGTAAAAATTTGCCAGGGGCTGGGAAGCCTGCCAGTCTCCTGGCCCCCAGGTCTCCCTGCCTGCCCTGTACCTGGTTGCCTCACTATAAATAATGAAGAAAGATCATTAAAAGCCTGAAAAAGCCACTGAGGATTCCAGGACTCACCTTTACCCATCTGCCCGGATGGATCCATAGAGAACCGCTCATGCCTTGCTGGCGCTACACTGTGAAAAGGTATGGTGTGCTCCAGAATGGTGGTGGTGAGAGCAATGCAGTACCATGCACATGAGCTTTGTCTCTTGTCACCCTGCCCTTGGCCCTTGGTTAATATTTTGATGGACCAGTCCAGATGTTGTAATTTTTGCAGTAACTACAACAAATCATGATATGACATAAGAAAAGTTTGTGGAGTGAATGAACCAACTCTCAAGTTACAGTTTAGACCTGAGATTAGTGCCCTTCCAGGCCAGGGAGCAGCACATGTGGTGGGCATTCTTGTTTCTCTTATTCACTCAGTTGGAGAGCAGGGCCCCCCAGCATGGGCTACAGGGTAAGACTAGCATTTCCCCACAACCACCTAAGGCATTTTTACTGCCAGCACCAGAAGTTGCTGCCTGTGGGCACTGCTCCCTGGGGACCAGCCAGGTTTGGGCATAGAGCCCCAGCTGGAGTTTCTCCCTTGCTGCCTCTGGGCAGCACCGAGGTTGTCCTGCAGCCTCCAGGCCCTTGCTGGCGGGTGTCTGGCCTGTGGCTGGCCTTTTTCTATTTGGTGCTGGATGCAGAATGAACCAATGAGGAGGCCAGCAAAATGCACAGGTGGTGTTCATCAACTCATTAGCTGCTGTCCTTCCAGGCCCTTAGACTGTGGCTGGAGCTGGGGCTGGGGCTGCTGCGGTGTCATCTCAGTGCTTGCCTGTGAGCAGCTCCAGCTGCCATGAGGTGGCTCCTGTCAGCTGCTTGTTCCAGGCCCTCGCTGACAGGACAGCACCATCTTGAATAAGTCACATTTTGGTGGGGATTTCTGGACATTGTGGACCCTGAGGTGAGAGAGCTGGCCACCTCTGGCCTTAGAAACTCTGTTTCCCCTTTACTGAATAAACCCCATTGTTGTTTCCTGAACCTGAGTGTTCTTGCAGTTGTGTGTATGGATGAAGACCCCACAGACCTGTTCTCTACTTGGGCACTGTCCTATTCACCCACTATAGCCCCCCTATAGCCCTGTTTCAAGTTGACTCTACAGCAATAATTTGCCTTTGTGAGGTTGGGTCAGGATTTGTTCCTGTGCAAGGAAATTTGGATTCTGTTGTGAACTCATCACATTTCTATTAAGAGAAAACATGTCCTGAATCATCAGGAATCTACTCAGAAAACTGCATCCCTGGGGAGCAGAACACTGTTCCCACTGGAGGTCCCAAATATGATCTAGTTTGTCAGTAGATGGAGCTCCTGAAGCGTCTGCTCGTGTGCCCATGTCCACCAACCCAGTGGCTTTCTTTGAAGTTCTGGGACAGCTGAGAAGCCTTGGACAGAATGGGGTAGGTGACTTCCTTACCCAAGAATGTCTTGCATCTTAAGAAGGAAATGATTTATCCCCTACTTGGACACTTTCTGATAGTCTAGAAAGGACACTGGAAGGAGAACCAGGAGATACCACATCTGGGTGCTCCCATTAGCTCACTGCATGACCCTACGCAAATCACACTGTGGGTTTGTTTTCTCTGTAAAACTAACATTACCTAGCTATTTTCTGATCTTCTAGTTTAAGCATTCCATTTATGATTTCACCATGTTCTTCTACCTATTTGGTATCAGTTTCTAGGCATCAGTGAATGCTTGTCTCAAACTGCTATCCAGGTGGATAATACTTGTTCTGATTACTCAATGTTCTAACTAATTTCTCATTATTCTCTGAATCTTTATGATTTCTAGAAAATACTAGTGTTTGTTTCCATATGTCTTGTTTCTAAAGCATACACTTAGTCTCTACTATATTTCAACTTTTATATTTCAGAATCAACCTCAGTTATCCAGACTTTCTCCTTATGGTCCTAAACATTATCAAAGGGACTTTCATAATTAGAATAATCTTTTAATATCTGAACTCACTGGAGTTCAGAGAGGTCAAAACTATTGAAGCCCTAATTACTCATACCTTGAGGTCTCCAAGGTCACCTGGACTAGAATATAGTTGGTAATTTTAGAAACTGATATAGAGTTACTACTGAGAAATGTGAGTGTGATAAAATTACTTACAGCAGTGTTTGTTGGCTGAACTGTATAATCCTGAAGGCTGTTTCGTGTTACGGTGACAAAATAAAAAAAGTGTATCAGAATGTAGGATTTGGTGCATTCAAAGTTTATTTTCCCCATTAATTTCTGGATGGATTTGATCACAAACACTGAAAGAACATAAACCCTCTCTTAGGCATGTCTATGTTATTTTGGTGACTTGACAACTGCAGCATTAGGGGTACTAGATTCTCAGTCTTGTTTCTCAGGAAGATTCCTCCTTGATGTATTTAATGGCAGAAAAGGTGGCCATGCCAGCAGTGAGAAAGAGGGAAGTCTTGGTGCAGCTGCTGGTCTCAGGAGTAGGTAAGGGACATGGAGATGTGAGGCTATGAGGATCTACAAGTCTATTTAGGTGTTCATAAGTTAATATGTTATAAGGTCTTATAGAAAATTTCATGAAACGTTAATTAGGAGACTTGATTTATTGGAATTGCTTTTGTTTTATTGAGTTGTTTTTTTTTTTTTGAGACCATCTTTCAGGGAATCCAAACTCCCATTATTAATCATATTAATGACTACTACCTGTTGAGGACCCATCATAGTCTAGACATGTGATGTCTAATATAGTTGCTACATGGAACCATTTACATTTAAATAAAATTTAAAAATTAAGAATTTAGTTTCTCATTGTAAATGCTCACTAGTCACTTATGAATAAAAGCTACCATCTAAGGGAGGGCAGAATAGGAAATTTCCACTATTGCAGAATGTTCTATTAGACAGTGCTGTGGGGACTCTCTAAATGTCTTATGAGAATTATTTGTAATTCTAACACTTCCTATGGTAGATATTATTACCTTATTTTTATTGCAAGTAAATCAGATGTCAAAGAGGTTCTAGTAATTTGGCCAATTTATATACAGTTAAGAACCAGAAGTAGGACACATTAAATTTGGTCCAATTCCTAAGCCTCTTTGTACCATGTTTCTTTCTTTTTTATTTTTAAGATTTTATTTTATTTATACAAACACTGGGGTAGAGGTCAGAGGCACAGGAGGGTGAGAGAATTCACCAGAGACAGAGCAGGGAGCAGAACAGGCAGACACTGCTGAGGGGAACAGTGGGCGAGGCAGGAGAGGTCTGCCGCACCATGTGGGAATCTCCCTGGCCAGCCGGGAATCAAACCCGTGCTGCAGAGGCCGCGGACAGCTTCACAGCACTGTGCTCAACTCGCTGTGCCACCGGGGAGGCCGTGTACCATGTTTCTTAATTACAATTTCTCATCATAGTATCTTCTTTTTCAAAAATACTTGCAAAAGAAAATTAAATTTTGTCATTAAGCTTTTTAGAAATTAAATAGTTCCAACAAACCACCAATGTGAAGGACTTAAGCTGTCAGAAAAATGGTGTAGGAGCTTCAGTATGGTTATTTGTAAATGTATTCAATACTTTTATCATATTTTGGCATTAATAATTAAAATTAAATTAGATTTATAAATTAGATTTGGAAGCAGTTAAACTATACAAGATAGTTCAAAGATGAAGTAATATACATGGACATCCTTGAACACAATGTTCCAATGTGCTCTAAAATTCAACAAGCATCAACTGGCCATTGGATATCACCTATACAGATGGAAAATAGCATAAAATATGACTCCAGTTTAAAAAAGATCATGTTTTCTCAAAAGCAGAAACTGTGTATAGTTCTATAATGTACCTCAAGAAAGTCTTTTAAAAAACTGGATAGAACAACTTCATGTATGGGAAACTACATTAATTAGTGAAATAGATAATCTTTAGGTGAAGGGAGAATAAAAATAGGAGAGCTTTTGCCAATGAAATGATAAAAGAGGTTTGGAGTATCTGGTTGCTATGATTCTCAAGGCAAGGCTAGGCTTTGTTTTGTTTTTTAAATCTCCCACAGCATGTTACAAATATCTTGCACAGAGTTGTTACTCATTTTTTCTTAAATTGAGCCAAATGTAAGAATTTTTTTGCTTGTACAAATACTGGTGAAATTATGAGAATTATGATCGAGAATACAATGTGGAATTTTTGACAATTTTTGGAGAAGAGCAGTTTTGTTCTCTATTGACATCATATTTTCTTTACAGTACATTTATCTTTGATATTGTACTCATTTTATGTGCTCAACAGTAATCACAGGTTATCTTAACAAATTCACTGTGAGAAGACAAACTTCCTACACCTCAGATGTGCAGCTCTTCCTAAATCAGCAAACCTCAGCTTCAGGATCTCAACTCGGATGCCCATGAGATGGTCTGAGTAAGGACTGTGAGCCTTTGAATCTTGGTTGTCTATCCTGGAAGGATATTTGGACAGAGATGATACCAACTGACTCAGACAGAAGAGAGGACAACTTGTTTATGATACAGGGTTAGGAAGCTAGCCAGAGGGCAGTGGAGGGAATGGAGTGGCCAGAGGTACACACTCTCTCCTGCCAACATTTTTCTCTGGGCAAGAGGTCATCTTCAAAGCCACTTCTTGTCAAGGTTAAAGTGATAGAAGGCAGATTCTGTCTTACCCCTTCGTGCCTTGGATTCCCATACTTTATATTAATAGGACATTATCAACCCAGGTGTCAGGTTCTGTGACACATGAGGGAACACAATGGTGGCATGTGTTGGTTGCTTGCTAAATTTCCAACAGCTCCAAATTCCAGAGTTAGGAGTTTCAGCTCTTAGCATGGTCAAGAAAGTTTTATTGAACTTTCTTTTTTGAGAATGTCTGCCTAAAGTCTCAGAAAAGAACCCTATAACTGTTTCTCCAAGTCAAGTCATTAAGGTTCATGCCTGGGGATTGATCAAGTAGTGACTCAACAAATCCCTGTAATTTGGGATAAAGAGCCATGTATAAAGAAGTATCATTAGTAGTGCAGAGAATGTTATTAGAATGAGAAGGAAATAAAGTGCTCCTTAGCAACTCTTGGTCTCTTGTTTGTTTCTGAACTTCTCCAAGCGAGTGCTGTGTGCCAGAGCAGTACATTCAGCAAGCTGTCTAGTCTTGTTGGAAGTGGTGTTGCAATTCAATTAACAAATATTGAGCATTTATTGAATAGTGTCTGCCTATGAGGGGCCTATGTGAGTACAAAGGAGGGTGTCTAAACTAAACTGGGGCAGGGAGTGAAAAATATGCCCCTCAAGGGAAAGATTTCAGAGATTAGATATGAACAATGATAACAATTAGATAAAAAAAATTAGGGGAAGGTGTTCTGTGCCATGGGAGTAGAATGCACAAAAGTCTGTAGATGAGTTAGAGCATGAATATTCAGAAGAGGATTATGACTGGAGCATAAACCATAAAATGGGAGCAATATGGATGACAATGGAGGATGGAAAGAGCCAGATAAAGCCCTATAGAACACATCAACCCAGCAACTCACATCAGGTGACTACTAATATGAATCCCACACTGTTTTATGTATATGATTTTAGTTACTATTCACAGCAGCCCCAGTAAGTAATTAATATTAATTCTCCCAATTTTAAAAATGACTAACTGGGGCTTAATGAATTTGGATGAATTCATTTTTCTGAGAATATTATTCTGAGATTAACTAATGAAGGCATCAGAATTTGAACCCCACAGTCTGTCACCAGAGAGGTCTACATTTAGGGTGATTATCAATATGTTGGGCTGTATTACTGCTCTCCTATCTTTAGTTCTCTAATTGTTTTAATTTTCTGTTGTCCCCACCTCCCTTCCCCCTACTTCCTTGTATTTCTCCCTGCCCTTCCATTTGGAATTGTTTTCCCTGGTTAATCTCTCTTTTTTTTTTTTTCTCCTTCATTTTTATCCTATGTGCCTCTTTTCCCATTTTTGTTTTGTGGTTACAATGTGGGCAGTGATACTTTTAACTCTTAATACATCAATAGTATTAGAACTAGAGTAAATAATTTGGAGATAGTAAGAGAGGAATTCTGAATTTAGTGGAGTGGGAAAAAAATAAGGTGGAAACGCAAGTATCAGTTTGCATTACTTTGCACTTCAAAGTCTATTTGTGACTATTTTAAGCAAACTTAAATTTGATTTATTAATGTAATTATTTAAAAATGCTAGCTCTGTTTTTAAACTTAGTTGAACATGAAGCTTTGATTTCATTTTCTTTATAATTGCAGTAAATTTTATAATCATTTAAAGGAAGCTGTTGATTACATTGATTGTGCTGAACAAAATATCCAACCCTATTTACAACTTATATTTTCACAAAAATCTGTAACTGATTTTGTAAGTATAATATTTGAAGCATCTGGAAAGTCTAACCTAAATAGCAAAACCTCTTTTACCTAAATCCTCTTCCTAAATCTAAATACTATTCCCTTAAACATTCTAATATTGCCTACAATACATTATTTTCCTTTGTTTAATAACTCAAGTCAAAAATAATTACACATTTGATTTTGGATTACAAGAGGGCGGAGCAACATGGCGGCGAGGAGACGCTGCGAGTAAGATCTCCCATTAAAAAAAGTTAATAGGGAGGAAAAGCGGCAGGTCCCAGTGAGAACTGGGACACGGAAGATAAACGGACGACTCCAGCAAACTGCCCGAAGAAGAAAGTTGCCATAAAAGAGGACGAGAAGGGAGGGAAGCGCAGAACCCTGCTCCCCTCCCCCGCCCACAAAGTCGGCACTCTCCGAACGGCAGAGAGGAGGAAACAACAAACCAAAACGGCCAACAAGAAAAACGGACACAGCAAGCGGGACTGTGAGTGGAAAGGAACTATTGCAGCCACCACACCCCGTGAACGGGAGCTGAGGCGAACCCTGCAGGATCCGCCGCGGAGGTGAGCTCCAGACGCCATTAAAGAGAGCCCCGCCCCCCAGGAGGAGGCCAGCACCAGCACACAGCCCCGGCCGCCCGGCTGCTTGAAACTGACAGATGACTCCTGGAAGAACCAGAGGGGAACAGAGAAGCCCACCCAAGATGCCGGCCAGTCCCAACAACACAGTGTCCCAACGCATACGGCAAATTAGAAAACAGACAGTAGGGAGGAGAAGAACCACACGCAACCTAGCAACTCTCCAGAGAAAAAGCACACCACAAAAAGAAAGCCAGCCCCCAGATTGCAAAGACAATAACTTGGAAGAATTTCTGAGCCTTCCAGAAAGAGAATTTAAAATTGCCGTGATTAAAAAACTGACAGAAGTCATAAAGGAAAACAATGATAAGGGAAAAATAATCAACGATCAGAAGAATGCAATTGAGTCCCTAGAGAGGGAAAACAATGGTCAGAAGAAAGAAATTGAGTCCCTAAAGAGGGAAGTAAAAGAAATGCAGGAGATCAAAGAATTAATGGAAGAACTAAAGAATTCTGGGAAAAGCAATGAAAGCAGAATAGATGAAATGGAAGAACGAATAAGTAATCTTGAAGACACAGAAATAAAAAGAACCAAAACAGAAAAGGAAAGAGAAGTACGAAGGAAAAAGAACGAAGAAAGACTTCGGGAACTATCTGACTCCATGAGGAAAGGAAATATAAGAGTTATAGGAATACCAGAAGGAGAGGAGAGAGATGTAGGAACAGAGAAAATATTCAAAGAGATAATTGAAGAGAACTTCCCAAATGTGAAGAAGGAGCTGAAAATTGATATACAAGAAGCAAGAAGAACACCAAACTTCCACGACGAAAGGAAAAATACAGCAAGACACATAATAGTAAAGCTCCCAAGAATCCAGGACAAGGAAAAAATAATGAAGCTGGCAAGAGGGAAGAAACAGATAACATTCAAAGGAAAACCAATCAGGCTGACATCAGACTTCTCCGAAGAAACACTACGGGCAAGGAGAGAGTGGAGGGACATAGTCAACAGACTCCAAGAAAACAGATGCCAACCAAGAATACTCTATCCCGCAAAGCTCTCCTTCCTCTTTGAAGAAAGAATATGGACCTTCCCAGACAAACAGAAACTCCGGAATTTCATTGCAACTAAACCCCCACTCCAAAAAATACTACAAGGAATCCTAAAGCCAGAACCTCAGAGGGACGAATAACAATGAAAGAAGGCCAAAAAAAAAAAAAAGTTATTAAAAGAATAAATAAATAAAATCAAAGGAAAGACAAACACAATGGCAAATACAGATGTTAACATATCAATATTAACTCTAAATGTAAATGGACTAAACTCTTCAATAAAAAGACACAGAGTGGCAGCCTGGATTAAGAAACAAAACCCAACCTTTTGCTGTCTCCAGGAAACACATTTAGCTACAAAAGATAAAAATAGGCTCAAAGTTAAAGGATGGAAAACAATCCTACAAGCAAATGGACCAAAAAAGAAAGCAGGAACAGCTATACTTATATCAGATAAAACAGATTTCAAACTCAAAAAGATAAAAAGAGACCCCAATGGTCACTACATTATGATCAAGGGGACAATACTTCAAGAAGAAATAACACTCATTAACATATACTCACCAAACGAAGGAGCACCAAAATATATCAGACAACTGTTGTCCTCTCTGAAAACAGACATCAGAGAAAACACATACGTAGTGGGAGACTTCAACACACCACTATCAACAATGGATAGATCAACAAGACAAAAAATAAGTAAAGAAACCAAAGCTCTAAATAAGGACCTAGAGCAATTAGGCTTAACAGACATCTATAGAACACTAAACCCCAAAAAAACGGAGTACACATTTTTCTCAAGCGCACACGGATCATTCTCCAGGATCGATCACATACTGGGGCACAAGACAAACATCAACAGATACACCAAGATTGAAATCATATCAACCATCTTTTCTGACCATGAAGGCATCAAACTAGAAATAAACCATAAAAAGAAGGCAAGGAACTTTCCTACCTCATGGAGATTAAAAACCACACTACTGGAAGACCATTGGACTAATGAGGAGATCAAAGAAGAAATTAAAAAATTTTTTGAATTGAACGACAAGGAGGACACTAATATCCTAAATGTATGGGATGCAGCAAAAGCAGTAATAAGAGGAAAATATATAGCAATAGAAGCTCACATCAAGAAACAAGAAAGAACGCAAAGAAACAACCTCATCTCGAAGCTCAAAGATCTAGAAAAAGAACAACAAAAAAACCCCAAAACCAGTAGAAGAAAAGAAATAATAAAAACCAAAGCAGAAATAAATGAAATTGAAACTAAAAAAACAATCCAAAAGATCAATGAAACCAAGAGCTGGTTTTTTGAAAAAATCAATAAAATAGACAAACCCCTAGCCAGGCTCACAAAGGAAAAAAGGGAGAAAGCACAAATAAACAGGATCATCAATGAAAGAGGAGAAATCACAACGGACACAGCAGAAATCAAAAGAATAATCAGTAACTACTATGAACAGTTATATGGAAACAAGTTTAACAATCTAGAGGAGATGGACAAATTCCTACAACTCTACAATCACCCAAAGCTAGATAAAGAAGAAATAGAACACCTAAACAGACCAATTACAATTAGCGAAATTGAAATGGTAATAAAAAACCTCCCCAAAAACAAAAGCCCAGGACCTGATGGATTTACAAATGAATTCTACCAAACATTCAGAGATGAATTAGTGCCTATCCTTCACAAACTCTTCCAAAAAATTGAGAAGGAAGGGACAATACCAAACACGTTTTATGAAGCCAACATTACACTAATACCAAAACCGAACAAGGACAACACAAAAAAGGAAAACTACAGGCCAATCTCCCTAATGAACACTGATGCAAAAATCCTCAATAAAATTTTAGCTATCAGAATCCAACAATGTATCCATAAGATAATTCACCACGACCAAGTTGGATTCATTCCAGGGGCACAAGGATGGTTTAACATCCGAAAATCAATCAACGTTATCCAACACATCAACAAAAAGAAATATAAAAACCATATGATAATATCAATAGATGCTGAGAAAGCTTTCGACAAAGTGCAACACCCATTCATGATAAAAGCCCTTGAAATTCTGGGGATACAAGGAACATACCTCAACATCATAAAGGCCATCTATGACAAGCCAACAGCCAGTATCATTCTCAATGGTGAAAAGCTGAAAGCAATTCCATTAAGATCTGGAACAAGACAAGGATGTCCACTCTCACCATTGCTTTTCAATATAATACTGGAAGTCCTAGCCAGGGCAATAAGACAAGAGAAAGACATCCAAGGAATCCAAATAGGAAAAGAAGAAGTCAAACTATCACTATTTGCAGACGATATGATATTGTACATAGAGAACCCCAAAAACTCCACAGAAAAGCTAATTCAACTCATCAATCAGTTCAGTAAAGTGGCAGGATACAAAATCAACACGCAAAAGTCAGTAGCCTTCCTATACACAAACAATAAATCTGAAGAAGAAGAAATCAAAAAGACCATCCCTTTTGTTATTGAAACAAAAAAAATCAATATTTGGGAATAAATCTAACAAAAGAGGTAAAGGACCTATACAAAGAAAACTATAAAACACTGTTAAAAGAAATAGAAGAAGACACAAAGAAATGGAGAGACGTCCCCTGCTCATGGATTGGAAGAATAAACATTATTAAAATGGCCATCCTACCAAAAGCAATATACAGATTCAATGCTATTCCAATCAAAATTTCAATGTCATTCTTCAAAGAAATAGAACAATTATTGATGAAATTCATATGGAATCACCAAAAACCCCGAATAGCCAAAGCTCTCCTGAAAAAAAAAGAAGGGAATGGAGGCATCAGACTCCCAGACTTCAAACTATACTACAAAGCCATAATCATCAAAACTGCATGGTATTGGAACAAGAACAGACATACAGACCAATGGAATCGAATAGAAAATCCAGAAATAAACCCACAGATTTATGGTCAACTAATCTTTGACAAAGGAGCAAAGAATATGCATTGGAGCAAAGAAAGTTTGTTCAATAAATGGTGCTGGGAAAACTGGGTCGCTACATGCAAAAGAATGAAGCTTGACCACCACCTCACACCATACACAAAAATCAACTCAAAATGGATTAAAGAACTAGACATAAGACCTGAAACCATAAAATATATAGAAGGAAATATAGGCGAAACACTACGTGATTTGCACATCAAAGACATCTTTACAGACACATCACCCAAAGCAGTGATAGTGAAGGCAAAGATAAACAGCTGGGACTACATCAAATTAAAGAGCTTTTGCACAGCAAAAGAGACAATAACAAAAACAAAGAGAAACCCCACCAACTGGGAGAACATTTTTGCACCCAACACTAATGATAAAGGACTGATCACAAAAATCTGCAAAGAGCTGATGAGACTCAACAACAACAAAGAAAATAATCCAGTCAAAAAATGGCAGAAGAGCTTAAAAGAAACTTCTCTGAAGAGGAAATGCAAATGGCCAACAGGCATATGAAAAAATGTTCAACATCACTTGTCATCAGGGAAATGCAAATCAAAACTACCATGAGATACCATCTTACACCAGTGAGAATGGCACATATTAAAAAAACTAGCAACAACAAATGTTGGCGAGGGTGTGGAGAAAAAGGAACTCTTCTGCACTGTTGGTGGGAGTGCAAACTGGTCCAACCACTGTGGAAAGCTGTATGGAGATTTCTGGACCTACTAAACATAGAGCTTCCATATGATCCAGCAATTCCACTCCTAGGTATTTACCCAAAGGACACAGAAACATCAATTCCAAAGAACACCTGCACCCCTATGTTTATAGCAGCACTGTTTACAATAGCTAAGCTTTGGAAACAACCCAAATGCCCAAAAATAGATGACTGGATCAAGAAGATGTGGTACATATATACCATGGAATATTACTCAGCATTCAAAAAAGATAAACACATGCAATTTGCAGCAACATGGATGGCGCTGGAAGGGATCATGCTCAGCGAAATAAGCCAAAAAGAAAAAGAAAAATACCGGATGGTCTCACTCATAGCAGGAATCTAGAAAACTTAAATAAGGGACCAGGAAAATGAATAACTATAAGAAAGTGAAAATCAAAATCAACAAAAAACTATGAACCAGAGACACTTTTAGTGGGGCGGGGGTGGGAGGGGAGGGATTGGGGTCAGAATGGGGGGGCTGCAATTGTATGGGGAATATAACAATAAAATTTATTAAAAATAAAATAAAAAAAAAAAAAAAAAAACAAAAATAATTACACATTGTAAATCAGAATCACAAAGTTAATTTGTTAGGTAAACAAATATGACAAATTCTTCAAACAAAATACAAAGAATATAAACTATTCCTGAATTTAGCTGAATATATTATTGCTGGATATGTGGTTTATTTTATTATTTGTTTATTAACAATTTTAAGTCTTTCTAGGATTAGAAATTGGACTATCCCTGGGAAATTTGTATTGCTATCCCCAGGAAATGAGGTGTTCACTAGTCATAGACTTTCAAATAAGAAAGTTGGTGGTGTTCTAATTTGATTCCTTTAATGAAACATGCTGCTTGGAATCCACAGTCATGTGTCATTCCTCCTCTCCTTTGAGATTTCCTTATAACCAAAGAATGTGACAGAATAAAGTCCTGTTGCTCCCCCCAAAAAAATATATTTGACCATTCACTAGGAAGAAAGTTGGTGCCATGTGAATTTAATTACCCTGAGCTCACCACCTTGCCAAGGAAAATCCTAAATTAGCCACAAAGATGTTGTATGTGACTAGAGATACATAGCTACAACATTTTCAAGTATAAAAACAGCAAGTTGATTTTTGAAGTCACTAAATTTGGGGGTAGTTTGTTACACAAATAGATAAGTGGAACATCTGTAGAGTGATTGGGCAACTAATTAAATGCTGAATTTCTTTTTATGATTTTTATAACATGTATTCCCAGCGTATCTCTTTTATTTAGAATCACATTATACTGGCTTACATTCTTCCCCAGCCCTTCCATTTACTTTGAGTCATTCAGCGCAGTATGATGGTTAAACAACTTTCTTCTTCGTTTGAGTTAATCTTGATTTTTGTTGGTTTTCTTTCATGTAGTCTGGGCTAAAACTTTCAAAGAAATAACATCTGATTAGATTCTGAATTTTTTTCTTTGTCAGGTTTCATAATCAGCATTAAAATTGTGTAAAGATGTGTCTCTAACATTGTGTAGATTCCCTAAGGTAGATCGTCTTTGCTTCAATAACTATCCACTGCTGCCTTCATCCCAGACAGCTGGAGGGCTGCCTTGCTCTAAATGCACTAGAATTTCAGTGTATAGCAATTTAAAGTTTGCTTAAGGACTATAGAGTATATTATTAGATACAAAATATGCTAAGAAAACTTCAAAATCAAGATGGAAAAATATTTAAATTTCCACAGATACATGTTAACCTCATTAAACACAGAATTCCATTACATTTAAACACAATTTATTAATCTTTTTTCACTGTAGAAGAATTCCTGAGGCTATAGAATGAGTGAGTGCAAAAACATCAATTGTAAATTACTCAAAAAAGTGAAAATGGAAATATACATTAATTTTTTTTAATAAAAAGTATATTTAAGGTGGCTTAAGGGTATATTCTGTTATTTTCATGAGATAGGTAGGCATTTCACAAATAGCAATATGAAATCTCCACATACTCATGGAGAACTGGTTAGTTTGCTTTAAAAACTATGGCCTGCATCTATTTCATACAGTCATTCCCCTTCTAATATTCTCTGTTGTTCTTGATTGTGTGCTTTTCCTTCACTATATCTCCTATAGAATTATAACCTAAATGATCCTACAGAAATTTACTCCTACCCTTTGTTAGCGCATTAGCACCACTTTTTATAAATAAGTCAAAAATATAAATGATTTGTACAACTTTCACAGTCGGTAGAGAGAAGAGGCCAAGAATAGAGTTCATGTTTTCTGACTCCAGCACTATTTTCCCTCTTATCTTTCCCCTCAGAACTCTTATAACAGTCATTTTACTCACATGTTGAAAACCATTGTTGGTGCAGGAAAGATATCCCCTAGTCCCAGTCTTCTGGGACACGGCTCTACACCAATTGGCAAAGAACTGTGCTTTGAAAACAATGGACAAAAATCGAGAAAGGCTATACAGGGAAGGAAGAAAAGAAGACTTTGATGAAGCACAAATGACAACAAGAAACAAAAACTACTTCATATTTCCTGAAGTCAGTTCTATACTTAACAAGAGTCCTGGGTGGGATTTAGGTCGGAGACTGGAGGGTATATACCAGATTGGGTTTCTGTGACTGGATCTTGGGGAGGTGGGAGACAAAGGGAACAGAATTCTAGAGATAAATTTGATATTTGGGGGGAAATATATACTTTTTCTTTCTTCAAATAAAGCCCTGTTCCGAGAAAATGATCTGCTCTTGGTCACTTGCACAATCTGAGTCATAATGACCTCCCTGAGGGGCATTTGCCTTTCATTCCTTATTTTGAATGAAAGAAATAGAATTGAATTTTGGCCCACTTTTACTAAATCATGTAGGACTTCAAGTCATATCTTTGACTTGCTTTTGTGTTGAAATTTGGTCTTCATTTTCCTTTCCACTAAATTGTTTCTTACAAAACATATTTTAAGATATGTTAAAATTGTTTTTCAATTGTTAAGCAGAGTAAAATTTATTACATTGAGAAATGATCGCTTCCCTTAAGGATCTTTTACTTTTTAAGTCACACCATTTAGTCATATAGTCCTGGCCTATACCCATATCAGTGGAAGAAACTGTCTTGCTCTCACCACCCCAAAGATGTTACAGAAGCACCCCCTTCATAGGAATTGTTTTCTGGAAACTAAGAAAACACCCAGTGGTATTGGGAATTTAGAGAAAATCAAGCCAAGAAGCAGGGAAATAAAAGCAAAGGCCTTCAAAAAATTTAGAGGTGAAGAAAAATCTTCTTTTTAATAGTTTGATAAACTTAAAGAATTCCAAATATCATCCGGAAGTGGATTTACCTTGCCTTCAGGTTAATTTTCTGATAATGTACTAACTGATAATGCACTAACTCTCCCTCCACTGCTTTCTCACTTGTGAAATTCATTCCCTGAATTTCTACTCTCAAACCTTCTTGCAGGAGGTTATCTCCAGCCCACACGTGCCACTGTGTGCCCGGGGCCCTCCCAGCTTCCCTTCCATCGGAGGCCATGGTGACTGGAGCAGCCAGTGCTGAGTCCTACTGTCAGGAGACCGGCCTGCCAATGCCTGTTGCCCCACAGTGACCGTAAGTGCCCTTCACTGCCCTGCAATAACCCCATCCAGCTCTCTGGTGTCAGAACAATCAGAGAAACAATCACTTGTTATGTGTTTTGTGGAGATGACAGACAGATAGGATGGTGACCGGATAGACCATTAAGCAACTCTCCTAGAAGAGCCTGATCCAGTGACCTAGTTAGCCCTAGAGCCTGGAGCTCTTTAAAGATCTTACTTTTCCCAACTCCAGTTCCTTCTGCCCTATTTCCTCTGTTGCAGGCTGAGCCACAGATGAAACACAGCTGTTTGTCATTATTTTCTGCTCCAGTATTTTTCATGTAATTGAAAACAACTACTTCAGACTTCCCTTCCCTTCCTTATATGAAAAGTTGCCAAATCCATAAATATTTCTTCCATGTTCCATTTTCCAACTGTAATCATTTCTGTTGCAAGCATTTCATTTGGGGACTTGACCCAAAAATCTTTCTTCAAGGCAAATGTTCAAATCAGATCATTTTAAATTATTATTTTTGTTCATGTGTAACAAAAAAAAAAATGCATGTTTAACCAAATGTAAAAGGTGACCAGGGGAAGAGAGTGCAAAGACAGACTCTTGCCTACCTGTGTCCCACAGCACCATGTATTTTATTTATTTATTTGTTTGTTTCACTGCTTCTCACTTTATTTTTTTATTTTTTATTTTTTAAAATTTTTAAATTTCATGTATTTTTTACATCATTTTTCATTTTTGCACAATGTATGCATTTTCTTTTTTTTCAGATTTCATTTAAATTTTATTTTTTATATTCCCCATACCATTACAACCCCCTTATTTTGACCCCAAGCCCTCCTTTCCCCGTCCCCCAGCCCCCATAAAGTGTCTCTGGTTCATAGTTGTTTGTTGATTTTGATATTTTCTTTCTTATAGTTATTCTTTTTCCTGGTCCTTATTTAAGTTTTCTAGATTCCTGCTATGAGTGAGACCATCTGGTATTTTTCTTTTTCTTTCTGGCTTATTTCGCTGAGCATGATCCCTTCCAGCTCCATCCATGTTGCTGCAAAGTGCATGTGTTTATCTTTTTTGAATGCTGAGTAATATTCCATAGCACCATGTATTTTAGAGCTTACATGACTTTATATAAATTCCTCCCACATAAATAGTACAGATATGTAATGTTCTGCAATTATTTCACTTATATATTTTAAATATTCCCATATCAATACTACATAAAATGCTACATGTTTTAGATGTTAGGGTAAGTAACAGTGCTAGTGACAAAATTTTTAATTCCTTACTATAATAATTTGTATGGAAGACATTATTATAACAACAATGCTATAGTTAATAATATGTGCATTTATTACTTTGCACAAGTAAGAATTTCATAAAATAAATGTTTAGAACTATTGCTAGGCCCATTTTTTTTTTTAAAGATTTATTTATTTATACGAGAGCTGGGGTACAGGCCAGATGCGTGGGAGGGTGAGAGGATTCACCAGAGACATAGTGGGGAACAGAACAGGCAGACTGATGAAGTACACTGCTGAGGGGAGCAGTGGGCGAGACAGGAGAGGTGTGCTGCGCCATGTGGGATTCTCGCCCGGCGGCTGGGATCAAATCCGCACTGCAGAGGCTGTGGACAGCTTCACGGTGTGGCGCTCAACCGCCTGCACCACCAGAGAGGCCCTAGGCCAATTTTTAATTCTAAAAATACACTGTATACTCCAACTTCCCTCCAGAGCTGATACCAATATAGCCCCGTTTTGTGAGAGTCAATCCCCCCACACTGGTATAGACACTATTTTTATTAAAATTTCCTTTTTTAAAAATGTCACCTCATTGTATTTTTTATTTGCATTCCTATTATTAAGATAAATCTGAGGTTGAACAACTTTTCATAAGTTTTAAAACTGTTCATGTTAAGTTGTGAATATCTGGTCATACCTTTGCTGCTCTTCCAATAACTCTGCAGGTGCTCCTATATTAAGTTGTGGTGTTCAGGATGTTAACTCTAATTTTATGATATTTTCTTGCCATAGAATAAATGTGTTAATCTGATGGATTGCATTTTAAATCTTTTTTATGGCTTCTGGGTTCTTGCCAACTCCAAGAATGTTTAAAGAAAAGCTTTCCCATATTTCCGCTTAACATTTTTATAGTTTAATTTTTTTATGTTTAAGTCTTTTAAGCCATGTGGAATTGTTTTGGTGTAAGAAGTGAAATAGCCATCACTTTATTTTCCCAGCTGACTACTCAGTTGATCTAATATTAAACATTTTTTTCTGCTTATCACTTTTGATAAAGTCTAATTTTTTATTTCCTATGGAGTTTGCTGTACGAATATGAATGACATTTAATAACTGTTAGATTTTTTTGTGTTAGATTTTGCTTTTTATGATTAAAAGTTATCTTTGTCTTGGGCCTCCCTGGTGGCACAAGGGGTTAAGCACAGCACTATGAAGCAATCCGCAGCCTCTGCAGCACGAGTTCGATCCCCCACCAGCCAGGGAGCAACCCACATGGCAAGGCAGACCTCTCCTGTCTCTCCTGCTGCTCCCCTCAGCAGTGTGTTTCAGTCAGTCTGCCTGTTCTGTTCCCTACTCTGTCTCCGGCGAATCCTCTTAACCCCCCACAACTCTGGCCTGCACCCCAGCTCTTGTAAAAAAAGAAAGTTATCTTTGTCTCAGTGCTTTTGGTTCTGAAAATAACTTGGTCTGATTAAACTTTATTATTCTGCATTTTTTACTTAATTGTATGGGCATGCTTTTGGCAACTTTTGTATTGTAAATACAATTGAATTCTTTTGCTTTAAACATTTCTCAAGTATACTGCTATATAAGTATATATATACATAGAATACTGCAAATTGAATTTTACTTTGTGACCAAGCTGAGTAGCATGTTTTAAAAAGATGTTTGTATCAAGTATTTGCCTTTACTCAAGTAAAGTAAAAAAACTTTATAAAAAATGTTTTTATAAAAATATTCAAACTTTTGCAGTGTAGGAGGTATGACAGGTCAGTAGTAAAATTTTTACCCAAAATTTGTGAACAATTTTGACATATTTGAAAACAAGAATTCTAAGGCATATTCCTGTTCAGTTTTCTGATGTTTAAGAAAAAGTTAGATGTTTTAAAACATCTCATAAGTTAAATGAGATGTGAGATGTGTTGTCATGTCTATTGATAGATGTATTTGTTTACTTCTTTTCCCTGTTTGGAATCCTTTTATCACTTTCTTTTGCCTAATTGATCTACCTAGGACTTCTAATACAGTGTTGAATAGTAGTGGTGAGAGTGACTATCATTGTGTTATTCCAGATCTTAGTAGAAATGTTTTCAGTTTTTCACCATTGAGAAAGATACTGTGTGTTTGTCATATATGGCTTTTATTATGTTAAGATATATTCCATTTATCCCCAGTTTTTCAAGAGTTCGCATCATAAATGGATGCTGGACCTTATCAAATGTTCTCTTGTCATCAACTGATATGGTCACATGGTTTTTACTTTTCTTTTTGTTGATGTGGTGAAGTACATTGATTGCTTTTTGGATGATGAAACATCCTCGTATTCCTTGTATAAACGCTGCTTGGTCATAGTGAATAATCTTTTTAATGCATTGTTGGATTAAGTTTGATAAGTTTTATTTAGGATTTTTGCATCTGTTTTAATTAAGGGAATTTGTCTTTAGTCTTCTTAATTTTTGTTGTCTTTGTTTGGTTTTGGAATTAACATCATGTTGGCCTCATTAAATGTGCTTAGAGTATTCTTTCTTTTTTTGATTCTTTGAAAGAGTCTGAGCACGATGGGCTTTAGTTCCTCTTTTAAAGCTTGGTGAATGCTTTTCTGAAACCATCTGGCTCTGAACTTTTGTTTTTTTGGAAGAGTTTTGATTGCTATTTCATGGCCTTGCTTGTGGTTGGTTTGTCCAGGTTTTTTCTTTCTTCCTTATTTAGTCTCATGATTGTAAAATTCTAAAACTCTGTCCATCTTGTCTAGGTTGTTGAATTTGTTTGCATATAAATGATCATGGTAATCTATTATTATCCTCTGATTTTCTACAGTATTTATTGTAACTTCCCCTCTTTAATTTTTGATGCTATTTATTTTAACTTTCTACCTCTTTCTTTTTTTAAATGAGCCTTGTTTGAGATTTGTTTATTTTGTATATTTTTTCAAAGAAATTGCTTTTGGTTTCATTGATCTTTTAGACTGTCTTTTCAATTTGTATTTCATTTGTACACTAATTCTTATTATTTCTTCTACCTTTTTTTTTTCTCCTAATTCTTGAGGTGAGAGACAAAGTCGTTTATTCGGATTCTTTCCAGTTTCTCAGTGCAGGCCTGATTGCTGTGTACTCTCCTCTCAGTGCTGTTTTTGCTTATGTCACATCTGTTCTGAAAGATCGTGTCTACCTAGCATTTGTCTCAAGGTATTTTTAATGAATTTTTTTATGTCTTCATTAACCTATTTGTCATTCAGTAGTCTGTTGTTAAGTATACATGTATTATATTAATTCCTTGTTTAATTTTGGTGGTTAACTTCTAGTTCAACGCATTTATAGTCAAAGAAGATAAGATGTATGATTTCAGTCTTGATGAATTTGTGTTGTGACTCAGTATGTGGTCAAGAGTGACCCATGTGCCCTTAGAAAAATATATATTCAGCTTATTGGAGATGAAGTGCCCTAAAAATAGCTATTAAACCTATGCAGTCTAGTTCTTTCTTTAGGGCAATTATGACCTTATTTATTTTGTTTTGCTGATCTGTCTATTGGTGAGAGCTGGATGCTGAAGTCTCCAAACACATAAGTGTTTTCTCCAATACCTGTTTTCAAATTCAAGAGTAATTATCTTATCTATTTTGGTGCTCATTATTTTGGTGAGTATATATTTTGATGAGTGTGATATCTTCCCAGTGTACTCTTCCCTTAATCAACATATACTGTCTATCCCTGTCTCTTATTACCTTTCTAGCTGGAAATTTATCTAAGTATGGCTATCCCTGCCTTCCTTGGGATGCTATTCTCTTGTAGAGTTGTTTTTCAGTCTGTGTTTATCCTTTGAACTTAGGTGTGTTTCATTGTTTCCTGGAGGTAGCAGAAGATTGGATTATGTTTTCTAACCCAGCTAGATAATACTTTGTGTGTTTTTATTGGTGATTCCAGTCCATTGAAGTTTAGAGTGATTATTGATATATAAAGGTCTGCTACCGCCATTTTCCACCTTTGTTTTGTGGTTCTGTTTAATTGTTTGTTCCATTCTTTGTGTTTATTCCTCTCTTTGGTTTAAATTCTTTTTTTTAAAAGATTTATTTATTTATTTTATACAAGAACCGGGGTACAGGCCAGATGCGCGGGAGGGTGAGAGGATTCACCAGAGACAATGGGGAACAGAACAGGCAGACTGACAAAATACACTGCTGAGGGGAGCAGCAGGAGTGACAGGAGAGGTCTGCCGTGCCATGTGGGATCCTCACTGGCTGGCCAGGATCGAACTGGCGCTGCAGAGACTGCGGAAAGCTTCACAGCGCTGCACTCAACCGCCTGCGCCATCAGGGGAGACCCTCTTTGGTTTAAATTCTAAAGCTCCTTTTTAATATTACTTGGAGGGGGCTGAGTGGTTGCAAACTCCCTAAGATTCTGTTTGTCTAAGAGGGCCTTTATTTCTTTATCATATCTGAAGGTGAGCTATGTAGGATAGAGTATTTTGGGCTGGAAAATTTTTTCTTGAATTATTTTGAACATGTCACTCCATTCTCACCTTGCCCATAGTGTTTCTTCAGAGCAGACTGACATTAGCATAATCAGTACTTCTTTGTAGGTTATCTGCTTAAACCCCCTTATTTAGCATCATTGTTTTTTCTTTACATCGGACTCTTGGAAGTTTTAAATTTTACTGCTATGTGACGTGCTGCAGGCGTTCTATTGTTTAGGTTACTTGGAATTCTTTTAGCTTCTGTATTTCTATGTTCAGCTCCTTCTTCAAATTTGGGGAATATTATTCCATTATTTCTAGTCATTTTACAGTTCTCTTCTCTCTTTTCCTTCTGGGATGCCTGAATTTTGTATTTCCTCTCCTCATGGTGACAGATAAATCTCAAAGTGTTGTTTTACATTTTTTCCCTTTGTATCTCTTTCTCACTTTTGCTTCTTTCCTCCTTTGCATCTTGGAGATCATCAATTTGCTTTTCCAGTTGGTTTATTCTACTTTTGATTTTCTCCAGAATTTTTCATCTCCTCCCTTGATCTTTCCACATCCTGTAACTCCATAATTTCCGTTGAGTGTTTCATTTTCCATTTCCTGTTCCTTGATTGTGTTTTTCATGGCATCCATTTACTTTTCTGAGTTTTCTTTCAAACTCCAAACCGTTTTTCTGACTTTTCCTTGTATTATTCCAACTTTACAATGATAGGTAAAAAAGTTCTTCCATAGCTTTGTGATTTGGTTGTGAAGTTTTGTTTTCTCTCTATGGTATATTGCTCCCCAGGGGACTTGCTTAGCCATTTCTTTTTTATTTGTATTTTTTGTTTGTTTTGGGTTTGCTCTGTTGAAGTTAGGGTGTTTTGCTTGTGTGGGTCCTGTCCTCCTGTTTGCCATTTACTACTTGAAATGCTTTCACCCCAATTCTATTGAAAATCTTTCACACTAGGAGTCTGCATATTTTTGCCTTTGTGTGGTGGGTGACTTGACCCCATTTAGAGCATGCACCCCTTAACAGTTTGAGAGCCCTGGATACCCCTTGGTAGCATGCTAACAAAAGGTTCTTGGCTTTTGTTTTGAGTAACATGGGGGACCTGGGAGGGCTTTTATTGAAGCAGTGGCATGATCTGAGTTGGGTTAAAAAAATAATTACTTTGATGGTTGTGGCGGGCAAGTACAGAGGAAGAAAGCCCAATTGGGGAGAGTATTAGATTTCTAGGACCACCTAACTAATTGACAGGGGGAAAAAATCTGAGTAGCTAAAAACTAGAGAAATTTAGTCTTTCATAGTTCTGGAGGCAAACATCCGAAATCAGGGTGATAGTATAGTTGTCTCCTTCTGGAGCTCAGAGGAGAAACCAACCCCCCACCTCTGTTTCTAGTGGTAGCCTATAATCCTTGGCATTCCTGGGATTGCATCCTTATTGTTCTAGCTTCTGCCTCCCTCTTCACATGGCCTTTCTCTCTGTTAGTATCTCTCATTCTATCTTTTATTCAGAGGCTCATGGTTTTAACACTATTTTTGCTCAGGCTACATTTTAAGACCCTTAATTACACTGGTAAAGATTATTACACCAAGTAAAATCACATGCTGAGATTTTTGGTGAACATATATTTGGGGGACCACTATTCAATCCAGTACAGGGGGAGTGTGAATAATTCAGATAAAAAATGTTAGGGTACAATGGGGGCCTCCCTGGTGGTGCAGGGGGTTAAGACACAACTTTTGAAGCTATCCACAGCCACTGCAGCATGAATTCGATTCCCCGGCTGGCCAGGGAGCTCCCCACATGGTGCAGCAGACCTCTCCTGACTTGCCCGCTGCTCCCCTCAGCAGTGTGTTTCAGCCAATCTGCCTGTTCTGTTCCCCACTCTGTGTCTGGTGAATCCTCTCACCCCCCACACCTTTGGCTTGTGCCCTAGTTCTTATATGCATAAATAAATAAGTCTTTACAAACATGTTAGGCTACAATGAGGATAACTCTCATTCTGAGATCCTTGAAGGCAAAGTGGGGGGTATATCTATTTGATTATTTTATATGCCCCCAAATAACCCCTGGTACATGTGAGGGACTCAATAAACGTTTGGTGAAATAACCTGTGTTACAGCCACCACTCATCAGAAGACATCAGCAATAGACCAAGGTTAGGAAATCCCCTTGCTGCACTGTGGTATGTCAGCCTAGCACAGACCCTTCAGTCTATGCTGGACCCTCAGTGACTTCTCCTTCCCACATCTAGCCTCAAATAACCCTGTCACTTCTCAAGTTCACACTTATAGTGCTAGCTTAATTCTCTACAAGAGCTCATTATCCTAAACTTTTTATCAATTTACCAACTCCCAGAGGAACATTTCCAATTGTATTCAACACAATAAAAAATTGTTAGCATAGGGCCTCCCTGGTGGCTCAAGGTGTTAAGACACAACCTATGAAGCTGTCCGCAGCCACTGCAGCACAAGTTCAATCCCTGGCCAGGGAGCTACCCACATGGCACACTGACTCTCCTGACTCGCCCGCTGCTCCCCTCAGCAGTGTACTTTGGTCAATCTGCCTGTTCTGTTACCTACTCTGTCTCTGGTGAATCCTCTTCCCCTACCCACACCTCTGGCCTATACCCCAGCTCTTGTATGCATAAATAAATAAATCTTTAAAAAATCATTAGCATACTGCAGCTATAATACCTCCATATTTTAATTGAATAATGTGTATTGTCTGAATACCCTAAAACTCATTAGGAAGCTAAGGATATTTTATCTTCCTAATTGTGCTTGTCTGGGGCTAACAATAAAGTTATAGTTATAATCTACGCTGAAGTTTCTTTCCCTCTCATTTGTGGTTTCTCTCTGAATTGGGGGAGAGCCCATTCCATCCCTTAATTCCATAAAGAATCCATGTTTTTTATTCAGAATCATCATTTCTGGAGGTCCCTCTCAGGAAAAAAGTTCTCAGACTTGACTGCATATAGGAATCCCCTGGGGGATTTTAAAAGTACAGATTCCTGAGACCTGTCTTAGAGATTTTGATATGCTTTAAATGGGATGTTACTGAGAATGTGCATTTGTCAAAACTCTCATGATTCTAAAATGCAGTGAAGTTTGAGAACCAATGTCTTTGTAGAGCATGAAGGACAAGCTTCAGCTTATATCAATTATTGATTTTAGAGAGGCCCTTTGTTTGTGTCTGCACTTTTTGTGTGTGAAAAAAAACATTAAGCTAGAAAATTCTACAGGGAACTCCCCAATGCCAAACCCACAAGTTACTTTAGGGCCAGCTGTTGTCATATACAAATCACAGTCAGGAATTATAAGAAGGAATTTGTCCGAAAGTAACCTTTCCCCACCCCACCACCCAACTTGGAATTTTATGGTTTTAGCACAATTTTTGCTCAGGCTACAATAAGTGACTTTTTCAGTTTCAGAAGAGATGGCATGCAAAAATTAAAGTAGCCTGACAATATTTTTCATTACACAAACTTTAGATAGGATAAGACTGTACTTTTAAAGTTAAGTTCTTATGGCACATATTAAAAAAACTAGCAACAACAAATGTTGGCGAGGGTGTGGAGAAAAAGGAACTCTCCTGCACTGTTGGTGGGAGTGCAAACTGGTCCAGCCACTGTGGAGAGCTGTGTGGAGATTTCTGGACCTACTAAACATAGAGCTTCCATATGATCCAGCAATTCCACTCCTAGGTATTTACCCAAAGGACACAGAAACATCAATTCCAAAGAACACCTGCTCCCCTATGTTTATAGCAGCACTATTTACAATAGCTAAGCTTTGGAAACAACCCAAATGCCCAAAAATAGATGACTGGATCAAGAAGATGTGGTACATAGACACCATGGAATATTACTCAGCATTCAAAAAAGATAAACACATGCAATTTGCAGCAACATGGATGGCACTGGAAGGGATCATGCTCAGCGAAATAAGCCAAAAAGAAAAAGAAAAATACCGGATGGTCTCACTCATAGCAGGAATCTAGAAAACTTAAATAAGGGACCAGGAAAACGAATAACTATAAGAAAGTGAAAATCAAAATCAACAAAAAACTACGAACCAGAGACACTTTTAGGGGGGCGGGGGTGGGAGGGGAGGGATTGGGGTCAGAATGGGGGAGCTGCAATTGTATGGGGAATATAAAAATAAAATTTATTATTAAAAAAAAATAAATAAAGTTAAGTTCTTAGATCAAGGAATAGTTAGATCTGCCAATTATGGCCATTTCTAATTTTCTTCAGACATTTAAATGTAGTGGTACCTAGAAACTTGTGCTTCTTAGCACAAATGTACCAAGATTCTTAGAAAGAGGGATGGGAGAGTCTGGCATGTGTCTACCAGAGAATACTGAAATTCAGTAGTATGTGGGATGCCAATGGAATTTCATAGTTTCAAGGTTTCCAGGTACTACAAAGTGCCCTCAAGTACAAAACAATTATGTCAGCTGTGGCTTTCTATTAATAACTCTTTTTAAATAAAATTGGACACAAATTAACCAAAGCAAATGTTAGGAATTTTCCAATTGTTCTGGATATACCTAATTAGTCAAGAAATCATGTGGCACAATTCCCAGTCTCAATCAGGGGCTCTAACTCTCGGGGTTCTGCTAGGCTCATGAAGACCTCACTAGCCTCAGCATGGAAGACACTGTGCCTTTAAGAGTTTAAATGGTCACCTTAGGAGGTGCCCTTGTTCCTCATCAACCCTGGGGGATCTGTGATGTAGGAACTACCCATAAAAATTTGCAGTGTAGGCCAGAGGTGCAAGGGTGAAAGAATTCAGCAGAAACAGTGGAAAACTGAAAGGGGGGTGGGGGGTGTATTGAAATACACTGCTGAGAGGTAAGGCAGGAAAGACCATCTACCCTGAGAGAGAGTCCTGGAGACTATATTCTCCACATCAGGGCTTGGTAAGAATATCTAGCCTTGGGGGTGTCCTGACTCAAGATCCAGATCATCTACTAAGATCTGGTTCCCATGGCCATCCATCCATTCCCCTTATCCATTCAAGCCTCCCAAACTTACCTGCTGGGCAAAGAGTGGAGGCTTAACTTTTAACTTTAGTAATGATATCATGATACACAAGTGTTAATTTGCCATTGATGATAATTCAGTCAATTTAAAGTCCTAAATCCCTCTCAGGTTAATTCTTTCCTTCAAAATTTCTTCCCTTCCCTTCCCAGTGAGTATAGTGCCCATCCTCATAGAATTGGGGTGGGAGTTGGGGGCTAGTTTGTGTGTTGGATTTTCCTGCTGGCTGCTGTAGGCCTTGTGGGGAATGGAAGATAATGATATGTCTTGGTATAAGTTGTTTTGCATGGAAAAATGTTGGTGTTCTCTCTACTTCTTACATTCATACTTAATTCATTCCTTAGGTTTGGGAAATTCTCAAATTATTTCTTTGGATAGGGTTTCTGCTCCTTTCTCTCTCTTTCTCTTCCCTATCTGGAGTAATTATTACATCCTTATGTTTCCTCTTCTAATTGAGTCTGCTATTTCTCATAGAGATTCCTCATTTTTCCTATGTCTTTTTTCTCTCTAATTGGGTGACTTTTACATTTGAGTCTTCTATTCCTGAAATTCTTTTTTCTGCCACTTTAATTCTATTTAAAGTGTTTTCTGTATTTGTCTTCATTTCAGTCTCTTTTTGCGTTCTTCTAATATTCCAGTCTCTGATGAAAAACTCTTTGTTCCTGTCTTTCCTTTCAGAGATCTGCTTACCTGCCTGTGTCTGACCTACTCATTCATTTAGTATTTTTAATAGTGTTGTTTTGAAGTCTTTAACTGAGAGCTCTTCTATTTCTTTATCATTTATGTTTGTCCCAGGTTTTCTGTCCTTTTCATTTTGCTTTCTCATTTCTGTGTTCCTTGCTTCCTAGGCATGTGTGTTGCCATAATTGCTTTATTGTGGCTGGTTCACTGCGGGAAGGGGGAGTTTAATTTTGTTTTGTTTTGTTTTTCTCTTCTTAGTTTACTTTGGCATGAGATGTGGGCAGAAGAGCAGCCTGGGGCTTAAATACCACATTTCAGTGTGAGGAGTGTAGATGATCACTTCTGCCTGCTCTTATTTCTCTCTACAGCAAGTTGTTGGCTGCTTTGGTTGTCTTAACTTCCCACTCCACCTCTTCATTTTGGTTCCTATCTTTTTGCTGTGCAGAAGATTTTTAGTTTGATATACTCCTCATTGTTTATATTTTTGTTTGTTTCCTTGGTGCTTGGAATGAAAACACAAAGAAATTTTTTGAAGTTTATGCCATGGAGTATTTTGCCTATGTTTTCTTCTATGCATTTTATAGTTTCGGGTCTTAAATTCAAGTCTTACCAATTTTGATTTGATTTTTATGTGTAGCATGAGATAATGGTCTCATTGTTTCCTTTTGCATGTGGCAGTCCAGTTTTCCAAATATATTCATTGAAGAGGCTGTCTTTGCTCCATTGCTTATATATTCTTCCTCCTTTGTATAGATTAGTTGTTCATTTATGTGTGATTTTATTTCTGTTCTTCCAACTCCATTCCATTGGTATCTGTCTTTTTTTGTTGCAGTATTATGCTGTTTTGATTATTATGGCTTTACAGTATAGTTGGAAGTCTGAAGTGTGATACCACCATTTCCCCCCTTTGTAAGCAGAAGAGCTTTTGCTATTTGGGCTCTTTTGTTGTTCCATATGAATTTCAGTAATATTTGTTCCATTTCTTTGAAGAATACCATTGATATTTTTATTGGGATTGTGTTAAATTTGTCAATTTGGATAGATGACCATTTTGACAATGTTGACTCTTCCAACCCAAGAGCAAGGAATATCTTTTCATTTTTTTGTGTATTCTTCTATTGCTTTTAATAATGTTTTATAGTTTTCCTTATATAGGTCCTTCACCTCCTTTGTTAGGTTTATTTCCAGGTATTCATTTTTGTTATGTGAGACTTTAAATGGAATGGTTTGTTTTATTCTTCTTCTGGCTCATTGTTTGTATACAGAAAGACAATTGATTCTTATTTTTTTTATTCCTTTTTTTAATTTTAAATTTATATAATTTTACATCATTGTTCATTTATATGTATTTTTTACATTATTGTTCATTTTTAAACAATATTTTCTTCCCTCCCCTCCAAGTGTAGTCCTGATAGAATTTCCTTCACCAATGCACCTGTGCACCATCACCTCAGTCCCCTGTGCTCCTCCCTCCCTCTGATCTCTCTCCCTCCTCTTCTCCTGCAGGAGTCTCTGGTCTATAATTGCCCATTTTTGTTTTGTTGTGTTTTGTATTGTTATTATTTTTTCTTCTGATGTCTTATTTGGTTCCCCTATATTCTTGCTATAAGTGAAATCATCTAATATTTTTCTTTTCCTTCTGACTTATTTCACTGAGCAATAATTCCATCTAGCTCCATCCATGACAACTGATTCTTATTTATGTTGATTTTGTAGCCTGCTATTTTGCTGAATAAATTTATTTCTTTAGTTACTTTTCCCATAGAGTCTTTTGGGTTCTCTATGTAAATTATCATGTAATCTGCAAATAATGATAATTCCAATTCTTTCATAATTTGGATTCCTCGTACAGTTTTCTCTTGCTTAATTGCTCTAGTTAGAATTTCTAATATTATGTTGAATAGTAATGGTGAGAGTGGACATACTTGCCTTGTACCAGATCCAGTGGAAAGGCTTTCAGTTTTTCACCATTGAGAATGATACTCTGTGTTTATTATATATGGTTTTTATTATGTAAAATATCTTTCATTAATTCCCAGATTTTTAAGGGTTTTCCTCATAAATAGATTCTGAATCTTATGAAATGTTTTCTTGGCATATACTAATATGATCATATGGTTTTTATCTTCCTTTTGTTGATGTGATGATTTAAATTGATTGATTTTCAGATGTTGAATCATTCTTGTGTCCCTGGAATAAATCCCAATTGGTCATGGTGTGGAATCCTTTTAATGAATTGTTGGATTCATTTTGCAAATGTTTTATTGAGGATTTTAGCATCTGTCCATCAGGGAGATTGGCCTTTAGTTTAGTTTATTGTTGTGTTGTCATTGTTTGTTTTTGGTATTTGTGTAATGTTTACCTCATACACGTGGATATTGGGACATATGTATTTGGACATATTCCTTCTTTCTCAATTCTGTGAAATAGCTTGAGCAGGATAGGTATTAGTTAATCCTTGAAAGTTTGGTAGAACTCACTTGTGATGCCATCTGGTCCTGGACTTTTTTTTTTTTATGATTTACCTATTTATGCATACAAGAACTGGGATGTAGGCCAGAAGTGCAGTGGGTGAGAGGATTCACCAGAGACAGAGTGGGGAACACAACAGGCAGATCTATTGAAATACACTGCTGAGGGGAGCAGCAGGTGAGACAGGAGAGGTCTGCTGTGCCATGTGGGTTAGCTCCCTGGCTGGGAATCCAACTCATGCCGCAGAGGCTGGCAATCGATTGATAGCACTGACACTTAACCCCTTGCACCACCAGGGAAACCCTGGACTTATATTTTTTTAAGGAGACTTTTGATTATTCTTATAATTAACATTTTTGTGATTAGTCTGTTCAGGTTTTCTATTTTTTCCCTATTCAGTCTTAGGTGGTTTTATAATTCTAAGAATTTGTCATTCTCATATAAGTTGTTGAACTGGTATGCATATAAATGTTTATAGTAATCTGTTATTACCTTGTGAATGTCTTCAGTGTCTGTTGTAACCTCTCTCTTTTTTTTCAATCCTACTTAATGAGTCGTCCCCCCCCCCCAGCTTTTTTTCTTAGTGATGCTAGCTAGAGATTTGTTTATTTTGTTTATTTTTTTCAAAGAACCAGCTTCTGGTTTCACTAAACTTTTGGGCTCTTTTTTATTTATATTTACTTGTGCTATAATTTTTTTTATTATTTCCTCCTTTTTACTGGCTTTGTATTTTCTCATTCATCTTTTTCTAGTACCTTGAGCTGAGAGACTTGAGGTCTGTTTGGCTTTTTATTGAGGCTCTTTCTTGATGTGGATTTTTCTTGTTGTCAGTCTGTGTTGCTATATACTTACCTCTTAGTACTGCTTTTGCTGCATCCTTTGTTTTCTGGAAGGCTGTGTCCTCACTGTCATTTCTCCTGAGGTATTTTTTGATTTCTTAGATTTCCTTGTTGATCCAGTGTTCTTTCAGTACTGTGTTTATAAGTCTGCATGATTAGATGCTTTTTCCTGCTTTTTAAAGTTGATTTCCAGTTTGATATCTTTATTTTCTGTGAAGATACTTCATATGATTTCAGTCTTCATGGAATTTGTTATTTGTCTTATGACCCAATATTTAGTCAAATGTGGAGAATATCCTATGTGCACCTGAAAAAAATGTGTATTCTAATTTTCTGGGTCCTATAGGTGTCTATTAGGTGCATATGGTATTATTCTTTTTTTAAACCTGTTATGTCCCTTTTTTATTTTGTCTCATTGATTAGTCCATTTGGTGAGAGTTGGGTATTGAAGTCTTATTCCACAAATGTGTTATTTCCAAGGTTTGTTTTCACTGTTGCCTAATGAATTTTGTTGCTCCTTCATTTGATAAGCATAATTTGATGAGTCTTATGTCCTCCTGATGTTTTGTTCCCTTAGTCATTATGTTGTGTCCATCCCTGTATCCTGTTAATGTTTTTAACTAGAAATCTATTTTTTATGATGCAATTATGGTGTCCTGACCTACTTTGGGTCCCATTAACTTGTAGGATTGTTTTCTAATTCTTTACCTTGAGCCTATGTTTATCTTTGGAGCTCAGGTAAATATCCTAGACACAGCAGAATATTGGTTTCTGTTTTCTAATCCAACCAGATATTCTTTTATTTGGTGAGTTTAGTCTGTTAACATTTAGAACAATTATTGGTAAATGAAAGGCTGTTGCTTCTATTTTGTCTTTAGTTTTGTGGTTGTCTTATTTCTTTTTTCAGGGGTGTGTGTGTGTGTGTGTATGTGTGTGTTTCTCCATTTACCTTAGGTATTAGAGTTCCTTTTAACAGTTATTGGAGGGAAGGGTCTAGTTTTTGCAAACAACTTCAGTTATTTATTTTTTCTGAGGAGCCCTTATTTCTGCCTCATATATAGTGAAGAACCTTGCGAAATAGAATATTCATGGTTGACAATTTTTATTTTGAACTTTTTCAATCATGTCTTTCTAGTCTCTCCTTGCCTGCAGTGTTTCTTCTGAGAAGTCTAATGTTAGCCTGATCTGGATTACTTTATTGGTTATTTGCTTCTTCCCTCTCACCAACTTCAATATTTTCTTTCTTAGCCTAGAACTCTAGGACGTTTCATCACTCATTTTGTTTAGGTACCCTGTTGTTTTTACTTCCTTGATTTATATATATATTTTTTTTTTCAAGTTTCAGATACATTTATTAATCAGTGTAAACCCCTACAGAATACACCAACATGATTTCGTGCATTTAGAGGGAAGTATTTCCTGGTTAAGTGGAAAATTGTGCGGACAGCTTCTGGAAGACCTTCATTTTAAGCAGCTTTATAGTGAAATATTTCATTTAGAAGTCTGGACCTTCTTTCTTCAGTTTGCTGTAATCTACATTCACTGAATAGAACTTGTATTGATCATTGGGACCCAATTTGTTCCAGGGTTCTGGGTTATTCTTTCTGTCCCAACTGACATCTGGATTGAACAAAGCCAGACGCATGACATAGAGCGCTGCGCCAGTACCTCCCGCTCCAATAAACACGAAGAGTGGGATCAAGCTAGGGTGCTTCCTGGCCTGATTGAAGATCTGGCGGAGCATGGCTGCGGGAGAGGCCTTGGGCCGGGAAGATGAGAACAAGCCTGCAAGGCCGATCGAAGTCACCGCTCCTAGTCAGTGCGGACCTGATTTATATATTTATTTTCTTTACCAGGAAGTTTTCTTTTATTATTTCTTTAAATGTGTTTTCTGTCCCTTTTTGTCTGCCTTCCACTTCTGGAATACCTGTTATTATTATACCGCCTTTCCACATAGTTTAAGATAGTTTATGAAGTGTTTCTTCTTTTTTTCTTACTTTATTTCTGTTTTTCTTCTTGTATCTTTCTTCTTTGTAAATTCCTATCCTCAAGTTCATTGATTTTCACTCTTCCATCTGTTTTATTCTACTTACATAGCTTGCTTGCTTTTCTTTTCTTCCTTCCTTCCTTCCTTCTTTCCTTCTTTCTTTCTTTCTAAAGGTTAACAAAAGGTTTATTTACAAGGGAAGGGTAGAAAAGAGGGAGATAAACAGGTTCTCTCAACCTTGATCCCAAATTGTTTCAATAGCAAATCTACTTTTAAACCATAGTACCTATTTTTGCATAAAATCACAGGGCAGAATAACTAAACAGCAATTTTAGCTGGCTTTGTTGGAATAATCCATAAAGGATCAGAGCGAACTCTTGACATCCAGTCCTTGTAGGCTTCAAGAACAAAGTTGGTCTTATCAGATTCCACCTGGGCTTCCTCTTCTCAAGGGTAGCAGGGCTTTTTCCAGGTTGTACAGTCCTCCCCATGGAGGCAGCTTCCTCACCTCCCTTGGAGGTCTCTGGAACCTATGGACAAAACAACAGGTTCTCCTCTTCTTGGTTCGGCTCTGTTTCAACTTCCTGGAAGATTCCATTCAACTTCCAATGGAATCTTCCATTTCAACTTCCTGGAAGATTCCATTCAGTGGAATCCATTGAATTCCATTGAATTCCATTCCATTCAAAGCCACACAATGACACTCATGTCCAATTGTTTTAGCTTAAGCAAACAAAATCTGTATACTTCCATAGCTTTCTATAGTGTTTTTCATCACCTCTTTTAATCTTTTTCCATCCAGGAACTCCTTTATTTCCTTCTTTAGAATGTCATTTCAATCTTCTGTTTGTTGATTTTGTTTCTCAGGACATCCATTTGTTTCTCTGAATTTTCTTGCATAACCTTAATCTGCTTTTCTGCACCATCTCTGAGTAGTTCGAATTTCTTTAGGATGGCCAACTTGAATTCTATCTCTGATAGTTGGATCAGATCATCTCTGTCTTTATGGTTGGCTTCTGGAGATATATTCTCTCACTGTGGTGTTATATTTCCTTTAAGACTTCTGGGGCCATTGGTTGTGTTATTTCATCTCCCCATTTTTGTTTTTTTTTCAGGACTCATTGCTATGGGTTTGACCTCTGCTAAGCATGTCTCCATCTCTCCCACACTGGACTGGGGCACTCACTGGGGGGCAGAGGTCATATTATTGGAAAGGACCCTCTGTAGCCAACATTGGGGCCTTCACTGAATCCCGAGGCATAAATAGGTGAGCCTAGGATAAGGATTTCTTCCAAGAAAGTGACTGCATATTTCTCTGATAGATGGGCCCCTGCATGGCTAGGACTGGGATATCCGCTGTCTTTCAAAGTTATGGTGGCTGGTTCCAGGGTCAGGGCACTTTCAAGAATGTGAATGAGGTTCACTGATGTTAGGCAAGACTGCATGCAGCCCAAACTGGTATGTGTGCCTGCTCTTCAGGCACTGATAGCTGGACCCAGGGTCAGAGGAGCTTTTTGTAGTGTGGGCTAAAGATCACTGTTGACACGCATGCCTCTGGATAGCCCAGACTGTGCTGTGTGCCAACTCAGCACACAGCAACACCAATGGCTGAGCCCATGGCTTAGAGTCTGCTATGTTGGAGGCGGCCACCCTGCGTAGTAAGCAGAAGGGCCTTGACCCGAGTCTCTAAGGCATGTGAAAACACATGCGTCTCGGAGGAAAACCTCTGAGTGACAGGACTTGGTGTTGAGAGCCTGGAAAGTGACCTGCGTGGAGTCGGGCTTGTACATCTCCACAGCCTGAGAATAATAAAATGGAGAGATCCTGCGCAGTAAGCAGAAGGGCCTTGACCTGAGTCCCTAAGGCATGTGAAAACACATGTGTCTCGGAGGAAAACCTCTGGGTGACAGGACTTGGTGTTGAGAGCCTGAAAGTGAACTGCGTACATCTCCACAGACTGACAACAACAAAATAATGAGCGAACTTCCCAGGCTCAGGCTAGGAGGCGATAAGATTATGTGTGTGAGAACTAACCGCCTGGTATCCTACTGTCTGAAGTAAATAGATAATAGTAAGAAAATAGACTAATCATTCATACGTGTTATCATTATGTGGTATGCTTTGATGTTACACCTGCTACAATTAAAATAGTATATAATAAGCACTAAGACAATAAAGATTCGCTGCATGCTGGACATGACAGTCCCCCATGTCTGATTTCCTTCACCGTCGCGGGTCAGGACTCACTAGAAGTCCACAAGTGGCGCCCGAATACAGGGACCTGAAGTTAATACCTCCCACCGAGAGTGACAAGGTGGCTTGAAGTTAATACCTCCCACCCAGAGTGACGAGGTGGCATGAAGTTAATACCTCCCACCTGGAGTGACGAGGTGGCATGAAGTTAATACCTCCCACCCGGAGTGACGAGGTGGCCTGAAGTTAATACCTCCCACCCAGAGTGACGAGGTGGTGGCAGCGGCGGGTGATAGTTTACAAAAGGTGGTGAGTAAACAAGGGGAAAATAACAGAATTCTTCTTCTCATCTTCCTACTTTTGCTTCTCTGTTGAAATATTTATTGGTTGAAAATGGGGCAAAAGTCCCACTCTCTCAAATTCTTGAATGTTTGAATGTTGTGACTGAATTTAATTTTTGGTTTCCTGATACTGGTACTTTTGATATTGAAACAAGGGACCAGGTCCAAGAGACAATGGTCCGGAAACATAAGCAGGGGGAGCAGATCCCTGTAAAGTTTTGGTCCACATGGGCTATACTTAGAGTAGCTATGTTAGCTGTCGATGGAAAACTCCGTCCTGACGCAGCCGTTTTGGTTCAAACGGCACAGGAATCTTTACATAAGTATGACCTTGATGATGACACTCTGGCTAAGGCAGCTCAAGCTGTTCAGCAATCTCTAGAAGATTGTGGTGATGATATTCCTTTGCAAGAATCCAATAAGGGTGATCAAGGGGCTCAGCCTTTTGTTGTAGCTCCTGCTAATAATTCTGCCAAACCTTTTTCAAATATGTCACCAGAGGAGTGGTGTTCAATGTTGCAGCCTTCCCTTAAACAGGGTCGAAGACAGTGCTCAGGTCTCAAATCAGCTGTGGAGAATTTATGAGAGTTTACTTTAGGGGGTTCAACTTCTCAGGGACTTCAAATCAGGTCTCCCGTCCTTCTTCATGAGGAGGAAGAAATAAAAACAACAAGGTCTCATGAAATTCGGCCTGAGGATGTGTCTTTACCTGACACTGGGGAGGAGGCTAGGTTCCCCCCACTAGAGTTTTGCCATTTGCTCCTTTTAAGAAAAAAGAAAAAGAAAAAAGGTCTTTCTAAATAATGGTATTCAAAGTTCATTCACAATTGTTAAAGTGAAAGAAAACGGTTAAATTTGACTATATGAGACTATATGACTATAATATGACTAAAAGGTTTTTATTAAAATAGTATAAGCCCACTGCGGCAGGCAGGTGGGGGCTGCCCCTGGTCTCAACAAGCAGCTGCCTGGATTTTTTTTTCCAGTGTTGGGATCACTGGCAGGTCTCTACTGCCTTCCCATTGTGGAGGACTGGACTTTCCTTTTGTCCACCTTAACAAACTATTTTGGTTCATTCTAGAAAAAAAAAGTTCTATTTCCCTGGGTGTTTCTCATTTTAAAGTCTACATTGTTTAAGGTAAAAACTGTGGAGTAACTTTGGACTTGCAAACAAACTATACAAAATGTTTATTGGTAAAATAAAAGCTTTTAAATTTACTTATTAGACCTATAAAAGGTTATGTTTCTTGTTAAAACTAATGAACCTGGTAAAATATACAGTATTAATACAGACATTTTTGAGCTAAATTCTCAACCTCAAATTTTGATAAAAGCCTACAAACAGGCAGACTGTAAAACTTTACCTCTTCTCCTGTTCTCAAGATAACAGTGTTCTTTTATGTTTTAAAATATGCCCGTTCTCAGCGAGATAATGTGTTAACAACCTAAAGCCAAAAAATCATTTCTTAAAAATATAAACTCCCAAAATATTTTCTCATCAAAAAAGTTAGTAAAAACTGCCGTGACTGCTGTGGTCTCGAGCCCAAGGTCTTTGGTAATAATTAAGATTAGATACTTATTCTGTGTACAGATTTTAGCTGTTAACTCATTAAAAACCTCAGTATCTTCACACATATTGGTAAAATAACTATGTTTTAAAACATATACACATGGCCAAAATTTTAAATGTATATCAAAAGATCTCTGTGTCTGTTTGTGTCTGCTTTTGTGTTTTTGTTTTGTTTTGTTTTGTTTTTTACCTCCGGAGGACTAATCATAAACGGCGCCTATGTAAGTTCTCATAAAAACAAATTTTGAGATCATGATCCAAAATTTTTGATATACAAAAACTAGTTCAAATTTTATAATATAATTCCAAGCATATATGCATTAAGGTTATGTTAAATATTAATAATTTACTGCTTAAATGTATCTTTAAAGTGCTTTTCTTTTCTTGACTAAAAAAGGTGTGTGTGTGTGTGTGTGTGTGTGTGTGTGTATACTTACATATGTAAATTTTTTGTCATATTAACTTTACCAAGTGAAACTCAGCTATACTGTTTTTAAGTCAATTTTAAAAATCTGCAATGTTTAAAGTAGCATTTTGGGGTGACAAACACACAAAGCACCTTCTTGTGTTCTGAACTACTGAAAAGAAACCACCATCATAATTTGTTGAATGTAAAAAACAGAGAAAAAGCTAAAATTAAGGGTATGTAGTAAGTGGTAAAAGGATTGAGGGAAAGTTAATTTTATTTGCCTTGGTTTATAAAACCCAAATAATGGGCTTGAAGAGAAACAATGATATGTGTTGAAAATTTAACTGTATTGCATTATTTGATCAATTTATTCATTGGATAGAAAAAGACTAATTATTACTGAAGCCTGCTTTCATGTGGCCACACAGGCCATTTCAGTAAATTCCCCTCGGAAATCAGAAATCGCTTCTAGAGAAACGAATTCTCCTAATGCTGCAGCTCCTCCTGAAACCTTATGTTCCCAGCTTTAAAAAAATTAAGTTATGTACATGTTTCTGTAGACACCTTTTCTCATTTGATTATGGCTACAGCGAACACCAGAAAAGCCTTTAAAAATGTGTCTCAAGATTTAATGTTTTGCTTTGCTTGTGCAGAAAAGCATAAACTATTAAGACAAATAATGCACCTGATTACACCTCCTTTGCCTTCAAAAAATTTTTTAATTCATTTAACTTGTGGGAGAGGCTATGCTTGTATTTTTCTACAGGACACTGTTTGATTTGCCTTTAAGGTGCCCTCTTTAAATAATGAACAGCCTGCCCAGCGATATCAATGGAAGGTGCTGCCTCAGGGCATGGCAAATTCTCCTACTATGTGTCAGTTTTATGTTGACAAGGCTCTAGTTAGTTCACGGCAGCGATTTCCAGATGCTTGCATTTTACATTATATGGATGATATTTTAATAGCTGCTGACAGTAACTCTGTCCTTTCTAAGTTGTACAGTTTTTATTAATGGGACTTCCAAAGTTTGGTCTTTTAATAGCTTCCGAGAAAATTCAAACCTTATCACCTTTTAAATATCTCGGTAGCCTTGTTGACCGGCACACTGTGCGACCTCAATGCATGAAACTGCAACAAAAGCATTTAAAAACCTTAAATGATTTTCAAAAGTTACTTGGAGATTTTAACTGGTTACGCCCTACATTGGGCATTCCTAATTATGCTTTAACCCATCTTTTTCAAAAGATAGAGGGCGATTCAGATTTACAAAGCCCCAGGCATTTAACCCCTGAGGCCCAAGCACAACTTTCTTTTGTGGAGCAACAAATTAAAAAACAGTTTATCAATACCAGCCTGATTTGCCACTTAATTTATTGATTTTTGGCACTCCTAAAAGTCCTACAGCAATAATTGCACAACAGGACAAGCCACTAGAATGGATATATATTAAAAATTCAAATTATCAAACTGTAACTCCATATATTGAACTCATTGCTGAAATTATTGTTAAAGGAAGGCTCCGTGTTAAATCTATATGGGGCTTTGACCCCTCTGTTATTATTTTGCCATTTTCTTCCTCTTGGTTTCAAGGAATTTTTTCCCTTGTCAGATACACTGCAGCTTGCATTGGCCGATTATCCTAATGACATTGGATGTCACTACCCTGCTGGAAAGTTATGGGATTTTCTCAAGTCTACCAAATGGATAATTTCTGATACTGTTGTTCTTGAGCCTATACCTGGAGCTCCTGTTTATTTTGTAGATGGCTCTTCTTCTGGTTTTGCAGCTGCTGTGGGACCACAAATTTAATTTTCAGTCCACACCCTTATTCATCGGCTCAACAAGTTGAATTAATTGCTATATTTCATCTTTTGCAGCAACTGCCTCCTGGCCCAGCTAACATTATTACTGACTCTTTATATGTTGCCCAATTGGTTCCTCGTCTTGTTACAGGTACTTTACATTCTAAACACCCTGTTCTTACCTCTTTGTTACAGCAGCTTCGATCAGCGCTGCGATCTTATGATTATCCTCTCCATATTGCACATATTCGTGCACATTCTGGCCTCCCTGGACCTCTATCTCGAGGCAATGAAACAGCTGATGCATTAACCACACAAATTTTTCCCGTGTTTTCTTCCCCAGAAAAAGAGCATGCTGTTCTACACTCCAATGCTTTTCGGTTACCTTCTGCCTATCATATTCCTTTACATCAAGCTCGTTGTATCCTCCAGAGATGTTCTGCCTGTGCACCATATCTATGCCGGACCTCTCCAGCTGGAAGTAACCCACGCAGTTTGTGCCCTAATCAGATCTGGCAGATGGATGTCACCCATTTCCCTGCTTTTCGCCCTTTATCATATTTACATGTTACTGTTGATACCTTTTCAGGGTTTTTGTGGGCAACAGCCCAGTCAGGGGAAGCCTTTGTTCATGTTCAAACTCATTTATTTTCTTGCTTTGCTGTTATGGGCCTTCCCACGAAACTCAAAACAGACAATGGTCCTTCTTACACTTCGCGTCGTTTCTTTGATTTTTGCAGGGAATGGCAGATTCTTCATCTTACAGGCATTCCTTACAATCCTCGTGGCCAAGCCGTTGTTTAACGTTCTCATCGTACTTTAAAAACATTGCTTTCCTCTTTAATTATAAACAGAAAAGGGGGAGCACAGGGAGGATGACATCACTGGATACAAGAAACCCTGTTATCAGCTCTTTTTACTTTAAACTTTCTGAATTTACCACAGGGGGACCCTGTAACACACAGCAGTAAGCATTTTGCCGCTCAACCAGCACGCAGTGTGCAAGAACCAGTATGGTTAAAAACCCCAGAAACAAATGAGTGGGAGGCGGGGGTGATGATTTTAAAGGGAAAAGGCTATGCTTCTGTCATTTTAGATGGATCCTGTGAAACAATTTGGACACCTCTTTGGCTTGTCCGGTCCCGGATCCCGGCCATCCAAGAGACCACCCCAGACTCTGGATGACAATACCATGAGAGACCCTCCGGCCACTTCTCAGCCACTACAATGGGAGACACAGAAGCCATTGATCCAAGGCATGGCCCGTCTTTCAATGAAAAGAAAAAGGAAGGCCACCAATAGTCCTGTTGCACCCATTACATGGGGCAGTGTCAAAGCACTCAGCAATCACGGTGAACAAGTTCTCCGCAACCAGGGAGCTCCAATTAACCCGGAAAATATGTTCCTTGCTATGGTGGCAGTTATCACGTGCGCCTCTGCGGTAGGTGCCAACTATACATATGTATATTGGGCATACATTCCACACCCCCCATTGCTACAGGTGGTGGAATGGGGACACATTGGGCCTGTCGTCTTCACCAATATGGACTCATGACTTGGCATGATGGAGGTATGGCACCCCCGAGACCTCGCTTGTCGCTTGCTTCTGGATGGTGGGGACCTGAACAATGGGACTTTTGGAAGCTAATAGTCGCCACCACCCTTATGCAATTTTGGAAAGGCAACTTCTCGGGAACATCACATTCTGTGTCTCATTATCACTTTATATATAATACCAGTTTCTATATACAAGCCTGTGTTCGATTCCCTTATGTAATAGCTACTGGCACTGTTTCCTTTGATGAAAAAGTTAAAACTGTAACATGTAATGACTGCTCTTTATACTCCTGTGTTAACTCATCGGCTAAGTTTAAGATTAGCCGACACTCTCATTGTGTTAAAAGCTAGAACACATTTGTGGCTGCCTGTGAACCTGACTCGACCCTGGGAGGGGTCTCCAGTGACTGGGACATTACTTAAGGTGATTGGGAAACTCCTCCGCCGCACTAGATGTTTTGTGGAATGGCTTGTGCTTGCCATACTTGGACTGATTGCAATCACAACTATGGCAGCGGTTGCCGGAGCGGCACTTCATACTGCAGTACGGACTCATGATTTTGTTGCTAATTGGCCTCATGACTCTCGACTCCTCTGGCAACAACAAGTCCGCATTGATGAAGATTTACAAAAACGAGTGGGAGAGTTACAACAAACTATTCAATAATTGGGTGATCAATTTATAACTGTGCAACAACAAATTGTTACATTGTGATTGGAATGTTAGTACTTATTGTGTAACTCCTGTGCAATTTAATGATGTTTCTACTTCATGGTCTCAAATTCAGCATCACCTTAACTGTGTTCACGGTAATTTGTCTTTGGATGTAAAGTCTTTGCAAAATCAAGTACTTCAATACTTTTCTAAAAAATTGCCTACAAATTCTATTGATGGATTGGCTGAGGGTATTGCCAATGCTCTAAAGGGTATGGACCCTCGTTCATTTAATCAAAGTCTGACTCATAGTATTGGGAGTGGAATTATAGCGATACTAATATGTACTTTGTTGTTTGGAATAGGGTACTACTGCCTCCGACGACGGACAAGCCTCTGGTTCGACTCAGCTAAATTGATTCTTAAATTATTAAAGACAAAAGGGGGAGATGTTGGAGGCGGCCACCCTGCGTAGTAAGCGGAAGGGCCTTGACCCGAGTCTCTAAGGCATGTGAAAACACATGCGTCTCGGAGGAAAACCTCTGAGTGACAGGACTTGGTGTTGAGAGCCTGGAAAGTGACCTGCGTGGAGTCGGGCTTGTACATCTCCACAGCCTGAGAATAATAAAATGGAGAGATCCTGCGCAGTAAGCAGAAGGGCCTTGACCTGAGTCCCTAAGGCATGTGAAAACACATGTGTCTCGGAGGAAAACCTCTGGGTGACAGGACTTGGTGTTGAGAGCCTGCAAGTGAACTGCGTACATCTCCACAGATTGACAACAACAAAATAATGAGCGAACTTCCCAGGCTCAGGCTAGGAGGCGATAAGATTATGTGTGTGAGAACTAACCGCCTGGTATCCTACTGTCTGAAGTAAATAGATAATAGTAAGAAAATAGACTAATCATTCATACGTGTTATCATTATGTGGTATGCTTTGATGTTACACCTGCTACCATTAAAATAGTATATAATAAGCACTAAGACAATAAAGGTTTGCTGCATGCTGGACATGACAGTCCCCCATGTCTGATTTCCTTCACCATCGCGGGTCAGGACTCACTAGAAGTCCACACTGCTACTTTTATTAAAACAACATCTGAGCAAATACATGCTGCACTTGGGTTGGCGATATCCCAGTAGTCATGCCATAATGTAAGAAAAGAGTAATGAAGGGAGTTTATAAATGTGAGTATAGTCATCAAACACATAGTAGCGTTTATTTAAACAAGTAGGGTAACAAGTGAAAATGTAGAGGTGAGAGTAAGAAACTTTGTTGGGGGAAAGCGTAAGAGGCTGTACTGTCTGGGGTTGCACATCTAAGACATGAATAAAAAATAGCTTGGTTAAATTGGAGAAATATATGGAGTACAATTATTTATTCTCTCTTTATGTATCCACTACCCTTGCAATTTGGATTGCCATGATTTGGCTTAAAGAATCCATAATTTTAACACATCTTAACCTGACTAAGAAATTTCTGTTATGATTGCATTTCTAGGCTGCCATATTTTGGTGGTATGAGCCTAGACTTTCACATTAGCTTTCTTCATCTATAATGGGGCAATGATATTAACCTTGTGGGATTTTTACAAGAATTAGAAAAGAAGCTACATGTGAGGGCCTGAAACAATAGCTTCTGGATTTCAGGTCCAGGTAATTTGCCAGCCTTTACTGTCTCATCCATGACATTATTTCACCATCTTGGCTTGTTTTGTCAAATCTTGCAGATCTTACCATTGGTCTAATCCCCTTTAGAAATTACTCTTGCTGTCTGTGTCCTAAGCATGAGTTTCATTTGGATTGTGAAATCTTTGAGTTTCACCTTTGCTAATAGGAATTGTATTAGCTTAGCAATTTGGAGGTTTTTACACCTGAAAAATTTGCTGGAGATAATGGATCTGAGGAATGGTGGAAGTCAGACAAGTAACTTAAATTCAGGTACTTTCCTTAATCTTACTTACTTCATAGCAGTTTTCACATTTTTTTTTAAGATTTATTTATTTATGCATACAAGAGCTGGTGTATAGGCCAGAGGTGCAGGGGGTGAGAGGATTCACCAGAGACAGTGTGGGGAGCAAAATAGGCAGATTGGCTGAAATATACTGCTGAGGGGAGCAGTGGGCGAGACAGGAGAGGTCTGCTGTGCTTTATGGGTTGCTCCCTGGCTAGCCGGGGATTGAACTTGTGCTGCAGTGGCTGGAGATAGCCTATAGTGCTATGTCTTTAACCTCTGTGTCACCAGGGAGGCCATGTTTTACTTTCAATAGCTATGTTTTGTACATGTTAGACTTGAAATGCCTATTAAAAAGCCAAGTGCATATATTACTTATTAATTTTTAAACTTTATTGAGGAATAATTGACAAATATAATTCTATATATTTAAAGTATACAATGTAATCATATGCATATACATTGTGGAATGATTATCAAAATCAAGATAATTAACACATCCATTTCATCATATAGTTAATTAACATAGTTGACCCTTTTTTGTGTGTGTTTCTACCTTTAGAAACTTTCAAGTACACCAAACTTTATTATTAAATGTACCCACTGTCTTGTATATTAGAACCTTAGAACTTATAATTCTTATAATTGAAAATTCCAAATAGACATATTTAACAATCAATTAGATATTTACAAGTCTAGAATTTAGAAAAGAGATTTAAGCTGAAGTTGTAAATTTTGGATTTATCAGAAGATACATGGTATGTAAATTCATGGAATTAAATTGGATCACCTTGTGAATAAATATAAATGAAAAAGAATGAGCACTGGAGCATTAACAAATTCAAAGGTCAAGAACATTAATAGGAGTCAATGGGATTGAAAAGAAGTAACTAATCATAGAGGAGGGTATCTCTGGAGAATAGAGAAAGTTTCAAGAAAACAGCAATGAGCTGCACCAAGTTATACTGAGTAGTCAAGTAAGAAGAGAAAGAAGAGGACCTTTCTGGTGGCACAAGGGAATAAGTCTTAGCGCTATGAAGCTATCCACAGCCTGCTGCTCCCCTCAGCAGTGTATTTCAGCCAGCCTGCCTGTTCTGCTCCCCACTCTATCTCGAGTGAATGCTCTTACCCCCTGCACCTCTGGGCTATACCCCAGTTGTTGTATGCATAAATAAATAAAATAAATTTTTATTAAAAAAAGAATTTAGCATTGAATTTAGTATGATGGTAGTCACCATGTTAATAATGACATAGAATCTTGGAATTTAAGCTGAGTAAGGATCAAAATGAGGATATGAAAAGAAGTAAGAAATGGATAGATCAAGTAATTGTAGTTATCAGGGCATTGAGGCATTGTTGGCATTGGAACATTTGATTGGTTAAGTAGAAAGACAGGAAGAGGGGGACAAAGAGTTTGAACTTGAAATGGAGTTTATGAGTCATTAATAGTGGCATAATGTAACCTGTGATACAAGGAATCATTGCAGCACTGTTTGTAATATCCAAGTTATGTAAACAACCTAAGTGTCCAATGACAGAGCAGTAGATTTGGAAGATGTCATTCGTATACACAGTGGAATATAATTCAGCTGTAAAAAAAGATGAACTCTTACCATTTGCAACATGGATGGAGCTGGAGGGAATTATGCTAAGTAATGTAATTAGGAGAAAGAAAAATATGATATGATTTCACTCATATGTGGAATATCTAGAAACAAAACAGAGTAAATGAAAAAAACTAAACCAAAACAAACCCTAGAACCATGACTACAGAATTGAAGTTACTGGAGGGGAAGGGAGGGGAAATTTGGGGAAAAAAAGTAAAGAGGAAGCCCAGTGGTCTATGGTACAGGACTATGAGTAATTTGGTGGTAGGTGTGGTAAGTTGACATATATTTGAGGTGTGAACATATACCCCTAAATAAAATCCAATGTTGTAAACCAAAGTTACCTCAATAAGAAAATAATACATTTAAAAGCCTAATGTAATAAAAATAAAGTTTACTGAAAATTTTTCAAATTATATAATGATTAATAAGAACCACTCAAATATATTTACACACATCATGTGTGTGTGTGTACACTAAAGAGAAATAGAAGATAATGGATTCATTGATATGAGTCCTAGTCAACTAGGGGCTTAAGGGGAGAGGCAAAGACAATAGACTAAATGTTGTAAGGAAGATCAAGAAGGGTATCAGCCCCACCTTCAGGCCAACTGATTAGAAAGGAAAGACACTACCTGCCATTAGTGAAAGCTACATAGAGGTATTTTCAAATTACAGCTAGTCTCAGAGAAGATGAATAATATGTTCAGACAAGAAGTTGTGTATATAATTTTGATGATGTCAAATCAAAAATTCTAGAGAAAACTGTGGAAGTGTGTGGGGGGTTGGGGAAGGGTGGGAAATAGAGTATGATAAGGGAATTTGAAAGTACACAGCCATTAGGGAGCAAGAGTCAGGAAATTATGGATGACCTGGGACTCTTGACCTCCTTTGGTGAACAGTGAAAACAAAGTTGTTGAGTATGATGGAATTAAGGCATGATGGTCTTCTAACACAGGTTGTTTCATTAAAGTTGCAGGTATTAGGCTCGAGCAAATAGGGCTTTGTGAGATCCTCTCAGCTATAACCTCTTTTTTTTTTTTAAAGATTTGTTTATTTTTATACAAGATTCGGGGTACAGACCAGAGGCACAGGAGGGTGAGAGGATTCACCAGAGACAGGGTGGGGAATAGAACAGGTAGACTGAAGAAATACACTGCTGAGGGGAGCAGTAGGCGAGACAGAAGAGGTAGGCTGCACCATGTAGGTTTCTTCCTGGCCGGCCAGGATCACACCTGAGCTGCAGAAGCTGCAGACAGCTTCACAGTGCGGCGCTCAACCACCTGCACCACCAGGGAGGCCCTCAGCTATAGACTTTTTTGGCTCCAGAAATATGGGGTACTCTGTAGGAAATAAACTGATCTATGTATCCTTCTATCTACAGGTAAATATTATATAACTTCTTTCCTCTTTTGTTTTTAACAGTTTATTAAGGTATATACCAATACATACAGTAACTATATTTCTAAAGTATATAATTTAATACCATTGTGATCATAAAACCATCATCACAATCAAAATAAAATATCTAGTCCCCAAAAATGTTTGCTCAATGTTCCTTTATAATCCCTCTCTCCTGACTTCCTTCTTCTATCTTCAGGAAATGACTCATCTGCTACCTGTCATTCTATAGATTAATTTGAAATTTCTAGAATTTTATATAAATGAAATAATACAGTATGTAGTTTTATTTTGTGTCATTTCTTTCACACACCATAACTATGCTGTGTCATCCATGTTGTGAGTATATCAATAGTCCACTATTTTATATGTTCACATGTTGATAGCTATGTGGGATATTCAAATTTTGAGCTATTTTAAATAAATCCATACAAACATTCCTATACAAGTCTATATGCTCTCACTTCTCTTTGGTAAATACTTAGGAGTACACAAAATGATTCACTTAATAATAGGTGTATGCTTAACTTTTTAAGAAGCTGCCAAAATGTTTTCCAAAATGAGTGTACCATTTCCATTCCCACTAGTAATATGTGAGAGTTCTAGTTGTTCAATATTGTTATTATTCTTTCTGTTGGTCTCTTCTTTTTATTTGGTATTTGTATTAAATGCTATTATTGACATGGTTGGATTTAAGTATATTGTTATTTTTTTGTATTTGTCCCATCTGTTGTCTCTTTCAATTTTTCTTCTTTTGGAGTATTTTTGTAATATCAGTTTATCTCCCTTTTCTTGGTTTATTAACTCAACCTGTCTTGTCTTATTTTTAGTCATTTCTTTGAATTTCTGATAAACAAATCTCAGTTTTCTTGAGTAAGATATTCATGACTCACAATGATACTTCAGAATCACTCTCTGTCTTGATTTTATGGATGAGAAAAATGAATTAAGTTTCTTAAAGTTATGCAAGTAGAAATTACAGAGATTCCACTCAAATACAAATGTGTCTTTTCCCCAAATCCATATTTTTTACTTATGCTATATATATATATATAAATCAGTTATTTATATATAAAAATCAGTTATTTAGGCTACATTTGGTATCTAACCCTAAGTAACTATAGTCCTACCGAAACTTCAATATTGTGAATTATTGAAGAGGCCAAATGGAAGACTCTTTATTGAGAATAGAATTGACCTTACAACAAATCTTTCTGCCTTTCATCTCTCCTTTGTCCCTCCCTCCTTCCTTCCTTCCTTCCTTCCTTCCTTTTTTTTTTCTGTCTTCCTATTCTGTTGTTTACTGAATTCATCAGGGTCATCATCTAATATTTGAGATCTAAACCTTCTGATCAGTCAGAAAAGTAAGGAGTAGCACTATCACCGAGGCTATATTAAAAAGAAAATAAACTGACCATTGAGATACTAGTGACATGTCATCTTGAAAATTATTCTTTATAAACAGACATCAGGCTATTTTCTTCACAAATCATGTTTGTCTATGGTAGGATGTTTATTTTTTTTAAATTCTTTTCTTGTCCCAAGAAAAGAAGCTTAAGAATTGATTAATTCTGTTTATCACTCTCAATCTAGAGATCTTGGCATTAGATCTCACCTAACTTGAAAATGGGATGCTAGGAAGAAATAAAATTAAGAGTTTGGGCATATAGACAGTCAGACATTTGGAACCCTAAATGATTGTCTCTAAATGAAATAAGGAGGAGAAATAAATAGTATTTCATCTACTGTATTTCCTTCATTCACATTAATGAAGGGGAAGCAGCAAAGTGTGGATAAAGGGGCTTAGAATATACCCACATTGCTTTGATCTTTTCCAGTGTCCCTCAATCTATATGTTCTTAGTTTATCTTTTAAAAATTGGCTGCTGTTGTTCACTTTAACCCCTTGAATTTTCTCTGAGTTTTAGGAAGATGACTTTGTGTGCTGGGAGTGCCACCTCCAGAACCCCTTAGCTGGCCACACACACCACCATCACCACCACCACCACCTGAAATTATCACCAGTCTTTATACTGCCTCAGAGGTAGTGAGAAAGAACAGAATTTGAGATTTAAAGGCCTGAATTTAAGTGAAACACTGGCTTCCACTGAGTAATTTGCTTTAGAAAACATAGCTGAGGCAAGTTGTTTTCAAGTCTTTTTGTTTCTGAAACCAAAGATTATTCTTGCTAAAGATAACTTTATCCCTATGTGCATCTTGCAGAACAATTATTCATTTAAAAATTTCTTGCAATACATTCTTGGATGAAAAGATTGAGAAAGTCAATTGGAACAAGCTTTTTTCCTGTTGAAATCCTGATTTGGGAATTTATTACCAAATGACCAGATTTCAGTATTTTAGACCGGAATGAGTTAGGGTTCCAGAGCAGCCACAGTGGTTTAAAGAGTGGAAATGAAGACAATCAGATACAAATGTTGCATTTCCTAATTTCAGTGGGTATGGTTTGAAAGCTAATAAGAGAGGCTAGTGACTTGGGGTATTCTAGCAGTGTTGACAAGTATGTGGTGTGGGTGTGTCATTCAGTTATAATTACGTTTCCCTTAAGTCTTTTTTTTTTTAATAGAGGCATGTTTTATTTATTTATTTATTTAGTTTTGTTTATTTATTTATACAAGCACTGGGTACAGTCAGAAGTGCGGGAGGGTGAGAGAATTCACCAGAGCCAGAGCGGGGAGCAGAGCAGGCAGAAGGACCGAAGTACACTGCTGAGGGGAGCAGTGGGCGGCAGGAGAGGTCTGTGGCCATGTGGGACTCTCCTCCAGTGGCCAGGGAGCAGCCGGGGATCGAACCAGCACTGCAGAGGCCGCAGGCAGCTTCGCAACCCAGTGCTCAACCGCTGCGCCACCGGGGAGGCCCCGACCCTTAAGTCTTTTCTTAATGAATAAGAGGGTGTATGTCTAGAACATTAGTAACTGTATCTAAATATCTTAGGATTGTATAAAACTGTATTTTACTTAAAGATAGGAAACCAAAATATGTGCTCCATAACACTTTAAATGAAGAAGGTGTGACTGGGAATCAAACCAGTAGTAATGCAATGGTAAAATGCAAGGAGGAAAATCCCTGATCTAGAGATTGGCTGAGGAGTCTGTAAGTTTTCTGCATCGGCAACAGAACACATGCTGCGATCTCTTTAGTGGTACCAGAGCTAGAGCTACGGAAGTGCAGGCACATGCACTTGGGGAAAAGCCAGCCTGCCAGAGCACCAGTTTGCTGCTCCAGGATCCTGGATAATCAAGTGCCTGAGGCTCAGCCTTTCCCTGGGTTTCTCACAGTTTCTATGTGTCAAAAATCTGAAGTATATCCCTAGGACTCTCATGAGTTTACTTTCACACTATTGGCCAGGACTCTTGTCTCTGCAGGCTGACTTCAAGCTTACCCAGGTGTCAGTCCTTCCCTACAGGAACATCTCTGCAGGGTTGCTCACAACATGGTTTCTCTGAGAGAAAGTGACAGCATAAGAGAATAACTAAAATGGAAGGTGCTATCCTTCTGTAACCTAATTTTGGACATGGTATGCCATCACTTCTACTTCATGCTGTTGGTCATATAGCTCAGTGTCGGCGGGGGTTCTATGGGATGTGAATACTATTGGTAAGGATCTTAGGGACCATCTTGATGACTGCTGGCTACACAATTCCAATAATAGTTTCTCTGTCTAGAACACTGTGATGAACTAGTGATATCCATGATACAGATGGCACTTACTGGAAAGCCTCACCACCACACATAGACTGTGTTACTAGTCATAAGAAGGAGCTGGCACTAATGCAAATTCATTTTATCCCGTTAGACATCCAAGGCCTGTATCTTCTACTGGTAAATTTATTGTGTTGCCTTTGTATATGAAGTAAACTCGTAACTAAGTACATAGTGTATAATGTATTTGGGATACAGGAAATATAAGCAAGGCATACATCAACCATAAATCATGGCTGATATACTGAATTGTTAACAAGAATCAGTTAATAAGATTCATTTCTAGTTTCATGTGTGTCAGTGACTAGCAGTTCAACATCAGACAGGTCACTTAAACTTTTTGAACTAATTATATCAGCTGAGAAATGAAGATGTTGTAGGTGATTTCTAATAGTGCTACAACTTCTAAAGCAGTTTATTTGATGGTATTCTAATTATATTAATTTGGTATTCCCAATAAGTTTCATTTCAGGAGATAATTATCTGCATAGCCCTTCCATAGTAAGAGAAATTCATAACAAATAGGCCAACAGTCTCACTGAGTCATGGCTAACAAGACATTTTTAATAAAATAAGGTGGTGACAGCATTCACTTATAACATAAGTGCTAGGTTGCTGGTAGGAGAAAGCTAGTTTTAAAAGATGGTGCATGAACTCTACAGATTCCTTTTTTAGGGACAAGAGCAGGATGTCCCCAAAATTTAGTTTTTGTGGGTCATATATACAGTTTGCTGTTGTCTATGCCTATCGGTCTATATGTATACATTCTTAAAACCTTTATTGAGGCACAATTTGCATGCCATATAATTCAGCAATTCAGAATAATTCAATGATTTTTAGTAAATTACAGTTCTGTAATAAAAACCACAATTTGATTTCCATCATCCCCAGAAGATTCCTTACAACCACTTAATAGTCAATTGTCCTTCAGACTCCCATTTCTAGGCAACCATTAATCTACTTTTTATGTCTATAATTTGCCTTTTCTGAAAATTTCATATGTATTCTTTTGTATCTGGTTCTTTCATAAAGGAAAAGGCATTTGAAGTAATCCATGTTGTAGTATGTTTTAGCAGTTTGTTCTTTTCATAACATTCCTTTGCATTACAAACCACATTTTGCTTATCATTTTACCTGTTGATAGACATTTGGTTGCTTCCCTATAGTGATTATCATGACTATTTCTGCTGTGAACATATACATACAAATCTTTGTAGACATATGCTTTCATTTCTCCTGGGTATATACCTAGTAGGGGAGTTGCTTATATGGGTTACATTTTTATTAAAAAGTGTCAAACTGTGTTCCAGAGTTGCTGTACCATTTTACTTTCCCACCAGCAATATATGCAGGTTCACATTCTCCTCCATCCTGGCCAGCAGCTGTTGCTGTCTGTCTTTTTAATTACAGCCACAGGCATTGCTGGGCAGTGAGCTAAGTGGAAACTGGGGAGTCACCTTCTATCCAGTGGACCCCAGTTCCAGATCCCATGCTGTACTGACAAAAATGTCTTGTGTTAGTAGTCATTGTAACAACTGTTTTCTAACTAAATTCTACCTCGTTGAACCAAAAACAATCCCTACTTATTTGCATAGATGGGCTGTATATTGTTGGGGTTTTTTTTTTATTATCAAAACTACCCAAACCAAACTAAAAAAAACACCCACCTATTTCAAATAGTTCATTTACCAATGCCACTCATTTAGTAGCTAACAATTTTTAAAAAGATTTTGTTTTGTTTTGTTTTTGCATAGAAGAACTGGGGTATTTCCTATGTTTATAGCAGCACTGTTTACAATAGCTAAGCTTTGGAAACAACCCAAATGCCCAAAAGTAGATGACTGGATCAAGAAGATGTGGTACATATATACCATGGAATATTACTCAGCATTCAAAAAAGATAAACACATGCAATTTGCAGCAACATGGATGGCGCTGGAAGGGATCATGCTCAGCGAAATAAGCCAAAAAGAAAAAGAAAAATACCGGATGGTCTCACTCGTAGCAGGAATCTAGAAAACTTAAATAAGGGACCAGGAAAATGAATATAAGAAAGTGAAAATCAAAATCAACAAAAAACTATGAACCAGAGACACTTTTTGGGGGTGGGGGGGGGGGGGAAGGATTAGGGTCAGAATGGGGCGTTTGCAATTGTATGGGGGAATATAAAAATAAAATTTAAGATTAAAAAAAAAAAAAAAAAAAAAAAAGAAGAACTGGGGTATTTGCCAAAGGTGTGGGGAGTGAAAAAATTCACCAGAGACAGAGTAGGGAGCAGAACAGGTGGATCTACTGAAATATACTGCTAAGGGGAGCAGAGGGCAAGACAGGAGAGGTGTGCTGTGCCATTTGGGTCAGCTCCGTGGCCAGGGATCAAACTCAGGCCACAGCAGCTGGCGATAGCTTGATAACACTGAGACTTTACCCCTGGGCCACTAGGGAGGCCATTTGTAGCTAACAATTATATCTTAGAGGCAATGTATTCCAGAAAGTAGTCAAAGGTGTTTTTTATATTAATCCAACATTTTACTTGTGAAAAGGTATACTTCGGGCAAGAAAAATCCTGTGTATTCTGTGTATTTTATTAGGAAAAATATCATTTTCCTCTAGAGTTAATTTAAAGGCCCTGCGTAGTATTTTTACAAATGTAAACAAAAAATGAAATATAATGCACATTATAAATTATTTACTAAGCATATTGGTTACTCAGTAAAAATTTGCTGAATGAATCTTCCCTCAGAATAAATTTATTTCTTAGGGGACTTAAATGATACAAAATAATGACTTAGTGTTTGTAACAAAATTTTGTCAATTTTATTAAAAGCAGATTCCATTTCTTCACATAGTTAAGTTTCTTTTTTAAAGCCTTTTTATATTTCATAAAAGTAAGTTGGCTCAGTGAAATATCACTGATAAAGACATGTACAGAGTTAGCACCACCGACTATAAAGGCAGAGAGCCACAGCCTTTCCAACATGCACAATCTCCCTTTACACATACACACATATATTTACAGCTAATAAATAACATTTAAAGCCCAAACTACACATAGGTAGTCTTTAGTGCCATGAACTAATTTGAAAATCTTTTCTTAAATTTGTGCACCGTGATCGAAACCCAAATCCAGAAAATTAATCAATTAGGAATAAAGGGGGATGCCGACAACAAATCACATATCATTTTATTTTTTAGAGAGAATGCATTCCAAGCCTGCTGATATTGATGACAACATTTGTTCCACATTGCACAGGCACAACCATATTTCTCAGACAAAGAGCTGAGTTTCTGGCAATTCCAGAACATTTTCTACTCAGATATGTTCTAATATTTCTCTTCATTGTTTACCTTTGAAGCCAGGCTAAATAATAAATGTACATGTGGACCTGATATGTGAGTGTGTGTTCAGATACCCACACATGTTCACAGCTCAGGTGCTCAGCAATGCTCTCTAAGATATTTGACTTCTTTATCATTTTATACTAATATATAGAAAAGCATTCTGAAAATGAGATCTAGTTTATATAAATAATTGCTCACTTTTTACTAGTTGTTAAAAACAACTCTTGGCATTTCATGTAACACAATAGAGGATTCTTCAGATCCCCACAATAGTTTATAAGTACTATTTCTTAATATAGCCCAGTAACTTTTCCATATTTTTATATAGTAAAAATGGTATTTGTCGAAAATTTATAGGTATTTGCATGATGTAAAATTTGACCTTGAATACAAATTTTCTTATCAAAACCATGGAAGAAAGACACTTGCTCAAAGTCACTGAAGAATAGGTGATAAACCAGAAAGTGACAATAACTATTGGGTTGTAAATGATTTGAAATCAATGAATATAATTTTGAAAATCTCATAATAAAATTATGATATCATTTCTATTCCTTATAGTTAAAAATTAAGTCCGCTGAGGATTTATAGGCTCTTTTAAAACATCTACCCAGAGAATAAAAAATATAATCTTCCAACAAAGCAAGCATTAAACAATAAACAATAAAGCCTATTAACAATCTGAATTTTATCTCCTTTAATTTGTAACTTAGTTATGATGTAACTGTTAACAGGGAGTGTTTTACTTAAGGTTCCATTCTTTATCAACTCCATTCTCCCATTCTCTCTCCATGCCACAAGGTCTTAACCCAATGGCAAAAGAGAACCATTCCAAGAAATAGTCAGGTGTTTTGATTAGCATGTGAATGAGTATGGTTCATGGCACAAAACATAATTTTCTACATTTAGAGTTGGAGAAAATCTTGAGTCAGGAAAATGCAGAAATTCCAATTGAATTATGAGGTTCTAATCAATTTTGGGGTATAGCTAAGCACAGTTCATAAAGAAGCTTTCTTATTTTATCATGAGCCCATGAATTCTTATTTCTTTCTCAAAGGACAAAATGCAGTGTTTTTTCATATCTACAGTCTTTCAATGTTGGAAGATTTGTATTATTTAAGCCACCAATATTCCTCAAATTGAATTAACCACTGTTTAGTATTTGAGACTGTCTCCTAAAATAACTAGCACAGATATAGCTGGGGTTAATACTCAGGAAAATCCACCTTTAACCATCCAAAGCACTGGACATCTTTAGTAAAAGTTACTTCATTCTTCACAGAATTCATGTGCTCTTCTCTTTATATATTTGCCCACTTTCTGAGGAAAAAAAAAACAGGAAAAAGGATAATTTATTATATGCTTGGTATTTTACAAGTCTCTATCTCTGGTAGGAATGAAAGACACTAATATCTACTTATCCATGTGCCAATGAGTATCATTTTCAGAGAACTGAGCCAAATGATTGCAAAATTTAGGAAGATTTTATTTCTAAAACTTGTCAAATGCAATGTCTATATCTTTTCTTTCCTTGTGATATGAGATTCCTTAGGAGTTATCAAAAAGTGAGAGCAAGAGAATCTTTTATTTGATTAATGACAGAAAAAAACTGCAGTTATTAGTCTGTTTTATAATTACCTCCTATATAAAATTCAATGATTCAATGCATTAAAAAAGCTGATGAAATACCTGTTGTAATTTGTAATCATGAGGAATGTATCTTTAAATTTTCCTAAACAGATCCTTGCAACTTATATAAATATGACCAGAAATATTTTCTAAATGCTAAAGTTATTTCATAAATATTTGAGTTTCAGTTTTTACGTTCATGTATAGGCTTAAAGTTGTGAAAGATTTTAGGAGAACATATGTGTCTATGTATGAAACAGCATGTAGGAATTCCTTCCTAAAAGTGATGCAAATGTGAAATTACCTTACATTTGTGATAAGGAAAAAACAAAACAGTAACATCAATACCAGTAACTGTTCTCCATCCAAGTTTACCTTGAATGCTTTTACATTAATTTTTTTAATTTAAATGTCCTCATCTTGTCATTCAAAGTATATATGCCATAATTCCATTTTTGTAAAAAATGAAAAATATAAACAACTAAACATATTTTTGCCTATTTTTTTTAATCTATCCACAGTGAACATGGGTAAATTATATTATAAAATAGAAATTGAAAGTAAGAGATACTCCACATAGTACAGCATTTAATATACTTCTGTACTTTTATTCTGTACTTTTGTGTGTGTGTGTGTGTGTGTGTGTGTATGTATATATATATGACTGGGAGAAGACAAGTGAAAAATCAAAGGATGGTCTCATGACCAAACCTTCCCATCATTTCTTGTATTACTGGCTTTTATGTCATGATCTATGCTTGCCCTTCTTTATATATGTAACCCATTGGCACTTGACAATAACCAAGAGAATGGCTAGAGCAAGAGAATGACGTATTATGGGAGTTCATGATAGGGAAAATCACATGCTTAGTCTGTACTTAGGAATGACTCTCTGGAAAGATTCAGCTGGCAGCTGCCATGTGGATTAGCTTTAAATGTCAGGTGGGAGAGAGCCAGGGAGTTGTTTTGTGATGGAAAGAGAACTGTCCCCTATGCTCTAACTTCACTAGTTCATCTTTGGCAGTGTTGAGATTCATGTCTACAGGCTGCCCCTTTGGCTCTCTGCCTGGAGTCTGCTGGCATTTGGAGAAATGAGGACTACATGGTGTTTCGCTCCCCTGGAGACATCCTGAGAAGAAATGCATCCACAATGATTACCGCTAACTTATGCTACAACCTCTGAACATAGAATTTGTAAAGGGAGAAGGGGTGTATAATACAGATAAAAAGGAAGTGAATATATATGGTAATTTAAGGAGTAAAAAAAAAAAATCTAAAAATTGCACCTGAATGTGGGTAGAGCTGGCAGAAAGAGCAAAAACAGAGGAAGTACTACCAAAAGCAAATGGATCAGTGAAGGTTGAACCTTCAGGACAACCTGGAGGTTTTGGTCACAAAAATCAGTGCAGATCTTTATGGAGTGAAGAGCAACTTATTAAGTAGAAACTTGGAATGTAAGCTCAGGAGACCAAAAGAGTTTAGCCCATGGTGCTTACCAGCCAGATTTTTTATTCAGAGACTTGTCATGGCATTTCACAAATACCACAGATGCCTTTCCTTTCTGCAGATAGGACACTTTCTCCCTGGAACAGAAGATCACCCTGGGGAAGAAAATGAAAGTGCCATATGGAACAATGAGAACTACTGTTCAAAAATGTTTGTTCAGTCAGGACTATTTAAAACCTACCTGATCATTCTATTTAACTAGTTGATATTAATTATTAACTGTTGACAGGACATCCTGGTTAGCAATACATCTGAATCAGAAGTTTATTTGAGAGTATAACCCATAATCCAGCAATAAATCTAGTTAATCAATCTAGACAAGATACACTTAAAACTGGAATTGTCATAAAATCACAGCCACAAAGTCTTGGCTTTTACAAAGAAATGAAACAAGATCAACTTATCAGCTTTACCACCCTTAGACTGTGAGTTCAGGAATCCAACTGACTCTGCAAGAGAAACAAATGCCCTACACAGTTTTTATATCATCCATATTCTCCTTTTCTTTTTCTGTTTTTTTCCATATCAAAGAAAATTACCAAAATAAATAATGGATTAATCATAATTTAAGGAGTCATTTTTATTAATGAAATGACATATGATAGTCTGCAATATCCCTATACATTTATTTTGAAGTTTAAATCTTAAGTGGCTTTCTATGAAATTTTATAGTTATATGTTGGGTTAGGGTTGGGGAGATAGGATGAGATTCTCTGGGAAGGATAACCTCACATGTCTAAAAGAGGTTAGCTTTAATCTTTCAATGTCAAAGTGGATCTCTGATGCTATTTCCATAACTTCTTTGTGTTCACACAAAATAGTACTAAATTGGAAGCTGACTTCTAATTTCAGCTATCACTTAATAATTGACCAACTCAAGACTTAGTTTTCCTTCCAATAAATGCCTAAATACTATTACTTTTCTAGCATGATAATGAAAGAAAATTCCTAAAATATTATAGGTTAATTATGTCATATATGTTTTAAAGACAAAGCTTAACATGGGACATTCAGGATAGACCACATGCTGGATCAAAAAACAAGTGTCAATAAATTCATGACGCGTGAAATCATATCAAGTATCATAATGGTATCAAAGGACAAATAAACCTCAAAAAGAAAGCAGGAAAAATCCTTAGTATATGGATGCTGACTATAAACACTACTGAATGACCATTAGGTAAGAAAGAAAATCAGGAAGAAATTTTTAAAAATACCTCGAGATGAATGAAAATGAAAGACACAACCAATTAGAAGAACAAAAGCAGTACTAAGAGGGAGATATAAAGCAATATAGGCCAACATCAGGTAACAAGAAAGAGCTCACATAATCAGCCTTAACTCCTACCTTAAGGCATTAGAAAAAGAACAAATAAAACCAAAAGGTGGTAGAAGGAAGGAAATAATAACAATTTGGAAAAATAAACAGAAATAAAAAGAGAGTCTAAAGAATCAGTGCAACCAAAAGTTGTTTTGTTTTGCTTTTGTAAAAATAAACAGAATAGGTAAACTTTTAACTAGACTCACTAAGAATAAAAAGGGAGAAAACGCCAATAAATAGAATCAGAAATGAAAGAAAGTTACAACAAACATTCCAGAACTTTAGAGCATGTGAAATTCCTATAAACATCTATATGTTAACAAATTGACAAAGTGGACAAATACTTCGAAATCGATAGATAGCCCCCTAAAACTGAATCAGGAAGAGACAGAAAACCTGAACAAATCAATCACGAGCAAGGAAATGGAAACAGTAATCAAAGTCTCCCAAAATACAAAAGCCCATGTGCATATGGTTTCACTAGAGACTTCTACTACACTTTCAAAGGTGAGCTAATACTTTCTCAAACTCTTACAAAAAAATTGAGAAAGAAGGAATGCTTCTGAACACATTCTATCAAAACCTGACAAAAAGATCACAAAAAGAAAATTACAAGCCATTTCTTTGATGAACACAGATGAAAATATTCTCAACAAAATCTTAATAAACCAAGTTAAACAATACATCAAGAGGATCAAATATCACAACCAAGTGGGATTTATTCTAGATACACAGGGATGGTCTTCCATCTGAAAATCAATCAATGTAAATTACCACATCAACAAAAGGGAAGATAAAAATCATGTGATTATATCAACAGATGTAGGGAAAGCATTTAAGATTCAACATCTGTGATTAAAAAAAAAGCTCAAAAAACCGAGGCTAAAGGGAACATACCTCAACACACTGAAGGCAATTTATGACAATCCCATGACCAACATCATACTCAATGGTGAGAAATTTATTTTATTTTATTTTTTTTAATAGAGGCATTTTTTTTTTATTTTTTTGTTTGTTTGTTTGTTTGTTTATACATGCACTGGGTACAGTCAGAAGCGTGGGAGGGTGAGAGAATTCACCATAGCCAGAGCGGGGAACAGAACAGGCATAAGGACCGAAGTACACTGCTGAGGGGAGCAGCGGGCGGCTGGAGAGGTCTGCGTGCCATGTGGGACCCTCCTCTGGTGGCCGGGGAGCAGCCGGGGATCGAACTGGCGCCACAGAGACTGCGGGCAGCTTCGCAACCCAGCGCTCAACCGCTGCGCCACCGGGGAGGCCCAATGGTGAGAAATTTAAAGCTTTTCCTTTAAGATCTGGAACAAGACAGGGATTTTTTTTTTTTTTTTAAGATTGATTTATTCATTTACACAAGAACCGGGGTACAGGCCAGATGCTCAGGAGGGTGAGCGGATTCACCAGAGTCAGAGAGGGGAACAGAACAGGCAGACTGACTAAATACACTGCCATGGGGAGCAGCGGGTGCGACAGGAGAGGTCTGCCATGCCATGTGGGACCCTCACCGGCCGGGATGGAACCAGTGCCGCAGAGGCTGCGGACAACTTCACAGCGCTGTGCTCAACAGCCTGCGCCACCAGGGGAGGCCCAAGGCAGGGATGTTTTAACCACTACTATACAATATAGTATTGGAAGTCCCAGCTAGAGGACTGGCAACAGAAGATATAAAAAGGAACCTAAGTTGGGAAAGATTTTAAAACACTCACTATTTGGAGATGATACATAGACAACCTTAAAGACTCCACTAAAAAAAATAAATAAATAAATACAGTAAAGTGACAGGTTATAAAATCAATTGACAAAAATCTTTTTTTTTCTACATGCAAATAACAAATTAGAGGAGAATGAATCAAGAAAACAATCATATTCATAATGGCAACAGAATTAAATACCTAGGAGTAAACTTAACAAAGGAATTAAAGGACCTGTACAATGAAAACCATAAGATATTAAATTAAAGACAAATGGAAAAATATTCCCTCAAGGATTGGAAAATTGTTAAAATGGCCATCTTGCACAAAGTAATATGCAGATTCAATATACAATCCCAATCAAGGTTTCAGTGACATTCTACAAAGAAATAGAACAGACATTCTGAAATTCATATGGAGTCCAAACGACCCCAAATAGCCAAAACAATCCTGACAAAGCAAGAGGCAAGAGTGGCAACATCACTTTCCCAGACTCCAAACTATACATATTATGATACTGAAACAAAAACAGATACATAGACCAATGAACAGAATTGAGAGTCCAGAAATAAATCACCCATCTATGGACAGTTAATCCATGACAAAGGAGCCAAGAGAAAACAAGGAACACAATCAAAATATGAGCAGAAGAACTAAATAGACATGTTGCCGAAGAAAATATACAGATGGCCAGCAGGCATATTTAAAAATGCTCTACATCCCTTGTCACCATGGAAATGTAAATCAAAACCACAAGATACCATCTCCTTTGAGAAAGATCAGTATCAAAAACACCAGAAACAACAAATGCTAGTCAGGATGTGGAGAAAAAGGAACCCTCATACACTGTCGGTGGGGATGTCGACTAGTCCCACTGGTATAGATGAAGGCATGGTGGTTTCTCAAAATATTAAATATAGATCTACCATATGATTCAGCAATTTCAATCCTAGCTATCTACCCAAAGAATGCAAAAACACTAATTAAAAGGACATAATGATCCCTTATGAGTACTGCACTCTAATTTACAATAGTCAAGTTATTTAAACAATCTAAATACCCCAGGATAGAGTTATGGATTGAAGGTATGATCACATGCCTTTGAATCCCATACAGTTTTGTAACTCAATATCAATGAAAGGAAGAAAGGAAAGACCTTACTAAAGTTTCATCTGAATGTTGAAGGCTCCAGAAATACTATTAGGGTGACTCTAAAATGAACGAAGAAAAATGCATTTAATTACTTTTTTTGAGTTTCTCCTGCTTTGACTCTGATCTTCTCAATGGCAAAGCCAGGGGTGCTCCACCAGTCTGACCAGCTGAAATATGAATCACTCTCCCATTTGAGTTTCATCATTAACAGTTCTCCAATATCTATTTCTGTGTAAATCAGGAAAGAATATGTCTTATTTGTGGAAACTTCAGGCCTGAATAAAAAAAAAGATAACATTTAATTAGTTCTTGAAATAAGGGTTTTTTTCCCCTTTTTTCTTTTTGTTTTTCTTTCTTTTTTTTTCTTTCTTTTTTCTTTCTCCCACAATAGATAGCTTTATTATTTGGGGGATATTTAAAAAATGCAAAATAAAATTCCAACAAAATACTGAAGAAGGGTACCAATGGTATCTATCTAGTATCTTTTTTTTTTTTTTAAAGATTTATTCATTTATACAAGCACTGGGTAGAGTCCGAAGCGGGGGACAGTGAGAGAATTCATCAGAGCCAGAGCAGGGAGCAGAACAGGCAGACTGAGGAAGTATACTGCTGAGAGGAACAGCGGGCATGGCAGGAGAGGTCTGCATGCCATGTGGGACCCTTGCCAGTGGCCAGGGATTGAACCAGGGCTGCAGAGGCTGCGGGCAGCTTCACAGAATGGCGCTCAACCACTGCGCCACCAGGTAGGCCCGGTATCTAGTATCTTTTAAGATATCTATACTCTTTAATTTATTCCAACTTGTAACAATATGAACTAATACAATTTTTAAAAGAAAAATATTCATAGGCAATAATTCAGACATTTTCATTTGCATGCATTATATTTCAATTTGTATTTAATATACAAACATATATTTAGTTTGTTGTAGTCATAATGTACACACAATTCTCTTTGTTCACTGGATTTTTAAAATATGGAATCCTTCAGGAATCTGGATGTGATCCTTTCCCAGGAGCCGTGTTAATCTTCTCTGTATTGCTCTAATTCTAATATATATGCTGCTGAAGTGAGCACTATTCACTTCATATTTTGCCTTCTACTTTTACCATGTTTTGCCTAGTTTTCTATAACTACAGCTTTAGAGGTCATATGATTTAAGTGAACTACAATTCAGTTATCCATTGTCTCAATGCTGGATACCGACTGTGTCATGTGCCAATGCAATGACCATCACTTGCGTATAGCTTTTTAAAATTTTTCTACTGATTATTTATTTTTGTAGGTATCCCCTTCCTCCTCTGCTCCTCAGATCAATGGTGACAGCAGGCAGCAATGCCCCCAATGAACCCAGACACTAGGAGTAATGTCATGTGGCTACTCACAGGGTAAAATGAATGTTCTCACTCTCAGCCACGGTGCCAAACAGAGAGATTGTGAAGGCCTGGTTAGTCTGTGTATCAGTCTCAGTCCCAGAAAAATGTATTTTCACTTGGTAATGGAAGACTGTAGGGGTGAAAGTAGAACAAGTGCTGATAAATCTCTATGGAAACAACACAGCCCTCAAACAAGCTGGAATTCAGAACACAGACCTCATCTCACTAGTGACCAAACACACAAGTATCGATGTGGCTTGGAAGTATTTTTTCAAGTCTATACAGGGTTTGTTACTATAAAATTCAGACCTTGAATTCTACTCTTTCAGAAACATAGGGTTTTCTTGTGGATAGGAAAAATGCAAATGTATCTGAACTAGTAGTCCTAGAAAGGAGTCATCTTTGATGGACTACTAGGGAGATCAAAGCAAGACACCAAAACACACACGATTCCTTCTTCATGGGCTCTACCCTTCCTTGGCTCTCTTGTTCCTTAGCATCTGCAGCAAGCATATCTGGCACTTGTTACATGGGTATGCCTGATCTCCGACTCTATTTGTAATCTCCTTCAAATCAGAGGGTCATGTTCATTCCCTACATTCCCCAACTACCTAGAACAGAGTAGGTATGTAGTAGACTCACAATAAAACTTATGTCACTGACTCATCAGTGAGGCTGTAAGGACTGTCTTGCAAAGTCAGTTTCTGAAGTGTCCTGTTTTATTTTTTTGATTTCACAATCCATTTTTATTTATTATTTTTAAATTTGATATATTTTTCCATCATTTTTCCTGTTTTAAGACCACCTCTGGAAGCAGGTACCTGAACTTCTACATCCCTCCCCTTCTTTACCCCACCCAACCAAAAATCCAGGTAGATGGGATGGGAGAAAGGTTACAGGGGTAGGAAAGGCAGCAAGCTTAAGACACAATAAAAAAAAAAACAGAGTTTGGGGGAAATAGACACAGCAAATAAAAGGGTAAAGAGAAGCACAGTTTGGGGTTAAACAGAACCCTTCAGTCAGTACCACAAACAAGAGTGGGATTAGATGAGACTGCAGAAGTGCCCCAGAGCACACTGAGGGCACAGAGTGGCACCACAAGGGAGACTGGGAATGAGTGAGCCCCACCTGGGTCTTCAGAAGACTATAGTCTCCTCTGTACAAAACACACATTTCCTGGTTCTGAAGAACCAGGGAAACTAAGGGTTCGCTCATTGTCTAAAATATTTCCTTGAATTATAGGTGTTCCAAATCTCTGGGACACTGAATGTACATCTACAGATACTAGCAAATCTCCCCCTAAGTGGGTGCCTCTATCAGAAGTAATTTACCTTGGCAAATTGTTCTTTAATACCATCCCATCCCTGGGAATTCCACCTGCAGTCCAAATGAACCAGCCTTTCTGATATTAGTTCCCACTGCCAGATTTATCTGAATATTTCTTCTCATCTCCTTGATTATTTTAGGTCTTGTTCTAAACAGATACCAAATTTGAAATCAACTCTCCCAGGAATAGCCACACTTTAAAATGCAAATGATTCTTGCCTTCACTTAAAGAAAAGTTTAAGAATTGGCAAACTTTTTGTCATGGACAGGAAAGTAAATATTTTAGACTTTGTGGATCATACAATTCTGTTCCAACTATTGAACTCTCTGTTTTAGACAATACAGAAATGACTGCAGGTGGCCCTGTTCTAAGAAAACTTTATTTGCAAAAGCAGGTGGTGGAATGAATTTGGCTGAAGGGTCATAGTTTGCTGACCCTGGTTGATGGCTTCAAATTTACTCCAAGCTTGGTGCTGATAGTCTGGTTCATGTGAAAGGTCAAAATTACAGAAGAGGGTGGCAAGCAGGACCACTGCAGAGAACAGTGTGAGCTGTGCGCTATGTCTTACTGACAATAAGAATTAAGAACTTCTGTAAGATGGATCAGTGCAGTTCCCTCTCTACCAACAGAAACCCAGGTGAGGGCTTGTTGTTTAGTAACATTCATTTCATTATCTCTGTTGCAAGAGACAGAAATATTAGATGTGACACAATCTGATTTAAAAAATAGGACTAACTGATTTTCCTCATTTCCAATAGTCTCCACTTACCTTTGTAGGGCATCTGAGAACGAGTCTTAAGGTACATTTTGCTGCTTCTTTTGGCTCTGACTTTATTGATCTCATAGCCCAAGTTGTTGCAACGGTTTTTTCTGCAGCTCAGGCACAGCCCTTTCTCAAAGGCTTCCTTGGAATTGCACCTGTAGGCCTTACTGGGATTTTCTTCATTCAACAGAGAGTCGATAAAGAGGTGGATGGAACGTTCGTGAGAGCACTTCACAAGCTGGTCCACATCTGAGGAATCAGAGAGATAAGAACATTCCAACTCATGTAAGTCTATAATGAATAATCATCTTAGTTTAACTATGGTGTTAGAATAAAATGACCTCATGATCTAGCCCTATTAATCCTTGAATATAGATCCAAGATAACTGCTCACCTACATTTAAGAGTGTCAAAAGTGCAAATTTAGAGTGTACTTTTGACTTTTCTTTGGTCTTCAATATGTTTATGAAGCTATAACAAGAGGCATCCAAGGTAAAGGCTGATTTCTTTCAATTTATTGCATCCTTCTCTTATATTGAAAGCATCGAATACTTGTAGATACTCCTAGAAATGTACTACTAGAAACCACATGGTAAAAGGTATCATTGTTAAAGGAACAGTATTTTATTACAGTTACTATGTCTAAATGAGGGTTGTGATGTTTACATTAAATGAATCATAGAGATAGCCAGTAATCTCATAAGAATACATCTATTGGTCCTCCCTGCTGGCATAAGGAGTTAAGTCTCAGCACTCTGAAGCTATCAGCAGCCACTGCAGCATGAGTTCCCTGGCCAGGGAGCTACCCACATGGCACAGGAGACCTCTCCTGTCTCGTATTTCAATAGATCTGCTTGTTCTGCTCCCAGTCTGTCTCTGGTGAATCCTCTCACCACCCCCGACCCCTCTGGCCTATACCCCAGCTCTTGTATGCATAAATAAATAAAATGAATCTTTAAAAAAAAGGAATGCATCTATTATGATAAAGTTTTATGACAAGTGAAAATGATTACATTTCTCTTTAAGTTCCATAACATGTTCACAAAAAACCTGACTATACTGAATACAGGTAGGTCCCATTGTCTACAAAGTATACAGAGGTCCCTTAAATCATAATTTTACCACAACTAACATTATTAAAGATTGTTAAATCATATTTCTTTAAAGTTTTAGAGGATTTATTATTGGAGAATGGTGATTTGTTTTTGATGTTCATGTCTCTTTAAAAGGCTAACAAGGAAATTTGAACTAAGTAACACCTCCTTTACTTTCAGTAAGATTCAAAATCATTCTCCTGGCTTTGCAACTAAAAGTAAAATAATTAAAATAAGTAAAATAAAATAAAATAATAGTTTATGTTGTTCTTACCAGGGGTAGTAGAGTTTTGTTTAAATTTCACCTTTTCTTTTTTTTATTATTGCAAGTAGTTAATTTAGTCTATAATACAGTACATAAAAGATAAACTGTCTGATCGCAGGAAAGGATTAGATTCTTAGGTGACCATGTTGAATATGACAGACTTCTTCAGAAACATATCTTGGCTAATATGTATATTTAAACTGTGTTCTTGTGGAGAATAGGTAGGACACTGGATTTGTAAGAATTAACAAAATTTACATTCAATTAACTTCTAAATCATATATACCTCCAAGACCTTTCTCTGCAATCACACGAATAGCTTCACCAATGTTACATCCTGGTTGGAAAGTCCCTCCATTAGGATAAATGTCAACATGCCCCACTGGTTTCTGGATTCCAATGCTCCTTCCAGGTGATCCTCTAGTGAATGTGTGTAAGACATCTACAAAATCTGCATCATCAGGAGAAAGACGACTTGGAGCCTCCGCATACTCAAAGTTAGGTCCAGCTGGATCTAAGCCTAAATGAAACAAAAAGAAAAAGGTCTCATAGATTTTTCAATCTCCATTAGTTTTATTCTTCACAAGTATCACTTAGCATTGCATTTCTCACTATTTGAATGTAACTGGAAGCCACAGAGATTCTTATTAGTTCTTAGCCTGTAACAATTGAATCTTTAAATTACTAAGTGTCACAAAAGTAGGTTTAGTGATCCTTCTAAAATGAAATTTTAGTTGAAAAATGAAATTTTAGTCATTAAACTAGGACCATATAGCAATTTTTCACTCAAGATGACTTGACTTCCCATTGTAAATTATTTCTGAACTTGGTGAGAAGACCTTTAAACAGTGGGAGATTTCTTTTCTTCTCCTCTTGGTAGATGCCAAACCATCTAATTTACACTGCCAAGATGACTCTTGTTTTTCCCAAATGGTCTCTGTATTGGTCCTTTTTCTTGTTTCCAGGCACTGATGTAAGAAGTATTGTATGCATTACACTAATACAGCACGAAAAAGAAGTATGGGAGGAGCAGGTTTCTCAGAGATACTATTGGCTCTATTTCTGTTTTACTGCTCGTAGCTAGTAAGCCCATGGGAGCAAAAACCTTATATTTATCTTACTCTAGAAAGAGTCCTCTGTGAGATAATCAGGTGACTGGACATACCCAAAAGATCTACACGAATATAGGTATTGACAAACAGTCTGATTCTCTTTCAGAGCGATGAACATCTCAATTCTTTTGTGATAAGACAAATGACTGGGCCTATTGGTGGTGCAGGAAGTTGAGCACAGTGCTGTGAAGCTGTCTGCAGCCTCTGCAGCATGGTTTTGATCCCAGCCGGCCGGGGAGATACCCACATGGCGCAGCAGACCTCTCCTGTCACACCCGCTGCTCCCCTCAGCAGTGTGTTTAGTCAGTCTGCCTGTTCTGTTCCCCGTTCCCCGCTCTGTCTCTGGTGAATCCTCTCACCCTCCCACACATCTGGCCTATACCCTGGTTCTTGTACACATGAGTAAATAATTTTTTTTAATTTTTTTATTATTTTTAAATTTTATATATTTTTTACATCATTTTTCATTTTTGCAAAATATGTGCATTTTCATCTTGGTTATAGTCCCCATACAATTCCCACCCCACCTTGTTTTGATCCTACTCCCTCCTCCCTCTCCTGTAGAGTGTCTCTGATTTATAGTTGCTTGTTGATTTTGATTTTTGCTTTATTATAATTAGTCTTTATGAATAAATGAATCTTTTTTTATAAAGATTTATTTAGGGCCTACCCGGTGGCGCAGTGGTTGAGCACTGGGTTGTGAAGTTGCCCGCAGCCTCTGCAGTGCCGGTTCAATCCCCGGCCACTGGTGAGGGTCCCACATGGCGCACAGACCTCTCCTGCCGCCCGCTGCTCCCCTCAGCAGTGTATTTCGTCAGTCTGCCTGTTCTGTTCCCCGCTCTGGTTCTGGTGAATTCTCTCACCCTCCCGCACTTCTGACTGTACCCAGTGCTTGTATAAATAAATACATCTTTTTCAAAAATATTTATTTTATTTATAAAATAAATAAATAAATAAATAAAGCTCAACCGCTGCACCACCAGGGGAGGCCCTAAATAAATCTTTTTTTTAAAAAAAGACAAATGACCATTTGCTTACCTGTAATTCTGTTAACTTTCTTTTTGGTCAAACTTCCTGCAATGCCAGCAGCATGGGCTCCAAGACTGTATCCCAAGAGATGGACATTGTCCAGAGGATAGTTAAATTCCTCCTTTGGAAGAGAAAAAGGAAAAAGGGTGCTTATAGTTCTTTGCCAAAGATGAAAACTAAAGGAAATAAAATGAATGCAAATATGCATACATTGTTTTCAAAATATAGGCAATACTGAAATCAATACTACTTATTTTAATTTTGTGTAACAAGAGAAATGTACTTTGATTTTTTCTCTTTCATAACTTTTTTTATTTATGCATAGAAGAACTGGAGTGCAGGCCAGAGGTGCAGTGGTTCAGAGGATTCACTGGAGATAGAGTGGGGAGCAGAACACGTGGATCTAGAAATACACTGCTGAGGGGAGCACCAGGCAAGACAGGAGAGGTCTTCTGCGCCATGTGGGTTAACTCCCTGGCTGGGGATGGAACTCAGGCCACGGTAGCTGGCAATAGCTTGATAGTGCTGAGACATTAACCCCTGTGCCACCAGGGAGGCCTCTAGAACATTTTTAAATTAAGTTTTCCATGTCTGAAATCATATCATATGTATTTATTCATGTACACATATATATGTGTATATGATACATCTCTATATAGATATATGTGTCTACTGAGATATAGTGATAAATATACACATATACATATTCATACATATATAACATAAATACATATAAATATATATTTCTACATAATACAATTTCATATGTGTAAAAAAGCTTTCTAATTCAAATATGTTGTTAAAGAAAAAATATCAACACGAGATTATATATGCCAGTTTATATAGAGCATATACAGAGATGCACAGATATACAAATACAAACATATTTGACTTTAAACTATTATTCCATATTCTAAATTCACTGTGTCACTTTACTCTAAGTTTATCCAAGCAACCTCTGTAATGAGAAAATATTACAGTGGGAAGAGACCGCAGGCACATATGATCCACCTCCTCATTCAAGAGATGAGAAGCCTGAGGCCCAAGAAGGAGATCTGAGTTTCCCTAGTTCACTCTCTTGACTAGCAAGAGTCAAGAACATTTATCCTTTAATAGTTAGTCCAATTAACATAGCTTACTCTTTTCCTCCGAGGATCTGGTTTAAATTATTTGGCCCTGCCGGAATACTAGCTTCCTTTCAACTCTAAGAGACCTTTCTAAGGTAGTTTCTAGAGGCTGACAAGTGGATAAAACTGACACCAAATTCAGAACACCTGACCTTCAGCAACTTCATATCTTTTTTTTTTTTTAAAGATTATTTATTTATACAAGCACTGGGTACAGTCAGAAGAAGCGTGGGAGGGTGAGAGAATTCACCAGAGCCAGAGTGGGGAGCAGAACAGGCAGACATATAGAGGACACTGCTGAGGGAAGCAGCAGGCAAGACAGGAGAGATCTGTACACCATGTGGAACACTTGCAGGTGGCCAGGGATCGAACCGGTGCTGCAGAGGCTGCAGGCAGCTTCGCAGCCCAGCGCTCAGATGCTGTGCCACCAGGGAGTCCCAATCTCATATCTTATAGATCTTCCTTTCCTAGCTCAACTCTCATTTCTCTCAACCCTCAACAAAAAATCTAGATCCTTAAACACACTAAGGAATAAGTACTATTAATACTTTTGTCAAAAGGATTGGTTTTCTAACAAGGGTCAAAGTCAAGATAAAACTTCCATGAGCTAATCAACTGGTTGGGAAGTATTTGGCTGAACATGACATCTCCCCTCTGTCCTGAAATAACAAACTTTTGCTTGTTCTGCCTACTTGACTCTTGGGGTCAGCGGATCTGTTCACTATGAAAATATCAAAAGACAGGGAAGGCAGGATTTTATAATTTTAATCATTCTATCATAATGTGCTTTCATCTAAAAAATGACTATGCTCATTCTGAAGGGTTGAATTGCTCCAGAAAATATCTGTATCTAAGTGAAAAGGAACAAAGACCACCAGTCATTTGCCCAGCTCTAGATGAGAGTTCTCTCTTGGACAGTTAAGAGCCCTTCCCCAGCCTCACCTCCATCCAGTTGATAAACCTTGCCACATCATTTCCCACCAGCTTGGTGTACCCTGCAGACACAGGGTAGTGCTGCTGAGCCCGGGACAGCCAATCCACCACAATGACGTTGGAGTCTGGTTCTCTCTTGTACAGGGCTGCCACAAGTTTTGGCACCCAACTCTCATACATTCCTGTTACCTGAAAAGAGTGGTAAACAAGACATTTCTTAAAATACCAATCTACAAACTTGTTATAGTTGTCAACCCAATACACCTACATTAAATTGAAAAATAAAAAAGTCCATAAGGAAGGCCTTTAATTGACACAAAAATTAAACACAAAGAGACTTGTGCTTGCTCCTTCTGAAGCCAAGTTGGCTATGCAAAAGATCTTGAATTTAGAAATGGCACACTGGGGCTTACCACACTTGTAATTTTATCTTTTTAATTTTTTTTCAAAAACTATATTATGATTCAGAAGTAATAGTGATAAAATATTCTGTATTCATCATATTCAGAGAAACATAATTTTATATTATACTCTGTATCCTTCCTTTAAATACTTCTGTTAATTGGTAAGAATTGAAATTGGTAAAAATAAGATCTTGATAGTAATCATTTTTGAAAATACATAATTCTATAGTTGATGCTGCATTTTAAAAGTATCTTAAAATAACAAAAATCAGTAATTATTAGAAAGAATACTTAAAACACATAATTGAGCATGATCTTTTAGCATGAGTTCTAGCACTTTATTTTATTTATTTATTTATTTATTTATTTATTTATTTATTTATTTATTTATTTATTTATTCATTTGTGGGACCCTCGCTGGTGGCCGGGGATCGAACTGGCGCTGCAGAGGCTGCAGGCAGCCTCGCAACCCAGCGCTCATCTGCTGCGCCACCAGGGGAGGCCCTTATTTTTTTATTTTTGTTCAAAAATTTTTTGGATTAGTATGTGCTTTAAGCCACTGATTGATTGTACTTTTATACTTCCTCAATTCTTTTAGTCCTGGTGCCACCTAAGGTTTGCTGTAAAATTTGAATAGTTTTATCCAATACTTTGTTTCCACTTGACAAACTATTCTTTATTATATTGGTGGACAGAAACAGAAATTTTGGAGTAGTAGAGTGGAATGAAACTTAGATTCAGAGAATAATTAATTTCTGTAAATTTTGTAGCAATAATTGTTAGTTCATCTGGATATATTTTATAATTGTAGTAAAACTTCAGTAATTCATAATATCAAACAGAAAGATCAATCTGAATGGGATAAAACTTTGTACCAGAATAACAGACTATTTGAAAAGAAATTTAATTTAATTACTTTCAGTTAGACTTACGAATTTCCTAACAATTATTTGAGGGCATATCAATGTTAATACATTTGATGTGCTAATGGCAAAAAAATATTTTTAAGCATATTGTAAGAGAAAGTAAGTTTGCTTAGCAATTTCTCAATACATAAGAAAATGATCAGCTTCAGCTTAGAGTTTTTTCATAATTCTCTCAAATTTCTTAACTTTCAGAGTGAAAGTTAATGAGTTTTAATAGTTGCATTTCCCATATTGGTCTTGTTTGGAATTATGCATACTGCCAGCTATAATTCTTGGCTTCTTGTCATTGAAGGCCCCCATATTCAAAAACAAAAGAGCTATGAGGTTGCTAAGTCAACTCTGTTTATGTTGAGTTTTGAGTCATGCTTTTAGAGAGGAGACGTTGAACATCTTCACAAAGATGCACACTGTAAAATAATTTAAACACATTAAAACCTGCAGATTATAAAATCCCATACCATCTTGCTATGGCAACAATCGGATTTAAATTCTCAAATTCACCCACCCCTAATATATCCTCAGAGAAGATCATATTGTAGTCAGTAAAGGTTACCCAATTTGTGTACTCAGTGGACAACAAGATCCTGAAATCCATGTTTAAGCTGGCTTTTGGGGGAGATCTGCAAAACCTATATTCTTAGAGTAATTCAATAAAAAGGAAGTTGAATTCCCTCACTAAGGGAATTGGAACTTTCATCTTAAGTGGTATTTCTTTCAGATTTATTTCCATCTTTATCTATTTTCTAAACCAAAACTATCAAAACATGAGCTCTCACTTCACTCCTGACACTAACAAACTCTTCAGGACATTGCTGTGTTCTGTGGTGGGAAAAAGCAAGACTGTGACTTAGGAGTTGTTTCTTCTAGTCCCAGCTTTCCACTAATTGCTTCTAGGAACATAGGCACTGCTTTAACCTTACTAGGTCACCAAGTAAACAAAAGATTCAGATGATCTTGAAGTTACCCTTCACCTTGTAAATTACTTCTTGTGACCATTCTGGTCCCCAACCTACTACTTGCAGTGTTAAAATGTCAGCTCTTTAACTATTTCAAACACAAACAGAAAACAAAGAAGAAAAGGTACAAAGGTGAAGTAGCTCATTAGGAACTTATTTAAATATCTTTGCACATGTCTTGGTGAGACTGCTTCAAGTCTGAGTGCATCCTGGGTCTTTGAGGGAACCAGCTATAACCCCCACCTAGCCCAAAACGCTGAGAAATTAGTCCTGTGTGGTTTGTTCTCTCTTTGAGGTTGGGGACTGGCCACTTTCACAGATGCCTTCCAAGGGAGGATGATACAATTCCTTCAGAATGCAAACATAATCACTCCCTTTTCCTGCCTAGCGTGAGGTCCTCATGCATCACAATGAGAACCCTGTACATCAGATACTGGCCCATGAAGCCCAAGCAGATGGCCCAGCTCTAGGACAGTGGTGTCTAAAGCTGCTTCCCTAGAATGCACACTATATGCTAAGCATTCTTCTGCCTTACTCATGACAAAACTGAAAACACTCTTCACTTCCTTTTATCTTATACCCTTGAGTCACTGAGCAGCTTATCTCAGATAAGGCAGGAAAACGTTTGCTCTAAACCCCTACTATAAGGTTTTTTTTAATCTATTTTTTTAATATTTTATTTTATATAATTCTTACATCATTTTTCATTTTTGCACAATGTATGTTATGCATTTTAATTTTGGTTATATTCCCCATATAATTGCACCCCCTCTTATTTTGACTCTAATCCTTCCTCTCCCTGACACCACCCCCCCACCCCCGCCGTAGTGTGTCTCTAGTTTATTGTTGCTTGTCGATTTTGATTTTTACTTTGTATTAATTAGTCTTTCCTGGTCCCTTATTTAGGTTTTCTAAATTCCTGCTATGAGTGAGACCATCCAGTATTTTTCTTTTTCTTTCTGGCTTATTTCGCTGAGCATGATCCCTTCTAGCTCCATTCATGTTGCTGCAAACTGCATGAGTTTATCTTTTGTGATTGCTGAGTAATATTCTGTTGTGTATATGTACCACATCTTCTTGATCCAGTCATTTAGTTTTGGTGTTTTTCTGTACTATCCATGTTTCTAAGTTAGGCAGACTGTCAAAGGTCAAGGGACCCAGCTTACTCTTCCAGGGACTGATACCTCTATTAGCTGCGTAACAACTAAGCAATTTTTGTTTTTCAATTCAATTCAAAATACTGCTGTACTTTAAACATGGTGGAAAATCAAAAAATTCACCTACTTTAGCTCTGAAGAGGTATTATCTTCTGAGGTTATCTTTGGAGGTTTCTTAAATCAGTACCAACTTTTAAAACCTTTGATTCTCAGACCCACAGCTGAACTGAAGTCCACTTTACTACCTGCACCAGGTGGTTCAGCTGAGCCAGCAAAGGAGCTCATGGCATGAGCTGTGGTCGGTGGTCCGTCTGGCCTGGCTGTATCAGCTATTGCTCAGACCGGCCAGCTCCGTGTGATGAAACAGCCTCAGGCAGCTGGGACTCTGAGCTTAGGCACAAACTACCAGGGCACTGTGAGGCATACAAGTGGGCTTGGTGGGCAGTGGATACATGATGGAAACCAGCACTATAGACAGATATTATATCCTCTTAGTTTAAAAAAGAAACATGTTTTTCAAAATTTCCTAAAGTATAAAATCCTCTCAAAGATAATAAGATGGTGATGCCTGAAATAATGCATTTATCCCTGCCATATAAATGCTTATTAAACTTTTTAAAGTATTAAAAGCCAAGTTTTATACACAATTAAAATATCTTCAAAACCAACAGATTACTTTTTTCATTTAAATCTCTCAAGCTATAAGGTTTATGTTAAGAATGTGAATATTTAATTTTTTATTAGATGCAACTATAAGATAGTAAATTTACAGTTAACTCTAGATGTATTTTATTAAACTCCTGTGAATTGATAGTAGTTACATCATTTCCATAAAAGTTGTGTGAATTGTCCAATACTATAAATAACAAAGCCACTTAAATTATGTGGCAAAGGAAATTAGGACTGGGTATATAGCAATGATTTGCTAATTCATCTCATTAGATTGAAGTATCTATTACCATATTCACAAACTCTGACATAATGGAAAAATAATATCTCTAATCATCCATTATCTTTAAGTCCTTTTTTTAATGAACAGTGAAATCTGCTCACTAGGGATTGAAAATTGAAAAAGCAAAACAAGTAAAATAGTTAAGCAAGAACTGTAACATGTAAAGTTACTACCTGGCGTATTTGGAGAAAACAACTTCATATACTTTAAAAGTAATTTTGACCATAGATTTCACTTTTTCTAATCATCTTGCCTGGCTGTTCCCTCGGTAGCCCTCTTTTATTTCTAGAAAAACTCAGTAAAAGCTTACAGTTAGAAAATGTTGAAGGGGTGTTTAGTTCAACTTCTTTGCTTTACAAATCAGTAAACTGAGGCTCAGAGGTGTGACTTGATCCACATCACAGATAGAGAATGACAAAGTCAGAACCAGAACCAACATCTCCTCACTCTACTGCAGGCCTCTCCTCACTCTTAGAGGCTGTCTTCCTTAGGAAAGGATCTTTGAAATCAGGCTTGTGCCAGGATTTCATCGGCTCCCTGCAGTGGTAACCTATATTCTCCTCTGTAGTTGAACAGAGCCTTGTTTTCCCACCTCACAGGAATAGCTGACTCAAAGGCACCAACCCAGCATAGTGATGGAAGGAAGGCTGGCACTGTCTCAGGAGCTACTCGTGAACCTGTTATGTTAACATTCCACAGTCTCACCCAGACCTATCATTGCCTCTAGTCAAGCTTAAAGCAAAGCCATAAGAAAGCAGGGAATAGTACAGGATGGGAGACCCATCATGGGTTCCCAGCCATCTGTTTCTTCCTAAAGAGTCTCTTACTGTCCAGCCATGGATCACCACAAAGGTTTTGCTGCTGTGGTTGAAGTGGCAATTAGCCACCGATTCTGTCACTCCAGGAATAAGGTGGCAGGTGTCCTCAGCTGTATCTTCAGGAGTCCGTAGAGCAAATTTACTTTCAATGTCCATAAAATCTCTTCCTCCTGTAATTCCGAGAAGGAAAGAAAGTTGGACAGAAGGTTAATTGGGTAGTTGTTTGTTTAATTTGCTAAAATGATATGTTTCAGCTTCAGAAGCAACAACTACCAAAGCCACTTTTATCTCTATTTTTTTTTAAGTGAATGTGGATTTCAAGAGAATGACTGATCCTCTATTGGTGATCAAAGTTGACAGAAATGACCTTAAGTCACCATGAGTTCAGAAATATTTGGTCTTTCTGTGTGTGTGTGTGTGTGTCTTTCATGCACACCATTTTAAGTAAGTACGCTGCTATTCGGGAATTCCTTAGCTAATTCAGTCTTCTCCCAAGATATGACTTTACATGTTGGCAATGGTTATGCTCCTAATAGCGAGGGAGTAAGGACCGGAGCCCTTTTCTCCTATTCCAGTTCAAAACTCATTCTCCTAGAAAACACTGGCTCATGGCCAGTAGCTCCACTTACTTCACATGTTTTAAATTTCTGATTACATCAAAGGAATCTTTTCCCACAATAGTGTACACTAAGACTTGTTTCAGGGAAGGTTCTTTCCTTTTCAGTAGCATAAATTGTAGATATATTAGTAGCAAGAAAAGTTGGAAGCATGAGAAAGCTTTTATATGGAATTGTTCCCAGCCCCACGGCAAAATATACCAGTTCAAAATATTTTAAAAATTATTTAACGTACTGTTCAAAAATACCATTTTTATGTATAAACCATGATTTTTTCCCCTCAAATATTTCTCATATGTGTCTTTACAATCTTCCACACAAAGTCAAAAATTAAAAACTACTGCAAAGCTGGTTTCAGAAAGAATTCACTTTGGTTCCTCATAGTTTATCTCAGCATGAGTAAGGAGAAAAAGAAAAGTTTAGCCTTTCTTTTGACTCTCTAGATAATAAATACAATTGTTGATAAATCTTCACAGGGTGTCTGTAGACAGACAGTACATGTGCTATCATGGTGAACACTTGGATTAAATTGTATTGCAAATAAAATGAGACTTTTAAGAAGCAAAGCCAGATCAGAAGGAAGTTACATTCAGTAACATTGTTTAATTTCTTGTAAAGTAAAAAATAAGACAAACCTATCCATTCACTATAAGAAGATAATAACTTATAGATTTTAGATTTAAATTTTCAAAACTTTCAAGAGATAAATAACTGAGGTTATGTAGAGATACTTATAAATCTTTGATCTAAACATACTCTCTTTTCACAATGCAAAATTTGAAACTGTAACTTCAAAGCTATAAAGTCATAAATATTCTTAACACCTCATCAGTCTTTCCTTCTCTCTGGTGTTATGTTAGCAATGCTCATATCACAGGTGCTTGCAAGCCCTCAAGGATGTCTCTGCAGCCTAAAGATGAATGTGTTGTTCAACCCTCTACCAGTGCGTACTAAGCTAACTGAAGTCACAGACAGACAGGAGAAAGTTGGACCCTAACTATGTAGTCAGTATGCTTAGATGTGCCATTGTACTTTGGGATTGCTCCTGGCTCGCCAATGAACTGATCTGACTTGTTACTTAAGAAATTACTGCTTTGTTAAAAAAAAAAAAAAGGAATTATTGCTTTCCCTGCATGTAAATATTAGTGACTCTGCACTTACACACTTTTCCTTCAAAGGGAAGAAGGGCCTTTTATGAGGCCCCTCTAGAAATGAAAGCTACATTACAATATTTAAAAAAAAACTAGGTATACTCTTCATAAGGACCTCTATCCTAAATATTGTTTACCCATCAGTGCCGCCATGACAACCTGGTCCTATCAAACATGTCATTATCACTAAGGAGAAATATTCGGGTACCAGGCAAATAAAAACCTAATGTATTTGCTGACATAAATTCCCAAACAGATAGCTAAAAAACTAAGTGTATAAATAAAGACAAGGGATTTATCTGCATGTGGATGATAACTCAACAGAAATTAGACTGAGAAGCCAATACACTTTAAAGGTTAATTTATCAAGTACATTATTGTTGATGGAAAGAAGCATTGAGCATCCTAGGAATGATATTCCAAATATAGTTCACAGTTATTAGATAAATATGATTAAAATTTATATGGAGACACAAACTACAAGAGTCCCATCATGTTGTAATTCTCTTTGAAGTTTCTACATTCTCTTTGTCTTTCACACACACACACACACACACACACACACACCCCACTCCAAAAGGACTTCATCAGTAATCCAGGTCCTCTCTGAGACAGAAGGTCATAGTTACTGACTCCGTTAGTTTCTATGGAATGCCAAAACACAAGTTGAATTGGTAAATGGTCAATTTGGTGAGGGGAAAAATATCATTTATTTGTCTTACTGACCCTATTGATCTTTTCAGATTTTCTAATCTAATAATTTATGTGACAAACAGATTTAGTTTCCATTTTAATAGCAAAAAATAAATAAAAATAGAGCAATAAATTGTATAGTCCAATTTTCTCTGCCTCAAATGAAGCAATAATTGGCGGCTGAGCCAAAAATACATGACTGAAAGAAAATGAAAATTTTCCATTCTAACTCTTCCCTAGTGTGTGACGCCATCTTTCAATACAGCTGTTAACCAATCACTCCCTTGCTGAGCTCTGCTCCATTCCAAAGGGCATCTGCTGTTTTCTGTCATCACCCATCATGTGGAACTCAAATGTAAGACTGGAAAATCCCTAAAACCAGTCAAATAGACCTGACCACACGCTTGTCTCCTAGGTCAGGTATCATAGTGGAGCCACATCAAGATTGTGGCAGCTCCAAGAACAAAGTGCCTGAGGGCACTGCCTCCTAACCTCACACTCTTCCTGGAAAGAAATTGAGAATGAATAAGAATTGTCAGAGCTCAGAGTAGGTGCTGCTTATAGTTCCCTCACACCTGTACTTTTCTGCTTGGAAATTCTGCCTAGATGAACTCAATTAGGAATAAAAACAAGGTGAAAAGTTGCTGTGTTGGCGGAGGTATAATATGAAGGAGGGTGGTACAATAAGGGTGAAGGATGAGAGGGATTAATTTCAAGTCTACTTAAAAATTACTCCTCTCTCTAGGGCCTCCCCGGTGGCGCAGCGGTTGAGCGCTGGGTTGCGAAGCTGCCCGCTGCCTCTGCAGCGCCGGTTCGATCCCCGGCTGCTCCCCGGCCACCGGAGGAGGGTCCCACATGGCGCGCAGACCTCTCCTGCCGCCCGCTGCTCCCCTCAGCAGTGTACTTTGGTCCTTCTGCCTGCTCTGCTCCCCGCTCTGGCTCTGGTGAATTCTCTCACCCTCCCGCGCTTCTGACTGTACCCAGTGCTTGTATAAATAAATAAAATAAATCTTTAAAAAAAAAAAAAAAAAAAAAAAAAAAAAAAATTACTCCTCTCTTAATACATTTACAGCCAGAAAAACTTGTGTTGGTCCAATTTACTTTATTCCTCACTTTTGTGTCCATGAAATAATAAAAGAATAAGAATTCAAGGGGCCTAACAGAACTTGGTTTGGTCCAAACTCTCGATTTTAGGAGTCGAGGAATCTAAATCAGAGAGGTCCAAGATACTCGGGGTCAGGAACTTCTACAGGACGGAGGCAAAAATTTAAACTGGACAACATAGATTTGCGTGTTTTATGCCAAAAAATGACATTATTCTATGACATACGTTTTGAAATCATAATTTCAATTTTGTTCCAACCATCTTTTTGGACGGTGTAAAACACTATCGAGGGCCACTCCTTAAGTTTAGGATGGAAACTCTGGTATTCTCAAACTGATACGACAAAAAAAGAAACTTGTCTTTTTATCTAATTCAGCTATGGCGGAACCTGCTTTTTTTTTTTTTTTTAACCTAACAAAAATGATCTTCTACAATTCAGTGGCAAAATATGCCTTCCTGCCCGCCACTCCCAACTTCAGGCAGCAAAGCCTTGGGAAACTCAGCCCCTGCGGCCCCTGCTGCCACACATAAGCGCCAAGGCCCTATTTGCAGCCCCACCTAGAGAAGGCAGAGAAAATGCTGCTTCGATTTCTGACTTGCTTTAATTGCTTTTTCAGTGCTATAGTCTATCAGTGGAACCAAGATTCAAGTTGCGGAGGCTGCCTCTCTTGCAGGCAGGTCTCCGGCCGGGCGCTCATCTTTCCTGCAATAAAGAAATTCTCCCAGTCCGGAAGCCCTAACCCCTAACCCCGCGAGCCGCCTGCGCCCGGAGTGCAACCCCCAGTCTCCACGCCCCTGCCGACGCCCTCTGCACCCCAGTTCTGCAGCCCCAGGCGCGGGGACTCCCCGCTCCGTAGTGGGGCTGGGCTGGCGGAGTCTGCTCGCCAGAGGACCCGAAGGGGAGCGAAGAGCAAACCCGGCAACACCAAATCAGCAATCAGCACCCCCCCCCCCAACCCCGCCCGAGTCTGCTTATCTCTGAGTCTCGTTTCCCGGGGAATCAACCTTTTGCAGGGTTTTCGGGACCCTGGGACAGAGTGAAGCAGGAGGGCTTCCCCGGCGCCCTCAAGTCTGCGAGACTCCGCGCCACGCATCCCCGCGCGCTACCCGCCCTGGACGCGGAGGCAGTGCCCACGCTCTTCAGGTGCCGTCCCCGGCCCGGGGTCCACTTCTCCAGAAGGGGCCACGGTCTGCCCGCGGCCTCCCCGGCGCGCCCGAGCCCAGGCCGCGGCCGAGCAGGGTCACAATGGCCCGCGTGCCTTTCATTCCAGAACCCCTAAAGCGGGAAGGTTACTCCCGCCGAGTCCTGCCTTCCCCCCTCTCTCTCCCGCCCCCGCCGCTCCCGCGGCCCCCCAGCCCTGCCCTGCCCCGCGGAGAGCCGCGCCCGGGCCACGGCGCGGGGACCTGCGAGCGCGCGGGCAGCGCCCGGGAGTCCCCCGGGCACCCGCAGCCCCTCGCCGCTTCCTCCTGCCCATTCTCCGAACGCGGGCACGTGCCCCAGGGCCGGGTCTGCAGGTGGAGGGGGCTTTGCACCCACAACTTACTGTCGGCGGTCAGACTCGGGAACCACACGCACAGAAGTGCCAGGAGCAGCGCTTTGCGCTCCATCCCGGGCGCGTCCCTCGGCAGGAGTCGCCGGCACCGGGGCTGCACCAGCCTGCGGAGGGAGCAGGCTGAAGGACTGGGGAGCAGGGGGCAAAGCGGCCCTGGAAAGAGGCGGGCGGGCGACTCTAAGGGGCAAGTTTCCTCGGAGGAGGTGGAGGAATCGAATGGAGTCTGATAGCGTCCACCCCACCACCGCATTTGTGACTGGAAATATGCAAATAACCCTCATCACCTATTGGCTATAAAATCACAAGTTGGGGGGAGGGCCCTAAATTCACTTCCAAATGTTTAGCAAACTGTAATGAGAATCCCTGCCAAAGAGAAGAGAGGGAAAGGGCAGAAGGGAAATTTTCCTTTCACTGTGAGGCTCCTATTTGCTTTGCAGAAGAGGCTGGTTCTCCAGGGCCCCCTGTGCACGCCCGAGTACGGACTAGCTGGATTTCTGTTAAATAGTTTGCAATCACCAGTTTTCCAAGGAGGGAAAGTTAAGCTGTTAAACCACATTTAGGAGGTGCTTAAACCCTCTCCTGCTTTGATGGATCTTGTTTGCAGTGACCACCTTCCTCCTCCACCCCCCTGTCTCTTTGCCCCTGCCTCCCCCCCCCCCCATGAAAAATTCTCCTGGACAGTGCACATTTAAACACTCACAGGCACACATTGTTCTGGAGTTTGTACTTGCACAATTTGGTATTTTAACACTGGCAAAATGTGGTTGAGAAAGCTTCTTGCTCTAATTTCTGATTTTTGCCTCAAGTATATTCTACCCAACACTCAAACTCATCAAGGAGTGCAAAGATATCTTTGTATCCTCAGAGGCAGAAAATGGAAGTCACATAATCTAAAACTGCATTATTATGCTAAGTGAGAAAAGCCAGTCACAGAAAACACATTGTGTGATTCTGCTTATATAAAATATCCACAAATGGTCAAATCTGTAGAGACAGAACATAGATTCATGGTTGCCTGGAACTGGGAATTAGCGAAGGGAGAGAATGGACAAGTGTTTGGGGGTTTGTGATGAAAGTGTCCTGAAATTACATTATTGTGATGGTTGTACAACAGGGTAAATTGCAAAAAAATATTTACTTGTACACCCTAAATGGGTAGGCTTTATGGGATGTGAAATATTTTTTAAATGTGTTGAGGAATTCAAGTATAATAAATAATAAGAATGAAATTACATTAGCTATTTGGTTTTTGCCAAAATTCTCATAATATTTTCAAATATCTTTTTAAATATTAAAAATTTGCATTAGCCAGGAAGGACTAAGTATATCACTCTCCACTTTACATCTGAGAAACAGTTATATCAAAACCTCTAATTCATTTTCTATGTTGAATTCTTTCTCTTACTTTCATTAATGCCCTCTTCTATTCACCTCTCTCTCTTTCTTTCTCTCTCTCTCTCTCTCTCTCTCTCTCTCTCTCTCTCTCTCTCACACACACACACACAAAATCTACATTTGTAGCTTGAAGGATGAAAAACTATACAATTTTAAGTAGGCTTACATTTTAAGTTTTTCTCAAAAATGAAAGACACCTATTAAAACCCCAATAATTCAAAGTTTGTTGCTTTATAGATAGAATTCTATCTTTAAGTTTATGCATTAAAGGCTACAGCCACAATATATCATCTTTAGTGCAATTATCAAACAATTATACACCTTAATTCTATCCTAGAAAGCACGTAGAGGAATCTTGAAACCTGCCCAAAATTAAATGGCTCAGAAATTTAGAAGTGACCAAACAGACGATATAGGGGGTGAATGACTATGATTTGGCAGTCCTTCAGAAATTATGTAGTAAATTCTAAATTTAAAAAAATAGCACGAGAAGTACAGTTGCATTGGATGTGACCAAGGTGTAAATGACATATAAACAAATGATAGTACAAAAATTCCTACTATCTTACATAGAATATTCTTATGTATAATACATGCATCTTATTTTCACAGATAAGTAACAGTTGCTGAGACAACTAAGCCAACCTGCACTTTCGTGCCTTCTAGAGAACTGCCAAAAAAAAAAAAGAATTATGTAATTGCTAAAGAGAAGGCTGCTGCTTATAATCATTTAAAAATGATTTCCCAGGTTAACAGACATCAAATTCAAAATAATCAAGAGTTAGAGTCATTATTTTATGTTTTTAATATGAAACTGGTTTGGGAGTGGTCTGCACAATGGACATGTTGCATGTCCATTCGATTTGCAGAAATTTCCAGGAAGAATTAATTCACAGCAACTCAACTTGGTAGGAAAGCAGACAAATTGGCTCCAATCCCTGGGAGCAGCCGGTGGGCCGGTGGGTGTGGTGGCAATGAACTCTGCTGATTGGCTGCTTTGGGAAGATCAGGTGCCTGAGTCTTGTACAGACAGGCATGTGCATTAGAGACGCGCCTCCTCCAGAACTTCAGCAAGGTTATTTGATCGTAAATAACGTGAAGCCTAACATTTTCCCTAACTGACATTTCCTTTGTAACAAATCAGATTCAAGAGAAGCGTTTTATAAACGTTTAAAAAATCAGTACTCTTATGGTAGGACACTTGCACCTGGTATACATTTAAATGATGAAAGTAAAAAGTTAAATGGTTATACCTAAAGAAAATGATCAGAAACTCCAGAACTCCACATCCATACATAAGGAAATGGCTCTCTCTCTCTCTCTCTCTCCCTCCCTCTCTCTCCCCTTCCCTACCTCCCACTGACATCTATCATTTCTCTATCATCTATCAGTCATCTCTCTACCTATTATCTATCTATTAATCATCTATCCTTTTTTTTTTTGATTGAGGGCCTACTATTTGTACACACTGAATAATTTTCATCCCTTTCTACATCTAATCATTACAAATATGTTGCCAGCTTAATAACCCCACTGTCACTGTATAAATGAGAAAAAATGAAACATGGGGAATATTAAATAATAGTAACCACAATCATGAAGTATTTTTTCCTTTGGCTATTTCATGAAGGAAGAAAAATGTATTTGATATTTATATTTTAATGTGTAACTGTAGACTGGAAAAGTCTGGATAGCAGATCTTTTTGTACATATATAGACCAGTGTAGATTTTGTTTTGTGACTTTTTTTTTGCTGAAATATGTCAAAATATCTAATGCACTCTAGGAGAACATCAGCACTGAAGAGGTTCTGGTCTCCTTTGAATCATCATAGGAATGTAGAAGACATGAGTAATACAAATAAAATTTACAAATACAAAAATCATAAATATAAGAAAATCAAGATGTTTACTTAAAGGGCCTCCCTGATGGTGCAAGGGGTTAAGATGCAGCCTACGAGGCTGTCCACAGCCTCTGCAGCACCGGTTCAATCCCCGGCCGCCGGGCAGCGGCCACCAGGGAGCTGCCCACATCGGCGGAGCTGCCTACATGGTGCAGCAGACCTCTCCTGGCTGGCTGGCTGCTCCCCTCAGCAGTGTATTTCAATCTGCCTGTTCTGTTACCTGCTCTGTCTCTGGTGAATCCTCTCGCCCCCCACACATCTGGCCTGTACCCCAGTTCTTATATGCATAGATGAATAAATCTTTAAAAAAGAGATGTGTACTTAAAAATTGCCATAAAAAAACCTTTATGCTGGTCCCCACCCATATTACAGCACTAACTCTTGGTAGGAAGGAGCTCACGCTGAGTCTGAACAGAGCTGGTGATGTCACTGATTGTGAGGATGAGGTTGAGGTCTTAGCTTTGGGGTATGGTATTGGAAGCTGGAGGTCTCATGCTGGGCAGCTGAGTACAGATGCTGGTCTTGCAGAATCTCTTTTATTCATTACCCTCTTTTATTCATTTACAAATACAAAAATCATAAATATAAGAAATGTTAACAACATAGCAAAGCTATGTTGAAGAAATTCCAAGTAGCTTACTTCAAGGGAGGATTAAATTCAGACAGAACATAATTTTCCACTGGCAAAGTTGGGTGTTGTGTTGTACAAAATTTAAAGTACAGATGACTGTTATATTTGGTCCATTTACTACTGCTTGAGGAAAGGAATTAAGGTTACTTTCTGTTCTTTGCAGACAAAGTCATTGTAGGGTATGGGGGAAATTGCTTCTGAAAATGGCATGGTGTTAAATAATCTAGACATATCTTAAGGACTTTGGTTTTCTTGAGAAGGGAATACTCATCCCCTCTCTGCTTCCAAAAACAAAAGGAAACAAGAAATAGGAAATATTAAGTTGTAAAATTAGCATGAAATGATTTGTCTAAGTTAAAAAGAATAAAGATAATTTAAAAATAAGAATCAAAAATAAAAAAGTCAATGCTTTGCTGTGACTTGTCCTAGAACAAGCTTTTATGGTGAGAGGGACCCATAGAAACATGCCAGAAAAATAGATGCTGTCACAGAAACTATGACAGGCCAAGGGGGAGAAAGATACGGGCCTTTCCTAGAAGGCAACTCAAACAAACTAAGCAGAATGTCCCACGAATAACTGAATGGATTTATAATCTATCTTCATCTTTCAACAAAATAAAACTTAAGCCCCATGTAGGATATAAAAGGAAACTTTGTGTGAGATCTGGTTAATGGTTTGAGTATGCAGGATGGTGAATTTTTTTTGCTGAGGGATTCATGTTCAGAGAGAACTTCAGACAGGACAGCAAAGCCCCAGATTGAAAATGAGCTGAGGTGCACTTAGTAGTGACGTGTTTGAAGTGCCCTCTGCTGCCTTCCTGAAGACACTGCAACTTCTCAAAAAACACATTTTAACAGGCTTGAAACAGAATCAGCTGGATTAACCATTTGAAGGGAGGGACTTCTAAATTTTCCTGACCTACAAATGTGATTATCTAATGGAAAGGAATGCAGGATTTTATTCTTTCCTTCCTCTTATTCTTTCCTTCCTCTGCATTATACAGAGACACAAAGGCGGGGTACCCATTGCTAAATCTTCCTTATTTGGCTTCTTGGTGCCAGTGGCTGTAAAAAGACTGGCTTTCCCTTCATGCAGTGGATTTCTGAAGACAGGATGGAGTCTGTGAAGATGTCTTTGCTATCTTGCATTTATTTTGAGTTGTTCTTATTTCTTTTGTAAAATTACATGTCACGTGAATGAAGTGGCATTTTGTTTTTCTCACCTCTGTGGTACTGTCCTTAGCGTGAAATTGTATGGGAAGCACACACTAAGATTTAATAACACTGATTAAAAATAATGATCCAGTGCTAACTGGAGGAGAAACCAGGATATTTTCATTTAAGATTTTTTACTAGATTTAGTAGCTATGAAACTGAACACACACGTACACACATACACGCACACACACATACATGCACACACACATCCTTGTCATATTATAGTCTAGGTAGGTGAAATATGGCTTAGGGAAATGGAGGACAACTTCATATAACTGGGTGGTTTTATTCCCCCTGGCCTCATATATTTCATATCTTCCTTTTAATTAACTTTTCAGTTTGTTAACTAAAAATAGTCTCAACGATAGTTAGACAGAGTTTATTTGATAATCAAAGAGAAAAAGTTGAACCCAAGATGTAGTCTGACCGATTTTACTCTGTGAGAGGTGTTCCAATACACACAAGTTTACATTTAGCTTATGTGAGTAGGAGTGAGTCACTGACATCAAGAATGTGCATTCTTGAAGGGAGGGACTTCTAAATTTTTCTGACCTACAAATGTGATTATCTAATGGAAGGGAATGCAGGATTTTATTCTTTCCTTCCTCTCCAAAGAATGCATGCAGAGACACAAAGGCTGGGTACCCATTGTTAAATCTTCCTTATTTGGCTTCTTGGTGCCAGTGGCTGTAAAAAGACTGGCTTTCTCTTCATGCAGTGGATTCCTAAAGACAGGATGGAGTCTGTGCAGATGGCTTTGCTGTCTTGCCTGCTAGACCAAGGGGGTGTGGGGCCCCAGAAAAGTTTATGATCACAATGAAATATACACTTTAAAAATGACATATACACTTGATGAAAAAATCCCCACAAAAGACAAAATTTCAATAGCATGAAAGTATGTACAACTAAGCAAAAGTTTTTCTTTGACCTAAGATGTTTTACTCTTTTAGTCTCTCCAGAAGAAAGTAGTTCTGTCTTGTGTATCTTTCCAGAAAAATCTATGGATTTGAGAGTGCAAATGTGTTTGTAAATGTGTGCATGTGTGAGTGTATATTCACCCATACATATACAACTTATTTTCATAGTAACATTGGCATACCACAAGCACTGTTCTGCATTTTTTCACCCAATAATCTAACTTAGAGATGACAAAATGAAGAATCTTTTTTTTTTTTCTTGGCCATGTTAGCTTCCTTATATGATTGTATCATTAGTTATCAAAACAGATATCTGTTAATATTTATTTGGACTTTTGGTCATATAAACCATGAACAAAGACAAAATTCTTTGATATTATTGAGGCCAAAAGTTTGATTATTTATTATTCTAATAAAGTAAAGCCACTGATCCTCTATGTAATTTTACCAACCTAGAAAATACAAATAGCCTCTTGTTTTAATTTTCCTTTTAAATAATAATAACAATAAAATAATTATAACTGCTAACTTACATAGCATTTTCTATGTTCCAGGCATTAATCTAAGAGCTTTACATATATGACTAATGTAATATAAAACAACTTTATTAAAATATGAATCACATATCATACAATTCATCCCTCTAGGGTAAACGAGTAAATTGTTTTGTGTATATTCATAGAGTTGTATTAAAATGATTCAAAGGCACATATTGGTCATGCCTAAAGAAGTTCTGTATCCACTGGCTGTCACTCTCTATTCCTCTTTCCCTCACCCTCAGCTTTAAGCTACTTTTTGTTGAGATTCACCTATTCTAGACATTTTTATACAAGAAATCATATGTGGCTTTTGTGACTGACTTCTTTCCCTTAGCCTAATATTTTAAAGATCCATCCATGCTGATGTATGACTTGTTACTTCTATCATTTTTATTGCCAAATAATGTCCATTGTATGACTATTGCTCATGTAATTTATCCATTTGTTACTTGATGGACATGTGGGTTGTTTCTACTCTTTGACTACCATGAATAAATAATGCTACTATGAACATTCATTTACAAGTTTTTGTGGGAACAATATGCTTTTAATTTTCACAAATACATAGAGTTATATGGTAACTATAAGTTTAATTCTTTGAGAAACTTCCAAAATGCTAAGTACCTCTTTCTTTTTTTTTTCTTAATAGAGGCATGTTTTTATTTATTTATTTGTTTGTTTGTTTGTTTGGTTTATACATGCACTGGGTACAGTCAGAAGCGCGGGAGGGTGAGAGAATTCACCAGCACCAGAGCGGGGAGCAGAGCAGGCAGAAGGACCGAAGTACACTGCTGAGGGGAGCAGCGGGCGGCAGGAGAGGTCTGCGCGCCATGTGGGACCCTCCTCTGGTGGCCGGGGAGCAGCCGGGGATTGAACCGGCGCCGCAGAGGCTGCGGGCAGCTTCGCAACCCAGCGCTCAACCACTGCGCCACCAGGGAGGCCCTAAGTACCTCTTTCTTGATTGAGTTTCCCAGAAGTCCCTCTGAGAATTTGTTACCACCTCCACGTGTTGCAAAGAAAAGAGTGTTCATGTCTTGATTATTATACTTAAAATAAAAGTCTCAATAATAGTTAAAGAGTGTCAAAATGAGGTTTACTATGAGAACTGTTGTAACAATTGCAAGTTTGAGTCTAGTTTACATAGATAGGAACAGTGAGTCATTTAATATAAAAATGAAGGTATTTTTGAAGTGGGGATACTGACCTTAAGTTCCTTGAACCCGAAGATATGTTGATGGTATCTTTGCATAAAAGAAGGCAAATGTTGGGCCTCCCTGGTGGCACAGGGGATTAAGACAAGCAACCTAGGAAGCTATCCGCAGCCACTGCAGCAGGAGTTGGCTCCCCAGCCAGGGAGCTGCCCACATGGCGCAGCAGACCTCTCCTGACTCACCCACTGTTCCCCTCAGCAGTGTATTTCAGTCAGTCTGCCTGTTCTGTTCCCCATTCTGTCTCTGGTGAATCCTCTCACCCCCCACACCTCTGGCCTGTACCCTAGTTCTGGCATACATAAATAAATCTTTTTTAAAAAAAGAAGGCAAATGTTGGGGTTTCATCACCTCCCAGGTTTATAAAGAACACATTGGAGAGATGCAAAGGCTTGGTTCCATTGTTCAAATGTTTATCTGACTCCTTGGTCATTAGTGGTGGTTGAAAGTTTTTGTGGTTTTTTTTTTTTTTTTTTTTTTACCCATATGCAGTAGATTTTTGCGTAGCTCTTTTAAAAAATAAGCCAGTTATGGCTTAAAATCTAGGCAGATGACTTTTCTCTCTTGCCTGCAAGACCAGGGAGGACTGCTTCCCAGAATATTATTATTCACTGTGATATTATTCACTGTTTATTGTATGAGAATATGGTCTCACAAAGTTGGAGATAGAATCCCAGTCTTTGTACCAAACATAGAATTGTATACCAGAGTAAGCAATCAAACATTTATGTCAACAAATGATTGATTAGAAGAAAGATGGAAGGAAAAGTTTGAAAGTTCCAAAAGTCAGGATATAATACAAGGTATTTACATTTATCTTACAACTTGTTTTCTAGGGTTTTTTTGGCAACAGTGTTAAATAATAGAGCTAGAATTAAAGCAATAATTTACATATGAATAAACATGACAGTGTGATGCTATTCACAAATGAAGTAAAGGTAAATGCAAGAAATCAGAACCATGTCAAGACATCTAGATCTGAACTTGAATTGTTAGAACTATGGTGAGTATATGGTTAGTAGTGACTTTTATTTTTATTATATGACTTAGATATGTCATAGGAACTGACATATTTTATAGGTGATTTTATTCTCCTACTAATTGTCATTTTTTATGAATTCTTTGCCATTGCTGGTAAAGTTAGAGAAATTAGAGTACTATTTTATCAAAAAATATATGCTTGTCTGGTACCAACTCCAATATCTCTCACTAGAGCTATTTGAACAGCCTAATGATAATTCAATGAATCACATGTGGACAGACTTGTAAAGGCAGCCCTTTACATATACTCAGCATTAAGAATTTTCCTGGACCTGTCATGATTCTCAAAGAACCACCCAGGAAAATCAGCACACAAATTGATTTTCAGAATTATTTCTAAAAGTTCTGCTTTCTCACTTCACGTGTTAATTAACACATTTCCTTTCACTACACAGGGGTTGGGTCAAACCTTGTCCAAAACTCTACACAGTCATCCCAAATCTAATGCACTTACCCTACCCTACCCTAGATGTACTCTTTGGATCCTTTTAGGCTACAGAAGGTCAACCCAGTTGACTTATTACCTAATAGCAATGTAAGAGGGGCATAAATTTGCCAGGACCTTGAGTCTACATAATTGAGAATTTTCTCTAGAGACCTTGAGCCTAATTTGTCTACTTGACTGGCTAGGAAATAGGCAGTCTCATCAACTCAGTCCTGCCTGAATGAGGTGGCCTTTATCTTCTCACAGTGCAGTGCTGGCAGTTTCAGTTAAACGTTCCAAGGAAAGTATGTGTCACTGAACCTCAGAGAATATTGAGAATAGGTGGCAAGGTCCACAATAAAAGGGAAGGAGACCACAAAACTTGGAGTTCTTGGCTTATTCCTGGTTAGGAGAACTCTGGTCCTGGGGGATCACTGTGATGTCAGCAGTCACAGAGGCCCTAAGATGGAATACTTGGTTTATCAAGTACTGTTAATCCTTACCTATAATGAATAGGCTGATGTTGGCTTATTAAAGCTGATTGTTAAAATTTTAGAAACTTGGCAAGGTTGATGGCAAGCAGGTTGAAATAAGCCCCTGAGGGACTATTTACACCATGGTAATCAGCAAACAGCAGAAGCTAGAGTTTGTTTACCCAAGACGTGGCTGTTAAATATATATCAATATACCAGTTATTCCTACTCTAGATAAGCCTATATATAAATTAGTGGCCTGATCCAGGCTCACAGGTGACATTGGAAAATGTATGCAACATTTTTTTCTGGTTGTAAGTGGGAGGAGTGAGGAGTTGCTAGTGCCACCTAGTGGGTTGAAGTTAGAAATGCTGCTAAATATCTTCCTACAAACCCACATAATAAATTATTCGGATCCAAGTGTCAATCAGGCTGAAGTTGAGAAACCTTGGTGAAAACCTTGAGAAAGTAAAGCTTCCTCATAGGCAATACTCATTAAGACTAAAATATATTTCCAGTGGTGAAACTGATGAGGACATCCCTATAATTGCTCTCTCCTTTCCTAGTGGAAGAACCCATGGCTACTTTATAAACATTGCTAATACTTCCCTATTAGAAATTAATCTTACAGGTGCTTCACATCTAAATGGTTTCTGCCTCTTATGCATTATTAACATCTGTTCCCAATAATATGGTATCATATGCTATTGGGGTGGGGGGTGGGGTAACTGCCACTCTGTTGTCACAGCAGTTGTAACATTTGACACCCCCTCCAGCAATACACAGGGATACTAATTTCTCAACTTCTTCACAAACACTAGTTATTTTCTGCCTTTTCCCCCAAGTAATACCCATCCTAGTGTGCGTAAAGTATTACTCCAGTTTCTCTTCTTCAACGTTCTGTTGCATGTCTTCCTTTGTAATCTCTTGCCCTGTGTATCTGTGTGTGTCCCCCTGAAATTCCTGAACAGCACCTGATTCTGGTTCTACTGGAGCCTGAGTGCGGTGGAACTGAAATCAGTCTTTCAAGACCTCCGATAGGTTAGAATACAATAAGTACAATTTCTTTGCTCCTTTTAGTTTGAAAGAGGGATCAGAAATTAGGCTGCTGCATTTGATGCTCTATTGTATGTCTTTATCTTTAATCTCTTGCTCCAGATATTTGTGGATTTTAATCTTTCTCTGTCTTTGTCTGAGACCCTTTCATGGGATCTGAGTTAGGGGAAACAGATAGCAGATTCTTCAGGCAGCCCCTAAATTGATTAGGGGAATGTCCTGAATATAGCCCATGTTATTGTTTTGATCAGAGAACCACTGGTAAGGAGAGACCACTATAGTTTCGCTTAGGCTAGTTCGAAACCTCAGAAGATGCTTGAAGGAACCAGGTAACCTACTGGTTCCTCTGCACCTCTGGGCAGGAACTAATGTGCTACTGGGAAGATATTAACCAATGGAAGAGGAAAACGGGAAGAAACTCACACATAAATTGGTAATTTTTCTTTCCCGACTCCCCCTAGACTGAACACTTCTGGATGTAGGAGTTCTAAGTCATTCTCAGGAGATACCGGCAAGACTAAACAACCCGGCAAGACTAAACAACCAGTTCTGCCAGTTACATAATGTATTTCCTTGTATTTGCTTTTCCTCCTCCCAGTCTCACGTCCTTTTTTCATTCTCACTCTTATGACTTGTGTCATCTCCCAATAAAGAAAGAGCAAGCTTTTGTCTCAGGCATTGTTTTACAGGTATAATTTGTAGCTTCTTGATGTTGCTTTTTTTTAAGGTTGAAATAGTATTTTGAAATGTTATATTACGCCCCAAAAGTAAACTTTCAATGCCAAAGATTGAAAATCATAAGAAATAGCTAAAAATACCAATAGTAAGTTATGTTTACTCAAATTTATGGTGTTCCTGAAACTGCTTATGTCTGAGCGGAAAGTAAATTTCACTCAGAATTGTTCTAACCCAGTACTCTGGCACCACAATATTTTTTCCTATTTCTCAGAATTTTACCCTTTAAAAGTCACAGTTCTAATAAGTGCATAAGGAAATAACCTTGGTACCTAGAGTCCAGGGCCACTTCTCTTTATGGAGCTTACCAGGAAAAATGCTGGAGACAATGTATTTTGTGTGTTGAATGTCACTCCTTAAGGTCCTTACATGATTTCTGTGCTCCTGAATCTACTGGAGTCTGAAGCGGTCAGAATCTCTCTGTTTATACTTTGATGTGTTCATGTCCTTTACGAAGAGTAAATTAGAAAACAAGTCTATTTTGTCACCTAAACTTCCAAAGAAATATTATTTAAGCTTTTCAGAAGGCATCTGCTAAAGTATATTTGAGAATGTGAAGATTTCAAAAGAACTTTGTAGTCAACAGTGACCACTGACCTTTGTCTCTTCATTTTGGAGGCAGCTCAACTCAGTATACATTGGTCTAGAAAATGTAATTCACTGGTCTGAACTCTATACCAGGATATCATAGGCAAAGAGGCATATTCTGGACATAACCCAAACTTCTTCCACCTTTCTCTTCTGCTTTGCCTTGCAATCTAAATATAAAATACAAATAATCCAAACTCTAAATTCTTAGAATGTAAGCTCAGTCAGGAGAGAAGAGCTGGGAGTTTTTTTTCCCACAGATGTAAATACCCTCCATTCCCAAATCTAGCCTTTTATTTCTCCATCGATTATATTCCTGTTGGGTACTTATATATCCTTTTAATTATCTTAAAAATAAAACATTTTAATCATCTTCAATAAGACAAGACAATGTTAGAGAAGAAGAAATAATTTTTTAGTTGAATATCAGTATTATAAATATGGAATCATTTTTAAAAAGTGAAGAATAACTACATTAGTTGAAAACAAAGTGCACTTAAAATTTTTATAAAGCAAAGTTGGTATTAACTTAAAGTTATAAATTTATTTAGAAATATAGTAAGATTTATTGTTGTTTTGAGTTTTGGTTCTGATTTTCTGTGAATTTTTCAGAGTGCCCATTTTATTTATTTTGCTGTGTCCATAGAGTCATTCTATGCTTTGAAATATTTCACTGTGAAAATGTTTGCACTTGGAAATTTAATTACATAGGATTAATTTTTACAACTGCTATGAATTTGAGTTGATATTTATTTTGTTTTTTTATCTTGAGTTGATTTTTTTTTAAAGATTCATTCATTCATTTATTTATTTATTTATTTATTTATTTATTTATTTATTTATTTATTTATTTATACAAGCACTGGGTACAGTCAGAAGCGTGGGAGGGTGAGAGAATTCACCAGAGCCAGAGCAGGGAACAGAACAGGCAGAGTGACGAATTACATTTCTGAGGGGAGCAGCGGGCAGCAGGAGAGGTCTGCGGCCTTGTGGGACCCTCACCTGGCGGCCGGGGATCGAACCGGCACTGCAGAGGCTGCGGGCAGCTTCACAAACCAGCGCTCAAACACTGTGCCACCAGGGAGGCCCTTGAGTTTATTTTTTAATGGCTGTAATTTTTGATGCAAAAATGTAGTACCTACTTACCATGATTTGACTTAACGGATTGAGCAAATTATCAGGGAAGTCTCTATAATTTACTGTATCTCAATGGAATTTAGCCCTTGTTTTGGGAAGATGTACTCTAAAAAGATTCAAAGAATAACTGTAATTGTATTATATATTTTATTGCCTTGGTGTCAATAAGAAGAAATACTTTCTGTGTTACTATCTTGGTTTTGCAATTGCGAGTTAAAAGAATTCTGCAGTAGCATAGTACCTCATGATTTCTAGTTTGTCTACATGATATCAAGATATTATTCAGATGTGTTGTCTTACAAAGTCAAATAGTCATATATTTGCAATCTGGTAATTTTTTTCCAATTTTTATCCTGACACATTGTGCTATCTATAAGCCCAATACAAGAATACTGACAGAAGATTGAATGCAACCCTTATGAACTTTCAATGTATTCTACAAAAAAAATAGAGGAAACAACACACATATGGAATGACCAAAAAAACTTAAATAGCCAAAGCAATCCTGACAAAAGAATAGAGATGCCAAAAAATACCTAAAAATATGGTATTAGAATGAAAATAGATACACTGACCAATGTAATAGAATTGAGACCCTAGGAATAAATAAGAAATAAATAAATCTACACGTATTTGGGCAGTTAATGTATGATAAAGGAGCCACAAGTGTCCAATAGAGAAAGCTCTCTAAGAAATGGTGCTGAGAAAACTGGATAGCCACGTGAAAAAGAATGAAACTAGATCACTATCTCACACCATCTAAAAAAATTAACTTAAAATTGGATTGAAGACTTGGAGGTAAGACCTGAAACAATAAAATACATAGGAGAAAACACTCCATGACTTTGATTTCAGTGATGTCTTCAGGAAAGGAAAACAAAAGCAAAAATAAACAAATAGAACTACATCAAACAAAAAAGTTTCTGTATAATAAAATAAAGTATCATAAAAGTGGAAAAACACATTCCTGACTCAGAAAAAATAATTGCACATCAGTATATTATATGTACAATAGGCTCTAAGATCCAAAATGTACAAAGACTCATACAACTCAACAAAAAAAAAACAAAGAACCTTATCAAAAATAGGCCAGAAGAGCTAAATAGACAGTTTTCCAAAGAAGACATCCAAATAGCCAACATACACATGAAAAAAAATTCACCGTTACTTGTCATCACAGGAATGCAAATAAAAACCTACAAAGAAGTACCAACTCACACCTCTAAGAATGGCCCATATCAAAAAGACCCAAAACAACACATGCTTGTGAAATTGGAGAAAAAAGAACCCTCTTACACAGTTGGTGGGAAATGTAGGCTAGCCCAGGCCTCATGGAAAGTAGGATGGAGGTTTCTCAAAATTTAAAACACAGATCTACCTTATTACCCAGCAGTCTCACTCCAAAAACATTAATATGAAAGGACAGATGGCAGATGGTCTCCTATATTCACTGCAGCACTATTTATAATAGCCAAGTTATGGACATGAACTAAATGCACAACAACAGATGAGTTATCCACTGGAATATGTACACAGTGGAATACACCTCAGGTATAAAAACTGAAAACTTGACATTTGCAACAACATGGATAGAACAGGAAAGTTATGCTGAGCAAAATAAGGCAGAAGGAGAAAGACAAATTCCAGGCAATTTCACTAATATGTGAAATATAGTGGGAAAAATAAAAGGAATAGATAAACTAAACCAAAACAAAACCTAGAAACCTGCCTGTAAACTTAAGCTACCAGCAAGGGAGGGAAACAAGAGAAGGAGAGGAAAGTGTGAATGATTTTGGGTGCTTTGTTGGCGGATGTGGTGTTAGATATCTGAAGAGGTGTGGGCATACACCCCTGGAATTATATGCAAAGTTGTAAACCATTGTTATCTCAGTATAAATAATAGAATAAAAACAGGGCCACTCTGGTGGCGCAAGGGGTTGAGCACCTCACCATGAAGCAATCCGCAGCCTCTACAGCATGAGTTTGACCCCCAGCCGGCCAGGGAGCAACCCACATGGTGTAGCAGACCTCTCCTGTGTCGCCCGCTGCTCCCCTCAGCAGTGTCTTTCAGTCAGTCTGCCTGTTCTGTTCCCTGCTCTGTCTCTGGTGAATCCTTTCATCCCCCTGTATCTCTGTCCTGCACCCCAGCTCTTGTATACATAAATAAATAAATCTTTAAAAAAAGAAAAAGAATCCTGCTACCTGATGATGACTAATTGTATAACACAGACATGTCATAGTACATAATCAGTTTTCCATGATGAAACCCTAGACATTATATATTTGTAATTATATATTTTGTCATCATATCATTATTACATAATTGCCATTGAGGTATAAATATGTATCTGCAGGATGTTTCAAAATAGCCAGAAGACAATCAAATAAATGAATCAATTCTGATCTAGCTCTAGGTTCATTTTTATGAATAGACCTTTTTATGTCATCCCAGATATTCAATTACACTAACAGATGCCTATTTTCTTGCCTAATATGATTAAGAATGTATGTGAGGTAACTGTCTCCAGTTTTGAAGGTTCTGAAACTTTTTTACTACATCCCCACTCCTATAGTCCTTTTCTTTTTGGTGTCTAAAGAAAATTAGAAAGTTTGATCTTTGATAGAAAGTATATGTGATGACTTGCTTTGCAATTTTGTGTGTGTACGTGATTAGACCTAATGAGTAACTTTTTCCAAGGATCATGCATGGAGAATGCATTGGCACTCATAGGAATGCCATGGATTTCATACTGGTGAGGCACATTATCAGGAAGCCATGGAGTTAAGACTGGTGAGGAAAATCTACAATGGGTGGAATTAAGGTCTGGAGCTCAGAATGGGACAAACTGTATTTTCTTAGAACACACTTTTCATGTCAGAAACACAATCAGCCTCTCAGAAAAAGAAAATAATGAAAAATATTCTTTATTAACCCTTGACAATAGTTATAAACATAAACCTCTGCCTACCATAGTGTAATCACCACATAAAATCTTTGTACACAGGAACATGGTCTGTTCAAAGCAATCTAACTGTGACTCTTGATGCCTAATTATGTCACTTGCCCAAGCAGAATGAAGGCAGCCTGGGTGCAATTTCCTCCCACAGCTAGCACTAAGAGCACCTCTGCTCTTAGGAGTCTCGTGTGATGAGAATTAAAGAAAAAAATATGCTCAGTATCCAAAAATTAAGTGGATTAGAGGACATAGAAGTCTGAGTTAGCTCCACAACACCTGAGCATGAATGCAGTCTGGTGGCGCTGGGCAGCTGCTTCCCACAGTGAGCAAGAGGTTGTTTGGCAAGTGTGGATGCTGCTCCCTGTCCACTCTCCCTCTGACACCTGGGTAGTGCTTCAGAGTTTATAAAACATCCCCTGTTCATTCTTTTTGCTCTCACAATAGCTTCAAGAGATTAAATAGGACAAGTAATAAATAGTATCTTTATTTTACATGAGGAGAAAGAGAAGCTCTCCAGTACTCAGGACTGCATGAGGTCATAGTGGGTGACTGAACAAGAACCCCAGCCATTTCGCACCGTGGCTCCTCTGTGAAATGCCCCCTGTGAATACACTGAGAGTTTGAATCAATGTTTAATAGGGACATACATCAAAGAACCCTCAGAGGGAAATGGAACTATCCCCTATTATGCTACCAATGCTATGCTAATTCTTTTTATGCATTCTATCACTTAATCCCTCCAATACACTGACAGGAACCATTATTCACATTTTATCTATGAGGAAACCAGGGGTCATAAAAGCTTACTACATTTTCCATAAAACTAGGGAGTTGTGACATTTTATTACAATTCTATGTTGATTGAATCATAGCTTTCTGAAGCTTATCTAGCCAGAGGGACTCCTGGACATCATCTGTTGCATCTCACTCATTCTACACATTTGGAAGTGAAGGCCCGAGCTGTGCATGTACTTGCCAAGGTAATGACAGTGTTGTGCTAAAAGTCATGTCTCCTGATTCTTACTCTATTGATCTTTTTACCAAACCATGGCAGTTTGCTGCACAGCAACGGTGGAGGTACCTGGTGCTGTGACCAAATCACATAGCTGCTTCGCATTCCAAGGCCTGGCCTGGAGCCCAGCGGTGCAGCAGCTACCCTGCCATGGATACAAACAGGTACTAAGCTGCTGTATTTGTTTCAACTTCTGCTTTATTTCTTCACCTTTATAGCCACTTCCACATGTCTTCTTTTCTCTGTTTCCTCTTACATGTTTCCACTCCACAAATTTATAAAAGTCTGACGTGTGAGTAGAGCATTGTGAGAACTTTACATGCTGGGGGAGATCAGAGCCAGTTTCATCTTCACGTCAGCACACCTCATTCTCAGCCAGCATTTTGAGCTCAACTCTGTGGAAAGCTGAGGGGATGGTGTTGTGAGTAGAGAATAATGGGTCTTGCTTCATTCCCTGGACCACAGAGGGCCTTGCCCCAGAGTTCACATGACTGAAGTAGGAAAATGCTCGAACTGTACTTACATAAAAACTCGATTACATAACATGTTTGTGATCATTCGTCTAATTCTGCAGCTGTTTTACACATGAAAGTCCAAGTTAGGACTCGAGCGACAAGTACACACAGGAAGCTGAGTCAGGGCCCCAAGACAGGACCTTTGGGAATTCACTTCCTTTTTTTCTCACTTTTGACATTTGAACTAGGTCAGTCTGTCCCACCTCCCTTAAATAAGTGTGACTGCCCTATGGGGCTTTGTAGATCATAAAAAACTTTCCTTTTTTTCCCCCTCTTTTTCTAGACCATGAAATCCAGAGTCAAGGAACATACCCTTGATGCACCTGTAATGCTTGGCCTGGGCCTGTATACAGTAGGGACTTTTTTTGCAGGTTTTTAAAATTTTTTTAAGTATGGCATGTATTTATCATTATTTTACAGCTTTATCAGGATATTACTGTGCAAATTTAACAGGTGCAATGTATTGATGTGATACACATACATTACAGAAATAATTCCCACTATTGCCATAGGAACTAAGATTTTATCTCTTAAGAATTTTTAAGTATTACAACTTTATTGACTGTAGTCACCAAGGGATTATATACGGGGATCTTAGCTCCTCCTCAGAACTTACTCATAACTGGAAGGTTGTATGCTTTAGCCAACATTTCCCAATTCTCTCACTCCCTAGTCTCTAGTAACCAACTTTTCACTCTCTGTTTCCATAAGCTTGTCTTCTATAGGTTCTCCATGTAGATGATATAGTATTTGTCTTTCTCTCACACTTATTTTTTTACTTAATAGAATGCCTTAAGTTTCATCCAGGTTGTTTCAAAATTTCCTTCTTTTTTAATGATTCAATAATATTCACGTGCACCAGACACAGACACACACAGAGATATACACAAATACACACACACACATCACATTATTCATTCATTCACAGATAAACACTTAGTTTGCTTCTTTGTCTTGACTGCTGTAAACAGTGTTGCAATAAACATGAGGGTGCCCTTAACATTTTTTCATATGCCTTTAAACAGGAATTCAAGGAGATATACACACTCCTCTAATTCTCAATGACCAAGTGATAGAAACACCAAAGTTTATAGATTAAGGGGTAAAGTTGTGGTATATTTGTGTGCTATGACACACACACACAAATATGGATAGATGGAACCTAATTGCATTATGTTAAGTTAGATAAGTCACGTAGAAAGACAAATACCATATAATATCACTTATATGGGGAAGTTAAAAAAACTGAACTCAGAAACAGAGGATGGTGGTTACCACAAATTGTGGGCATGGGAGTGCCAAAGTGCATTAGAGAAATGTTGTTTAAGAGTATAAACTGGGAAGTAGCATATAAATAAATCCTGAAGAACTACTACACAGCTTAGTGATTTTAGTCAGCAATATTGTATTTTAAACTTCAAAGTTGCTAGGAGATTAGATCATAGTTGTGCCTACCATAAAAAAAGATGATAAATATGTGACATGACAGGCGTGTTAATGTCACTGTATAATCCTATTAAATGTAAAAATGCATCATATACACCCATTGTATATCTTAAACTTACATAATTTATAAGTCAATATATTTTAATTAAAAAGTACAATTGGATTTTGATAGAAATTGCATTGAACATGTGGATGACCTTAGGTAGCATGGACATTAACAATATCATTTCTTCTGACCCAGGAATATAAAGTGGCTGTGCTCTCTGCTCTTCCTTTCTGGGTGAGGGGAACTCTTTCTCAATGAGGAGTTCCCTCTTGATGATAAGTTATGCCAGTTTGGGGGATGGGATGGATGAAGGGAAAATAAGATTGTCTTTCTAATCTTCTCGTGTTTGCAAGTGACCCAAGTTTTTATTTGTAGAATGTGTGTCACTTCTCGCAGGTCCAGGAATGGCATTGGAAATGTGACCATAGCTGCTTCCCATGCACACAAGGGTCACGTGACCGCAAAGGTTTGCTCATTGATTTATGTGGGCCATTCCCATTGGCTTCTAGGGCTGGAGGTAGGAACAAATATCCAAATGGCAGAGGCTACTTTATCTCAGGGTTTTGCTGAATCACAAATAAGACAATACAATGTGTGTGAACACTTTTTATTTTGTAGAACATAATACAAAAAGAGCCTATTATTAATAATACCAAAATTATACAGTATTATGATCCAATGTTAATTCAATAAAACATACTCTATATTCCCATATTTTGTAGCATTCTAGTCTAGTAGAAATTTACTTTTTGACTTTTCTGTTTTAGGACTTCCTGGTTTTATCTAGTTGCCTCTTGTTCCTGCTAATTTCATTTTATATTTTAGTGGGGGAGTATATATTAGGCAATTTGTCCCTTTTATTTAACCTTTTCTACCACTATTGAGCAACTGTAAGAAATTGTTCTTTGACATTTCTTAGTTTTCATAGTGACACAAGTTCTATGGGGCAAGGTTTTTCTATTTTAAAATTACTCTTTATCTTACTCAATTCACACGGGTTGCTGTTTGCCTGATTGGCCAGACATTGGAAAGCTGTAAAAGACATTTTCACAATGGCTTGGCATTTCAAACTTCATGCAAATATGAAAAGCTAGAATTTTCCAGATACTCTCAGTGTCAGATCAGAATTTTAAGGAATTTAATATCAGCTATTTAAATAATTTCAGATTTGTTCTGGAATCTATGCAACCAGTGCGCATCACTCATGTTTCAGGTGATAAACAAAAGTACAATCTGTAGTAGCTTGTTTAAGATCATGTACTTAAGTGGGAGGACGGCTCTGAGTCCCTGCCTGATGTCCGGGAGCTGCCTCCCTTGTAACAATCTGTACACTTTTTGTTGCAGAGAACTGCAGGCCTCAATTCCCGGGGGACTCCATCTTTGAGTACATATTTAATCATGCTCTCTTTTGGGGGATTCAGTGCTGTGGAAATTTCAGCATCCTGTAATGATGGTTTTGACAGTATATTATCATGTAGGCTCTAGAAAATTTCAGAGACTGGTGTGTGGCCATCTGACATATATGTAAAGAAAATAGGAATTCTAGAATTTGCTTTTCAACAATCATCTATCACTTATGCAGGTTTCCCTCTTATCCACATTTTCATATCGTTACCAATTAAAGCACCCTAGACTACTTTGAGTCTTTGACTTTTCAGTTGAAACAAAACAAGTGATCTGATAAATACCTTTATATATGATCATTACAAAAATATTTCCCCTTATAAACTTAATAACCGTGAATTTATCAGTTGTCTAAAAATATTTCCCTTAAATTACCCTCAATGGGAATCTCTATATTCACAAAAGTGGGAACAGGACCTCCCTGGTGGCGCAGGGGGTTAAGATGCAACCTATGAAGTTGTCTGCAGCCACTGCAGCATGAGTTTGGTCCCCAGCCAGGGAGCTACCCACATGGCGCAGCAGACCTCTTCTGACTTGCCTGCTGCTCCCCTCAGCAGTATACTTTGGTCAATCTGCCTGTTCTGTTCCCCACTCTGTCTCTGGCGAATCCTCTCACCCCCCCCCAAACCTTTGGCCTGTACCCCAGCTCTTGTATGCATAAATAAATAAATCTTTAAAAAATAAATAAATGAAGGTGGTCTTTCCTTTAAAAAAAGAAAGAAGGAAAAAGAAAAGCAGGAACAGAAAGATTAGTGGCCTTAGAAAAAGCAAAGCTCTTCTGTGTTTATAAATTTATTAAGTCAGTTTTCTCCATGCCTTGTGGAAATCATTGAACTTTTTTTTTTTTTTTAATTTGGAAACATAAATTCAGTTAAAGGTGATTTTAGAAATACTTTTTTCTCTGATGTAAGCCACCCTTGCACTAGTGGGCATTTGGTCCGTCTCTGAGCATCAGTGACGATCTGAAATGTTTCTTGGAGCTGAATCCAAATCTCAGTTTTCCTAGTGAGATTTACTGACGCAAAGACTCATTGAGCCTGAATCAAATACTGTGAAAGAAACCAGAATTATATAATTATAATTAGAAAGATAAAGTTATTGAATTAGAGTACAACATATTTGTAAATAGTACAACATCCTAGAAATTATTAAGACGGAGACATCCCCATAGAACATTACAAACGTAGATTTCAGGCCTATGCTAAGAACCCCCATTGCAAATGTGGGACCTTACCCAATTATAGACCTTGCGCAAGGATCAAATAATGTCAGAATCCAAACTTATAAAGATCTTCACTCACAGAGGAGTATTAACTACATGTATAATCAACAGTAAGATTTTATTTTTTTAATTTTTTAAAAAGATTTATTTATGCACACAAGAGCTGGGATACCGGCCAGAGATGTGGTGGGTGAGAGGATTCACCCGAGACAGTGGGGAAATGAACAGGCAGATTGATCGAAGTACACTGCTGAGGGGAGCAGCCGGTGAGTCAGGAGAGGTCTGCTGCGCCATGTGGGTTGCTCGCTAGCAGGCCGGGAATTGAACTCATGCTGCAGTGGCTGTGGATTGCTTCATAGGTTGCATCTTAACCCTTGCACCACCAGGGAGGCCCCAACAATAAGATTTTAAAAGTCAAATTTTTTTTAGATATAATTTATATTACACAACCTACTCTTTTGAATATGTTCTGTGAGATTTTATAAATACATTCAACCATGTAACCACCATTGTTTTACAGAACAATTCCATTACCTAAAATTTTCTCGTGTATTCTTTGTAATCAGTCCACGCTGTAGTCTCTTGCTAGTTTCTGGCAACCACAGATTTGATCTTAATCTCTCTAGTTTAAAGACAGAATTCTCGATCTCTGTATAACTAGGATTTTTAAATTTATCAGTGATAATGCTAATAATACCTATTTACTTGGTTGTTAAAAAAGTTGAACAAATAATATATAAAATATTGGACACATTACTACTGGGATAAATTTTAATGATGATGATGATTAAAATGTTGAGCCTTGAATTACACCCAGAAATCACAATGCTAGAGTAAGCAAAACTGGCAGTTTATAAAACACAATCTTTCATGTAATATGGAAGCATGGTCTATCATATCCTGATAATTGGTAATCAAGCCTCTGTTAGAATACTTACATTAACAAGAACCTTAGCATTTCTCCAAGGAGTTTGCTACTTTGGTGGATGGTGATGTTTGTTTAAATATTATTTTTGGTTTTCCATAACTTCTAGTCATAGATCACAATTACTGTAGAACACAGTTCCAGTTTCTCTTTTACATAAGTATCTAAAGAGATCAACTTCACCTGTCTTTATTTCTACCCCTGAGTCTTCCCATTGAAGAAGATAAAAAAATAAATAAATAAAGATAGGATCATTAGTAGAAGCTAAAAGAGGCAGATTATGAGTCAACATAGAATGGTCTAAGAGAGTCACTTGGAAATTAAAGATCTGGATCTAGAGATAATTTCTCCTTCCCTTAAGATGTTTTAATCCTCATTGAAAAATCTATCAGATATTGTAGAAAGATATTGAATAATATATGGATAATTGAAACAAGTAATTGCTAAACTTATTCCATTCTGAGAAGTATGATTCTACATACATTTGTTCTTTTTACAATTCCTAAAGTACTTTATAAATTCAGAGTGATAGAAATCATGAAATCATTCTGTCTCCACACAGATGTTTTCTGCCAATCACCTTCCTCCACTTGTTTACTTCAATTCTTGGAGTTTTTTTGCTCATTTCATTTGGAAAAGAGAAAATAATATATGTGAGAACCTCTTGAAAAGTTTTTTTTTTTTAAAGATTCATTGTTATTTATGCATACAAGACCTGGGTTATAGGCCAGAGATGTTGGGGGGTGAGAGGATAGCTTGATAGAACTGAGACTTTAAGTGCCACCAGGGAGGCCCCATCTTGAAAAACCCTTAGAGACTATACAAAATAAAAGGTGCTATATATCTCTAACTCATTAGAATCCTGGAATAACACATCAAAATGTTAATTATTTTAGTGTAAATTTTCCTAAATTCTATTATTTTAGTTACAGGTGGTTTTTTTTTTTTTTTTCATTTAAATTATCATTCATGTTGAAGTGTCTTTTTGTGTTTCAGTTTACTAGAGTTCACATTTCCTGCATGACTCAGCTTTGTTGTTTAGAACATTAACTGGAGCATTGTGTTGTAATGCTCTGTAGGACTGTAAGTGATGTGTAAGGATGGTCTTCCTTTCTACATAAAATTGTGCCACACTGCTGGTGTGGAGGGGAGGGTCTACCCTTTGCTCCATGCCAAATGACAGTGACAGTGCACTTTTCTAGAGCAATATTTATTGATTTTATAATTTCCTGACTTGGAAATTAGACATGTAAGTTCATTAGAACAAAGTGTCAAGCAAGCGTATTTAAATCGTGAGTGAGGTATAAAATACATCAATTCTATTCATATTGTCTATATAATTTTGTTTTGCAGTTTAGAGTTCATTAAAAATTAACTACTGATTCTCCTGAATTGAGAAGAGGAGGAATAAGACTGTGAGATACTTGGGATAATGTGAAGTGTAGAATTTATTGTTCTATTCTTAACCAAATCTAATTTCTCACCTTCTGCCAGGACACTTGTAGGAGGATCAGATTTCACTAGGCAGGAAGCACTAGAATAATTTTTCTTTGAGGTCATTCGTTACTGGTTTTCCCTTTATTCCAGCTGCATCTATGATGGCATTTGCCAGCTCTGAAGGGAAACTCAGTGGGTAACTGGAGAGCCAGATTCTTCTGGTATTGAGATAGGAGCCAGGCCAGAGTGTGATTTTAATGCCAGATATATTTGGCTACTTTTACTAATTTATAATATTATTTCAGGGAAAGCTGTTAAAAATGCTAGATTCAAATAAGTCATAAAGGAAGCAGAGCAGAGAATTTATTTCTATAATATTGCCACGTGGAACAACAGAATAAATAGAGGCCAGAGAAAAGACAGAAGGACACTTGTACAAGGATAAGATCTCATGAGGTAGGAATAACTAAGACAAATTTTGCTTGAGTTTATTTGTCACTGGTTTTCCCTTTATTCCTGGTGGTATATTTGGTTCTTTGTTGCAGGTAAAATACATGCTTCTGGATCTTTCAGAGTGGCACCTTTTCAAATACAGAACCAGGAAGAAGCTCCGAGGTTGTTGTTGTCAATGGTAAAAGCTATAACCATGAGACAGATTTCCTTGAATCTACCAGATTCCTTCTGTCATGTGGTCCCAGTAGGATGTGTTCCCTCAGACTTCCAGGAAATGTGCTTTTGATAAATGCTTTTAAACTGCAAATGTGTATGTAAATGATTCAGGAACCTCACTGAAATGCAGGTTCTGATTTAGCAGGTCTGGAGAAGGCCTGAGCTTTGGAACAATTTCCTTGGTGATGCCCTGGCTTAATTATCCATGAGCTAATCTTTGAGTTGAAGTGTTTTAGATTCAACTCAGGTTGAATTAACTAGAAATCTTGAGAGGAAAGTAAATAGTTATGAAATAAGCCAAATGTTGAACTCTAGCAATGGAGGAAGCCTAGAGAAGTGTCTCTCCCCAGGCCAATTCTCCATGAATAATGGCAGTGCTGAGCCTGAAACCCAGGCCGCTTAAGTTCCAGTTCATCATGCTATTCCTTGGAAGGGATGTGTCTGAAAAACACTGGAAAAGAAAGGGTACTGAAGCTGAAGTGGGAGGTAGGGCATGAAACGCTGACAAATAGGATAAAAATATAAGATCACAATCAATGGAAGGGAAGAAGAGAGTAGCGCGAAAGGGGCCTCCAGTCGCCTGGGTGAGGGGAAGTTAGACATCCTTGAGGCATAAAAATAAAGGATGTTGGAAAGATCCTGCCCCCACACTTCTTTCCAACTGATGCCAAAGCATTGTAGAGGTCTGTGAATAAAAACCGCAAAAATGTTTCCATCAGCTTTGTTCTGCTGAAAAATGAGTTAAAAGAATAACATTTGATATAGCTAAACATTTCTTCAGAAATGTTTACTAACCAGGAAGGAAGAGCTAAGGGAACTAAGAAAAGTAATGGCTATAGAAAGGGTGGGGGTGCCCTGCTTTAGAAGTGCTTGCACCCTTTCTCCCGGGTTCTCAGTTCCCAGCCAGCCTTGGTGCTGGGCTCAAACGTGTTGGTAAGTCTCCTGCCTCAGCCATGCCTGTAAAAATCAAGCCTCAATCATTTGTTTTATCTTATTTTTTTCCTTTTGTGCTCTGAGGGCCTGGAAACAATTGAACCTTTTAGTCTCAGTTCTAGCATCACTCACACCTATGAGAATGATTGTTGTCCATAAGATGAGAAACAACAAGTGTGGGAGAGGAGGGAAACCTGGGCTAAGGTGGGAATGTGGATTGGTGCAGTTATTATGGGAAGTAGTGTACAGTTCCTCAAAAGATTAAAAATAGAAGCTATATGTTATAACTTCAGTTATTCTACTTCTGGGTATTTATCTGAAAAATACAAAAACACTAATTCAAAAATGTACATGCATCCCCATGTTCCTCATATCTTTATTCACTATAACCAAAACATGGAAAGGACTTAAATGTCCACTGGTGACTGGATATAGAGGACATGGTATATATACATATGGAATACTACTCAGCTATAAGAAATAATGAAATTCTGCCATTTGCAAATAGATGAATCTAGAGAATATTTTGCCTAGTGCAATAAGTCAGATAAAGAAACACCAACACTATTATTTCACTCATGTGTGAAGATAAACAAAACTAATGAACAAACAAAACAAAAGCAAACCTTAAAAAATTATAAGAACAAAATAGTGATTTTTAGAGAGACAGGGAAAGAGGGGCAGGTAAATTGAGTAAAAGGGGTCATTGTAGGGCATAGACTGGAAACTAGGTTGCTAGTGATGAACACATGTTGGCTTACAGTCCTGTCTACCTGGAACCTATATAATGATATAAAGCAGTATTACTTCAATAAAATAATATCTGATGGATACTCTCTCTACCTCCATCCATTCCTAATTTGTCATTAGCAGTGACTCATTTGACTGGCTCTTTACTTTTCAATTAAGTATTCCAGTCTGATTTCATGCTGTTATAAACGAATATCATAGACAGGATGGTTAAACAACAGATATTTGTCTCTCACGTTATTGGAGGCTGGGAGAATCTCAAGTCAGATTGGTCACCAAAATTGGTAATAATGTGCTGTGTACTTGAAATTTACTGAGAGTAGATCTTTAGTGTCCTCACCAAAAAAAACAAAACAAAACAAAAAAGCAGTTGTGTGAAATGATGGATGTCCATTGAATTGATGGTGGTAAGCATTTCACAATGCCTACATCTATCAAATCATATTACAATTTTTTCGATGATACCTCAGTAAAACTGGGGGAAACAATCTTAATTTTGACCTGCAATAACCTTCACCCTCTGCTGTCTGATTCTGGGGTTTAAGTCACCTCCACTGTCCATCTGGTCTAGCCAACACCCCCTTACAGTCTTTCCCAGAAACGTATGAACTCACTTCAGCTCAAGCTTGATACTTGTTGGCTCTGCTTAGAATTTTATTCCCCCCAAATTCTCACAACTGGCTCCAACTACTCTGCAGGTTCTCAGTTGAAATTACATTTCCTTTAAAAAAATCTCCATGAGGGCCTCCCTGGTGGCGCAGGCAGTTGAGTGCTGCACTGTGAAGCTGTCCACAGCCTCTGCAGCGCGGGTTCAATCCCAGCCGGCCAGCGAGAATCCCATATGGCGAAGCAGACCTCTCCTGTCTCTCTGGCTGCTCCCCTCAGCAGTGTATTTTCATCAGTCTGCCTGTTCTGTTCCCCACTCTGTCTCCAGTGAATCCTTTCACTCTCCCTTGCATCTAGTCTGTACCCCGGTTCTTGTATAAAAATATATAAATCTTTAAAAAAAAATCTCCATGAGCCCTTGATCAAAAATAATCTTCACCCCGCTTCTCTACCTGCTGGTCTTCATGTTCCTGCCCTTGCTTCTGCTTGATTTCTTTGCATATTGTCTGCTTCTCCCTCTGCCCTGTAGATCCACGGGAGAGTAACCACAACGGGGGTAGGGTTCTGCTCCATCTTTGTAGCTATGACCTCATTTCTAGAATTGCTCCTGGCATCCATTGGGTCCTGGTATTTTCATAAATGAGCATTCACAGCCACTTGATGAGGTAGCGGGTGGTGGGCTGCTTTTACATTTGGGAAAACTTAGTACTACTGGTTCAATCACCCAGAAGTTCAGTGAGAAGAATTCCAAGCCCACATCTGTTGTCCTTGATCTTTACTCTCCTCCTAGGTCAGTAAATGACTTTTTTTTCAGCAGCAATAGGTTAAGAAGACACACCACTCAAGTGCATGGTGTCTGTTAAACTCATTTTGACTCAAGCTCCTGGGTTAATGGTAAAAAATTACTTTTAGAAAATGTATTATTTCATGTGATTTTGGGTTGGAACCACTTGCATTTTTATTTTAAGATTATTTATTTATACAAGCACATAGTACAGTCAGAAGCACGAGAGGGTGAGAGAATTCACCAGCGTCAGAGCGGGGAGCAGAACAGGCAGACTGATGAAGCACACTGCTGAGGGGAGCAGCGAGTGTGGCAGGAGAGGTCTGTACGCCATGTGGGACCCTCTCCGGTGGCCGGGGAGCAGCCGGGGATCGAACCGGCGCTGTAGACGCTACGGGCAGCTTCGCAACCCAGCGCTCAACCGCTGCACCACCGGAGAGGCCCACCACTTAAAATTTTATCCATGCATGCAATATTCCTCTTGCTTGGTTAACTTTTTCTTCTTCATATCCACTCCTCTTGGCTACCGATTCCAATGGCCATCTTAGGTTCACCTGGGGAAACTTGAAATGAATCCTCATATCTTTCTGTGTTATAATTAACTATTCACCTTAAGTCCTTGAAGGGACCCCAGTAGCTGTGCTAGTGCCCACATGGTCTCTGGCATAACCAGTGGTGCTCAAAACTTATTTGTTCAACTAAATGTAGCGTGGTCTTTTCAGGGAAGTAAAAAGGGAAAATAAACACCTTTCTGCTCTATTAGCAAAATAACCACATGCCTTCCATCCATATTTACTGTTCTCTGGGCACTTAAGTTGGTGTTGAGGTGGGCAAGGCAGGCCAACTCTGCTCTCAGAACTTCACCACGAAGCCAACACAAACACAGAGGTGCAGTGCCCCTTGGTGAATGGCAATGGGTCTGTGAGATAAATGAAGAGTCTAAGGACAGGTGGTCACTTTCCACTTCTCACTGGTGAAGTCACCCGAACAGGGACCTAGGGTGGGAAGGTGAGTCATGCAGGCATCTGAGGGAGGGATATGTGTGCAGAGAGATAAACAAGAGCACAGATCCTCGCACAGGAGAGGACTTGATAGATATGGGGACTGTGTAGCTGGAGCAGAACATGCAATGGGCAAAATGGGAGGAATTAAGTGTCAAGAAGCAGCTGGTCTTGGGACAGCTTTAAGCCACCTGGCATTGCTCAGCGTCTGAAAGCACTGGAAGAACATATGGGGGCAAACTTATTTCTGCCACAGTTTGTCTCACCCATCATCTATTGACAGCTTGTCTCTAAAGCTGTCCTGGCTTTGCTGGCTGACCCTCAAGATCATGTAGCGTGGACTCCCTGGCTTGAGCCCATTTACAATAGCATATAATTATGATCCTGGTGAATGAGCTTAGATGCAAGTCTGATGAACTGGACTATTCTGGGGCCAGAGCTGACCTGGCTCCATCAGTCCCTTTTGTGCTTGCCCCTCTGGGCCTCTTTCTCCCACCCCTGGCATCAGGAGTGAGCAGTTTTACCCATGGATCCTGTTGTCCTCCTGGGAGTGAGAAGATCCTCAAATTGGAGCCAGAATGCCTAGAACTTACTTTGCAAAACCTGAATGTTGGAACCAGACAGAACCTGAGCTGATAAGAGACCACCCTCACATGTTCACTTGTAATGTCATCTACCTTGGAGAGTTTTGTGACAATGAGGACTTGCCTACAGAATATACCACAACCCCTAGCATGTAGCACAGGCTGAGTAAATAATGTGGTCTTTAAATGTATGACACATGCTTGCACAGCTGGTGAAATATCTTCCCTATCCACAGATGTTTACTATGTTCTCTCAAGGAACTTCCACAGTGAGATATGCATTCTTGTTACTCACACCTGTGTCCATCCTCATACAGGGGTGTGTGTTCCTTGAGATTCAAACCTCAAGCGTGTCATTTTTATGCTGGGACCCCATACTCTGCATGTGAAGTGGCAGTGCTCAGTAAATGTGTGTTGAGTGTATGAGCGATGCATCCAGAGATTTCTGCAGGCTGCTGCAGAGTCAGAGATGGTCCCCCTCCATCCTCTCTGTCCCCAAACACCATGGGTGTGGGACAGGCTTGGGCTCAGGGCGACATCTCAGCTTTCCTGAGGAGTCAGTGCTCTAGCTATCCAGCCTCCAGCAGGCCCACGTTTCTCTGTCCAGAGAGTTTTAGCTGCTCCCACCTCACTGTCCAGTCTCCTTTCATTATGTGGCTGTGGCGAGAGAAACAATTGAGCTACTTCTAAGCAACTTCTGGATGTCTGGATTCCAGACTGGGACACAATAGGTCCTCCATAGGGCCTCCCCGGTGGTGCAGTGGGTTGAGTGCAGCGCTGTGAAGCTGTCTACAGCCTCTGCAGCGCGTGTTTGATTCCCGGCCGGGCAGGGAGATACCCACATGGTGTGGCAGACCTCTCCTGTCTTGTCCGCCGCTAGCCTCAGAATTTTCAGTCCGCCAGTCTGCCTGCCTGTTCTGGTCCCCGCTCTGTCTCTGGTGAATCCTTTCACCCTCCTATGCCTCTGGCCTGTGCTCCAGCTCTTGTATAAATAAATAAATCTTAAAAAACAATAGGTCCTCCATAAATACTGTTTGTTGTTTGGGTCCATCTCTCCTCTTTTGAAGGCTCTCTTTTCATTTCTGTTGCTGAGAAGACACACTTTCAACATCTAGAGTTAGAGCATATCCTGGATTTGCAGCTCTGGGGATCACATAACTGGCTGATCAGTGCTGGGCTTTGTGTGGAGTGCTCCCAAGGGTTTGCTGGTGTGCACGTGATTTTGCACTATCATTACTATTCTGCACACACGTCCATACACACACTCATACACAATCAAGAGCCAAAGTTAGGGTTTTCTGAATTTACTGTGACAATATTAAGACAAGGTTTTACTTTTCAAAAACTTGTAATGAAAAGTTTTTACTTTTCAAAAGCTTCAGTCTTTATGAAACTTTGCAGTAAATTATCAAAATACTTAGAAATGTGTCAGAAAACACAATGGATTAGCAGAAATAATGTGGCATTGCATTTTATGCATTTATTTTGGCATTGTATTTTATAAGCATAATTTACTGAGAAAAATTGAAATGAAAAGTCTTCAGTAAATAAGTAAGGAGTGCCACAGTGTGGTTATAGCAGCTAATTTCATGCAAACTTTGGCCAAATGTTTAAGCTAAGATAGGATTACTCTGTTGCTACTGAAACTACTTCTATATATGACAAAGTAAACTATTTTTGTATTATTTTAATTTTCTCTTCCTTAAGGAAATTTTTTAATCTGTCAATTGCTGAGGTTAAAGTTTTCCCTAAAACAGTTAATTAATATCCTTATTAATAGTAGTCACATTAATGCAAATGGCTAAGCAGTTATTAAAATTCAATTTTATTTGATTTCAGGCCCCAAACTTTTAATAATCTCTAAGTTAATGATTTTAAACTGAAGAGTTTTTCACATTCACAAAATACATAAGAAACTCGGGGAATTGAAAACTCTGTCATTGGGTCCTTTCCAGGACCTGAATTTCTGCAGATGTAGCCAGCACTGGGGAAAGTATAGAGATCGTCCAGAAGACCATTTGATTTGATCACTTTGGACCAAATCATATCTTAGTGCAACGTTGCAGACACCACTGCCGGGCAGCAGCTCTAGCGCCTGTGCTCAAAATTTCATAACAAGGTGGAGACAGATTAATAAACCAGCCACTGGACAAGGGGCAGTGCTGAATCGTGTGTAGGGAGTGCAGACCTGCAGGGAAGCCAGGAGAGTTGGTCCCCTGCCCTTAGGATAAAGGGAGGGTGGTGGCCTGGCAGAGCAAGTCACCCCTGGATTTTGGAGAAATTCCAGGCTGAGGGTAACACATATAAAGGCACGGTCAAGAAAGAGCTAAAATAGAGGCTGGCAACTGATTCTCTGTAGTGTGGTGGACAGATCTTTCAGACCTAGGTTTTCATGCTCTCTTTCCCATAACTGCATTATATTCCTGTGTATCTTTAAGTTGTTTTGCAGCAGAAAACAAAGGGAATAAAAGTTGCACCTACTATGGAAAGCAATCTTGATTTACTTTAAAAAATGGAAAATGGAAATATCCTACAACCCAGTAATCTCACTCTTGGGCAGAATAAGAAACCATCCACACAAACCCCATATGTTCCATAGTGTTCACAAGAGCATTATTTACAATAGCAGACACAGAGGCAGCGTAAATGTTGATGGACAGATAATCAGATCAAAAAGATGTGATACATCCCCACCATGGAGTATTAAAGAGTCACAGGAAGGTGAAAAGCAGTCATTTTCAACAAAAGTGGAGAGAATTATGTGCAGTGAAGTAAGTCAGAATGATTTGTAAAAACAAATACTGGCTGTTTCCATAGCAGACAACTCAATAATGGGAATCAGCTTCAAAAACACAGAATTCTACTGACTTCTCTCAGTGATTTATTTGCCTGGTGTATAAGAAATAAAAATAAAAGTTCAACTTAATTTATTTTTTGAACAGATCATATATCCACAAGGTTAAAAATTGAAAGACTATAAAAAGGTATAGAGGGAAGGATCTCCTCACAGTCCTTAAAAAAATAGTTGAACCACTTATTTGAAAATGAATTGCATTATTGTAATTAAATTATATTATATTACGTGTGTGATCCTAAGTGCATGCATGTCCTGAAGGTAAATTATTGGAGAAATAGAACCTTATCAACATTAAATGACAGTGAAGTAGAACAATTTTTGGAAGAATGCTTCCATCCAGTGGCCAAATTGGGAACTGCACTTACAGGTGACTTCATTGTCTAGCTCTTGAAAATACCTGAGTTAATCTACAAAGAGCTGATGAGACTCAACAAAAACAAAGAAAATAATCCAGTCAAAAAATGGGCAGAAGAGCTAAAAAGAAACTTCTCTGAAGAAGAAATGCAAATGGCCAACAGGCATATGAAAAAATGTTCAACATCACTTGTAATCAGGGAAATGCAAATCAAAACTGCCATGAGATACCATCTCACACCAGTGAGAATGGCACATATTAAAAAAACTAGTAACAGCAAATGTTGGCGAGGATGTGGAGAAAAAGGAACTCTCCTGTACTGTTGGTGGGAGTACAAACTGGTCCAACTATGGAGAGCCGTGTGGAGATTTCTTGACCTACTAAACATAGAGCTTCCATATGATCCAGCAATTCCACTCCTAGATATTTACCCAAGTGACACAGAAACAGTAATTCCAAAGGGCACCTGCACCCCTATGTTTATAGCAACACTATTTACAAAAGCTAAGCTATGGAAGCAACCCAAATGCCCAAAACTAGATGACTGGATCAAGAAGATGTGGTACATATACACAATGGAATATTATTCAGCAATCAAAAAAGATAAACACATGCAGTTTGCAGCAACATGGATGGAGCTAGAAGGAATTATGCTCAGTGAAATAAGTCAGAAAGAAAAAGAAAAATACCAGATGGTCTCACTCATAGCAGGAATTTAGAAAACCTAAATAAGATACCAGGAAAAAGACTAATCAATACAAAGTAAAAGTCAAAATCAACAAGCAACTATAAACCAGAGACAGACTAGGGGGGTGGAGGAGGGAGGCGGGGGGGGGGGGGGGGGAATGGAAGGACTAGAGTCAAAATAAGGGGGGAGGGGCAATTGTATGGGGAATATAACCAAAATAAAAATGCATGCATTGTGCAAAGATGAAAAAAGATGTAAGAATTATATAAAATAAAATATTTATTTTTTTATTTTTTTTTTAATAGAGGCATGTTTTTTTATTTATTTATTTATTTGTTTGTTTGTTTTTTGTTTATACATGCACTGGGTACAGTCAGAAGTGCGGGAGGGTGAGAGAATTCACCAGAGCCAGAGCAGGGAGCAGAACAGGCAGAAGGACCGAAGTACACTGCTGAGGGGAGCAGCGGGCGGCAGGAGAGGTCTGCGCACCATGCGGGACCCTCCTCCGGTGGCTGGGGAGCAGCCGGGGATCGAACCGGCACCGCAGAGGCCGCGGGCAGCTTCGCAACCCAGCGCTCAACCGCTGCGCCACTGGGGAGGCCCTAAAATAAAATATTTAAATAATAAAAAAGAAAATACCTGAGTTAATGAATTTCATACAGTGAATAAGTATTTCCCTATTCACTGACAGTTAACACTTTTGTATTTAAGTTTGGTGGACTCAAGCAATGAAAACTTACAATCAGTTTCTTGATTCTCAAGGAGGTAATTTCTGGAAATAAAAATAAGATCCACAAAGACCATTAACTTGTTAAAGGTATAACATAACTTTTCTCATTTGAGCCATCTTATGAGAAAAATAAACATTCAATAATGTCCCCTATTTATAGGTAAAGAAACAGAAGTATAACAGTAAGTAATTCACCTGCAATCACAATGCAAAGAACTGACTCAAGTCAGGACATCAGTTCTAGTCTTTTTTACTTTTGTTGCTTTAGAGATATGTTGTATGGTTATCTCGCATTTTCAAAGGTACACATCCTTTATGGGATGTGAGTAAGATCAATGTTGTAAGTTTGGAATTTGGAAGGTGTAAGATTTTCATAATATAGGTGTATTAATCAGCACTGCAACTTAACTCCCAAAGTGCAGGGCTTTGGCAGGTAAAACTCTCACTTGACTGCAGCAGTAGCTCACCTCACATGTTTGCATTTCACTGAGCAAGCTACAGGGGAATGGAAAGTGAAGGGGAGCAAATTAAAAGTTTGGGAAGGGTTCTGCTCGGCCACAGATGATATATTCTGTTTTTTCATTTATTAATAAGTATATAAAGTAAGGCTTTTGGATTATATGGATTTGCAAAGCATGATAGTCCTTTTGTTACTAAATGCCAGCCTCAGTTTCCCTTAGCAAATGAACAGTGTTTGGGGGCCTTCCTGGTGGCCTAGGGTTTAAGTCTCAGTGCTATTACCACTAAGGACCAAGTTTGATTCCCAGCCAGGTTGCTGACCCACATGGCACAGCACACCTTTCCTGTCCTGCCCACTGCTCCCCAACCCCCCGCATCTTTGGCCTACACACCAGATTTATTTATGCATACAAGAAGTGGGGTACAGACCAGAGATGTGAGAAGTGAGAGGATTCACCAGAGACAGTGGGGAGCAGAACAGGTGGATCTACTGAAATACACTGCTGAGGGGAGCAGTGAGCGAGTCAGGAGAGGTCTGCTGCGCCCCAGTGCTCTTATCTTTGTGGGTGTGTCTCTGGTAAATTAACAAGGCTATGGACCTAACAGCCAGTATGAAAGCTCAGGTTCCAGCATAAGTCACAGTCTAGTGCTTGGTGGCTGCCCATTCATCTGCCACTTCCTTCCCAAAGGGTCTGTACTACTGTTCTCTGCTCACCTCAATAGTTTTATCTGATTACATAGATTGCTTTAAGGCATGGACTATTATTCCAGTTGCTTATCTTACTATTCAGTTAGATTCATCCTCAGACTGCTTGGAATACTGAGCCGTTGTCTAACAGTCTTTTGTATGACCATCACCATGGGGCACATCCCTGGGGATATGCATTTGAGATTTTACCCCAATTCTTGCTGTTGTCTATGTGTTAGCGAGCTTCCCCACAGTCCGATGGGGCTTCATGTCTCAATAAGCCTTCCTTTCCAGTCAAGCTTCCATGCCCTCTGGGTTCTTAGAAATACCACACATTTCCAACTATACTTCCTCATCCGTGTTCTCCCCCTCCACTATGCTTCTCCGCTTCCTGAAGCTATTTTTTAGAGCTGTTGGGCTTGGAGAGGGGGGGCTTTGGGCTCACTGTGGGAAAGGTTTCAGCAGAGCTCCCCTTTCAGTGGCACCGGTGAGTTTCTCATGACACAGAAACATTAGTTATATCCAAAAGGGCAGGTTTATTAAGAAAAGGAAGGGAAGGAAAATGTCACGTGCATAGACACAAAGGGGCAGAAAGAGCTGCCCCAAAGGGACAGGTTTGCTAAGAGAGGCCTGCATGGTTGCAGGCGGGCGGCCTTGAGGAGAGCTGCCTCCACTGAGGGAGGTCAGTGAAGAGAAGCCCCGGCAGGGGGCAGGTCACGGGCAGGCAGGAAGGTGCTGCCCTGTGGAGGGAAAGGTTGGTGAAAAGAAGCCCCTGCATAGTCACAGGAAGGCAGAAGGGCCGCTGCCCCGAGCCTGTGCAGAGATTGCACTGACATAGTCCTCTTTTCTTGGGGAGGAGATCATTCCTTTCCAGGATTGTTAACTGCTGTTAAATTAATTATTTCTAGGGTTGGCGCCTGGGGGATTCTTTCTTTATTTGCTTTGGGTAGGTCAATTGGGAAGGACGAGTGATTCCTTTACAATGGCCTTCGATACCCATGTCCCCACCTCTAGCCTGCACCTCTGGATTCTTGCCTATGTAGCTTGTTTAACGACTGCGTTAATTATTTCTACCCCTATCTCCAGCTTCTGGCCTTGTGATGCCTCCTTTCCAACTTTCCTATTCTTATCCTCTATCAGTTCTGGGTCTCCCCCTCCAGAGCCAAAATGAAGTTTCACCATCTCTGAAATTCCCTTTATTGCTGTAAAGATAGGCTCCTTTCTTGCCTCTGAATGGTCAAAATGTGTTGACTCAAACAACTTCCCCGTAAAATTGTAACAATCATCCCTTAACTCCCTAGGACACACCAGGCTTGGACCTGAGGGCATTAGAGAAAATGTTACCGAAGAATTGTTTCAGCTGGGATCAGAGGAAGAGGCGGGGGCAGAGAGATGCTGGCAAAGGAAGCAGGTGAGTGAACAGTGTGGGCTTAGAATTAAGGGTGAGAAAGTTGATACGGTCAAGGACCTGAGGAACAGCCAGTGTGGCCAAGAGAGAGAGAGAAATGAAGTTGAGTGTGGCAGGCCCCACACAATGCAAGACCTGATGCAAGAGCATGAGTTTTGTTCACACTCCCAGAGGAAGCCAGTTTGTAGAAGTGGATTCTAACTGAAATGACGGGCTAGAGAGGCAGGAGGCATCTTATCTGGAAGGCTCACAGATTTTCAAAGCAAAAAAGGGAATATTCAGCCAATGACAACTTTGGAAATGAATCACTTTCAGTGCCTATTTTTCTAGTTTCCTTTTTCCCTAATTACAAAAGCAGCACACACAAACACAAACACACAGAACTTAAAGACTGTCTCCCATTCTCTTCAGACATTGTCAAGATACTAACCCTTGCTAATACTTTGCTATGCCTTTATACATATTTTTTTTTTTAGTACCGATGACATATATGTGTTGTAGGGTAAAGAAAATATCAGGCTTTTCTGCCCTTCCGCCGTCAGGATAGATGATGGATCTTTGTCCTGAATGCATGCCTGATGGCGGGCACCTGGAATAGGGTGTGGGCCTAGGTAGATGGGATTCAGCTGAGCTAAGACTGTGCTTTTTAAGGGCGGCGTCACGGGGACGCCAGCAGCAGCAGAAGCCGAAAGAGAAGCCGAGAAGCAGCAGAACGAACGCCAGAGAGCCCAGATAGAGTAAAGACTTGCTGGGGGCTGGGAGGCCTGCCAGCCAGCACCCCTGCCTGCCATATGCCTGGTGAACCCCAATAAAAGACCTGCAAAAACCCACTGAGGACTCTGACTCCTCCTTTACCCGGTCTGCATGGGATCAGAAAACCTGCTCTGTGGCCAGTCCTGGCCTTTACATGTGTGCTTTCACAAATAGAAATATATAACTTTAAAGGAATTGGATCTTTTAAGATATTGTTATTGATGGAAGATAAGGATAGAAAAACTGGAAAGGAGGCGCCACAAGATCAGAAACCTCTTTCACACAATGCCAAGAGATGGAGTTGGGGGTAGAAGGGATTAGCATGGCCATCAATACAGCTATCGGAACTAAGATCCTTAGGCACCAGTGCCTAGATCACAAAGAACCAGACCCAGGCACATAGCAGATGGCTGAAGGGAATGTCAGGAGTGCAGACCGCAAAGTGAAGATTTGGATATTGAAAGCCATTGTAGAATTTCTTTCAAATTCTACAGTTATTCAGAATCAACAACAAACCACTCCATGAAGGAATGTGTCCCTCCCAAAGAGAAGAAGACATTATCAATGCAATCTCTGCACTGGCACGGGGCAGCAGTCCTTCTGCCCACCTATGCAGGTGCTTTTCATCATGTGGGCTTCTTTTCTCTGACTTTCCTCAGCAGAGGCAGCTCTCCTCAAGGCCGCCCACCTGTGATCATGCAGGCCTCTCTCTTAGCAAACCTGTCCCTTTCAGAGCAGACCTTTCTGCCCATTTATTCTTCTCTCCCTTTTATAACAAACCTGCCTTTTTGGCTATAACTAACACCTCTGAGCGTGGAGAAACCCACCTGGGAAACTAGCCATATGCTGCTGAAAGGGGAGCTCTACTGAAACTTTTCCCAGAGTGAACCCAAGGACCCCGCCCTCTGAACCCAACAACTCCAAAAACGACCTCTGTTATGTCGCCAACTTTCTTTTTTGCTTAAAAAACATCACCGTCAACTTCCCATTTCAAAGTAAATAAATTCTTCTTCTAATGACCATGGAGGCTACTCAAGGGCCTTCATTTTTGTATTTTTAAATTCACAGCAATCCAAAGGATTTTATCAGCAATAGAAATCACAATTTCACATCACAAGTTTGCTGATGAGATCTAGAAACAGTGCTTAAATTCCTCACTACTTTAAAATTGCTGATTATTGGAGTGCTGCCACATCTTTTTATTAAATGTGTTAACAAGAAGGTCTATCTGCATCATAAGTTCATTTCCTTAATATCTCGATAACTTGTTTGAATGTATTTGGTCAGTCTGTCATCCTAGGTGTTACATTTATTTTTTTATTTATTATTTATTTATTTATTTATTTATACAAGAGCCAGGGTACAGGCCAGATGCACGGGAGGATGAGAGGATTCACCAGAGACAGAGTGGGGAACAGAACAGGCAGACTGACTAAATACACCGCTGAGGGGAACAGTGGGTGAGACAGGAGAGGTCTGCTATGCCATGTGGGATTCTCGCTGGCTGGACAGAATCAAGGCCACGCTGCAAAAGCAGCAACAGCTTCACAGCGCTGCGCTCAACCTCCTGCACCACCAGGGAGGCCCACATTTTATTATTTAAAGTCATTGTTCTGAAGGAGTCCATAGGCATGATTGCCAGATATGTCTGTGACCTCTCTGGGCCCCCTGAATAGAGGTGGGGGCGGGGTTCTGGGCAGAATCAGGTGTTCAGAGTAAAGAACAAGCAGCCTGTGTCCCTGGTGCATGTAACCAAGAGAAACACAGATAGGAGCTTGAACACAAACAGGTCCACCCAGACACAGGTTAAGGTGATGATGACTTTCAGGCTGCAGTGGGGAAAAAAAGGGTCAGAGTCCAATGGTCTTGCTAGATTGAGACGAAATTTAGTTTGGAGAGGCCAAGGTGGCTAGACTTTGTGGGGGGAAATACCAAGGAGGAAGTGGCAGAAAGTGAGTTCCTGGGACATGCGGGAACTCATGGGAGGTGAGGGGCCAGGAATCTGTGTGAGGAGCCACACTTGGCCCGAGGCAATCTAAAGCAAAAGAGAGAGCAAGAGTGAAAGGAAGTACCAGACCACACTAAAAGGAACAACCCCCAAACTCAGGGATAGATGAGCTGTATTTCCAGGAGCTAGAGTGGGATACCTCCTAATACGTAGGACAATGAATAGTATCCTTAGCAGGGTAGAATTTTAAAGTTTTATTTATGCATACAAGAACTGGGGTACAGGTCAGAGGTTTGGGGAGAGGATCCACCAGAGACAGAGTGGGGAACACAACCAGCAGAATGACTGAAATACACTGCTGAGGGGAGCAGCAGGTGAGTCAGGAGAGGTTGCAGGGTAGAATTTTAATAGTGAAGACACATTGGGCATAAACCAGTCTGTCTGCTTGTTAAGAGTGAGAATCAGGCTCCCTGGGTTCCCTATGAACCTACCCAGGCCGGGAGGTTCGCCATTGGTTTAGCAGCTTAAAAGAGAACATTGGAGCCCTTGGAATCATCCCCACAGGTTATTTTTAATAATATGCAGGGAAAATGAGGTAGCAGGGAGACTGCAACTTGGGGTCCCCTGCAAATTTCTATATGCTCTTTTCTCTGGGTTTTCTCTCGTGTTCTCTCGTGGTCATCCTCTTGAAGCCCCAAGTGTCCCTGAGTAATGCTGCCCTCATAGCCCTGACCTCCACGCACAGGTGTGCCTACTTACACATGCCCACACCATACTCCAGGCGTCCACAATCAGGCATGCATGCCCCACGTCCACGCTCCTAAGAGCCTTCTGCATTCAAGGCCATAGGTGATAGCCACAGAGGCCAATGGTCTAAAAGCCTGTCCATTTGTTACCCTACACTGCTCTAGAACAATTCTAACAAAGGTTAAAAGTAAATCTTGAGAAGATTAAACTGATTCTAAATAACAACTGCGAATAACAACTGCACCCCCCACCCACCCAGAAAATCACAGTACTACTTTAAGAAATACAACAAACTCTAGCACCAGAATTTTCTAGTTCACTGGTGTAAGGGCCGGACTGGGCACAGGTGCAGGTTTTCTGATCCCGTGCAGACCGGGTAAAGGAGGAGTCAGAGTCCTCAGTGGTTTTGCAGGTCTTTTATTGGGGTTCACCAGGCATATGGCAGGCAGGGGTGCTGGCTGGGGGGCTGGCAGGCCTCCCAGCCCCCAGCAAGTCTTTACTCTATCTGGGCTCTCTGGCGTTCTCTGCTTCTGCTTCGGCTTCTCCTTCAGGTTCTGCTGCTGCTGGCTGGGACTGCTGGCATCACCCTGTGATGCCGCCCTTAAAAGCACAGTCTTAGCTCAGCTGAATCCCATCTACCTATGCCCAAACCCTATTCCAGGTGCCCGCCATCAGGCATGCATTCAGGACAAGGATCCATCATCTATCCTGATGGCGGAAGGGCAGAAAAGCCTGATATTTTCTTTACCCTACAACTGGCCAGCCTGAACCTCACAGGGAGGGCATGTTCAGCATGCAAATCTTCAATTAAGCCTTAGGGGGCCAGGTGCAGCCAAGATGTTGATGGCATGCCTGCCTAACCACCTGGATATTTTCCAGCATGGTTGTAGAGGGGGATCTGGACTATCCCCCCACCCCCTCTTCCCTGTCTCCCCTGTCAGTCTAGTAGTAGTATGATCTGATACTGCAGCAGCTAAGGTGGCTAAAGTCAGTCGCCTTTTTATTATGCGGATGGGGATCCAGGTCACTTCAAGAACCAGGTGCCCAGTGTCTCTCATCCAGGACGTGTCTGTCCCAACAAGCCAGACTTCCTAGCTTGACCATCCAAGCAAGACCTAGCTTCCTTCAAGACCTTCAAGACCTTCCTGCAAGACCTAGCTTCAAAGTGATAAATAAAATAAGAAGACAGGGACAACCCCAGGCTGTTGAGAGAGGGGGCTTCCAGGCACATACAGGCACCACCACCTCATGCTGATACACATGCACACTCAGCCACAGGTGAGAAGAAAGAGAACATGCAGGTTAAGTCATGCACAGTATTGTAAATTCAATTCAATCAATCATGGCTTAACAACTTGCCACCAATCAGAACTGCACAGACTGCAGCCCTCATTTGCATGCAGAAGACCTGGCCCGCCCCCCTCAGCTTATATAAGCAGCTGCCCCCTGGTTTCTGGAGGTTGTTCTGCGGATTTGCCTGGGGGGCGGGGGGGTTTGTATTGCTGCACCATAGCCTGTTTCCTGCTGTGGCACCCGTCACGCGGTTGCTGGAACATCAGAACTGTAATACTCGACTGCACCCCAGTGACTATAACTGGACCAGAACTCGCTATCCTGGTCGGCAAGGAAAACTAACGCCTTCTGCAGGTGTGGGCTTGCATGCTAGCAGATACCTGTTTTCTCCACATACCCCTGGCCTTTCCTCAGCAGGCTCCTGGCGCCTTCTTATCCTGGGCTGGCCTCGGTCTTCCTGGTCCGGAGACGTTCTGGGGACCGATGCAGGATTTCTCACACCAGGGCCCCAGCAGCGCAGCCTCTCCAGCAGCCTGGGTTCCTCCTGACCTTACAGGATACTTGGGCCAATGGGGTGCACCTCCCGCCAGGGCTTGATTCCCCCCAGGCCTGCCTTTAGGGGAATTCGGTTTCAGAGGGTTAGTGAAAAGTGAGAATCAGGCTCCTTGGGTTCCCTGGGAACCAGGGTGAGGGATTCAGCTTCCCCTGTCTTGGATGGTTCCAGGTTTCTGGCATCTTTTGAGCTCCACCTCGCACATGTGCAGTACATTCTCCTCCTGCAAGACGAGGGCACCTGGGCCCACTCAAGCCAGCCAGATAGTCTCCTGGTTGGAAAGGGGACCCCTTCTATATGATATGATATCGTGCTGCAAAGTGGTAACGGTCTGCTCTAGGGCAGGCCTCCTGCTCCTGGGAAACCATGTCTCTTTAAGAACCAAGATCCACAGGTGTCTCAATGCCAGGTGCCCAAGTCCTAGAAGCTAAGGATTCAGAGTCCCTACCTTACTGGTGTCTGAGCCAGTAATCTGATATTGGCCTTGGACATGGCTTGGTTTCAGGTTTCCCCAGCTGCGGGTAACACAAACCACCTGTGTGGGTGCGACCATGCTGGCTGAGTGGTGCAGATGATTTCAGAGTCACTCTAACAGCCAGACTCCCCCAAGCTTCTCTGGGAACCACGGCTCCCAGTTCCCCCCCCCCCTCCTTTGAAGGATCTCTGAGCCAGCCCTGCACCAACCTCCACCCATCCACCATCCTGGCTAAAAGTGATAGCCCCCACCTGCCCATTGGGTAGATTAAGGTTTAGAATAAGGCACTCTCTGTGGGTTTCCCCCCCAAATCCTGCACATGCATAGTTCCCACCCATTCACCTGAATCTGGGCATCTGGAGGCCAGGTTCCTTACTTAACTACCTGGCTATTCTGTGTGGTGGAAGAGCCCTTTAGCCCAGCAATATGCTGCCCCTATGACTGCAAAGGTGGTGTGGTGTGGCAGTTCAGGAGAGGCCAGAGGGCACTTGGGGGAAAAAAACAGGTATCTGCCAGCAGCAGCTTCTCCAGCATCCAGTGCCAAGTGTCTCCTCCAGGATGTGTCTCCATCAGGCTTTCCATCACATCTGGCTTCAGGAAGAAACCTTTCTGCAGGAGTGGGTTTGGGCACTGGCATTGCCAGGTTCTCCCAAGTGCTCACACATTGGCCCAGCTCCTGGCTGGTGCCTGTGTGCGGCTGACCAGTTGTCTCCAGCTCCAGCGCACTACCAGGGACCCATGTACAAGATGGTGCTCTTGCCCCAGGACCCGAGGATCCTGCCTGTCTAGCCCAGGACCTCCAGGTATTTATCACTGAAAGATAACTAGGCAAACCCCACACCACCATTTTACCCACTTTTGCAAGACTTTTGAGTTCGCTGCAGATTTCCCTTTGGGGGAACAGGCATCGTAGGGTAGGCTTGAGCTTATAATTAGATGCCTTGGGAGCCTTTGCTGTGATTGGGCCTCAATGGATCCTTGGTCTTCCAGATCACTGGCATCCCCCACCCTCCCGACACACGTGCATAGTACACACCCCTTCAGCAGGCCTGTAGCAGTCAGAACCTCTGGGGTCACAACCCAGCCCAACGACCTGGGTGTTCTGGTGGGTATTCAGGTTGAATATCCAGCCCCCGAGTACAATGTGATCTCCTACAAAAGTGACAACAGCCCACCCCACTTGGTTGTGCTGTCATTGGGGGTCTGGTCACTTCAGGAATAAGGGTTCAGGTGTGTGGAGCCCTGATCCCACCAGGCCAGGTATCAGAGTACAGGTCCCATCTAGCTTCAGGGTGCAGGCTCCCCTGTGCACCAGGGTCCATAAAACTGCAGGAGCCTTATATTGGGGCCTCTCTGGGCAGTGAAACTAGCCTCCACCATAGCTGTGTGAGCTTCTTCACAGACACCATTTCATGGGGAAATGCACGAGGCTAGTGGGGCTTTCTGTGGCTTCGCTTGCACAAGAGGCTATAGCAGGTGGGAGTGCTTTGATTTTGCCACTTGTTAATATGTGGACATGAGACAGCCAGCTCTCCAATACACCTGAACTCCTCACACCTGTTTTCTGTAGGTTAAAGGCTAGTCCACCAAATAGCCCCAGGACCTGTTTGTTCTGAAATTTGCGATCCTCCAGCCTCATTTAACAAAAACATTCCCATTTGCTCAACACTCCAGCCACACTGGCTTTCTCTCAGCTCCCTGATTCTACAGTGCTCTTTCCAAACTCTTTTTTTTTTTAAGATTTATTTTATTTATACAAGAACCAACATATAGGCCAGATATGCAGGAGGGTGAGAGGATTCACCAGAGACAGAGTGGGAAACAGAACAGGCAGACTGACTGAAATACACTGCTGAGGAGAGCAGTGGGCAAGACAGGAGAGGTCTGCTCACCATATGGGTTGCTCTGAGGCTGGCAGGGATCAAACTGGCACTGCAGAGGCTGTGGACAGCTTCACAGTGCTGCGCTCAACTGCCTGTGCCACCAGGGAGGCTCTCCAAACTCTTTATATAAGTGTTAAGGGTGGTGTTTAAATTGAGGTTGGAAAACTTTGGACTAGGAGCTGAGCATGTGTGGACCAGACCACGACGGAGGTGGGGGCAGGTAGAAAGTGGTCTCCTGACCCAGTGCAGTCATTTCCATGAGACTCCAGCTCCAGGGTATGGTCCCAGCGGGCTGACAATCAGCAGGTGGGTGCTGTGCCATATGACAAGGTGGACAGGAATGCTGGGCTGATGGAATGTAAGCACAAGCAGCACTGTGGCAAGGAGTTTGATGGAAAACCATCAAATGATTTTAGAGTGATATCGATAGCATTTAAAGCATCTTATATTTATTGACACACAAACAAAATGGAATTTTCTTTTGCAATTACTTATTGCAAAAGGTCAGTCCTTTCACCTGTCTCTTTACCAAAATAATAAATGCACAGTGACAAGAAACATGTCATTATCATTTTAGGATCCCAGTTGCCATAGGACAGGCACAGAGATTTAAATAAGAGTTAATGACCAAAGATACCTAGGCTCACATCTTTCCAGGAGACTGGAACAAGTAAGGAGGAGTCCCAGGAATGCATTTTGGTTTGATGGGCTCCACTCAAGTTGCAAGACATTTGTCCTTCAGGAACTTGGAACAGCAAGAGGTGTGGTACACAATGATGAAAGTACATATTATAGACAAAGTGAGTCTAAAGTTCAGTGGTTATTCTGTTGAGGAATTAATCTCAACAGAATCTGTTCTTCATAGGGGGCAGGACTAGTGAAATAAGTCAGCAGAAGAGCTGGTATTTGGAGGGGAAGGGAGGACTTAGTAGACAAAAGAAGGTGTGAGTTCCCAGTGAATATGAGGAAAAGCATTGTTACATGCAAACAGGGAGTTTTTTAGAAAGTGCGTTTTAGTGAGGACTTATGTGTTTAATTAATAGCAGATATGAAGGAATATCAGAATGCTAAAGAATTTCAGGAACTTCCAATTTGAGGAGTTTGAACCTAACTTACCAAGCGCTGTGCAGGGGTCACTGCTAGGGGAACTTCCGTGTGTATTTGGGTTGCACTGTCCGGGGTTGTCAGGCGAAGGAGGCCAGCAGTGTGGAGGCCTTTAGGAAATTGTCATAATCATCCTGCAGAACACTTGGGAGACCTGATTTGGGGAGTCCGTAATAAGGGAATATAAAGGAGATCATTGGGATAGGCATGATACAATAGTGGAACAAATGTATTTACTAAAATGGGTGGGTCTCCTTGGCTAATGGTTTAAAATGGACACCTAAACTTAGCACCCGTATCATTGCAGCTTCTGCAGATGTGTCTGTTTTGATACACAAGGCAGACTCAGTGCTCACGGGCAGCCTAACCCTAGTGGGAGCCACAATGAGTACAGGAAAAGAAACAGAAGCAAAGTCCTGTGTGATATTCATTGTTTTGCATGACCCTGGTGTTGTTAAGGTTAACATTTAACAGATCCTCAAACTTGCTGTCGATGCTGTAGAAGCTCAGTCTTGGTATAAGTCTCTCTTTCTCTCTGCCTGATTCATCTGTATCCTACCTACATTCTCTTGACTGGATTCTCATCAAGTCTGTTCAAATCTTACCTCTTCCATGAGGTACCTGAGCCTTTCACATTCTGATGCCCATTTGGTGTATAATCTTGATCTTAGCAGTGTTCTTGAGAATTTTTTAAGTCATTGCCCAATACATTTTACAAAACATTAGTGAAGAATACTAAATTGACTTAGGGATTTCAATGAGGAGACAGAGAGATGGCATTTGTTGCTTATACCATTCTAACAGCAATCTCATCAACGTTAAAAATGAACCTAATTTGGCTTTTCTCCTTCCTAGCTTTGTTGGGTGTCCAAGTGAGATATATGAAGTGCTTGTCATCATGCCTGGCACAATAAATGATTCCTTTAAGGGAATCTACAGAGTTTGCTATTTTTTTTAATGTCTTCCCTGCTGCACCATCCACAGGCCTCTCTTCACCTTCTTAGCTCCTCTCTTCGTGGACACCCTTTTTGGGTTATACTGAGCAATTCCACACTGCCTCACACTGCACTGCCTGGTACATGAGCCCCAGAGGTCAGGAAAACAAGAGGCCCCACAGTTTCTATGACCCATCTGATTAGAAGTGTGTCTGGCAGTGTTTACTGCTAGTTAGAATTACCTAGTGTTTACTGCTAGTTAGAATTATCTTTTGAGCTCCCCCTTCCATAGTGGTTCACCAGAGTGTTCCTTCCAAACACACATGGTAAAGCAACCCCAGAGAAATTCTTGTACCAGCTCCTTGTAGGATAAAAAGGTCTGCATGGTAACCTTCACACATTCTCTGTTGTCTTGTGCTTTTGTAATTACATGTTTACTTGTCTCTAATCCCAATTGTCTGTAAATCTCTTGAGAGCAGGGAGAGTTCCTGTTTTGCATTAGTGTCTCAGTCTCTGCACAGAGAAGATGATCTAGGAGGAGTTTTACTCAACAAATTTCATGATGCAGCCATAAAGGCACGAGGGGTGACATATTTTTTTTTTTTTTTAAATGCTCGCCATCTCTTTTTTTTCCTTTAATATTTATTTATTTATTTATACAAGCACCCGGTACAGTCAGAAGCGCGGGAGGGTGAGAGAATTCACCAGAGCCAGAGCGGGGAGCAGAGCAGGCAGAAGGACCGAAGCACACTGCTGAGGGGAGCAGCGGGCGGCAGGAGAGGTCTGCGCCCCATGTGGGACCCTCCTCCGGTGGCCGGGGAGCAGCCAGGGATTGAACTGGCGCTGCAGAGGCTGCGGGCAGCTTCGGAACCCAGCGCTCAACCGCTGCGCCACCGGGGAGGCCCAAGGTGACATATTTTTAACATCGTTTATTAATGAAAAATCAGACGCAGAAAGTCCAACTTCCAAGAAGTTAGAGCTAGTAACTGGGCAGTGTCAGAATCCGAATACCTGTTTCCCCCAGTGAACACATCTGGTGAACTTTACCCCTTTTTTCTTAGGGCAGTGTGAATTCCTCCCTCTAGACAATTCCTAATGAAAAAAATTGTATTGGCAAAGTAACATATTTTTTTTCTTAAAGATTCATTTATTTATGTATATAAGAGCTGGGTTACAGGCCAGAGGTGTGGGGAGTGAGAGGATTCACCAGAGACAGAGTGGGGAGCAGCACAGGCAGATTGACCGAAGTACACTGCTGAGGGGAGCAGTGGGCGAGTCAGGAGAGGTCTGCTGTGCCATGTGGGTTGCTCCCAGGCCAGCCGGGGATCGAACTTGTGCTGCAGTGGCTGCGGACAGCTTCATAGATTACGTCTTAACCCCTTGTGCACCAGGGAGGCTCCAGCAACATATTTCTTTAAAGAAAGGAATTTGAACATACATGAGAGCATAAGAAATTATCCTTACTGTTCTAACCCCTATACAGGAGATGAAATCAAATATATGGTGTGTAATTGTAAGGCAGAAACTGGTATTAGGGGAATTTTCTGAAGTCCATAATTTTATATTGGATAACTTAAACTTATCTAATCCATTTTTTAACTACTGAAGCTTCTCAAAATGTTCAAATTATTTTTCAAGATGTTAATTCAATGTAGTGACACAATCCTAGTATCAGAGGGAATTTCTTACAAATATATTTTGCTGATGGTGATAATGCTGCAAGATGTTTTGTTGAAGCAGGAGATGGTTTCTGTGGATAGGTGTGTGCAAATGTGTGTGGGCTATATTCATACAGAAGATAAGTTGCTTATTGTCTTTAAGAAGTCAATTTCCAGGTGAATGAACAGTGCTGTTGTGATACTTATGGGGGAAAATTTCAAGGACAGTAATTTAAGACATTATTTCTGATTTGCTTGTTCTTAGTTCATTAAAACATTGTTTCATACAAACCATCCCAATTTTAAGCTGTTTTTGCTACCTGTTTTGGGTTTTTTTTTTTTTTTTTTTAAGATTTATATATTTAAGCATACAAGAACGGGGGTATAGGCCACCGGTGCAAAGGGTGAGAGGATTCACCAGAGACAGAGTGGGGAACAGAAAAGGCAGATTGACTGAAATACACTGCTGAGGGGAGCCGGGCGAGTCACTAAAGGTCTGCTGTGCCACATGGACATCTCCCTGGCCGGGGATCGAACTCGTGCTGCAGTGACTGAGGTAAGATTCATAGGTTGCATCTTAACCCCTTGTGCCACCAGGGAGGCCCCTGTTTCAGGTTTCTATTCTCAACTGTGAAATAGTTTTCTAAGAGCAAAGAAAATACAGAAAGTTTAATCTGAAATGTAGCTAGATGCTCTTGGTGGGTTTTTTCCCTCATCCTTATAGCTTTAATTTGACTTAAATATTTAAAAATAAAACAAAAACCACAGGTGCCCACTTTGTGGCAAGAGGAACCCTTGATTTTTTTTTTATTGAGGTAACATTGGTTTACATTGTTGTTTGTGTATTTAGAAGTACAGAATCTCCTCCTTCAGGTTGTTACCACACCACGCCCCTTTGACTAGTTTCTCTATATTCCACATGAATGAAATCATCAGTATTTGTCTTTTTCCTATGACCCACTCAACATAATGCCCTTTAGCTCCATTCATGTTGCCACAAATGGCAAAAGTTTATCTTTTTTTTTTAAACTTTTTATTATTATTATTTTAAGATTTATTTATTTATACAAGCACTGGGTACAGTCAGAAGCGTGGGAGGGCGAGAGAATTCACCAGAGCCAGAGCGGGAAGCAGAGCAGGCAGAAGGACTGAAGTACACTGCTGAGGGGAGCAGCGGGCGGCAGGAGAGGTCCACGCGCCATGTGGGACCCTCCTCCAGTGGCTGGGGAGCAGCCGGGGATCGAACCGGTGCTGCAGAGGCTGTGGGCAGCTTTGCAACCCAGTGCTCAACCGCTGCACCACCGGGGAGGCCCAAAAGTTTATCTTTTTGATAGCTGAGCAGTATTTCATTGTGTGTATATACTATGTGGTATCTTCTGCATCCACTTATGTGTAGTTGGGTTCTTGGCTATTGTAATTAGTGCTGCAATGAAAATATTTCCCTTTGAATTAGTGTTTTCATATTCTTTGGGTAGACACCTAGGAGTAGAATTGCTGGGCCATATGGCAGATCCATATTTAATCTTTTGAGGGCTCTCCATACTGTTTTCTATAGAGACTAGACCAGTTTCAATTCTCTTGGTGACTCTTGATGTGTAAGAATTTCCTTTATTGGGCCTCCCCGGTGGCGCAGCGGTTGAGCGCTGGGTTGCGAAGCTGCCCGCGGCCTCTGCGGCGCCGGTTCGATCCCCGGCTGCTTCCCGGCCACCGGAGGAGGGTCCCGCATGGCGCGCAGACCTCTCCTGCCGCCCGCTGCTCCCCTCAGCAGTGTACTTCGGTCCTTCTGCCTGCTCTGCTCCCTGCTCTGGCTCTGGTGAATTCTCTCACCCTCCCGCGCTTCTGACTGTACCCAGTGCATGTATAAACAAAGAAAGAAAGAAAGAAAGAAAACATGCCTCTATAAAAAAAAAAAAAAAAAAAAAAGAATTTCCTTTATCACCTCATTAAATAGGAGTCACTCAAAGAATTTAGTTAAATTTGGAAAGGCCTGCTTCGCCAGACTTGAACGTTAGCTATGTGGCTATCACAGGAGATTAATGAGATGTTGTCATCATACTATAGAAAATAATACTATTGCACTACACAAATAACAGACATGAAAATGAACAGGCGAAGGAACATGGTCCTGGTACCTACACCCACACATACATACACATTTAGTTAAGTGACTATTGGCTAAACAATGGTGAGTGTCGGCAAAAATTTCCTCAAATACATGGTGAAGACAAAATAATCAGAACCAGCTTTGTGCTGGCTAATAATCAGAGCCCTGTTAGTGTTAGATGGCCCTCTTTGTCTCAAAGTACCAGTGAAGATGCTTAATAGGAACAGATGTCTGCAGTCTACACAGGAAAAGCAAAGTTCTAATATTGTCTGTTTCCTTATAGTTCATTTACTGGTGTTGTCTTGTGTCATGCCTCCATCCTCTTAGGTAGCAAAATGTAACAGCTTCCCAGCAAGATCACCACCAACCTCTCTCCTGATTTTTCTAGCATTCACACTCATCTTACTATGGCTCTATTTAAAATCCCAAGTGGTTGCCATTGCCTGTAACCCTAAGTCAAAACTGCCCAACTGGCATACAATTTATAAAGTGCCTCCCACCTAGATCTCTGCTTTTGCTTTTTTACCACTCCCATCTAGTCACTTAATTATTATCCCTACACAATCCCAGTGTGAATCCTACCCCAGGCAACCTACATCTTGGCATCTGCCTTTGGTTCCTGATACAGAGCTCTGAAATCCTTGTAATTTGCTGAGGTCCTTTAGCATCCCTTGAATATGAATACATGCTTTCATCACTTGGCTAAACATCCAGGAGTGAGATGAGTGGATCCTATGGTAGCATGTTTATTTAAGAAACTGTCTTTACAAATGTGAACCATCTTCACATTCTTGTCAGCATTAAACTCATTTGTTTCTCTTCTTTACTAACATGCACTTGGATCAGATTTATTTATTGTTGCCAGTTCAGGTGTGGAGAGATAGTGCAATTGTTAGTGACATATTAAACATTTTTATTTGTTTATTTGGTCAGCTATATATTTTCTTCGTTGTAGTATCTTTCAATCCTTGGACCACTTTTTGTTTTTTGTTGACTTCAGTGACCTATAGTTTGAATACAAACTCCTTTATCAGATTTTGTGACTTATTATTCTCACAAACTGTAGCTTGTCTTTTCAATGGCTTAAATGTGTATTTCAAATTTAAAAGTTTTTTATTTTGATGCTCAGTTTGTCTGCTTGTTCTTTTATGAATTGTGCATTTCGTAGTGTTAAGCAATCTTGGTTTAGATGAAGGTCACAAAATTTTTATGTGTTCTTTTAAAAATTTTATTTTTAGTTACAATTAGGTCTATAGTCCATTTTGAATCAATTTTTGCATATACTACAAATTCTGGATCAATTTCATTTTGCATATAAATTTCAAATTGGGACTAATTTGTTGAAAAACCGATCTTTTCTTTTCACTGAATTATTTTTACACTTTGCTGATAACTTACACCTTGTTGAATTCTCTGGGTCCAACTGTGGACTAGATTCTATACCACTGATTGAATAATCTATCTTTATACCAGTCTCTCACATCTTTATTTCTGTAGATTTTTAACCAGTCTTAATATCAGGTAATGTTAGTGCTCTAATTTTGTTCTCCAATTTTATTTTATTTTTTTAAAAAGATTTATTTATTTATTTGTTCAAGCACTGGGTACAGTCAGAAGCGTGGGAGGGTGAGAGAATTCACCAGAGCCAGAGGGGAGAGCAGAGCAGTCAGACTGACGAAATACACTGCTGAGGGGAGCAGCGGGCGGCAGGAGAGGTCTGCGCGCCATGTGGGACGCTCGCCTGGTGGCCGGGGATCGAACCGGCGCTGCAGAGGCTGCGGGCAGCTTCGCAACCCAGCACTCAACTGCTGCACCACTGGGGAGGCCCCTGTTCTCCAATTTTAAAGTAATTTTGATTTGAACTTGTCTGCCATATGAATTTTAGAATCAGCTCATCGATTTTTCTGAAAAAGTGTGAAGGGATTTTGATTGTGATTACATTGAATTTTTAGATCAATTTCTGGAGAATAGATAAGAAAGGTTAGTATATCTGTCCATTTATTTGGTCTTCTTCAGTTTCTTTCAATGGTATCTTATAATTACTAGTGTACACGTCTTTCATATTTTATGCTATTGAAAATAGTGGTTTTTAAAAATTTGTTATTAGTATATAAAAATTGAATTTTGTGAATTGGTGCTACACTTTGCTAACTCACTTTGTTCTCTCTAATCTGGACATCTCGTGTGTGTGTGTGTGTGTGTGTGTGTGTGTGTTTATTGCACCAACTAAATCTTCAGTGCAAAGTTGAGTAGAAGTGGTTGGGAAGAGAATCCTTATCACATTCCTGGTCTTGGAAGGAAAACATTATTTTTTAACTATTAGTATGATGACAGTAGGGTTTTCATGGATTTTTTTAGGGGTGTTTCCTTCTATTCATAGTTTGTTGAGGTGTTGTGTATTTTGTTTTTTAATTTCAGGAATGGATTTTTTTTCAAGTGCTTTTTTGCATTCTGTAATTAAATTCTACTTTTCCATGGCTATATTATAATTTTGCATTTTGGATTTGGGTTCAGTTTGCTGATGTTTTATTAAACAAGCATGCCTCTGAATGATCAGCTTGTAGTTGTCTTTTTCTGAATTTGGTATCAAGCTAAAGTTGGCTTCAGAGAATGAATTGGAAGTGTTTCCTTACTCTCAAATTTTGTGGAGGAGTTATATATAATTGATCATATTGTTTCCTAAATATCAATAGAATTACCAGTGAAGCCATCTATGCCTGGAGTTTTCTTTGTGGGAAGATTTAAACTACGAGTTCAATCTTTTATAGAAATACAGCTTTTGCAGTTACCCATTTTTTCTTGGCTCTCCTGTGGTTTGTGTCTCTTAAGGATTTTCATGTGACTTGTCAGATTTATTGGCATAAGGTTCATTATTTAATGGTCTCACATATATTTTGATACTTAGTTTCAAAACACTTTCACTTCAAAATAGTTCTATGATTCATAAATTATTTGGAACTGTGTTATGCAGTTTCTAAATGTTTTTAGAATGTCTGGGATATTCTAGATAACTGTTATTTGTCATATAGCTGCGCTGTAACTAGAGACAAAATTTGCATAGCTTGAATCATTTCAAATTTTTTGAGATGTGGGTTATAGCTCAGACAGAATATAGTCTATCTTGGTTCTGTGAGCGTTTTGAAAGAATATGCATTTTGCTTTGAGTTGAATGTTCTATAAATAGCAACCCATTATGTTGATTGTATTACTCAAATTGCCTTTGTGTTACTCAAATCTATATTTTCACTGAATTTCCTTCTTCAGGATCAGTTATTCTAAGAGGGGTAGAGAAACATTTGTCCATAATTTTGGGGTTGTCTAGGTCTCCTTGCAGTTCTATCAGTTTTTTTCTTCCTGTATTTTTGTGTTCAGTTGTTGGGTGTATAAAGGTTTAGGATACTAAGTTCTCTCAATGATATCACCCCTTTAATACTATGAACTGGTCTATACTCCTGGTAGTCTTCTTTGCTCTGAAACCTACTTTGTCTGATAGGACCACAGTTTTTACCACTTTCTTTTGACTTGTGTTAGTGGGGTGTCTAGTGACTGTGACAGCGACTCTCATAGACTAAGTGGCATATACAACAGATTTACTTCTCACAATTCTGGAGGCCAAAAGCCTGAGACCAGGTGCCAGCATGACTGGTAATTTTGAGAGCTCCTTTCTGGGTAGCAGATTGACACAGCTGCTTGTATCCTCATGTGGAAGAGAGAGAGCTAGAAGAGAGGGCGAGGTCGCTCTCTGAGATTCTTTCCTAGGAGCACTGATCCCAGGCTTGCTATCTCTACTCTCCTGACCCCCTCCAGTAGCATCACATAGGGGCTGGCATTTCAACCAATGAATTTGGAGGAGAGGGATGCAAACATTCAGTCTGTTGATTCATGTGATTCATTTTTTCCTCATTCTTTTATTTGTAACTTTGTATTTTAAAAGGATCTCTTTTAGGTGGTATATGATTAGGGCTTGGTTGTTTATCCAGTCTGACAAACTCTGCCTTTAAATGGAATGTACTGACCATTGCCAGTGTGGTTATTGATATGACTAGGTTTAACTATCATTATACTAGTTATTTTCTGCTCATCTCATGTAGTCTTCATTCTCATTTTCCTTTTCTTATGTCTTCCTTGGATTAACTATTATGATTCTGTCTTGTTTCCTTTGTTGGCTTAGAAGAATGAAGGCAAGGCCTCTGTGATAAGGGAGTATTTGTAAAGGCTGTGTTTCCTCTAAGGTATGCTTCTAGATATTGGCAGGTCTGTAGAAAGTTTTCCTCTCTTTTTATGATCTCAAGCCTATGGTTTCAAAATCTGATAAAGTATATCGTCAGGTTCAGTCTCCAAATAATGGGTGTGTCTATACTTAGTGTGGGTCTGAAGGATGATGAAAAGAACAGCAAACACTCAGCAAACCCCATGTTTTCCTGCTGGCTGTTTCTTAATTTATACTTGTTCACTAGATATCATCGCCTTCACCTAAACAAAGCTATAACTCCTGTAAATATCTGCCACCTCTCTTGAATGACCAGTTTTTGCTTTCTTTTGAATTATTTCCAACAAGATATAGTTGTTATTTTTATCAGAGCATCATCTTGACCGTATTTGTTACAGTCCATTTCTTTATTTCTCTTACATTTCATTTACTTCTCTTAATCAGAAGTCCACCAATCATGCTGCTTCTCCCATCCTTCCCTAGAAGTACCCTTGCTTAAGGTCACCAATTTCTTCTGTGTTGCTAAAGCCCATGGTCAGTTCCCAGTACTTACCTTATTTGACTGATTATCCTACAGAACCTGCTAGTCCCTTGGCTTTCCTCCATGTTGCTTGTGCCCCTTCCTGAGCCCTAGTCTGGACTTTCCACTTTGTAATACTCATAGTCAACGGTTCCCTCCCTAACCTGTTCTTGTCTCATTCCACACACCCCCTTGTGATCTCAGACATAATCATGGATCTAAAAGCCATTTGTATAGGGCCTCCCTCGTGGTGCAAGGGGTTAAGTCTCAGCACTATGAAGCTATTGGCAGTCACTGCAGCAAGAGTTCAATCTAACCCACATGGCACAGCAGACCTCTCCTGTCTCGCCTGCTGCACCCCTGAGCAGTATATTTCAGTAGTTCTGCCTATTATGCTCCCCATTCTGTCTCTGGTGAATTCTCTCACCCCCCCCCCCCAACCCCCTCTGGCCTATATCCCAGCTCTTGTATCCATAAATAAATAAAATAAATCTTAAAAAAAATAAAACAACCTCTATGTTGCTTATTTCCAAATTTCCAATACAGTGGAGTATTTTTGATTTGGGTCTCCCTCCCAAACTCCTGACTCCTATATGTAGCTGCTTACTCAGTATCTCACTTGCATGTTGTAATAGAGTGTGCTGGGAGTTGAGTCCGTCCACAACTCACTTCTCAGCAATAGTAATGAACTAGGTGCAAACATGGGAATGAGAGCTTAGGAACTTATATTGCTGATTGATATTGCCTTATCATCAATGGTCTTATCTCACAAGCAGGATGCAGACCTGTTTGCTTAGATATTGTCAAATTACATAACCAGTTGCATGTGACATGAGGTAAGTTCTAATTGTGTGCAGTAGGAATAAATATTGATCTCCAATGAATTGGGAATAAAAAAAATCCATCACCTTAGATCGTTTGAAAAGTACTAGCCTAGTAAATGTTTCAAATTCAACATACCCACTAAAAAAATGCCATGTTACTTGAATAACATTTTTACATACATAAGTATGTGAATGATACAAATAAATTAAAAAAACTGTAATGAGGACAACTTTGAACCACTCTGGTTACTTATTTACCTGCACATCCAAGTAACACATGAATGAAAACTCACAATAAACAATTTAAACAATGTGAAAGTTCAGGGTTAAAATGTTCTGTCTGTTCATCACTGCTGCCTTCCACACTAATTCTGTTTTGGAGATATTTCTTCATAGTCAATATGTGCACTTCCATATAGTGGATGCAAACACAGCTTTACTTTTTTTCAAATAAATGAGGTTGTATGCCTAATATATTTGTAACCTGATTCTCCCAACCCCCTCCTGTTCCTCCCGCCCAAATAACTAACTTGAGATGTTCTGGTCAGTTCATGCACATTTGCCCCATAATAAGCAGCATAGCTTTTAAGATAAATTCCTTTGGAAGCAATCTGCTGAACTGTTTTTGGCTATAGACCACTGCTATGATGAGCATGTACTTCCTGATTCTTAGAAAAGAAGCCAAGGACATGTACCTCTGAAATGCTGATATTCTCTGGTTGTTCTCCAAAAACACTGTCACTCAAACCTCAACAATAATTGTGACCATTTCAACAGTGAATTTGACCAGGCTGCTTGATTTTTGCCAAGCTCATAAGTAAAAATTATCTTTATAGCTCAAATACCCATTTTCACATATTCATTAATTCTATTACTTGCCTATTTTATTTTCCATTCTGTTTTCTCAGTCTATAGAATGATATACAATCATATGCTATATGGATATTTAATCATTTGATATATTGCAAATGTTTTTTTCTCATTCTGCTGTTGGTCTTGTTCCATTTTTATTTTTTTTTTAATTTATTGAGTAAACACTAGTTTACAACACAGAATATGATTCAGAGGGAGAGGGTCACATCTATTCAGGTGTATGTCACCACAACACACCCACCACCAAAACATCCATAATCCTCCACCACAGTCCACAAATTTTTCTTAAAGAGTAAGTTTTACAAGTAAATGCCTTCAGATACATCTGATATTGATCTCTACTCATCAGTATGTCTTGGCCATTTATTTTATAAAATGAAACTTCTTCTGTTTTCTGACCAGACATCTTGCTAATAATAATTACTGTGCAATGAGATGACAATAGCTTCTTATATTTCAAGAAAAGTAAGAGATCTTGTCACAAATAATTTATTTTTAACACCTTATTCTAACCTCCGGTTTCCTCTTGGATTCACTAAAGGGAAAAATCTGTTACCAAGTATTCTTTTACATTCTTCCAGGGGAAAATTAAATGGTCTTTTTACCATTTCAGATTCTATTAGAAGTAGAGGTTCTTGGTTGAAATCAGCTCCTTGGTTAAAAAGTGTGAGGTATTCTTAGTTTACTATCCCCTTATTCTGAAGTTTTACTCATCTTATATAAAGATGTGAGGGTCAGTGCTGGTGGTCCTGAAATCAAACTGTCTCCCTGCAAAGTCCTGCTATGCCACTTGCTGAATATGTAAGGTTGAGCAAATTTCTGGATCATTTGAAGTTCAAGTTTTCCATTTTTAAAATAGTGATAATAGTTGTGAAGAAAAAAAAATGACAGGTGATATATAAATATTATAAGTCCTTAATAAATACAAAGTACTATAGCAATTATCTTTAACTGGGGTAATATTTATCTTCTATCTATGAGTACTTCTATCCCATTTTAGGTCAAGTTTAGATGAAGTCTTACCACTCTGTTGACTGAAATGAAATTCTCAATGATATTTAGGAAGACTTTATTGGATAATCAAAGTGAGGATTTGAACCTGGAAACAGTCTTTGAGATTTTATTCTGAGGACTGCTGAGACAATCCCAAATTAGTCACTTTATATTGCTTGTTATAGAGTTAGCATGCTTCCAGAAAAAGGAACAATGAGTCATTAACATCAAACATGTAATTATCCTTGACAGGGTGTTTCTGGATTTTAAGTTTAGATCTTTTGATTTCCTAAGCTATGTGGACCTAAGAAATGTAGATGTTATCTATGCCAGAAGAGGTCAAATGCTGGCGATTAATTATTTTCTGGACTTTGAAGAATGCACTGTGGAGGTGCAAAGGCTGGTGCCCATTGTGAAATCTTTCCTTGGCTTCTTGATGTTTTAGTGGAGGTTAAAAGGTTAGTTTTTGCTACAGAAACTGATTTCTGCTGCACAGAACAGGCTAAAATGGCTTTACTCTTCAGATGTTTGGCTTCCTTGCCTGCTAGACCAGGGGGGGAGGTTCCAGAACCTTCACTGTATGTTCATAACTAGTATAGTTGCTGGTGGGAATCAGGTAATATAATATTACAATTAAAAAAGTATATTTTAGTTCTGTTTAAGGTATTTGTTTCCAAGATACATAATTTAGAGTATAAATACATTTAAAACTGTGTGTATGTCTCTATCATTTGTTGCATACTTACGATAGTCCAGAAACTTGTTGCCCTACACAGCCTGAGTTTTTTGTTGTGTTTGTGCCTGGCTTCCTGCCTTGCTTTACAAAATAAAACAGCTGGGGGCAGGCATGGAGGTGGTTGAAGAGGGGTAAGTCAATGACTCTGCTGCAGCAAGCGCTTTGGTTTCAACTTAAGAAACGCTGAAGAGTTTCAGCATTCCCAAATTTACAGGGCGCTGGCCCAACTGACATTTAGGCTCTAAATTGTTTTTTCCTTTCATCTCCCAAATGCGCGTGGAATAGGAGGGCGCCTGCTGGCCCAGACTTGGCCTCCATCTCGGAAACCTGGCTCTGGGCTGGAAGCTGCGCCCAGGGGAGGGCGGGGAGGGCGGGGAGGCAGGGTCCAGGCCGCGTGGGTAGCCCGCAGGCCCGCAGCACCCGCTCCAGGCCGGCTCTCCCTCCCTCCCTCCACCCCGCCTCCCATTCCCTCTCCCCTCCCGCCCCTGCAAGGGCGGAGCCCGAGCTCTGCAGTGTTTTGTCCCGAGCGGGGACCCTTCCTAGCGCCGCGGCCCGGAGCGCGGCTGGCGGCGCCGAGGGAGGCCCGGCCGGCGGCCTGGAGGCGGCCAGAAGTGGAGGCCGGGCCGCCCTCCCGCGCCGCCGTGCCCAGGGCCCCAGGGGACGCCGCGAAGGTGGGGGAGGCCGTGGGCGGTGCCCGCACCCCGGCCGCCGCCCCGCCCAGCCCGCCGCCGCCACCTCTGGGGGCCGCCACCGCGGCGGGCTCGGCCACCCCGGCCGGGGAGGGAGCGCGGCGGGCGCGCGCGGAGCCACCGGCCATGGCGGGCGGGCAGGGCGGCGGCCTTGGCGCAGCAGCGGCTGGCAGCGGCGAGATCGTCCAGCTGAATGTGGGGGGGACCAGGTGAGGAGGCGGCGGGGCTCCCGCCCCTGGCCTCGTGCGCCCCCGTGGCGCCCTCCGCGCGGGTCCCTGGCGCAGGGCGGGGCGGGCGCGGCGGGCGCGGGCTGCTCAGGTGCGCAGAGCCGGGGCTGCTGCCGGAGGGGCTGCTGAGCTCGCGGGCCCTGCACCCCTTCTGGGGAGCCCGGGACCCGCCGAGGCTGGCGCAGGCTGCCCTCGTGGCCGCTCTCCCTCTGAAGCGTCCCCGCCCTCCCCAGGCCTTGTTTTGGGTTGGCTGGGCGCGTGGCTCAGGAGTCTTGGCTCCGGAGTGGGAGTTTGCAGCTGTGTTGGAAGAAAAGGGCTGATTGAGTTTTCGCCTCTGTGGGAAATAAAATAGTGACGTGGCCTGCAATCTGTTTTGCTGTGCTTGAGAATATATAAAGTTTCCAATAGCCAAGACCTTTAATATATATATTTTTTAATTGCAAAATGGCAGCAGGGAGAACCGCAGTGTCAAAACCGTGTGGTGGGTAGTGTTTTCATTTAAACATTGAATCGTTTTCTGGGTGTGCTAGAGACATCACCCGACATGGTGATTTTTTTATATTTTTTTCATTGTTTCTCTGCTTTGCTTTCTCTCATTCCTCCAAAGCAAAACTAAGGAATGACAGCATGGTTGCCCCCATGTGGAAAACTGGTCTTAGGGAGATTTGTCTCCTAATGTAAGATGTGGATTTCTTTACTGAAATCATGCGAAAATATTGCGGGTTTGATAAGTTATGGATGCAAAGTAGGTCTCCAATGTGTGTTTAGGCTGGAGAGGAGGGCTGGATGGTTTAAATTCCCTACACTGGTTCCTAATTCTATTGCTTATTAATACATTTCTTTTCACACTTTCTAAAGGACATATCAGTATTACAATAAAAATAAAGAGCATTGTTAGGTACTGTATGTTGGAAGTGGATGGCTTAATGGGTGAACTATACTGCAGAATTGATTTAAATTTTTTTTAAATTGTATAAGGCAGATATCTTAGCGCTGGAACGTTTTATTTTAAGAGATATTACAGCATTTTAGAGGTAGAAGGAATTGGTAGTCATCAAAGTCACTTAAGAAAGAATCCTGATGTGATTGTCATTAAAGTTGAGAAAGTGCCACTGGGAGAACCCCCCAGTGGCACTGGAGTGATGCAGGATCTGAAGGAGTAGAACAGAATTCAAAAGAGTTTATTTATTTATGAGCAGAGAAGCATATGTCACATGTAAGTCTTTTTTTTGCTCTCAAGATGAGATGTGAAGATGGAGGCTTGTTGAGAGCAGCTGAGGGGACAGTCAGTAGGGTATTCATGGGCAAATCTGGAGTCACTTCCCAGGCTTTCTCTTTGGTTAGCTCTGTAATCTCAGGCAAATTATGTTTTAGTGCTTTTTTCCTAAAATCTGAAATTACCACAATACCAACCCTACAGGATTGATAAAGGAATTTGAAGTAATAGATGGGAAATGCAGGGGTTAGTGGCATTATCAGTTATATCATAGCTGAATAAATAATTTTAACTACACTACTTCTGAGTTAACATAGGAGGCAAGTAGCATGGAATATAAATGTGGCTATGCTAACATGTTCACTAAAACTAGCTTAAACCAGATTGCACATGACCCTTGACATATTGTGTGTAATTTATAATGTCATCATTTCATGAAGTCATATTTGGAACTAGTTTCAGAGCTCTGGATTTTCCCCATCCTTTCTCATGTTTGTAACGAAAAAGTGGTGGGGATGAGGATCCAATTCCTTTGCCCAGAAAGTTCTTACTATATAACCCCAAACTGCTTGTTTTAATTGAAATTGCCATTGTGATTTTATTTTATTTTATTTTATTTTTTTTTTATAGAGGCATGTTTTTTTTATTTATTTATTTATTTATTTGTTTGTTTTGTTTATACATGCACTGGGTACAGTCAGAAGCGCGGGAGGGTGAGAGAATTCACCAGAGCCAGAGTGGGGAGCAGAGCAGGCAGAAGGACCAAAGCACACTGCTGAGGGGAGCAGCGGGCGGCAGGAGAGGTCTGCACGCCATGTGGGACCCTCCTCCGGTGGCCGGGGAGCAGCTGGGGATCGAACCAGCGCCGCAGAGGTCGCCGGCAGCTTCGCAACCCAGCGCTCAACCGCTGCGCCACCGGGGAGGCCCTGCCATTGTGATTTTAAACCCAGCATTGTAATTTTCTAAATTATGAAGAATTTGGGTTATTTGGCAAACAATCTGCAGTAAAAGCAGTGGATGTAAAAGGTCCCAAGTTGTAAGTAATCCTCATTTGGAATGTATTTAATGACTTCCAAAACAGAGTGATTCATTTTTGCTGTACACCCTTGGAGAGGTCAGTTCATAATTGACTGAATTTACTTTCATTTGTTTGACCAAGTCAGTTTCTTGTGACTAGTTGTATCTGCTCACTTTTAACAATATACTAAGAGATACACTTGGAAAGATTTGCCATATTTTCTTGAAACTGTGACTGTTTTTTAAATTGCTTAAATGGCTGAGGCGCTGCTTTCAAACAGTCATCAGATGGTAGGACTATATCTGCAGTGAGTTTATACTCAAACAAGGGCTGGCTTACATGAGCCCTACCTTGCATTCTTTGGCATGTCAGTTACTTATTTATTTATTTATTTTCGGCTCTGTGTATTTTGCTAAAGTTTCCCACAGAATTGTTGGTTATAAGCAGACTTGATCAAATGAGAGTTAACCTCAAAACAGCAATGTTTATTGAATGATTTTTGAATGAATGCAAAGTAGCCCAAGATGCAAGTAGCCCAAGACTACATATATGCATAATGTACAATGGAATTATTGAGCTCAAAAAGATTATGGAATTGAACATCGGAAAAGCCATAGAGAAGGTAAAACGTGAGTGCAACCAAGAAAGTTGCTTGGGACTTGGATTATTGCATATGTCAGGGGTGATGTAGCTGGGGCAGAGATACCAAAATGGTAGGAAGCATGAATCATTTGGGAATATTAAGTAGTCTCTGACTAGAGGGGAAAGTTTGTGTTGGCTAGATGAAAGGGGACCTGCAGATAATTTTGAATGTTAATGTTGACAAGCTTAGACTTGTTGATGGACTGATTGTTGATTCTTCAGCAGATTGGCATGCTTGGGAGCATTATATGCCAGTAATTTGTTTTTTTGTTGAGAGCTCTTTGAATTATTTTTAACTCTGAATTGAAAGCAGAATTTAAAAGTATTAAATGTAATAAGTATAATTGATACAGCTGTGCACAAGCTTGTAAATCATCAGCTAGTTTGTAAATCATCAGCTACTTACACAGTTAGCTAACAATGAAATTTCAATATTCTCATTTGTAATACCTGATAATTTTCAATTGCAGATTTAGTACCTCAAGACAAACTCTAATGTGGATTCCAGATTCTTTTTTTTCCAGGTATTTCTGATTTTTTTTTTAAGATTGATATATTTATGCATACAAGAACTGGGGTGTAGGCCAGAGGTTGGGCATGATGGTGGTGAGGGATTCATCAGAGACAGAGTGGGGAGTAGAAAAGGCAAATTGACTGAATTACACTGCTGAGGAAAGCAGCAGACGAGTCAGGAGAGGTCTGCTGCGCCATGTGGGTTAGCTCCCTGGCCTGAGATTGAATTTGTGCTGCAGTGGCTGCAGATAGCTTTATAGTGCTGAGACTTAGTGCCACCAGGAAGGCCCCTATTTTTGATACATTAGTACCATTTTAATACACTTGATTATCAAAATAATAAAAATTTCTTACTGGATAAATTAATGTTTTTATTCATTGAAAAATCTTAATGCTTTAAATAGAATATTTTACTTTGGAGATAGGTTTATTTGTATTGGTCTTTGACATTTGATAAAGAATTAGGACATATTGATACTCAGATTTTAAAAACTAACTCTAGCTTGTTAATGACTTGTAGTTTGCTGAGTGGAAGAATTTCAACACTTAGAGATGAAACTGGTGCTGTGAGTATAATGTTAAGATATATTTCTGAATTAGATTAATTAGTCTTTATAATGCATGATCCTTATACAGTGACTAAGAAGATAGGAAAGCTCATATTTTACTAACCTCTAAATGTAAGTGAAATATGTTTAAAGTTTATTTTTGTCATATATAGAATGTTTCTTTAATTACAGAAGATAAATATAGCAATTAAAATATAGCAATTTAAGTATTAATAATTAGAGATTGTAGGCTGTATGTATACATGTTAATACAGTAAATAAATGGATGAACATTAATACTAAAATATTTTGACATTGAATTTGAATGGTAAGATATTGAAAATTAGTTAAGTGCTACAGTTTATTTTTGGAGAATAACCTTAGGAGCTTGTGTGACAATGATGGAATGGGTGAGGTAAAGAATTAAGTTTCAGTACAAAAAAAATTGGTTTATACATTCGAAGAGTGATTTCACTAGTAGTGTATCACCTAACAGTGTTGTGCACAAACACGAACTGCACATGCGTGGTGACCTGGCAGGTGGCCTAGATGTATCCTGATCAAGTGCTGTCAGGTTCACAGAGGAAATCGCCCCAGGATGGATTCTGATGGGTTCTGATGGGTTCTCCTGAGGTCTCCCTGCCAGGCATGATTGTAATGTGCAAACATTATGTGCATGTCCAGTGTTGCAAAAGAAAAAGGGCTTTTTCTGTTTGGAGGTACCAAAGTAGCCAGAGAGAAGAAGTGTAAAACTTGTTGATGAAATAGAGCAGCAAGAACAGCTGTGTCCTTGGGAGACTATAAAAAAGACATCGAGTGATAAGATTGCCACAAATCTGTGGTATTTCTTCAATTTTTGTATGAGATTGATTGTAATAAAAACAAAAGCAAGAATTTATGATCTAGAAGAACCTCATTCATTGTGAATGTCTCATTGGTGATAATATAAAGAGGTTTATTATTTGCTACCATTCCCCTGTTTAATTGATTTAGGTAAACTATATAAATGTTCAGTTTTATAGTTAGAACTTGATTATTCAAAACAGTGTTGGGTACATTCCTGTAAAAAGTTAACCTATTATGTATATCATGTTTTTTAAGCATTTTCCATATATATGTATTTTTTTAAAAGATTTATTTATTTATACAAGCACTGGGTACAGTTAGAAGCGCAGGAGGGTGAGAGAATTCACCAGAGCCAGAGCAGGGAACAGAACAGGCAGACTGACGAAGAAATACACTGCTGAGGGGAGCAGCGGGTGCACAGGAGAGGTCTGTCTTGCCATGTGGGACCCTCACCAGCGGCCGGGGATCGAACCCGCACTGCAGAAGCTGCGGGCAGCTTTGCAGCCCAGCGCCCAACCGCTGCGCCACCAGGGAGGCTCTGGTAGTAGCTTTAAAGATAGGATCAAGGGAAAAAAGCTTTTAAGTAGTTCCAGTGTTCCCTAAGTTAGTGTTTCAGATATTAAAGTTAAAAGTTCAGTTTATAATTTGAAATAAAATCTTCATTTACAGATATTTATTGACAGAGATCCAGCAGCATTTGCACCCATTTTAAATTTTCTTCGGACAAAAGAATTAGACTTAAGGTAAGAATTACATCCTTCTAAAGTAAATTCTTACTGATAAATGTGGGATTTGGGTATATTTTATGAAGCATTCTTTTTCCTGATATTATTTTTCTTTAAAGTTTCCTCAGAATGCAATTCTCAGAGAGGCCACCCCCCCTCCTCCTGTAGCTTACTCTGAAGCGTCCCTGCTTCATCCCTATATCCCTCCAGGTCATTTCCCCACTGCTTTCTTCATTAGCTTTATTTTCATGAGACTTTATATTCCAACAGGGCAGGCACTGTTCACTGTTTAATTACCAGGATTCAGCATTGTGCTTGATGTGTAGTTTGGATTCAGTACATGCATTTTGGGGTAAATGAATGAGCCTCTGAACTCTTAGCATTACTTTGTTATAGTCCATCCAGATTCCTGCCACAATCTAATTTGTATTTTATTTATTTGATATAGTCCTAGCAAATTATATATTTTTAGCTACAACTTTAAAATTTCTCATTGTTATTTGAGCTGTTTTTAAATAAATACTTTTTGGCTTATGTATGAGCAATACAGTGTGCCAAAAGGCAAAGGTTTTTTAATGTTTTTTTTTCTTTTTTTTTTTAATTCTGTCTTTTATAAAGGTCATGTTCATTTACAACTCTGTATATGATTTAGGGGTTCACATCTCTTCACCTCTTTTATGTATATTACCATGGCATATCCACTACCAAAGGCAAGGATTTTTCTATCTGGTTTGTTTTCTGCTGTACTCCCAGTGTTAAAACTGCATGTAGTAGCTCTGCAATGGACATTTAATGGACAAATGAAAGTTTGGTGACACTTTTTGTTTGTTTGGGTTTTGGCCTCGGATTGGGTGGAATGGGAAGTAGTTTATTAATACTTTAGTAAAGTTATTTGACCCATAGCATTTGATTAAAGATACCTAACTTGGATTACCATGTGTAGTAATTCATATTAGATGTTCTTGTTATGAACTGGATGTTCTGTTGTTAGGCAGAATTAGTTTAAATATCTGCATTTACTACCTTTTTAAAAAAGAAAATGGCAGCCTTATTTCACTTAAGGAGGCATAGCAAATTAAATTCTGTGTGGTACCTTCCAGTAGAAGATGGGAACGATTACTGTGTTCCCATTCTGTTCCTTGCATAAAATTTTCCTGTTGCTCTTGGCACACTGTATTGTTATTACCAAATTCATTTCCCTGTCCTCCCAGGAGACTGGAGCTGCTCAAGAACTGTCATTTGTATCCTGAATCACCTGTAATCACTCAGTCCTGGTGTGCTGTTCACACAGAAGGTTTTGAAAAGAATACACAGTTGTTGACTGTTCTTATTTTAAACTGGTCAAAAGCAATTTCACAAATAAAAGCAGTTTAGTATCACAGTTGAATGTGTCTGTTAAGCACATGGAATCTTTTCCCTTCTTTTTTTTAAAGACCAGTTTTAGGTTTGTAACAATTTTTTTCTTTTTTCCCCATATTTGCTCATGTTACACTCATCCTTCAAAACCCACCAGTGCCCATTCTCCATCTGCCTTGGCCCCCATCCCTTCTTCCCTGACTCCTGTTCCTTCTGAAACCATTATACTCTTACACCTAGTTCAAGATTTAATCCTACTATTCTTTGCCTGTTTTCTGGTTATTTACATTCTACAGATGAAGTCATCTTATATCTGTCTTTCCCTTTTTTGACTTATTTCATGCAATGTAATCACCACACATCCATCCATTTTGTTCCAAATGCCACATTCATCTTTTTCACAGCTGTGTTTTACTCCATTGAGCATATATTCCACTATTTCTGTTTGTTGAAGGACAGTTGGAATGGCTCCATAACTTAGCAGTGTGGACAGTGCTGCTGTGTACATAGATATAGATAAATCTATTTAAATTAAAGTTTCTATATTATTTGGTCAAACACCTAATCGAGTTATTACCAGATGGTACAGGATTTTCATTTTTATTTTCTTAAGATATCTCTATATGGTGTTTCACAGGAGTTGCACCACCTTGCATTCTTACCAAGGCATTCAAAGTCCCTTTTTCACCACAACCTCACCAACATTTGTTGATTTTATTCTTTTTCATATGGGCCATTCTCATGGGTGAGGTGGTATCTCAGTGTGGTTTTACTTTGCATTTCCTTTGTAATAAGTGATGTGAAAAACTTTTCATATGTCTGTAGGCCATCTTAATGTCTTCTTTAGAGAGGTGTCTAGGTCTTTGACCATTTTTTAATTGGTTGGTTTCTTTGTTGTTTAGTTGTGTAAGAACTTTGTAAATTTTGTAGATAAACTCCTTGTCTGATGTATGGGATGAAAATACTTTCTTCCATCTTGTCTTGTAGGTTGCTTTTTTTTTTTTTTTTGATAGTTTCTTTTGGGTACAAAAGCTTTTAAATTTTATATAGTCCCACTTGTTTATTTTTGCTTTTATTTCTCTGGCTATTGGGGTTGTATTCCCAAACACATCTTTGTGATAGATGTCCTATTTGTATCCTGTGTTTTTTTCCAAGTACTCTATGGTTTTGGTTCTTATATTCAGATCTTTAATCCATTTTGAGTTTCTGTGTTTGGAGTTAAATATGGGTTTTGTTTCATTTTTTTTTTTTTTTTTTTTTTTTTACAAGTGGCTATCCATGTTTCGCAACACCTTTTATTAAGAGATTGTTTTTTCTCATTGTATGGTTGTGGCTCCTTTGTCAAAGATTAACTGTCCATATATCTGTGGGTTTATCTCTGGGGTTTTAATTCTGTTCATCTGGTCTGAGTTTCTGGGTTTGTTCCAGTACCATACTGTTTTGATCACTGTTGCTATGTAATATAGTTGAAGTCAGGAAGTATGATGCTTCCATCTCCATTTAAAAAAAAAAAAATTATGCATAGAAGAGCACCGGTGTAGGCCAGAGGTGCAGGGGGTGAGAGGATTCACCAGAGACAGAGTAGAGAGCAGAACAGGTGGATTGACTGAAATACTGCTGAGGGGAGCAGTGGAGACAGGAGAGGTCTGCTGCCCCATGTGGGTTATCTCCCTGGCTGGGGATCGAACTTGTGCTGTAGTGGCTATAGATTGCTTCATAGTGCAATAGAGACTTAATCCCTTGTGCCACAAGGGAGGCCCTGATACCCTTTTTTTAAGTAAGAATAGACAATAACTGACACCTAAATTGAATCATTAATATTGTAGAATCTTAAGTTTCTGTTTACTTTTATTTTCATATTGCTTTGTTGTAAATGTTCATCTGAATAACAGAGCCATTCTTAATCTGGTACTCCCCAACCCCCTGCTTGGTATTTTGTTTTTATTTTTGGACTCTGATGAGAAGAATCATTTTCTGAATTTATTTTTTTACCACATATTTATTGTCTAACTTGTAGTTCGAGCTCTATGCTAGGCAGTATGCAGGGTATGCAAAGAGAAATCAGAGGCAGATCATGTTTGCAGGGGGCTTACATTATAAATGAAGAGGTTAAAATATGTATAGAAATAATTCTGGTAAAAAACTACAAGGAACATATAGTAAAAATTAAAAGCAATTAGTGCATATAAGAATGATTCCTAGTTGTTTGCCATATTCATTTAATACTTTTTGACAATTGTTACTATAAAGCCTTGATCTCTCATTTGATTGTCCAATTCATCTGTGTATGGATGATTTTTGAGTGAGAAATTGTGTTTGTTGGTGTACAGCTATATATTTTTCAAATAAGAATATTAGGAAAATAAATTTAAAAGCCTTCTGACTTTGTTCACTGCAAGAACCTACTATTTTGTTTTCCTCCCTCTTGTGTTCATTCAAGTTGCCAGTGTCAGAGATTGACATCATTCCTTTTTTTTTTTATAGGGGAGTGAGTATTAATGTCCTTAGGCATGAAGCGGAATTTTATGGAATCACTCCATTAGGTATGGTTCTCCTAGTATTTTGTAATTCCAAATTGACCTCTTGTGCACTGAACCTGCCCAGATGAAATGCATTTTATGCCAGGGCCTAATATTTGGTGGAATAGGTCACTGTTTGCTTTTTCCATGGTAAAAAGATATTGTCAGCTAATTTAGACTTTTCTTATCCTCTTCAATCAGGGAAAGCAAAAATGCAGTGCTCTTTCTGTTTGTATGTACTCTTGACAAGTTTGCTTTGAAATGTTTTCAGTACGAAGACTTCTCCTATGTGAAGAATTGGAACGTTCGTCATGTGGCAGTGTCCTTTTTCATGGTTACTTGCCTCCACCAGGTACTTCTACATCATTTATTCAGTGTTAACATTATTTTTTAATCACTAAGTAAGTACAGATGTATAAAACTATTCCTTTACTGTCTGCTTTTTCTTTTTAAATAACTGGAAATAGACTGGCAACTATTCAACTCTGCCAGATATACCCCAGACTGGCTGTGACTGTTTAATGTAGCTTCATTTACAGAAATGGCTGTCTGGCTGGATTAGCCTTCTATGTTAGGGCATTAGGTCTCTTTTATAGACCCCCAGAAGCTCTGCAGAGGTAAGTCAGTGCACCAGTGTGCAGGTGAGAAGCAGGTCACCCCCACTTGCGCTAGTTGGAAGAGTTCTGCCTTCACCCATGTAACAGTGGGCTTCTGAGCAAGATTTCATTCCAGAAAAGATTTCCCTGGCAAATAAAAGGTATTGAATGTATGGAGCATTTCAACTCTAAAGCAGTTAAAATTAGTACACAGTATCTAACACATAGTAACTGTACCATAAATGTTAAAGACTAGTGACAGATTGAACAATTAATGATTGATTCATTTCAGTAAACTAGCATATATTCCACAATTTCTCTGTTTGTTGAAGGACAGTTGGAATGGCTCCATAACTTGGCAGTGTGGACAGTGCTGCTGCATACATAGGGTATAGATAAATCTATTTAAATTAATTTTTCCATATTATTTGGTCAAATACCTATATCGAGCTAGGTAAAAGTGAAATGTAATATGACACATTTTAATCTTCTTTATTATACATGATATCATAAATACCAGCAATATGTTGAAAGAATTTCATTGTTTTTTCATATTCATTTTGTTTTCACGGCAATTATTTACAATAAATTGCTCTGTTGGAAGATATAACAATTTCATGTTTTTGTTGCAGTGTGAAATTCTAAATTTTTGGTAGGTGAGATTAGAAATAAATTTATTATCTGCTTTTTTTTTATAGGTATTCCTAGTCGTAAAATAAACAACCCAACTAGATCCTCTACCGATTCGAGGAATGGACTCAATTCCTCAGAAGGTGAAGCTCGGGGAAATGGTACCCAGCCTGTCCTCCCTGAAAGTGGAGAAGAAACTGTTAGGCTAGGTAAGCCAAGATTACCTACACAGAGAAAGAAAAATGTGTATGATTTTAGGTGTAGGTGATTCTGAGTATTTTAAAGATGTGACCTTTGCCTTGTCGCTCCTTTTAATCCAGATTTACAACTGTATCTTGAAAATTCTCACTTAACACACAGCTCTTTTTAGTGTATGATATGTTTGCTCTAAATCTTTAGGACAGGGGTTGGCAGATACAGCTTTGTGGTTTCTGTGTTAGTCTGCTCAAGTCTGCCTTTCTAGTATGAAATGATCCAGGGATAGTGTATATAAACTAATGTGTTCGTTTTTTTCCAACAAAACTTCATCAGAACAGGCAGATGCCTGCAGAAGAGCCATTGGCCATAGGTTGCCCACTCCTGCTTTTAGAATGGAAGTATTTTTGTTTTCTAAAATCAACAGGATTTCCTGTGGATCCACGAAAGGTGCTAATAGTAGCTGGCCATCACAACTGGATTGTTGCTGCATATGCCCACTTCGCTGTGTGTTACAGGTACTGTATAATTAATAATACCTTTTATTTTGGGGTTTGGTTTTTAATGTGATTTTACATTTTTAGGTTTGAGAGCTATTGTCATCAAGTTTTTCCTTGTATGTTCTATGTACTTCTATATCTGCTGGTGAGGTTTAGTTTGCTTTTATTTTCACAGGTAATTTGGCAAATACTGATAGTTTAAGATGTCTTAAATATTTCTCAGACAGTTGGGAGTTGTGATATAATTGAGAAATATCTTGAGCTTTTTATTTATATCCATCTTCTGTGTCTTGTGCTTACTCCTTGTTTTTATCCAGTTTCTGAATCATTTAATTGTTAGATGGCTAGACAAGATGAGGCTCATGATCTTCTGTCTATGATGGAGTCCTTTGTACTGGATTGTAGATAGTTGTGTAGACATTACATGGTCATGACTACCATACAGGGAAGTGAGTGTGTCAGCGGTTGTGGTGGGCAGAAGTGATGCAGGCCAGTATGTATAAGGTAGCAGACCTGCATGGTTCATTTGAATTTAACTGATTTTTGCATCCTCAGAAACCAAAAGGAAATGAGGGAAAAATGTAGACCAATGATTTTTTTTTTCTGCTGGAGAAATTGTAGGGTTCTTGATTCAGAATTACTGTGCTTGGGATAGATTAGTCTCAGACAATGCTCCAATTTAACTTAATCACTAAAAAAATCACAGAATATATAGATATTTTGTCATCATTAGGTTTAAGAAAAAACAGCTGCAGTAGATTAACATAGTGTCTTTTAAAGGTCAGATCATCTATTTTTAAAACTTCAAATTTCTTTTTTTTAAATGTTTGATAGATTTGCCAGATAAGATAAAAAGGAATAAAAAGTCCTTTATATTAAGAGAGATTTATTTAGAATATTTTTGTTGAGCGTATGCTGTATATATTTTGGTTGAAATTATTGAGTCTTATGGAAATGGTCTGGGTAATTTCTTTTGGGATTGACTTTTATATGAAGCAAGACTAATTTGAAAAAAGGAATATTTTTAGGAATGTTTTGTACTTACCATGTTAGGGATCTAAATTGTTAAAAGTGTTCTAGACTGTTTATTATTCACATATTTTACTGGTGAGGGGTTCCAGAGGAGTTGTGACGTTACTCTGATAATGTTTTCCAGATGTGACATGACTCAGCTTTTTGTTAATGCACAGCAGTGGCTAGAGACTCCTTGTCAGACAGACTTGGGATCTTGCAGAATTTCAGTCAAATAGAAGGATGATGTTTGTTTGCTTTTGACCTTGATCTTTTGCTTTCATTGAGTGTTAATGACATAGAGCAGAATACACAAAGTGACAACTGAAAAGAATTGAATACATACTGCATTTCCTCATGCAGAGTTAATCAACGTGATGACAATAAAAAGATTTTTGAGGAAAATATTTAGATTATTTAGGAGGGTAATCTTTCTTTTTTCCACAACTTTGATACCAGTAAATTAAAATCCCCCCCAAAATATGAAAGAGTGATACAGTGTATATTCTTCACTTGGATTCACAATTTCCTAAATATTAGCTTTTACTTTCATATTTTTGTTTTCATACTGAGTTTTTGACAGTGTTGTTGTGTAAATTGATGTCCACTTGGAGTTTACATTCTTTATTTTTTTTTAAACTTTTTTTTAAAGATTTATTTATTTATTTATACAAGAACTGGGGTACAGGCCAGATGCGCGGGAGGGTGAGAGGATTCACCAGAGACAGAGCGGGGAACAGAACAGGCAGACGACGAAATACACTGCTGAGGGGAGCAGCGGGAGTGACAGGAGAGGTCTGCCGTGCCATGTGGGACCCTCGCCGGCCGGCCGGGATCGAACTGGCGCAGCAGAGGCTGTGGACAGCTTCACAGCGTGGCACTCAACTGCCTGCGCCACCAGGGGAGGCCCTAAACTCTTTGTTTTTAAGATTGATTTATTTATACAAGCACTGGGGTACAAGATTCCCATGTGGGAATCTCCCTGGCTGGCCGGGAATCGAACTGGTGACGCGGAGGCTACGGACAGCTTCACAGTGCTGCGCTCCACCTGCTGTGCCACCAGAGAGGCCCTACATTCACTTTAGATCTTTAATCCATGTAGTTTATTTTTTTGTGTATCCTGTGAGATTTAGGAATATTTTCTCCCAAGTGGGTAGCTAATTATATTCTAATTTTTTTATTACATAAATTGTTCTTTTTCACTGAATTTGGAAGACTCCTTTGTAAATGCTTATGGATACATATAGATCTAATTTTAGACATTAATCTTCTGTCATACTTGTGTATTCCCATACAATTTGAGGTACAGTATACTTTTACTAACTTTCAAAATCTTGTAGACATGGTCCCTCTGCTCTGTCCTTTGAGATCTTCATGTGGAGGGGACTATGTGTGTTGCATAGCCGTCCTAACTTGAGAGCATTGGTTCACTGTGCGTGGCATGTTAGAACACTGCAGTTCACTGTCTGGTTTAACATAATTTAGCTTTTGTATTGTTTGGAAAACTATTTTTAATGCCCTAATTTCTAAAGAAAAAAGAACTTAAAGAATGGTCTCTGTAAAAGATTAGATCACATTTAGCTTCATTATTAATATTTTTTTCATTATTAATATTTCTAAATTAATTACAGGATCATATTCTCATTGAATCAATACAGTGTCTCTTCATTGAACATCTCATGAACCTAATGTTTTTGGATCTACTTAGCAACTCTGTCATTCCTGAAATTTATAAGCATATTGTACTTCAAATTGTATGGGAATATACAAATATGTCAGAAGGTAGATCTCAGGTTTGACAGTCCTAAGATATGTATTTCATTTCTCAATGTTTTTCAGTTTGTATTTTATTAGAAAATTATTTTTGTTTATCTTAGCATGGGACTCCCACCTGGTGGCTGAATAGGGTAATTGCAGACCATATAATCCAGGAAAATTGATAAACTTTTCTCTTGCTTTGAATTGTATTATAAGAAAATCATCAATTCTTGAAATTAAAAAGAAGGCTAGTTGCATGTATTTTTGAATTACAGTTGCTTTCCTTTAGCATTGAAGTTTAACCAAAAAGAAGTTAAAGTAATTTCCTTAAGGTCCTTAGGGAACCATCTTTACTGAATACCTAAGCTTAATTTTTGCGATGAATATGTCGGGTTAGTATGTAGAGGAGCAGTTTTTTCTCTTCATGCTTTTATTCTTTGTAGGCAAGATGAAGAGAAGCTTTACAATTTTGTTTGCCTTACTTGTTTAGTCTAACTTTTAGATAAGTTTTTCATAGTTAAAATTTCAGGTCATCTGTAGTACTTTTCGCACAACTGTGAAGTTTTTCAATATCTAAAGGCTCCCACTGTAATCATAGAATACATATATGAAAGACTAAATTTGGATAGGGTGGAAAGAATATTAAAATTTTATTAGCTATGGGCCTCCCTGGTGGCACAAGGGGTTAAGCACCCCATTATGAAGCAATCCGCAGCCTCCGCAGCACGAGTTCAATCCCTGGCTGGCCAGGGAGCAACCCACATGGTGTAGCAGACCTCGCCCGCTGTTCCCCTCAGCAGTGTGTTTCAGTCAGTCTGCCTGTTCTGTTCTCCACTCTGTCTTTGGTGAATCCTCTCACCCCCCCTCCCCTACACCTCTGGCCTGTACCCCAGCTCTTGTATGCATAAATAAATCTTTAAAAAAAATAAAATTTTATTAGGTATGTTTATCAGAACTAAAACATCAGTGAATGTGTGTATATCAGCCAGTTGCATATCTGAACTTTAGTAAGCCTTATATATGAAGAATGAATAGGCTTGTGAGATTTTTCATTTAAAAGGAAACCTTTAAAATCTAATCATCAGAGGGCCTCCCCAGTGGCGCAGCGGTTGACCGCTGGGTTGCGAAGCTGCCCACAGCTTCTGCAGCGCCGGTTCGATTCCCGGCTGCTCCCCGGCCACCAGAGGAGGGTCCTACATGGTGCGCAGACTTCTGCCGCCCCCTGCTCCTCTCAGCAGTGTTATCAGTCCTTCTGCCTGCTCTGCTCCCCCTGCTCTGTCTCTGGTGAATTCTCTCACCCTCCTGCACTTCTGACTATACCCAGTGCTTGTATAAAGAAATAAATAAATTAAAAAAAAATAAGTTTAAAAAAAAATCTAATCATCAGAGAAGGGGTCCTCAGGTGCTCATTGTGCCGAGGTGTTGGGATGCTTGGGGTGTGCACACCAGGTTACTTATGTGTCTTAATTGCCTGTCTTCTGAAGTACCAAAAAAAAAAAAAAAAAAAAAAAAAAAGCCAACTTGAGCACATGTGCTTTCTGTTAATAAGTGAATAACTGTTTAATTAATGAAAGAACTATTTTCTTAAAATGTTGGTGTCTGTTGATTTTTCCTTCCAGTAGGTAATGACAGAAGCACTTATTTACATACAAAAGTGAAAGGTGACACTTTTTTTTAATACTTTGGAGAACTTTCCTAAATTATTCTTTGGGGAAATATAGAACTCTAGTTTCTTTTTAAGTGCTTACCGTGTCTTTTGTATGTAAATAATAAGATACCGCAGGAATAATTTCTAACTTTGTGGATGGTCTGTATCAACAAAATTTTATTTTTAATAAATACAAAGGTAGATAGGTAGCTGTGATTTGATTATTTTGCTACATGTTTTTTGGTCTAAGTGCTGGTTAGTTTAACGTATGTGTTATTCTGAACAGAATCAAAGAATCTTCAGGATGGCAACAAGTGTTTACAAGCCCATATCTGGATTGGACTATCGAGCGAGTAGCTTTAAATGCAAAAGTGGTTGGAGGTCCGCATGGAGACAAGGACAAAATGGTTGCTGTTGCCTCAGAGAGTAGCATCATCTTGTGGAGCGTCCAAGATGGAGGAAGTGGACGTGAGATTGGTAGGAAAATTTCCTTTATGCTGTATTTTGGTGGTATATCCAATATTCTCCAGTGTAAGAGAGATGGATTGAAGCATCAAAACCAGCCTGCACTGGTAGTTTGCTAGAGCGGCCACATCATCCTTCCTGGGTCTTACGATAGCAGGACCATTCAGTGTGAGCTGATAGGCCTTGTAAAGAGGGCTGTGTTAGGAGAGAGGGCGTGTCTCTTCACCAGTTGAAACCTGACCCTTCTGAATCCCAGTGGGTGGTGACTGCTTTCTCTCCAGCCCTCTCAAATGACGGGACCTGAAGAGGGGGTGGATAGCTTTCTTGCACTCAGTGCTGCTGCATACCAGAAACTTGAGATTTTTAAAGAACCCTTTTGCACGTGTGAGAAGTCATTTGGGATCATTAAGTTTTTGTCTAGCAAAACTTACCATAATAGGAATAAAAACAAATGTGTATAAATACTAATTTAAAAATAGTAGTAACATGAGTGGTAAATAGTAAATTGTAGTAACTCATGCATGGTAACATAGTGATATTTTGAATGAAAAAAGGTATTTTCCAAAAGTTTTTGTGAGAAGAGTGGCATGGATTCACAATTTTATAAATCTAATGTTATATAAATATAAATATAAATAAATATTATATTTATTTTTTTAAGATTGATTTATTTATGCATACAAGAACTGGGGTACAGGCCAGAGATGTGGGAGGGGGGGCGGTGAGAGGATTCACCAGAGACAGAACAGGGAACAGAACAGGCAGACTGACAGAAATACACTGCTAAGGGGAAGAGTGGGCATGACAGGAGAGGTCTGCTTCGCCATGTGGGTAGCTCCCTGGGGATCGAACTCATGCTTCAGTGGCGTTGAATAGCTTCATTGCTTGTGTCTTAACTCCTTAACAATACCTGTAAGATAGCTACCAGGAGTGCTTACTAGAGTCTTGGTGCCCAGGGTTATTACTGGAGGCTAGTCACACAGGCGCATGCTCTGCCTAGCATATGTAAGATTCCAGATTCCCAAGAGCAATGCAGGTGTTTGGCATAAACCCTATTGTTACACAGTTTAAGCTTCCTGTCATTATCTATTAGATATCTGTGTCTAGAATTTCATGAGTGGTATTATATGGTTTGTGTTCTTTTATGTCTTTCAGCATAATGCTTTCGAGATTTCACCCATATTGTTGTATCGGTGTCCATCCCTTTTTATTGCTGAGTAATATTTCATTGAGTCAATATGCCAAATTTTGTTTATCCATTTATTTGTTGAGTAGACAGTTGGGTTTAATTGGACATACTGTGAATAAAACTACCATGAAAATTTAAGTAGAAGTCTTTCCATAACTTGTTTTCCTAAGGTAAATGTCCAAGAGTGGAATTTTCTGCGTCATATAAGAAGTGTATGCTTAATGTTTTAAGAAACTGCTAAACTGTTACGCAAAGTGGTTCTACCATTTTACATTTCTGCTAGCAGTGTATGAGAATGCTGGCTGCTCCACATTGTCACCAGTACTTCATCATCAATCTTTTTAGTTTGAGCCATTCTAGTGGATGTGCATTTGATTTTAATATTGGTTTTATTTGCATTTCCCTAATGGCTAATGATATTGTACATCTTTTCATGTGCCTAGGGATTGTTTGTATGATTTTTTTTGAGACGTGTCTTTTTATGAAGTTGCCATCCTATTATTGAGTTGGTAATAGTGCTTTGCATCTCCTAGACGAATGGTTTCCAAGGACTTGTAGGAATGTCTGGAGATATTTGATTGACAGACCTGAGGGAGGTCTTTTCTTTTTGTTCTCAACCTCCCACCCTATCCCTCACCCCTGCCCTCCATCCTGTTCCTTCTCACCCTCTCCTTTTTCTGAGACTCAGTTTCATGTTAGACCACTGTCACGTCATAGGAGCCTACTTGTCACTGAAGAACTCATTTTTTTCCTACTTTTCAGCTTAGATGAGCTTTATTGATCTATCGTTATCTTGCCCCTTTTCTTCAGTATTCAGTCTGCAGTTAAATCTTCTAGTACGTTGTTCATTTGAGATATTAGATTTTTCAGCTCAAAATTGCCCTTTTTTATTTTGTTTCATTTCTACTGAGATTTCTTATTTCTTCACTCATGTTTTTATGAAATCCAACATGTTATAACTATTTTGTTAGATTTGTTGTAACTGTTTTGTTAGATTTTGTCTGCTACTCCCAGCATCTGGGTCATCTCCTGCTTTTATTTGAGGTCACATCCTGCTGCTGCTCTGTCTAGAAAGTTTTGATTATATCCGGGCATGTGCACAGTACTTGGATTATATTGTTTTCCTGTAAAAGATGTGTTTTGTTCTGGTAGGTAGGTAGTTCCCCATGGGGATCTTTTTGATCCTGCTTGCTTGACTTAGTTATGCTTTGATAGGGCAGGTAGCTTCTCAGCTTTATTCTTTTTTTTTTTTAAATTATTATTTATTTATTTATTTTACACAAGCACTGGGTACAGTCAGAAGTGCGGGAGGGTGAGAGAATTCACCAGAGCCAGAGCGGGGAACAGAGCAGGCAGAAGGATCGAAGTACACTGCTGAGGGGAGCAGCGGGCGGCAGGAGAGGTCTGCGCGCCATGTGGGACCCTCCTCCGGTGGCTGGGGAGCAGCCAGGGATCGAACCGGCGCCGCAGAGGCTGCAGGCAGCTTCGCAACCCAGCGCTCAACCACTGCGCCACCGGGGAGGCCCCTCAGCTTTATTCTTTAGGCATGGCTCTACTCACTGTATGGGCCTTAGGAGTTGTCCTAAAGAGTTGTTTCTTTGAATCTGAACTGAATGTCTAGGTCCTCAGTGAGGAATTGCTCCACTCTTTACGATCCACTGACTTGACCACAACTCTGTCCTATAGTAGTCTTGCTCTCTGTTCTCTGCAGGTTCTCACCCTGCCTAGGAGTTGGAGTTGTCAGGACAACTTTGGGGCTGTTAATAACCCCACCCTGGGAAACAGAGGGACATGGACAAGGCATAGGCACAGGTGATTTGGTGCAGGGAATTTAAAAAAAAAGAAAGAAAAAAAAGTCAGGTGTGTAGACCATCTTCTAAAAAAAAAAAGCAGCTGCTGCAATGATGCCATCTGTGTGGGTCTCTAAAAATGTGGGGCCCCCATAGTTTCCAATTATATCCTGATTAGTGTTTGCTGACCTGGGTGACTTTTATCTGTGTTAGCTGTTGTGTAATCTGCTTTTAAGAGCTTATGAGTTTCTTACTTTTGGTTCCTAATCTACCTAGTACATAATTTGTAGAAATGAGAATAATTTTAAATTAGTCACCTTAAGATGTTTTTAACCTTGGATTTGAATAATTCTAAATGGTGGTGACTAATTAGCTACTAATTAGCTTTTTTTTTTTTTTTTACTGTCATTCAAGGAGTGTTCAGCCTTGGTGTTCCTGTGGATGCCCTCTTCTTCATTGGTAACCAGCTGGTGGCCACAAGTCACACAGGAAAGGTGGGCGTGTGGAATGCTGTCACTCAGCACTGGCAGGTTAGTGTGAACTGAAGCATTTACAGAAATGAAAATATTTCAGAAACTCATGTCAATTATGCATTTGTTTTATTCTTGTGGAATTCATATCTGTTATTATAGTGAATATTGACAGTTCAATGGCGGATTTGCTTCGAGGTACATAGGTTTTCAAGAATTTTGTTACCTTGCAAAATGGGTTGAGGTTTTTTTTGTTGTTTTGGTCTTAATATTTAAAGGATGGGTATATTGTATAAAAAAAGGAAGGGAGATGACACTTGTACAGACACAAGTGGGCAGGAAGAACTGTGCCTCAAAGAGGCAGGTTTTTTAAAGGAGATGCTTGTCTATATAGGTGGGCAGTCTTTGGAGGCAAGCTGTAAAATGCATGTTTTAAACGTGGTTTGAAACTTCATTTGAGCTGTTTAAATTCCATGTCTTGGGAGGGAGGAGTCCAGATACACTTCATTTCCTGTATGGATGCACAGCTTGGCCTGAATATCCAAATCCTTTGCAGAGTCGATACCATACTCAGTCTTCTCAAGTCCTTGAGGAACAAGAAGGAATGGAGACTCAGAAAAGGTTAAAACTCAATTCTGAAGGAGAGAGGGAAACAATGAAAGAACTTTAAGCAGAGTGTGACATGATCAGATCCATGTTTTAGAAAGATGGCAGTGGCAACTGGTGTAAGAGATGGGCTGGACATCAGGGGAACAGTCCAACCAAAGCAGCAGACACCCAGCTCATCTCAGCAGAGATAAGACTATTTGAAAAATGTACATAAGCCTCCCTGAAATGACACATTGGTATGTGATTAGATAAGGAAAGTTAAAGGAGAGAATATCCTAGTTTGGACAGTGAAGGAGACTATAGGAAGAGACGCAGACTTGGTGGTGGACATTGTGGGGATAATTAGATTGGTTACATTTTTTTTTTTTTTTTTGAGATTCCTGTGGGCATTCAGGTGAAGGGCTTTGGAAGGTAATGATTATTTTTAAATTATAAATCACTCAAATTTACACAAGTCAATGTGGTACCTTAGCAAAGAAAACTTGCTTTCACCATAAATTTGTGACCAGGACTGACCCAAAATATTAACCAGTATGATTTCTCAAGTACAGAAGAGGAGGCTGCAGAATGACTGACTCCTTGCTTTTATGTCAGGAGAGAAGCACTTGGTGTAGTTAGTCGTAACTGCTCTGTAACCTTTCTTACCTCTACTTTCTCTTTTCTCCTTGTACTGAGGGGTAGGCACGAAAAAAAGAGCCAGGACTCTTAGAGGTCAGTGGTTCCAGTAAAAGGTAGGAAGGTTAGTTCTCTACCAGCTTGCAGGTTTCTAATCCTCCCAGAGAACAAATCGTGAAACGACTTGTCCTTGATATGCCTGGGGAAACTCTGGGAAGCCACCACTCTTTCATTGAAGAATGGGTACAAAGGGAGAGTGAATCTCACGGTCTCATGCAGCCCCATCCTCCTGCGAAGAATCTGGGGTGGGAGTGGAAGTTCTTGAGTTCAAGCGCTAAAAGAGATGAACTCTCGGTGAGAAAATTGGTTAGAGGGGGTGTAAAGTGACCTCCCTCCATGCTTTTGACACTTTTTTACTCATGTCAGTGAAAAGTTTTTGGTGTTTCCCTGGCTCTGATGCAACAGGAACTTGACCGAGGTTAGAGGTGCTGCCTGATCTTCACAGACACATTTTTAGTGTAATCAGAGCAGGCAGGACACCAGACTGTCCACGCTGAAATTCGGGTCCCGTACGTGAATAGTAGAGAGGAATCTGTATTCCCTAGTTTTAACTCTCCTGAAAAATTTTTAAATTAGATGAACTTCAATTCTGTGCTTTCTGTTCCTGCTGTTCTGTCAGATTGGCCCTTTCCGTCTCCTCTGACTTGTTCAGTTTTCAGACTTTACCTCCTTTTTGATTGTTTCCTAGATCTGTGCCCTTCTCCCCTCTAACCAGAACTGAGATGACACCTCCCTCCTCTGCGATTGTATCACCCGCTCTGTTTTAGTACCTGTCAGATTGTAATGTGCTTTCCTGTTCTCAACCACAAGTTTACAGGCTTCTACGGGGCAGAAATGATTTCTTACATCCCTTATCTAGCCCAGTACTTGTTCACTTGGATAATATCTGATACATAAAATGTATTTGATTTAAACCCCATTTGTGAAGTTTCATATGCACCACTTCAGCCTTCCAGTGTGTGCTGTGATCTCAGAATCGTGTGCAGAAAAAGGAAATAATCCTAAATTCTTAAAGTACTGCTGTTAGAAATACAACTTTTAATTTTTTAAAGATATATTTATTTTTATATAAGAACTGGGTTACAGGCCAGAGGTGTGGGAGGGTGAGAGGATTCATCAGAGACAGAAAGGGGAGCAGAACAGGCCGATGGACCAAAATACACTGCTGAAGGGAGCGGCGGGCGAGACAGGAGAGGTCTGCCATGCCATGTGGATTTCTCTCTGGCCGGCTGGGAATCGAACCGGCACTACAGAGGCTGTGGACACCTTCATAGTGCTGCGCTCAACCCGCTGGGCCACCAGGGAGGCCCAGAAATACAACTTTTTAAAAAAGCTTTTACAGGAACCACATTGGGGCTTTTCAGTTCCCTGTGTACATATTGGTATGCAAAGAAAGTTCACTTTCTAAGTCTTAAAATTGTCTTTTTTATTAAATATTTGAGCAGAGCATATAAATTGTAATATCTAATAACATCTAGTAATAATCTCACCACATCAGGTTCAAGATGTCGTTCCTATAACTAGTTATGACACTGCTGGGTCATTCCTCCTGCTGGGATGCAACAACGGATCCATATATTACATTGGTAAGAGTGCACGCGTTACCACATCCTGTGTAATAGGAGCTTCTTAAGCGAAAACAAGAAAGCATTGCATTATTTAGTTTTAAATAGGTGCACTATTTTAACATTATTTAAATTTTATTTTTTAGATATGCAGAAGTTTCCTTTGCGAATGAAGGACAATGATCTTCTTGTAACAGAACTTTATCATGATCCTTCCAACGATGCTATTACTGCTCTGAGTGTTTACCTCACACCCAAGACAAGTCAGTCCATTGCAAAATTACAAATAAGTTTTTTGAGATGTGTGTGCTTGTGGTTTAAGCTGATACTCTTCCAGTCCTTTCTGTTTGAGAACTGCAGTGCTATAGATTTCATCTATTAGTATAAAGTTTATATTCAGTTTTATATTGAAGGTAAACTTGACCAGTAAATAACTGCAACTTGGGCTGGGAAATTAGAACTTTTCCCTTTCTAAGTTGTATGTGTTAATAAGCTGTATGGTTACTGTCAGTTAATACTGCATTAAATTTTCTGGACATGTGCCTTCCTACCACAACAGCTGATTTCATTTTGAAATCAGCAACTTTACTTTTAACTCTCCCCTGCCCCTCTTCCTCCCACTCTCCCATAACAACTCTTGGAAAACTTGGTTGTGGGAGTAAACGTTTTATTTGGAAATTCACAGTCATTTTCATTGCCTTTCAGAGACTGTTGCAGTGAAATTAGCAAGCAAGTTCTGTAAATTGAGTTGTATTTAGAGGGAAAGAATGATAAATGGAAAATTTAAATTTTATAATGAAAGGAATTCTAGGAAATATTTACATATATCTACTAATGTAAATAGGTGTGAATGTTATTTGTGTAAAAGCATCACTGAAATTATAAAGTTATAGTACGGTTTAAACCATATTGCTCTAGAATGGGGGGTCAGCACACCATGCTCTTTTTAATAGTGTGATGCATTGTCTTTGGCTACTTTGTGTAGCACAGAAAATGCTGAGTGGTGTCACAATTTGTGGGTGCAAAGTTAAAAAGATTTGCTCTCTAAACTTTTACAGAACATTTGCTGCCCCCACTCTAGTATGAGATGTACTTTTCTTTTTTTTTCTTACTCTAGTTAAAAAGGCAGGATAAAACTTCTTTGCAGTGGCAGGGGAATTTAAGACATAAGAATGGATCATCTTTTCAGTTACAAGAAGTGTTCTCCACAGTATGTCTTTCCTTTGATGCAAGTATTTTCAGGTGAATCTGAAAGAATAGCTATTAAAGCTAACAGGTTCTTTCTGTCTCTGTGGAGGTTTCCGAGAATATAGGTCCCTGAACTCCATTCTGGTATTTGATATGGGGTCTGGGCACTTGTTACAAAAAAGCCATAGATGAACCTGAGTGATGAGTTGTATATTTCACAGGTAAGTGTGATGTAAGCATGTAATGGATATATTTGTTTCAGTTAATTTTTAAAACAAATAGTATGTATACTACTTGATTTAGAAAGATTCAGTGTTGTAGCAAAGGTAATAATACATGGTAACTGTAGGCTAGCAGTAACACTGCTTTAGGAATGCTGTGGGCCATTGGTGTTCTTAGTCTGTCAGATTTTTAAATTTTTTAAATACATGTTGAGCACCTGCTGCCTCAGGCTCTCTGTAAGGTGATAAGATGATTGAGATTTGGTCTCTGTCACCCAGGAGTAGGGGTGGATAGACATGGATTTAGATGCAAAAATCGGTGTGTCACAGTTGCTGTCAGTTGCTAGGTGAGAACCTAATATATAGTGTGGGGGTGGGGGGGATGGCCAGTCCCACAGTGGTGTGAGCGTCAGAAGATGGAGGAAATAGCGATTATTAGGAGTCTAGCGAGGTTTTAAATTTTCTGTGCTGAAGTGGATTGGGGGCTGGCAGAAGCCCCAACCCCAATTCTGCCTCTTCTCCCAGGGTAGCTCTGCCAGGGCACTGACTTTCTCCATCATCTCACACACCACCTTTCCTCTGACCTGTGCAGGTGTCAGCGGCAACTGGATTGAGATCGCCTACGGCACGAGCTCAGGAGCAGTGCGCGTGATTGTGCAGCATCCGGAGACAGTGGGGTCAGGCCCCCAGCTGTTCCAGACGTTCACTGTACACCGGAGCCCCGTTACGAAAATCATGCTGTCGGAGAAGCACCTTGTGTCAGGTGAGCAATGGGTCGGTGCTGGTGAGAGTCTGCCGTGTGAGAAACCCAGCCAGGGGTGTTTTTAAGACCCCTGAAAGCAGTTTTTATGTGAGAAAAACATTAAACTTCTAGTAGCAAGGAATGATTTAATAACAGGAATGTTATGATTGTCTTCTAAAGTGTTGGTTTTGCTGGCTATAGTATACATGCATTTAGGAGGTATCACCTTTTACTCTTTATTCTAATTTGTTCTTATGTCATACTTTATCTCAAAATACCATAATCCTGTTTAATTTCTCGGCTAGAGAGCTTTTCCATGTTAGAGAACTTTCCAAATACGAATATTAATTTGGTTGCCTTAAGGTTTAATATTTTTAAGATTTGATGTTTGAGCCCCTTCTAAGAATATTAAATATTAGAATTGTGTAGATTTGAAATAAACATTTTTATGAGTTTGTTGTTCCTTGGAGTCATGTAAGATTTAAAATTTAGGTATTAACTGGATTCTTAACTAGATACACATTTTCAAGCTTAATAAGCACAACAAAGTAAAATGGTCACTAGGTAAGATTCCATTAATGAGATTCATCGTATGTGACAAATGATTTCAGAAAGACTGAAAAATGAACTAGGAGTCAGGTATATCCATAGAGCTTGCTTTTAAAAGCAGTCTTCCATTAAATCTTTTGCAGGTCATTTCTTTTCTGATTTTTTTTTAACGTTTTATCAGGTTTGTTTATATGAAGAGTCCCAATAGTAAAGAGTGATATTTTTTTACTATTCTCCATCTAAGTATCAAATGGAGCCAAAATATCTTGTCCATGAGTGGTATTAGAATGGGTTGATATGTCCTAATTGAAAGTCTAAATGTTTCTGAGGATAATTATGCATTCTGAAACCATGTCTTAAGCCTTCATACTCAACTAATGCTTGCCTTATCGAGGAGTGCTTCACTCTCAATAGCTGCTTCCTCTTCTTTTGCCCAGTTACTAAGTATTGGATTGCTTCAGGTTTTTCCTAGCTTCTCTGTTCTTTCCCTGCTGACCTGTGTGACTCTCAGACTCCCTCCACCTGTGCGCAGCCGGAGTTCCAAACTTGTACATCCAACATATGCAGCTGCTTGTATGTTTCATAGCCTCTCAGAATTAACCTGGGTAATATGGTGCACTGGATTTCTCTCTCAAGCCATCTTAGTATATGTCATCACCAGCTCTTTTATTCACGCTGAAGTGTGTAGGCATCCCATCACCTGCAACTGGCCCTTTCTCACTCCCACACAGCTGCAGTCAGTCAGTCCTTTTAGCTTAGCGTCAGCATAGGTCATAGCTCTGATGACTTCACTTTGTGTGCATTCATTCTTGCCAGCCTGGTGAATCTCATTTTTCCCCTAGATTCCTGGATGTCCCAGTCCATTCCTGATCTTGCCTCTCTACAGTACATATTCCAAACTGCAATCAGAAATATCTTAAAAATGCAAATTAGATTTCAATTCCAAGTCTTCTCTCTTCATGCCACATTTCTTACTGCCTTTGACACTAACAATGACTTTTCCATTTCTTAAAAATGCCTCAGAAATTGTGCATTAGTTCTTGGTTTGAAATGTTTTGCCTCTAGTTTTTCAAATATTTCCTCAGTGAAACTTCTGGTTGGTTACCCAAACCTCTAGTTAATTTCTATCAGTGTCTCTATTTGCTTTTTTTATAGACTATCACTTGATTTATGTCTCCCTCTTCTAGAATATAAGTGCTACAGTAGCAGAAACTTTCTACTATAAACTGCCACTGAGTGAATGTGTAAAATGAAGTAATTATCCAGTGAGAAAGTAACTATGTTATGTGGTTATTGTGATACTTAAATGACAGAGCTTAAAAATTCTTGCTGGTAGTTGCTATTATTTTAATGGTCATTTTATTGTAGGATGTGATGTCAGAGAACTACTTAGTAAAATTTGCACTTTAACATCAAGAGCAATAACCAGTTTAACCAGAACACTGGAGCATTTTATGTTAATTCAGTTTTTACTCTGCCACCTAGTGGGTATCAACATGTCTGAAATGACATCCTGTTTCCTTAATGTTAGTGTTCATGTCTTAAATACTTAATTTCCTGGTTTTGCTATTCATCTTATTTCCCATGAAGCTGATGAACCAGCCTAGCACTGTCTGTCCTCTTTTCAATCAGAGAACTATGTTCTGAGAATTTTGCTATACAAGTATACTTTATATCCTTAGTATTTGTCAGGATTAACTTCAGAAGTAGTATTGATGAGTTCATAGTTTATTATGATTTTGGGAAATAGCAATAAATGGCAAATTACATTTTTTATTAAGGCATGCCGTAAGCGTACAGTTCTTTCAATATGATTATCATTTTTTGGTCTGAAGATACTGCATTAGAAAAGACAAACAACAGATAAGTAAGTAGTCTAAGGACATGTCTCGGTATATACCCAGTTAATATTCCAAACATGACAATTAAATTGAATTTAAATCATATGCCAAAATTTGCTCAAACTCATAATTTATCAGTGCTAGCACCAAATTTTGATTTTCCTGAATGTAACTGAGGGAGCAACAATAGCACCTGATCTAAGTGGTTTAATATTTGAGTAGCAGAAGTGGTTGGGAAAAATAAACTTGGCAACCTGTTCACTGTAGTTTAGTCACAGAAGAGGATAATATTCAGCCTACAGGTTACATTATAAGGATTCATAGATTTACCTTCATACCTGATATTTGCAGTAAGGTAAACCATATTCAGGTCTCATTTTTACTGGTTATCATTTTCAGATAAATGTCATTTGCCACTCAGACTGGGCTATGCTCTGTTTAAAATGGATCATACTGAAAAGTTTGCAAAACTGACTTTGCCCGTGCTCTGATGGTCTATATTCAACAACTCCTGTTCTTTCTGCCCTAGTCTGTGCAGATAATAATCATGTCCGCACATGGACAGTGACACGGTTCCGAGGAATGATCTCTACTCAGCCAGGCTCTACCCCTCTAGCGTCATTCAAGATACTCTCTCTGGAGGAGACAGAAAGTCACGGAAGCTATTCCTCTGGAAATGACATTGGTAAGTTAACTTGGGGGCATTTACAGATGTTGGCACTTCTGCGTTGCTCACAGTAGCTAGTGGAATTATAAAAAGTTTTTTCATTTTCACTCTGAAACTCATTTAAAGCAAATTCAGCATTTTCATCTTAAAGGCGGGAATGCTGCTAACATTTCAAAATGTTCATGAGCACTGTTTTTATAATTAACAGCACACATTGGAAATTTGAGTTTACTGCTAATCTAAAAATGAAATTTGTAGTAGCTGGCTGGTGCTCATTTAGTATCTGTGGGGAGCAATGTAGCATGTTTCCCTGAACACGCTTGTGTGTCAGCACAGGGTAGGTGTGTGGGAGCTGACTGTGCGGCATCATATTCAGGTACATGTGGAGACTCTCCTCTCACCCAGATTGTTTTCCTCAAGAGCATTTGAATAGCTGTGCTGTGTATACATTGAGTATTGTATATCACTGTACTTTCAATAGTTCTGTAGGACCTGTTGGTTAACTGATGTACCTTTCTGATTTGTGTAAGCAGTGCTATCATTTCTAAGGGAGACAAGTATATCAGAATTTTTTTTTTTACACGGAACCATTAACTTTACGTCCAACCAGAGTATGCTCCCATAATAAAGATTCTAGTTATTTATAAGCTTACGGCCTAGCATGAATGAATGTTTACGAAATGCTGTCACTGTCAGTGTGTGAAATCTGAAACCGCAGTGAACTGCAACATAGTACATGAGACTAAAAAGGAAACAGCTGTGTTTCCATAGTGTGCACAAGTACCAGATGAAGGAAGTACCCAGAGGAGCTAGCGCCAGACTGTTGGGGTACAGCACCCCGACTTAAGTGGGGATAACATCTACCCCTAACATTGATGAAAACCAGTGTTCCAATGGAACACTTTATAGAGACCTTAATGTTTGAACTGAGACGAAGGACAGGTTGGAATTTGGTGGGCATGGAAAGCTCTAGAACATTACTCACAGGTAAGATAACATGGCAAAGGAAGAGAATCATGCTAGTTTGGGAAAAGTTATGTCGAGAAGATCCTCAATTACTGGCTTGTAGTGTGGAAGAAAATATTTAAAAGGGGGCAATGAGATTTCATTCCTCTGTAGTTTTGTTTTAAAAAAACTTTAATTTTTTTAAAAACATGTCTATTAAAATTTATTTCTTGACATTTTCTGTCCTAGGGCCTTTTGGAGAGAGAGATGATCAACAGGTGTTTATCCAGAAAGTTGTTCCCATCACTAACAAGCTGTTTGTACGACTTTCCTCCACGGGGAAAAGGTAACAAAACACTTAACTGTACACATATTCCTATTTCAGAAGTTGTAATTACTCAATACATTTTCATAACAAAAATAAGTATTTGATCACATCAGTTTGTCTGATAGGACAGAAGAGGTAGAGTAGCAGCAAAGAGAGAGAGGCACAAAGACATACATGGGAGGAGTTAAGGATAAAGCTCTAGCAAGCGCCTTCTTGTCTCTAGGAGAGGGATAGCATGGAGAGGTGGTAGGGAAATAGCGAGGAGAAACAGATCAAGGCAGGGGGGAGAGATACATGTGTTTTAAAGATAGAGCACTAGAGGGCCTCCTCAGGCGGCGCAGCGGTTGAGCGCTGGGCTGCGAAGCTGCCTGCAGCCTCTGCAGCGCCGGTTCGAGTCCTGGCCACCGGCAAAGGTCCCACCTGGCATGTAGACCTCTCCTGCCGCCTGCTGCTCTGCTCCTCCCCCTCCCCTCCCCCTCCCCTCCTCTCCTCCCCTCTCCTCCTCCTCCCCCTCCCCTCTCCCCTCCCCTCCCCTCCCTCCCCTCCCCCTCCCCTCCCTCCCCTCCCCCTCCCCTCCCCCCCGTGAATTCCCTCACCCCCCCCCCCCCCCCCCGTGCTTCTGACCGTACCCAGTGCTTAAATAAATAAATCTTTAAAAAAAAAAAAAAAGCGATAGGGAAGAGAGTGAAAATAAGATGAGAGACTGGGGAAGAATCAGGCAGCGGGGTTGGAGTTAGGGGGAAAGAGTAGAGACAGGGAACGAGATCAGAGACGGAGTGAGCACAGGAGGGGACAGACACAGCAAGAAAATAAGAGCGGAGATGGAGCCAGAGACAGTAGTGGAGACGGGGAAAGCAAGAGACAGACCGAGGGAAAGAGCAGAGACACTGGAGTGGAGAGAGACGGCAAGGCAAGAGGGAGATAAGGAGACAGAGACTACAGAAGCAGAGATGGAAAGTGAGAGACAGTGGAGAAAGCGAGGACAGGAGACTATGCGGCGAGGGAGTGGAGACAGGGAGAGAGCAGGCAGACACTGGAGGGGGCCAATGAAGCAGATAGGGAGAATCAGAAAGAGCAGAGAGCACGAAAAAGTAGACACAGAGGGAGTGAAGACAGCGAGAGATGGACTCCAGAGAGTGAGGGGAGAGACAGCGAGAAGACAGTGGAGGGCAAGAGATGAGAGACAGACTAGAGTGGTGAGAGGGAGTGGAGACAGTGAGAAAATGAGACAGCAAGAGGGAGAGATGAAAGGGGAGAGAGGGGACAGCAGGAGTGGAGACAGCGAGATACAGACAGGAGAGAGGAAGAGAACGAGAAAATGAGACACAGGGAGAGAGACGAGAGTACAGAGCACGAGCGCGGGAGGAGACAGAGAATCAGCAGAGACAGAGAGAGGTGGGACAGGAGACAAGCAGAGACTAGAGTGGAGGGCGAGAGACGACGGTGAGAGAGACAGGAGAGTGGAGAGACAAGAGGGAACAGAAGAGACAGGCGCACAGTGAGAAAATGAGAAGAGACAGCGACACAGGAGAGGGGACGGAGAGAGAGCACGAGACAGCTGGAGTGGAGAGACAGACCGAGAGACCACGAGAAAATGAGAAGAGTTGGAGAGAGGGGACAGGAGATTAGGGGGCGAGGGAGAATGGAGAGACAGCGAGAGGGAGAGATGGGGGCAGACAGCTGAGAGCGGAGAGCGAGTGGGAGGAGACAGTGGAGGGACGGGGCATGGAGACGGGGAGAGAGCGGAGACTAGAGCCATACGAGGAGACATTAGAGGAAAGACAGATCAGAAAGCAGAGACAGACAGGAGAGCAGAGTCCGTAGAGTGGAGAGAACGGGAGGAGACAAGGAGAAAATGAGGGAGGGAGCGGAGGCAGAGACAGTGGGAGTGGAGACAGTGAGACTGAGACAAGGAGAAGATGTGAGCAGAGACAGCAAGAGGGAGAGAAGAGACAGAGACTGAAACCCAGAGGGATCAGTGAGCGCAGACAGAGTAGAGAATCAGCGAGCAAACGCGAGCAGAGACGGAGGGAGACAGAAGTGAGAGGAGAGAGGGGATGAGCCGAGACAGCGGAGTCGGGGAGACGAGAGTGAGAGACAGCAGAGACGGCGGGCGTGGAGACAGCGAGTGGAGAGACAGCGAGAGACACAGTGAGAAACAGACAGACGGCGACAGAGAATGAGAGACAGGCAAGAGGGAGCGGCAGTGGTGAGAAGACCAGAGCGAGAGTGAGAAAATGAGACACGGGAGAGAGTTGGGAGAGCGGAGAGGCAGTGACGGAGACAGCACGAAAGTGAGAGCTGAGACAGCGAGAGGGAGAGGCAGAGACAGACTAGAGTGGGGAGAGCGCGGGAGGAGACAGTGAGACCGAGACGAGATGAGACGCCGGGAGAAAATGAGAGGAGAGAGGACACGGGAGCGTGGAGAGGAGACAGCAGAGACGGGACAGGAGACAGAGTGTGGCGCAGACAGAGGGCAAGAGACGAGAGGGAGAGACAAACAACGGAGTCAGGGGTGGGGCAGGAGACAGAGGAAGAGCAGAGACACTGGAGTGGAGACAGCAAGAGACATAAAGTGAGAAAATGGGACAGAGAGACCGGGAGAGAGACCAGGAGGGAGAGCAGAGACAGACTGGAAGGAGAGACACGGACAAGAGTGGAGAGAGCGAGAACATGAGAGCAGAGAAGGAGAGGTGAGTGGAGAGAGCGGGAGGAGACAGACAGTGAGACCAAGAAAAGGAGACAGAGGGAAAATGAGAGGAGAGACGGTGGACAGAGGGGACAGGAGACCTGGGGGCAAGGGAGTGGAGACAGATCGGAGATGGGGGCAGACAGCGAGTGGGAGGAGATGGGGGTGGCGGGGCAGCGGCAGCGGGAATGGGGAGAGAGCGGAGAGACATGAGAGGAGAGACAGACTGGAGGGGAGGACGAGAGTGAGACAGTGGAGAGAGGGGACAGCGAGAGACACAGACAGGAGAGCAGAGGTGGAGAGAACGAGAAAATGAGGAGGGAGGGAGTGGAGGCAGAGACAGCAAGAGGGACAGAGAAGAGGAGACAGACAGGCAGTGAAACCCAGATGGAGCGAGATCAGTGAGAGCAGAGATGGAGAGACAGAGAGGGGATGAGCGGGGACAGACCGGAGAGTGGAGAGACAGCAGAGCCGGTGAGAAAGGAGACAGAGACGGTGACAAGAGAGGAAAAGACGAGACAAGGACAGCAGGAGAGGCAGAAACTGATGGGGAGAGCCCATGAGAGTGGGAGGAGACAAAGAATTAGGGCAGCGAGAGTGGAGACAGACGAGAGTGGAGGGCAAGAGACGGGCAAGCAAGAGACACACAGAGAATACGAGACAGACAAGAGGGAGCGGCCACGGTGAGAACACGGGAGCAGAGACACCAAGAGACAGTAGAGAGACAGTGAGAAAATGAGAGCCGAGACCGTGGGCGTGGAGGGCGGGACACAGCGGAGACTGAGAGACACAGGGAGTGGAGACAGTGAGAGATGGGAGAGCAGGGAGACTCGAGGAGGCAGCGGGAGTGGAGACAGATGGCAAGAGGGAGATAAGGAGACAGAAAATGAGCGGAGAGACGCGGAGACCGAGAGACACAGACAGGAGAGCGGAGACAGCCGGACTGGAGTGGGGAGAGCGCGGGAGGAGACAGTGAGACCGAGACCCAGCGAGAAAATGAGGAGAGACGCAGGGGACAGGAGAGGGAGGCAGCGGAGTCGGAGGAGCAAGAGGGAGAGATCGCACGAGCGGGAGGAGACAGCAGAGGCGGACGGAGATGGAGGCAGAGCCTGGAGGCAGACAGCGAGAGGGAGGGAAACAGGCTAGAGTGGAGAAGCAGGAGGGGACAGCAGAGAGGCGAGAGTGGAGGGCAAGAGATGAGAGGGCGAGATGGACAGCCGAGTCGGGCTGGGGCAGGAGAGAGAGGAAGAGCAGAGACAGCGGAGAGATGGCAAGGAGAGAAGATCTGAGAGGAGGGAGGGAGAGCGGAGAGAGCAGGAGACAGAGGGAAGCGGAGAGACAGCAAGAGGGGGATGAGACAGACAGGAGAGCGGAGGTTGAGAGACAGACTGGAGAGCAAATGAGACAGTAGAGACAGCGGAGATGGGAAGGGAGACAGACCGAGACACAGCGGGAAAGTGAGAGCGGAGACAGCCACACAGCAGGGGAGACAGCGAGAGCAGAGATAGCAAGAAGGAGTGAGACAGCAAGAGGGAGGGAGAGGAAGAGCAGAGATAGGGAGAGCGAGCGAGAGACTAGAGACAGCGAGAGCAAGAAAATGAGCTCAGACACCGGAGACAGGGAGACAGTGAGAGCAGAGACTTTCTCTAAAGGAAAGCACAAGATCCACTCGGAAGACCTCAGTGAAGTGGAGGAGTACTTTGCACGATAAAATAGTCCCAAATAGTGGTCAGAAAAGTCCTTACAGAGGTAAGAGAGGAATGTTAGGGCAAAGTGAGAATTTTAAGAAAGAGAAATGTTAGAAAATACCAAATAGAAACTAGAGAGTTGAACACAGTATCTGAAGTGAAAAATAGACGGATGCTCAGGAGCAGACCCGGGGAGTGGGAGACAGGTCTGCAAACTTGAAAACAGGGCAGTGACCCTCACCAGGTCAGCAGCAGGAGGGAAAAAAAAAAAAAAAAAAGGATGGAGAGAGTAGTTTCAGGGCTTGTGGGACAGTAGCAAGGTGAGCGACATTCACACCGCAGACGTCCCAAGAGGAGGGAGAAAGCAGAAAACTTACAGCGGAAACTTCCCTCAAGTGGGAAGGGAGACACATTCACATCCAGAAAAGCAGAGAATTGCAGAAAGGTGATAAATGAATTGTCAAAAGTTAAAGACAGGCAGAAAATCTGAAAAGCAGCAAGAAAAACGGTACTTACGGAGCCCGTGCGGGACACTCAGCAGCCACCTTGCAGACTGAAAAAAAGCTCAGTGCGTTACTCTGGGGAAAAATGGATAGTCACATGCAGATGAAATTTAGACCACTCTATTTTACATCACACACAAAATGAACTGAGAGCATACTAGTGCCTTTATTATAAAGCCTGAAGTCATAATTGATGATTAGACATTGAGCTTTTTAATATTTCTCTTTAAAAACACAAGTTTTTTTGCCTGCCAAACAAGTGAAGAGGAAAGTTCCTATTAGTTACCAACACTGCTGTTTTAAATAATTTCTCAGCTACCTTTAATAAATAGAATATGTTCCCTTTCCATCCTATTTCTTTGCACACACAGTCTTTAGCAGTGATTTTTAGGTCCTAGACTCACATTTCAACAAAATGCTTTAGGAACATGTAAAATAGTTTGAGACCCAATGATTATCTTGAGAATGTTGTCACCAGTTTAATGTTGTGGGCATATTTGGTGAAGAAGCTGCCAAATATTTAGTAAGATGGCTGTGACATGTAGTAGCTCAGATCCTTGTGTAGTTCTAGTGTCTTCCCTCCTCTCATTATTCAAATAGTAGCAGTGTGTTATCACACCAGTTTCTGCGTAGCACAGTTTTTATAAATGTTAAGTGTAATTCTACAGGAAGAGGTGGAGTTGTAGAATTACTTTGAAGTTGTAGATAAGAAATGAGCCTCTTAGGAAGCAAGACTGTTTAAATACAGTTCAGGTTCTTAAATACTGAGAATAGAAATGAATGAAAGGGTTTTATTGAACGTGTGCAAGAAAACCTTAAAATCTTTAAAGGAGTAATATAAGGGCTAGCCCAAACTTTGCATCCATTTGCAGATACTATTGAAAGCAGATGTAGTCCACTACCTTAACAGCAGTAAGAACAATTATGTGATCAGCTTGACAAAAAGTTCAATCCTACTTATGATTTTTAAAATTAAATGACATTCTCAGTCTGATGAATGTGTACAAAAATGATTTCAAGCTTCATCATACCCAGGGGTGATGTGTATGCCTTGTTCCTCAGTGTCAGAGCAGGACGCCTCTGGGTGCAGGCAGGCATGACTCCCCCGCAGTCCCAGCCATGCAGCTCACACTAATGTGGTGACTCTGCAAATACTAATTGTAAGATGTTTACAACTCTAATATCTTTTGCAGAATCTGTGAGATCCAGGCAGTCGATTGTACTACAATATCCTCATTCACAGTGAGAGAATGTGAGGGATCCAGTAGGATGGGCTCAAGGCCAAGGCGCTACTTGTTCACGGGCCATACGAACGGCAGCATTCAGATGTGGGACCTGACCACGGCCATGGATATGGTTAACAAAAGTGAAGACAAGGGTAGGTTCATAGGGAAAGTTGTTTGTCACAGGGTAAGCTGTTGGCGTGTGTGTTTATAATGAGGATTTGTTTTCTAAGATGTAGGTGGCCCCACTGAAGAAGAGCTACTCAAATTACTGGATCAGTGTGACCTGAGTACCTCTCGCTGTGCTACCCCTAACATCAGTCCTGCAACCTCCGTGGTTCAGCATAGCCGTCTTCGCGAATCAAATTCCAGGTAGGCTAAAGAATTGAGTATTGTATCATAAGTGGAATTGGTTGCTTTTAGGAAAATTGGCTGAGGTACTATAATTGTTCTTGAAAGTCATCATTCAGAGCACAGTATGCTGATGTTAACCTTCTAAATTTTTCTTTATGGTCAGGAATTCAAAGAAAGCTAGAAAAATCAGTGTCACCTTGTATAGCATATGGAGCTTTTGTTCAAAGTGAGAACATTATCTTGTTACTACAGTGACAAAGTATGTCTTTCTGGTTGTTCCATTAAAATTTCATAACCTGAACTAAGGACCAAATACTAAATTAAAGTTTTCCCATAAGGATATGCTGTTCTTCATTTACATAATTTGCTCCCAAGTCTTTTCTATTGGTAGTTTAATAAGATTATTTAGGGGCTTATAATTTTTAAAAATTGTATTTCAGCCTTCAGCTCCAGCACCATGAAACCATCCATGAAGCAGCTACTTACGGCTCCATGAGGCCTTACAGAGAGAGTCCATTGTTAGCGAGAGCGAGGAGGACTGAGAGCTTCCACAGCTATAGGGACTTTCAGACGATTAATTTGAACAGAAATTTAGAGAGAGCCGTCCCTGAAAATGGTAACTTTGGCCCAGTACAAGCTGAAGTGAAACGGGCAACAGGGGAATGTAATGTGTCTGAGAGAAAGTCTCCAGGAACAGAAGTAAAAGGTTTGAGAGAAACAGATAGTGGATTTCTTGAAGCACATAAAATAGCTGAGGGTTTTCTAGAATCCAAGAAAAGGCCCTCAGAAGAAGAAAGTGAAAATAAAGTTGAGTTAAGAAAGAAAGGAGGATTCGAAGGAGGAGTATTCCTTGGAAGAAAGAAAGGGCCCTACCTGGCGTCCTCACCTAGTACTTCTGATGGAGGGACTGACTCACCCGGTACTGCATCTCCGTCTCCGACGAAGACCACGCCCTCTCCCAGGCATAAGAAGAGTGATTCTTCAGGTCAAGAGTATAGCTTATAAAAACTCCCCAAAAGTGTACTGCATTGCAATACATGAGCTTTTACACCGAAACTTTACAAATCACAATTGGACTTTATTTCATATCTTTTTAACAAAATTACCTCGAATAAGGAGATGTATCTTTTGAACCTTTGGAAAAATTTTTTAGTTTTACAAGTACACTTACCAGATCAATTTGTAAAGCAAGAGTCCAATTTCATTGCTTAGCTACTCAGCTATTCATTGTAGATTTTGGAAGCGTAATACCATGTCTTAAGATGATGCCCATTTAGATGAGCTTCACCTTACAGTCTGGGACCAGCAGACTGCATTCCTACTCTTGATTATGCCTGAGACTTGTCTTGCAATGTTACCTTAACTGAATCACAAAATTCTCTTTGGAACTTAGCTCCCAACCCTTATTGTGATTGCAAAGAGTTTACCAGATGAGGTGCTATGTTTGTGAAAAAATATAATTCAGAAACACTATTAATGTTGAGTATCACGTGACACTGTAGAAGTCAGTCCTTAGGAATTTTTTTTTGTTTTTTAATTGTGGTCATTTTCTGATTCTTGTTGTTGGAGTTCTTAAATCTTAGTGTTACCAGTAAAAATCACCAATATTGATCATAAGAGTCCATTTAAACTTTTAAAAATTGGGTCAATTTCAACAGATTAACTAATCAAGGACAAAGCTTTGAGTTTGGGGAAGGGTTGCTAGTCTACCATATTTTAGGAGTCACCAGATGTCTTTCCCAGTGTTACTCGAAATACTTATATTGGAATGTGACCATTTTGTTAAACTTATGAGACTGAAGGACTGAATTTTTGGTTAAAGGTTTTGACTGCTGTAAAAGTTAAATTTTTAATATTTTGCGTTGTATTACAAAGTTTTTTGTACTTTTTCCATTGGAATGATTTTCAAGTTTCTGCAAAATAGGTAATTGTAAATTTAGAGCATTAAGCATTTATTGGTGAATAATGTATATAAATATTCCCATTCCAAAAAATAATTGAGTGAAGTTGAAATAAATTCTTTAAAGTTTACTATATTGCCAGTGGATTTGTTACCAGCCCGAACTGGTTCATTTTACTCAGAAAGCTAAAGACTGAACCACAAGGAATTTCTGCAGAGAGTATTTGATTCCAGGTAGTGGAGGCAGTTGCAAGGTAGACACAAACAATAGCCCCTTTTTAGATGGGGGAGGGGCAGATAGTTGTTACTAAAAGTGATTGGGCTGTAATTGGGTTGTTTCTTGGGTTGTCTACAGAGGGCTTTAGAGAGCTTAGGACCATGTGGGGGTCTCACCACTGAAAGGGCATTCCGTCTGCCTTTTCTTTGAAAGCTCAATTTGAATTCCTGAAAACAGTTTGGATATGCCTCAAATACGACTTTCTGGTCAAGGCTTCAGTAATAGCAATTGTAGAGAAACCATCTTACTGAATTTATGCAAGAATTGCCAACCAAAATGAGCCTGTGGAAGGGAGAGCTAAGCAGTGTGGAGGCACACACCTTTAACTGAGAGAAAAAGGGTGAAGGAGCTGGGGTTCACCCAGCAGGCCAGGTCTGAAGAAGAGAGTGAGTTAGAAAAGAGTGTGTTTCCCCGCCTTGGGACTGACAGCTCATGAATATCTCACCGGCAGCATTTAGACAATGTAGACAGCACACTCTTGGGTCTGGACAAGAGTGATGTTTGCAGCGCCAAAACACCAGCCAACTATCCTCTCCTCCAGTGTACACATACCACTGGTTGGACCCATCTGGGGGCTCCCTACCTCAATTCATCCAGCTCCAAGATCAGGTGTCAGGACCTCCCGATTAGGTAGATGACAAGGGCCAATAGCTGAACTAGGAAAGGACAAAAGTAACCACAGTGCCATCTGCTGGAGAAGTAGTGGAAATTAATTTCCTGCTACAGTTTCTAAAGCAGTAAAATGGGCTGACAATAAAATACAGTACACATGGCACCTTCGGACCTCAAGTGACTAGGTCATCACAGGGAGAACAACTCCCCAAAACCCAACCAAGATGACATGGAAGATTATCTTCCTGCCATGATAAATGCAAAGAAATGGAAGAAACATGGGAGAATCACACACACACACACAAAAAGGTCAGAAAAACAAATGATATGAGGAGGTTAAAAAGGTAGAAATTGAAGTTATAAGAAAATAGATGTAAGGATGTAAGAAGATAAACAGATCAGCTGAAATTCTAGAGAAAGCTATGGAGTAGAACAGGCCAAATGGAGGATCCAGTCAGTGACCTTGAAGAGAATGCACAAAGGATCTGGCTGAAGATGACAAATATCAAAGATAAGGGGGAAAAAAACAGGAATACTTCAAAAATTAACATTTCGGGTAGTTACTCCCATTAGGAAAAGCAAGAAGGATAATGGGTGTTTAGGAAGGGGCAAAGAACTTATTCAAAGAAGTAATATAGCTCTAAAGTTGTAGAAATTAAATATGTAAGTCCATGAAATTAAAAACACCTGATTACCTAAATGTAATAAGACCTACACCAAGATAAAATTCAAGAGAAAGAACAATGAAAGTGGCTAAGGAAAACAAAGGTGAACTATAAAAGTATTCCCTTCAGGTTTACATCACTTTTGGGAGAAACCCCCATAAGAAGGGAGAAAATAGAAGGACATTTAAGACAAAAACTCAGCAAAGAATACCATATCCTGCAAGAGTCTCCTTTAGATAGAGAGAATAAAGACCTTCCTAGACATACAGAAACTAAAGGAGTTTGCCAAACTAGACACCACCACATCCCATCCATCCCATTTCTTTGCATTTATCATGTAGTGGGGAGGGCCCCACTACAGGAAATGTTGAAAGGAGCTCTGTTATCTAAATCAGAATTAAAAAAATCCTATTGTTCAATTTTTTTTGTATGTAAGAAAACTAGAGACAAAGTGGCACAGTCAAATCCTCATATCATTAATTACCCTAAATATAAATGGAACTGAACTCAAAAGACAGAGTGGTTGGCTGGATTAGAAAACAAAACCCAACTATGTGCTGTCTTTAGGATACCCATCTAAAGATAAAAATAGGCTCAAAGTAAATGACTGGAAGACAATTTTACAAGCAAATGGGGATCCAAAAACAGAAAGGTCTGTTTTAACTGATGAAATTATGGCTGTTCCTTTCAGCTAAAAAAAAAAAAAAAAAAAAAAAAAGGTAACAAGGGACAGATGAAGATGAATATATTAGGAAGACATATATGCCATATTTATATATAAAATGAAGAACTATCAAGACATATAAAGCAACTGTCAACAACAAAACAGCCATTAGCAGCAACACATCAGGACTAGGGGACTTCCAACGATCCCCTCATCGATGGGCAGATCAACCAGACAGATTAGGAAATAACCCTAAGTGAAGAAATCGACCACATGGCCTAAAGATATTTAGAGGGCCCTGTACCCTACAATTCTACTACACATTCTTCTGGAGTTTCTGGAGTGCGCATCTTCTGTTCTTTAGAATATACCACATATTGGATCACAGAAGTGTCAGTAAATTCAAATCACATCAAGTGTATTCTCTGACCACAATTGAAGGAGACGACTCCAATATGTGGCAGTTGAACAACATACTACTGAAAGATTGTTGGATTAATGAGGACACCAAATAATTTTAAAAATACCTAAAGATAAACTAAAATGAAGATACAGCTATCAGATCTTATGAGAATCTCAATAGTACACTAAGAGTGAAGTATGTAGCAATACAGTCAATATCAAGAAACAAAAGTTCAGATTTAGTCTTAAGGAAAAGAACAAGACCAAAAGCCAGTAGAAGGAATGTAATAAGAAATTAACAGCCGAAATAGAAATCAAAAAGGTAGTACAAAAGACCAATGAAACCAAAACCAAGTTCTTTGAAAAAAGACAAAACTTTATAGATAGACTCAAAGAAAGTGGAAAGAAACAGAATCAGAAACAAGAGTAATTACAATAGACACCCCAAATGCAGAGGATAAGATACTACTATGAATAACTATATACCAATAAAGTGGATATAATCTGGGAAATGAACAAATTCTTAGAGGTAAACAACCTTCTGAGACTGAATCAGGAAATAGGAAACAGACCAATTATAAGCAAGGAAATTCAGCTAGCAAGTTGCTCAAACAAAAGTCCAGAACAGATAGTTTTTCACCTTTGAGTTCTACCAAACTATTTTTAATTATTAATATATATTTTACATCATTGTTCATTTTTGTGCAATGTATGTTTTCTCCTTTTAGGTGCAGTCCCTGTAAATTTCCCACCCCCAATTCACCCATGCACCATCACCATAGTCCCTTGTGCTCTTCCCTTCTCTGTTTTGATGCCTCTCCTCCTCCTGCAGAATGTTTACCAATCTTTTAACGACAAATACCTCCACTCATCTAACTCTTCCAAAAATTGAGGAAGAGGGGGTGAATAAGCACATTTTGAGGCCAATATTGCTCTGCTATCAAAAGCAGACAAGGATATCTCAAAAAGGAAGTAGACCAATATCTTTGATGGGCATAGATTCAAAAGTACTCAAAATCAGAAACTGAATACAACAATACATTAAAAGGATCATACATGTTGACCAAGTGGAATTTATTCCAGGGTTGTAAGGACAATTTATATCTGAAAATAAGTCCATGTAATACACATCAACAAAAGGAAAGACACAAGTCATCTGATGTTATCAAGGGATGCAAAGATGGCATTTAGCGAAATGCAACATCCATTTATGATAAAATCCTTCAAATAATGGGGATAGGAGGAATATACCTCAGTATAATAGTATAGACCAACCCCACAGTTAATGTTATACTCAATGTTAAGAAATGAAAAGCTTTTTCTCTTAAAAGAAACACAAAACAAGGATATCTACTTACACTAATCAACATAGCATTGGAAGTCCTAGCTAGAGCAATTAGGCAAGAGAAACATATAAGCAAAACTATCACTTTGCAGATGATATAGTCTACATAGAAAACCCAAAGGACTCCACTAAACTATTAGAAACAAACTAGTAAACAAACTAGTAGAAATAAACTAGGCAGGCTACAAAAGCCAATTCACAAAAAAACATTTTTAAGGAGTTTGCCAAGATGGTGGTGGAGTGAAAATACTGGTCTGGCCTCCTCCACATACAGCTACAATACAGCACAACAAAGCCAAAATGGCCTCTTGAGGGGAAAATGGATCACTACAGCACACACCAGGAGCTACCGTGCGGTGGAAAGGTGCAGGGAAAACTTTCAGTGAATGGTGTTTATCATTCAATATAACTTCCAGGGGCCTCCTCGGTGGCGCAGCGGGTTGAGTGCAGAGCTGTAAAGCTGTCCGCAGCCTCTGCAGCACTGGTTCGATTCCCGGCCAGCCAGGGAGATTCCCACATGGCAAGGCAGACCTCTCCTGTCTTCCTTGCTGCTCCCCTCAGAAGTATATTTCGATCCTTCTGCCTGTTCTGCTCCCTCCTGTCTCTGGTGAATTCTCTCACCATCTCGCGCCTCTGGCCTGTACCCAAGAGCCCCTACAGTTGTTTGACATGGTAACATGCCAATATCAGAGACTCTCAAGAGCTAGCACTGAATTAGATAAAGAGGCAGAAGAGTTGACACCCAAAACAGAGGATGAGTGTTGCAGAGTTGAAGGAGTGGGTGATGCAAGGATCACTGACTGGAGTCTGAAGGTGTTCAATATACACCTGAGCCTCAGTCAGCCAGGAGAACAAGTCAGGTCACCTGTGGCTCATAGAAGAGGCTGAGATAATCAAAATACCTCTCTCCTCCCCTCTAAGGCTGAACCGAAAGCTAATGAACACCTTCATAAACTAGAAATCATGCACATGTTATTAATAGGAGTCTTACTATGTTGGACAAGGAAAGAATAGCTCTTGGCCTTTGACTCCATGTCAATTACAATTCACACCCAACAATGCATCTAGTGCTCAAAAGTAGCCTGAGGTACAAACAAACGCAAGGCTGTAAGAGACACCGAGACCAAGGGACTGGCCTATAGGAGAGGATCATGGTAGACCCCACTGCACAACTCTGGTACCCACAGTCCAGGAGGATGCTTGGATCCCTGATGCTCACTGGAGGTGACCCCTTGATGACCCCTCCACCGGTCCTCTATTGTACAAACTGCCCCTCATCAGCACCAGTTCCGATTATTTCAACAGGTGCAACTGTCTGAAAGTTGTAAAAGAACTATCTGGTTGCAATCCCTATTACAGTTTATAAAAAATAAAAAATGAGAGAACATCAACTTTTGAAGCCATTAAAAAAAAAAAAAAAAAAGCTCTGAGAAGAATCTCAATCCAGTAGCATATCCCTGAAGAGGCACTCCAGCTGATAGAACAGCGCTCATGGAGCTCAAAAACACAAAACAGAGGCTATAAAACAACAGAGTAAAGAAAAATAAGAGGCAACTATAGTTAGAGGTAATGGAATTAGAGGCAACATAACTGAATTTAAAAATAGAATTCAGGGTCTCAACAGCAGGCAACAAGCAATAGAGATAACTGACAGACTTGAAGGCACAATGTTAGAGGATACACAAATATGAAAATAGTGTAAGAACCCTTTGGGATAACCTAAAGAAAAACAGGATCCACATGATAAGGGTCCCAAAAAGGAAAAAAGACAAAAAATTAAATAATTTCTGAAAGTCATCGCAGACTGGGAAATAAGATGTGATGATCTAAGCAGCCCAAAAAGTTCTCAACAAATTACCAGACACATGCTGAAGACACATTATAAGTCTGTTGACAGCCAATGATAAGGACAATACTGAAAACCTTAAGAAAAACCTGTTAGGAAACACCAGTCAGACAGATTGTCTACACACTTTTCAGTAACAATGTAGCCATTCAGAATGAGTCAGACCAGACCATCCAATGGATTACAAATAGTCCATCATATTAATCTTAATAGAACCCTCAAACAAAAATTAGAAGTAACACATAAGACAACAGAAATGGAACCTAAGTATACAACACCTTGAAAAATAAAGATAAATCGATATAAAAATAAATGGCAGTTGAGCATATATGTCTCAATAATCACTTAAAATATAAGCAGTCTGAATTCAGGAGAGTGAATATATTTCAAAAGAAAGTCCAACTTTCTACTGTTTACAAGAAACCCATCTTACCAACAAAGACTAGACATATATAAAAGTTGGAAGACAATTTTGCAGTCAAACAGCAACCACAGAAGTATATCAGAAGCAGCTATACTTATATCTAATAAAATGGACTTTGATTTAAAGATAAGATAGAGATGGACACTATATACAATGGGAAGAAATAATATTCAATTATGTATTGAATGAATGCTGGTGCACCAAGATACATAAGACAGTAAGAATAGACATATATTGACAATCCCGTAATAAATCCTAGGATATTTTAATATCACACAACAATGGACAATTGAGTCAGACAAATAAGGAAACAATAGCTTTAAAAGAGGACCTAGAGCCTCCCTGGTGGCGCAAGGGGTTAAGCAGAGCACTGTGAAGCTATCCACAGCCTCTGCAGCATGAGTTCGATCAACAGCCAGGTTGCTGCCCACGTGGTGCAGCAGACCTCTCCTGTCTTGCCTGCTGCTCCCCTCAGCAGTGTATTTCAGTCAGTCTGCCTGTTCTGCTCCCCACTCTGTCTCTGGTGAATCCTCTCACCCCTGCCCCAGTATGCATAAATAAATATTTTAAAAAAAGGACCGCGACCAAATAGTCTTCCAACTACAGAACATTCCATTCAAAGAACAGTACATACACATTTTATCAAGTGCATATTAAACATTTTAAAGAATAAATGATATGCTGGGAAAGAAGCCTATTGTTAATAAAACTACAAAGATCAAAATTATACCTAGTTTTTCTGATCTTATAAAGTTAGAAATCAACTATAAGAAAAACAAAACAGAGAAAACCAGGAATACATGGAGACTAAAAATCTGGTGCATAATGACTGTTGGGGGAAAAAAAAAAAAAACAGAAATTTGAAGATATTTTGCAATGAAAATGAGAATACAAGCTATCAGAATCAATGGGATGTAGCAAAAATGGTCTTATGGTGAAGAAAATTGCAATACAGACCTACATTGAAAGTCCCAAATAAACAATCTAATATTGCACCTAAAGCAACTTGAAATTGATACGGAACCACAAAAGGTGCCAAAGAATCTTGACCCAAAAAAAAAAAAAAAAGGAATGGAGGTATCACACTCCCAGATTCAAAATATACTATAAGAACAGTAGTAATCATGCATGGTATTGGAACAAGAACAGACATACAGACCAATGGAATCGAATAGAAAATCCAGAAATAAACCCACAGATTTATGGTCAACTAATCTTTGACAAAGGAGCAAAGAATATGCATTGGAGCAAAGAAAGTTTGTTCAATAAATGGTGCTGGGAAAACTGGGTCGCTACATGCAAAAGAATGAAGCTTGACCACCACCTCACACCATACACAAAAATCAACTCAAAATGGATTAAAGAACTAGACATAAGACCTGAAACCATAAAATATATAGAAGGAAATATAGGCGAAACACTACGTGATTTGCACATCAAAGACATCTTTACAGACACATCACCCAAAGCAGTGATAGTGAAGGCAAAGATAAACAGCTGGGACTACATCAAATTAAAGAGCTTTTGCACAGCAAAAGAGACAATAACAAAAACAAAGAGAAACCCCACCAACTGGGAGAACATTTTTGCACCCAACACTAATGATAAAGGACTGATCACAAAAATCTGCAAAGAGCTGATGAGACTCAACAACAACAAAGAAAATAATCCAGTCAAAAAATCGGCAGAAGAGCTTAAAAGAAACTTCTCTGAAGAGGAAATGCAAATGGCCAACAGGCATATGAAAAAATGTTCAACATCACTTGTCATCAGGGAAATGCAAATCAAAACTACCATGAGATACCATCTTACACCAGTGAGAATGGCACATATTAAAAAAACTAGCAACAACAAATGTTGGCGAGGGTGTGGAGAAAAAGGAACTCTTCTGCACTGTTGGTGGGAGTGCAAACTGGTCCAACCACTGTGGAAAGCTGTATGGAGATTTCTGGACCTACTAAACATAGAGCTTCCATATGATCCAGCAATTCCACTCCTAGGTATTTACCCAAAGGACACAGAAACATCAATTCCAAAGAACACCTGCACTCCTATGTTTATAGCAGCACTGTTTACAATAGCTAAGCTTTGGAAACAACCCAAATGCCCAAAAGTAGATGACTGGATCAAGAAGATGTGGTACATATATACCATGGAATATTACTCAGCATTCAAAAAAGATAAACACATGCAATTTGCAGCAACATGGATGGCGCTGGAAGGGATCATGCTCAGCGAAATAAGCCAAAAAGAAAAAGAAAAATACCGGATGGTCTCACTCATAGCAGGAATCTAGAAAACTTAAATAAGGGACCAGGAAAATGAATAACTATAAGAAAGTGAAAATCAAAATCAACAAAAAACTATGAACCAGAGACACTTTTAGGGGGGCGGGGGTGGGAGGGGAGGGATTGGGGTCAGAATGGGGGGGCTGCAATTGTATGGGGAATATAACAATAAAATTTATTAAAAAAAAAAAAAAAAAAAAAAAAGAACAGTAGTAATCAAAATAGTGTTATTGGAATAAAAATGGAAACAGACCAACCAATATAATTTAGAGCCCAGACACAAATTTAGACTTATATGGACAGTTAATCTGCAACAAAGGGGCTGAGAGTATACAATGGAGACTGTCTCTTCAACAAATGATACTGGAATTACTATATAGTCACATCCAGAAAAATGAAACTAGGCCAGTCTCACACCAGACACAAAAATGAACTCAAAATGGATTAAATGATGTATAACCTGGATGTATAACCTGAAGCCATAAACTACATAGAAAGAAATAAGCAAAATTCTCCACCATGTTGGTTTCAATGAACTGTTTGGTGACTCCACTCCAACAGCAAGGGAAACAATAGCAAAATAAACAATGGGACAACTAAACTTCTGCAGTGAAAAATCATCATTAAAAGAAACATATTGAATGTGAGAAACTATTTGCATACCCAAAACTGACAAGTTGCTAATAAAGATCTACAAAGAATTCATACAACTCAATAAAAAGAAAACAATTAGCTCCTCTCCCCGCCGCCCCCCCCCCAAAAAAAAACAACAACAGTGGGCAAAAGAGCTATATAGGCATTTCTCCAAAGATGATCAATAGACATGTGAAAAAAATTATTCGACATCATTTATCAGAGAACTGCAAATCAAATCCACAGTGCAATACCACTTCAATCCAGGGTGAATGACCCATGTCAGAAAACCCCCCCCAGAAACAATAAATTCTGGTGAGGATGTGGAAAGAGAAGAACACTTGTACACTGGAGGTGGTAATATAGACTGTCCCAGCCTCTATGGAAAACATTATGGAGGTTCCTAAAAAATATTTAAGATAGGAGTGGCATTGCTGAGTCATATGCCAGATCTAAATACCCAAAGGTGCAAAGATTTGAAAGGATATATGACTCCTATGTTCATTACAGCACTATTTATAATAGCCAAGTTATGGAAACAACCTAAGTACCCGGGGACAGTAGCATGGATTAAGAAGTTGTATATACACACACACACACACACAATGGAATACTACTCAGTTATTAAAAAAACAAAACAACTCTTGCCATTTGCTACAACATGAATGGAATTGGAAGGGATGATGCGAAGTGAAATGAGGCTAAAGAAGAAAGAAATACCAGATGATTTCACTCACATGTGGAATACAGAGAATAAAAGAACAAGGAATTGCCAAAACTGAAGCAAAACACACCCTAGAAATATGACTGGAGAATGCAGGCTACTAGAAGGGGAATAATGGAGAGAGTAGGGAGAAGGAGCCAGTGGTCTCTGGGGGATCTGTTTGTGGGTGTGGTGTAGTGACGTGTCTGAGGAGGTGTGAACATATTTCCCTAAATGATACAGGATTATGAACCACTGTTACTTCAAAAACTAAAACAGCCAAACAGAAAACCCCAAAACCTCAACAAACCAAAACAATCCCTACAAATCTGACTATAAAATTGAGACTCTCAGGAGGTGCGCGTGGGGGTGTGTGTGGAGGGTCCCAGTGGACTATGGTGGAGAGAGCTATGGGTGGTTGGAGGTGGGTGTGGTGTTGGGACAAACATCTGAGAATGAGTGAACCAGTATGAATCACATACAGTACTGTAAACCACTGTGAATCACACACAGTACTGTAAACCACTATTACCTTAATAAAAACTTATTTCTAGCATCTTTGTCAGAGTTCTTTTCCTATGAATTTCTCTGAACACGAGGTGTTAGAATAAGTAACTTCTGTAAATAACCATAATTAAGGTGTTTGTTAATTGCAAAGCAATTGACAAGGAAACTTGCTCAGTTTTGTGACATAAAATTGTAGAATAACCAGATTTGGCAAGTTACAGAATTATACCAGAATATATTAGACTTAAGAAATTTCACATAAGTTTAGAACACATATCAATATTCACATATATGCTATGATTAAACAATTCTTATTATGTGACAAAGCTCCCCATGAAGTTTATTTTAGAATTTTCATGTCAGGGAAATTTTGTCATTTATTTAACACAGCTAATTATAAAACAATACTTAAAACCTTTGTCACGCTGGGTAATTAAGTGCAAATGTTTCTCAAGGCTCAGCAATGCTGACAGAAGAGACATCTACCTAATCAAAGGACTAGCTCTTCAGATTACCTAAACAAACTTCATCTGTTAGTAAATGCTGACCATGATTTAAGAACACTTGTGTCCTTTTAGCAGATGAAAAATTTAAAGTTTTACATAAGTACACTATCACTAATCTTAAAACTTAAAAATTATCCTTAGGAGTCAATTCATCTCATTTCACTTGGTCATAAAGTCTCTGTATCAGCTACATTTTTTTTTTTTTTTTGCGTTCCCATCTCTTACGTCATTCTATTGAAAAATTAATCTACTTCAACAAAATACCTCCATTTCTGATGCCTTCAAACACATCCTGTTTTGCATTCAGAATTGTTTCCTTTATTATCTTCATGAGTTTCATTTTCACACATTAATTAAAACTTGAAAGACTTAAAAGCATTGTAGGGTAAGGAAAAAATATCAGGCTTTTCTGCCCTCCCACCATTAGGATAGATGAGGGAACCCTGTGGTCCTGAATGCATGCCTGATGGCGGGCACCTGAAGTGGGTACACCTGGGCTGAGAGACTGAGATTATAAAGGCGGCATCATGGAGACGCCAGCAGAAGCCAAGAACGAGCAGAAGCCGAGAGAAGGGGAGAAGCCGAGAGAAGGGGAGAAGCCGAGAGAAGGGGAGAAGCCGAGAGAAGGGGAGAAGCCGAGAGAAGGGGAGAAGCCGAGAGAAGGGGAGAAGCCGAGAGAAGGGGAGAAGCCGAGAGAAGGGGAGAAGCCGAGAGAAGGGGAGAAGCCGAGAGAAGGGGAGAAGCCGAGAGAAGGGGAGAAGCCGAGAGAAGGGGAGAAGCCGAGAGAAGGGGAGAAGCCGAGAGAAGGGGAGAAGCCGAGAGAAGGGGAGAAGCCGAGAGAAGGGGAGAAGCCGAGAGAAGGGGAGAAGCCGAGAGAAGGGGAGAAGCCGAGAGAAGGGGAGAAGCCGAGAGAACGCCAGAGAACCCAGAGAGTGAGGATTTGCTGGGGGCTGGGAGGCCTGCCAGCCTCCCAGCCCCCCAGCATCCCTGCCTGCCATGTGCCTGGTCAATCTAAATAAAAGATCTGCAAGAGCCACTGAGGACTCTGACTCCTCCTTTACCCGGTCTGCTGGATCAGAAAACCTGTCCCGTGGCCCATTCCTGCCCTTACAAGCATATTTTCCTAATTTCTAGAAAAGCAGCTGTAGATATTGTTCCACCATTATCCCCTTAAATTAAGGAGATTCACAATATCAAAGAATATGTTTTAAGATTTCTGTGTGACAAAAGACACACATTAGTCACATCTTCTTTTAGTTCCCATACAATAAACCAGATGTAAAACTCTCAGTTCATTAATTTCTGTCATAATGTTCTAAATATTAAATGAACTTCCATCATTATACCCAGAAAAACCTTAATTTTTCCAAAAGACATTTGGGAAATTATTTAAGTAATGATAAAAGAAGGGAATACAAAATATCGTTACCCACATCGAACTTAGGAGATGGTAGTTTCAGTTTCTCCCAGGGACAGAGTCATCAATCCAGACAATTTGGAATTAAAACAGCAAGAATTTTAATTTAAGCTTGTCTTTTAAAGTTGTAAAGTCACCAAGTCTCTCAGACTATGGGTTGCTAGGGAGTCCTATCATTCCTTTAAACATTTCCCTTTTAAGCAAATTTTATCTGAACAGGAACTTCAGGATGACATTCCTAATGTGGGCTTAATACAAACTGACCCCATTTGGGGCCTGTTTCTTTTGATATTATCCAGAAAATCTATGAGATCAAGTCAGTTACTTTATTCTTGTTGAATACCATTGAGCTAATGATGATCATAATCCATTTAAGCATAGAATAAAAATATCCTGAGCTGAGAATATATAAGCATCACTTATAATCCAATTAAATGAATTGATTCTAACATTACCATCCAGAGGTAAAACTAAAACACAAGACAGCCACCATGAATATAGATCTTAGATTTGTCAAGTATTAAATGCAAAACAGTTGGAAAAAAATACTGTTCTCCTCACATGGCTAAGTCTAATATCTGGAAAGCTGCTTGAAAAATTGTGTTGCCAGAAAAATTCTACCATTTGTTATTTTCTAATTTGGCCAAAATGCTAATGATGGGATTATTATTAACTATTATTAAGATTTATTTATTTATACATACAAGCACTGGGTATAGTCAGAAGTGCGGGAAGGTGAGAGAATTCGCCAGAGCCAGAGCAGGGAGCAGAGCAGGCAGAAGGACCGAAATACACTGCTGAGGGGAGCAAGCGAGTGGCAGGAGAGGTCTGCGCGCCATGTGGGACCCTCCTCCAGTGGCCGGGGAGCAGCTGGGGATCGAACCAGCGCTGCAGAGGCTGCAGGCAGCTTCGCAACCCAGCGCTCAACCGCTGCGCCACTGGGGAGGCCCAACGATGGGATTATTATAAAATGGATCCCTCGCAAAAATGTCTTGTTAGGTTTCAGACAATATGAACAGTAAATATTTCTGGCAATGCTAGAAATCCTTGAATCACTACATGGATAACCAAGGAAAAGACTGGTAAATACTTCTCTATTCAGCTATAATGAGATCAAGTCCTGTTCTCAGCAAGATAGGAGAAAAACTCACCCAAGGCTTATCACAATTTACTTACTAAGAACACAAGCAAATTGGTGATAATGGTACTTAGGGAAAAGGCCAAGAAATGGGGAATGACAGAGCTCTCTTATTTTACATTCTGCCGATACTGAAAAAAATACATTTTTTTAACTCGACTAATTTGGGTTGTGGCACCAAAGATGGTGTCAGAGGTTTCTTGCTTTCCTTCCCAGAGGATCATCTAGGTTAACTAATGGAATACTGTAGCCAAAGAATCCTGTAGCTTTGGGTGACACTTGAACACCTCTTGGACATCAAAGATTAGGCAGACTGTGCCAGATGGGACATGGAAGAGATTCATGAGTTATTGGACAAAAGAAGGATGGAGAGATAAACTTGCAGGCTTTGGTCAGGGACTGGAGGTTGCACTTCATTTTTCAGCAATGGAATAAAATACAAAGAAGCATGTCAAAGTGATACAGGAGAACTAAATGGCTAATCTAAGATACAACAAAATCCAGGAAAACGAATGTCATGTGAAATACACTAATGAGAAGAAAATGTTCAATAATAATTAAGAATACAAGGAAGTAACAGAAGTAAAAATATCAACAGAGATTATAAAGAATTCTGTTTAGAGCTATGGGAGTAGACTAGACAAATGGAGGATTAGTGACTTTTGGGGCCTCCTTGGTGGCACAAGTGGTTAAGATGCAGCCTGTGTAGCTGTCGGCTGCCTTTGCAGCACGAGCTCAATCCCCGGCTGGCCCACTTGGCGCAGCAGACCTTTCCTGTCTTGCCCGCTGCTCCTCTCAGCAGTCTACTTGGGTCTATCTACCTGTTCAGTTCCCCGCTCTGTCTCTGGTGAATCCTCTTTTTTTTCCAAAAAGATTTATTTACTTATGCATACAAGAGCTGGGGTACAAGCCAAAGGTGTGGGGGGTGAGAGGATTCACCAGAGACAGAGCGGGGAACAGAATAGGTGGATTGACTGAAATACACTGCTCAGTGGAGCAGCAGGCAAGGCAGGAGAGGTCTGCTGTGCCATGTGGGTTGCTCCCGGGCCGGGGATTGAACTTGTGCTGCATTAGCTGCAGATTGCTTCATAGGTTGCGTCTCAACACCTTGTGCCACCAGGGAGGCTTATGCATAAATAATCTTTTAAAAAAATTAAGATTAGTGACTTTGTAGTTAACAATGCAAAAGAAAAGGGAAATAAGAAAAGAGTAATCACCCTAAATGTAAATGACTGGACCCCCTCCTCCAAATCAAGAGGCAGAGTAGCTGGTTGGGTAGGAAACAGAGCCCAACTTTTTGCTGTCTCTGGGAGATCCATCTAAGAGCCAAAGATAAAAGTAGACTTAAGGTAAATGAAAATGACTGGGAAATAATCCTACATATAAATGGATCCCAAAAAGGGCAGAAATAGCCATACTTATATCTGATAAAATAGACTTTCATCTAAAAAAGTCAAGCAAGAGACAGGGATGGACATTATATAAAAAAGATTAAGGGAAAAGTACATTAGAAAAAAATGACAATATATATGCACAAAATAAGGGTCCATCAAAATATGTTAAGACAAATTTGAAAATAGACATTGTCAACAACAGAGTAGTGGTAGGGGACTTCATCAATCTACTCTCATCAATGGACTTACCAACTAGACAGAAAGTCAAAGAAACAAAAGCCTTAAACAAGGCATTTGATCCCATAGGTATATTAGACATTGAGAGAACACTGCACCCCAAAGAAGCTGAGTACACAGTCCTTAAGTGCATGTGGGAACATTCTCCAGGATAGACCACATTTTGGGTCACAAAAACAAGTGATATAATTTCAATCTTCATAAATTTACTGACAAGTATCTTCTTGTAGTTTGACTTAGGTCACAATGGTATCAATCACAAAGCAAAGCAGGAAAAACCTCCAATATGTGGAGATTCAATAACATATGAATGACTATTGGGCACATGAGGAAGTTGAGAAAATTAAGTACCTGGATGAATGAAAATGATATTACCTACTAGAACCTCTGGGATGCAGCAAAACCAGTACTAAGTATATGGCAGTACATGCCAACATCAAGAATATAAAGAGTTAAAATAAAAATATAAGAATTAGCATCATTGAAATTACCATATTATCCAAAACCATTTACAGATTTAATGCAATATGACTTTAAGGAAATAACTAAGAAAATAACTAAGAATAAATTTATCAAATTTATATGGAACCACAAAAGTTCTCAAAAAGTCAAAATAAACTTGAGAGAAAAGAATATGGCAGAATCGCACTTCCTGGCTTCAAACCATACACAGCAACCGTGATCAAAACAGTATGGTACTAGAACAAAAACAGAAACTCAGACTAATGGAATAGAACGGAAACCTCACAGAAAAGAGCTCTTTGCAAAAGAGCTACAGCCATACAATGGAGAAAGGATAGCCTCTTTAATAAATGGTGTTGGGAAACATAGCCAGCCACTTGTACAGAAATGAAAGACAAATCATATTGAACTACATATGTGAAAATTATTTCAAAAATAAAAGATATAAAGACCCAAACCATAAAGTATCTGAAAGAAAATATAGGGGATACACTATAGGAAATTTACCCAAAAGATGTATTTGGGAATACAACAGCAAGGGAAACAAAAGCAAAAACAAAACAAGTGGAACTACATCAAACTGGAAAGCTTTTGTAACTCAAAAGAAACCATCACAAAATTAAGGCAACCTACAGAGTGGGAAAATATATTTGCATACCATACATCTTATAAGTTTAATCTCCAAATTTTACAAAGTTCTCATACAACCAAAGAAATGAATGACCCAATTAAAAAATGGGCAAATGTCCTGAATAGACACTTCTCTACAGAAGACATTCAGATTGCCTATGGACATGAAAAAGTGTTCAATATCACTTCTCATAAGGGAAATGAAATTAAAGCCACATTGAGTTACCACCTTACCCCTGTGAGAATGGCCCATATGGAAAAAGAATGGAATTAACAAATGTTGGTAAGGTTGATGTAAAGAACACAACCCCTGTGGAAAACGGCAATATAATAATCCAGCATAATCCAGCAAATGGTAATATATAATCCAGCAATGACTCAATTGGGTATTTATCCAAGTAATAACTCTAATATTCATACATTTATCTGTGTCTATGTACATAGCAGCACTATTCACAATTGCCAAGTCATGGAACCAACCCAAGTGCCCTTCAACAGATGAATGGATAGAGACACTATAGAACATATATTTAATGGAATATTACACAGCTCTGAAGAAAGATGAACCAGTGACATTTTGGACACAATGGACAGATCTTGAGGTGATTAAGGCAAAAAATGAAAGACAAATCACCTCTGGAATATAAATATCCAAAAAACATATATAAAGAATGATAGGAATGAAGAAATCTCTAACTCAAAAACAGAAAGAAATAGTTACCAAAGGAAACATGGGAAAGGGAGAAAGGAATAGCAGAGGGAGGCAGATGAGGTATGAGGCATGGGTGGTTTGGTGGAGGGTGTAAAAAGCAGGAAAATATTTAATTTACTGCTTTACTATTCTTCAGAATTGTTTTTAATTTCTATCAAATGTTCTACTCTTATTATTTGGAGCTTTATAAAATGGAAAAAAAGCCCGTCTCTCTCTTAAATGCAACTTAAACTCAGGTAAGGAAAAAAACCCCAAAACCACAAATATTAACAATAATGGACCTAGAAGAAATTTTTAGAAATATAGAACTGTCCAATATTGAATCTGGAATAGGAAACCTAAAGAGACCAATTATAAGAAATTGAGACAGTAATGAAGTCTTCCAAAAAACAAAAGCCCAGGACCAGAGTTTCACTAACAAATTCTACAAACCTTCAAAGATGAACTAATAACTATTCTCAAACTCTTCAAAAAGCATTAAAGGAGAATAATTCCAAACACATTTTTATGAGGCCAACATCACTGCAATATCAAAAGCAGGCAGAGACATCATAAAAAAGATAATTATAGATATCACTGATGCATATGGATATAAAAAATCCTCAACAAAATCTCAGTAAAGTGGCTTCAACAATGTATTAAAAGGCCACATATCATGTGGGTGGACCAAGTGGGATTTATTCTAGGAATGCAGGAAATGATTTAATATCTGAACCTTCAATGTTATTCACATTGGAAAAAAAAAAGAAAAACAATATGGTCCTATCAAAATATTCAGAGAAAGTATTTGGTAAGATTCAACATCCATTTATGATAAAAATCCTCAACTGGTTATAGATGGAAGATAACTCAGTATAATAAAGGCATATATAACAAATCTATTGGTAGCATCATAGCCAATGCAAAAAAAAAAGTGTTTTTCCTTTATCATATGCCACAAGACAAGGATGTACACTTTACTCTACTGTTCAATACAGTATTGGAAGTCCTACCTAGAGCAATTAGGCAAGAGAAAGATAAAAGGTATCAAAACTGGGAAAGTAAAACTATCACTATTTTCATAACATGGTTTGATATGACAGAAAACCCTTAAGACTCTCAGAAGCTAATTGAAACAATTAGTAAAGTAGCAGTTTACAAAATTGATTTATGAAAGTTGCAAATAGAAGAAATCAAGAAAAGTCTCATTTACAGTGGCATAAAAAGAATTAAATACAAAAGAAATACAAATTAAATACAAAAGAAATGTTAAAGAAATAGAAGACACAGCAGAAAGATTCTGAGCTCCTGGATTGGAAGAATTAACACTGTTAACAATGGCCATTTATCCAAAGCAATATGCAGATTTAGTGCAATCCCTATCAAGGTTCCCGTGGCATTCTTCAAAGAAACTGAACATACAATACTGAAATTCACATGGAACCACAAAAGACCCTAAATAGTCAAAGCCATCCTGACTGAAAAGAGGAATGGAAGTATTACACTCCCAGGCTTCAAAATATAAAGGGTGGCCTCCCTGGTGGTGCAGTGGTTAAGCGCTAGGCTGCGAAGCTGCCCGTAGCCTCTGCAGCGCCGGTTTGATCCCCGGCCACCGGGTGAGGATCCCCACATACCGGGTGAGGATCCCACATGGCGGGCAGACCTCTCCAGCCATCCGCTGCTTCCCTCAGCAGTGTACTTTGTCAGTCTGCCTGCTCTGCTCTCCGCTCTGGTGACCTCTCTCACCCTCCCACACCTCTGACTGTACCCAGTGCTTGTATAAATAAATAAATCTTCAAAAAATATATACTATAAAGGGTAGTAATCAAGCATGGTAGTGGCATAAAAATAGACACACAGACTAATGGCATAGAATTGAGATCCAGAAATAAGCCCGCACTTACATGGACAGTGAATATACAACAAAGGAACCTAGAATGTACTTTGGAGAAAGGAGAGTCTCCAATATAGGGTGCTGGGGAAACAGGGTAGCCTCATTGAAAATGAAACTAGATCATGCACATCATACAAAAAATTAATCTAACATGGATAAAGACTTGACTGTAAGACCTGTAATCATAAAATACATAGATGAAAACGGGCAAAAACACTCTATGACACTGGCTTCTCAGCCCCCAATGGCTAGGGAAACAAAAGCCAAAATCGGCAAATGATACCACATCTCATTAAAGAGCTTCTGCACAGGAAAGACAATCACTAAAACAAATTCCTTATTGGAGAAAGCATTTGCACACTATATATGACATGGGGCTAATGTTCAACATCTAGGAAGAACTCATAACTGACATACAATACTGAAGTTTTTCAGTATTGAAAAATTTCAAAAATGGACAGAAGAGCTACATGAACACTTCAACACGCAAATGGCCAGCAAGTACATGAAAAAAATATTCATTATCACTTATCTAGGAAATGCAAACCAGAAACCCAGTGAGATACCATCTTACAACTGTGAGAACGGCCCAGATGAACAAGACCAGAAATAACAAGCGTTGGTGAGGATGTGGAGAAGGAACACTTGTGCACTGCTGGTGGAGTTGTAGGTTGGTTCAGCCCCTGTGGGAAATATTATGGAAGTTTCCCCAAAATAAACACAGAACCAGCACTTCCACTTCTAGGTATCTACCCAAAGAATGCAAAAACAAGCCCTGAAGGCACCTATATACTCCTGTGTTCATTGCAGCACTATTTACAGTAACAAAGTTATGGAAACAACCTAAAGGCCAATGCACATAGTGGATGAGGAAGCTGTACTATATATACACACTATGGAATATTACTCAGCTCTAAAAATGGATGAATTCTTATCATGTGTGACTCCATCGATGGAACTGGAGGGGATAATGTCACATGATGCAAGTCAGGAGAAAGACAAATACCAGGTGGTTTCACTTAGGTGTGGAATGTAGAGAAACCAAGCAAACGGTCAAACAAAATTAAATCAAACCCTAGAAGTCTGCAGAATTACTGCTACCAGGGCAGGAGGAGGGATGTGGACAGCAAGGCAAGGAGAGGGCCTAATGGACTGTTGTGGAGGGCTTTGGGTGGATTGGTGCCTATGGTGTGGTCTCATACCTACTTGCTTTGTAAACCTATCACATAGAGTGTGAGCCAGTGTTACCCCTCCCTCCCCCGTATATAAAGCGCTGCCAACTCGCTTATCTCACAATTATGTGGCCTTTATTACAAGACTTCCTTACTTCACACTTCCATTGCTTCATCCGCAAAATGAGCTAGCTGCAATGGATTTAAAATTCTAACCTCCAACACCTGATCCTTTCTGGACAACGAAACAATCAAAGGATACCCTAACTTAAACAAGCCCACCATTTTGAATGTAGCCGCAGAGACAAGTGTTGGGAACTCCAGGGGAGTCCCTGGTGTCACAGCTATCATGTGGAAGGTCATTTCCTTCCTTCCAGGAGCTCCCAACCTGTCCCTCCCAGATCTTCAGGATGTGCAGTTAGCAGTCTCTGTCCTTGAAACCCCGAGGCAAGGTGCTGAGGGCGAGTAAGCACAACCCAAGGGACAGGATACGGGAGAGGACAATCCCCCCAAACTCCTCTCCCAGGGCTCACCCTGGTGGGAGCACCCACAACACAAAGGCCGCTACCCACTCCCAGAGCCCACCCTCGCTGGGCCACAGTCACAGCAGGCTGCCGTGCTCACACCAGCGCCCAGAAAAGAGTGTTTAAGGTGGTCGGCGCCCCAGGTCACTCACCTGTCCCGACGAGCAGGCAGTTCTCTCACCGCTGACGGTGTCACCGCTGTCTGAAGGCTCCTCTGCAGACCCTGGGGGGCCCCAGAGTGCGGACCCCAGGCACCCCTATCCTCAGAGACCCACATGCTGTGGTAGCTGATGGGACAGAGTGGCAGCTCCCTACCCAGTGAAGGGAGCCCAGAGGAGCCCCCAAATGCAGGTGGTGTTACCATCAAGGAGGTTGGGTCGTAGCAAGTCAGGCGCTTTTACAGGTGATCCTCCCAATCACCGTTTGAAGGCGTATATAAAGGGGCAGGAGCCTTGTGCAGCGTGCAGGCTCAGGTGAAGCTCCTTGTGTAGGCTCAGGTGAGCCTTCTTCTGCAGGTTTGGCGGGGCAGGGAGGGCTTCCTCAGGCATGGGAGACACTAGCTGGTCTAGTTAACTGACCGCCTTGGATATTTTTCACTCTGGAAACTTCTTTGTTCTTGAATTGGATCATAACCAGCCCTAGATGGTTTCCAGGAGGCTCAGGTATAGCTGATGACCTCGTTCAAAGGCGCGCACGTGCGTGCGTGCGTGCGTGTGTGTGTGTGTGTGTGTGTGTAGGGGGGGCAGCATAGCAACCCCACCTTTGATGGTTACAGTTTCACAACAATTCTCTGTATTTATCAATTAAATGAAATAAAAATGATGAAGAATGTGTGTTTTCAATTATTTAAGTTTAAAGTGCACCTACCTGACTGAGTTGGTTCAAGTTTTTGCTTCTTTCCATAATAAGGAGGGGGCAGGGTGAGGGAGAACTTAAAACAGCTGAATAACTTATCAGTGAGAGAAAATGTTAGGCAAAGCGTAATTTCAATATTACTGCGAATTGTAATGATCTCGTGTACATTTCTCTCTCATTAGCGCAGTCGTGTTAATGTTAGGTAGGCAAGGAAGAAAATTAGAGAAAAAACGGAGTATTTTGCCAGTCCTTGTCAAGATTAAAATGTGGGGGTGGGGGCAGGAGAGACATTATTACCAAAACCCCTTAAGGCAATTCACATGACATGAATTACTGCCTGTACTGCAAGTAAAGCCTTATATCTTCCACTGAAAATCAAGAATGTGAACCTTGATGTGATGAGTCTACTTTGTAGGCCCTTACCTCTGTGGCTGTCAGCATATTCTGCCTGCTGGTCAGCCTGTGTTTTCTCATCATACCTACTCATTCAGATTTTGGTGACTGAAAGCAAGAACACTTCCTTGAATCTATATATCTTGTGTGGCTAAACAAAAAAAAAGAACAAAACGATAAATCATAGAAGAAAGATTCTTCAAGTAATTTGGTATTAATTTCAAAGCAGTGCTGAGTATTTTCAAGTGAGCAGAATAGGTACTGCTCCCCTTATTTCACTGTGAAGCGCTGAGGCCTACTGGGGATTGGTCACAGGGTCCCTGCCAGACCTCTTGGCTCCTGGACCAACTCTTGAACCAGCTCTGCCTGTTTCAGGAGCTGCTGTCTGTTCCTGGCTTTCTTATCCAGGTCTCCCCCAGACCTGCTAAATCTGGGGGTTGGAGCTTATGTTTTGAAAAAAGCACCATGATTGATTCTAGTGCACGTTGATGGTGGGGAGAACATTATCCAGAACATTGCTTTTTCTTTAATGAGCTTACCTTTTTTTATTATTATTTATGTGTAAATTGTAAATATAACTTAGCTGTTAGAGTATTTTTTCATAAAGATATTAAATCAAACTTGGTTCACATTTAAATATTTATTAAGCAAACCATCTTTAAATTAATTTACATATTTGTGCATTGGAAATAAAGTATTCATAGGTGACATAATTATGTTCCTTGTCATTGAATTCTTCCACCTGGCCTATGTTTTATTTACAGGTTGTTGAGGTTGAATTCTAGTGATGCCAACATGATTTTTAGATCACTGAAAGGTTCCACAACAGGTTCATACTTAGGTTTTCCATTTACTGAAAATGACAGCTCTATAAACCATTCCTAGTAGAACTTACAAAAGCAGAGCTATGCACTCTTATCAAACAGTTAACATTAGGAATAATGAAACACAGCAGTTCTTTAATGAAGCTGAGTATGTGACTGTACAAGCGGTGGGGCAAGGAGTCAGGAGAAGGAGAACCAGGCGCTGGGCACAGTGCCCTGCTCTTGCAAGTGGGGCCTGCGCAAGTACTTTGTGCCAGCAATGCTTGGCCATACCAGGAACACCTTAAAGCTTTTAAGGTTCAGATGCCTCAGCCCTGCCTAGATGATGTGAATCAGAATCTCTAGGGCTGAGTCTATAGTGTGGAGTGGAGGCTTGGCACACACTCCCACCTAAAGTAGCAACACACAGTGGTGGGCTTCTCTGAATAAACACTGAGGTTACGGGAGCTGGTGGTGGGGTGGGGTGGGGGTAAAGAGTGGGGGCTGGGGAGCAGCATTCTGCATGGAAGCCAGACGGGCTTCTGTCAACGGTTAGCTCTGGGATCCACATGTAAATGATTGTGCTAAATGAATTCAGGTAGTAGCTCACTAAATGTCTAATTGGATGACTCAGTGGATATTGATTTAAGATAAAATTGCCTGCAGTTTTCTGCGTTCTTTTAAAGTTTTATTCTGTGATACAGGTATTTATTTCATTTTTCAAAACTGGGAATGAAAGCATAATCTCCTGACTCCACAGGAACAGACAAATCTTCCTTGCAGCCACTCTTCAGGCCAAGGGTAAGGATGCTAGTTCACGACTGCAAACAGCTCTGCATTCCTACAAACCTTGGCTCACGTGATACAGAACCTGTGTTGGTTAAAGCTCATTTGTACCAGTTTGACACAATTTTTTGTCCCAGAATCCACACATGGGAATTAAAACCTGTAATGAAATGAAATCAGTCAATCCTATGTTCACGTTCTGAAAGTAAAAAAACTTTTGGCGATGAAAGAATATACTTTGTTTGCTTACTGCCAAATATGCACAGTGATTTCAGATGTTTGCTTACAGAGGCTGAGCCAGGAGGTGGAGTGTATGCTTGACGCTGGCCTGTGGTTTTGACACTTACATTGGCAAGGTTCACCTAGGTGTAGGTCAATCTGAAGCGTGACTCTTCTACAGATTCTCCACCTCTTAGAAGTCCATGACCTATATGATTGCTGGACAGTGGGGTCATTCATAGTTTTTAGATCATCAGTAAAATTCTCTCATAATTTACAAGTTTTTGCCAACTCAGCTTTGGGAAAATTCCCCTGTTCTGGATGCAAGTTCTCAAAATACAGTCAGATAGCTGTGTATGTAGCTGTATTGGATATAAAAAATAACTTTCCAGAGCCTTTGAGAATGAAAGAGAATTTTCTAAACATTGTTTTCCATGAAGAACAAATTTAAATACTTTTAAATTTATGTTGATAACTTAAAGAAAATGCTTCTTTCTATAGAAATTTCACCAACTTTATGATATAAATAGAGCAGACGACAAAACCATGGATTTGCTCTTAGTGACTGTGGGTTAACATAGTCACTCTCTGAAATATAGGAGTATAAGAACAGAGAAACCTAGTCATAAGGTATGCAAGTATATGGGTGATCTTGTATTTCCATATAAATGTGGTAATTTAAATAATTTCAGAATTGGAAGGAGCACAAATCAAAATTTTCCTTTTCAGATTCCAGGTAGGCTCATTAAATACTTCAAATTGAACAAATGGTAGTTTCCAGGTGAAATGTGCTAAGTGGAAATGTCACTATTGTGCAATCTTCAATGAATTGATAGACTTTTTTTTTAATGGAATGGGAGTGTCTTTCTTTTTTTTTGGATAGAATTTTAAGAATTTTAAATAGAATTTTCCTTATCTTGAAAGTGGATTGGAGTTTGAAAACAAACCTACCTGAAATAAAAAACGGTCCAAGTGGAGGTGTCTCTATTAAAATTCTTTGTTTCTCTTTGAAATATAAAAATTACCTGTTTTTAGCTGTTTAGTCCTTGATTTATTTTAGAAACTTCATAGCTGTCTGCATGGATATTAATTTATTTATGTGGTGCTCTGTCAAGAAGTTTGGTGTTTATCCTTAAACATTGCAATTAAATAGAGCCTTCAGCCAGGTGTGCAGACTTGATGCAAGATGCGTTTTTTTTCCTAAGTGATTCAGCCTGGTCCGAAATAGGGATTTGTTTTGCAGCTACAGTCACTGGAATAGCTGTTCCTTACAGGATGGTGTAACTGTCATGGAAATAGGGGATTGAAAGAAGCAGCAGTAACATCCTGTCAGAAGAATAGCTTAGTTTTTAAACCAATGACCTCACTTGTGCAACTGGGGGCTGTCTTGAAATTGCCACTGATGATTCTCTTAGCCAAGTGAAAGTGACATGCTGCTTTCACTTCCACAGAATGAGTAGACGAATATGTTGATGGGAATATTCCCCCTCCTTTCACACAAGCAGAAAAATAACATTTCTGAGGCCTCTATTGGGGGAGGGGTAGGATTTCTAAGACAACCCTCATTTCTTTAAAGGATTACAGAATAGCAAGCAATGACTTTTTAGCATTTGTGAGGTGTCATGAGTGATCACCCAAATGAACAGACATCACGGTTTTCGTCTTACAGGTTTCCATCATTTACAGATGGGTGTCGGTGAAGGTGGTGTGTTCTTTTGTCACTGAGCTGAAACCCTTGATGGCGTTCATGAGGTCCTCTTCATCCACATACTGAAAGATAAGCCAGTCATCATGGGTTAGGGTGTTTGCTGTCAACAAGGCTCGGCATCCACTGATGGAGTTATCAATTTAATATAAAAAGTACATAATAAGGATTTTGTTAAGGCTACTCTCCTATGCTCAACACTATAAAGTGTGGTGGGAGATGATCCTTGCCTTAACTTTACCTTATTGAAAGGACCCTGAACAATAGACTAATCCAAAATGTATGTCATTTGAGTACTACATTGTGCCTTCTCTTGATCTTTCTAGGCCTTTTTTTATCTGTAAATATATAAATACACACACACTATATATATTTAGATATATGTAAATATATAAGTATTGTTATATGTATGTATATTTATAATGTTTGTTTATATAGAGTATATTTATTTAAGATTTAGTTGAAAATTTAAGTGAAAAAGCTCATGCTACAATATGTACAATATTGTACAATGTAGGGAATCAAAGTTCAAGATGGAGAGTCTGCAATAAAATGATGTTCGCAAGATCCCAATTGTACAGAAAATGCCTCACTCACTTTGTGTCCTTGGGTAAGGACACCCGAGCCCTCAATGTATGATGCTAAAACATATGACACTGCCATTTTTGCACATCTAGTATGACCAGTTCATGTCTTTATGTGTCAACCTATTTATAATTATTCCTGCCATTTAGGAACTTTAGACCTGCAATGGAATCATCTGGAGTCATCAGGCAGGCCCAAGATTTTAAACTGCCTATTACATATAACCATTCTGAACTCTGCACTACATATTTTTGTATGATTGGAAGCTGGAGCCAGAAAACTTGCTTTATTACTTGCCACTAGTTTAGAAAGACTTCTTAGAATTCATCAGTGTTTCAGTGAAGGAAAAATGAGAGCTGAGAGAGAGAGAGAGAGAGAGAGAGAGAGAGAGAGAGACAGCAGAGTCCAAAAATGAAGCAGATGGTTAAAAGAGATAGAAGTGGATATGTTCTTGGTTGGCTGGCTAGTTATTACCCAACTCTCCCAAAGGAATGATAGGCCAACTGGCATCTAGTAGTTGGTGCCGTGAAGAAGTCTGATGGTTGGTAAAACTCTAGGATTTTATTTATTTCAGCCACTTTGGGTTCACAACAAATAGGAGATGAGGATGAGGTTCGCTTGCAAAGAGTCAATTATTTGTACCCACTGGACTGAGATGATGAAAGCTGAAGATATAAATAGGAATCCCTTAATTATCAGGATTTTCTGAGTTGATTAGAAAGGAATCATTTAGTCTTTGCTCCTCTAAACCAGAAGGAAAAGATGATATGCCTCCTTCTTGGTTTTCTCTGTAGTTGACAACATCTTTTAGGCCAGTTGCCATGTTCTCAGTCACCTGCTGCCCAAGATAAAGAACTGCACCTATGTGTCCTTTAGCTCATTCATGCATTTAGTACTGGACTTTCCATTGTGTCCCAGAAGAACCATATGGTTTCTACCTTGATCCTCAAGTAATTGTAGCAACTCTAATAAACAGGTCATTACCAAATAACTGGGGAAGTGGTCTGGGGGGATGCCTTGTGTGCTGGGGATGCATCCAGCCAGCCCAGGCAGCTCTGTACTCTATCTCTCTACTGAGGTTCTGAAATTCTTAGTAAAGGCTCTGGTGGAGGAAATGGACCTACCAATCCACTATCGTGGCCCATGATGGTTTCCCACAGTGAGTCGTCAATCAGCACTTTCTTATCTTGAATGTCCATAAGTTGGCTGATGCTGCGGTGGAGGGAGTCTTGGGAGTAGGTCTGGCTGATGTGGCTCTGACTTGGGATCCGCAGTACAGAAAAGCTCCTGCTAGTCCTGATACTCACCGGTGTCCCCGATCGGGGGATTTTGGTATCTGCTAGTCCCTGAAAAGAAGGTTGATGTTGGTGATTAAGTTGTCTCTAAAGAAATAGGACAGAAAATTGTCTCACACTTTGTCAATGAAGAGAGCATGGTCTCCATTTCCTTCTGCAGAACAGAGATCTCTGGAAATACTGTGGGCCTTGCTTTCTTGACAAGGTGAGATATAAGCTAGTGGGCATGTTAGATGGTGTTGCTCTCAGCACCTACAGGGCTCAGCTACTACAGCTCTGTCTACTGTTTCCTGTGAACTGGGGCTAACTGTGTAGCAAGTGGTGGGGTGGAGGGTAGAGGATTGGTTAACACCCCATGGTGTGGGCACAGAGCCTTGGCAAAAACACCACTTTCTCAGAGCACAGTATCCTCTTATGTTCTTTCAAAATCCTGTATTTGTGTATAGAAATGGACTCCTCCCTCCCTTCTTCTTCCTTCTGTGTAGTTTCCCTTGTTATAGGATTTCAGCCTCCAAAATAAATCAGCTCTGATGTCAACATGTGAAAACAAGGACACTCTGTAACCGGGACTGAGAATGCACCGTAAGAAAATCCAGCTGATCTGGCCAGGATCCTGCTCTGCTGGACCAGTGGAATGTTCTCCCTTCTCATTGAGCTGTCGACACACCATGCAAAAGAGCATGCATTCATGCAGCACACAGAGGTACCTCAAAGTGCATGGTGTAGCTTTTCAGGGTGACATTGCTGGACACATCAGATAGATCTGCCACAGAATCAAACTGAGAACAAATGGGTGGGGCATCAATCAGTAGAACATTATAAAAGGAATGTTTTGACTCTTTGTGTTTCTCCAATGACAGCATCATCCTACCCATACAGGAATATAACCCTGATGCATGTGTGGTGTATGGGTCAGGATGTTTGTGTCAACAGTGTTTGGCATCAACTGATAGTTTTAGCACTTCGGTGTAAAAGTATTCAGTACTTTGTTAAAGGCTAATATATGCCTATCTGTCTGTCTGTCTATCTATCTACCTACCTGTCTACTTACTTACCTACTTACCTACCTACCTATCCATCCATCCACCCACCCACCCACTCACCCACATATCTATACATCTCATATGCCTCCCAGGGTGTATATATATAGATATACAGGTATCCTCTGCTATCTGAAAGTAGAATGTTCCTATTATGGTGTAGGTATATGCATGTACAGGTATGTACACATCTGTATATGTATATGAACATATATATACATATATGTTTGTATATATAAAAATGGGCTAAGCTGAGAATGTATTCCACGATTAACTCCTTGCTTGCCACATTTAGTTGAACATAACTGACATCTAAACCCTTGTTCCTTTGGCTCTGGAAATATTTTCCTCCCGGTAAAAGCAAGTATTGTAGCTCAGAGTGAGGAAATGGAGCCAGCCTTAGAGACATACCATTTGGGTTTCCCCAGGTGGGTAGGCTCTTAGTGAAGATGTCCTCTTCTGAACAGGCACTAAGGGAGGTCTCTCTCTGATGTATGGTTCTTTGTGGATTTTTCTTTGTAGTATCAGGGACAGGAAAATGGCCAACAAGATCAAGGCCAGCATTGCCATCAACACTATGAACCATAACTCGCTGTAGAATTCTCTGCTCTTGTGCCCTGATCCCCTCTTTTCTCCAGGAGTTGTAGGCACCAGACCTGCAGAATGGAGGGACAGAAAAGGGGAACATTATTTCATAAGCACCTGTGTGGCCCTTCTCTTGGATGGAGAATAGGAAAGTCCTTTAGAGCCATCTGTCATGGTGCTTCTTTGCACATGTGCTCAGGCTGGGACACGATGTGGTCTGTGAAGGGAGAAGCTTATAGCCTCAGGAGACCTCACTGAGATCATGGAGTCATTGGAAATCATGCTGCTTGGGTCGTTCATGGGTAAGATGGGAGTGGGATTTAGTGGAGCAAAAATCTGTCCCTCCAAAATAAGTCTGGCGAAATGATGATTTCATGGGAGGGGCACTCAAGGGTGATTTTGAAAAAGACCTTTATGTGTAAATTCTTTGTAAGGGGCTCACTCACTGTATTGGGAGGATCTAGTCTCCCTACCCCTTAGAGTGGATAAGCCACAACTTAAATCTGCCCACTGATGTTTACTGTGCCTTCCTTGGTAAGTTCCCCAACTCACCTCCCTTTTCTTCTGCCACCTCCTTGTCCTAGATCAGCTATTTAAGAAGGTACCTGAAGCCACTCAGGGGAATCACTCAGTCATACTGGGTCTCCCTATGTCCATAGGAGAAATACATTATAGTTAAAACTTATTTGGCTTTTACTGTCTGGAAGTTCCTCAGTCTACTAAAAATGGAGCTACCATATGACCTGGCAATTCCACTCCTGGGGATCTACCGAAAACACACAAAAACATTGATTCAAAAGACTACTTGTACCCCTATGTTTATTGTAACACTATTAACAATAGGTAAAACCTGGAAACAACCCAAATGTCCAAAGATAGATGACTGGGTCAGGAAGATATGGTATATTTAGACAATGGAATATTATTCAGCAATCAAAAAAGATAAACTCATGCCATTCGCGCAACCTGGATGGAGCTAGAAGGAATTATGCTCAGCAAAATAAGCCAGAAGGAAAGAGAAAAATATTGGGTGGTTTCACTTATAGCAGGAATATAGGGGAACCAAATAAGACATCAGTGTAAGAAAATAATAACAGTACAATATACAACAAAGAAAAAACAGACAATTACAAATCAGGGACATCCTGCGGGGGAGGAGGAGGGAGAGGGGTCAGAGGGAGGGAGGGAGGAGCCCAGGGGACTGAGGTGATGGTGCACGGGTGCACTGGGAAGGAAACTCTATGGGGACTACACCTGAGGGGGTGGGGGGAAGCAAATATTGTTTAAAAATGAACAATGATGTAAAAAATAAAAAAAAAACTAATATAAAATAAATACCTTCAATAAGAAAAAAAAGAGAATAAAATAGTTGGATTAAAAAAAACTTATTTGACTTTTATCGTGCGTTTGATGCTTGTATATTTATCAACCAAGAAGAACCCAGAGGGGAATGGGATGAATTCCTTTGTGCCCCAAAAGGGGCAAAGGTATTTTTAAAAGAGTGCAGGGTAAGTGAAAGATTATCAGGTTTTCCGCCCTCCTGCCATTAGCATTTATGATGGATCCCTGTGGTCCTACATGCATGCCTGATGGAGGACACCTGGAGTGGGGCATGGGCATGCATAGGTGAGCACACCTGGGCTGAGACTGGGCTTATAAGGGCGGCGTCACAGGGACGCCAGCAGAAGGAACGAGAACAAGAGAATGAAAAGAGAGAAAAAGAGAAGAAGGATGCAGAATGACCAGAGAGAATGCCAGAGAGCCCAGAAAGAGTTCAGACTTGCTGGGGCTCGGAGGCCTACCAGCCCCTCGGCGCCCCATGCCTGCCATGCACCTGATAAAATCTCAATAAAAGCCTGAAAAAGCCACGGAGGGTTCTAGGACCCTCCTTTACCAGTCCACCCGGATCATAGAGATCCTGCTCTGTGCCTTCCTAGCACTACAAGTCACCTTGAGGACGCTCGCCTCACAGCCCTGAGCCCTTGGAGCAGTTATTCCTCGGCAGGGGGTTCTTAGTGATATTGCTGTAGACACGCATTGCATTCATACCCACATCTTCAGAGGAAGCTCAAAGGGGAAGAAATCTGAATTTGGGGAAGGATGTTTAAGGGAGGGAACTAGGGATCCTTCAATTCATGCAAATACCCCATTCCTGAGGCAATACTGTGCAAACTGCATTTGGAGACATCTGATCCTGTTTTCTGTGGCGATGTTAGCAGCCCGGACTAGCTAATGGTCTTTCTGTTTCTTGTACCCTGGCCTCTGTTACGCAGTCAAAGCTCGCCGGCACTGCTCCCAACTGCACTGGGAGAGCTGCTGATGCACAGAGAAATGCTTGAATCACAGGACTCCTCAACCTGGTTTTTTTTTCAGGTGTGGAGAATTCAGTTGGGGATCCTTGGCACTTGAGGAGCCCACATTTAAAGGGCATTTACCTGTGCCCGTGCTAGCCCCTCTACTGAGTCCTTCACAGAGAAAAAGGATGGGCAGGGGCAGGATTAGTAAGTATGTGGATGTGGGGTGTGTGGAAGCCAGGCAGACAGGATAAAGGTGTGGGGGGGGGGCGGTCCCTGCAATAGCGTGAAGCAATGGGATCGGCCTGGAAGCTGAGCAAGACAGGGCAGCCAGGTCCCTGGAGCGCGGGGCATGCGGGGCAGGCTAAGGTGTGCACTCGTAGATCAGTGCAGGCCGGTGGGGGTGGGGGGAGCAGCTTTGCTGAGAGCTCTTCTGAACCAGATGCTTTTGGTCATCCAGAAGGACAGACACAGCTGCAGGTGCCTACTCACTCCTTCCAGCCCTTTATGACTGGGTGGACCTGCTGGGCAGTCATACCCACATCTTCAGGGGAAGCTTAAAAGGGAAGAGATCCAAAGTGGGGAGAGGATGTTTAAGGGAGGGAGAATCATGGGATTAATATTAAATTTTCAGCTCCCTAGAGGAGGGAGATGGCTTTGCTACCCCAATTCTCCTCCTGGTCCCCTATACCAAACCCCTATGCCAAACCCTATGCCACTCTCTGGTGGCACGGGAGTTAAGTCTCAGCACTATGAAGCTATCAACAGCCACTGCAGCACAAGCTTGATCCCCGGCCAGGGAGCTGACCCACATGGCGCAGCAGACCTCTCCTAGCTCACCCACTGCTCCCCTCAGCAGTGTATTTTGGTACATCTGCCCATTCTGCTCCCCACTCTGTCTCTGGTGAATCCTCTAAACACCATCCCCCCACCCCCGCACCTCTGGCACCCAGTTCTTGTATGCATAAATAAATAAATTACAAAAAAAAAGTGGAGTGAAAACTGCTCAAGCTACAGCAGGTCAGGATCCCCTAAGGGGTAACAATTGTGGCTATGAGATTAAAATAAACAGCAAATGAGTTTTTGGGCTGGAAGCGTGATGTTTCCTTTGGATGCAGCACAGGCCTGCAACTCCAGAAACTGACCTGAAGGCCCCAGAGGGCCTCCTGCTGGGCAGGACACAGGGACTGTGGAGCAGCCTGCCTCAGGGAAGGCTCAGGAGGGAACCACTGTAGGAACTTCCTCCTTGAAGGCCCCTCAGGCAAGGGAACAGAAAGATTTAAAAATGAAAAGAGACTGTGTGTATTCATGGGACAATGCATCTAGGAATTTCCTATCACCTCGCCTGTTCTCAGTAGGTGTTTCTTCTCTCTGCAATGGAAACCTCAATTTGTGTTCAGGAACCAGTAAGAGGTTTCTCTTTTGTGAACAGCTTAAATCAGGCAGGTGTCTCTCTTTCCTTTCTTTTTATCTTTTCAAAGTCCCCTTTGATTTGAGGGACTTCACTCATCTAGTGGGAAGTTCACCATCAGAGACCCCAGGCAGTCCTGGGTCAGTCAATGCCTCCCTGTGAGTTGCTGCCCCCAGGGAAGACCTACTAACCTAGAGACTGGATGGGGGGATTTTTGATGGTGGGCGTGCCTAGCTCCTGGGGTTTTCTCACATGTGGTCCTGGCTCCTGCATCAGAATCAATGGGCAAGACTTGTTTAGGGATCTGACTCCTGTACCCTGCTGATTCTGAATCTCTGCAGGGCCTGGGAGGCCATATAATAAACAAGCACACTGAGATGATTCTGATGCCCACCTAAATTTCAAAGTCATTGCTAAAACATTTAAAAAGTATGGGGATAGACGTCAACATTAAAGTTGATGAAAAGCCACATTTAAGTTCCTAGGGACTAGCTGGCTTTATTAGAAGATTCTAGGGTAAGTTCAGTGTCCCTTGGGTCCCCCTTTGTCCACTTGTGGACACCTGGAGTTGCTAAAGAATGCCAGATGAGGCCTGCTCTAGCCCATTAAATAAAACGAGAAAGACAGGAGGAGGAGGGCTAGGTATTGGAAGAAAGAGTATGTCACCCAGGTAAACTCTGGAAACGCAGACTAACACTGCAGTAATTTTATGGGTTGAAACTCTCATTGGCCAGAGAAGGACCCCAGCTATATATACAGACAAATTTGATATAACATGCTTGCTGGAGTTTATATAGGGCATCAGTCCCAATTCTGTTCCAATGGAAGAGATTTGACATTTCTCTAATTTGCCATTGAAATTGTAAAGGGTCACAGATGTTCAATTAAAATATTATGGGTAGAGTTCAATTTAAATTTTTATTTTATTAAAACTAATTTTTTTTTTTAACTAAATTACAGCAGCACAAGTTTGATCCCCGGCCAGGGAGCTGACCCACATGACGCAGACAGGATAAAGGCATTTTTTAAACTAAATTACTTGATATTAATAGTCAATCATAATGCTTAATAGAGGAAACAATACAGAAATTTCTTAGATTCACTGTTTTAGGCCCTAAATCTGGAATGTTACATTATGATCAACATATATTGACATTAGATTATCTTCTGCTCTCTCTTTCCTCTGACTTTCTCTATAAATCACTTTTTTGGGGGTAAACAAAGTCATATAGTTCTTTATTGACAGAATACATGGTCAGAAGAGAAGTTTAGTCACATCTCTCTGTATCTACAATTCAGTAGTTCAGCATTTTAATAATATATCCTAACTCCTTGACTGATGTAAATTTCATGAAGACTTAAAACATTTTCTTATAACTGGGCCTCCCTGGTGGTACAAAGGATTAAGTACAGCACTGTGAAGCTATCTGCAGCATCTGCAACACAGGTTCCTTCCCTGGATGGCCAGGGAGCTACCCATATGGCGTAGCAAACCTTTCCTGTCTCACCTGCCTCTCCCCTCAGCAGTGTATTTCAGTCAGTCTGCCGTGTTCTGGTCCCGGCTCTGTCTCTGGTGAATCCTCTCACCCCCGCATCGCTGGCCTACATCCCAGTTCTTGTATGATGAATAAATCTTTAAAAAACTTTTTCTTACAACACTTAGCATGACTCCTTCTACATAGTCTGTGTTACTATATTAGCATATGTATGTATAGACAAACATGTATGTCTCTTTAGGAAAATGACTAAGTGCTACAGAAAATAGATTATGATGTAAATGTTTACCAAATCCAGCAGAGGCATCATATCGGATCAAAGGTGTCTTCACGCTTCCTTCATCTGTAACACAGGTCACCTGGAAGAGAAAGGCTGGACAAAAGGTATATGACTCGGTCACCCAACACCAACATGAGAAGGCATTCTCTCAGAAGAGCAAGACCCCACAGCATAAAATTCCAGAGCAAGTGGTGAGGTTTATCCAATATGTAGACTTATTTCTGATTTTAAAAGTCAAGAAAAACGGCGATCATCATTGCAATGAGAACATGTCTGTAAGTAAAGAAACTCAAGAAGCTTAGTTTATATAGCTAAGGAAAAATTATCAGAGGCATAAGTTTCATAAATCAACTGTGCCTTGTTCTTCATGGGGCCTAGACTTGTCCCATGAAAACTTCCAGCTGTGACTTTTACAATGTGGCCCAGAGTTTCTTACTAATAGGAACATGCTCAAAAAGGATCATGGTGATCACAAGGTCTGATGCCTCTTTCATAGCAGGGACCTGAGGGAAGTGAATTTTCTAAGTTGGCACAGATGGTGGAGACCCATGCAGGAGCAGAGTCCTGTTCTTCTAGCTCTTGGGCTTCCTTTCCATCACTATGGTCTGCCCGGGATAAAGAGAACAGTGACAATGCCTATTGAGTAGTAAAGTATTGTTGCAAGTTTCAAATGCTCTAACTGCATACTGCTGGAGCTCATTTACCTCCACCTATTCTCAAGAAAATTAAAGAATTCGCAGCATGAGTACAGATTGCTTAAAATGGCTATTGGTTCTGTGTCTACACTGAGCAGTAGAAAATGCTTAGTCCCTTGTAAAACTTTTTCTCACTTAATTTCAAAACAGCAAACAGGAGAAGGAGATGTAATTAAATTGGGAGAAAGAATTTGGTTATAGAGAGAAAAGGTTTGTTATTTCAGGAACATATAGATGGTTGGTTAAGGAAATCCCTTACTCATCATGCTTAAGCTTTGGAGGTCACTGTCTGTCCGGGCTCTGTTCAGAAGTTGTGGAGCTACCCAGAAAATCTCTGAAGTCCCTAGAAGTTATCATTTCAGGATACTCATTGTCTACTTGTGAGCACAACCTGCCCTGTGGCTTTGTCCCTTCATGAGCACACTGCAGTCACGTGAAGCCCATGCTTCTGAGGATAGCAGCAGAGCTGCAACACATCATCAGGACAACCACAAATGTATCATCCAAACTGCAATGCAACATCAGAACTGCAACACATCATGAGAACTGCAGTGCATTACCAGAACTACTGCAATGCAACATCAGAACTACAATGCATCAGCTGAACTGCAGTGCATTATCAGAACTTCAGGTACATCAACCAGACTGCAACACACCATCAGAATAACTGCACATGCATCATCCAAACTGCAATGCATCATCAGAACTGCAGTGCATCATCAGAACCGAAATGCATCATCAGAACAGCAAATACATCATTAGAACTGCAGATGCTTAGTCAGAACTGCAGTTGCATCATCAGAACTGCAATGAATCATCAGAACTGCAACTCATATGGCAACAGATATGAAGGAAAGCCTTTACTGGAAGGAGGAACTTTGCCCCAAGAAGTGGTCACTTGAACGAACTCATGTGAACGATGAGCATCTGCCGGTCAGCTTCCAGAGGTGAGGAAGGGAACAGAGTTCCTTAGGCACTGAGAAGTGGGATTAAGAACTAACTTTTGTCCGCAGTCCTTGGAATACAGAGGGTGGTGTCCAGGCCACTGTACAGGCGCTGCCCTCTGTCTGTTAGCACGAACTCCTTCAGCCGGCCATTTGGAAGGAAAGTGCCACTCCAGTTCACACACACCATCGATACATTGCTGTCCACCCATACCGGGGCTCGAACCTGTGGTACTGTTGGGAGAAAGGTGCATGTTCTAAAAACAGTAATCTCTAAGTGTTGTGTCTATTTTTTTTTTTTTAAAGATGAGCAAATACAAAACAAAACAGAAAAAAAACCCAAACAAAAATGAACCAAAAACTGGCACTCGGGGCTGCAAGAAAACCAGTGGGAACATGTGTGAAATGCTTTCTCAGCAACATTGCACCTACCTTCCAAAAAAAAAAAAAAAAATCGATGGCGAGTAGTGTTTCATAAAATAAAACTATTAACATACAATGGCTCTGCCCACCGACATAACCCTGGAGCTCATATTTTGTTGCATTTTCTCTCTTTTAACAGGTAAAGTATCCTTAACACCATTAACTACAGTAGATAGCTATTTTTCATATCAAATCAATATTTATTGCTACAAAGCCCCAAGGACTAGATGAAGGGAGTATTTTTTTTTCTTTAAACCAAACTGCTTAGATGGTGAATTATGTCCTTTTGGCACCCATTCATTTTTAAAGCTTTTTTCTTGAACCGTTAGTTTGTTTTCTAAGAGAGTTAAAAAGCCTTGCAAACAGCAATTCAAGTATAATAATTCATTGTCCTGACTAATCAATCAATAGCATAGTACATTAGTATATAATCAAGCTCAGGTCTCCTAAGTATTATATCAGATATAGAAGCAACTTTGTGTGCCTTCGACAGTAGGCATTCTGTTCATTTTTCAGTTCCTTACCAATACAAAGGAAAAATAACCCCTAACTGAGGCTCATCTTCTAAATGAATAATTTTTGCAGAAACAAATGAAGGGATCCCATATCAGTATGTCAAATCAGAAGAGATTTATTTCATGAGCTAGTTTTCTTCAAAATAATCAATATATTTGTAACAGCATTAAGATCCATCTAGACACTAAATTGGCTTTTAAGAAAAGAAAGGATTGTGGAAATAAATTGGATGTCTTTGTTTCTTTAAAAATTAAGTCTATCCTGTGGCTGATGTTAGATAATATTACAACAGAAGGAATGATTTTACCTAAGGGATCCTAAGGCTCAACCAGGAGGAAAAATTTGATTTTTATATTTCAAAGTGAGATATTTTCAGAATTTTTCCTGTAAATACAAAAACAACAGTTATATGGCCTCTTTATTTTTTAATTTTTATTTTTTTAAAGATTTATTTATTTATGCATACAAGAGCTGGGGTACAGGCCAGAGGTGTGTGTGTGTGGGAGGTGAGAGGATTCACCAGAACAGAACAGGCAGATTGACAGAAGTACATTGCTGAGGGGAGCAGCGGACGAGACAGGAGAGATCTGCTGCACCATGTGGGTAGCTCCCTGGCCAGAGATCTAACTCATGCTGCAGTGTCTGCGGACAGCTTCATAGATTGCGTCTTAACTCCTTGCACCACCAGGGAGGCCCCTATATAACCTCTTTAAATATGTCTTTACAACACAGATGTTGTCACCTATCACAATGGAACCCACTGTGGTGTGTGCCTGTGGCTTCTCTCTGCCACCTTATTCAATAGATTTCACTTATCCCCAACACTCTAACAGTACAAATAGACTGGTTTTGCAGATGGTATGACTGTAGAATTATAGGAGCTTTACTTTCCTTGTGGGATTTCAGACCTTCCCGAGGACACTGTGATCAAGCAGTCAAAATCATCATCAGTTACAGCTATATCACACTGAACATGTTCAATCTCATCAAAATAGTCAGGAATAGTTAATTTGGAGAGTGAGGCAGTGGTAACAACTTCTATGCCCCTAACCTATTGCTAGATGTTCCTGAGCTACTTAATTTGTCAGATGAGGACTCTGACCTTCACCTTTAGAGATGTCAAATATCTTGCTTGAGGTCAGTAGCTGGCAAGAGAGTGAGGGTATGCCCCAAGCCTGCTTCACTATGAAGCCCATGTTGCTGTGTAATGATGAGCACACATTTATTTAAAATCAGCACTATTTACCAAATCATTCTGGGTGTGCCCTGGTAAGCAGCTGGCCATCCTGACTGCTAACTACAGGAACTTTGTGAGCTGGTTTTGAAGCCCAATCATGACTAAAAATTAAATGAGGTAAACTTATATTAAATGGAATAAAATTACCCCAAGTTAAAAACTCCTTTAATAGAGGATTGTCCCTTTTTTTTCTTAGTGAATCTTGCTAAAGGTTTGTCATGACTTCTGGATTATTTGACGAAATCTATGCTTCCATGGTTTTTCCACTTTCTGTATCTAGATGGGCAAATGCAGCTGTGATGGGATGCCACCAGCTCTGTGCAGGGCTGTCACCTAAAGTCAGCCGCGGCGGGAGCATTGACACCACACATCAGCAGGCAGGGCAAGTTGGGAGAAGGCCAGCAGTGAACATTTCTACCTCTCCTCTGCTCTCACCAGAGGTACAGTCTAAGCATCAGGGGCTGAGTGTGAAGTCAATGCCTCTCCAGACCCTTCTCTGAGTGTTTGTGAGATCACATTTATCTAAAACTGCAAATACTATTTTCAAATAATCTCTGTTTGTCTCCTTTGAGCCACATTTTCTCTCAGTATGTATAGTGAGTTAAAATTAGCATAAATGGTGTGTGCTGGCCCCTATAACAGCCAGTTATTTATTGCATTTTCTATCTGTGTGGACACAGTAGTAGAACATTTTCTTCTTTGGTGCTTGGCCAATGTTTAGCCATGTCTCCAATGGGAAAGAAAAGAGAGGAAAACTTGTCTTCACTTTGTTCTTCTAGGAAAAGAAAAAATTATCTGGCAAAACGCTATCATGACTGAAAGGAGAATTGGGTAGAGTCTGCAAACCTTGCATACCTCTTTGGCCTGTGCTTCTGACCAACACCTACAAACTCTTAGAAAAGTATCAATAGCAAAATTGGCTTATGGATATACTGAGAAGGTAACTGCTTCTCAAACATGGTAATGATGCGTTGTTCCACTGTATATATAGCAGGTCCTTAGATAACATTTCTTTCAACTAGGCTATTGCATAACAAACAAACAAATAAAAGCAATTCCTACCCAGTTGAAGGAAATGGTGTTATGTGAGGACCTGCTTTTGCTTCATGTCACTTCACTTAATCTCTGCAGGATGTTAAGTGAGGACCTACTGGGGTATTATTTTTATTTTTAGAGGTAAGTCAAAATTCAATTTTCTATACTTGCACCTTAGGAATAAATGTTTCTCACAGTTCCTTCTGTGCTTGTGAAGGGAGGATGGTCAGAGAAATAAGGACAGAGGGAAAGAGAAGTTGATGAAAAATTTCTTGAGAAGTCAATGAAAAATTTCTCCTGGATTTACACTATGGAGGTCATGGGCAAATGTAGGAAGAGATTTTCATGGATCATTTTTATAATGAGGTGAAAACCAGTTTGGAGGAAGTTAAAGAGTAAGGAGAAAGAAAGAAAACGGGCAAAGCACATTTCCCAAGGAGCCCTGTGTACTTGTTTCTGATTATACTTATTTTATTGTTAATGCATTTTTAATATGCCATTTTTAAATAGATATATACACCTTCTACATTCTGAAAAGAGGTTATTTTTATTTATTTATTTTTTGAAAAGAAGTTATTTTATAAATAAAACAGACAAACCCCTAGACAGACTCACAAAGGAAAAAAGGGAGAAAGCACAAATAAACAGGATCATAAATGAAAGAGGAGAAATTACAACAGACACAGCGGAAATCAAAAGAATAATCAGAAACTACTAAGAACAGTTATATGGAAACAAGTTCAACAATCTAGAGGAGATGGACAAATTCCTACAACTCTACAATCACCCAAAGCTAGATAAAGAAGAAATAGAACACCTAAACAGACCAATTACAAGCAGCAAAATTGAAATGGTAATCAAAAAACTCCCCAAAAACAAAAGCCCAGGACCTGATGGATTTACAAATGAATTCTACCAAACTTTCAGAGACGAATTAGTGCCTATCCTTCACAAACTCTTCCAAAAAATTGAGAAGGAAGGGATAACACCAAACACGTTCTTTGAAGCCAGCATTACACTTATACCAAAACCGAACAAGGACAACACAAAAAAAGAAAACTACAGGCCAATCTCCCTAATGAACACGGATGCAAAAATCCTCAATAAAATTTTAGCTATCAGAATCCAACAATGTATCCATAAGATAATTCACCATGACCAAGTAGGATTCATGCCAGGGAAACAAGGATGGTTTAACATCTGAAAATCAATCAATGTTATCTAACACATCAACAAAAAGAAATATAAAAACCATATGATAATATCAATAGATGCTGAGAAAGCTTTCGACAAAGTGCAACACCCATTCATGATAAAAGCCCTTGAAATTCTTGGGATACAAGGAACATACCTCAACATCATAAAGGCCATATATGACAAGCCAACAGCCAGTATCATTCTCAATGGCGAAAAGCTGAAAGCATTCCCATTAAGATCTGGGACAAGACAAGGATATCCACTGTCACCACTGCTTTTCAATATAATACTGGAAATCCTAGCCAGAGCAATAAGACAAGAGAAAGACATACAAGGAATCCAAATAGGAAAAGAAGAAGTCAAGCTATCACTATTTGCAGATGATATGATAATATACATAGAGAACCCCAAAAACTCCACAGAAAAACTAATTCAACTCATCAATCAGTTCAGTAAAGTGGCAGGATACAAAATCAACACGCAAAAATCAGTAGCCTTCCTATACACCAACAAAAAATCTGAAGAAGAAGAAATAAAAAAAAAAAATCCCTTTTACTATCGAAACAAAAAAAAAATCAAATACTTGGGAATAAATGTAATAAAAGAGGTAAAGGACCTATACAAAGAAAACTATAAAACACTGTTAAAAGAAATAGAAGAAGACACAAAGAAATGGAAAGACATCCCCTGCTCAAGGATTGGAAGAATAAACATTATTAAAATGGCCATCCTACCAAAAGCAATATACAGATTCAATGCTATTCCAATAAAAATTTCAATGTCATTCTTCAAAGAAATAGAACAATTATTGATGAAATTCATATGGAATCACAAAAAACCCTGAATAGCCAAAGCTCTCCTGAAAAAAAAAAGCAGGGAATGGAGGCATCACACGCCCAGACTTCAAACTTTACTACAAAGCCATAATCATCAAAACTGCATGGTATTGGAACAAGAACAGACACACAGACAAATGGAATAGAATAGAAAATCCAGAAATAAACCCACAGATTTATGGTCAACTAATCTTTGACAAAGGAGCAAAGAATATGCATTGCAGCAAAGAAAGTTTGTTCAATAAATGGTGCTGGGAAAACTGGGTCGCTACATGCAGAAGAATGAAGCTTGACTACTACCTCACACCATGCACAAAAACCAATTCAAATGGATTAAAGAACTAGACATAAGATCTGAACCATAAAATACATAGAAGGAAATATAGGCAAAACACTCCATAATATGCACATCAAAGACATCTTTACAAACACATCACCCAAAGCAGTGATAGTGAAGGGAAAGATAAATAGCCGGGACTACATCAAATTAAAGAGCTTCTGCACAGCAAAAGAGACAATAACAAAAACAAAGAGAAACCCCACCGACTGGGAGAACATTTTTGCACACAACACTAATGATAAAGGACTGATCACAAAAATCTACAAAGAACTGATGAGACTCAACAAAAACAAAGGAAATAATCCAGTCAAAAAATGGGCAGAAGAGCTAAAAAGAAACTTCTCGGAAGAGGAAATGCAAATGGCCAACAGACATATGAAAAAATGTTCAACATCACTTGTAATCAGGGAAATGCAAATCAAAACTACAATGAGATACCATCTTACACCAGTGATATGGCACATATTAAAAAAACTAGCAACAACAAATGTTGGCGAGGTTGTGGAGAAAAAGGAACTCTCCTGCACTGTTGGTGGGAGTGCAAACTGGTCCAACCACTATGCAGAGCTGTGTGGAGATTTCTTGACCTATTAAATATAGAGCTTCCATATGATCCAGCAATTCCACTCCTAGGTATTTACCCAAAGGACACAGAAACATCCATTCCAAAGAGCACCTGCACCCCTATGTTTATAGCAGCACTATTTACAATAGCTAAGCTTTGGAAACAACCCAAATGCCCAAAAATAGATGACTGGATCAAGAAGATGTGGTATATATATACCATGGACTATTACTCAGCATTCAAAAACGATAAACACATGCAATTTGCAGCAACATGGATGGCGCTGGAAGGGATCATGCTCAGCGAAATAAGCCAGAAAGAAAAAGAAAAATACCGGATGGTCTCACTTATAGCAGGAATCTAGAAAACTTAAATAAGGGACCACGAAAAAGAATAGCTATAAGAAAGAAATATCAAAATCAACAAATAACTATGAACAAGAGACTCTCTATGGGGGTGGGGGGGTGAGGAACGGAGGGCTTGGGGTGAAAATAAGGGGTTGTAATTGTATGGGGAATATAAAAATAAAATTTAAATTAAAAAAAGGCAAAAAAAAAAGAAAAGAAGTTATTTTATAGGACTAGAAGGAGGCCCCAATCGGTGAGCTAACTGCCCCTTTCCACACTCAATTGCCTTTTTGCTTTTCCTGATGGTTCTGTCTCATCATTTTCCAGCAATGCTAGCAATTATGGCGTGCCATTTGAAAAGAAAAGTAGAGTGACCAAATTCTTCAAACGATCATCTCAAGTGCTTGTCCATTCTTTTCCTTTCCATGCCTGCACTTTCTCTAAAATGATTTTCACCCATTGCTGCATGAAAAATCATTCTAAATTTGGCCCAGATCTCCAGATTGTGAAATCCCACAGGAAGGCTTGTCAAAAGGTCATGAGCAGTGATGTCTCGGCAGCACTCACTGTAAGTGAGCCCACACACAATCCTATAAAATTAAGTGGTTTCCCCTAGTTTGAGCACTAGGCTCTCGGGCTGCCCCCCACCTCTCAGGCTGATGGTGGCAGCCACTTGTACTGACCTTCCTTTCGGGTGGTGAAGCTGATCCATTCGGAAGCGGTGCTGCCCACCTCGTTGTGGGCCACCATCCTCACCTTGTAGGTGGAGAAGGGCTGAAGTCCCCCAAGACTGGCGCTCTGCCCAGTCCCTACGTACTTGGTCTCTGGCTGGCTGGGAGCACAAGCAGTGGCTGACTCGTGGGGACAGGCCGGGTAGAGCTGGACCTCATAGCTGAAGGAGAATGGACATGTAAAGAGAAACCACAAGGATATTAGTGTAATTGTTAGGGGCAAAGGATGTCCTGAGCAAACTCCATACAGGCTTTGTGGACTCCACCTCCCACTCCAACAAGACACTGGGAACTGCAAATCCCATGATCACCAAAGGGCAGGTTGTGAGGACCTGAGGGCAGAGTTAAGCAACTATGTTCTCTGTTTGAGTATTTAACTGGCCATGTGAGGGGGGAATCCCTCTCTTGGCCATGCAGCGTGCTTGGTTTTTCACCAGCTCGGTCGGTCATTGGGATTCCAGGTCAGGAACAGGTAGGACACATTTACCAACTTATCTCCCTCTTTTCCTCCCTGAGTTATTCATTTCCCACTTCCCCTTCCCTTGTAAATAAACCTTTTATCAACCTTTTGTGTGTGTCTGCAGTTTAGCATTAATAAGTCCCCTTTAAGCACGGGTGAGGACCCACAGTCAGGCAACCCCATTTTATATCGGGATTGCTCTGTAACATAACTATCTTTAAAAATTGCTTCTATTTTGGGAGGAGGCATTCAGTTTACACTGAATTCCAATCTCTTTGAAATTCCCATTTTCAGGGACCTGCTCTCAGCAACCCTTTACTTAATGCTGTTGGAAATGAGCAGCGAATGTGAGCAGAGAAACGATAAGAGAATCACCCAGCATCCCAGCAACCTTGTTGGTAGAGATAAGCTCCTTCTCTCTTTTCAGAGGAGAATGATAAAATTGTCTCCCTCTCTTTTCTCCTCCAGATTATTTTGACTCAAGTAACTTCTTTGTTTTTTTCAAACAGCGCCATTGTTTTTTCATTATACCACTTTAAGTTAGATCAAGGAAATTCTGATCTAGCCACAGAAGTTTCTTGTGTTCCTGCTAAGACCTGTAGAAGGAGTAATTCCAGGGAATCATGAGGCATGGATTATTCCAAAGATTGCAAGCACATTGCATTGTGTTTCCTATTTACAGACAATGTTGTTCACCTTTCTAGCACAGGCTGATTTGATAGTACTGTTGGCTTAAATCAGTTGGGATAAACAGAACTAAGTGAATTTATTAAAGAATCAAGACTGAGGATTTGAACCCAGGAAGTATTTAAACAGGTTTCATTCTGTGGCAACTGTTTCAACAAACACAAGTTTGAATTTAGTTTATACAGGTAGGAACATTGAGTCACTGGCATAACAATGTAATTATTCTGGACAGGAGAAAATTCTAGTTCCATGCTATTTGGTTGCTCTACAACATTTTGACCTAAAGATCTATTAATACACAGAGCAGGGCAAAGGCTGGGGTTTAATTGCTTCCTTTCTGAAGAATGTGCAGTAGAGATGCAAATACTAAACTTCCATCTTAAAGCCACTTTTCTCTGGCTCCTTGGACAATAGTGGGGGTTGAAAGGCTGGTTTACTTTCAGGTAGCTGATTCCTGCACAGGCTACAGGCTGGAGCCTGCTCTGACTTCAAGTCTGTGCAGATGGCTTTACTCTCTTGGCTACTTGACTGGGGTGGAGAGGTATGGTGAGTGAGGTTGTGGGAGGGACTATCCCAGAATGTTGTACAGTATGTACACAGTGTAAACACCATCTATTTGTCTATTTTGCTGTTGATATCTATTCAATAAACAAGTCTTCCTTGGGAAGTGCTGGGGTCTCTGTATGCTTGGATGCAAGTCTTACTTTGGTTTGTTTTTCTGGCTGGCCCATTACCTTTGAATGATACCATTGGGGAACAGGGGGGCACTCCACTGGAAGGAAGCTGTCCTGGAGGCCAGTGTCTTTATTTGAGGGGGGGACAGTCCAGACGGTGGAGCAGGCCGAGTTCTCAGCTGGGCTGTTGGGCCTTTGCTGCAGCAGTTGAAACAGGTACAGGCCTCCACACCAACAGAGTAGGTAGTGAAGGGCTGCAGGCTGCGGAGGGTCTGCTGGGTGGCCAGGCCTTCAGACAGCTGTAGGGGAGACAGGGCTAGATGAGAGAGTGCCACAGATAAGTCAATGACAAATGTCATGTGTGTCACCTTCAATGAAGAGAATGCCACATTTGTATCAGGGAATAAAAGAAAGAATCCTATATCTTTACAGAGAGAAATATCCATAAAAAGGGGAGGTTTCATGTGCCTTGCCCTAATCAGTGAGGGGTGCAGCTGAGCCACAAGATGGAGAGATATTAAAAGAGGAGACAGGCAAGAGAGTCACATGCAGCAGAAGAGACATATGAAGAAAAAGGGAGTGCTTGCATCTTGGCTTTGAACATGCACCTAGGACTTGGGGGACATGAAAGAGATATGTGGAGGAGAGACATGTAGAGACACGTGGGAAGGCTGACAGTGGCAGCTGCTACCTTGATTTGTTCTTTGATTTTTTTTCCTTTCATCCTAGACTTGCCTGGCCCTTCTGCATCTTTCCTAAGTTTTCCCTCCAGAAGCTACCTTAGACTTGTGGCAAACTGTTGGGCCTCTGCAGCCCCACTTTGAACCAATCCTGTTTGGTTGTGCATTTACCCACAAGGGAGTGGGTAACTTTGAGTGTTTTATTGAGAATATTCTTTTTCTTCTTCTCTTTTCTCTCTATGCACATTAATTCTATTAGTTATTTCACAGTAAGAGTCTGCTTTGTCTTTACGTGGCAGATGGCAGAACCTCTTTAGAGCATGCAAGTTTGGGGTCCCAGGGTGCCCCTCAGTCTGCACACTAACCATACCCCTCTGGTTTCTCCTTGGGCTGAATGAGTCATCAAAACAGCAGTAGCGAGGTTAGCAATGTGTTATTAAACTCTCCAAATTTGCATGGTTATACACTTGAAAGAATAGTGGAACACACCAGAGAGAGTGCCCTGCATTTAGGGAGCTGGGGCATCAAGAACGAAGGAAGAGACTTAGATTACAGAAAAGGAGGGGATGACCTCATCTTCACTCTGGGAAATACACATGGGATTCTTGTAATAAGGAAACATATTCTTGTAATAAGGAAACATGCAACACATACACCTGCATGAGACCCCCCAAACTACACTCTTCTAGGTCATAAAGGAGGGAGCATTGATTTCTTCTCCTATCAGGAAAGAGGGCAGATGTTTAGGGAGTCATTTTGATTAGGATTAGGGAGGGGCTGAGGATTGAAGTAAGGATAGAAGCTTCCCCTAGCCTTTGGGGCCTCACTGCTCTCAACCCAAAATTTTTTCAGTCATGGGATAAGATCTCAGTCATGGGCCCTTGGCTGACCTCTAGTTCCCATACAAGGTGGCAAGAGGCCTTGTTCTGCAAATACTGTGAAAAGTTTATCTGACCCTTTTGGGGAGACTGACCCCAAACCAGCCAGTCCTGGAGATGTAAATGGGCATTCAGCACAGCGTTTTCCCTCATGGAACTACTAATCCAGTTGGAGAGACATGACTTAAACATGCCAAAAATGGAATGATATAATGATTAGAAGAAGTTTGAGGTAATGGGATAGAAATCATAAGGTATCACGTAATCCATTACTATTGCCATAGATATTAGAAAATGGCACAGAACACATGAAATATTGAACAAATTCTGTGATCATATCTCAGAATGAGACCTTTCAAAAAAAGAAAACCTGTATTTGGTTTATATTTCTAGTCAATGTTCACTAAGTCCATATTCTGCCACTGTGACTTGCATATAATTTTTAGGTCAAAAATTCCCTCAAATCTTTGTTATGTTGGATATTTGACAGTTTAAAATACAGATTCCATATATTTACATAATACATATATTTATATGGACTTAGCAGTTTCAAAATCCATCTCTTCCTCTGAGGGTTTTAGTTTATACAAACTACCTTAGTCTATTTCTCATTGATCTTTAATGCATTATAAACTTTTTGGCTTATTTATGGTATTTTTTAATCTCATGATGATTATATCAAATACTCTTGGAAAAAGAAGAGTTCAGAAACTGGAAACTAATTTTCACATCGATATAAGCAACATATAATTAAGAAGAGCTATCTATTATTTAAAAAAATGCATACAATGCACTCTAAAGATAAATTATTTTAGTTTATTAATATTATCATTTTATAAGCATGGATAATCAAGGGCTGATTGTATTTACATCATCTATATTTATTGAATACGAAGCCCTGTAGAAAATATGCTAATATTCCTTTAACATTCAATACAAGACTTCCTTGCAGGATAGTTCTCTTTTGAAATTGTGTTTCAATACCTGACACTGAGACCTCAGAGGATTTCTCCACAGTTGTCCAAATTGTTCCCTAAATTGGTCTAAATAATTTATAATGTAAAACTGGGATCTGCAAAGTTTCTCTATGAGGTCTGTGTGAACAGTGTTATAATCTATACTTTTCGGGAGAAACATGTGAGACATAAGCTGAGCCACAGAGAAAACAGACTTGACCCACTGGCTCTTTGTCTCTCATTTAAATAATGCAGGAGCTGGGCTGGCTCTGCCTCCTGCCCCTTCCAGCCGATGGCCGATGGCGTGGCTACAACTGTGAAAGATGATTCCCTTAGCAGCTCAGCCTGTCTCCTCAGTGTGCCCCAAACCTGTTAATATGTAAACAGTGGAGCTACAGGTGTGCTGTTGGGGCTTTCTAGAACTTTCTAGAGGTCTCCAAAGTCTTATTAGAGATTTGTACACGTCCAAATGGAGATCTGGGGATATCCTTTGTTATTTTTTCCTCTTTTTCATATTGACATTTACACTACCAAGCAGGACTTTTTGTTGGTTCCTTACTCTATGCCATCTCTCCATTAAGTGGTTGATCTGTTTTCTAGTGAAATTAATTTGATTATGCTTGAAGCCTTAGGTTTCTTATTACCTTTGTGGGGTCTCTATGACCTCTAACACTTCTCTTCCTGAATATTTACATGTTTTCTGGGTGTTTCTTAAGAGCTCCTTATTTCTCGCAGAGGGAACTTTGTGCTGGGTTCACCACAGGCTACTGAAAACAGATGGATAAGAAGGAAGGATCAAGGAGGAGAGGAAGCCAGGGCATGGCGGTATGAGCTTTACAAGCAGCCACTCCTGGAATGCTCTGCTGCTCACCACGGTCTCCACCCCGCTGGTGTTGGAGAACAACCTGTAGAGACTGATGATCCCGTTGGGTGTCCTGGGGGTGCTGAAGTTCACCACTGCTTGGGTGGACATGACTGCATGGAACTTGGGGGCCCCGAGTCCTTCTGGGGGTGCTGGCCCAGTTCTACACCATGTCCAGCTACTGGCGGTTTTTCCTGCTGAATTCACAGCCCAGACCTCCAAAGAGAAATCAATAAGACCAGTCAAAAGCAAGATAAACTCAGGCTGGGGAAAAAAGTTGGCAACCAGAGAGCAACTACACAGCACAGGATGAGATAAACTTTGATCTCGCAGCTTTCTCATCACAAAGGAGGCAGGTTCTTCCTCTTTTTTTTTTTTGCCTTTGACCATATGAACCCAGAGGGGGCCAATTAGGAGACCTGATTTCAGAAGGAACAGACTGACCGAAGCCTGATGAAGGGTTGCTGTCACTGAGCGGGAAGACAGCATTTTTGTCAGCTTCTGTGAACTAGAAGGCTCGGCAGACTGCACAAAACTCAGCACTTCCAACACTGCACCCACCAAATCTGCATGGAAATTAAATTTCCCTTTCATCAAGTTGGGAATAAACATCTGGAAGGATGTATAATCTTATTTATCAAGAACCATTTGTATAATTAAACACGAATATCCTAAAAGGTTGCCTTAGGTCGTCATTTGCATGACTACCTAATTTGTAGAATGTCAGGTACAATAGGCGGAGGAGATGGATGTGCTAGTGGATAGGGTTAAATTAGGCCCAGTAATAGCCAACTACACAGTGATCAATCAGAATGATAGATCTAAATGGCAATACAAGAGGACGGTCTGCCTATTTAGGAAAAGGAGTATCCCTTAGTAAGCTTTCGTGCTGTGTAAGTCTCACTTCAGGATTTTTTTTTCTTATTTGGTATCTTCATGTATATATTATATATATAATATACAACACTGTATGTGACTTCGGGGTACAGGCTCACACCTTTGAATGTATGTCAGCACACCACACCTACCATCAAAACACACATCAACCTCTGCTGTCATCCTGCCTTGAATGTCTAAAGACGAATTTGGAAAAATTTCATTGTACCCAAGTTCCAGAGTGCAGTGTTGAAAAGCATGCAGATGTGGAAAATAGGGTCTATTTAGAAAAAAACTGTGGGAGAAGACTTTGAAGTAAGAGTTACATTTCATTTTTGTTCTGTTTTTGCTTCAATAAGATGTTTAAGAGAATAAATACTGAATGATATTGAGGAGTGAGGCCAATTTCTAGCAAGATTTTCATGCATTAATTTTTGGTGGATTCTTTCATATAAGTGAACTTCCTGATGTGGAATTGCACTTAAATTACTGTCAAATACAAGCCTCGGGCCCTTGCTGACAGCTTTGCCAGAAGCCCCATTGGAAACACGACCATTCACCCACTTACATAGCAGAACCTGATTTTTGGATTCCCAGTGCATTTTCTCACCATTTGCCCAATAATTATTCCTTTTGTATAAACTATTCTACAAAGCACCTTAATGTATGTTAGCTGACATTGTCCTCATGACACAACCTCATCAGGGAGTTAAGGGATGTCGCAATGGAACCCCTTTGATGAGGAAATTGAGACTCTGAAAAGCTGGTTCTTGTTCCAGGTGACAGAAGCCACCAGTGCTGACACGGCAATTCTGCTTCGCAATAAAACTGCTCCTAATAAGTTTGTGTATGTCTCTTTCCATGAGACAGTGCTTTGATTCTGTGCCACCACACCCACACATTAGATACTTATGAAGATCAAATGACTCATTCATAGACCAATACCTGCAATTCTGGCTTAGCCGGAAGGCTCCTAGTTTGCAAAGGTGGGTAATCCTGCCTGCTAGTGCAGGGGGTACACAGTGGAGGAAGGAGCAGGCCTGGGGGAGCCAGACTTCATGGAAACCAGAGTCCATATCAGAATAAGAGCTATCACTCTTCTCATTCCTTCTGAAATGGCCGGGATCAATCTTACAGCACCGTTGGGAAGAGGAGGATATTGATGAGGAGGTCAGATTTCACCACTGCTGAGAAAGAATCCTTGGCTCCTCAACCTGTTCCAGACTAGCCTTTTTTTTACTGCAAATGTTTTCCTACAGGTATGGGAGGACCCTTTCTTATTACACAGCAAGTGACAAGGTTTGAAATAAAAATATAACTGGGAAAGGGATGCCACTAAGATGCAGCTATTACTATCCAATTCTTGGCCAAAGTGTAGGACTTTGGTGGGTGATTTATGGTGCTAAGAGATTAAATAGAGGCATAGGAAATATTTTGAGTTTATTTGAGCAAAAAATTGATTCTCATGGGGAAGCGCCCAACTGAAAGCGATTAGGAGCCAGGGAAATGAGTATATAGAGGAGACACAGGAAGCCAAGAAAGGAAATATTGATTGGCTATAGCTTAAAGCCCTGTTTATGATTGGTTGTCTTGAGTGCTTTGATTTTGCACCCTGGAGGTATTTCCAGACTTAGATTTTGGTTTGCCTGATAGGCCCCCATGGCATTAGAGCCACCTCAGCCTAATGGCCTCCTCGTTTAAATAATTCAACAAAGGCATATAGAATTTTAATAGAGGTCACAATGGATGGGAAAAAAAAAACCAGGAGGAAAGTACAGCGATATGTAATAAAATAAAAATTCAGCAAGTTGCCAATTAATTACTGGGCACCAATGGGAGGCAGCAATCGTGCAGGCATGCGGGTGTAGAAAGAAAATGAAATAACTAGTGTGATTCATAGAAAGCACTTAGCACAGTTAGGACCCAGAGTTATGAACATTAACTTTTCTTTAATTGTTGACATAGATATAGAATCATAAATACCACTAAGGCTTTTTAATGCTGGTGTTGGCAGACAGGACTAAACTTTATGCCTTCTCATATTACACAGACCTCTACTGGGTGGAGTCCTATTTCTAAATGTGATTGGTTTAATCAGTAGTCTTTTAAAAAAAATCACTTGAGTCTCAATATTATAATGTTTTGCTGTATTTCTTTCTTTTTTAAAAAAATCTTATTTATTTATATATATTTTATATCATTGTTCATTTTTAAACAATGTTTGCTTTTATTTTTCTTTTCCCTCAGGTGTAGTTCCCATAAAATTTCCTCCATGCTGTATTTCTTTAGAAATATTCTCTTTTAAAAACTAGGCAATTCAAAATTCCCCATCACAAAATGGGAATGTATATGATTTGTGTCTTTTGTCTTTGACAGGAGACCTTCATAATACAGAGCTCTTTCCCTTAGTCTTTCTTTTTGGTATTCAATCAATTTGAGATCAAAATAGCATTCATATAAATCAACATGCTTATGCAAAGCAGGATCAGCCTATTTACATGAGACACTCTGAAAATGAAAGCAGTTACAATGAAGAGAAAGCTGACAGATAATGAAGCATTATGGATTTCACAAAACTTGCCCGGCTGCAAGGCAGTGGCTGCGTTATACCAAACCAACAAAAGGAAAGTGAAAAAGAAGCTGTCAATGATATTCTCCCTCTGTATGTAAATATTTCCCCTGAAAATTGCTGTGGGTTTCTGTCTATGTCCAGCTATACAAGAGGTAAAGAAACTGAGATGCATGTAGTTCAGGGGTTAAAATAAAGACACTAACAGATCATGCTTATGATTCCTACTGAGAAACAATACCCCATGATGGGTTTATCCTTATAGGATGGAGAAAGAAGCAGAAGAGATCTTCTAGGGGAAATTTTGAGAAATACGCCCTACTCTCTTAATTTTAATGTACCAATATAAAAATCAAGAAATAAAATATTTCTTAAGGAGTCATGCAGTTGCCTACTGTTGACCTAAGTTTACTTAACTGACAAGTGAATCCATTAGGTATCTATTGTGGATTCCTTCACACAATCCTTGGGTATGTAAACATTGTGTGTGGGCTGCTCACAGAAAAGAGTGGGCTTTACAGAGGGTAAGGGGGAATCTAAGGCTTATGAGTTCCATAGTCAAGAGAAAACAAACTTTCATTTTTTATTTATTCATAATATTCTTATATTTGTAGCACTCAGCTGAGCATATTTCCTTATAAAAAATTTAAAGATGATCAGTTTCCACTAAAACAATTTATAGTTAATGAACACATGTACATACACATACACACACACACACATAACTGTAACAGGAACCTCTGACAGAGGGGGGATTAAGATGTGGTGTGTGTGTGCACACGCGTGTGCATGATGGAATACTACTCAGCTATAAAAAAGATGAACTCTTGCCATTTATCACAAAATGGTACTTTCCACTAGACAGAACTGCAAAATAAGTGAAGTAAGTCAGGAGAAAGACAAATACCAGGTGATTTCACTCATGTGGAATGTAGAGAAACATAATAAAGGAACTAACAAAACAAAATCAAACCCAAGAAGTCTGACTGTAGAATTGCTGCTACCAGGGTGGCAGGAGGAGCATGGAAAGTAAAGTGTGGAGAGGGCCTATTGGACTGTGGTGGAGGGCCTGGGGTTCTCAGGTTACTGTGCTAGCTTGACTTCAGCACAATTTCCAGACTGGACACTTGCTAGAGTAGTTTTCTTTTAAGGTTTGTCTCACTCAATGGTTCATAATTTTCAGAAATAACATCCCGTAGGACTGGTATTTTCCAAGCGTGGTCTTGGGGTAAAGATATACTCAATGTAAATTCCCACGGTTTTCCTGATATGTTTTTCCTTTATCCTAATATCAAACAGTTTCTTCAAATGTGAAGACATTTTAGATTCTTTTGGCTGAGGAAATTCTACAAATCTTGCTGAAGTCAAAGGAACATACTCAGTGATGCTTCTATACCATCAGTACCTAGCGGAGGTCTTCTAGGTCTTGGATTTGCCATCATTTTTCACATAAAAATGGGATTCAGGAATGTATAAATTTAGCCAGTCATCTTTCACCAAAAATACCTCTAATTTGTTGATGTTTAATGTAAGCAATGGTTTCTGTTGTTACCTGTGGAGCCATTTGAGATTTTACTCTTTTTGTTAGGCTATTTACTTTAAGAGTTTATGATAACTCTCACTCTCAGAGGATAAATATATGGAAGAATTTTTCATTCTCTTCAATTTCTGTGATAATCTACAACCTACTTCCTTGTGGAATAATGACAATTTTAAATAAAACAAAAGGCTTTCTACAATGCTGAGGCTATCTTTTTATCAAGCAGCACTAGAGAGGCAACATCATTGTTTGTAAAAACTGGAGAACATGAATATATCTTTCTGGCAATTTATATCAGAAATAAAAAAAATTCCAACATGAACAGCCATGCCAGTAATTAATAAGTAGAGTAAGTAGGTTGCATGTTAACAGGCAAACAATTAAATGATTTGTTTCCTAGGGGCATGTAATGAGATTGTTATCTCATTCCCATGAGAGAGACAAATAGATATTAAAAAGGTCTTTCCAATACCTGTATTGGTGAAGGCCAACAGCTCATTCAATAGATTCGATCAAAATCACCACTTCTTTCACTGCTTCTGATTTATGACTTTGGCTGTAGTTAGTCATCGCTCATTACAGTTTGCTCCCCAGTTCTCATAAATTATGCCTCATAAATAAAAAGATACAATCAAGGAAATCATATCAATTCATCTACAACCTTGGAGTATATTTTCCCCTGGTACTCAGGCTAATGCCTTTTTAAAGGGTAGCTTGTCATGGGCTTTTGAATATGTTTGACTAGCCATATGCCAAAATGGACTTTGTCAGGGTGGTGGTTAGAGAGGCTCATGGCTAAAAAGAAGGCAATAAATCTAAAGTTATGTGATTATAAGGTTATTTTCTTTCCTGACCAGTCTTGCAGGCCTCAGTCATAAAGGAATAATGTGCTGACAAGCTTTAAGTAGTTATCTATTTTCCTCTCTACCTATCTGATACCCTTTCATCATCAAATGGACTTTTTTCAGCATCTCTGTTTGCAGGGAACTTTGTTGGGTACATTAGAGTTTTACAGAAATAGTCTCTGCATTCCAGGCTCCTTTCATCTCAGACACTTTGGAATAGGCAAGTTGGCATATGATTTTAATTGAATTCCGAGACCCAGGGAAAGAAAGGTGTCGTCTTCCTTTCTATTGGTACTTTGGAAATTCAGAGATGTGGAGCTACTGAAGAAATTACTAAACATTTTCCTGGTTAGAAATGGTTGTCTTCTGCCACAAGTGTCTTCCTCTTCAGAGTCACTCAATAAAAATGAATACAGCTCTCTTCTAAAATCTGAGGAAGGGAAACCTGGCTTCAATATCAGTGGGGAATACTGAAGCTAACATCATTGATTTTAGTGACAATATAATGAAAATTTTGATTTTAATTTTATATGTGAGTGTCAGTGTTCCGGCCTTTAGATTAATTTAACGTGTGTCGATTCATTCCAATTTTACGGTTAAGGAAACTGAGACTTAGAGAACTTAAATATCTTGATGAAGATGCAGAGTTTATAAATGCTGCAGTCCAGATGACCATTCTACACAGTTCCCCTCTGATGGGTCAGGGGCTCACACTTGTGACTGGGTTTGGGGGTGGGGGTTGGGGTCTTGAAGAAGCTGTGGGTCAGAACAATGATTCCTGGACTTGGTGTCAAAAAATCAGTCTTGCATTCTGACTCTGCCCTTTTTTGACCAAGTAACTTGCTCAGTTGTTCAGGCTCCTGGTCATCCAGAAGGAACAATACTCACCTCACAGGGTGATTCTGAGATTTACACGCAGTGATGCTCTATACATTTCTGGGGAGTGGGTTGGTGGACAAGCCCATGTGGACACATTTTATGAAGAGTTTGAAAGCTACAGAGCTGTGTGCAAGTGCAATTTGGAGCGAGCAGAGGTAGCATTTAAGAACACGGTCTTTGGAACCTCAATCTCAAGTTTCGAATTTGAATTCTTCCACTGTACCTCCCTGGACAGGTCACCTCACTACTCAGTGCCTCAGATTTGGTTCTTCATTATAAACATCACTTCTCTCAAATGATTATGAGTTAAAACCTGTGAAGTACCTAAGACAGTCCTTAGCACAGAGTGATCATGAGATGAATAGTGGTTATAATGACATTTTTTTTTTTTTTGGTCAGAAATTCAGGAGAGAGTGACTGGAGGTTGGAAGAGAAGGAAGGAGAATCCTGTAACTGCCTTCTGGGTTCTATTTAGCTTTTTTTTTTTTTTTTTAATTTGAAAACCCTCTACAGAGTTCTGAATTTAGCTCACACTCTCTGTATATCTTTCTCCAGGTATTTCTCAGGTTGGAAATTTAGAATAAATGAAAGTCTGGACTTTCAGAAACTTTGCTCCTACTTCCAGAGTGGGTGGTTGGATGGCATTCTCTATTTTGCTTATTATTAATTAGATTTTCTCCAAAGTACCCTAAAACATGAGCAAAAGGAAATACTGGAGGAATTCAATGGTCTCTTTAAGGGAAAATAATTTTATTTTCAGTTTCCATTACAAATATGCCTGTAGGCATCAAGCAGAGAACTGTACAGTTTCTAAGATGCTTATAGGCATCTTAGTAATGATCAGATCCATCCACAGATAGATAAATCAATTCGCAAGAGAAAGTCAGAACCATCTCCTTAAAGATTACAATTGGCGGCATCTCATTTACTTAAACGTGTTAAGGTTTCTGTTTCCACCTGTGGACTTGATTACTTCATATAGACCAAGACATTTATTTAGAATTTAATGGAAATATACCTTCGGTCCAAGTACTTAAGTGCAATCCTCCTTAAGCCATCAGAGTCACTTAGTCTTTTATCAATAATCATAGCATGGCAAGTTAAAGCTTGCCAAGTGATCCTCTAGCCTAGAAAGGATTCTATGTCTGAAAGCACAGTCTGCTCTGGGGGAAAAGTACCACAAAGTGAGGATTGGAGATGTGCTAGATATTTTCCATTGGCCTCCAGATCCAGCCTCTGCCTCCCTTCTGTGCCCTGCCCTCTTCTCTGCGAGGCTAGCTCTGCAGATTTCCTCACCTGGATCTTTCCCCTTCTGAGTCCTTTTCAATTAGATTTGATCAAAAAGGAAAGTTTCAAAGTAGAGTCCGTGATTTTTTTGCTCCAGCATTTGTGGAATGTTCTGTCTTTTCATTTGTAGTTTGTACAGGTGGTGGCAGGGATAGCATTTCAGACTGTTAATTTTGTATCCGTTTACATGATGGAGAACTGGTGAAAAGGACCAGGGCAGCAGGGTACTGGAGGGTCACCTCCAGTCGCCTCAAGGATTCAAGCTCCTCCTGTGCTATGGGGGGCACTGTGACCCCCTCTGCTGAGCCAGCTCCTTGGTCTGAGTGTCTCTTATAGCCTCGCATCTGCTTCCACCTCTTGGCTGTTTTTGAATTCTAGACGCAGCAGCCCTAGGTGCGAATTGCAACTGATATAGGGATAACAGGCTGGGAGTTGTTCTCTTTTCTTTTCTAGCACTGAGCCTTATCCTGGGTGGGTGGGTAGGTGGGGGGGGGGGGCTTGCTCCTGTTATTTTGGTTTTAACTTTAGCCCTGGGGTGTGGAGCAAATAATTTGAACATCCCGGCACTGGTTTCCAATAGTTGCCTCTTCAATGAAAAGTCACAGGTGTTGATGTAGGTTCCAAGTGTTCTAGACTGGGAGCCTCTGACCAAGGCAGTAACGGGAAGCCTCTGACCAAGGCAGTATCGCTCTGCACCCCTGCCGCTTCCATCAGAGCACCCTTTGTCCTGGGTTCCAACTCTGTGCACTCCTTATCCAGGGCATTGCTGGGTCTCAAGTGTCCCAGATGTGGCATTTGCCCTGAGTCATCAACTGTAGGGCCCCCCATATAGCCGCCACCCTTTTGTGGGTTGCGCTGCTCAGTATCACTATAAACATAATTCATTTGCCTTTCCACTAGGCTGTTGCTCCCAGTGTGTGATGGGGTGGTGCGTTTTTTCACTCAGAGGTTTGTGGCTTGTTTTGCTGCATCTAGTTGGGGATCTGGAAGAAGCCAGCCCCTCTCCTGCCCTGATCTTCATCACTAGGCACACGCTCTAAGTGTGGTGGGAACTTAATGACAAGTCATTCAATATTCAACTTGTCAATAAAGAGAAATACAAGTAGCATGTCTCACCCTTTCCTGGGTATTTTTATGAGGCCTGCGTTTGAGGTGACTTTAAATTTCCCAGCCATCTCACTGGACAGGAGCCACTTGGGGAAGACCCATGAAGGCAGGTGGCAATTACATGTTGTCTTCATTCAGTTGGAGAAAATTTGATTGCATTAAACATTTTATGTGCAGCAAACACGTTTCCAACAGGGAGACAGGAGGATCAACACCAGTGAAATACACATTCTGGCCACATTCACATGCCATGGAGAATGGACCCATCCTCACATGAGTCACTTGTCTCAAAGGCAATATCAAAATTGCCAACAAGGGGAGCTTAGGCATTGAATCCTAAAGGACACCAGGAGAGAGAGGAAAAGAAAGAGGCATGCATCTGTGCGAGCCGACCAGAGCGCACTCCTGGCCATGCTCACACACGCAGGTGCTGATGATTACCCCCCCCACCAACCCCCCATCATGGAGCCGAAGCCCCTGGGCAAAAGTGATTGGTCCCTGGTCAGGGGCTGCATTTAGATTTCTATTCATGGGACTGTTCTGATGGTCCTCTGTCTAAGCAGTAGCACACAGGCGCCAAAGTTCTGGAACAAATGCATTGCTTGAGTCAGATGATATAAATAAATCATTTCAAATCTTGAACTGTGAGAGTTGGAACTGGAGAGCTCAGTTCTTCTGGGAGAAACTAACCAAATAAAAACCTCTGTGCTGCTCAGAAGTATGTGAGTGAGATTAATACCTAATTAAATGCAAGTCCAAAACCAACAGGAAACGTGCTCGGTGAGTTTTCTCTAAATGTGATATGGAAATGCTTTGAAAGGGTGGGGTAGAGGTGAGAGGAACAGAAACCAGCATTGGGAGCAAGCGGCCACACAGGAACGCAGAACTGGATGGTGAGGGGTGGGAGGGGTCTGCCTCTTCCCCAGAGGAGAGGTGGAGGGAGACAAGGGCAAGGGAGGGTGGCCTGTCCCACTGAAGGGCCTTGGGCTGGGATTTACATTCTACACATACGAATGACTCACTGACAGGAGAGTTCTCTTCCCTGGGCAGTTTTCCTTTTGGAAGAAAGTGTTTTAGCAAGGGGCCTGCGGGGGCAGTGGGAGGACACCCTACCATGGAGCCGGCATCCTGGTAGACACACGAGATTGCTGAGTTCTCACACCCATTTGTTATGCAAACATGTGAGGCTGTGAGAAATTCAGTATCTTGCCCAATGCTATGATTTCCACTTACTTTTTTTTAATGTGAGAAATAACTGTGAACTGTGAACATCTGATGGGGGAAGCACATAGGAAAAATAAATATTTCACAGTGGGTGTGTGCACTGAGCTGCTCTCAATTCTGACTCAGGTCTTTCCTGTACACTCATGAAACCTCACTTGGGGGCTCTGTGAACTGTCTACTCACACACTTGGAGGCTCCACACCCAGTCTCTGCACTCATGGTCCCCCATTCTGCTGGTCACAGTAAAGTACCTGACCCTAGGGGTGAGTGCCCAGCTCTGGGTTGACTTGTGAAGACTGAGACACAGCGACTGCTCCACTCCTGACATCTCCTATATTGTGGGGAAGGCGGGGAGTGGGCTGACTGGCCTTGGGGCCGCCCCCTTGTCCAGTGACAAGATGTCTCTCTCACGGCCCTGTGGCCAGTTTCAAACCAATCATTGGTTTGCTTTCAGCGTGTTGTTTAATCTTTTAGTTGAATCTAGTTAGAGGCCAAGGATGTTGTGCCATTTCTGGCCTGCTCTCTCACAGAGCCGTGTTTCTATTCACAAAGGAGACCAGATAATCGAGAACAGGGGTAAAGATGGCGAGAAAGAACAAAAGGATGGCCACCTAGGTTCTGGCTGTTTCTAACAGGATTTTGTCTCCAACAATAACAGCAATAGGTATTTTGTTCCTCTGCAATATGACTCACAATCAATGTCCTAAGCCTGTGAGGCCTGATGTATTTTTCATCTTTTTTTTTTTTAAATATTTATTTATTTATTTATTTATTTATTTATTTATTTATTTATTTATTTATATGAGCACTGGGTACAGTCAGAAGTGCAGGAGGGTGAGAGAATCCACCAGAGCCAGAGCGGGGAGCAGAGCAGGCAGAAGGACTGCTGAGTACACTGCTGAGGGGAGCAGCGGGCGGCAGAAGAGGTCTGTGCGCCATGTGGGACCCTCCTCCTGTGGCTGGGGAGCAGCCGGGGATCGAACTGGCGCTGCAGAGGCTGCGGGCAGCTTCGCAACCCAGGGCTCAACCGCTGCTCCACCGGGGAGGCCCGAGGCCTGATGTATTTTTAAATAATTTTTTTTTTTTTTTTTAGATTTGGGGAAGGTAATAAATTTCACATGCTGTATATTTTGTAATGTCCCCAGTATGATCTTGTACTAAAACACAATATTTATGCAGCAAAATATATAAATGCTTATATTAAATGGGCTAAATAAATGCTTTACAAAGTTTCAAGTCTGTTTATGTTGAGTTTCGCTGTCAAGTGGATTGGGCCAAACTTAAAACAAACTTTTGCTTTTAAGAGAGGATTAGCTTTGAAATTTTGAGCAGGGGACTATGGATTTATGTCTGTGTACTTTTCCAAACCCTTCAATAATTTATTTATAGCTTCATTTCTTACTAAATTCATTAGGTAATTTGTCTCTTACATTACACATTATTAGCCAAAACTATACTCTTTTCACACTAAAAATGACACCAGTAATAATTGTACTTATGGATTTGCTCTCCTTTTCCTGGTGATATAGAGAGTTTATTATTTTTTGGTTAAGATGAGCATTTCAATGTTCAGTTTCCTCTTAAAAAGTTGAGCTTGCACTTAGTGCTGATTCAATCAGCAAGCTTCCTCTGGGAGAAAATACAACAAAGTGACTCTGACTTAAACAAAAAGAGAATTGACCAGGACTACATGGGATTAAAAGAATAGGTGAAGAATCATGTGGGCATTGGAAATAGCAGGAATAAGAAAAGCTTTCAGATTGAGGCTAGGGCTACTTTATCAAGAGTTCTCACCTCCACTTTTTAAAACTGAGTCATGCTGCTGGAGATCAAGCCCCACCACGGGGCTAGGAGACAGCTTGATACAATGAGGACCCCTATCAGGCCTGAGCAGGCATGGGGGATCACGCCCCACCGGAAATGGGCTGCTATTACAAAAGGATAATGCATTTTGACAGCAAAACAGACCTACCAGAAGCCCTCCCAGATTTCAGGATACAGCCTCTTCCCCCCAGGAACAATGTAGATTTTTGTACAAATTTTGATCCTCCCAAAGTTTAACTAAAGTTATCCGTTGGTATTCAAGGGGTGATTGGTTCAGGATACCTCCTTATATCCCATGCCCCCATAGTAAAATCCCAGGATGCTCAAGTTCCTTCTCTGCAGGTTCTGAATCCAAGAACTCAACCAACCAACATGTGCAGTTGGCTGGATCTGTGAATGTGGCTATGGATCCTGTGGCTATGGAGAAGCAATGGCATTTATTGAAAACAAAACCCCAACCCCAAAAACTAAGTGTAAGTGGACCCAGGCAGCTCATGCCATGTTACTTATGAATCAATTGTACATTCAAAATATTTTTTACAACTCTTTGTGGGGATAGCTGAAGTCCTATTTTCAAGGCTGTCCCTGTAAAAACTTAAATCTTCCCAATGCACAGGTCCATTGTTTTCCTCTAGAATTTTCTAGAATATTTCCTACCTTTCTGGAGCACATGCTTTTCATAAGCTTTTATGTTTACAAAGTGATCTTCTATGTAGGTGTATCCCCCAGCAAGGCAAAGCTGAGAGAGGAAAGCTTGGTGGTGGATACCACATCATTAATAAGAAATGCAAATACTTAGCCTGAAATCTACACAGGAATAGCAAGCATATATCATATGGATCAAGAACCAAGAAAATGAAGAAGGTAAATTAATATGGACTTCTGCCCCTCATTTACTGCTTCAATTTTTTTAAAGATTATTATTGAATTCCTCAGCTCCATGTTTCTTTAAAGTGGTTTCTCAAATTGTAAGCAATTTTTACAAGCAGGTGTAGATATGCGTGAGCATCTCAGAGTGAGTGGTGACTAATACACATCTCTTACCTGATACTCATACTCCGTGAAAGGCAGGAGTTCTGAGTCCACATAAGAGCTGGCACTTCCATTATAGGTCAGCACGGGAGTTGATCTTTCAGGCTGTGCTGCTACTTGCCTTCTGTACACTTCATAATACAAAACTTTTCCATTGGGCTGAAGGGGTCCCGACCATAGGAGGGAGACCAAGGGCTGGAATCCCCCTGGAGTCCTCTGGACCTCTAGATGAGGGGGTGGCTGCAGCAGTGGTGCAATCTCGGGGGTCTGTGTGGATGTCCAGTCACTCAAGGCACACCCCAGACTGGTGCAAGCTTGAATTCGGACTTCATACCTGCAGGACACAAGGCAGAAATGGCCCATTACTGGCAAAATTGATTTCCATTGTAGGAAGCCAAGGGTTTTCACACATACACAAAAGACAAATACATTTCATTTATTCTTATTTACAGCTACCTTTTAAACAAACAAACAAACAAGAAATTCTTATTTCCATGGAAATTTGAGGATATTTTAAAGCCTCCTGTCTGCGTGGAAAGGGTGGGCATAATCCTGCCCCAAACAAGGAAGGATGGACTAAATAAACTTCTGGGATACTTCCTAGCATGAAAGTATCTGCTGGATTACTGAATAGAAGGATGAAGAATGCAGATGTTGGGAGTCTGAACCAGTTTTCAGCAGTCCTGGGCTCCTCCTACTTCTGCATCTGAAGCTCAAAGACCCTCAGGAATGTTTCTAGGTCATGAAGGAGCCTCGTGGAGTGAAGGTCTCAGTGGTAATAAATCCCCTACCTGATACCTGACATCTTAAAACAGGCTCTCTTACATCACACAAGGACCTTGTGGGGCCAAAGTGAACCCAGCTACACACTAGATTATCAATCACAGAGACACCTTATCACCCTCTAGTTCAAGTCAAACAATCAATTATGCTTTGCCTCATGGCTGATCTGCTGTCACATGGAAAGGTCTATACACATAGCAGGGACGACTGCCTTCCCACAAATGGGACTCTGGGTTAGTACCTAGTGCCTATGGCTGCAGTAAGAGCTCTTCCCTCTGTTCTTATGCCCCAGTGATTTTACGGCCCCTCTAATTTTCCAGCAAGCCTCTACCATCTTTCTCTCTCCCTTTATTTCTTTGAGTTCTGGCCTTTGTCGCTTCTGTTTGCTGCCTCTCCTCTTTGCTTCTCTGCCCTCTGTTCTCTTACTTGCTTTCTTTCTGTTTCTCCTCTCCCCATTCTTGATTGCATGGTGATCTCTTTCTACTCTGCTCCTCACTTCCCTCTCGTCCCTCTCCTGCACATCTCCACTGCAAGGTCACAGGGCTACCAGTTTACAGGACCACGAAACCATAGTAATGTAGGGCCATTCTGACTGTTAGACATTCTGAGGTCTGTTTGATTTCCCTAAGCATTTGATTTCCCTAGGCATTTTCTGAATTACCTGTGGTTAAAAAAAAAAAAAAAACAACAAAACATCTGGGTCATTTTCCTTCTGCCACTTAGGGTGATCCACCGACTGGCCAGGTGGGGGTTGTGACAGCAAGGACACACTAATTAATTTGCAATATTCAGTAAACAATAATTTGCTGGAAAATCTAAAACTACATGAGCCCCATCTTCATATAGAAGTGGTATTCTGTTTTAAGTCATTCATTTCACTTACATCTTCAGTTATTGTGGATAATGAAAAGACATCGCTTGTCTACTAAAAATCTTTGCTGGGTTTGTGATCAATCAAACTTTATTTTTCTAGTCTTGGAAAAAAAAAAGTGATCTTTTCACATCTGGAAATCTTTTTCTTCCTTGGAAATCTTTTTGAGTAAGAGTTTCAAAAAGTTTCCCTGAAACTTGCAGGGAACCAGTCAGGCAAAGAGGAAGCTGGTATAAAATGTAGAGACTGTAGCTCAGTGGACTCTTTTTAGTGTGCTGGCAAGGGGAAGGTAAAATCCAGCCACACCGCATGTGGATTACCATGGAAGCTACCTGTGAAAGTTTTAATTATTGTTTAATATTTAATGCAACCCTAAATAATTGTCACAGATAGTCACAAAAGACCATGAGTGTTTCATTTCAACAGCACTGTATATCAAAGATAATTATAGGAGGACCCAATCTACACCCCAGTAGATTACAATAATGGCTGAATTTTACCAATGGTGGTTGGAAATCAACACTTTCAGCCTTTTATATTTTTAAAGTGGTTCTGTTCATTTTACTAAATTTTAAGCATAAAATGTCTTTTATTACTCTTCTCTCTGGGGATGTAACTTACTTAAAATGTGCTGGGGAAAGTGCCAAGCAATTCTGTAATCTATGGGCTGCTGGTAAGTTTCCCTAGTGTGGAGGGTAACACACACCCATACACATCTGTGAGCACAGAGAGGAGCACAGCAAAAACAGGCAGGAGCAAAGCAGTACTGTCCTGAGAAGCCACAAGGTCAGAGCTGGGGGAGGCCTAGGAGACTGAGGAAATAGAGAAGCCTCAATATCCTGGAGAAGAGCTGTATTCCATAAGAAGAGGGCTCCCCAGAACCAGTTTTGGTGGGTCTCAGCATGGGAGGGTAAAGTCTCCTGTTCACTGGTATTTTTTTCTTCTTTAACTTAATATCCATTTCCATTCAGTGACCCACCTGGGGCTCTCAGAGCTGTCCAGGGGCCAGTGTGCTTCTAGGAGGGACTGAGATTTAGGGACCTGGCCCCTCCTCTGGGCCACTTGGTCCAGACAGTGTGGAATCACCAGCGTGGGAGCATTTTGCTCTAGAAGTTACGCAAGCAGGTTTGGACTGGGTGATGTGTCCACGAGTTGGTTAGGTGGGTGGGGTTTGGGGACATCATAGAACTTTGCTTCTGGAATCTTCATTTAAACTGACTGAGTGCTTAGATGATAGAAAGGCCACCTGGAGGTGCCTACCCACCTGTGAAATGGCTTCAGTTGGCTCACTACTAGCGACTGTGTGCCTGCAGGCTCCTGAGTTGAGTTTGTGTGTATGGCTTTTGTTTCTCTTTCCAGCAGCTCATGGATGAAGAGGGTATAGTTGATGAGCTGGCCATTTGTCCTCAGTGGAGGGTCCCAGGTCACCATGATCTCATGAGGACCCTTGGCCTGCAGTTTGGGGGGTTCCAGGCCTGAGGGTGCTGAGGTGCTGGTTTGCTCTTTGGCGACTGGACTCAAGACACTCCCTTGACTGTTGCTGGCGGCCACTGTGTAGCCGTACTCCATGCCCGGGGCAAGAGTAAAATCATGATAGTGAGTGCCCAGACCAGTGTACACCAGGGCTCCATTCCGCCACAGTTCATAACCTGTGATCTGGCCATTTGGATTTCTGGGAGGGTTCCAGGTGATTTCTATGGATGCTGAACCTGTGACTTGCAATCTCGGGGGGTCCATGTACTGAGGGGGGGCCTCCATGGTCCGGGCAGACTGGGGCTCGCTAGCTGTGCAGCCCCCAAGCGTGCAGGCCACTAGCGAGAAGTTATACTGAGTGTGAGGCTGCAGCTGGGAGACCAGCAGGGTCAGGCCCTGCTCTGCTGGATACTCTGTACCATCACACCGTAGTAAATATTTTATGATATTTCCATTTTGAACTGATGGTGGGGACCAAGATACATTTATTTGGGTAGCCCCAATGACCTGAAAAGCTGGAGGGCTGAGCCCAGCTGGAGCAGCCTCCAGGGTAGTGATGTTGGCAGGGCTGCTGGTGGTGCAGCCTCCCCTGGTGCAGGCTCTGAGCCCGTAGCTATATGTGGAAAAGGGAATCAGCTCCTCATCAGTGTAATTAAAAGTCATAGCATCAAAGCTGAAAGGAAGGAGCACCCCATTCCTTAGAAGCCTGTAGGTTTGGATGACACCATTAGATTGTTCTGGAAGGATCCAGGAAATCAGCAGCTTGTTGGGATTCGCAGACACGTAAGTTATCTTGGGTGGAGAAAGACCTTCTGGGGGTGCTTGCATTGTCCTTACCATAGTCCACGAGCCACTGGTCTGGCCTGCTGAATTCCAAGCATAGATTTTATATGCACATGGAGTCCATGGCTGCAAACCTGTATCATTATACATAAAGGTCTCCCTTTCAGTATTATATTCTGTGAAAACTATCTTTTCCTCCCCTGGGATTGTCGAATTCCCCCCAGCTACTTCCTTGAAGCATCTGCGCATCACTTCATAGCGAAGGATCTTTCCGTTTGGGTTGACAGGCTGAGTCCAGCTCAGCTCCACACTGGTGGGCCCCACAGACTGCACGGCAGGAGCCACCTGGGAGCGGGGAGGGGTTTCCCCCATCCGTGAAGGCTGGGGCGCCGCGTGTGCACAGCCTGCCCCCGTGCAGGCCTCCAGGGTCAGCGTGCAGAGTGTGAGGGGGTGAAGGCGTCGGAAGAGGAACTGACGCTTCAGGCCGGAGTACTCCAGCACGCTGTCCCTGAAGACGTGGTAGGCCTGCAGGAAGGAGAGGGGCAAAGCAAAACAACTTGAGGCATTTGATTTTCTTAGTAAGCTATTTCATCCCTTTAACCCTTTTCCTCATTTTCATGCCTCTAGTTCAGAAAAAAAAAATCCTGATTTTAATTTTGGGAGTGTAAGTGTCTTTATTTTTTTATTTTTAAGGCTGAATATTTGTAAGTATGTATTTGTTGGACTTGATTCCTGGACTTAAATACAGACCTTCCTCAACTTACGATGGAGTTATGTCCCGCCAAACCTCTCGTTAAGTTGAAAATATTCCAAGTTGAAATGTATTGAACACACCTACCCTACTGAACATCACAGCCTGGCCACCTTCAATGTGCTCAGATGCTTGCAGTCACCGTGGTCCAGCAAAGGTCTCTAACTTAAAGCTTATGCTGGAAGAAAGTGTTGACTATCTCACATTATTTATGGAAAACTATATTGAAAATGAAACCAAAATGTCTAATTCAAAACGTGACATAGAGATTCTACTGAAAGCTTATCACCTTTCCACCATGTACGGGTTGAAAAGTCAATTAAGTTGAATCATTGTAAGTTGGGGGCTAACTATAGTATTCTTGGGGTTTCCTCCTATTTTTATGTTTTAGAAGTCAGGAATTGTATGTAAATCTCCTACTTTGCAGGTATTATCCAGTCTGATCTCAGGCTGAGGATGGTAAGTCAGGCACATCATTCTCTCTCCCAAGCTATTTATAGGAGATGACACTAGACTAAGACACTAGTGATTACTCAGCCACCCCCCCCAGGGGCCAGGGCTGACAGTGCGTGTACCAGCCCTCACAGATGCATGGATATGCTACACCCACATGCAGATATATAGATACAAGCTTTGATGACCAGACAATGGGAAAAAAAAAAATCCTGTTTTCTCTTACCAGCCATGGAAGAATACTTTGGAGCAAAGGATTCTTCTGTCCTGGGAAAACCACCTGCATATAAATTAAACAAATACAGAGCACATTTTTATCCTATATATTCCTTGTTCTTTAGGAAAAATGGGAAGTAACTTGAATGCTTTTAAACAGTGGTGTCCTAGTCAGTGCACTTGAGAGGTGAGATACATTCCTGTCCAAGGTGACCCCCTAGGATGCTGAAACCCCAAAAGGGAGGGAGACACATGTCAGAGTCCCAAGCAGGGCACAGCTGCCTTGAAAGTTTCCTATAGGTGTTTCCAGGGGAAGGAACTTCACCCGGATTTTTGATACACATGAGCATTACTTAAGATTACATAGCTTACATCTATTCAGAATCATAAATCTTCTATAATCTTAAATCTTTGGTAATCTAATTACGTTGGGTGGTAGTATTTTGGTAGGATTTTCTTGTTGGGGCCTTAGGGCAAGACAATACCCCTAAGGGAAGGTGGACAGTGTCTTTTCTGAATCTTGCCTGCCTGCCCTCTTGCTGCTCGTTGGTCAATATCTTGGTCAATATCTAACTGGTGTTAAATTTGGCTCTTCCTTTGTACCCAAGCTCCCCCTGGGTTTGGAGAAAAATACCTATACATGCTGATGGGTCTCACTTCAAATTTCTTACCCTAAATTCTAAGCAGGTGATAACCAACTTAGAGTCCTATTCTATTTCCCAAAATGTTTACTCTCTGACTTTTCAGAGTGATTATTTCAATGTGTCTCTTTACCCCACTAGCCACCCAAACTCTCTTCCCTCCTTCACGCTGGCTGTTGACATAACCACATATTCCACTGAGACAGTAGAAGCACTGAGGAAGGAGTGTTCTCCCGTTATGTATTACCCCCCACCATATCCATGTGAATTCAAACTTACATTACTTTCCTGCCTTCTGTTTGCTATGGATGAAGTACCTCTGCCCCGAGCACGGGATCCATCACTCTTGTCTTTCTGAAAGATTTCACACCTGCCATTACTCTCATTATCTCTTGTGTCACCAATTAATCTCTCTCTACTGGGCATATTCCATTAGTATTTCAGTGTACTCTAGTATTTTTATTGATTTTTAAAGAAAATTTGACACCATGGTTCCCTCACATGCTGCCCTACTTTCTGCTTTTTTTTTTTTTTATGCAAACATCTTTAAAGAGTTGCCCTCATACCTCACCTGCTGTTCTTCCCTCAAGTCATCCCAGTCTGGCTTTCCCCTTTTACCACTTGAGCTTCTTGTCAAGATCAAAACCACTTCCTCTTTTCCAAACCCAGGGCGACTCCTCTGCCCTCATTTGACTTCATTTCTCAACCCAGTTTGTCATATTTTCTCTTCATTTTCAGGACTGACCACTCATCTTCTTCCTCTCATGCCTCTCTCACTCTCCTTTGGAGGCTCCTCACCTTCCTCTTCACCCCCCAAATGTTAGTATTCACCAGGGCTTGGCTCCTGGATTTTATCATCTCTATTTAGTCTCTTCAAGGATGATGTCTTCCAGACCCATGGGCTTAAATATCAGCCACCTGCTGACAAATTCCAAATGTCTACATCTCAGTGAAGAACTTTCTAGAAATTCCTAGACTTTTACCTACAACTACTGACTTGTCCTCTCAAACTAGTACATTTTCCAGTATTCCCTCCCCAGTTTATGGTCCAAGAACAAACCCAGAAGTAATTCTGAAGTATCCCCTTTCTGTTTCACGTCAGGTCTAATAATCACCTCTCATTTTGACTTTCTGAATCTATCTTCAACCCACTGCCATTTCTCTGTCTTCACAGTCCCCTTTCTAATCAAGTCCCCACCTTGAATTCTTTAGTAGCTTTCACACTCTACTGTTCTCTTTTTAGTCCACTTTCCACAGAGCAGTCAGAGTGATTTTTAAAAACATATATTTGGGCAATTTTTTTTGCTGGAAGCCTTCAGTAACTTCTCAAACTCAGTAAATTCCAAACTCTTGATCAAAGCCTCCAAGGTTGGGCCTAGTCTACCTTCTACCAGTTCCTCTCATCTCTTCTAATGTCATCTTTCTCTCCCTCCCAGCGCAGTGCCCTCCATACTGGCTTTCTTCTCTTTCTGTGAATATGCCAAGTTCATTCTTGGCTTTAGGCCTTGTGTTTGCTGCTCACTTTGTCTGGAACATTTTGCTTCCACATCTTCAGATGAGACTCTGTCTTGTCATTCAGGGCTCAACTCAAATGTCAATTCAAATTCATTCCAAAATAGCCTGAGCAGACACAATTACATTATTGTGTCTAACTTTCTTTATGGCATTCGTCATTCTCTGAAATTCTCCTGTTTGTTTGTGTCCTAGCTTTTTGATTGCATCTATATACCCTCACCATGTGTACACACACACACACTCACACACAAACTCTCACATATACTCACACACACACTCTCATCCATATTCACATACACTGTCACCTCCCACCACACACACTCACATACATACACAGTCACTCACACTCACACACATACATACACACATGATCTATGATGACTGGGACCTTGCCTGTCTTGTTCATTCCTGAATAAATCCCTGATGTTTAGTAGAAGCTTGATAAATATGTGGTGAAATGCAAGCTACTTCTGTTGGCAGCAGTGGGGAAAGAGACAGGTGCTGGGATCAAAGCAAACACTGTCAAAGGTTGTTGGGGCGGATTTTATGGAAGTGAGCGGAGAGACTGGTCCTCTGACAGGGATTTTAGGACTATAGGTTGGATTGTAAGACTGTGGGCTCATAGGCTCAAGCCTCCTATTCCAGAGGCCTGGAGCTGGGCAGCCATGGTCATGGGGAGCCCCTCAGGATGATCCTCGGGCTATTAGCCTCAGTTGCATTTCTAAGTTAGTATTGTAGATAATTTCCTATGGTTATCCCTCTCATAGGGATTTCAAGGAAGCTTTATCCAAAATTACAGCTTAGGGCCTCCCCTGGTGGTGCAGCGGTTGAGCGCTGGGCTGCAAAGCTGCCCGCAGCCTCTGCAGCACAGGTTCGATCCCCGGCTGCCGAGAGGGTCCCACATGTTGCGCAGACCTCTCCTGACTCACCCGCTGCTCCCCTCAGCAGTATATTTCAGTCAGTCTGCCTGTTCTGTATTCCACTCTGACTCTGATGAATCGTCTCACCCCCACACTCTGGCCTGTACTCCAGCTCTTGTATGCATAAATAAATAAATCTTAAAAAAAGATTTAAAAAAAAGATATCTGTGTCCCTTTGCTCATAACAGCATTAGCCATAATAGCTAAGACATGGAATAAACCTCAAAGCCCTTTGATGGATGACTGGATGAAAAACATTGTGGAATATATGCTCAATGGAATATTACTCAGCTGTTAAAAAAGAAAATCTTGCCATTTGTGACAACATGAGTGGGCCCTGAGGTGACTGTGTTAAGTGAAAAAAGTCAGAAAATGAAAGACAATTACCTGATCATTTATGTAAATAAACAATTTGTGGACTACAAACAAAGCAAATGAACTAGCAAAACACAATCAAAATAACTCTTTGATCTAGTGAAACCTATGATGACCAGATGGGAAGAGGAGGGGGGCTGTTCAGTGAGCAGAGGGTCAGTTCCATACTGGGGTGCCACTGCACTTTGGTGGTGGGTAAGTGAAACACATGCACAGGTCAAGCCGTGGAACTGACTCCAAAATGAATGAATGGTGAATCGTGAAGAGTCAATGAAAAAAAGACTTTTTCATGGCTACAAAAGGAAGTTGTAGAGTTAACAGGATGGGGGGCTTCCTGTCTTGTGCTTTAGCAAGTTCTGCTCACAGCACATATCCAGCCAGACTCAGCACATGACCAGCAGGAAGAGCCTGGAGGCGGGAGGAACACAGCCAGAGATCAGCTTGTGTGACGTCCTAGCTTCCAATCCCAACTATTGATCCATTGCAATGTGGGCCTGGGCAGCCCTTTAGCCTTTATGTGCTCCTGGGGTTTCGCAGTGCCTACTTAGTGGGGTTGACGAGAGGATTAAATGAGATGGTCCACAGAGAGCACTTAGCCCAGTGCTGGGTTCAGAGCAATCACAATGCACATGAGCTAGTTTTTCTGTGATCTCTGATGAAATGCCTGGAGGAGCCATCAAGAAGAATTAAACAGACTGTGAAGGAGCTTCCCACAGTGACCTGATGGCATGTCAGGGCTCATCTATTTATCTGGAGAATACCACACACGATTTCATATTCAGGGTAGACATTACCTTAATCACACCATTGGTTCTCACCGGCTCTGACCACTGCAGGAACAATGCCCGGCCGTTGTCCTCCTGTTCAACTGTGAAGTTTCTCAGTCCACTTGAGGAAGATTCCTGGGTTTGAACCAGAGTCCAGGGGCTTGAAACTTCTCCTGCCTGGTTTGCAGCCACAACCCCAATATGATATGTTGTAAATGGTTCTAACCCAAATAGGTGGGCTTGATGACTTGTTCCCTGTAAGAAAATTAACAGGTTAGTTTTCTTTTAGAAACTTCTAATAGTTACTAGAAGGTCATTCTCTGATCAAGGCACATCAGCAATGCAGTACAAATACTACAGCAAGTTTTGAATTGGTTAGGAAATAACGTGGCTTCTTCCCTTGTTCTCGACATCCTACGTATACAGGCATCTCCTGTTTTTTCAGAGTGGGCATTATGCCACTTTACTTTTATGGAAGACGATATTAATACTTGTTTTCTCTAACTGAAAAAAAAATCCAAAAAGGAGTTTGCTTTTAGGACAAATGGGAAAAGAGCATCATTGTTGGTTTTGCAGCAGCCATTCTAGGGCAGTGGAGCCCTGAGCAGCAAGACTGGCTTGTCTAGGCTACTCCTGGAACTGTTTTATACTGGCTGTGTCTGTACCATGGCATTCTTGCTTTTATCAGACGTTAGTGTGTTACTTGGTAAAATTTAGCAGGCAATTTTTGGGTTTGGGAATGCTCAAACATTTTTTTTTTCATATAAATGAATGATAATCACTCCTTTGCTTTATACCATTTAATTAGGGTAAGATTTCTACATTTGGATGGGAAGGAAGCCTGCATCACCTTGTGCTTTTTTTTTTTTTAAAGATTTTTATTTATTTATTCATACAAGAACTGGGGTGTAGACCAGAGCTGCGGGGAGGCGAACCAAGCTGCGTGGCAGCAAAGGGGACAAGCTAAGGTTTTGGAGGTTTAACCTGAAGATTCGGGATTCTCTTTCATTTGTCTCCAAATACATTTCTTTATACATATGGATCTCTCCATCTCTTTAATCTCCCTTTCTCAATCTCTTGGTGTGTATTTATATCTTACAAATGCAGTAAAACAAACACCAGAAAACTAAACACCCCTAGCAAGGCCTATTATCAATGGAAAAGTGAAAATGTTCTCATTTGTGTAAAACGCCATAACTAAAACCATGACATTTACCTAAAGTAATTATTAGCTAGCTTTTGAGAATTTGGGTTATTGTGGGTATAAAAAAAATAAGGATAGCAGCATTAGCTTTTTCTGCTTAGACAGCAACATTGAACATATTTTGCATAAATAAACTAGACCTAAGAATCCTAATGTTTTGAAAGACCCTGAGGGGTGCTTTCCACATCTGGGCTGGATGGATGTGACTTTTTACAGATAGGAGCTATGTCTGCAAGTGGACCAGTAATGTGCATACAGGTAAACACACACACACACACACACACACAAATTTTCAGTTGTGTACCATAGCCATTGGATGTGAGTGATCACGAGGAAATTTTGACTAGCTTAACAGGGTATTTATGCTTCATATGTGTGAGATCAGCTTTAGTTTATCAGATGTTTGGAATGACAGTTTTCTATTGTCCTATTTTCTTGTTGGTACTGGAGGAGGAATGAGAGATGAAGAAGTAGGTACCTCAGCGCATAGGACAATGATATGTGTAAGGAAATTCTGTTTAAGTGTGTGTATGGCAAGGGGACCCAAGTACCATTTTGAATAAATTCTAAAGCAAGGTGGCAAAATTAAACTAGACCATTTTACAAAACCAAACTAAACCTGGCTAGACAAAGGCAAAATACATTTTAGAAATAGTTTTGACATGGTTTTCTTCTATTCTTGGTTATAAGTTTCAACTGTTTTAATGTTTCTTATGTATTAAACACAGGCAGAGAAAATACAATTTTCTTTACTTATTGAAAAGTTGTAAAGTCAATTTTCCTGTTTCAATAAGTCCATTATGATATTACATGCTAACCTCCTGAAATCTTTTAATATTTAAACATTTGCTAAGCGGCCAGACTCTGAAACAAATTTTACAGAAATACTAATTTCTCTTTTTTAAAATATTAAAAGTTAGATCATAAATATTTAAAACTTATTTCTCCACAACATTGGATTGGTCTTTTAGATAAATATAGCACTGAACTAGGATGACCATAATGAATATTAAATTTGAAGATGCTACAAGTCCCGATTACAAACATTCTTTTCTGATAAATGATTCCTTTTCTGTGGAAACAGGGCAAACATGGACAAGATTAATAATGCAAAAAAGAAAAATTCTTTGTTCAGAATATCCGGTAATAGATGCCAAAAAGGCATATGCTCCAAAGCAAATAGTAATCACCTCTAACAGATTACATATAAAAAAGTTAGGCTGTGGGGGACATTTAGAGATAGCTTTTGTCATAAGAAACATGAAAAGCATGTGGGCTATAAAGCAAAAACATATGTATATTGTCAATAGCAGCACCTGCTCAATTACAGTTTATTTCAGAGCTGAGAATTCCATTCAGCCCCTAGATGGCAATGCTATCAAACACTTTTGGTAACACGAGTACTTAATGATTAACAACCGGCATTCAGCCATCCAACACACTCCAGGCAACCATTAAAAAAATAAAACTGATTTCATTATAGATTCTTTTAATAAACATTTATGGCTCCGATCCTTGAAAGCAGAAGTATTCAAAATGCCCTAGTCTCAAACCTCCACCATCCAGTGTAGAAATATGACCTGCTGGTCTGAGGTTGAAGTGTGTGCCTGGTGGGCACAGGGATATTTAGAGTCATGCCTCTCCACAAGGTAATGACAACAGTTGTTTTGCTAGATTTGGCTTATATCTATCTATCTTTTGTTTTTTAAATGAAGCAGTGATCCTGTATTGGGATATAAAGGAGAATTTTTGTATTATAACTTTATATTAAGGACAAGTTCCCTTATTACATTCTTTTGAAGAGTTATAAAGCGTGCATGCACACGTGTGCGCGTGCGTGCGTGCACACACACACACACACACACACACACACACACCCTTAAATAAACTTCATGAATAGCCATGCTTTTCCTCAAAATTTAGTAAAGCCACACTAATTTAAAAAAAAAAAAAGAAGAAAAATTTTACATGGTAAAACAATCTTTACCATTTTATTCTTCATCATTTTAGGAGATAATTATTCTCTCCTGATTTTGTCTCCAACATGAGTTATCTTGTTTAGAACCTGGTGTAAAATTTGGGCACGGTTCACTCTGTGGATTAGTTGTGCCTATACACTGATTCAGTTACTTGTTATTTTCCTTAAATGTGGAATACTTGCTTGAGCACTCATGAGCTTAACTGTTCTGGATTCAAATCCTTCTTTGAGGCAGTAGCATTCTGTCCCACCGGCTAGAAAAGATCTTTATTGACAACTAAACACTCCTTCCCCTTGAGAGACAGTGCTAACTCGATATTCTTACTCTTCTCAGTCATTCTTTTACTCACATCTTCCCTTAAACTCATCCATCCTACTAATTCTTTGGAGATATGTATTTTTTGTTGTGCCTGATCTCTGGATTGCCAACTTATACTTGTGTCCTTTTTTATGTTCACACTCACATAATATTCATACTTTCTTTTATTCTAGAAGTACCAACTATTTTTCTTAGGCAGTTTATGAAAAGAATGACTAAATAAAGGAACGCAGGAATGATTCATTCTCAGCAATCTAATATTTCTAATGAGATTGATGCTTAAAAAAAAAAACTCACATGCATGTGGGTCAGATTTGAGATACATAACAGCACGTCCTTTTATGAGACATAAAGACAAGACCCCCTGCAACACTCAGCCAGTAGATGTTCTGCTGGCAATTTGAACTACATTCTAACCCCTCAATTCTGCTCCTGGGGGCACACGAAACTACTTGGAGTCTTCAGCAGTCTGACAACTTTACACCATCTCCTCTGATTATTTTTGACGACTTGAAGTGCCCCAAAGGTGGCCGTGGGGTCAATAGGTTTATGTAGGTTGAAAATGATCAAAAATTACCATTGATCTGTAGCTGTCAATAAAAGACTGTGTGGGGAAGACTCCCTGCACAAATGTTTAAACTGCATAAAGCAACCGAACTTAGTCATCTTTGAGACTATTGATCTGATGATCCAGCAGTTTCCAGAGCTTTCCCGCTGGTCTTCGTGGTGCATGTTCACTACACCCACTTGCCTTGGCCCTCAGGATTCCTTTCGCCCTGCTCCTGGTAATAATGAAAACTGAGAGGTGGAGATGCTTCTGTGCTCATCAGCAGGGTATTAGGGGTGCTTACTACCTTTTGCAAAGAGTTAATCTTTTCAGTGACCATCAACTTCATTCCCAGCTAATGGGATTTCTTCTGTCTTTGCTCCTTATCCTGGGCTCCTCACTTTAAAATAGGTGACTTGGCTTATAGATACTAATAGGATTCCTTAACCTCCTTAGTATGAATATGCCCAGACATTATGTCACCTCCAAAGTTTGATTTTTTGCATGGAGAGTGCTTCAGAGGGGTCTAGATTTTTTCTTTTTTGCATTATTAATCTTGTCCATGTTTGCCCTGTTTCCACAGAAAAGGAATCATTTATCAGAAAAGAATGTTTGTAATCGGGACTTGTATATCTACCTCTGTCTTACTTAATTGGGGCATTTGGATGCTATATCTTGGTTTTATCTTAAGTTTAATTTTGCCTTATCATGAGGATAAAATAAAATGATTATCGACAAGGGCTCAAATTTTTGGTTTAGTTAAAAGTAAAACATGAGAAGCACAAAAATTTCTCATTATCCATTACCTGAAAGTTATGGCTTTGGATAGAGTCCATCCAGCCAGTCCATTGGATGACTTTCATACAATTTAATGCTGACAAATAAGCATGAAGAATGTTAACACTGTCAGAAAACTTTCACTGATTTCACACAAATACATATTTTATTGGTGGTGTCTCTGCCTACATAGCTCCCAGCTGGTGGGACAGAGAAGATATTTTCTGATGGCATACACAAAATACAGGTTTGCTCCAGAATAAAAGATTTTCACAAAACAAGAGAGGCAGAAGAAACTATCCCCTAGGTTCATTGTTGCTCTAAGAGCATGAAGTGTGTGTCAGTGCCAGGTGGCAGTGCTCAGTGGCATGCCAGAGCTGCCACAATGGTCAGTGGTGACTTTCAATATTGCTGGTTAGCAGTTCCATTCCATTCTTCATACACTTTCACTCACTTTGTACATGTAAGATTCTGTAATACTGCCATGGCAGGAGGTGGGTACAGGACACATAATACAGGCTGCCGATTCTTAGGGACTTAGAACCTCGTAGAGCAGGTCAGTGCTGAATTCCAAGTGTGGAAGTGCTACAGCTGAATGCTGGGAAAATACTTCTCATGGGGAGAGGAGATGGTCAAGTCTTAATTGGGAGGTGGTGTCTGGTATAGGTCAGGAAAAGTGTACAATTTGAGTAGACAAAATATGAAGACACTAGAAGAGAGAACAGGAGGAAGAAGGCATAGGATATATTTGGGAAAGAGATAGGAGGTGATTCTAGCTTGACTGTTAGGACCCTAGAGGAATGGTAGTTATTAAAAGGAGCTGGAGATGTGTGGGGAACATTGGAGAGGGCTGTTAATGTCACCCTAAAATTTTTGAACTACGTTTGTTAGGAAACAATGACTAATGTTAGGCAAGAAATTTTAAGAATTGATTATGTTAAAGAGCTCTATGATATAATTTGATGGAGTAATGGGAGGATTTTTAAATTTTGCCCTGTTGTGTAAGCCATGGTCAGTGACTGATGAAATAAAAAATCTACCAAGAATTAATTAGTTCATTCATTGAATTATTACTTAGCCAATATGTATAAATTGTCATACGTAGAAGGTAAAAGGAGTATTTTCTTAGGGATAAAAATTTCAAAATCTTTCCTGAAGTTTATTTATTGAATAGTCATTCAATTTCAAGATTTAAAATTACCCTTTGGCCACCATGTTTGTCTTGGGCCATCATGAAGGTGGAGGCGACAATAACTGAGCTGAACTGAAGTCAACTGCTCTGTTCTCTGACCCACAATCAGAATAAAATCATTTGTACTTGGGCTGTGTTTTTTCCTGAGTGGGGACATGTTTGCACCATCTACCCCTGACCAAGTCCCTTGTCTATAACAAACAACCAGAGGTCAGATGGAAAATGTGAGGGACAGTACTCATGGCTGGAAAATAGACTGAGGATCATTCAAAGTTGGACACAGGTGCCAAAGCATTCTTAGCTCTGGATTCTAATTAATGTTACATGTTTGAATGAAACTTTTTATTCAAAATGAACCTTTCATTTAAAAGAGTTCAAGAAAGAATAAAAGCATATGCTCTCTTCCAACAGCTGTGATAGACATCATTTTAATTGTTTAACCAGGGTCATTTGTTGTCATGATTGTAAATTTCAAACTTAAAATGTTCAGTTTGGGATATTCCTTTTGTGTCTTTACTCCCACAAATATCTACATTCTGAAGACAGAAATGATATGTGAAAAAGTGGGGTTCTTTTTTTTCCTTCTCTCATTAGAGTCCATCATTCATTTCATAACAGGGGGTGTCAGAACAAAAAGAAGATTCAATGCAGACATTTTCTTTATGGACAATGGGCTCTATCAGTTACAGCTGAAGCTGGAGATCTTGTTAAATGAGTGATGGTACCTCAGTTCCCATAAAAACATGGAGGGGGGAAGAATGGCTTTGAAATGGCTCATTTTTCAAAGGAGAAGAAGAAAAAAATTAAATTTGTGATAATTAAATTTTAAAGTGGCAAATCAGTCACACTAAATATTAAAAGGCAGTACTTCTGATCTATCAAAATTAAAAATGTGCATGCTCTGTGACCCTGCATTTCCACCCTGGCAATCTATTTTATGGCAATCCTAGTAAAACTGCACTAAAATACATTTACATAGAATTCTTTCCAGTCATAGTCTTATATTTACTCCACCTTGGATTAAAAATGCATCGATGGAGGGGTTCCTGTGTACAAAGCACCCTCCTGAGCTCTGAGGATAGAGCAGAAAGGGAAGAGATGGGCATGACCCTTTTGTATTTCACATTAGATTGTGGCAACTGATGTCGGGGACAAGCAGAGCAAGTCACTGACTAAGGTTGGAGCTTCAGTGGAGGGCAAGAGTGAGATCCTAGGCTTGAGAAGATGAGTAAAGAAGCCAAGGCAACTTCCATTTAGATAAGATAGGAGAAGAAAGCGGTCACGTAAAGAAACTTTGAGCCAAAAGAAAGAGCTTGGTATTTGGCTGCCAGAAAGAAGTTAGTGTGTCTGAGCCCATGAGCCAGGGGTGGGGGTGGTGGTGGGGGGAGAATGACAATGATAAGGTTAAACAATGGGAGGAGTCAGATGCTGTAAATCTTATGCACCAAGATGAGAGTTGGAGTCTGATCTAATTTCAATGGAAACTTATTGAAGGCCTTTCAGCAAGGGAGAGACGAGAGACATGATTTAATTTAGGTTTGGTGGATCATATTGTGGCTGCTCTAGGAAGAATAAGGCAGGGGTGTATTCACTTACTCAGGCTGCCTTACAAAATACCACACTCTGGCTTACAAAACAGACATTTATCTCATGGCTGAAGGCTAGAAGTCCCGGATGAAGGTGCTGTCAGGACTGGTTTCTAGTGGGGTCTCTCTGACTGAAGACAGCTGCCTTGCTGCTATGTCCTGGAGCAGACTCTTCTCTGGTTAGGGCAAAAACATGAATTTTTGTGGAGGAAACAATTTAGTCCATAGCAGGGGACAAGAGAGGGAGAGGAGTCATTGGTAGACTTGCGCAAAAGCCCCAGGAAGGAAGAGTGGCTTGGACTGGGTTGGAAATGGTGGAGTTAGAACTAAGTGGCGGGGTTTGTGTTTTGGAAGTAGAGGCATCAGGATTATGATGGATTGAATGTAGAAACAAAAAGAAACAAGAGTCAAGGAAGAATGGTGTTGTTGCTTTAAGAGAGGCTGGATGGTGGTGCCACTTAATGAGATAGAGATGCCTGAGAAAGCAACAGATTTGGGGAAGGAGGAGCTGATTTGGGCCATATTGTGACAAGATGCCATGTGGCATCAAATTTATAAATCTCTAGTTACGGATAGACTGGACTAAATATACACATTTGGGAGTCATTGAACATTGCTTCCCAAACCCCAGTCTCACATCCAACTGTCCTCTCAGCCCCTACATCTGTATGTCTTACACAGCTCAGACTTGAGAAGTCTCAATATGATCACTGATTTCCCTTCTGTGCAGTTTGTATTATGTCAGATTAGTTAATGTGGGACTACATTTCTGAGAGTTCCCTTCTGTCCACACCTAAAGGTGACCCCACCCTGAGTCAGCCCTTGTATATCTTCTTCCCCTTGAGCATAGACAGGACCCTAGATTCACTTCTAACCAATGGAAAATGGCCACATTGTGGAATGTCACCCCCAAGAACGTGGGAGACGCTGTTTAGCACACCAGAGATGAAATTCTGTAAGTTTCAAGAAAGGAGCATGTTATGAGAAGACCAGAAAGAGCCATATGCCAGGACCTAGTAGGTGTTGAATAAATGTACATTGAAGAATTGAGTTAATTGCAAATTATTCCTTGTTACTAACTTCACATTTGATCTTTGGAAATGTACTATACACACACAAGCGAGCTATAATCAGTATGATTTTCAACTATCTAGGAAGTACAGTATAATACATTATGATACAGTTTTTGTGTTTTTATATAGCCTGCCACTAGGGATGGGTTAAAAAGTTAATATTCTTCTCCAATAAAGAATAATACTATTCTGGGGCCTCCCTGGTGGTGCAGGCGGTTGACTGCAACACCGTGAAGCTGTCTGCAGCCTCTGCAGTGCCGACTTGATCCCCGCCAGCCTCAGAGCAACCCACATGGTGAGCAGACGTTTCCTGTCTCGCCCGCTGCTCCCCTCAGCAGTGTATTTCATCAGTCTGTCTGTTCCCAGCATTGTCTCTGGTGAATCCTCTCACCCTCCTGAGCATCTGGACTGTACTCCAGCTCTTGTATAAATAAAATAAACTGTTAAAAAAAAAAAAAAGAAGGGCCTCCCCTGGTGGCGCAGTGGTTGAGCGCTGGGCTGCAAAGCTGCCCGCAGCCTCTGCAGTGCTGGTTTGATCCACCGGGCGAGGGTCCCACATGGCGCGCAGACCTCTCCTGCCGCCCGCTGCTCCCCTCAGCAGTGTACGTCGGTCCTTCTGCCTGCTCTGCTCCCTGCTCTGGCTCTGGTGAATTCTCTCACCCTCCCGCGCTTCTGACTGTACCCAGTGCTAGCATAAATAAATAAATAAATCTTAAAAAAAAAAAAAAAAGAATACTATTCTGTAGTACAAAAAATTTGCATCAAGAGTCTGGTGCTATAAAAATCCAAAATGATATTTTTCAAAAAGTCTGGAGTATTTGGATGGCTGATAGTCATCAGTCCTCATGGACAGGCTATCCTTTGAAGTAGGAAGAAATGAACACTTTCATAATAATTAACAGAAAAATGTACATAAAAGTACCAACTTCTAAAAAAAATCACACTCCGTAGTACTTTAAAATAAAACATAAACACATGTGCACCTACCCGGCAGGCCCTGAACTGGCTGTTTCCTCTGCCTACTTTACCCATCGACTCCATGGATAACTCAGTCATGCTCCTTTAAAATTGCAACCTGGGCCTCCCTGGTGGCGCAGCGGTTGAGCGCTGGGTTGCGAAGCTGCCCACAGCCTCTGCAGCGCCGGTTCTATCCCGGGCCACCGGCAAGTGTCCCACATGGCGTGCAGACCTCTCCTGCCGTGCCCGCTGCTCCCCTTGTTAGGGGAAAGGCTGTCCTAAAGTTAATTCCATACAGGCTTTGTGGACTCCACCCCCACCCCAGGCCAAAGCCAAAGACACTGGGAACCCCAAATCCCATCACCACCAAAGGGAAGGTGGCTGGGACCTGAGGGTGGGGTTAAGCAGCCAGGTTGGTATAAAGCCAGACATGTGGGCTTTGGAGGGGTCCCCCCATTTTGGCTCTCCGCCAGCTCGCAGCGTCAGACCAGCGCTGAGAGTGACCTTGGGTTTCCAGGTCGCCAGATCGGGTAGGACGCATTAAAGACTTTATTTCCAGGGCCTCCCTGGTGGCGCAGCGGTTGAGCGCTGGGTTGCGAAGCTGCCCGCAGCCTCTGCGACGCCGGTTCGATCCCTGGCTGCTCCCCGGCCACAGGAGGAGGGTCCCACATGGCGCGCAGACCTCTCCTGCCGCCCGCTGCTCCCCTCAGCAGTGTACTTCGGTCCTTCTGCCTGCTCTGCTCCCCGCTCTGACTCTGGTGAATTCTCTCACCTCCCACGCTTCTGACTATACCCAGTGCATGTGTAAACGAACAAACAAACAAACAAATAAATAAATAAAAACATGCCTCTTAAAAAAAAAAAAAAAAAAAAAAAAAAAAAATAAAGACTTTATTTCCCTATTTTCTCCCTGAGTTGTACATTTTCCTTATTTCCTTTTCCCTTGTAAATAAACCTTTTATTAACCTTTTGTGTGTGCCTGTAGTGGAGTATTAATAAGTCCCTTTTAAGCGCGCGGGTGAGGACCCACAGCCAGGCAACCCGTTCAATATCGGGGCTGCCTTATAACACCCTCAGCAGTGTATTTTGTCAGTCTGCCTGTTCTGCTCCCTGCTCTGGTGAATTCTCTCACCCTCCCACGCTTCTGACTGTACCCAGTGCTTGTATAAATAAATCTTTAAAAAAACAAAAGCTACCATGAAAAAAAATAAATAAATAAAATTGCAACCTGCTCACTCTCTCTCTTCTTCCTTCCATTGTGCAAATCCCCTACTCCAAAAAGGTCCAGGACCAGACAGTTATACCAGTGAAGTTTTTGTAATTTTTTTTTTTAAGATTTATTTATTTATATAAGCACTGGGTATAGTCAGAAGTGCGGGAGGTTGAGAGAACTCACAAGAGCTAGAGTGGAGAGCAGAACAGGCAGACTGATGAAATACACTGCTGAGGGGAGCAGCGGGCGCAGCAGGAGAAGTCTGCATGCCATATGGGACCCTTGCCTGTGGCCAGGGATTGTATCGGTGCTGCATAGGCTGCAGGCAGCTTCGCAACCCTACGCTCAACCCGTGCGCCACTGGGGAGGCCCTTGTAATTGTTTTAAACTAAGTCTTTGAGTAGAAGCTAATTGATGTTTTCTGCAAACTGTTACAGAAAATAAGGAAAACAGACCAGATATCAAACTCAGTATATGATGCCAGGATGATACAAAAATGACTAAGAACTCAACAAGAACAGATTTTATAGACCAAAATCACTTGTGAGATTAGAGGAAAAGGTGATAATCTTAGCAAATAGCATCCATCGGTATATTAAAAAGACTACCTGGACTATCTAGGAATCAGCCCTTAGAAAAGGTGATTTATATATGATTATCTCAATAGAATTAACAAAGCTCAACACCCTTTCATGGTAAAATCTTTTAGTCAATGTGAAAATAGAAATTATTCTTACTCTGGAAAACAGTATTTACTAAAACATACTGTAAATCCTATTTTAATATAACAATCACCTTCCCATTTAATATAACAATCAAACAAGACAGGAAGTTCCCTTTATTCATTATTGTGCTGGTAATCCTGCACCAAAGGAAAAAAAAAAAAAAAACCACAGCGATATTATTAGTGCTCACCAACAAACCATCTACTTTTCCACATTCCCCAGCTTCCCTGCACCTAAGTGGGGTTATGTGACAAATTCTTGTAAATGCATTCATATATGCCACTTTCTGTCCTAAGCCTTAAAAATAACTTCCAGAGCCTTCTAGCATGTTCTCCCCTGTCATGGTCTGACATTAACAAAAGATGAAGATGGGTAGGCAAAGCCCCTACATGCTTTTCCTACCTTAATTGTATGAAGCACTAATATTTGCTGTTTTGTTACCCCAGTATATGCTACCCTATCCTTATACCCATTATATTTTATCTTACCCTATATCCCTGCCCTACCCTTCCTTCCCCTCCCCTTTCTCTTTCCTTCCTTGTCTTATACTCTGTTCTACCCTTCCTGCCCTACCTTTCCCCTCCCTGCCCCTTCCTTTCCCTGCCCTACACTACCCCACCCTGCCCTACCCTACCCTGCCCTATCCTACTGTATCTCATATATCTTTTATCTTGACTAATACAAGGTATATATATTTGGAAGGATGAGAACTATGGTTACTGACTACTTAAAAAGCCCAAAGAATCTAAAATTAAGCTATCATAGAGTTCAGCAAAATTAGGATCAAACCCAGAAATCGATTGTATTTTCCAGTAAGAAATATGACAACCAAGTTTGAAAACCTAGCCTGTACAGTTACAGGAAAAGTTGGCGATGGCGTACTCAATATTCTAGTCAAGAATATTTAGCTACCCAGAGCAGAAACTCATTTTGATTGGAAAAGAAAGAAAGTGAAAGGATAGAACTCCAGCACTTGAAACACAGCGTTGGCTGGCTCTTTGAAATTGGAAAACTGTCAGAACTTGGAGTTGCTCTCTCTGTCTCTCAGGGACTGAGTAGTATTTCTGCCTTTTCTTTCTCAGAACTTGCTTGATTTCTTTACAGATTGCCCAACATGGCTGCCAATTCCAGTATATATAACCTTATGGATCTACAGCGCATGACCACATGACCATCGTCTCTGTGGCTTCAGGAAGAGCACCTGAGTGTTCAGCCAGGCAGCAGGTTTGTTAACTGGGAGCCAGTTCTGGCTGCTGAGGAGTAGGGTCTAAAGTCAGAGACTGTCTCCTCCAGGTATCCCATCTCAGCATGAGTTTACATTTTTATTTTTAAACATCCTTCTTTATTTTTTTACAATATGGGATTTCCCCCTCCCCATGCCCACCCCGCCCCAGATGCAGTCACCGTAGTTCCCATGGAGTGGCAGACTTCCGTGAGAGGATACATACTTATCCTAAATCAAAATCTGCCAAAGAAAGGCATGTCTTTGTTATTACTTGAAAATTTGGCTCAGTTCTCTTTCTACTGTCTCTGGAAAAGCCTTTCCATTGGCAAGACTTACTGGTCTGGTTAACTCCCTGTCTCTTAGGTCTGGAAGGTGATGAAATGATGGTCCCTTCAGGTAGTGGTAGCTTATTTTCTGCCTCTGAATGTCTCAATCTTCCAATGTCCCTGACCTGTTTTCCTTATCCTATTTCATTGCTGTAGTCCAGTGGAAAAATCAACTTTGCTGATTCAGTCAAAGGAATGCTGTACGCTGCATCTGGTTAGAAAGTATTGTGTTAGGAAGGGTCAGTCCTCTGCAGTTGATTTTCCTGAGTTGTCTTCTGCCCCCCATGCTCTGTGCCTGTCTACATTTACACTCAGTGCTTCAGCCTCATGACTCAAGGTCTGGCTACAACACTCCTCCAAGGCTCTTGCTTTTGCTCATGATTTCCTCATGGGCAGGATGCCCTCCCATGCCTTGCAATGCCTGGCCATTCTTAAAAATACGAATTTAATGTCCTCTCCATTTGCAAGAGTTTCAAAGTCTTTGGGAAGTTACTACCTCCTCCTTTCTGCTCTCTTTGTTGTTAGTGGCATTTTCACATTACCCTAGAGAGGCCTGCCTACTTTCCTCTCTAGACTTTGAACCCTGGCAAGACTGTGGCTGGGATACAAACTGTGTTTGGCACCATATTGGTATTTAATAGACATCTATCAACAAATAAATTATCTTTTATTTAAATTCATTTTATTTTTATTAACTAACATTTTATTAATGACATGATCTCATTGGTGACAGACTAGTTGTTTTCAAAACGTCTTTATCATGAACTATATCTCAGTTCTTTAGAATCTAGGATTCCATTTATCTTTAGACACATTTATCTTATGTAGAAAGAAAAAAACATGCTTCCAAATGAATGAAGATACAATGCTCTTTATCACTTAGAATTTTTATTTTATATTTATTTGCTAAAGTCAACTTTAGACTTGTACAGGCATAAGCTTTAAAAATATTTGACTATTAAGCTGCTGTTCCTCTGCCTTTCTGTGTGCACAATAACTTTTCATTTTAATGCCAAATCACAATGTAATCTTTTTGAAGACATTTTAAGTGGCAATTAAACTCAACGTGTGGCGCACCGAGAGTGCACATAACTCAGCTGAAGTGACGAGAGTCTGAGCGGCATTGATCGAGATTGTGCAGGCACAGGAAATGACAAGTGTGTAACAACTGCCACCTACAGCGATGGTAAGATTGTTAGATGCCTGTGATTTCAGAGATGAAGAAATGTGAAAAAATGTTCCTCATAAAAATCAATGCTATATCCGTTCTCTGTTTTCTCAGCACCCTTCTAGCGGAGAAGGATGCAGTGGTAGAACGCCAGGTATGACTTGTGGTCCATTTGCTGCAGCAAAGTGCTGTGTGTGTGTAATGACAATAGGCCCAGGAAGTTAAAGCTGGCCTAAGGGGCAAAATATACTGTCCTCCTGGCTAAAGTGGGACTCTAGCAAGGGTACAAAGCAACAGCCAGACCTAGGAGCTCTCCGAGGGCATTGTGAGGATGGCAACAAACAGAGTCACTTCGACTATGGTGGCGGACACGACACTGATCTGAAAGACACACCTGACCACTTTCAGTGAAGGAAGCTGCTGCTTTCAAAGTTATTCATCAAATACCTTCTTCAAGCTTTTCACTCTTTTCATAAAGAATATGTTCAAGTATCATAGGGGCTTTCCAAGTATAGCAGGTCTCAAATCATGTTGTTTTGTTCAACCTTCATTTAGCACCGAGGAGGAAAAGGACATCTGATTCCAGGGGCCACTGTCAGTGTGGAGTCTGCACATGGGTTTCCCCACACATCCCAAGAGATGCTCCTGAGGGTCACTGGTGTGTCTACGCTGACCCTGTCTCAGTGGTGTAGTGGTGTCTGTTATGTCCCCTGCGACAGAAGACCCCATCCAGGATGGGCCTCACCCTAACCCTGAGCTGCAAGGCTGGACAGCAGCCACCAGTTACCCTGAACTGGAACAAGCCAGTTGGAGGGTGAATGAACGAATGCCTACAAATGATTATTTCACATTAGAGGTGTTTTAGGTCTTTAGTTAAAAGTTTGGTAATGTTTTTGTGACCAGACATACGCTATTGATTCTTAACTCTGGCTATCCTAGGATCAAATTGGTTTTGCTGTTTAAATAAATAAACTTGTAGTTTCCAAGAACCTATCCACAGTCTTAAGTGTGGGCTCCCTGTGCTTCACGTATATTAAATTTTGTGATCCTTAAAGCAACCTCATGAAATAGACCTCGATTTTCAGATAGGGAAATGGATGTCAAGCTAGTTGAGGCAAGTTGTCCATAGTCCTCTCATTACAACAGGCAGAACCAGGGTTGGAGCGGAGGTGCTCAGACTGCAGACTAAGCTCAAAGCCTTGAAGGGGGCCTGAGAATTACAAGGATACTTCTTAACATCCCTACCTGGCATTGGGAGGTGAAAGCACAACTGTGCCATTTCTTAAAAAGGCAGCTTCTTGGGCTTCCCCTGGTGGCGCAGCAGTTGAGCGCTGGGTTGCGGGGCTGGCTGCAGCCTCTGCAGTGCTGCTTTGATCCCTGGCCCCTGGCAAGGGTCCCACATGGCATGCAGACATCTTCTGCCATGCCCGCTGCTCCCCTCAGCAGTGTGTTTCAGTCAGTCTGCCTGTTCTGTTCCCTGCTCTGGCCCTGGTAAATTCTCTTACCCTCCCGCGCTTCTGACTGTACCCAGTGCTTGTATAAATAAATAAGTAAATCTTTAAAAAAAAAAAAAAAAGGCAGATGGAGAGGCTGCCTTCTGACCTATTAAATCCTGTTAACTGTTCTGGGGGTGTCAGGCTGAACAGTAATCTCCAGGGAAACAGAAGGATTGCTTTTCCAACAAATACAACTCCAGTAGTTTGTCTACAAGTCAGGAAGAACAGATGTTATGATGACAGTTTCAACTGTCATCAAAAATGAAGACAGTGGAGACCAAGAGAAAAGGCAGACCACAGAGAAACTTCCTCAGCCCATTTGTACTAGGTTTCCAAGGGGTCAACTGGTTAACAAAATCAGAACCCAGGGGGTTAGGTAGATGTTTGTAACTCACTTGAACAGTTTGGACATGATAGAGAGTTGTTGCTTTGAAAACATTTTAATACAATAGGATTTAGATATTCCCCTTTCCTTTGAATTTTTCAGTTAATTTTGAAATTAAATTAAAGCATTAAGTCAACCAGCTTAGTGCAAACCAAATTATGTCAGATTTAGCATCGAGGGCTTCGTTACGAAATATCTATTGACTCAAGCTTATTAACTTGTAAATCCTCTAGTTTTAGATTATGATCTATTGATTACCTGCTTTTATTTGCATTTAAAAATGAATAAACAAAAAGAAAATGATCATGGTTTAGTCATTACACCTTAAAAGAAAATGCACTTAAGCTAAGCATACGTAATTAAACATAAAGACAACTTTTATTTATTCTGAGAGCTAAAGGTTGTGGTTCTTATTTTGATTTAGGCAAATCAAAGATTGTTTTTAATTTTGCATAATCATTTTTATCAGATATTTGGGTGAAACAGGAAAAAGTTCTTCTTGAGGACAGAAAAGATTGCGATGTTTGCCATTTTGAATGAATTATTAAAATTGCTTTACAAGCTATTGTTTTTGCTGGTCTTGTTTCAGCAAAAAGGCAAAAATGTCCTCTCACATGCAGGAGAAAATTTCTCTGAGAAGACCTATGACTATGATATAGATTTTTTCCCATTCTAAGTGGGTTTATAGACTATATTAACTGGTTTCAACTTTACTATTTTGGTAATGTGGGTGATTTTCAAAAATCCTGAAAGAACAAAAAAACTATGGTTCTTATATAATACTAGTAATTCATACTTTATGAAGAGCAAATAAATGATCCATTTGATATTATTTTACTTATGACAGAAGCTCTTTCTTTTTGTGTGTGTGTTCTAGGCACAGTATGAGGTATAAACATCAATAGATGGGTCATTATATTTAATAAAAGTTTTGAAATTATCAAGGGGTCCACTTGGAATATGAATTCACATCAAATATTATTCACAAGTCTTTATATTCTGTGCCTTGAGATAATCATGGCAGTATTAACTCATGTTTAATCAAGTGTTCTATTGATAATTTTATTTATATTGATTTAAAAATTTCTGTTTTCATAGATAAGAGTGGTCTTCAGCAGTACATATTTAATAATGTATAAATAAGCAAATATATGTAAAACAGGGAAATGTGTTCCCAACATTATTACTTAAACAATGCACACCCTAAAAATGTTTGAAGACAACTGGTTTCTATTAACAATCTTCCTTCCTTCCTTGTTCTTTTATTAAGACGGGATACAGAAAAATCATTTTCCTCTCTGAAAAATAAAATGAAATCCTGTCCCTAGTTTATCATGACTAAAGTTCTAAAATTAGAACAAGTAACTCACTTAGATCACTGCCTTGTAAGGGACAAAGTCCAGTAATACTTTTTTGGAAGATAAATGCTTAAAGATAATTTGTAAAAAAAAAAATACAAAAACAAAAACTCATCCCTTTGACTAATTTCCCAGTGGGAAGTGCTGACTATTTTTGATAAAAATGATACCGATAGCCATTGCCCAGATGACACTTTGAAGAATAAAGTTGGAGACAAAAGCCTATAAAATGTGCGTGTCACAAAATCATACCGAATCCTCTATTATGCACTTGGGCTATTTTAACCAGTTACACCATTACATTTATTTCATTCGTTCTTTTGACTATTTCTCAGGTTGAATGATTTGATTTTTCTGTTCAGCTTAAAGACTGAAGTGAAGAAGACCAATGCAAATCTAAGTGGTTTGGGCAAGGTATAAAATATTTACACTGCTGCTCACTCCCATGTTACTTACAAGATTGCAAGTCATCAGTTATACTGCAGAAGGCACCGTACTGGATGGGAGGGAAGCAGGGAGCTGCGAGGACACAGGGCACCCCCACCCCAGGGAAGTGATGCTCAGTTATCACAGTGACTGTCATTTGAACAATTGTACAAGTGCATCATTCACTGTGGCTGACTGGAAACAGATGAAGAGGAGCTGAAAAATGGAAGTTTGTCTTGTCTCCTGTCTCTCTGATAACTAGGCAGAGTACCGAGCATGAAAGATTAGGTTGCCCAGCCCAAGCCAGAGCATGTAGCCAACCATCTGGGCATTTTAAAAGTAGGACACAAGAAATGTTCAGATGTATACCCCGTCAGGATACAAGAACAGAGCAGTGGAAGAAAACTACAGTGAACTACGACGACTTGCATACGCGCCATCATTCTAGTATAAGAGGATGCAAGAATTTGCCAAACTCCTTTACTCAGGTGCATCTTAAGTGCCCACTCCTTTGTTGACAAAGGGTTCCAGGGTGGGTCTAGGTGTTGCATGTGGCATGTAGATGTAACCAGCAGAGGGCAAGCTCCTCAAGGGAAAAAGGGATTCACTCTAGGGGCTGCTCAGCTTGAGGGCTCAAAAATGAAAATACTCAGCATACCACCAACATGAAAACAGTTATTTCTGCTAGAACCATTCACTGCTGAAATGAATACTGACTTTGCCAATGATACATCTGAGCTTTGAAGATGCACCCAGCTGAGTCATTTCTTACATATGCTGCCAGCTTCAATCCTTTGTTTTCTGAATGGAAATTGCTGAGTTATTCAAAAGTTAGGAGACAAGTAGCACCAACATGATCTTTCTGGATCTTTTGTGACAGTTCATAATTTATTGAGCTTGGAAACCTCTATCAGCTCCTAATAGATCCTCAAGACACCCAATGCAGTAAGACTGCCTGATAATCCTCTGCTGCATCAGTTAAATAACCCTCCAACTCTTACTCTCCTCTCTTTTATTCTTCAGACACATGTTTTTCAATAAGAGAGTACTATTTATAGAAATAAATGTCATACACAGAAGCATATCATTTTTGACCACAAAATGAAAATGCATGTAAATATGTAGAATACATATATTTTCATTATATGGGCAGATCCTTTTATAATCCCTTTCTTAAGCTCTTTCAAAAATGAGTCCTCACAAAATCAGGTGAGTTCACCAGCTTATTTGCTGTATTGTGGCCTCAGGAATACGGGAGCTACAGAATGGCATGGCTTATTGTAAAAAGCAGCATTAAAACTTCCCAATGAAGCTAGTAATTGCTGAAAGTGATTTAAGATGGCCTTTCTGCCATTGGAAGGGAAGAAATTCTAAGGAACTTCAAATAAGAGAAAGAGACCTTGGTTTAGGGAGAAAATGTATCAAAAGAATCTCCCCGTTTCTGGGCCTGCCTGGTGGCACAAGGGGTTAAGCACGGCACTGTGAAGCACTCTGCAGACTCTGCAGCATGAGTTTGATCCCTGGCCACCGGCCAGGGAGCAACCCACATGGCACAGCAGACCTCTCCTGACTCGGCCGCCGCTCCCCTCTGCAGTGTATTTCAGTCAGTCTGCCTGTTCTGTTCCCCACTCTGTCTCTGGTGAATCCTCTCACCCCCACCCCCACATCCCTGGCCTGTACCCCAGCTCTTGTATGCATATATAAATAAATCTTAAAAAAAAAAAAAAAAAATTTCCCCATTTCCATTTCTTTGCTTCTAATTGAAACTCCAGACACACTGTAGAGGAAAATTCCTCCAGATTTTTTCTGGAATTCCCCATAGCATTTTTTTTGCAGGGAGGTCTCTCTATTTAATACATTATTTTTTATTCTAATCCTTGCTTGGAATTCTTATGAGCCAGTCTAACCATTCAATTTATCCTGCCTATTTTGTAATGAATAAATAGCACATACTGTTAATTGACCACCTGGGGTTCTAAGAGGGACAGTGTCTGATCTCTATAATGTGCTGACAACACACTGACCACACTCTATTTCACAAGATTGAAAATGCAGCTTCCTTGCCCTCCTAGCCCCTCCCTCCCCTTGCTCCATTTCTTGACCGTCTGTGCAACTAATACAATTTTTAAAAAGTGATTTATTTCTAACAGATGTGATCACCCAACCGCAGGGACCTGGATGCACCATACCCCTAACAACTTTAATTTCTGGATATAATAAACATATATTCCACTAATAAATAATTATTGCAGTTAAGGAAAAGATGTCAAAACAGGAGTTATGATGACCAGGACCTTCTGAGCAAGAAGGAACAGTCAGTGGGCTCTCCCGATGCCCCAACAATGTTCAACCGAAATGTGCTATTTATTGAATTTCTAGAATGTGGTGGGTCACAAAGCAAGAAAATTATGATTTCATGTGTGCCACAATATTGCGAAAGCTAATTTTGGGATCCATGAAGATTCTTGTAAATCAGCTATCACACAGGATTTGGTAAGAGAAGATGGCAGCTGAGGTCCTGGTGGAGAGCAAGGTCCAGAGGACAAGATCAGACTATTTGCCTCTCTTCCCAGCAATCTGAGCGATGCTGGTGGCATCTTAAGGGCAGAGCCTGGAGATGGGTCCCCATCGCCTTGGCTGGATGTGCGCTGCATGCTGATCTGGTCTATTTCTGTCTGCTTTGTTTCTCTGTATTCCACATATGCGTGAAATCATCCCATATCTGTCTTACCCTCCTGACTTATTTCGCTTAACGTGATCCTCTCCATTTTCATCCATGTTGACACAAATGTCAAGAGTTCATCTTTTTTTTTTAAATCCTACCATCTTTTTTTTTTTTTTTTAAGATTTATTTATTTATTTATACAAGCACTGGGTACAGTCAGAAGGGTGGGAGGGTGAGAGAATTCACTAGAGCCAGAGGGGAGAGCAGAGCAGGTAGACAGACGAAGTACACTGCAGAGGGGAGCAGCGGGCGGCAGGAGAGGTCTGCGCGCCATGTGGGACCCTCACCCGGCAGCCGGGGATCAAACTGGCGCTGCAGAGGCTGCGGGCAGCTTCGCAACCCAGCACTCAACCACTGTGCCACCGGGGAGGCCCAAGTTCATCTTTTTTTTTTTTTTTTTTTAAATAGCACAGTTTATAAATTAGATCTCAGGTAGTTGTAGAACCATTCATATTGGTTTAGTGCTACGTGTGATAGAAGCTGGATAGGCCATTATATCTACTATTTCATTTTTCCTCCCATCAACCCTATCTGACAGCTAGGATTTCTTGAGAGGTCATGAAAACATAAGATTAAATGTGCTTAACAGATGCAGGCAATATGACAGATGGAGTCCCCCTCCTGCATGGAGCCTACAGTCTAGTGGAGAACAATACCTTGCATCTGGCAGTGGAACTGAGGTTACTTCCAGAAGGAGGGGGGTGGAGCAAAGGTGTGATGGGACCCAGTGGACTATGGAGGAAGATCACTGGTGATTATTGGTGACAGGTGATGGGCAAGAACATACATTTGCAGAAGTGTGAACCTGAACCCCTGAAAACACACAGTATCGTAAACTAACATCACCTCAATAAACTTAACAATATAAAAATGAAACAAACAAATCAAAAAGTCATGATAAGTTAGGGAGCACTTGCTGTGAGGAATCAGGGAAGGAAGGGGGAATAAGAATAGGAGAAAATGTTTTTTAAAAGTTCTGGACTGGTATCCTCAAGCAGGATTCTGTCAGCACATTAATGCGATGGCACCTTGGCTGGTGCTTCTACCTCGTCAACCCAGTTCAGATCAGGAGGCCCCATATGCAGAGCTGTTGTCACTGTTCCTGCTACTCTGAAATGCTGCTCCTCTGAGGAGATGTCTGAGGCCTAACCTCCCCAGGAGCACTGCAGCAGGTGCTAAGCCAGTGGGGAGCCCCCTAACCCATGCTGCAGATAATTCTCTTGGCAGCTCTGCTCGACACCCTTTTGGGAATTTTTGAATAAAGCTGTTTTAATATCAGCCCAATAAATGGGGACAGAGTGGAGACATATCCTGCTGTCTATCTCCCCAAGCAGAGACTTGCTATCAGATGTTTAAAAAACAGGCTTCTCTTTCTTTGCCTGAAGAAGGAAAAGTGCTTCATCTTCTCCCTGGTTGAATCCTACTGCTTGTTTAAGACACAGAACTCTCCTCAAACTCTTCTCTGAACTTTTCAGCCAAATTGTTCTTTAATTCTTTGCATCTTTTAGAAATGGTTTTCCATATTTGTATTAGACAGTCATATCAAACTAGGTTATATCTTTTACTTTTGTTATATTGAATGACAATTGGTAGCTTTCGTTGACATTTAGGTTTTTTTTTGTAAATAAATCTGTTTCCTCTAGGTTGATCTCTTAAGAGGCAGCACAGGTAGTAGAAAGAAGACCCCAGAAACAGGGAGACCTGCATTGAATCATAGCTCTGTAACCAGCTGTGTGACCTAAGGCTTATAACCTACACTCTCTGGGTTTCTATCTCTTTAATTAATAAATTGTAGATAATAATACCCATGACACAGAGTGGTTATTAAGATGAAATAGGTGGCAATATGTTTTCTGTAGAAAATCCTCAGCAGATAATTACTTATAGATTGAAACATATCAGTGATTCTACCTCCATTTGACTTCTCAGTGAAATATGGATCTCCTCTCGGGCCAAACAGATAGCATTATCTAGCAATTGAAAAATAATCTAGAATATGACATAGTTCAAATAGAAACAAGAAATAAAATGCAAGCTATCTCATTAGATTTTATCCATTCATTTGTTCATGACAAATGCCTATCTAAAAGTGACAATTATTCTAGTTTCTACAAATTAGAGAACATAGTAAGCAAAAATCCCTAACTTCAGAGGCTTATATTCTGGTTGGAGAAACAGGCAGTAAATGAAACAGTAAGTAAAACATATACTTCTTGATAATGTTAAGTATTAAGGGGAAAAAGAGAGGAGAAAGTGTGTGAGATGGAGAGGTGGTGAGAAATTACAAGTAGTAAACAGGCCAGGTAGACCTCAGTGAAAGTTGTAGAAGGTGACTTTTAAAAAACTGACATTAGTTTTACATTAGTTGACATTAGTTTACATTAGTAAACCAATGACATTAGTCAATTAGTAAACTAATTGACATTAGTTTACATTAGTTTTAAAAAAGTGACATTAGTTTACAACACTGTGTAAGCTTCAGGTGTCCAGTGTCTCACCTGACACCTATATATATCTCACCACGCCCACCATCAAATGTCCAGTCACCGCCACCACCCACTGGTGGTCTGTTTGCTTTGTTTCTTCGTATACAACAACTGAGTGAAATCATGTAGCGTCTGTCCTTCTCAGGAGGTGACATTTTAATCAATACTGGAAGGAAGTGAGAGAGACAGCCATGTGGATGCTCAGATCATAGATCCTACACCTGTCCTTGTACTGGAGGAAATGATAGCTGGTACTCACTAATATCCATTCATCATACAAACTAGATGTTTCCTGTTTATTCCTTTTTAAATTTTTTTTGGATTTATATATATTTTATATTGTTGTTCATTTTGTATAATCTTTGATTTCTCCCCTCAGGTGTAATCCCCATAAAATTTTCACCACCAAATAACCTGTGAACCATCACCATAGTCTCTTGTGCTCTTCCCTCCCTTGTTTTGACCCCTCTTCCTGCCCCTCCTCTGCTGCATGTCTTGGATTTATAGTTTGCCTGCTAGATTTGTCTTTTTTTTTCTGACTCCTTGTTTGGTTTCCCTATATTGTTCCTACAAGTGAAACCATTCAATACTTTTCTTTTTTCTCCTGACTTCTTTTTTTAAAATATTTTTTAATTTTTTAAAACAATATTTGTTTCTCTCCATCCCCTAAGATTGAGTGCCCATAGAATTTCCTTCCCCAATGCACCCGTGCACCATCACCACAGTCTCCTGTGCTCCTCCGTCCCTCCCTCTGATCCCTCTCCCGCCTCCTCCCCTACAGGATGTCTCTGATTTATAATTGTCTGTTTTTCCTTTGTTGTGTTTTGTACTGTTATTTTTTTTCTACACTGATGTCTTATTTAGTTCCCGTATATTCCTGTTATAAATGAAACCATACGATATTTTTCTTTTTCCTTCTGGCTTCCTTATTTCACTGAGCATAATTCCTTCTAGTTCCATCCACATTGCTGTGAATGGCATGAGTTTATCTTTTTTGATTGCTGAACAATATTCCATTGTGTATATAGACCACATCTTCTTGATCCAGTCATCTATTTTTGGGCATTTGGGTTGTTTCCAGGTTTTACCTATTGTAAATGGTGCTGCAATATAATTCTCCTGACTTATTTCACTGAGTATAATTCCTTCCAGCTCCATGTTACTGTGAATGGCATGAGTTTATATTTTTTGATTGCTGAGTAGTATTCCAGTGTGTATATATAACACATCTTCTTGATCTATTCATCTGTTTTGGGCATTGAAGGTTGTTCCCATATCTTAGCTATTGCACATAGTGCTGCAATAAACACAGGAGTGCAGGTTTCCTTTGAAATTAATGTTCTTCTGTCCTTTGAGTAGATTGCTAGGAGTGGAGTTGTTAGGTCTTATGGTAGACCCATTTTTAATAATTTGAGGGTCCTCCACATGGCTTCCCATAGTGGCTGGGCCAGTTTGATTCCCACCAGCAATGTAAGAGGTTTCCTTTATCTCCATGTCTTTGCCAGCATTTGTTGTTGTTGGTAGTTTTTTTTCTTTTTTAAATTTTATATATTTTTTACATCACTGTTATTTTTAACATGGACCACTCTTACTGGTGTGAGGTGGTGTCTCATTGTGGTTTTGATTTGCATTTCCCTGATTATAAGTGATGTTGAATTTTTTTTCATATACCTTTTGGCTATCTGCATTTCCTCTTTGGAGAAGTGTCTTTTTGGTTCTTCTGCCCATTTTTTGACTGCGTTGTTTATTTTGTTTTTGTTGAGTTCTGTGAGCTCTTTGTCAATCTTTGATATAAGTCCCTTATCATTTGTGTGGATTGCAAATATTTTCTCCCAATGTGTAGGGTGTCTTTTTTGTTTTTCAGTTTAAAGGGTAAAATATACCCTCGGCTTTCTCCTTTTAGAGAGATGGAGAAAAAAGTGCTTAAGGAAAAAAAAAAAAGCCCACTAAGAATTAAAGGTTTGCCTTCAAATTATATATATCTCTAATTTTTATAAACTTTTCTCCTGACTTTTTTATTAACTGTGTTTCCAACATCTTAGAGGCCAGTGGGTTGGAGAGATAACATCGGTATTCTCATGACTGTATGGGTAAGTTTTTTAATGTCATCGTGTTCTGGTATAATATGACAACATTTGAGGATTTCAAGACTTCCTCAAACACATAATTTTTTTTTTTTACCAGAATGCTTAATGTTTATGATTATCTTGATTAAGTACCCTCCTGTACCAAAACACATAATGGATTTCTTTCAAGATATAACAGATATTGTACTTTCAATATTACGCATCACTGGGATGGAAGATAGTGGAGCCTTAACCCTTCTTACCAATAACAGGCACACTTAAAAAGGTCAGCTTGGATCGTTTCGTTTCAAATGGGTTAGCACTCCCTCCCACAGATCCACCAAGATCAGGACAGGCAGACTTGTTCACAAAACCCTGCTGGCAGGGCACAGCAGAGAATTAGAAAGAAGCCTGGGACAGGGCTTTTCTCTCTGGAAAACTTCCAGAGGGGACCACGCTCTTGACATTACCGGGATAAAGAAGAGACTTTGCAAAGCACTTTCTCTTTCCATACCAGTTCTTTGTATGCTGGGCTCCTGCCATTATGTTTATGTAATTCTGACAGTGTTCTTAATGACACACTAACAGATTGTAAAACACGCTGCTGGCATTTACTTGTTTTTTATATTTTTAAAACAATGTCCTTCATGTAACAGTAGTTAAGCGCGGCAGAAGGACATCATTAGAGCTATGGTTAAACTGTAATTTACACCATTAGGAAGGCAGGAGCAATTTTTATTGCCTGGCAATTTTCTTGCTGAAATATTTGGACCATATGGCTCAATTTGTGTAATAACCTTAATTTCTGCACCCTTCAGGTCTGCCTTCGTCTCCCACGGAATGGTAAAATGCGGTTTAGCAGAAAAGGCAACTGTCTATACTTAGAGAGTTGAGATTAATAACATGTCACGTCCTGTTTTTGGTGAAGGAATTCGAACAGCAGCCAGATGGTATCTCTACAAATAACTGTCAGGGGTCTTGATCTAATCAATACAATGTATTAATACATCTCCCTTCGATGTTTCTCCAGGGGCCGGCGCAGAACATCTGGAAAGAGTGGGGGGGCCCGCCAAGTAGAAAGCCGATTCTTTTCAGAATCAAACTGAGCCCAATTAATTTTTCATGTATCCTTGATAACTGTTTCATAATGAGCTATGCGTCTTGACGGATTTGGGGTTGGCAGAGCCGGCTGCCCTGCTTTCTATCCCCATTCAGTCCACTTATAGAAACCAACCCATTAATCAAACTATCTGGCATAAAACCTGAATCTCAGCTCAGCAAGAGATCAATAACCATCCTAAAAAAACACAGAACCAGCCACTAATGGGCACAGGTATCCAGCCATGACACTGGTAATTGCTTTAGCAAAAATAAAACTCTGTATCATAATCACCCAATAGGAATTTATAGGATAAAATTCATTACTTGTGTCTTGTCAAAAAAGTAACATTTACATCTGTTAAAAATCTACTGTCATTTTACTATCTAGACATTATCTTTTAGAAGTAGTTAAGACACTTTTTCTGAATGGATTAAAACTGTTTTTGTAAGGTGAATATTTAATAATCCAAGTATCATAAAAAATGTTTGAAAATGAGTTATTACACTTATTTTAAATTCAGAGTACCTGAGGGGCTCCTTAAAATAATCTTTAGCCCAACTGTATATGACAAGGTGAGCCTGCTGTGCTAACTCTGAGGCAATGTCAGGCTGGTCAGATGTCTTCCCTCTTTGGTTGGCTTAGTGGCAAGATCTACAATTCCAGTCATAAATTCTTATCACTTTCCCAATGGTTTCAGCTCAAACCCTTACTGTTGTGCCAAATTCAAACCAGTCATTTCACTTTTCAGTTAGCAAATCTTCTGGCTTGGCAGGAATTTCTACACTCGGTTCCCTGGAAGAGAGACCCAATGACTTTGTCTAGGGAGAGAAATTCAAAGCAGAGATGGCAAGATGGCGGACACCCAGGAACTACCTGGTAAAGCATCCCTTACTGGTTCTCAGACAACAGGTGGAAACCTGTTTTGCCCATATGAGAGTCTGAGATGTCGATTAGGAAAAACTCCCTGAAAGCATTGCCATAAAGATAGTCATTCATTGGCTGATCATCAGATCAAATCCTGCCAAGATGACAGAAAGGTGTAAGGGATCATCCAGAAACTGGGAGGTGATGTCATATTCATCTTTTCTGACAGCATGACTAAGAATCATGATGCCATGTTTGTTCAATCAATGGTCTTTGGGTTTGTGAGATGTGTGCTGGGTTTGGAATCAGGACATGAGTTAGGGTCTGCCGAGGTCTTTTAAGTATTTATGAGTATAATCAATGCCTGTCCGTGGCCAAAGCATTACTTGTATTGTAATTCGTCTCTTTCTTTATTTGTTCTCCAAAACCCTGAGTACCAGAGAGAAGGCACTATTTCTTCTTTCTTGGTATCTGTTATAGCTTTGGGGCACAATAGATTCTCAAAAGAGATTAGGGTGAACGGTTGATTAATGAAAGAGCCCCACACCACACTAGACTTCATGCGTCTTGGTCTCCACTGCAAATAATTCGCAACTTTCATATATGCAGGAAATTTTAGAGAAGTGAGGGACTGGGTTTTAGCTTTTATTTTGTTTGCTGATGTCTAGTGTGGATAAGCAGAAAATGCCCTGATACGCAGGAAATGTGTGTGGGTGGGTGAAGTCATTAGCATCAGGCAAGGATGCTCTCTAAACAACTGAATGACATGACTAAATAAAATTTGAAATTTGGGATCTACAAGGCATGGCATCCAAAAATTTTCAATCGGTGTGACCCCATTCCCAAAATATTTAATTTATCCAAATTTAAACCTCTGTCACAAGACAGAAGATAGCTGCTATTCTGGGACTCCCAGCTCATCGACATGATCAACTACACAGGCAGTTCCAGCTTAGTAACTCACAGCTACTAAACCAACAAGATGTTTCACCTTAAAAATCACATCAGGATAAAAAGATACATTTGCAAACCCATCACATATGTGTTCACAGGTGGTAGGTGTGGGTCACTGCATTTGGATTAAAAAGCAAATGTCTCTCTCTACATGAGAGGTCAGTAGCTGGTATAAGGCAAAATCTTTTCACTGTTCAGCATAATTAAAATATTCCAACAGTGGTTTCAGTAATTTAAAAATCACAGTATTGTTGTAATATTTTTCTAGGCTTCAGGAGCTCACAATTGTTTGGCCCAATCAAATCTGGGAGCACTAGAGAAGTTATCACCCATCAAGGTAATTACTTTCAAGTTGAAATAATTACTCTATCAATGTTAATGGTCTTTCAACTTCAATAAAGCACTCACCTGCCGATAATCACAGCTAACCTCTTGCTCTAATGCAATTCCCTCTCTATTTAGTAGGTTATATTACAGCCGTTACAGTGGTCACTTGTCCTGAACAGCTGCTGAATTTCACTTTGATCGGCTGTGAACCATAAAAAAATTGGTCATCTGTGTATGATTTCCCCCTCACCCATAAGCCCTTGCAGAGCCAAGGATCTGATCTCCTGGATGCCATAGGGCACTTCAGGGGCAGCCATCTTGTCTCCAGCACTGGTCACTTTCCACTTGTGACAAGAGCACAGTAGTTCAATTAACTTCTGCCCTTCACTGCCATTTACAGCTTGCTGTCTCTGCTAAATGGCATATATTCTGAATTTATGGCCTGGGCCTGTTAACATGTGGATGCGTTCACTTTAACATTCATAGACATTTTAACAGGGCTCTGTTGGATTCTTGGGTGTCTTTATAATTCAGTTAAAGGCCAGAAAATAACAACCTACCCGAGTTAAAGGGCATGTAGTCTCCCCACAATTGTCCCTCATAGACAGCGAGTCTGCTCATTGGCATAGGTGAAGTAGGTGGATGCCCATTTTGCAGAATCTGTCTCATCTGGTGTAAGGGGCAGGACAGGGCACAAGGCAGGTTTTCTGATCCCATGCAGACCGGGTAAAGGAGGAGTCAGAGTCCTCAGTAGTTTTGCAGGTTTTTTATTTGGGGTTCACCAGGCATATGGCAGGCAGGGGTGCTGGCTGGGGGCTGGGAGGCTGGCAGGCCTCCCAGCCCCCAGCAAGTCCTCACTCTATCTGGGCTCTCTAGCGTTCGTTCTGCTGCTTCTCGGCTTCGGCTTCGGCTGCGGCGGCTGTTGCTGCTGGTGCTGGTGCTGCTGGCGTCCCCCCCGTGACGCCGCCCTTAAAAGCACAGTCTTAGCTCAGCTGAATCCCATCTACCTATGCCCACACCCTACTCCAGGTGCCCGCCATCAGGCATGCATTCAGGACAAGGATCCATCATCTATCCTGATGGCGGAAGGGCAGAAAAGCCTGATATTTTCTTTACCCTACAGTCCACCCCCTCAGGGTTTTCTGCCATACAGTCTATACATACATATACAATTTTCTAAGCAAACAAACAATGCAGCCATGGCCCACAAAAGCAAATACATCAAATATAACAAAATACAATATAACAAAATACAACAGAACACAAATAAGTCCAGGCAGGGCACCAACCAAGTGCAAAAGACAATTATTGGTACCAGCAGATGAGCCACCAAATCTGCTGCCGAAGGCACTGCTCATACGAGGGAGGGGAATCACTCACACCATCTACTATATCACACCAGGAGCCGTCAGGCTTCCTGGCCTTCTCTGGCTGTAGTCTAGGCTACAAGGCACACACAGCATCCACCCCCAGGATGCACTAGCTCTGGGATTGGCAATTTTATTCTGTTGGGGGTAATCGCCAACCCTCAGGGTTTCTGTCTGCAGTCGCTCCAACATTCAGCCTTCACGGCCACCCATGCGACTCGCAGACCCCTGCATTCAGGCCAACCCACTGCACAATCACATGGGTCGGGGATCCAAACTCTGCATTCGGCTTGGGCTCCACCCCAAGCCACGTTCCCCACCCGTCCCCCAAGGACGGGCTCCTCAGCTCCTCACCCTCACTCAAGAATGAGCAGGGCATCACCCATAGGTGATTTTACGAGACTCACAGGGCTTCAGCATACCCAGGCTGCTTAACAGCCGCTTAGGGCTTCTCAACTTAGCATCAGTACCAGCTTTTGCCACCTTAGTTGGCTTTTCTCCTCCACCTGGCCACTGGGCATACACAGGCTGCTTTTGGCCATCTAGGCCCACTGGCCACCCCCAGATTCTCAAAAAATAAACATAACCTGCTAAGGTCCTTCGCCTTCTGGCGAGATTGTCAGTCCAAAATCATCAGTTCATCAGTCTATCAGTCCATTGGCCTCTCCCTGCTTCAGCAATGGCCTGCTGCCTCAGGGGTCATTGGCTGGTCCTTTCCGGTGTCGTTGGCTGGTCCTATCCGGTGTCGTTGGCTGGTCCTCTCGGGCGTCTCCTTCACGCCAGGTCTCATCCTGTAGCTCGTGGACGTATCCATCTTCTATACCGCCATGGTGCCTCCAGCGTCGTCACAGGCAAAGTCTGTTCTCCTTAGTCCCTCCAGGTCTTCGGAGGGCTCCAATACCCGTCTGCATGGATCTTGCCGACATACGCCAATTGTAAGGGGCAGGACAGGGCACAAGGCAGGTTTTCTGATCCCATGCAGACCGGGTAAAGGAGGAGTCAGAGTCCTCAGTAGTTTTGCAGGTTTTTTATTTGGGGTTCACCAGGCATATGGCAGGCAGGGGTGCTGGCTGGGGGCTGGGAGGCTGGCAGGCCTCCCAGCCCCCAGCAAGTCCTCACTCTATCTGGGCTCTCTAGCGTTCGTTCTGCTGCTTCTCGGCTTCGGCTTCGGCTGCGGCGGCTGTTGCTGCTGGTGCTGGTGCTGCTGGCGTCCCCCCCGTGACGCCGCCCTTAAAAGCACAGTCTTAGCTCAGCTGAATCCCATCTACCTATGCCCACACCCTACTCCAGGTGCCCGCCATCAGGCATGCATTCAGGACAAGGATCCATCATCTATCCTGATGGCGGAAGGGCAGAAAAGCCTGATATTTTCTTTACCCTACATCTGGGAAGTGTGTGTGTGAGTTACCAAAAGTCCTCAGGGTTAGATGCTATGTCTGCATATTTAGGGGAATGGGTGGGGCCCTGTGAATATCATGGCAGGGAAATCGAGGTGCTTATCATGTGGAAATTGCCTGTGGACGGCTCTTAGAGCTACAGACGGAGATGGCATGGTAGCTAACCCTCAGGGAGAAAAATAAAGCAGACTCTTGCTCCAGGTGATTTAGAAAGGAAATAAAATCTAACTGATACTTGAGAAATTACCTAGAAATTAACAGGGTAGTATCTGGAACCATTTACTTTGAAAGCTCAGAATTTGTCACAAGGCAAGGAATGCTTAAAATCTACAAAACGTAAGATTTTTTCATTCATGACCAAATGCGTACAGTTGCCTAGTACCAACACAAACTTTGTCTACATTGGCTCATTTCTATAAGCCTATGTCACTTCTAATAGTATCACTTCCAAAGTTTTATAGATTAATTATTTTTTCATTTATAGTTTCAAAAATGCATGCATTTGTTTATTTAGCTCTTTCAACTGTCATGTGAGACAAAGAACATTTAGCTCGGACTTGGTGGTTTAAAAGGAGGACAGATGCATCTCAAGTGTGAGAACATGATTATTTGAGGAGGGAACAAGACAAGTGAAGAGCCTAATGTGATCTCCAAGCAGCAGGATTCAAGACGGGCTTTCAAAGAAGAGTCGGCAGGACTTAGTGAAGAATTGGATAAGCAAATAAGGAAGGAAGAGGAATCTGGCTGGAGCAATCTGAAAGATAATGGGATCACTTAGTTGTGTATCAGGATGTCAGAGGGATAGCAAATATAGCTTAGAGAGAAAGGCAGTAAGTAAGAATATGCCCAACACCACCTGCAGAACTTAAAGAATCAGCCTTACACCATCAAGCCCATCTTCCTCTGAAGGCTGACACAGGACACAACGTATGTAAGAGCAGATGCAGGTGCATGAAAAGCAAGTTAAAGCAGATGCAGGTGCATGAAAAGCAAGTTAAAGAAGGGGATTCAGTAGAGAAGCTCCTCTAGTTACCTCCTTACTACTTGGAGGAGGGAAATCAACAAAGAGAATTAAAAAAGGAGGAAAACAAATATGACCCCGCCCCACTCGAGACCCCTCAATTCAAGACAGGTTTAGAATGGCTTAAGAAGAAATAAACACCTGAAATCAGTCCTGATTACCAAAATTACTGGCCCTTATCACTGAAGGTGATTGGAGGTTACTGATGAGTGAGCCAGAGAGTCCTGATGAAGCCTATCGCAGTGAAGTGGAGAAAAATAAAGTTCTTTCAAGACATAGTTACACGAAGCTTAAGAAGATGTATGTTTTTCAGCCCCAATAACATTGAGCAAACAGTAGATCTCCAAGATATATATGTAATTGGTAGGCTATCCTAGAAAAAGGGGGAAGAGGAACATAAGACCTAAATAAAAAGTTTATGTCAAATCCAATACATCAATATAGCAAAAAGAAAAAAAAAAAGGCCACACCACCAAGTAGTCATTGTTTTGGGGCATTTCCCACCCATTGTTTGTATCTTTTTATAAGAGAACATATGATACATTTTATAAAGTGTGAAATATCTCAGCTTATAGAATTAATTCAGAAAGTATGGTAACTATTTTATTACTTATTTATTGTTTCCAAAATTTATTCTTCATTTTGGGAAGAGAATCACCAACAGAGTCCTTCTAAATAGCTGGATCTCTCAGAGTGTTTCTGTGGTTTAATGTATGGATCTGGGAAGGAAAGGCTAAGCACCATCCAACTGTCAGAAGTGGTACTAATTTAAGATTCCATGTCAAGAGAAATAATATTTACATTATACCAAGTCAAAATGAAAATGGGATTAAACACAAAGTCATCAGTTTGCTTACAAACCCTCCATAATATGGCAATTATGAAGTATTTCTTTGTCTTTTTTTGCTGCACATCTACTTAATGGTAAAGAGATGAGGCAAACACAGGAGGACATTTTGAATACCTCCCTCTCGACATTGCACAAGGGGGTTTGGCAACTCTCATCTAGAAGCTAGAGACTGTAATTCTGGATATTACCTCCAGATGGGCAACCAACTTTCAGTGACCCATTTAATGTGCTTGCCCCGCTGCACTGTGTGTGGAGTCTACACACAGAGCAAAGGCCATCTCTCTCCCAGCACGCTGGGCAAATGTCTGAGCTGGGCTTGAGCTTGAGTGGGGTAAGCAGAGGTCCATAGAGAGCACAGGCTAGCAGGTAAACCACCTTCACCTTTAAATCCCAAGTTAGTTCTGCCAGTGTGAAGGCAGGTGCCAGTGAGAAACAGCAAACAAATGGGAACAGTGGCAGCAGCACCGCCAAGCTCGCCAGGAGTGTTCCCTGTAAACACCACCACGGAACTCTCTCGTGCCAAGCCAGGCTAAATACAGTTTCTCTCCTGACACTGTGCAATTCATCACAGAGCTAATTGGGAAGAGAGTTTCAGGAGTTCAACTAAAGCTTGTTTTCAGGACTGGGTGGCACTAGTCTAAAGAGACCTTCAGAAACTCTCTCTTCTCTTAGAATGATCTATTTAGCCCAAAGGGAGCTGAAACTTTTCTTGAGGTTGGGGGAGAAGCTGATGATACAGAAAAATACACACACTTTCCATTTCTCCTCTCCTGCTGCCTTTGCTGCTGCTGCTGCTGCTGCTCCTGCCAACACATATGCTCTCCACCCCCATGAAGGCCCCCACTGCCAGTTCTCCATCCACTGCCACCTCCGCGAGGCGCATGCCTCCACTGCACCTGCTTTCTGTGGCTCTCCCATCGACGTCCACCTGTCTATAGACCACCCCGGGGAACCTCGGGACAAGCTAATGATGGCACCACATTCTGGGCGACTTAGCAGTGGACCCCCAGCAGAGCTGGCATCCCAGGAAACCAGAGACTAAAGGAAGGGAATGGGCTAGTCCTCTTGCAGGACTGTGTATTGAGCTGTCCCAGCCCTCGTGAGGATGGAATCTGTGCTTCCCTAATGGCTCACGTGGATCCTTGGCACTGGGCAATTTTGGCCAAAGCTGTCAAAGAAACAAAAAATCAAAACATTTCCTAGGGCAAGGGAGAAAGAGAAGGTGACAGTGAAGGTGTGCGACTGGTGCAGGAGTCAGAAACATAGTAAGTGGAGTCAGGAAGACCCTAGAGAGAGATTTAAAAGGGACTGGTCAAGATGTGAGCTCAGAAGGCAGAAGCGAAGAAATCTAGAAATCTGAAATGCTCAGCAGTGGCACCATCTGTGCCTCTAATGTGATTACTTCTCTTCCCACAGACTCTGCTCTGCTGAAGGCGTGTGGCAAACATCACCATAGAGTCGATGCAGGATCGACCATTGACATATTGAATATAGTGCTCAATGTCTATTTGCCAACTTGGATTGAATCGTCAATAATCTGTTCTCGACCCTGAGGCCCCGTGTGCTAGTAGCAGCTGTGCTGTGCTGAACAGGAGAAGGACTGGAGGTGCAGGAGGAGGACGGACTAGGATAAAAGCCACATGCCCCTCTGATGTCCAGCAATTGGAATAACATGGTAGAAACTCCTTCTTTAGGCATCTTTTATTATTTTTAAAAAGATTGAGCGCATTTTGCAGGCATGTAGATACGGATGAAATGCACCTTCTTCCAAAGGTGTTAGTCCATAGTCACAGTGGCCCATTGCCTGGAAACTTGGCCTTGTGGCCAAAATGTCTGAACACCAGCCGAGACTGCACTGAGATGTCCACTAGCTTCAAACTCAAATGGGATCTTTGCCAATGAGACAAATGAAGTTTCCTCTTGGAAATCCCAGGGCAAGATTAAGATATTCGGGAGCCACTTGGACAGACAACCATACACACACAGACACATACACATTCAAAAACAGGAATCAGAAATATTACTGCCTATTTTCTGTAGCACTGCAAGGACTAATCTTTTTTTAAAGATTTATTTATTTATGCGTACAAGAACTGGGATGTAAGCCAGAGGTGTGAGGCATGAGAGGATTCACCAGAGAGAGTGGGGAGCAGAAGAGGAGGACCTGCTGAAATACATTGCTGAGGGGAGCAGCAGGTAAGACAGGAGAGGTCTTCTGTGCATGTGGATTGCTCCCCGGCCAGGGATCGAACTCGTGCTGCAGTGGCTGTGGATAGCTTGACAGTGCTGTCTTTATCCCCTGTGCCACCAGGGAGGCCCTGCAAGGACTAATCTTTAGGAATGTGAAAGGCAGAGGCAATGCCAGCCTGTCAGAGAGAAGCTCTGCTGGGAAGGTCTCATGTACAAAGGGTGGGGAGCCTCCAGATTAGGGCTATAGGCTTTCTCCCTTCCAGTAACTTTTTAGTGTGATAAAAATAGAAGCTACCAGATTAAAGGAAGGACAGAATTCACGGGATACTTTAAGTCTTGTGTTGAAAAATAAAACCAGCAATGAAGGGATAACTTAAAGGGTATTCTACAAGGGAATTCCAATAGAATTGTTTTGGGAGATTAAGGGTTTAGGTTCAGACCCCAAAAGCCATATTTTAACAGATCAGAGGTTTAATTGTTGCAATACTGGAGTCTTCAATAAAATATATTTAAATGAAAATGTCTCCTTAAGAAAGCTCTTGTCAAAGGATTTTTCACTATTTCTACTTTATTTTTCAGTATTTTATGTTAAGGGTGGAAGTTAGATCATGATTAATAAGGATATGGTGAGAAGTAATACATATTAGCTAAAAAGATCTTGGGGATTACATATTAGCTAAAAAGATCTACACTTGAGAGCACTGCTGCTAATGCATATGAGGAAGGCTGTAGAGAATATGGAAGACCTTTGTGTAAAGTTGACTAAATGTCAAATAAAAAATAAAGTACCCATTCTTATGCAGATAGATATGAAAATTTCAATAGTATTATCATTTAATACTTAATTTACTTGTTGCTACTATTTTAGTCCTAGAGAAAAAAGAACATCAGCACAGTAGGAAAAGATGGTAAGCTATTCATTGAAAAAAAATTCCCCAAAGTTTCATTAAAATGTGTTTGCCCAGGGCCTCCCTGGTGGCACAGGTAGTTGAGCGACGTGCTGTGAAGCTGTTCACAGCCTCTGCAGTGCGGGTTTGATTCTGGCCGGCCGGCTGGCGAGAATCCCACATGGCACAGCAGACCTCTCCTGTCTCGCCCACTGCTCCCCTCAGCAGTGTATTTCATTGGTCTGCCTGTTCAGTTCCCCACTCTGTCTCTGGGGAATCATCTCACCCTCCCATGCATCTGGCCTGTACCCCAGCTTTTAAATAAATACAATAAATCTTTTTAAAAAATGTGTTTGGGGCCTCCCCTGGTGGCGCAGCAGTTGAACGCTGGGTAGCGAGGCTGCCTGCAGCCTCTGCAGCGCCAGTTCGATCCCTGGCCACCGGCGAGGGTCCCACAAAAAAAAAAAAAAAAGTGTTTGACCAGTATTATTTTGATATTAAAGAACTAGACATAAGACCTGAAACCATAAAATACATAGAAGGAAATATAGGTGAAACACTACATGATATGCACATCAAAGACATCTTTATAGGCACATCACCCAAAGCAGTGATAGTGAAGGCAAAGACAAACAGCTGGGACTACATCAAATTAAAGAGCTTCTTCACAGCAGAAGAAAAAATAACAAAAACAAAGAGAAACCCCACCGACTGGGAGAACATTTTTGCACACAACACTAATGATAAAGGACTGATCACAAAAGTCTACAAAGAGCTGATGAGACTCAACAAAAACAAAGAAAATAATCCAGTCAAGAAATGGGCAGAAGAGCTAAAAAGAAACTTCTCTGAAGAGGAAATGCAAATGGCCAGCAGGCATATGAAAAAATGTTCAACATCACTTGTAATCAGGGAAATGTAAATCAAAACTACCATGAGATACCATCTTACACCAGTGAGAATGGCACATATTAAAAAAACTAGCAACAACAAATGTTGGCGAGGGTGTGGAGAAAAAGGAACTCTCCTGCACTGTTGGTGGGAGTGCAAACTGGTCCAACCACTATGGAGAGCTGTGTGGAGATTTCTGGACCTACTAAACATAGAGCTTCCATAGGATCCAGCAATTCCACTCCTAGGTATTTACCCAAAGGACACAGAAACAGCAATTCCAAAGAGCACCTCACCCCTATGTTTATAGCAGCACTATTTACAATAGCTAAGCTTTGGAAACAACCCAAATGCCCAAAAATAGATGACTGGATCAAGAAGATGTTGTACATATACACCATGGAAATATTACTCAGCATTCAAAAAAGATAAACACATGCAATTTGCAGTAACATGGATGGCACTGGAAGGGATCATGCTCAGCGAAATAAGCCAGAAAGAAAAAGAAAAATATCAGATGGTCTCACTCATAGCAGGAATCTAGAAAACTTAAATAAAAGATCAGGAAAAAGAATAACTATAAGAAAGTGAAAATCAAAATCAACAAACAACTATGAACCAGAGACACTCTATGGGGGGTGGGGGTCAGGGAAAGGAGAGATTGGGGTCAAAATAAGGGAGTTGCAATTGTATAGGGAATATAAAAATAAAATTAAAATAAAAAAAAGTTAAACTCAATAAGACAGATCCCCTATAAACGGGCTAAGTTGGAAGCACAGAGACATGATGTGGTCTTTGAAAATAATGCTTTATGCTGTCTGTTCCTTTCTTCTTGTTTTGAGGGACTTTCACATTTAGTGAGATCTTGGCACATTTCAGTAATCCTGTGGATAAACTTGGTTTCACCTCCATGAGGGTTTCCTATTGCCTTTCCAGACCACTTTGAACATTTTGACCCCTGGTGCCACTCACTCTCTCTGGCAGTATGGTTTACAGCTGATTGGTGGTGGCATGTGGGATCTGAACCCCAGTGTGGGGGCTGTTTTAGGCCATCACCTACTACTTCTCCCATTGTTTTCCTATACTTACTTCTTACCTCTGTGATATTATGGAGAGAAAGTTCCCTGACACAAGGACAATCCTGGTTCTGTCTCTCCCATAGAGCAGCAGGTTCTTTCTGGAGACACCAGATGAACTGATTTGTGTTATGGATCAAAGGAGGTCAACCCAGAAAAGTCAGCACTAAGCTGTAGTGCATGTAACATCTAGATCCACATCTACTTCACACTTGTGTCTACATTTCCATCTACATACCTACATGTTTACCTACCTCTACAACTATGTATCTAAAAGATATATGTAGAAATTTAACTTTCTTCTTTTCCAAAGAGCCAATATGGTCACATTTATATTTATGTCTGTATCATTTATACCTATACATAGATATATGTCAAATTTTGTCTGAGATTCATCTCCATGAAATATAGAGGATTGCATTTAACATTCCCATTTACGGATTTGGAAATCTGGCAAAGACAGATTCAGTTACTTGAAGTTAAATAGCTAACTATGGTCTGCAAACCAGTCCCTAATATCTTTTGTACTCAATTCAGTATCTTACCCACCGAGTATATTGCATCTTTCCACACATGAAAGATTTTTATATATTTAAGCCCTAAGTGTTACCAAAGGGCAATTCAAAGTACAAAATGAATTTCAGCATATTAACCAGATAATCTAAATATCTGCTATCTTTTCTAAGTTCTTACCGTAACTGTGAAGGCACGCATAGGAGAGACATTGACTGTCGGGTCATCTAGTCTCTCCTGGTAGATTACATGGTACTGGGAGATGATGCCACTGGGAGATGTGGGCTCTGTCCAGTTAAGCAGGACTGAATGAGCACTGGTAGCCTGAGCCCAGGGTGCTGGCAGGTCCTGAGGTGGGGCTTCCAGAGTCCACGCTGATGACCACGTACTCTCCACCGAGCCCATGGAGTTGTGGGCTCTGACCCGATATTCATAGAGCATGAAAGGTCTCAGAGTATCTGTGGCATCGGTAAATTCAAGGACTCCTTCTGACCAGACAAACAAAAGGGACACCTCTTCCACACCAGCAGGACGTCTGAAAGGAAATCAGGAGGACAATCAGTGACAGATGCATACTTCAAAACCAGGATTTCAAATATTGTGTGAATTATATTTTAGAAAACTCTGTGACCAAATCAACTTTTCAACTGTCCCTTCCTGGCATCCAGATGAAGACCAGATGGATGAGGACGCCAGGGACCTGATTCACCATCATTTTGACTGATCATGACGATTGCATATACTTCATAGAAAACATGAAATAATTAACACAGTTAAAAGGGCCATTTTACCCAAAGCAATATATAGGTTCAATGCAAAGCTTATCAAAATTTCAATGGGAAAAATAAGTCAATGGAATTCTTCAAAGAAATATAGAAAGCATTACTGTAATTCATATGGAAACACAAAATATCCTGAATAACCCAATCAATGTCAACAACAAAAAAGAGGAATAGAGGTATCACACTTCCTGACTTTAAATTGCAAGGCTACAGTCATCAAAACAGTAAGGGATTGGAATGAAAATAGGCATGCAGACCAATGGAATAGAATTGAGAACCCAGAAATAAACCTACATTTATATGGATAAATAATCTGCAACAAGGGAGCCAAGAATATACAATGGAGAAAGAAAGTTCTCTTCAATAAATAGTGTTGGGAAAACTCAACAGCCATATACAGAAAACTGAACTAGACCACTGTCTCACACCATACACAAAAATTAACTCAAAATGGATTAAAGATTTAGATACAAGCTTGGAAACCACAAAAAAATGGAAGAAAACATAGGCAGAAAACTTTATGACACTGGCTTTAGTGATGTCTTTGGAGTCTTGTCTCTGATGGCAAGGAAAATAAAACCCAAAATAAACAAATGGGAGTACATCAAATTGAAAAGCTTCTGCACAGTGAAAAAAAAGAATTTGTATGAAAAGACATCCTAATAAATAGTAGAAGATATTTGTATATCATATATCTGACAAGGAGCTAATATCCAAGATCTACAAAAAACTCATATAACTCAATAAAATGAAGAACCCAATAAAGAGATGGTGGGAACAGCTAAATTGGCACTTCTCCAAAGCAAACACAGATGGCCTACAAGCACGTGGAAAAATTTTCAATATCACTTAATGTCAGGAAAACACAAAACGAAACTACAATGCAATGGCATCTTGCACTTGTGAGAATGGCCCATATTTAAAAAAAAAAAAAAAAAGACACAGAAACAACAAATGTTAGCAAGGGTGTGAAGAAAAAGTAACCCTCAAACACTGTTGGTAGGTAGTAAACTGGTCCAGCTTCTATGGAAAACAGTATGGAGGTTTCTCAAAACATTAAAAATAGATCTACCATATGACAGCTATTCTACTCCTGACCCTCCTTTAGCTCACTCTCCAGTTGAGAGGAGACTGACAAATAAATCAGTATTTTCCAGGCTGTTAGGAGTATTTAATTAACAGATGCCTTAGCTCCCAAAATATTCCTTATGCTGCCATATCAGGTTAACCATCAAAATGGAAAGAGTTATTAAGACAAAGTAAATGACAGTGCCTTTCACAAAAAGGAAGGATATTTAAAATCTCTGGCTTTGGGAATTTGAGGATTCCCAAGTTGATAAATCACTATGACCTAAGAGGGAGCAATGACAAGCTTCCCGCTGGATGTTGTAGAGGCTACGTGGAAAGCTGTCGGTGACCCACGACGACCATCGCCAGCCCACCTCATTACTCCTCGCCACCACGTGTGGGCCAGATTCTGCACTCAGGGAAGGTTTGCAGGGTTTGGCCTTTGTACTTGCTACAGAGACCAGGTACCAGGTGTGCCATTGGGAGGGATCCATTTTAATGAGGACCACGGGGCTTGCAGCCAAGGACGCCTCTCAGTGAGTTTTTTTTAAAAAGGTGTTTGCTAGGAACACACTAGAGCAAACAAACATATGCACTTTTACAGGGAAATAAAATCTTCTCTTTTGTCTGATTTCAACCTTTCTATGGCAATTCAATTAATTTTTATGAAATTCTCAAGAGTTTCCTCATTGAGGCATAGCCAGAGTTGTCATAAAACTGACATTCTTTAAAAGTTGCCTGAAAATGTCAATTTTAAAAACATACATTGTGGAAGTATTATGATTAAGTATTAAGAGATTGAGTATTATGTTAGCCTCAAGTTTATCTGCCAAAATTATTAAGGGATGCTGCCCGGCTAAGTATTTCTTGTCATTCTGGTGAGGTAAACATTCCATCCTTAGAGTTAAAAAATTGTATCTTTATGTCTGAGTAAACTCTGAACAGAAGATGGTGAGTAGATCCCAATTATTCCTAATTTATTTAAGATTTAGACTCGAACTCTTCATTTAACTGGAAGTGTTTCCTCCTGAATGGTCTGTGTTTAGGGAAATCACATTTTCAGTTCTTTGTGAATAGGCAAATGGTTATTCTATGCTTAAGCTCATTTGGGAAAGACTTCAATAATGTCCATTTCCAACCAGGGTTAATTTAATGTTGCTTAACATAAAGAAGAAAACAAAAAGGAAGTATTAAAAATCTAAGAACTATATATTTTAAAAGGCATTCACACTTAGTTTGTCTTAATGGAGTATAACCTTTTAAAGAATTCCCTTCACCTTCCCTCCCCCCAGCCAGCAATTCTCAGTGCTTATCTTCAAAAGCAATTAAAATAAAATCCTATCACCCAATGCATTCCTCATAACAATTTAGGATTATGAATCTGCCACTCTTACCTCATGAACAATATTAAGAATACTCCAAATTTAAAGAAATAGTCAGAAACTCTTGCAACTGCAGGAGATAGGTTGTAGCTTTGGGTCACCTAGTTAAATAATCTTGAGATAGTTTCCCTTTCATTTTGGAAACTGGAGTTAATAATCTTATAATGGCTAACATCTTCTAGAATTTTCCTAAGAATTAAGTCAAATAATGCATATGAAATTCACTGGGTAAAATGTAATAGATGATACAAGTGGGGTTAGCCTTGAGGTGGGTTCCAAAACTCAAGTACCAGCTGCAATGTGAAGGCTGCATTGGATGGGGAGAGACAGCAGGGAGTCAAAATGAGAGGTCATCTCAACAATCCATCTGAAAACAAATGTTCTTCCTGACCATACAGGAAATGGAAACAGGCAATTTACAAGATGCTGTGTGAAGGGTGAACCCAGGTCTACCTTTGGCAGAAGAGATGCCAAAGATGTAAAATTTTTAAAGTAATCCTTTTAAAATTTTTATGATTTGCTACATAACTCATCTGTGCTTGCCATTCTAGAGTGTCCTTCCATCCAGCATTTCTGTCTCCATTTTATATTCCAGTCATAAGCAAAGACTTGCCTAAATTTCCTGTGTATTCCATGATATCTCATACTTCTATGGTTTTGACATCTGTTTTTGTTTTTAATCCCATTTAATTATATTTTAAATTAAACACTATAATGCCTCACCCTTTTCCCCTTTTCTTTTCTCCTTTCTTTGGGCTAACTCAATTCACCTTTTAAAAATCTAATCCCGGGCCTCCCTGGTGGTGCAAGTGGTTAAGCATCGCACTATGAAGTTGTCCACAGCCTCTGCAGCACGAGTTCGCTCCCTGGCCAGCCAGGGATAGACCCACATGGCGAGGCTGACCTCTCCTGTCTTGCCCACTGCTCCCCTCAGCAGAGTATTTCAATCGATCTGCCTGTTCTGTTCCCTACTCTGTCTCTGGTGAATCCTTTCACCCCCCGCATCTCTGGCCTGTACCCCAGCTCTTGTATGCATAAATAAATAAATCTTTAAAAAAAATCTAACCCCAAATCACTTTCTCCAGAAAGATTTTCCCCTGATTCTCTCTCAAATAGAGTTATATCCATTTTTGTGCTATGATTCTTCTTTTGATACACTTGTCACACTATATTGTAACATAGTTTCATTTTTCTATTTCTCATAGTGATCTGTAAGTTCCCTGAAGGCAAAGACTATATTTTTAAAAAAGTATTTATTGAAGTACCATTTGTTTATAACATTACAAGGGTTTCAGCTGTACCGATTGTAACTTAACATCTGTATACTACATTATGATGCCATCAAAAGTCTAGTTTCCATCCTTTACCACACAATTGAACCCTTGATCCAGTTTACCCTTCCTCCCCATTTCCTCTCTGGTAACCATCATTTTGTTCTTATAATCTAAGCATTTGGTGCTTTTATTTATTTTTTTTATCTTCCACATGAGTGAAATTGTATGTTGTCTTTCTCCATCCGATTTACTTCCCTAGCAGAACACCCAGTAGGTCCATTCATGTTATGGAAAAATCGCATAATTTCATCAAGACTTTCTTATTATCAGTGTATTATTTATATACTCTATATTTTTAGTATCCACTGAAGCATGGCATCCTGCATTAAAAAATTATTAATTTTTGAAGCAATGACTAGATAACTAATTGATGGAAGAGTCCAAGATTACCTGGAATTTGGTTATCTACAAAAAATGCACCTTTTATTACGTTCTCACTGTCAGCTCTAAATGTACTTTCTATATTTGGCTGTAAAATAGTGGAGGGATGCTTGCAACTCACATTTCTGCTTTACTGGTGACTGTGTTGGGCTACACCAATAGGGGGGCACCAGAGGGAGTCAGAAAACTGAAATGAAAAAAAAACTGGCTCCTTCCTATTTGGTTGCTGATTATAAGAATATCTTTCCCTGCACAGAATCTTCACTTTGGAAATGCCAGGGCAGATATTTGAAGGAGGCCATTTTTCCAGCACTTGGGAAACCAGATTCATCTCATGTCTCTTCGCCATTCACCTGTGCTACCTGGCAGCTGCCCCCACATTAGATGTCTGGGTTCCATTATCATGGAGATTCCTATGAAGGGTCCTAGGCTTTAATAATTCTGTTTCTCTTTGTTCACGTAATCCTAAAATAGTTGCCTCCTTTATATTATCTTCTCATTTGCTTTTTATTCTTTCAGCTACTTAGTTAACAAATACATAACTAGATAATTATTTAAATTAAATTATTTGTCTTAAAATACCTGGTATCATTTACTTTCCTGATCAGACCTTGATTGTTACAGAAATGGATGATGATGTTCCCAGAAAGAGGAAAATAGGAAAGTCATAAAGAGGGAGGTGATAGATGAATTTATTAAGTCTTCATCACAATCATACACTGATTGTCAAAAGTAATTAGAAAATACAGATGTACAAAACCACAAGTACTTATAAGAATTACCCATAACCTATCTCTGGGAGATAAGCACTAAAATGTCACTTTCCAGACATTTTTCATACACATATAAATGTAATATATATATATATTTAAATGAAAAAAATATATATTTAAATAAAAACAGATTATAAACATACTGTCATGTAATCTGCTTCTCTTTTTATCACAGACCTTTTTCCTTTTCCTTAAATATTCTTCTATAACCTCCAGGTGTGTCTTCCTAATGCATGGTATGGGTGAGACACCTAGGAAAACTTTCTATTTTTTATCAAGCTTTATGTTTAACAGTAATTTTGCATACATTATTTCTTCTTAATCTTATAAAATTCTAGGAGGTCAATTACCTTCTATGTTTAAATTAACCTAACTTTTAGATAGAAATGGGAGCTCAGGTAACATAGAAGTTACTCAAGGTCAATAACTAGTAAGTGGTGAGACCCTGGACATGGAAGCCATGTCTTCTGACTACAGATGCCTTGTTCTGTGCTCACACAGTGCATCTCTATTTTTTTTTTTTTTAAATATTTCATTGAGGTAACATTGGTTTACAATATTGTTTGCGATTCAGAGATATAGGATCACACCCCTTCAAATATATTTTAACATACCACCCCCATGACCAAGGCACCATAGCCCTTCACCATAGTCCACTGGGTCTCCCCACCCCCACACTTTGCTCTTCACCCTCCAGCTCCCACTCTGGTAGTCTTAATTCCACAGTCAGATTTCTAGGGTTTGTTAATGGGTTGGTTTTGACTCACCCTTTGTTTTGTTTCTCTGAATTCCACATGTAAGTGAAATCATGTGACATTTGTCTTTCTCCTTCTGACTGTTTAACTTTGCATTATTTCCTTCAGTTCCATCTATGTTGTTGCAAATGGCAAGATTCAGTATTATACTATTTGGTATATAAACCACATCTTAATCCACCCATCAATCTACTTGGGTTGTTTCCATAAATTGGGTATTGTAAATAGTGCTACAATGAACATAGGAGTCATTTATCCCTTTGAATTAGTTTTTGCATTCTTCAGGTAAATACCTAGGAGCGGAACTGCTGAATCATATGTTAGATATATTTTTAATATTTTGAGAACCCTCTACATTATTTTCTATAAGAGCTTCTTTATTTTACCCTGAACTTGCAATGGCTCACTTTATCTCCAAATCAAAACCCCAGCCTCCTTACCTGTTATTTAAATCCATCATCAAGCTCAACTCCCCCTAAAAATAACAAAGCTCCAGTCAAATCTGACCATTACTTGAACCTATGGTTCCAATATTGGAAATTTTGCTTATTTTACTAATTTTATTCACCTGAGAGGTCCTTACTATCAGGATCTGCTTATTAAAATTCTATCTGCCACAAATTAGACAGAATAAAAGTTTTGAAATGAACCATACAACACATGGGAGTTTTGTGTAGGTGGCATTTCAAATCAAGGGCTTATAAAATAACATTGACACACTAGTTTTTTTAAGTGAACATCTGGATTGCCTGTCTCATTCCTTAAAGCAAAATCAAATTGATATTTATATTTAAAGAACAGAGCCATAAAAGTGCTATAAGAAATAACTGATACATTATTTTTAGTGTCATCACTAAAGAGAGAATTTTCTTAAAATACAAAGTACACAAACAAATTAACAGGAAACAACACAAAAGAAAATAGCCTAAGGAATTACATTATACTGTATTATAAACACAAAGAACAAATAAATATTTGAGATAAGTGAAGAACTCACTTATAATAATCAAAATTTTAACTAAAATAATTATATGCCTTTTAAAATTTGGACAGGCAAGGATTTTAAACATTGATAAGACCCAGTATTAATAGGTGTTTTCAGAATCAGAATTCTTATATGTCATTTTTGGAAGACAACTTAGAATATCTAAAAATTCACAAAAGTTTGATTCTCTATTTCTGGTACTAGGAATAATCCATATGCTAATTGTAAGAATTTTTTTGACAGATTGCTGTTATCTTGAAACTTGGCAATCCCCTATTTAACCACAAGTAGGGGAGAGCTTAAATAATGGGGGGCACACATCTATAAAATACAACAGCATGAGTCATTAAAATAAATGAAATATGTATCTCTAAATGCACAAAGAAAATGAAGAGCAGTATGAACAACAGGACTCATTCTATATAAAGAAAGCATCACATATATATAATAGCATATATTATGTATATAAATTAACAGTAGCTAATTTTATTGATGGAAATTCTATATGCTCCCTGGGTAAATCACAAAGAAGAGATAAATGACTTTTTTAAAATTATGTTCTGTTAAAACCTCTTTCTAGCAAATGTATTTCTAACATAGTTGTTAAATCTTAATTTTTTTAGCCCTAATGCCATCAACTTTGTGAATTGTCCCAAGATTACAAGAGATAGAATCAATCTCTTTTATGGTAAATATTTATATTTCTCATATTGTATAGCTCTTTTAGTTGGTTTGCTTAATTTGACTTATATCTCCTACTATAATGAATGTTATTGATAGTAGAGCTGATATTTCATGGTAGGTAAGAACACATGTCTGTCTGTCTATATGTCTCTGTCTCTCTCTCTCCAAGTTCATATCTATCTTTCCATACAAAACAAATTGCATAACTATCCCCTTGAGTCAATGCCCCCTTTTCTTAGTTTATTCAATCAGTTTGATTATTCATTTTAGAAAATTATGATTTGCAGTTCCGTGCCTGGGATACTCTTCCATATCATCCATCCTTTGAAGCTATCTCAGATTTTTATCCTTCAAAACTTTCTTGACACTTATAAAGCTTATAATTTCTTTTTTTTTTTAAGATTTTTATTTATTTATATAAGAACCAGGGTACAGGCCAGATGTTTGGGAGGGTGAGAGGATTCACCTGAGACAGAGCTGGGAACAGAACAGGCAGATTGATGAAATACACTGCTGAGGGGAGCAGCAGGAGAGACAAGAAAGGTCTGCCGCACCATGTGGGCATCTCATGGGCTGGCCAGGATCGAACCTGCACTGCAGAGGCCATGGATAGCCTCACAGTGTGGCGCTCAACCTCCTGTGCCACCAGGGGAGGCCCAGAAAGCTTATAATTTCTTTGTATTTTTACATCCCTTAGAGGATATTTGTGTATATTTGGTCTTTTATTACATATTCCCAAATCTTCTGAAATATATATTTAGATTAAAACCCAATACAAGGGCCCCCTGGTGGCCTAGGGGTTAAATTTCAGCACTGTATCCGGCCTGTGAGCTAACAAACATGGCGCAGCAGTCCTCTCCTGTCTGCCCACTGCTCCCCTCAGCTGTGTATTTCAGTAGATCTGCCTGTTCTGCTCCCCACTCTGTGTCTGGTGAATCCTCTCCCCTCACCCTAACCCCTGCACCTCTGGCCTACAACATACACCTCAGCTCTTCTACACAAAAATAAATTTAAAAAATTAAATTAAACTAAAAAAAATCCCATACACTATTGTGTTGATTAAAACAGAAACTCCTAGTGAGAAGCCATTCTATTATATTCTAAGAAGAATGTCTGGTGGATTTTGCAGATGGAAGTTGGATTTTGTAGATGGGTTTTGCAATTTGCAAGGATTAGAGATATACAAGGGGAACACTGAAGAATTTGTATTATACAAACCAAACTTACTATAAGGAGAAAACAAATGTCCAATATTGTTTTATTGATATCCTATCAATAAACAGACTGCAAAGCACTAATATAAATCTTGTTCCAAAGTAGGAAAGTTTTCCTTTGTAATTCAGAGTTAGTCAATAAAAGAGAGTTGGTCAAATAAAATAATGAATTAATAGGTAAACTAAACAGAAGCAATCACATTAACAGGCTTGTCCTTAATAGTTTATTCTTGGGTTTTGTCTTACTTTTGAAAGCCATAATCATCTTATCTTTTTACTAGGGCAGACGCTTTTTATTAGGAAGAAGTCTAAAAGCAAAATTCAGAAAATAGAAGGTAAGCACCAATGGGAAATGACTGGAAGGTTTAGAAAGACCAGAGTGAAAAACCTTTTCAAAATGGGATTGGCAAGTTGGCTTCCTGCAATTTAATGAAAATATTTGTATAGGCCAAAACCTGTGTTTGGTTCGAGCTAAGCGAATTTCCTCTGGTGGTGCAAGAAGAAAGGGAAGGCAAATGATGAAGCAGAAATTACATGCCATCACCTCCCCAGAAATACTGCAGGCTTGTGGCTATAACTATATAAGGGGCTCTCTGCAGTCTCAGAATGAAAAAGAACTATGTGTCTACATTCTATTTCTGTCCTTACAAATTTCTGATTTTTTTTTTGCAGCTATCTAAGAAAAATTTGATATTGTTGTTGTCTAAGCACATTTAAACTTCAGCTGAAATAACTGCCAAGTGATTCATGCCTATGTAGGTGAATATAATGATGGTATCTGGAGCCCCAGTGGGCCATTTTCATTTCACTTTAAATAAAAAACAAAATGTATCTATGTCAGTCAGTGCCCTTCTGCTGTACTCAGAGGTATCAAACAGGCTACAATTATGATTGTGAAGTGATTGTGTCACATTGGAGGAAGGTTTATTGCTTTTGAGTCTGCTAGGCAGTAACACATTCTGTTTCATATTACTCTTTATATCATTGTTTGGCTGTGACTAGAATAATCAAATGCCATCAAATGCTGTCAAATTCAATTTACAGTATTTTTCATTGAAACGGGCTTTCTGCATTAGATTTCCTGTTTTCCCTCTCCAGAACTGCCAAGGAGTAGTCACTGTAATCATGAGTTTTATTTACAAAACTAACAGAGTGAAGCCACGTCCTGGTCTATAACAGATACTTTATTTCCCTTTATTCAGAATAGGAATTTGATGTGCTTTTCTCATGCAATTAGCATTAAGTAGATGAAAGAAAACTATTCCAAGAGGATGGGCATTTGAGAGCTTGCGCTAATGTGCTTATCCCAAAATGTAAATTCACATTAGCTATTTTTGTGTGTTCATGTGTATTTGAATCAGAAATATTATTCTTCAAATTAATGTTTGCTGGGAAGAAATTGGTCTTGCTCATTTCGGCCTTGTCGTTTACATAACCAGAAATGCAATAACACTGTCTCCTTTCATAATTTTCCTATAGGCCTTGAGTTCATCTCTGAAGATTGATCTGAATCACAGAATTTCAGTACCTGAACTTGCAAGAGGGAGGGAAGGGAGTTTCAGGATGCACCCTGTGGCAGACATGGGGCCAAACAAGTGAAGGGCCAGCCTGCTGGAAAAGCGAACAAATGACTTGGGTAGGAATGAAGAGCTGGGAAAAAAAGGTGTGCTTTGTCTTCCTACATTAGCACTTTGCTTTTGGAAGAGGGAGTTTTCATCCTGCAAACCCTATGTCTGCAAGTGTCTATCTCAGAGCATGCTGTGGGCTGTCTCAATTCATGGGTTTAAATCTTAACCCCCAAGGTGATATATCAGGAGGTGGGGCCTTTGGGAGGTGATTATTTCAGAAGGGTGGAGCTCCATAAATGGTTTGAGTGCCTTATAAAAGAGACCCCATGGAGCTTTTCTAGCACCTTCTACACAGTGAGGACACCATGCAAATGTGGTGCCAGTGGACCAGGAGCGGCCCTTGCCAGACATGCAACCTGCCAGCCCCTTTTTCATGGACTCCTCAGAACCATGAGAAAAGCATGTTGTTCATTATGCATCAGTTTTTGATGTTGTTATAGCTGTCCAAGCAGACTGGAGAGGTGGGCAAGCTCACAGCTGATAGGTTCTTTGCCCTCTTGACTCTGTCTTAACTTTACTTTCTGCTTCCCTGCTTCCTTAGTCTGTCTGTCTCTCATACTTTCTCTTTTCATTCCTTTCTTTCTTTCCCTCCTTCCCTCTCTTACTCTCCCTCCTTCCACCTCCTCATTATTCATTATTTATTTAATGAAAACTTTCATTAAAGCTATATACACAATGATACAGTGAAGAGTGGATCTGGGAGCATAATACCCTTCAAGCCCAAATTCCCCTGCTGCCTCTCTCTTTTTCTCCCTCCATGTTCTCTGACTTTCTCTTCATTTCAGGCAGATACACTGTGTACATTATGGTGAAAAACCATCCACCAGGCAGAGGGAGACTCATCCAGAGGAAGGGACTGCAGAGTTCAGCCACTGCTACTTATCAAACCCACTATCTTTTAAGAGTGAGAAAAAGCCTCTCCACCCTTCACATGATATTTGATGAGAGATGCTGGACTTCTCTTTCAGACCTGGTCCTTTCTGGAATGACCGTGTTCTCTTGGTTCCTGAAGCTCTAGAGGTGTTTGCCATTTCATCAAATATCAGATTATCTGGTCTGGAGGTCTTGCCCTTCAAACAGGGCTCAAGCCCAAAGTTCATGTAATACTTTCTTCTTTGCTTGGATAATGTGTATAAGTTTCTAGCACCACTCTACACCCCAAGTAGGTGCTTGCAAAAGATGAATTCCCATCTGCCAGCTTGTGGAAACTAAATATATTTATTCTGCAATCTGGGAAGAGTAGCATTCTTAAATAATTAACAATAATAGTTATAGTTGATGTTACCTGTGAATGAAGTAGTTGGTGATGACTCCATTTGGTTTTTTTGGTGGCGTCCATTTAACTTCTATGCAAGCTGATCCCAGTGCTTTGAGAACAGGGGCGTCTAGATCCTTTGGGACAGCTTCAGATGTTTTGACAAACATCCTATCACTAATTCCACAACCTCCTTGAAAAAGAATTAAGACCTTTAGTAATTTGTTAGGCAGGAAAAAGAGTTACATATGCAAATGGAAGGCTAAGGATAGCACAAAAATAATTTGTTTTATACTTTTGTATATACACTTGCACATCTACATTAGGTTAGTTAGTACTACAAATCTATAGGATTTAAATAAATAGCAAACCATTTTTGGAAAATCCATTAATAAACCACATAGTTGTATAAGTACAGGCAATAAAGTTTATGCTTGTTTGAACTGAGGTTCCTCTAGTTTATTGCCGTCATTTCAGCCAGAAAGTGATAATGTTCTTGAAATTTCTGTGTGTGTGTGTGTGTGTCCTGCACATCTTGTATGCTTTAAAATCTTTTATTTTGGGGGGGTGATATTATTTTAAATACTTTAAAATAATGACTGTTCTCTCAGCACACAGGAACCAAATCATCAACTTGGAGGATATTCTATCTTCATCACACACTTTTAGGAACACAGAGATGTAGGAGTTGATTCTGCATTGAAATCAAGAAAATGTGAACTCAAAGTTATTTCCAAGTGGATCAGCTGAAGCCTTGATTAGGGAAAGCAGTGCTCTTCAAACCAACATATTTAGTCTAATTTGTAGAGAGATGTTGGCAAACTGACAATTTTGGAGCTGAAGAGTAGCAAAATTGTAGACCCCCAGTCCTAACCATCTGTCTGGGGATGAGCCCTCAGTAGAAATGGAAGTACCTTGGGCATGTCATACAGGCACTCTGATTACATGCTGAGTGGAAGATTGGTAAATTCCTTTAATCTAAGGTGAAGCAACATGTCTTGTATGCCAGTGTAAGGCATGACTTTCTTCTCTTACAACTGAGTGTCGTATGTCATACAACATTTGGAGAGATGAGGGAGTGAAAGGGGCTCTTCCTAAGATCACACAGGTGGATGAGGATGTCACTGACCACTAGTCTAAGCCACTCAAGGTGGCAGTTGAGGAACATGACCCAGGACTCGGCAGCACAGTAAAATGTGCAAGATTCATTTGAGTAAGTTACCTCAATTTATGAATAACTTCTCCCATCTACCCTCCCCTACCCCATAAAACTCAAATAGAATCAAGGTGAGTACATTTGTTATGATTTCTTTATAATAAGTATTTTTTTATATTACCTGTGATTCTCTTTATGTGAGCAAGGTGTTTTTCTTTTCAAGAGTCTTATAAAACAAGACTTTGCAAAACCACCATTTTAATGTATTTAAATATTCATGATTTAATGTGCGGAAATGCATAATGCTTCACTCAATGCCAGGCTCTGATTTTTCTTGGTAAACAGTCCAGCACAAATAAGAAATGTTAGTCATCGTATTTGAATTGAGAATCAATTCCTTTTTAATGAAATTTTTAATAAAATACATTTGATGAAAGACCAGGACAAGTGTTTGAAAGACTTTTACCATTTTGACATGCTTGGATCCTTATCTCATACTGTGTGAATGGAGCCAAATTTTCCAGAAGGAAGGACTGGTGATGACCAGCAGAGGAACTCAGAGGTGCTGGACTTCCAGCATTGAGTAAGACGTTGTACTCAGTGGGCACTTTGGAGGTAAGGATCCCTTAAAGGAGAAAGAGAGAATAAAAGCATTTATGTATGCAATAAAGAACGGTCAACAAATGTTTGTCCTTTAAGATTTAACAATGTCTATTTAAAATTTTAGGCTGTTGAGTTAGACAATTTATTGCTTAACATAGCAATTAAAAGATGCATGAAACTTAAGCAGAAAAATAACAGAACGTATATTCCAAAGGTGAAAAATGTGCATCATCCATTTTCAAAAACAAGTGAAATGGAATAGCTCTATACAAAAATATACTCTATGGGCAAATAAAAATGAAGTCACGTTTTGCTTCTAAAAAATATAAGGCAATTAGAAATGGTGTCATATATTTTCCCTAGGCTTATTTACTCTAAAGTACATAAAAAAAAAACTACCAGTTTTGCTTGTGACAATAATTTTTCTGTAGGCATTGTGTATGCATCCAGTCTGACATGGATCCTTGACATAATAGCCCATAAACTATCCAAATCACAGGCTACCTAGAGAATTCCCAGTGCATTAATTATTGAGTCAGGACAGTCCACTCTGTCAGTAAGACTTATGGACCTAAATACATATGAAATTTGGGTTCAAAAACTGTCATTTTTTTACAGGGCTTCCTAAAGGAAGAAGGTCTTGTCATTTGAGCTTCTTTACAGTCTAGTAATAATTAAATCCTGTAAGTTTTATTTGGTCATGAACAGTATGCACACTTCTTCAAGGTGAAGATAGGAGCCTTCAACAAAGAATATAATGGAGTTTCCCACTGAATTTTCTCAATGATCTGATAGCTTACAACATTTGTGCCTCTAATTACTTACCCTTGTAGCATGTAAATAAGTTTGTCTTTGCTACAGAAACAATGAATCTATACACTAGGAAGACAGAACAGGACTCAATAACCCAGGAGAGATGAGGTCTAAAAAGGGAAATGCGGTTTTTCATTTTGTGCATGTAGCCCCAATGCATAAGCAGGAACATACCAGAATGCTTGGATTCTGTGTAGGATTAATGACAACAAGGAGTCTCCGAAGGAAATATTGATCAGAATAAGAAGACTGCTATGGAAAGGTACTAGCATGTCTGAATTTGGCAACTCAGACTGCGAATTAAAATTTTAAATTGAATTCTAGAGCATCCTTGTTGAACTGTTCCATTTGTCCTAGTAGCTTACATTACTCCTATCATGGATTCCTCACTTCTTATCTCTGGCTTTATATTTCTCATATTTTCCAGATTTATATTTCCAACAGACTTCTTTACAGAGATCTCAATTTCAATAGAACCAAAAGAGAATATTTACATTTTTTTTATTCCTAAACATGTTCCTGTTCTTGGGCTTCCTTTCTCCATTTCCCTACACCAGAGGACTTCAGAGTAACATGCATAGAATAGACCCTTCTTTCAGGCCTCCCCGGTGGCACAGCGGTTGCAAAGCTGCCCGCAGCCTAGCCAGTTCGATCCCAGCCCGCTGGGCGAGGGTCCCACATGGCGCGCAAACCTCTCCTGCCGCCTGCTGCTCCCCTTAGCAGTGTACTTCATTGGTCTGCCTGTTCTGTTCCCTGCTCTGGCTCTGGTGAATTCTCTCACCCTCCCACACTTCTGACTGTACCCAGTGCTTGTATAAATAAATAAATAAATCTTTAAAAAAAAAAAAAAAAAGAATAGACCCTTCTTTCTTCACTCCCCCCTCAAGTGGTCACTAAATTATTTCCTCCAGGTTATCAATTATTTCCTCCAGGTAGTTGGGCTTTATATAGAATCAGCCACGGGACACTTTGAAAGCATTAACATGATTTAATCTATATTTTAGGAAGGGGATATGCTGGTGGGCAAAGATGGATGGAAAGCTTGAAAGACAAGGGGCAGGGATATCAGTTGGAAAGTCATGGTAAGGTCACAGCAATTACACAAACAAGATCAGTCATTTTACTGGTTTCGGCTTTATGCCAAGCAGCTTTAATAATCTCAGTTAATACCACTCACGAGTCAACTTCATAAAGTCAGGGACTTAGGTCTTGACCCCAATGTACTTCTGATGTCTAGATTTTAGCACAAAGTAGCACCTCAGTGAATGATGGAAAGTTATTCATGGAAAGTTCATTGGCGAGAGGAAGCTCATGAATGATGGAGTTGACTGAGTAAATGAATAAAATCTCATGACAAGACTGTAAGGTAAATATTATTACTATTTTCTAAATATTAGAAAATGAAGACCAGAGGAGTTAAGTATCTTGTTAAAGATTTCACATTAGTTAATTAGGGAAGCTGGGCTTAAATACAGGACAATCTGGCAACAAGTTTATGCCTCTATATTAATGCTTTCCCTTCATGATGAAGACTTAAAGAAAATTAGGACAACGAGGGGTGAAATGAAAGATTAATTTTGAGAGAACATGTGTAGATAGAATGAGTACTGGAGACTCATTAAATATAGTAAAAAAGGGATGGAATATTAGAACCCCCACTGATGGAGCAGTGCCAGGAAGCCAGCAGAATCCTACTGTTCCTTGTTTATAAAAATCACAAAACTAGAAAACAATAGGTAAATGATGTGATGAGAACTTTCACTAGCCAGTTGCCTCAGAGTGAACTAACTATCCAATAGCAGAAAAAGTTTATGCTGATATAACTAGTGTGTCAAACAAATACAGGTACTACTCAGGATGCCATCCTAACACAATTCAACTTCAGTGCATTACGATTTCTTTTGAATGAATTCCTGGTGGGTAATGTTCCCTAGACACAGGAAGAAAGGTTGGCTAGTTCCTGAGGTTTCTCCTCAGTCTCAGGTAATTGACAATTCTCTTAGAAAATTTAAATAAATTTGTCTTTCTCTTTAATGGTATTGTGAGTACACATGCTGGGTTTATTTAGAAGATATTCTTCAAGACCTAATTCTCCACTGGAAGACAAGAATAGGGATGTTTATGCTGCTCACAACACGACCTCTTTAATGAAAATGAAGTTTGAGTGTTGGGTGAAAAGAACTGATTACAGACCATCTGAAGTTCTCTGTTCACTCATTGCTGAGGAAAAGTTAAGTTGTCTATTAGAGGTGAAATAAAAATGCATTCTAATCAGACTTTTATTTTTAACTGAAAATATTCATTGGAGACTGTTGCTTGAGGTAGTAAAGGAAGATTGAAGAGTGAATTAGGGACCATCTCAGTTTGCAATTTGATCTTTTGTCGGCAAGATATGCTTATGGAAATGTACGTCCAGATTCTCTTAGAATATCAAGCATCCCACCTCATATTTGGCTTGTTCCCTTGATGTTACTTTGCTCTAGTCTGTGTAGCAGTAGGAAGAAAGGTTTCAGTTGGTACCAACTTATTTATGACAAAAGGAGAGGAAAAACTGGACACTGAAGCTGATTATCGGTCAGTTTCTTCCGATGGACCTAATATCCTGAGCTGTATTTGCATATCACTCTTAGCCAATGAGATTAGAGAATGTCCCCTCAAATGGTAAATTATATAATACATTATTTTTTGGATGAAGGCAAACACACTGGAATACAATGCCAAATTGGCATGAGTGTTTTAAGATGAAAAGTAAGTCCTTCAACAAAATTCAAGCCTGAGATGATTCCTCTAGGCTGTGTTCCCAGCCCCCCTGGGATTATGTGCTCGATCTGTCTTCTCTGTTCCTAGGTTAAATCTTGTAGAGAAGGTTCAAACACACACATTTGAAAATATGCCATCATTCTTGCTGAGCTACATAAACCACAAAATGGAGTCGAAGAAATCAAATCCCTTCTCTGCCCAATTTGGCCAATTACCTGACCTCCATGAATGCCATTCTCTTCACCATGATGATACTGAGAGTCACCACATAAACAGCTATAAGGACTAAGTTAGAGAATATATGTGAAACATTTTAGTACATTCCTGTGACATCCAAAGCACTGAATAAATGATAGATGTCTCTACAAAACAAAATGAAATGGAACAAAACTGAAAAAACCCAATTATGATAGTTTTCATGGACCTTCATGAAAAGTGTCCTCAGACACTTACTGAACCCATCTTTCATACAGAGTTGCTCTTCCAGTCCCAAATGTATGTTCTATTCCTTCAAGAAAATATCTGTAATGTTTTGCTGGCTTTACTTTTATGTGTCCTTGGATATGTGATCAAGTGGTATCACTATGAAGGTACTCTGTTACCATTCTCAGCAGTCATTGAGAGAGGTCTTCAATTGCCCTGAGGTTGCACTTAATTGTCTGTCTTCAGTCTCTATCTCCAGGTCTGCATCTAGAAACTTTTCTGCTAAAAAGGACTAGACTCCTAGGGGTTAGAGGGAAAAAAAACCCTGCCCTTCCACTCATATTTTCAGACATAATCTTGATCTAGGCTTAAACATGGGCTAGTCAAAGCATGAACCGAAAAAGTATATTTTTTCACATCTGCTGCATCAGAAAAAAATGTCCTTTGCATGTACTTCTGAGGTGCTGACAGAAAATGTCCCTTGAACCCATGAACATGTCAAACACTGACATGCATTTAGGAAAGCATGCCCCCCTCCCCATCCTGATTTCCAGGGCTGTGACAGAAAAGCCCCCCGTGTCCCTCCAAACCTGGTACCATCTGCAGCCAGTCTGCAGCAACCCAACACCCTGGCATTCTGATGACTAAATGAAATGAAATGGGCATATTTGTTAAAGTCAGCTGGGAAGCCACATGACTGGGTTAGTTCCCGAGTTCATAAATTTATGTCAGAGCAAGAGGAGCAGTGGAGGCTCAGGTGAACCAATTTACCCTAAGTGCAAATGGCAGTTTTGTTATTTGGTGTCAAAGTTACCAGTCGCACAGTGACAAGCTGCCATAACACATTTTCTTGTTCACTAAAGAACAAGGATTTCGTTGGTTAATATTCCTTGCAATGCTCCTTTTCATAATTTACAACAACTAGATGCTGATAGGTTATTTAACATTTATGAAGTTAAGATGTAATCAGAAAAACCCTGATTATCTTTACAAATAAAAAAGTTAAATTATTCAACTTTTTTTTTTCTCCATGGCTTCATTTCACAGCAGGTGCATACTTTACAATGGGACAAGTCAATCAAATAAACCTTTTTAAAAATCTTTTTTTAGGAACTGGAGCAGGAACAATTCTAAGAGGAAAACTATCAATTCGGTGTAATAGCCACGATTGCTTCAAAACACTGCTTATCGCTTATCATAATGCTTTAACAAATCAGCCTAAATTCTCCTTTGTATGGGGGGGTGGTATCTTGGTTATGTCCTTGATGGGGAAGGGGATAGAATAATGAAATTGGATGCTTTTGAACATACATCCAAACCACTCTATGCATGTTTTACGTAGCTTCCCATGTATAGGAATTTTACATGTTAAACAATAGTTATCATTTCCTGCCCTCTCTTCTGCACAGGAGGGACAATGTCCCACTCTTCTTTTTAACTCTCAGGGTATCCAGCATCATGCCTTGTCCTTGAGTGGAACTCGGTAAATATTTTCATGTTAGTTAAAATGAATCAATGAATCAGTTTACTCAAGGGCAAATGAATTTCATTCCATGAAGTTCTAAGCAACAAATAAAATGAGGCTTCTGTGTCATTGAATAGATTGCTCTTGAATTACTTTGCCCTCATTCATGTTAGTTATAGAAGCAAATTTCGTTTAGCTTTTGAACTAGATCTAGGTAGAACTCAGAAAAAAATAATTTGCTTTCTGTACTGTTTAGGTAAAAAAGAGTGAGACAATCTATCACAGTGACTGTGGCCACAGAATTTGGAGAGGGACCCACTGTGATATCTATAATACTTTGCTGTCTGTGTGATGAATAAGCTGGAGAAAATAATTTATAATATCTCCATGAGTCTTCTCATTAGTAAACTTGGAAAAACAATAGGACAAACTGCATTGAGTTGTTTCTGTGTTAATCTTTTACAGAAGGCAGCCAGGCACATGAAAAAAAATGCTCATCATCAGGGAAATGCAAACAAAAACCCCAAAGAAATACCATTTCTCACCTGTCAGAATGGCCCACTAAAAAAAGACCAGGAACAACAAGTGCTGGTGAGGATGTGGAGAAAAGGAACTCTAGTACTCTGTTAGCGGAATTGTAGACTGGTTCAGCCTCTATGAAAAACAATGTGGAGGATCCTTAACATATCAAAAATAGATCTGTCATGTGATCCAGCAATCACCCTCCTAGTTATCTTCCCAAGGAACACAAAATCTCTAATTCAAAGGGACAGCTGCACTCCTGTATTCATTGCTGCACTATTTAACATAGCCAAGTTATGGAAACAAGCTAATTATGCAGAGTACAATGAGGGGATTGGGAATATGTGGTATAGATACACAACAGAACACAACTTAGCTGTAAAAGAAGATGAATTCTTGCCATTTGTGACAACATGGATGGAACTGGAGGGGGTGGTGCTAACTGAAATAAGTCAGAAGGAGAAAGACAAATACCAGATAATTTCACTCATATGTGGGATACAGAGAAACCAAATAAAGGGATAGACAAAGCTAAATGAAACAAACCCTAGAGATCTGATGGTAGTATTGAGGTTACCAGAGGGGGAGGTGGGTAGGAACTGGAGGACTGTGGGTGCTACGTGGTGGGTATGGTGTGATGACATATATCTGAAAAAGTCTGAGCCTGTATCTCTGAATGATATAAAGTGTTGCAAACCAATATTACCTAAATACAAAAATAATACAATAAAATGGAGGAATTAAATAATAGAACTCAATAAAGTAAGACAAATTTCTTAAACACCAAAAGCAAAGGCAACAAAAGCAAAATTCAATAAAAGGAACACCATCAAACTAAAAGCTATATAGCAGAGGAAATAATCAACATAATGAAAATTAATGGAATGGAATATGAGAAAATATTTGTAAACCACCTATCTGAGAAGGCATTAATAACCAAGATATACAAGGAACTCATACAACTCCATAGCAAAAAAACCAAAAAGAAAACACATACAAACAAAAAAAGCAAAAATAAACAAAACCCAATCAACCATGAAGAAAAGATCTGAAAAGCCATTTGCCAAAGAAGACATACAAATGACCTATAAGTACATAAAAAGGTGCTCAGCATCACTAATTCTTAGGGAAATCCAAATCAAAACCATAAGGAGATATCATCATCTGTTAGGATTATATTATCAAAAAGACAAGAGATAACAAATCCTGGAGTGGATGCAGAGAAAAGGAAACCTTTGTGTTGGAAATGTAAGCTGCTACAGTCACTATGATAAACAAAATAGAAGTTCCTCAGGAAAATAGAAATAAAACTGCCATAGGATCCAGCAATAAATCCCATATCTGGGTATAGAGCCAAAGGAAATAAAGTTAATGCATCAAAGAGATAGCTGTACTCTTATGTTCATTACAGATTATTGACTAGCCAGGATGTGGAGACAATCTTAGTGTCCATAAACAGAGGGATGGATATAGAAATTGCAGTTTATATACAGTGACATATCATTCTCTCTTAAAAAAAAAAAAGGAAATCCTGCCATTTTTGACAACATAGATGAAACTGGAGTCTTTACACAAAGTGACATAGACAAGAAAGACAAACAGTGCATGGTGTCAAGAAAGACAAACAGTGCATGGTGTCACTTATATATGGAATGTAAAAAAAAAAATTGTGTCCATGGAAACGGTAGGATGGCGGTTGTCATAGGCTGAGGGTTGTGGGAAACCAGCAGAAGGTTGTGAAATGGTACAAACTTTCAGTTTCATGAATAGGTCTGAGGACCTAATGTTTAACATGGTAACTACAGTTGATAATACTGTATTGTATAACTGCAATTTGCTAGGACAGTAGACCTTGAATGTTTTCACCAAAAAGGAAACAAAGAAAAGATATTATGTGAGTGATGACTTTGTTAATTAATTTGATTGGGGATTCCTTCCACAATGTACATGTATCAATATAACAAATCATGTTGTATATTTAAATATATTACTATTTTATTAGTCTGTTATACCTCAAGAAAGCTGAAAAAAATAACATGCAACCCCCCACCCCAATCTTTCAAATGAGTTTTATAGTTCCTTCTCAAACTCTCTGCTGCTTGTCACTTGGTTTTTGCACATATAAATTAAGAAAACTGAGACAATGGTCATTGTTGAAACACCCAACCTAATGCCATGTGAAGTTTTTAGAAAGCTTAATGCCAATTTTGACTTTGAATGGCTAGTATCTAATGTAATTCTGTAGCTGATGAGCTTGTTGAATGCTAAGGTGTCTGACACTTACAGACAGGCCATATTGTGGCTAGCTACCCTTTAATCAAAACTTGATTAATAAAAGCATTTAAATTCCCAAGCAACATGAATTGAAATGATTTCAGTTGAAGAATTGTTACCACTTCTTTTCGTTAATGGACTACAAGGTAAATGTGAGAAGAAAAACACCCGTATTTCGATATTATGCGATAAGCCTAAATAACTACCCATTTTTAGTGAGAAAAACTGCATGTTGAATTCAACAGCATTGTTAATTAGAACATGATTAAGGGCAAAGATAGTTCAAAATATAGTCATCACCTTGATAAATTAGAAAGGCTCATTATTACCTTCAGAGTTTAAATAATTTTGAATGTTTGGATTCTCAAACAGCAGGGATATCTCTCTCCACTCTTATTCTGAGTAAATCATTTATGTTCCATGAAGTATTTGCTTCTTTATTTTCTATATTTTTTTTCACCCACTGAGGTAATATCCTTTGCTTTTTCAATATGAATATGTAAGTCCTGACCTCAGGTTCAAAGCTGGTAAAAAGTGAGAAGTGCTTAGGAATAAACAAACCTGGTTTACGTTGTCTGTAAATTTGAGGAATAATGGCTCACATCTACCCAGTGTCCACTAAATGTTTTACAATTTTGTCTCCCTGACTTCACATAACAACAATATGGGGTGGGCATTTAATGTCCCTTTCACAGATGAGAAGCCTGAATTTCACAGACAGGGAGCAAAATGTCAAAGGATATGGGAAGCTAAAATAGTGTGCAGCCATTCCACAAGAAACCTGTAATTCCTAGGTGGAAAAAGTATCACCCAGAAGACAAAACAGAGGCCCTGGGAAGTGTATGTATTACGTTTTGTCTTTCTAAAAGGAATATGTATTTACATTTGCATGTGGGTATGTGTCTGTGAATATGTGTGTGAGTGTGAATCAGTGTGGGCAATTCAAATGTTGGAATCATTTTAAACATCTGAAAATCCAAAACTGACTTATATTTTCCTGAATGATAAATTTTAGAAGCTTACTATTTTGTTTCTCTATTAACTCAGCAATGTTTTATGAGGGTATGTAGTTTGCAAATCATCTGATCAGGAGGTACAAATGATGTACAAAAGAGTACATTTTATGAAAATCTTTTTCTTTTAATATTTTTTTATTTTTGCATAGAATAGCTGGAGTTTATGCCAGAGGTGCAGGGGGTGAGAGAATTCACTAGAGACAGAGTGGGGAGCAGAACCAGCAGATTTTACTGAAATACACTGTTAAGGGAGCAGCGGGCAAGACAGGAGATTTGCTCCACATATGTGAGCTAGCTCCTTGGCTAGGGATCAAACTCAGGCTGTAGTTGTGACAGCGCTGAGACAATCACTAGGCACTAGGAAGGCTCCCATCTTATGAAAATCTTCATTTTTTAGAACTTGGAGTATTTTGATAATTTTACCATTGACACTTATAAAGTCATGATATAAAGTGAACCAACATTTACCTAGGAGTTGAGAGAATGGCTCCCAAGTGTTTAAAATTGTGTTTGAATCTCTTTGAATGTATTTGAGAAACGATGCTTTTCCTCTCCCACCTGATTAAGATCCTCCTGCAACTGGGATCATGTCTATTCCTCCTGGACTTTTTGGGTTGGTAGGAAAAGTCATCTGGTGACTTGTTCCCTCATGCTACAGGGGATAAGCATTGGCAGGTGGGTACTTCCCATTCAGGAAGCACCATTTCCATAATTAATCTTCTGACATGGCTAGCAAATAATGTTATTCTTCCACAATCATTTAGTTTTTGCTGATACACAGCTCTGTTTTCTAGGCTCTCTGTGCTACTATTTCACAAATCATAGCTGCTCTATCCTAAATCCAAGATTTGGGGCAATAAATAAAAAGTTTGCAATGGATTTAAGTATTGAGCCAAAGACAGGAAGGAACTGTTCTTTGAAGGCAGCACAGAGAATAGGCCTGAATTTGAATCCTGGCTCTGCTCTGTGACCTTGAGTATATTATGGTACTTCTTTGAGATTCAAATTTCTTATTTTAATATAGGGATAATGATATTACTTGTCTCTCAGGGTTGGCACGAGAATTAACTGAAGTAAAAAAGAAAAGAGCTTATCAAAGTGTTTGGTACATACTAGGAATACAAATGGCAAATAAAAACAGACAACCACCTTCCCTCTCCCCCAGCACTTGACTATCCCAGGCAATAACTAACAGAGATGAGACACAATGGAAAAATAGACATAAACAGACATTTTGCTAGTTTGAGATTATTGTATAAATAGAATCATATTGTATATTAAAATTGTATATTAAAAAGGCAAATACAACAAGTAGTATGAATGTATTTTGCTCTTACTATCACAATTACTCTTCCTCTGAATATCCCTACTTACTGTTTAGATCTCACTCCCTTTACTAATAGGATTCATAAGCTAGTAGATATAGTGAGGCTAATTATGCTTGTAGGGTGTAGTAATAGAATTCATGTATAGCAATGAAATAATAATCTGAAAACTGAAAGCCCAGTTAATTGCCTAGGGAACTTTTTTTTTTTTTTTTTTTTTTTATTTATTTGTTTGTTTTGTTGGTTGGTTATACATGCACTGGGTACAGTCAGAAGCGCGGGAGGGTGAGAGAATTCACCAGAGCCAGAGCGGGGAGCAGAGCAGGCAGAAGGACAGAAGTACACTGCGGAGGGGAGCAGCGGGCGGCAGGAGAGGTCTGCGCGCCATGTGGGACCCTCCTCCTGTGGCCGGGGAGCAGCCGGGGATCGAACCGGCGCCGCAGAGGCCGCGGGCAGCTTCGCAACCCAGCGCTCAACCGCTGCGCCACCGGGGAGGCCCTGCCTAGGGAACTTTTTGTTGCCAAGTAACCAAACAGACTTTTTTCTTTTCTGCCATTTAACTGTGTGAGGTCACTTTGTCCAAGCTGACCACAAAGCAAATTGCATGTGAAGAAATCCACTGTTTTGGCATTGGACATTCAGGAGAAGTAGTCTGAGTCATGTTTTTGGAGGATTATTTTAATTGACTTGTTTTGCATGGTGTGCTATGATCCTTGGTGGCTGGGTTGGGGCAACATCCAAGTCATTGGGGAGCTCTAATAAAGATCTAGATCCCTTGGCACCATTCCAGGAGATTTGTCTTCAGTAAACGTAGGGTTGAGAATTTGTATACAAGTTTCCCAGCAATTCTAACATTCATTCAGGTCTGGGAACTGCCTATGATGCAATCATTTCGTGATGGCATGGAGGTGGCACAAATACTAGAAAGCTCTTGCTTGTGAGCAAATAAATAACCTCCAGTTATAACAAGTTTGTTTTCTTTCTGTTTAAAATATATATTTGTGACTATTCAGGAGCAGAAAAATGTTTTTATTATCCAAATCAAAACACAGCATGAGGTACTTTCCAATAAAATCAACTGTAGATTATACACAAGTCAAAATCATCTGCGTGTTTACTGAGTTCAAAATCCTTCCAGGCACCAGGAAAAAGTTTAATTTAAGATTTTAATCTTTCCACATATTATAGGGTTTCTGTAATGGATTTTGTGCATCTGAAACTAAAAGATTGACAGGTCTGAGTATTATAGATTTATTAACCATTGGTTACGTGGTCAGAGTTAGTATGTGAAATATTTCTATGATATCTCCCTATGCTGGGCTACAGTAAAGAATTTCTACAAAGCCTGAAGAATAGAAGAGAAAGGGGTACATTAAAAAAGGAAAAGTTGTGTTTTATTCCACAATGATTCTTCACTAAATGGAAATATTGTTCATTGAACATAAGCATATGGCGTGGCATTCAATGAAAAGGTGACAAAATGATGGGCATTTTGAAAGAAATCTTAAAAATTGAGTAACGCAATCCTGCAGTACCCATTTTTATCATTCTGAAATTGGAAAGCCTGGGATCTAGCAAATGCTGGAGCAAATACATTGTCAAATGAACAATTAAAGGTAAAAGTCATCACCCCTGAATAACCATCACTAGCTATAGAACATCTACTGGAAACAGATAATGTATTCCCATTATATAAATGACTTCTTTTCATCTTTCCAACAACCCCACATGTGGATTCTATCATTATCTCCATTTTACAGATGGAGATAACCAAGACTCAGAGGGAAAAGCTGAGCTAATATGTGTTACTACTGGGATAAAAAGCCTGGTTTTCTCATCTTACTTTGTTTGTCTTAAAAGAAAGAGGTTTTCAAATCCTTACTGAGTGTGAAGTGTCCACATTAGCAATGACAATTTATGGGTTTAATAGTGTTAAACTGACAGGTAGACTTCCTGGTCACATGGATAGGAAATCAACATTGCTGATGAGTCTGGACTTTCCCTTATTATTATTTAAGAATTTGTATTGCTGGAGACCTGGACTGATTCTGAGAAATCTACAGTCAATAGGCTGAAACTGGTCTCAGAATGACAATGTTTTGCCTCATTTTACTTTGCAGAGCAAAAAGACTACTACACTAAATGCATGCCAAAGAGAAATCTACTAAAAGGTCACAAGATAACAATGTTATTTCATAAAAGTAGAAATTGGTTCCTTAGGGGGATGTGTAAGTTTGAATATTTACCCCAGAGAAGAATTGAGTTTTTGATATTAAGATACTAAGAACAGCACACAAAAATATCTATTCTCCTAAAGTCTAGAAGAAAGGCAGTACTTTGTCATACATGCTGCACTAGCAATTATTCCTGCATCTTTGTTAAATTTAAGATGTTGTAGGGCCTCCCTGGTGGTGCAAGGGGTTAAGCACAGCACTGTGAAGCTATCTGCAGCCTCTGTGGCACGAGTTAGATTCCACGCCTGCCAGGGAGCTACCCACATGGCGCAGCAGACCTCTCCTGACTCGTCCGCTGCTCCCCTCAGTAGTGTATTTCAGTAGATTCACCTGTTCTGCTCCCCACTTTCTCTGGTGAATACTCTCACCGCCCACACCTCTGGCCTGTACCTCAGTTCTTGGATGCATAAATAAATCTTAAAAAAATAAATTTAAGATGTTGCATATTTATTTTGAAACAAAGATGGATAAAATCATTTATATTTAATATCTTAGAGCAACTTAAATTTTTCTTTGCTTATCAAGCTCTTGAGAGCTTTTCTTCTGTTTGACCAAAATGCTTTTGTCTTTGATCGTGGATTATGACATCAGAAGGATGATGGCTTATGAGAACTTAGGTTTTATATATTAGGCTTTGAATTATCTTTATGGCTATATTACCTGTTTTGATGGTCCAAAATAGTAATTAACCAATTATTTTCAGTTTTTCTTTGAACTGTGGCCAAACATATTCTGATAGGGACAATGGGGGTTTATTTCTATTTCATTATAAGATTAAATGAAAAAATAAAATCATATTTCTGAAGGGTATTTGACACCTTAATCAGTTTTAAACTTTAATGAAACAAAGACTATCTGTATATGGTCCTTATTTTAAATGACAGAGCCAGCAGATTTCACTGTAATCCTCCTCCATAGGGCCTCCCCCGGTGGCACAGCGGTTGAACGCCAGGCTGCGAAGCTGCCTGCAGCCTCTGCACCGCTGGTTTGATCCCTGGCCACAGGGCGAGGGTCCCACATGGCGCGAAAGACCTCTCCTGCCATGCCTGCTCCTCCCCTCAGCAGTGTATTTATCTCTTCAGTCTGCCTGTTCTGTTCCCTGCTCTGCTCTGGTGAATTCTCTCACCCTCCCGAGCTTCTGACTGTACCCAGTGCTTGTATAAATAAATAAATAAATCTTAAAACAAACAAACAAACAAATAAATAAATCTTTAAAAAAATATCCTCCTCCACAGTGTGAATACAATCAGGATTTACCCTAGCATGATGCTGGCATCAACATATAATAATGCACTATACCTCAAAAGCAACCCACTGGCGACAAATGGCTCGCTGGAGGCAATTAAGCCTCCATTGAATTAAGCTTAAACAAGTAAAGTTCAGCTGCCCAACCCAGTCACAACACAAGACTCATGGGTAGAGTGGGCTATCATCCTTCTGAGAACCCCCCTCACTGATATAATACAGAGGGGATGATATAGGCCAATGACTCAATCGAGGGAGTCCCATAGAAATAAAAGTTCGAGACTCTTCAGATCCATATGACTTACCTCGGATATATATCAATAAGAAGGCAGGTTTGAAGGCTCTGCTTCTTGAAAGAAAGTATTGTGCTAGAAAAGTATATACATATCTAAACAGCTTTATCTACATCACTCTCTACATTACACTGCATTTGTCTATATGCCGGAAGTGCACATGCTTATGCATTATACACTCAGGAATGGGTTTGGATAATTTTTTGTTTATATTTATTCAGGAGACAGAGTATGTCCTGATTTAATAAATTCACATTTCCAACTATATCTCTAGTGAATTTCCTCTAAGATGTTTCACACATACACACACACGCACGCGCATGCACACACAGACATCTGCATTTTATTTCTTTACCTGGTGAATTCCAGGCCACAAATATGGAGTAAGGTCCAATTACTGTGATATTATATGGCGGTTGGATTTCTTTAGGGGTGTGCATAGGTGTTTCCACAATATAACCATCTTTGGGACTGCTACCACTTCCAGTTGAGGCTTCCAACTTGTAAATGTATCTGTATTTAAAAAAGGAACAATCATGATAAATCAATGCACAGGAGACTTGAACAATGACTGCTGGCTTTTCTATCCATTGCTTAGTCCTAAATTTGTAACAAATTTAAAATCTTTGCTCCCTGCTCAGAAGCTTTGCCCCAAACTTGTAACTTCACAGGCACAAACTTTATTGCTCAAGTCAGTTTCTGCTGTACCTCATTTTATTTTTAACACTATTAGTTTGTAGCTTTTCTTGAAGATTGCTGGAAAGTCTTGCAGGATGCTGGTGGATTGTGGAGTGGAGGGTTCAAATGAATCTTCATTTCTAAATAGGCTGGAGTTCAGGACAATGTGTTTAGAGGAAGATGTTTCTAAATTGATCTGCTACTCTCTACAATAAAACTAAATTGATCTCTGCTCTCTGCAATAAAACATCTGTTGATCTAAAATGTATTTTGTCTCTGCTGAGAAATGAATGGGAATGAATTGCAAATATGTGAAACTTTCCCCCTTAAAACCACTCATGTCTATATATAGTGAGGCAAATAGAGAAAACATTATGCCAGACGCAAAGGTAGCTGATGTTAAACAAAACTCTTTAAATCTCTTTTATAGCTAGTTTAGAAATGCATGTTTTTGCAAGTAATCTGATCATTTTTTAAAGTTAGATACTTTGTATGTTTTATATGTTTAAAAATTCTCATACTTTCATGTCAAATAGAAAATCAATTATTCAAATGTTTAAGGAATTTCACGTATTCTGAAGAGTAATGTAATTATTTAGTACTTAGGACTCCAATGTCTGAAATGGATTAAAACGACTCATCAGCAAAGGAGTGGTTTATGAATGAATACACAAACCAATTTATTCACTATTATTTCAGTTGAAGCACACTCTTTTTCACCCCTGAAGTATCTAACTCTATGATTGGAAAGGTTTTCGTTGAGTTTACCGGCTGTCGGGCTTTAGGTTTTTATCAGTGAAGTTTTGGTCCTCACTATCTCCCAGAAAAACTGAGGTTCCATTACTACTCCACTGGTGTTGAGCAAAGAGGCCACTGGGCTTTTCAAGCGGACTCCAATGTAACTCCGCTGTTGTAGAATTGATGATGATGTGTCTGGGCGTCATCCAAACTCCTGGTAATAATAACACAATAAAGGTTTATTGTTAGAAGAAAATAGCCACCTTAGCAGCACCACACAGACTGTGATATTTTCAATTTGTTGTTAAAAAATCTCAAAGTGAGCAAGACAAAATAACCTCTTTTTTTACTTTGAAGATGAAATAGATAATTGGGTATAAATGCATTTTTTAATGCTTTATTTTCTTTTTGTATGACATACACAGTGGAATATTATTCAGCTATAATAAAAGGTGGAATTCTGCCATTAGCAAAACCTTCTAGATGGGTCTAGAGGGTATTACATTTGTGAAATCAGCCTGATGAAGAAAGGCAAACAGAGTATGATTTCACTTACATGGGTATATGAGAAAACAAGCAACAGATGAACTAAAAAACAACAACAACAACATAACAAAAATAACCTTTTGCACTCTAAGATTAAATCAGTAGTTACCCTAAGGGAAGGGGAGATGGAATTGGTACACTAGTTAAAAGGGGTCAATGGTATGATGAAGGGTAGGAATCGACTTTCAGTGGTGACCTTTTTTGATGAGTCCTTTTAATCCATTTCAGACATTGGAATCCTAAGTACTAAAGAATTACATTAGTCTTTGGAATACACGAAATTCCTTAAACATCTAAAAAGTTGATTTTCTATTTGACACAGACTAATTCTCAGCAGTGAACACCTGAAACTTATATAATGTTCTAATGATCAAAACTTAAAACATACAAAACACAACTCTTAATTTTCCTTCTTCCAATCTATTCATCTCCCAGCCTATGCCTTTTCTTGTACAAAACAACAAGAAAAAAAGGGTCTTTGAAGCTTTTAGTATTCTTATCTCTAAATGTAATCTATCATGAATCTTGCAGATTTTACTCTGAATATCATTCTGTATATCTTTATGAACCAGGTGTCATTCCTTTCTCTTATGGACTTCTGTTTGCCCCTCTAAATTGGTCTCTATGTTTTGAATGTTGCCTTTTTCTATATCATATTAATTTTTATAAAAATATGTAATGTATATATGTAAGCTAGCATGATATTTATAAAACATACAGCCCCTTTGAATTTATTCATATAATGATTCCAGTACCTTATGATTGATGGTTCTATGTTTTTCAGGGCTGTGATACCATTGTCTTCAATACCGATGAAGCTTCAGCCACATCAGACTCTTTTCCTAGAATGCTTTAAGCTCTTTCCTATATCCAGGCTTCTGCACTTCCACTGTATGGAACACTTTTACTCATGACAACATGGCATTTTTGTATCTTACTCTCATAGATTAATTTGCTTGCAAATAACACCTCATCAGGGAGGTCTTATTTGACCACCTTCCCTAAATATAATGTCAGCCCTACCCAAAGGGATCCCAAAAGAGTTCCTCTTGGTAATATGCCCTTTTCTATTCCTTCTTAACATCAGTGACATCATAAACATCTGTCTTTGATATTGCCTTTATTTTTATGTTATGACTGTATGGTCTGCTCCTTTCTCCTGTTTTAATATAAAGTCAACTCCATGAGGTTTGGGACAGTCTTTGTCTTATTTGTTAGTGTATCTTTATGCATAGCACATACCTAATAAATGTTGAATGAATACATTTACTGTAAATATAACTGCTAAAAATTACTATGTGAAGTACTATAGGCAGTTCTAGGGAATGCAAAGATGTGGCTCATTCTTTCAAGGAGTTTGTCATGGCAGATAAAAGATAAATATGTACACAAAAAACTGTCATTCAAGGTTAAACTTTCAAGTACTTTATAGGTACACAAACATATTGGTGGAGAACCTGAGGATGAATAAGCTCAAGCCTACCATTCCCTACTGTCATCTAGGTACTCTGTGTGCAGACATTATAACACTCCAGCTTTTAAAAACTCACTTCAGTACTAGGCTTCCCTAACCAATAGTTTTTGGTTGATTGTATCTCCTATGTAAGTTACAAAGTAAAAGGTTACAGTTTCAACAGTTTTATAACAAAAAATTTGAGGACCTTCAAATTTATCAGCATCCCAAAAGGAATAAAGACAGATTTCCAAATGGCTCAAATTTAGTGATTTTTTTAGGAACAACTTATTTCTCAGAAGCAAGTAGTCCACTTTGTTCTGAAAGCTCTTCTCTGTTAGGCACATAGAAAAATCCACAAATCATGGTATATATTTATATCTGGGTTTCTCTGCCAACAGCTGCTAGATGACTTACCTAACTAATTAGAATTTTGACTTAAGGATGACATTAATTTGTTGATTTCAGTGATAAAGTATAAAGTCTTCACTCATAATCTGCTTCCTGCAGTCATGTTATTTTCACCTTGAAGGTTGCATTAAAAATCACCAAGATACTAACAAGGAAGACTATTGCTTAATTTTCAATTTGAACGAGTCAATACTGCCCCTGGACATGGAAGAGCTGATGAAAAAAGAAGACCTAAATAAGGGACCAGGAAAAAGACTAATTATAATAAAGTAAAAATCAAAATCAACAAGCAATTATAAACCAGAGACACACTATGGGGGTGGGAGGTAAGGAGGGGTTAGGTCAAAATAAGGGGGTGGAGGATTGTATGGGGATTATAACCCAGATGACAATGCCATACATTGTGCAAAAATGAAAAATGATGTAAAAATCATAAAATTAAAAAAAGCAACATTTTGGGCTTGCTTCAATTTTTCAACAAAAGTTGAGTTGCATGTATATAGAAGCTGGTGTCAGCTCTGTTGATAACAATTCTGAGTCCATCGGTGATTGATAGCATGAATTTGAAATGTATAAAGCATGAGTAAGTGCAGTGGTTTTACTTGCATAATGATATAGAGACACTGTTATCTTGGTAGTCACAAGAAATCTTTACAAGAGTAAAAGCCACCTTTGGTGAGATGCCTAATTATGTCCCCGGGGGAGAATGTGCCCTGCCCCCAGTTTTTCTTTGGTTGCATCAGAAAACCTGTTTTATATAATGGAAGGGGAGAGTTGAGGCAGTTCAAGGGAAAGAAATAGATGGTCCTGAGGGAAGTAACCTAGAAGGGGGTTGGGAGGTAGAGTAAGAGCAGGTAAACTTGCTGAGAGGTATCAGAGGGGAAGTTCAGAAGGAAATCTAAGTGGATCTCTTGCAATAATAGCTTCCCAATAAAAGGTAACATGTCTACTGGGTGTGTTTAAATTTATCTTGAGTGTCATGTAATATGACCCACTTCTCATGTCCTTATACATTTTCATTCCAATAGAAGAAAAAAAAATGGGCTTCCCTGGCGCGTAAGCACTGTGAAGCTGTCCGCAGCCACCGTAGCATGAGTTCGCTCCCAGGCTGGCCAGGGAGCTACCCACATGGCGCAGCAGACCTCTCCTGTCTTGCCCGCTGCTCCCCTCAGCAGTGTATTTCAGTCAGTCTGCCTGTTGTGTTCCCCGCTCTGTCTCAGGTGAATCCTCTGATCTCCCCGCCCCACACCTCTGGCCTATACCCCAGCTCTTGTGTGCATAAATAAATCAATCTTTAAAAAAAAATCAACATTTATCATGGATTAACTTTCTCCTGAATGCTGGTGGAATTAATGGATGTCAGGAATGCGTTAACTTCTGGACCATTAACTATTTGTTAATTTTTTTCATCTGACACTATGCAATTGTGTTAGGTATTGTTGACGTTGGACGAGAATATAATTCTTACCCATCAATGCCCCCATAACATCCTAGTGGATAAAGATGAATAAATACATATTTATCTACCAAGCTGCAGTCTGAATTTGTATTTTCCTCATAGAAAAGGGAAACACAGTATTCTATTCAAACTCTTAAGACACTGGTAGGAAGACTGAGATGAATGGCAGTGGAGGTGGTCAGAGGGGAGACTGCCAGAAGTGGAAATCTGTGGGCTATGTCTTGAAAAAGTGGGAGCTCACTCAGTGAGGATGGAGGGGAAGGAAACCTAGCCGAAGTCCTGGAGTTAGGGGAAGCTTGCTGGAATGAGAATTACCTCACTGTGGCTGGTACATTAAATGTTTCTGGGAACAACCTGAAGACTTGACAGTTATCAGACAGAAGTTAAAACTTGAGGGCTCTATTTTGTTTTACTAAGAAGATGTCAATTTTTTCTTTTTTAAGAAGAAAGTAGGATTTCATGGAGGTGACTGACTATATGCTTATTTTGGTAAAAGGGGAAGATGAATTGGGATGGGGATTTGAGGGACAGAAAGAATGACTAGAAGTAGGGACATTGCTTGGGATTCAGGGAAAATATAGGGGTTTGAACTCAGGCAATACCAGAAAGAAAGGGAGAACACAGGAAAAATATCCTTAAGATTAAAATTAATAAAATAATATTTTCTTTTATAACTAATATTAATGTCTAAAATATTAATAAGATATTATCAAGAATGATAGTGCAATCTAAGTACAATCCAAGGAAAAGAGAATTAATGAGAACGTCACTTTCAGGGCTTAGGTGATGAGGTGGATACTTGAGAAAGGGAAAAATGAATAAAAGCAAGTTGGGGATTTGCAGTGTTGAAATACAGAGGTTGAATTATTTGAAAAACATCAAGATATAAACATCCAGTAGACCAGTGGATACAGAGGTCTTGAAACCAAGAGTTCAGTCTTTGTGGGAGCTGTTAAAATAGGCAGCTCTCAGCTTGCATTAGGAATTAAAGTCAGTTCATGAAATCTCCAAGGAAAACTGAGAGGTTACAAGTACAAAGGAGTGAGGGGGTGGTAAATCTAAAGGAACATCAACAGTTAAAAGCAGAGCAGAGAAAGGAATCTGGAGTGAAACTGAGAAAGATGGGTCTTTTTTTCCACATTATCAATGCTGGAGGAAAGCAGCCTGCAATTTTGCATGATTGAACTCTAAAATGAATTAGAGCTTGCTGGCATGGCACCAGTTCTGAAAAGAGAGAGCAATAATCCAATTCAAACTCTTTCCACAATTTGACTAAAGGTACACAATTTTCTATGAGGACAAAATTGTAGAGAATTATGTCCAACTTATCAATGAGGTCATAATGTGCATGAACTTTTTGTTTATTTTCAAGATTGAAAACAAGAAAGAAATCAGAAGAGCAAAGGAAGGCTTCTCTTAATTTTTCTCCGTATTAGCACAGGATATTCAAATATTAGACGTTCAAACTGTGTTCAATTCACAGAAACAGGTATTTTGAATTAGTTATATTTGGGATACTAATTTAAAATGGCATATGCTTGTTTCCTCTTCACAGCAAAACAACAGAACTTGGTATTATTGCTGACTTGTTCCCTTGCAAGCCCAAGTTACAAAGCACTCACAAATGGTACCTATCTAGCCATAAAATGGATTCTAAATCCATATATCTTTTGCAGAGAAAAGCTCATTTAGTTTATTATTCCTCAGCACAGTTATTTGGGTTAAAGAAAGGTACATAAAGTTAAAAAAAGAAATCAAAGATAACATTTCTCATCTCACACTCCCCTGCACTGTTGAAAGCTATAATTTTTATGTCCTGAAAACTGAGCCCTTTCAAGAAATCTTGTTCAGAAAAGTGGGGAAATAGCTGCATATTTTCTAAGAATTTAAATATATGGATCGGATGAGTAAAGTAGAACAAGAGATTCCATTATTTTATCAGTTTTGAATTTTAGCCAAGCCTGGTTGATAGATCCTTTAAAAATTATCCATTATCATCAAAGTATCCATTTGATAGTTTACCTTTCCAAAAAATCCACTGCTGGTTTCTTCCTTTCAAAGGAGCACTATGCTTTTTGACATGAAACATTCTTTATATAGAAAACATCATTAGTGAATTCCTGGTGAGGAGCCATATGCACCATATGCGGAATTTTCCATTTTATTCCCCATTTACTGGTAGGAAGTTGAGGTCTAATATTCTGAGGTACAGCAATCCCTTCCATTAGAGGAGTAATGGACACACTGTTGAAGACTCTACAATGGTAATTAACATTATATTTCTGTTTAGAAATTTATTTATGCCTCTGTTTCCCCACAAGGAAAACAGACAGACAATAAAGATTAATAAAAGCAATAGTTGCTCACTAGTCCAAGCTTCCGAGCACATTTTTCTCCTAAAATTACATGATAACAGTCATGCCACTTTCCAGCCCATAGGCGAGCATTGTTATCAGTAGTGTATATGCTGCCAGAAATTTCCTATATATTTGTGTATAGAAATAAGTCTCATTTTTTATGCAAGTTTTTATACATCTAAGCTACCATACATTCAAGTGGTCTATAACTTCCTCTTTGAGGTATGCTCACCCTATTCTTTTAAAAGGATGCATAGGAGTCCATATGTGACTCTACCTGAACTTACATAATGATTCCCCTACCCTTGGACCTTTAGATGCTTCCATTGCCATTAAACAAAAACAGGGAACATGCTTCCTGAAACATTATGGTACATGGTCCCTTGGGCATTGTGGAAGTGTCCTTTTATGGCAGAGATAATGAAAATGAAAGCCCTTTGTCCTAGGGAATTAATTTCAAATTGAGAAGGTCTTGCCTATCTGCCCTGCCAGGTGATGGTCCCTCTGCATGTCCTCAAGCAGCATGTGATTGTACATCATCCCCATTGTTGGTTTGTCAAAACCCTTGATTCTCATGGTCCATTCTGAAGTCATCTGCCTGTAGCATCTTTCTGAATGTCCATATGGGGTAATCTCTCCCTCCTCAGAGAATTCTGTTCTGAGAATTCTGTTCATTTGTTCTTTCTTACTGTCACATTTCACACTATTCCTCCAGCTTTGGGTGCTTGTCCTCTCACTTCTACTTGAGTGCAAATTCTTTATTTTTATTTATACAATCACTGGGTACAGTCAGAAGCGCGGGAGGGTGAGAGAATTCACCAGAGCCAGAGCAGGGAAAAGAACAGGCAGATGGACGAAATACACTGCTGAGGGGAGCAGTGGGCACAGCAGGAGAGGTCTGCGTGCCATGTGGGACCCTCGCCCCGCGGCGGCAGGGAATCAAACCGGTGCTGCAGAGGCTGCAAGCAGCTTTGCAACCCAGCACTCAACTGCTGTGCCACTGGGGAGGCCCTTGAGTGCAAATTCTTGGGGGCAGCAGATATCTTGGTCAACTTCAGCAATGAGCATGCGTTTGTTATACATGAGGCATGTTGGAAATATTAAATGCTTGTTTTTTGAGGAATTTTCCAATCAAATATGTAATAGGTTTTTTTTTTTTAAACAGAAAATGAAGTCTATAAAAGGCTAAAAGAATTGAAAGCACACTTTACCTTGGGAGTTTATAGTTTAACCAAACTGGAAGAATGGTGACATAGAATGCTATTTTATTTTTATCTATTAACTTTATTTCTTCCTCCTTGTTTGCTAGAAAAGAGCTTATAGAGTTCACTTTTAAATGCCACATGAAAACTTCTCCCAAATCATGGGTATTTTTTAATTACCTTGAGGGGCTGCCTGCAGTGTCTGACCTAGAAAAGGCTCGCTTGAAGCACATCCAGCAGATGTACAAGCTGTAAGAGTGAAGCTGTAGTTGGTGAATGGCTGGAGACCTAGAAAGAGCAAACAAGAAATAAAGTGCAACTTGAGAGGATTATTTATTATCAATTAAGCACCAGAAGTAACATGCAGAGTTGAAGATACGATATCCAAAAATTCTAAAAGCAGAAAACATTGTAAAGGGATAGGAGTTTCATAAGCAGTTCGGTATTAATAGACATTCCATTTATCACTGATGAAGTAATACATTCTCAGCTTTAGAAGAGATCTTCAGATTCACACAATCCATCTACCCATTTTCCTCTTGACAACCCTGTACAAGATGTCACTCAGGAGGCGTCCTACTACACCAGGGGACTACTGCATCTCCCACCCTGCCCATCCATCTTCAGAAAGTACCAAAGTGCTCCTGATTTTGTTGGAAAGTTCTACCTTATGTTGTGATGAACTTTTTCTATCACTCCCACCCCAGGGACATATAAAATGAATCTAATTTCTTTTCCACCTGACAGTTCTTCAAATACTTGTAGACAGTTATCAATTCCCCCCACCCCAGACTTGTCTTCTCCAGGGTAACTATTCCACTTTCAGCAACTGCTTCTTATATCAACAGGGTGGGAAAAAAAATTCAGATTCAACATTTTTTAGCCTCAAGCCATATCCAGTTCGTATTAACACCGACCAAGCTGAGTTCTTTCTCCCCTGCCCCCTTTTTTTAAGCTTTGCACCACCTCATCACATAAGTTCATAGTGATAGCTCACACTTCAGTCGTATTTTGGGGGGTAGGTTGGTTTTATCGTTATACATAATTTGTGATGGGATAGTGTTTATTACTTCATCTGTATTCAGAATATAATGCAGCAAAGTGATTGCTCAATAAATTCTTGGAGAAAAAAAGAATGATAATCCAAGTCCATTTGTATTCCTGGACATCACCAGTATGGGGCAAATGAGCTTGGACAAGTTACTTAGCTTCTCTTTGCCTCAATCTACCAATCTGGAGAATGGGAAGTCCTAGTTTCTAAGGGTGACAAGATTAAGTTGGTTACTTACAGCAGTCACCAGAAACAGTTATAAGGCTTGACAATATTCAACAAGGAGTATCATTTCTTGTCTTGATTCTTTGAAAGTTCAAACAAAGTCAAAGCTTTAAAAAATAAACAAAGGACTTAGTCTATGTGTCAAATAATTGGGCTGAGATGTAACATGGACCCACTGATGAGTCTACTATTTTTTCATAAAGATTTGAAATGTATCTGTACTTCCGTAAGAGGAAGAGTGAAAGGAAAACTTGGAGCCAGTGGGTGGTACTTAAAGCCAACTCAATGATAAAAGGTGGAACTTTCTGGACTCTCCCCAAGTTCCCTGAATGGGGGCTGGAGGAAGTAGGGGTAGAGTGGAGCCACCACGACCATGTAGAATTGAACAAGACTGAGCATAAGAGTTTTTTTTTTTTTTTTTGTGGGGGTTGGAGAGGTGGCTTCTGATTGCTCCCTGGTCTCTGCTCAGCTGACACTACCTCTGGGTAGGACAGGTGAGATCTGCTCACATTTTCTTCTCCTTTCCCTAGGCTCTTTTCTAACACCATATGTAAATAAATAATTTTACTTTTTTTGTTTCTGTCTCTCTGCTTTTGGGCCTTTTCCTGAATAAAGTGGGCATGTGAGGACCCAAATTGGGTCATCTCCTTTCCACCAGGTTTGCCCTATAACAATTTTGGAGGGGTGACTTCCTCCAGATAGGTCAGGTGCCATTGTCACATTAGGTGGATTTCTGCCCAAATGCTTTTTAAAGATTTTGCGCATTCTATCTAGACACTATACCCAGCACTTTTTATCCCTGTAGAGGGCAGGAAAGGACGGACACAGAGCAGGTTTTCTGATCCAGAAGACCAGGTAAAGGAGGAGTCCTGGAGCCCTCGGTAGCTTTTGCAGGCTTTTATTGGGATTTACCAGGTACATGGCAGATAGGGGTGCTGGGTGGTGGCTAGGAGGCTGGCAGGCCCCCCAGCCCCAGCAAGTCTTCACTCTATCTGGGCTCTCTGGCCTTCTCTCGCGTTCTCTCTGCTTCTCTTATGGTTCTGCTTCTGCTTCTCTGCTTCTGCTGGCGTCTCCGTGACGCCGCCCTTAAAAGCCCAGTCTTAGCCCAGGTGAATCCCATCTACCTATACCCACACCCTATTCCAGGTGCCCGCCATCGGGCATGCATTTGGGACCACAGGGTTCCGTCATGTATCCTAATGGCGGGAGGGTAGAAAAGCCTGCTACTTTTTACCTTACCCTACAATCCCCCAAATTACTTTCTTCCCTCATGACTTTGGACACCCTCTGAATTTTTATTGTGTGCTTATTTATGTTTGTCTTGCCCTCTATGATATAAGTTCTAAATGAGCAAGGGCTTTGTCTTGTCCACCACTGTATACTTCCAGTGATGAAGGATACAAAGGAGATGCTTTTCAATGAATGAGAAAGTTAATTACAGGGCTGCCCCAATAACTGAGCAGTGGTCTGGGCTCTGTGGTGAGGTGACACTGCGCTGTAGCTGGAGCTGCTCAGGGAATCTGCTTCACAGCTCTCTGCATTTCCTTATCAATTTAGAGACAAGATGCAAATACTTATTTGATTATAATCTTCCATTTGGTTGCTATGGAGGATTTACATAATTTTGATATTCACCTGATTTACAGATGGGGACAATGATGAACAATCTAAGCCAGGCCTGAGCTACATATGTTTGATAAAAGTTTAGGGGAAATGTTACAGATTATAAACACAGAAAAGAAAACAGAGGAAAATATTCAAGACTGAAGGTCAGAGATAGCAAGTTGATATAGCCTGATAACCCCCTTTGCTCCCACCACTGTAAAAGGGAGTCTTGACCCTTGTAAACCATTTATATCTGAATATCTTTCACTCTTATTTGGAATATAAGCCCTTTGAAAGTAAGGATGATATTTTTAAATTTTTTTTGGTGATTTTTTTTCCCAATAGTGTCAATTTCAGGGGCTCAATATTTGCTAAATATTGTTCAAAAGAGAGCCAAACCACAGAAGTGCTCCCTAAGGAGGGAGGGGTTTTGAGGCTATGATGTCTCTCACAGGTGGGATCTGACCAAGTAGGTCTTTCCTCATAATTCCATAGGATTCCTGTCCAAAGCACCCATTTCACTGAGTAGGAGAATCTTCTCTGGTTACAGAAATTATTAAAATAATGACAATATTAATTTTTATTTATGAACAATCATTTTAAAATGGATGCCTGACTTAAGAATAACTGGTAAAAAATGAAGCAATGCTGGATTTTTCTCTGGAATATTCTGTCTGGTCTGGTTTCAGATACACAGTGACTGCTGAAGAACATTTTGGCATGGATAGCAGGGAAAGAAGAGAAAACTCACTCTCACAGACTCACACTCACCTCTCTGAGAGGTGTGCACTAGGTTGATGAGAGGATTGAGGGTATTTGCAATGATAGTAGCTAAAAGGAAATTTTGCATACATATAATAGGTGAAACACTACATGATATGCACATCAAAGACATCTTTACAGACACATCACCCAAAGCAGTGATATGAAGGCAAAGACAAACAGCTGGGACTACATCAAATTAAAGAGCTTATGCACAGCAAAAGAGACAATAACAAAAACAAAGAGAAACCCCACTGACAGGGAGAATATTTTTGCACACAACACTAATGATAAAGGACTGATCACAAAAATCTACAAATAGCTGATGAGACTCAACAAAAACAAAGAAAATAATCCAGTCAAAAAATGGGCAGAAGAGTTAAAAAGAAACTTCTCTGAAGAGGAAATGCATCTTACACCAGTGAGAATGGCACGTATTAAAAAAAATAGCAACAACAAATGTTGGCGAGGTTGAGGAGAAAAAGGAACTCTCCTGCACTATTGGTGGGAGTGCAAACTGGTCCAACCACTATGGAGAGCTGTGTGGAGATTTCTGGACCTACTAAACATAGACTTCCATATGATCCAGCAATTCCACTCTTAGGTATTTACCCAAAGGACACAGAAACATCAATTCCAAAGAGCACCTGCACCCCTATGTTTATAACAACACTATTTACAATAGCTAAGCTTTGGAAACAACCCAAATGCCCAGAAATAGATGACTGGATCAAGAAGATGTGGTACATATACACCATGGAATATTACTCAGCATTCAAAAATGATAAACACATGCAATTTGCAGCAACATGGATGGCGCTGGAAGGGATCATGCTCAGCAAAATAAGCCAGAAAGAAAAAGAAAAATACCAGATGGTCTCACTCATAGCAGGAATCTAGAAAACTTAAATAAGGGACCAGGAAAAAGAATAACTATAGGAAAGAAAATATCAAAATCAACAAACAACTATGAACCAGAGACACTCTATGGGGGGTGGGGGCAGGGAGGGGAGGGATTGGGGTCAAAATAAGGGGGTTGTAATAGTAAAAGGAAAATTTTGCATATATATAAATATATATTGTCCTTTCTTCACAAAAACTTTCTGAAAGTACTTGACTTGGATCTATTACTCAGTTGATAATATCCCCTACCTCAGGGAGTTCTCACCTGAACTACAACCAGAACAGGAGTTATCATTCCTCTCAAGGCAGAAAATCAAAATCGAGGCTCAGAGAGCCAAGTACTCACACAGTGAAAGGGTGTAGGAGTTGGGTGGGACATAGCCAGAACTTATACACCAAGCCCTACACCCCGTCATATAAGAGCAACCATCAAGCAGAGACACATTTCAATGACAACCTTCCCTTTGAAGATTAAACAACCTCTGAAAGATGTAAACATGATGGAAACCATTCTAGCCATGTTTAAAATAAAAATATATGTGGAAAGAATTTTGTTCAGACATCAAGTCAACATAAAAAAGTAAAATCCAAACCCAAAGTCCGGGTGTTTTGATGTGGCTCCAATTTTACTCCTCTTTTCAATGGGCTCTGCACACTAATTATATTTTATGAAAATTGCAGGTGTTTTCAAGTTATTAGATTACATAAATACCATACTAGCTAAAGGCTAGCAGGCCCTTACTTCTTGCGGGCCTTCTTCTGGGTCCTTGAGGAGTACTAACCCATTCCAAGTCCTCCCTAACCCCCTGAGGCATGTGATGGTATCTGTTCATTTTACAGCTAATGTAGTTAAGATGCAGACAGGTACAGAGCACCACTGTGATCGTGGACGAGGAAAGGGGAGGCTGGGAGAGAAGTCTGGGCAGCTGGGCTGGGAAGTGTGGCCCAGAGCAATCGGGTGAGGCTTCTGCTCTTCACAAGGGAAAGGATGACAGAGACGGCTCAAAGCTGCCCAGACACACACAATCTAGGTAGGAATGTATACATCTATCTTTCCATTTTGAATATTAGCACATGTCAAGCTTGGGGGCGGACAGCAAGGCTGTTTAGAGACCTGGTTTTCAGTTAGACTGTCTGGGGTCCCGTCCTTACCTACAACTTATAAACTAGGACCACAGGCAAGTTTTCTTACCTCTAGGTGCCTCAGTTTCCATATCTGAAAACTGAGGGTGTCATCATGCCTTGGATTTAAGCCCTTGACTGGCTGGTTCTGCCCCCTTCAGAATTCCTTGCTTCCATAAAATAAACCGAGGGACGCACAGCCAACAAAAACTTTCCTCATTGATGACGGAATGGAGAGGGATAGTGAGCTTTCACACAGAAGATACCTTCTCCCTGAGCCTTGGGCTATAGGACTCTTTGTGGGCAAAAAAACTGCATTTATGGGCCTGGGATAGGGCTCCTGTTATTCATGCACACATGACTTCTTTCTGCACTTGACATCTTTGCACATGAATCTTTTTGCATACCCTACTCCATTTCCATCGTGAGGATGTCTGATTTGGCATGGTCCTGAGGTTACTAGCATCTTGCCTTGGTTCCTTTAAACAAGTGGAGCTCTGGGCGGGGGACATGGCCCCTGGAGTAGGTGGGTCTTCCCTTTGGTGACAATGGTATGCTAGTCAAGGCTGCTTAATTGGGCTACAGACTGAGGGAAGATCATGCTTGCATCCACTACTTTGTGCCATTTCTTAGGTTTTATATTTTTCATTCTGGGAGAGAATTGGATGACTTACAGGCTTGGTTCAGATCACCTGTAAGGAAAGCATGGACTGCCCTCAAGCTTCAGTGATTTAAATGAACTGGATGGCCTTTTTTATCTATGTCCCCGTAAAACTCAATAAAAGCAGCACATTTCAACAGGAATTTGCTGTCATTTTAACTAAGTCTCTATTGGTAGTTCTTGAAATGAGATCTGTATGAAATATTAGTAACAGGCAATGAAAAGGGCACACCAATTGAAAACTACTCATGAATTGATCAGAATGAGAAGGGGGAAATAAAGAGGCGTCTCAAAGGAACAGTTCTGACTGTAACTTAATCCTGGAGTGGAAGAGTAGAAGGAGAAAAGAAAACATCATTCAAGTGCTCAGCATCGAATTAAAAGAGTAGGAAATAGAAGTTGTAGAGAAGAGAAAGGCAAATGCATGGAGAAAAGCCAAGTATTTAACATTTTAGTGTAGTGGAGATTAGTGTGGCTGCAAATTACCTGAATTTCCCTACAGGGAATCATGTTCTCTTTTAAAGGAAAGAGCATACTATAACCAAACTCATTATAATTACACTTGCAAGTAGCATTACATTCAAGAGTAAATGTGTGTTAAAAAGGATCGCAACAACTCTGCCCATGGATCATAAAAATATGATTTGGAAACGAAACCTGGCCTTATGTAAGTTATATTTGATCTACTCTAAAAAAGAACAGCTTTATTCTAATCTTTAATTTACAGATAAATAGTCAGGAAAAGGCATAGTGTCCTTTATAATTTCAGATAGTAAGAGCTATGTCACAGCAGTCACCCACTTATTCTATTGGCTATGATGGGGAAGATCAGGATGCATCAGGATTCTACTTTAGATACATCCGATTGCATGTGAAGATCTGGATGTTCAGAAAAGATACACCAAGACATCACGGAACCAAATTAGTAACATCTACAGTATATTTAATTTCTGATTTGTTTTACAAAAAACTGATTAGAAAATATTTGAGGGGTTCACATACTAGGGTCACCCAATACAATCTCAACAATTCTCCATGGACTTAGTCAATTTCTTGTTCCATTATAGGCAACCATTGGCACTGTCTATTTCATGTCTCTATGCTTTAAATATGGATATGTTATAGGACCTGGATATCAAAACAAAGGCTTTCTTGTATTTCAAATGCTTATAAGACAATGCAATACTTTCAGCTCTGACTACTTGCTACAGGCTTATTTGCATTCTTAATTTTGTATTTTAGTGAGGTTCTGCATGTGACTTAGGCTCTCCTTCCCCAATAGGAAGTGCTTCCGAGAAGAAGTATTTGACAGATTCTATTACCAAATACAGACCAGCATGAAGACTACTGATAGGATAGTTGGAACCCAGGGGAGAAAGTTACTGTACCCCACCTTGATTTTTTTTGAGACTGGAAGGATGAATAAATTAACATCAGACAGATCAGTAGGAGAAAAGCCCAAAATTTAGTAACATGCCTATGAAGAATTTACATGGCTATAAATTCAAGAAAATTGGGGTGAACCACCCCAAAATTGGGGTGTCAAGGAGAGAGGAGGGGGGAGACTTCACATGACAAGGAGAGGGTTACTTCATCCTTTCACTCTGTGGGTAAAGATGAGAGTCTCAGGACATTGTCACTGGTAAACTGATACCTGAGTAATAGGTCACAACAATAAGGGGGTGCAGTGATTGCTTCTTTGACTAGGAAAAGGGAAACTGAGAAACGGACAAATCTTCTCGTAGCCTCTAGGGCCTTCCCTTTTCTTAATTTAAAATAATCTGCACTCTTCAAAGAATTAGGCTCACAGGTCCTTCAGTTCCTACAGCAAGGTTGACACTGAAGGAGGTCTACCCTGTGCATGTGGAGAAATCCCTGCCAACCCTTTAGGGGAGAATGATCCCACACTGCTGATGTTGGTAACACTGTCAGGGTAAACAGCTTTCCTCTCTGCGGTTTGGTTGGACTAGACCGAGACCTCTATTTGTCTACATTTTCAGGCAGTTTTCCTCTCGAGAAGTAAAATGTGGCTTCAGGTGGCAGCAAAGTGAGATACTGGTCACATGTCTGAGGAGACACACCTCGCAGAGGGGCAGGGTAGTCTCGGGCCATTGGGACAGAGCAGAGGAAGTGATGTCCAGGATATGTGTCTTGGAATGTCTGGGGTTCCTGGGAGCAGTTTTTTCTTTAAATATTAGTGTCTAGGCAACTGCTGTCTATAAATCTTTGGCTATAATACTGTATCCATAAAAATGGGCAAAGAAAGAAATAGTGGTTGATTCTTTTTTTTTTTCTTGGCAGGTAGTCACACACATAGTTTCCCTCAGAGTTGGCAAAATGAAAATTAATTGAATTCTCATATCTCCATTCACATGTCCCCTGCCTGGTGGCGGTAGCCAGACTTTGGTGGGGAAAATGCAGCTTTGCGCTCACACACAACCGTAGAAGCATCTTCGAAGCTGTTCCGAGGTTGCGCTTGCTATCCTGTTCTTCCAGTTTTCTTTCTGTCTGCTTCAATTAAAGAAATATACTGCCAATAAATCCATATGGCCAGAGGTCAGGATGGCTTCCTGGGGTCAACCTGAGCTGTCACCCAAGGCCCCAGGGTAGAGGCTCTGGGCTTGACTCAAAGTTCTGCCCTCACTGTCTTGAAATTCTGAATGATTTCTGAGCTAGGATCCCCATATTTTCATTTTGTTCTAGGCCCTTCCATATATGTAACCCATCCTGTCTGAGACTGATTCAGGTGTATTTAACAATGTGGTTTTTATATCCAACTGACATAGATATAATCATTCAGATACTCATTTGCTGTTTATTAATTTCATGAATAATTTTGAACACAATAATTCTTAAGAACTGCAATCCCTATCGCAGAATAGGAGATACAACGGCAAACAGGAAGCATTGTCTCTGCCCTTAAAAAGCTTTACTTACTAATAAAGAACAGAGATGAGGAAAAAGAACATTGCCATAAAGTATAATTGCCAGAAGAGCAAGTGCAGGATCTTCTGGGGACACAGAGTTATCAAAACATAAAATTCCTTTAAAAGTAATTTTTTTAAATAATTATAAAGAAAATTGTACAAAGCAATTCCTTTATAAAGAAATCACATTTTGTGATATTAGTGGTCAAACTACATTCTCTTTTTTATCAAAAGGGACACGTAGACCATCTATCTGTTTCAGCACATTTTCAGCTCCAGCCTGCACTGCTAGGGCTTGTGCTATTTTAGCACAGAAGGTTTTCAGGAGCTTCTAAGAACAGTGGAAAGGAGGCCGATTCTTCTCTCCTTGCTAACTTAACGCTGGCAGGCCTTCCCTTGTAAAATGCAACCATGAACAATTTTTCATGAATTATTTTGAAAATACCTCCTCGAGAGTGAAGACAACTCAGCCCTTATCTGAACTGCTAGAGAGGCCTTGCTCAATTCATTTTGCTCTTGGTGGCCCTCCTGATGGAGTTAATCCTCCACCCCAGGGCCCACGTTAGGAGGCTGATGTAGAAGGTGGTGGTCACCAAAAATGAAACAATGCCACCACTGCCATCTCCATTGTTCTGTGTGGGTAGGTGGCCATGTTTAGTAATAAGCGACAGGAAGAGGTCTTTTATTGACAAGCTGCCATGCGCTGTTTGCATTAGCGAATATGAGAAGATGATGGCAGCTCGTCCTGTGTCCCCGTGGTATTCGGCTCAGTGAGATAGCAGAGAATGCTTCAGTTTACTTAAAGCATTGATAACACCTCTAAATAATTAACTGAGGACTTCCTGTCTTCAATTACTTAATGCTTTTTTTAACATCTTGAGAGGATTATAAGCAATTTATGGATTTCACATCATGAGTGCATTCGCCACTATTCCCACAAAGCATTTACAGGATCATGTTTCTAAAGCTTTGAGGTAATTAAAAATAAGCACAGAGACAATGGGGCTGAGGCAAGGTGCTGGCTTCCCTTCTGTCATTGCCGAGGACCTACATTTCTAGGCTCAGGGATGACTGGTACTCCGGTTTCATTAGCACTCCCTGGGTACTCGGGGAATGCCAGGGATTGGGAAATGAAGAGAAAATCAAAACTTTTTACCTCAGGAGGTTCAGGGAGCTTTTCAACCCAACATTTGAGATGGAATGTGAAGTAAATTTGATTGTTTTTGTTCATTCCATGAGCTCAATAGAATAGTTATTCCCATCATTGAGTACTGAATGTGGCCAGTTATCTAAGCATGGAAGTGACTTTCCCCTGGCAGACGAAACTCGTGAACAGGTTGCTGATGATGGCAGAGCCTGGAAATCACACTCAGAGACTCTGTACCTGTGAGGTTTTTCTGAAGGAGGCCTTATTTCCCCCTTTAACAAGAAACCTCTCTTCAAGGATAGAAGTCCAAGTGAAACATTCTCTAGGTCTACGTAAAACTGTACTGACAGAGAGACCAAATGAATTCTGAAGATGTAGTTCCATTTTATGAACTTGTTAAAAAGTAAAATTACATGGAAAACTTGATAAAAATTGATTTTTATACATGAGGATTGCTGGCATCAAGTTATATGAATGAAATCTTCTCCAACATGAAAAAAATATCCATTAAGAATGACAACGAAAGGAAGAAGAGGTAGAGTGAAGGGATGTAAAGAAAAATCTTGGCAATTGTATTATGATTACACTAAGGAAGCTATCAGTTCTGTTGGCTTAGAAACCACAATTGAATATAGTCTGCTGGCATTTCAGTGCTGGTTTCTGAAAAATGCCAAGCAGCAAGAGTTCAAAGCCAAGGCTGGTTAAACAGATAAATATTGTGAAAAGAAAACAATTCCTCATTCCTGTGTACCAGTTTATTGTGCAACCTTTCCTGGTACAAAATCTTAATGTGCCTTTGCTTGAACTCCAGAAGTCTAATGATATTCCACTGTCTACTCCACACAACTTTCGTGACATCTGCCTGCCGTGTCCTGCACAGAGTTCAGTTGTAGCACCAATCACCCTGTATTTGCAACTTTTCCTTAGGTTGTCAGTATTGCTGTGGGCCTGGTCTCCCCAAGAGTCAGCTAGATTTTTCTCAATATGCTCAGAGGAGGCCTCTTCCAGAAAGTATCACCTTGGTGTGAACCAAAGGTAAATTGAGACCGCAAGTCTATCACTGTCACCATTCCTTAAAGCATAAGGATTATTTTAAGGGTAGTGAAGTTCCTAGGAGTTTGTTGTCCTTGGATCCTTTTCCTAATCAAAGTAGTAATCATTGCTCCCCCTTTTATGATCTAGAAGAATGTAGTATTGGGGAAGAGTCTCATCCAGGTGTAGATTTATAAGGAACATGACCTTTTTATCTGAGAAGCTCATCTGAGATCATCCTCTCCTTGTTTATCATGTAATGGACTCTCCCTCTGGCCCCATGATGCCCCAGGTCTCTAAAACACAGGATAACTATGCCCAGTCTGCTCCATTGTTCTTTAGAATTTACAACCAGGTAAATTCTCCATAGATCTGTTACTAAATAGATTTTTCATTTGGTAACCTGTCTGATGATGTTTTGATGACTTGGAAGCCATAAAAGGACCCCAAAAGGAGGGGATTTTCTCCTGTACCCTGACATTTCCTTTTCCTGGGAGATTCTTAAGAGGAGCAATTTTATTTTAGGATACTTGGAAAGCTGTCCAACGCATAGCCAGTAGGAACACACATTTTGTCGTAATGAAAAGTGCTCTGACTTCCTTACGGCTGGGTGAGTCATAAGGGGACACTCTGCATATGTCAGTTTTCCTTTAAATTTGTCAAATATGGGCATTAAAGACACCCTTACTTGTCTTACAGGGCTGTGTCTCATAATCAATTGAGTCAAAACACAATTGGATCTTTAAAATTGTAAAGCACTATATAAACGTGAAGTTTTATTATGTAAAACTATGTTACTTCAATCACTTGTGATGATTTTCACTTTAGGTTTAAAAGCTGTAAGGAACAAATTTGATCATCTGAATTGATGAGGACTTTCCTCATCCCCTTTATTCTCTGTTTAGTTCCAGACCTCCAGATAAGGAATGCATGTGCTGGTCTGTAAATATTTCTTAAGCACCATCTGCAGGCTTATGGCACTTTTGGAAAGCAGTGGACTGTCAGTGAATGTTTGTTTGTGTGCCAGGGAATTATGAAGTTTAAGAGAATATCAAGATGAATTTATTTTTCCACTGTGCTGCACAGCTTGAGCCTCCTCTAAAGAAATATCAGGCACACTCTAGCAAGTCTTTCTGGTATTAATGCGCCTCTGGACTTGGGCCCAAGGGGACCAGGGCATCAGCTCAAGAGGCCTTGGAGATAGGTTGCTGGCAATAGGAACAAGCAGAAGTTTCTAAACCCTTGCCTGTGGTCTCAAATCTCAAAATACATAATGGTTTGAGATGATTCCTGGGCCCAAATTAGTAACTAGTTATTAAATTTCTCCAAGTATTCTTTTCTGTAAAATGGGAGTAATAATTCTCTCTACCTCATAGGTGGGAGTAATAATTCTCTCTACCTCATAGGTATGTGATAAGACTGAAATGACACACTATAAGCCTCATACTTTGGACTTGTTTGGCACATACCTACTCTATTCATTTTCCAAACATTTATTTAGTACCTCCTGATGTGTCAAGGCCTATCTAGGTGCTAGTGATAGAGAATTGAATGAGGCAGAGAAGGTCTGTAATCCTGCTGCTTCCATTCCAGCAGGGTAGACTTGGCAAGACAAACAACAAATACTGAAAATATCAGAATATGAGAGGTCTAAGATGGAAATAAAAGAAGGTGAAAAGGCAGTGTGTTAGAGAAGTCTCTCTACTGCTAAGTCAGGAAATGCTTTTCTTCTTTTCAGAAGTGACATTTAAGCTCAAACAGATTAATTATTATTTAATCACTGCTAATGTTTACCTAACATACTATTATACTGGTTTATCTCTGTATTATTAAAATTGATTATAATAAACAACCTTATAATAATAAAAATGCACAATTAATTACTGTTAATAATAATAACACCACCAATTACCATAGCCAGTCAACTATCAACTATTCTGCGTATTAATTACCCACTTGATAGATAAATGTTAGCTTCTGGCTGATTTTCCCCTGCCTTCCAGTATATTCTTGGCTAGTCTACTCCTATTATCTATGAGTGTATCCTTGGGGAATGAAAATGCATCTTACTGTTTGTCTGAAAAAAAAAAAAGTTAATACTGATGCAAAAACCCTACACATAATGCATATCAAAGCCAAATATAAATTATTTCTGAAGTTATCTGCTGTTGTGGCTTATTGCTGCCAGTGTGGGCTCTTCTATTAGCATGGATAAGTGGAACCTGACCATATGTCAAGAGAACACGTCCTTTCGATGTGACCTCATGTATCAAACGCACACCCCCGGGAGGCTTTGCCATCCCCCCAACAACAACAGACTCTTCCGGGAGGTTTTCCTCCTTTTTTCCTCACCTGTGACCGTGTGCTGCCTCCCCTGTGTGGTGTTGGTGTGGAGGAGCCCTTTCCCTGCCTGCCTGAGCAGGTGCTCAGTAACGCCGCCGCTGGGCTTCTCAGGGATGCTCCAGCTCAGAGGCAGGGGCTCCGCCTTGGGGGCTGTGACCCTTGGGGGCAGGATGCTCTGTGGAACCCCTGGGCTGGTAGCTGCCACTACCTGCAAACACAGGAATGAAAACAGTGATTTGATGTAATCGTACACTAGGTATTCTGAGCCACAAGATTGTCACTTTTGTTTTAAAATGTTGTTGTCTGGCTTGGCGTATCATTAGCAGAGCTCAGGGGCTTTTTTCTTTCCCTCCCATGCTATTCGAACAATGAAATCTGACCTTGAATACATTACATAAGTCTCAGCCTACCATTCATCACAATAGGTTCAACAACGATTTTGACGGCAGAGAGCAGCCCTCGGTTTAAACAAGTAAAATCTGGCTGGCAGACTGTCTTACTAGAGAACTCTTGATAACTCTCTTCCATATGGCCCCATCAGTGTCTTTGCATTTTAACAGCCTGATTTGGTACATTTTAAGCACCAGTAAATATGGAGCAAAACCCACGTCTGAACTGGCTTGCATATAATGCACATTCAACAGTATAAAGGGGCAGAGTCTCCTGCACTTTTCCTGAGACACTCCAGCTGACTTTACAGTGTTGGCATCAACATTCCAGAAAATGAACCATGTGAGAAGGGAAAACACAAGAACAGAATTTTGGAAAGGAATGGGCTTCTGATTTTATTTTTTTTTTGACAGAATTGACTCACATTTCTGCTTTTCACCAAACATGGGTATCTGGTGAGTTTGAGCTGTGTCTGAGCAGAAAGCACAAGGCTGTTCCAGCACCAGTCACCCATCAGTTCTGATGAGCTGGTCAGGGGCCATCTGTCTCAACGGTGACAGCTTAGGGGATGCTTCTCGGGGTGTTGCTCATGCCCTGTGCCCCATCACCTGGCCCAAGATTCTTCCACAGTGATGGGGCTGCTCTCCTGAGCTTCAGCAAGATCCCAAGAACCAGAGCTGTCAGTTGTGGGTGTTTCTCCTGGGTTTCCTCACGACTGGGTTGGCTTCTGTGAAAGGACTCCTCCATTTCCCTCTAAAATTATTCCATTGTCCTCCTAATCATTCTCCTGGGCTTGCCTTTTTCCATCTAGTACTGCTCCCCAGCGCTCATCACTGATGGTCCCTTATTTTACTCTCTCTATTCTCCTTTGATGACCATATTCAAACTCCTTGCTTATACTCCCTCCTAGAAATTTCTACCAAATTCCAGTCACTTCTTATGCAGCTTCTGCTGGACATTTTCAGTTCAAGAGTCAAAAAGCACTTTCTTCTACCTCTCTGTGTGCTATCTATCTCCTCCTTAAAAAAAAGTATATTTATATAGTATCTTTTTTTCCTTATTTTTTACTTTTCTTTTTTTTGCTTATTTTTTACTTTTCTCTTACAGAATGGCACCATGATCTATAAAATGCTCAGGTCAGGCATCTTGAAAATACCCATGACACTTTCATTTGTTATATGCAGCTGAGCACTGAGTCCTGCAGCTTCCATGCATATCTGTTGCATCTTTCCAATCTTTATTTTCCACTCTGACTCCTGTTGCCTGTGTTGAAGTTTCACCACTTCCGCCAAACAGTTGTAGAAGATGTGATACCACTTTACTTTCCATGTCAGGTTCTTTTGTCCTTTTCTGTTTCCCAAGATCAGGCAACGTTTGTTGAAATGATAGATAAGTAGAAACTCTCTTAAAGCAAGGAAGAACTTGGGGATTATTATGGATTTGTAGAAGATTATCTAATAACAATTGATAGGGGAGAATTGTAAAGGGAAGGATAATATTGATTCAAGTTTTCTTTTTACTTATTAAGAAGATTTGATATTTGGAGGAATCTCCCTTCCCATGACATCTCTTTTCAGGCATATCTGTTCTCAGTAGAGATGACACATGAGTACCTTTCTGTCATTGGACAAATCACTCACAGCCCAGATATTCATATGGTTTTCATGCAGGAACGTCTGTCCAGAGTTTGGGCAAATCTCCCTTACCTTGCTGTTGGTGGCACAGCCAACAACTATGCAAGTTTTCAGCTGGTATGAATATTCCTGAGAAGACTGAATTCTCTTTGTATCAGAGAAGCTCAGTGATGTCCCGCGGTAACATTTGATTCCATTTCGGAGAAGAATATAGTAAATAACAGGACCTGAAAGAGGCAAATAAATGTCCATATTTGTGTGTCACAATCCTCTGAATTATTTGCGAACAACTTTTAACTCTAAGCATTCTAAGGAAATGGGGTAAAATGCCATAATTTGATTTTAATTTGCTATTATATTGCTGTGTTCAAGGAAATCTTAATTACAGTCACTCTATGGAGAAGATGCATTCTTGCATTCTTGACATAGATAATCAAAGAGTCATTTATGTTTATTTCCCTTCATTCCCAAACAAACTTACTTCCAATATTAAAAGTATTTTGTCTTCCCTTAACTAGCTTTGCTTATATGAAGGGAACTCAGACATATGCTGGATTTTTTTTTTTTTTTTTTTGCTAAAAGCGTATGAGAGCTATTTCACAAAATGATCATTTGGCATATAGCTAAAGTTCCCTTTGTCAGAAAATAATTTTTAGTGGTTAGATGATGCATGCCAATTAAATGCTGGTTGTGACTCATTTCAATTTTCTTATGGATTTATGGGTTATGTTATTTCTATTTTAAAAGTAGCTTAATACCCTTTGATCGTATAGGTTTCCTCCAATTTATCACTATTGCATCTTCACAATTATTCACTTTGGTCTTCCAGGGGGGGCTCACTCCCTGAGGCATTTCTTCTTTTGTGCTGGCCCTTATGGCTTTGCTAAGCCCTTGTCCATGGCTATTCCACACAGAGACGCTATACTCATATGTTGTGTAGGGCTCCAGGTTCACATCTGGAAAGAGAAATCAAGCAGTAAGGGTTAAAAAAAAGTTTTTTAAATCATTATATTGAAAATGAATATCAAATCTTAAACATTTAAGTAGATGGTGTCACTTTTAGGTGGCGTAAGAAAAAAACAAAGGATAAAACAAAGACAAACTTCAAAACCTGCCTTGAAAATGGACCATGGATCTGTGGCTTTCAGATGAGGAGGAGAAGAGAGAGCACAATCAATGCTGGTGGAAGGTTCTGGGTGCCTTGCTGCTGGGAGGGCTCTACCTGAGGGGGGAGTACTATCCTGTCAAAATATAAATTATTATAGAAATCCAAAAGCTTATATTCAATCTCTGTTTTCTCAGGTAAGACAGTATCAGTGTGTCCCCAGATCTCCCTTGTGTCCTGCTCAGGGATTTCCTGGTTAAACAGTACATTTCCCAGTCTTTGTTGCAGCTAGGTATGGCCACAGACAGGATTTTTCATTTTTTTCTGTATGCAATATGGCAACACTCATTCAATGCATTTATTAAGAGCCTGCATTCAAACTTTTTTTTTTTTTTTTTTTTTTTTTTTTTTTTTAAATATTAAATTTTTATTTTTATATTCCCCCATACAATTGCAAACGCCCCATTCTGACCCCAATCCTTCCCTCCCGCCCCCCCCACCCCCCAAAAAGTGTCTCTGGTTTTTTTGTTGATTTTGATTTTCACTTTCTTATATTCATTTTCCTGGTCCCTTATTTAAGTTTTCTAGATCCCTGCTATGAGTGAGACCATCCGGTATTTTTCTTTTTCTTTTTGGCTTATTTCGCTGAGCATGATCCCTTCCAGTGCCATCCATGTTGCTGCAAATTGCATGTGTTTATCTTTTTTGAATGCTGAGTAATATTCCATGGTATATATGTACCACATCTTCTTGATCCAGTCATCTATTTTTGGGCATTTGGGTTGTTTCCAAAGCTTAGCTATTGTAAACAGTGCTGCTATAAACATAGGAGTGCAGGTGCTCTTTGGAATTGATGTTTCTGTGTCCTTTGGGTAAATACCTAGGAGTGGAATTGCTGGATCATATGGAAGCTCTATGTTTAGTAGGTCCAGAAATCTCCACACAGCTCTCCATAGTGGTTGGACCAGTTTGCACTCCCACCAACAGTGCACAAGAGTTCCTTTTTCTCCACATCCTCGCAACATTTGTTGTTGCTAGTTTTTTAATATGTGCCATTCTCACTGGTGTGAGATGGTATCTCATGGTAGTTTTGATTTGCATTTCCCTGATTACAAGTGATGTTGAACATTTTTTCATATGTCTGTTGGCCATTTGCATTTCCTCTTCAGAGAAGTTTCTTTTTAGCTCTTCTGCCCATTTTTTGACTGGATTATTTTCTTTGTTGTTGCTGAGTCTCATCAGCTCTTTGCAGATTTTTGTGATCAGTCCTTTATCATTAGTGTTGGGTGCAAAAATGTTCTCCCAGTTGGTGGGGTTTCTCTTTGTTTTTGTTATTGTCTCTTTTGCTGTGCAGAAGCTCTTTAATTTGATGTAGTCCAGCTGTTTATCTTTCTCTTCACTATCACTGCTTTGGGTGATGTGTCTGTAAAGATGTCTTTGATGTGCAAATCCCGTAGTGTTTCGCCTATATTTCCTTCTATGTATTTTATGGTTTCAGGTCTTATGTCTAGTTCTTTAATCCATTTTGAGTTGATTTTTGTGTATGGTGTGAGGTAGTGGTCAAGCTTCATTCTTTTGCATGTAGCGACCCAGTTTTCCCAGCACCATTTATTGAACAAACTTTCTTTGCTCCAATGCATAGTCTTTGCTCCTTTGTCAAAGATTAGTTGACCATAAATCTGTGGGTTTATTTCTGGATTTTCTATTCGATTCCATTGGTCTGTATGTCTGTTCTTGTTCCAATACCATGCAGTTTTGATGATTATGGCTTTGTAGTATAGTTTGAAGTCTGGGAGTGTGATGCCTCCATTTCCTTCTTTTTTTTCAGTAGAGCTTTGGCTATTCGGGGTTTTTGGTGATTCCATATGAATTTCATCAATAATTGTTCTATTTCTTTGAAGAATGCCATTGAGATTTTGATTGGAATAGCATTGAATCTGTATATTGCTTTTGGTAGGATGGCCATTTTAATAATGTTTATTCTTCCAATCCATGAGCAGGGGATGTCTTTCCATTTCTTTGTGTCTTCTTCTATTTCTTTTAACAGTGTTTTATAGTTTTCTTTGTATAGGTCCTTTACCTCTTTTGTTAGATTTATTCCCAAATATTTGATTTTTTTTGTTTTGATAATAAAAGGGGTGGTTTTTTTGATTTCTTCTTCTTCAGATTTATTGTTTGTGTATAGGAAGGCACTGACTTTTGCGTGTTGATTTTGTATCCTGCCACTTTACTGAATTGATTGATGAGTTGAATTAGTTTTTCTGTGGAGATTTTGGGGTTCTCTATGTATATTATCATATCATCTGCAAATAGTGATAGTTTGACTTCTTCTTTCCTATTTGGATTCCTTGGATGTCTTTCTCTTGTCTTATTGCTCTGGCTAGGACTTCCAGTATTATATTGAAAAGCAGTGGTGAGAGTGGACATCCTTGTCTTGTTCCAGATCTTAATGGAATTGCTTTCAGCTTTTCACCATTGAGAATGATACTGGCTGTTGGCTTGTCATAGATGGCCTTTATGATGTTGAGGTATGTTCCTTGTATCCCAAGAATTTCAAGGGCTTTTATCATGAATGGGTGTTGCACTTTGTCGAAAGCTTTCTCAGCATCTATTGATATTATCATATGGTTTTTATATTTCTTTTTGTTGATGTGTTGGATAACGTTGATTGATTTTCGGATGTTAAACCATCCTTGTGCCCCTGGAATGAATCCAACTTGGTCGTGGTGAATTATCTTATGGATACATTGTTGGATTCTGATAGCTAAAATTTTATTGAGGATTTTTGCATCAGTGTTCATTAGGGAGATTGGCCTATAGTTTTCCTTTTTTGTGTTGTCCTTATTCGGTTTTGGTATTAGTGTAATATTGGCTTCATAGAACGTGTTTGGTATTGTCCCTTCCTTCTCAATTTTTTGGAAGAGTTTGTGAAGGATAGGCACTAATTCGTCTCTGAATGTTTGGTAGAATTCATTTGTAAATCCATCAGGTCCTGGGCTTTTGTTTTTGGGGAGGTTTTTAATACCATTTCAATTTCGCTGCTTGTAATTGGTCTGTTTAGGTGTTCTATTTCTTCTTTATCTAGCTTTGGGTGATTGTAGAGTTGTAGGAATTTGTCCATCTCCTCTAGATTGTTGAACTTGTTTCCATATAACTGTTCATAGTAGTTACTGATTATTCTTTTGATTTCTGCTGTGTCCGTTGTGATTTCTCCTCTTTCATTTATGATTCTGTGTATTTGTGCTTTCTCCCTTTTTTCCTTTGTGAGCCTGGCTAGGGGTTTGTCTATTTTATTTATTTTTTCAAAGAACCAGCTCTTGGTTTCATTGATCTTTTGGATTGTTTTTTTAGTTTCAATTTCATTTATTTCTGCTTTGGTTTTTATTATTTCTTTTCTTCTACTGGTTCTGGGGTTTTTTGTTGTTCTTTTTCTAGATCTTTGAGCTTCGAGATTAGGTTGTTTCTTTGAGTTCTTTCTTGTTTTTTGATGTGAGCTTCTATTGCTATATATTTTCCTCTTATTACTGCTTTTGCTGCATCCCATACATTTAGGATATTGGTGTCCTCCTTGTCATTCAATTCAAAGAATTTTTTAATTTCTTCTTTGATCTCCTCGTTAGTCCAGTGGTCTTCCAGTAGTGTGGCTTTTAATCTCCATGAGGTAGGATAGTTCCTTGCCTTCTTTTTATGATTTATTTCTAGTTTGATGCCTTCGTGGTCAGAAAAGATGGTTGGTATGATTTCAATCTTGGTGTATCTGTTGATGTTTGTCTTGTGCCCCAGTATGTGATCGATCCTGGAGAATGATCCGTGTGCGCTTGAGAAAAATGTGTACTCCGTTTTTTTGGGGTTTAGTGTTCTATAGATGTCTGTTAAGCCCAAATGCTCTAGGTCCTTATTTAGAGCTTTAGTTTCTTTACTTATTTTTTGTCTTGTTGATCTATCCATTGTTGATAGTGGTGTGTTGAAGTCTCCCACTACATATGTGTTTTCTCTGATGTCTGTTTTCAGAGAGGACAACAGTTGTCTGATATATTTTGGTGCTCTTTCGTTTGGTGAGTATATGTTAATGAGTGTTATTTCTTCTTGAAGTATTGTCCCCTTAATCATAATGTAGTGACCATTGGGGTCTCTTTTTATTTTTTTGAGTTTGAAGTCTGTTTTATCTGATATAAGTATAGCTGTTCCTGCTTTCTTTTTTGGCCCATTTGCTTGTAGGATTGTTTTCCATCCTTTGACTTTGAGCCTATTTTTATCTTTTGTAGCTAAATGTGTTTCCTGGAGACAGCAAAAGGTTGGGTTTTGTTTCTTAATCCAGGCTGCAACTCTGTGTCTTTTTATTGAAGAGTTTAGTCCATTTACATTTAGAGTTAATATTGATATGTTAGCATCTGTATTTGCCATTATGTTTGTCTTTCCTTTGATTTTATTTATTTATTCTTTTAATAACTTTTTTTTTTTTTTTGGTCTTCTTTCGTTGTTATTCGTCCCTCTGAGGTTCTGGCTTTAGGATTCCTTGTAGTATTTTTTGGAGTGGGGGTTTAGTCGCAATGAAATTCCGGAGTTTCTCTTTGTCTGGGAAGGTCCATATTCTTTCTTCATGGAGGAAAGAGAGCTTTGCGGGATAGAGTATTCTTGGTTGGCATCTGTTTTCTTGGAGTCTGTTGACTATGTCCCTCCACTCTCTCCTTGCCCGTAGTGTTTCTTCAGAGAAGTCTGATGTCAGCCTGATTGGTTTTCCTTTGAATGTTATCTGTTTCTTCCCTCTTGTCAGCTTCATTATTTTTTCCTTGTCCTGGATTCTTGGGAGCTTTACTATTATGTGTCTTGCTGTGTTTTTCCTTTCGTCGTGGAAGTTTGGTGTTCTTCTTGCTTCTTGTATATCAATTTTCAGCTCCTTCTTCTCATTTGGGAAGTTCTCTTCAATTATATCCATGAATATTTTCTCTGTTCCTACATCTCTCTCCTCTCCTTCTGGAATTCCTATAACTCTTATATTTCCTTTCCTCATGGAGTCAGATAGTTCCCGAAGTCTTTCTTCATTCTTTTTCCTTCGTACTTCTCTTTCCTTTTCTGTTTTGGTTCTTTTTATTTCTGTGTCTTCAAGATTACTTATTCGTTCTTCCATTTCATCTATTCTGCTTTCATTGCTTTTCCCAGAGTTCTTTAGTTCCTCCATTAATTCTTTGATCTCCTGCATTTCTCTTACTTCCCTCTTTAGGGACTCAATTTCCTTCTTCTGATCTATCACTTTTTTAATCATGGCAATTTTAAATTCTCTTTCTGGAAGGCTCAGAAGTTCTTCCAAGTTGCTGTCGTTGCAATCTGGGGAGTGGTTTTCTTTTTGTGGTGTGCTTCTTTCCTGAGGAGTTTTTAGGTTGCGTGTGGTTCTTCTACTCCCTACTGTCTGTTTTCTAATTTGTCGTATGCGTTGGGACACTGTGTTGCTCGGACTGACTGACATCTTGGGTGAACTTCTCCGCTCCCTCTGGTTCTTCCAGGAGCCATCTCTGTCTTCTGGGGGAGCTTTCTGCTGGTTTTAGGCAGTTTTTACTGAAGAAATGTCCCTGTTCTCAAATGGCGAAGCGGGATGCAGTCCCTGCGCCTCCGGTTTCAGGCACACTCTTCTGCGCACCCGGTCTGCCCCGGACGTGGGTGCCTGCTCCCTCTGTGGGCTCAGACTGCTGGTCGGAAGGGGCCTGGCGTGGAATAACTTCCCGGCTGGCCACTGGGTCCTCCAGAAACCTTCTGCCCTTTTCAAGCAGTCTTAAGAAATGTCCTGTTTTATAGGGTGTTAGTGACTTTTTTTTTTCCTGGTCGCTAGGTGGCGCCAGAGATCTCTCCTATTGTCCTTGGGGGGCTGGTTTTCGCCTCCCCCCACCCCGTGGGACAGAGAACAGAGCGGGAATGGTAGGGTACACCTCAACAGCTTTGGGGTGCTGTGTCTGCCTTGTGCCCCACCGTCGTGGAGAAACCACGCCCCGAATTTTCGTGCCCCGGGTCTCAGTTCAAAGCCCTCAGTTCCAGGACGTGGGCTGTAGCCCAGTTCAGTGGCGCGGGAATGGCGCCTTTTGCACCGCTCCCATGCCTGGGCGCCTGGATCCTGCTTACTCAGGGAGGGACCTTCACCTCAGTGAGGACCTCCGCGCGTCTCCCCGCAAGCCTAGGTAGTCTCCCCGCAAGCCTAGGTCACAGGCGCGGGGACCTGGGCAGCCGTGATCCAGGTCTGCACTTGCTTTTCAAGCGCGCCGAGCACTCCGCGTTTCCGCGCCAGCTTACCAGCAGCCCGGGCTGTGTGCACGTCTCCCGGGGTCTTTGTTCTTCTCTAATGGCGCCAGGAGCCGTTCGCTCACCGCCGCGGCGGATCCTGCAGGGTTCGCCTCAGCTCCCGTTCACGGGGTGTGGTGGCTGCAATAGTTCCTTTCCGCTCCCAGTCCCGCTTGCTGCCTCATTTGTTCTTGTGGGCCGTTTTGGTTTGTTGTTTCCTCCTCTCTGCGGGGTCGGAGAGTGCCGCCTCTGTGGGCGGGGGAGGGGAGCAGGGTTCTGCGCTTCCCTCCCTTCTAGTCCTCTTTTATGGCCAGTTTCTTCTTCGGGCAGTTCGCTGGCGTCACCCGTTTATCTTCCGTGTCCCAGTTCTCACTGGGACCTGCCGCTTTTCCTCCCTATTCACTTTTTTTAATGGGAGATCTTACTCGCAGCGTCTCCTCGCCGCCATGTTGCTCCGCCCCCGCATTCAAACTTTTGAGGGAAAGAGTGGGGTTCATTGAAAATCCAATGATGATATACCATAAAGGACACACAGCTTATTCATTTCTCTGCTCTGTTTTCTCGGATCAATTTAAAAATAGCATACCTTTATTTAAAGGTAGACTCACAAAACTTAAATGACTAACTTTGAAAAAATTGACTCTTTCACTAGCTGGCCCACAGCTATGATGGAATTAATGGAGGGTAGGTGAAGAAAGCGATGCTGTCAGAATGAAATCAATCTGCATTTTCTGCAGCTTTTCACTATTACAATGGAGCCATGGGCATGTGGCTCACTTTGTTACCTGCAAAGGAGAACGTGTCTGCACTTCCAGCACAAAGAGTCTCTTCGGCAGATGAGCACATTTCTTCGATTGACGCCTTCCCTGTGGAATTTCCAGGCTCCCTTCTCATAGCACAGAAGTGGCTGGTAACGTGGAAGCCGCACCTGCTGCAGTGTTCTGTGCCTGGCGTAGAGGCTGAGCAGACAGTCCCACGCACTCTGGTCTCCTAAGTCAATTAGGAGAGGGAGGAGGGGGTTATAAATTTTTATTTAGACATAGGTGGGGTAGGTTTTTACAACCTTCAAATGAAATTTTCATCTGCCACATTCAGAAAAGGAAATCTCAAAATTCATAAAAAGAAATGAAGGCAGTTAATATACTAAAGAGAGCAGTTACTTTCAAGTGACACAGACTTGGATTCAAAATCCACTTTTTCTACTTACTAGTTCTGTGACCTTGAGCAAGTCACTTAAACTCTCAAAGACTCAGCTTGCTCTGAGAGGATGGAAATTAAATTTATCAGGCAGATTTGTTGTGTGAATCAAATGAGAAAAAACCTAGAATGGCCTAACAACAGAGGTTGTTATTTTATATTATTACCTTGACACTTTGCTAACCAAGTTTTAGAGAAAATAAAGAATGTGAAACATTTGAGAATTTGTACTTCTTGTGCTGTTGAGAAGGTGGAAACTCTAAGAAGAATTTCTTATCCAAGCTTTAGAAAATTAAAATAATTTATGAACTTTCAGTGTAATTATTATCATTTATATTTGTAAACTTTTCTCAGGTGAATCTTTGGATAATTTTTATTGCTGTTTTAGACAAGCATAAGTGTGTTCTAATCTCAGAAAACGAAATATGTAATCACCCTAAATTGGAGATGTAAATAAGGCAATATTTTTAAAATGCAGAACTCTACATTTCCTTTCCTCTCTATATAGATAGCATAATGTATTTTAAATAATTATCCTATTTAAAATTGATCTACATTCAACCTCTCTCATACATAAAATAATTTATTCACCAAAGTCGGTAAAAATAAATATGCTTCAGAAAAAATTCTAGGACTTTCATTTAAAGATGGTGAATTGAACACCTGCATTTATCTTCATTTCCTCCTATTTTCTTGCTTATTAGCATATTTTTATTAGCAAATTTTTATTGTGGTGATATTGGTGTAGAGGACTATAATTCAACATTTGTGCCACTACATTTTGATCACCAAAAGTCTATTTTCCACTCATCCATCTCTTCTTAAGACCCAGTGAAATGATAAAGGACAGAGAAAGTTAAAAGAAAGCGGATGGCAACTACCGCACACTGGGAAGATTCAAACTAACATAATCTGGAAAAAAATGGAAACTTTGGCAACATAGCGTTGGATACATTTCTTTCATACAATTGTCTAATTAAAACTGTGATGAGTCAGACTAGTGACAAAAATTTAGTAGACAAATAACTATGTGGGTAGGGTGGACCTTCTGTATAATTGTTTATTCCATGAAGAACCTATTCTCTTCAATGATCTGATGTATTATCTCAATAAATCAATTCTTCAGAGTGTTTGCTGGGGACCTAACAAGCTCCAGAGGTATTTTATATCCCAAATTTTAGAATGTTCACACAACCATCATATAGTTGCCTCAGTCAGCAAAAGCCCTTCCATCACCTACAAGCCAAACCCCCATTTTTAGTCAAGTCCTAATGACAAATTACTGTGGTGCATGGTACGGTGTTTGTTTTTTGAGAGTCTGTAATCTGTCCTTAAGATGGTAGGTTTCTGGAGTTCCTGGTCAGTTTTGATGCTAACAAACTGGACATACAGTAGCTCAGCACATAAAGACAAATGATACACCCACAGGACTATTCAGAGTGCTTTGATTCACAGAGGCCTCTGCTCTTCTTGCACTGTCAACACAACAGTTGAGTGAACCTCCTAGATGTAAGGTCTCTATCAAAGTCCCCTTAATCTTCATTCATAGGACCCCTAGACATGAAATGGAACCATGTCTATACCACTGGAGACCAGCTGCTTCTTTTTGCACAGACTTCAACCTACACTGTTCCGAGGTGCTGGGTAAAACAGCTAATCATTATTAATTCCTTTAGAATTCATTGCAATAACATCAATCATAGCAAACTCATTCGGTATTAATATGGATGTAATGTGAAAATGAATAATGCACACAGGAGTTTTTATATTCCTATTTTAGAAAAATAGTTATGAACAATGTATTTCTCTTTCCATTGTCAAATCAGCGCTTCTGAGAGGTTTTCTATCAATTACCTTCATCATCATTCCAGTTGAAATCTTGTCAGAGCAAACATATTTCAAAGGATTATATCCAACTCCATTACAGCATCTCTGGCTCTCTGGAATGAGCTCGGTCTCACAGCATTTTACTGGCATTGGGTCATTCTTTTTAACATGTGCTTTAGACTCTCCACTGGAAGCTGAGCAGCATATGGTATCTGACATATTCACATAATCCTGCCCACAACAGAACATCCCTGCAACAATAAAATGTTATATATGAATATGAAATAAAAAAGGGAAGAAAACTGAGGTTGCTATAAAGTTCAGTATAAAAATGTCAGACTCAGACAGTTGCTGAAATGGTACACTACCTAAGGTGGCTTTGTCTACCAAGGTGATTTAAATGTGCAGTGAGGGGTCCTTCTTACCAAGAGCAGCAAACACTAATTAGGTATAGAACTCACAAGAGCAAATGCTCCAAAATCACTCAGTGGGCCAATTAAAGTGGCCATTAAAATAAGACTTGGTCTTTGCCACGAGGGTTGCTGCCCTTTTGTGAGGAAAATGTTTGGTTGCAGATGGAGGAAGAGTACCACTGGAAGGACTCAGAAGAAATCTCCAGAAATTCACAAAGAAGGAAAGGTCACCCGAGCCCCTGGGTAAGAGGTCAGACAGAGTGGTGGGGGAGCAGCACCCTGGAACTGGTGAATCTGTGCTGGAGGATGTCTTGCCCATCTTTGCTTGGCTTTCTCTAGAATGCAAACAGTTGCTCCTTGAGGTTCCATTCTTTCTTCATGAACTACATTAGGTCTTCAAAACCAATAGAACATGCTCACTGATCTGGTGAGTGAGTCATTGGGTCATTCTCTTCTAGACATAGGCATGAGTTTGGGGGCAGTGGCAGAAAGCCTTGGAGGGAGGATCATTGATCTCCAGAGTTGATGGAAGACCCAATGACCCATGTGAACAAGGTGCCAAGCAGGCTCCTTTCTCCCATCAAAACCAGCTTAACTGTCTCTGTTCAAATCATTGAGATCGTGCTACAGAAGAGATACAGCAGAAATTTAGACATAAAAGCCTGAATCAATAAACAATACTCTAGAGTCAGATTAGGCTAGAAATTAAGGTGCCTGTACCCCATGTCACAGTGCTATCATATGAGAATTTATATCCAGTGATAAAGCAACACAATACAATGAATGATTTATTTTAATTAGAATTTTGTTTATTTATTATTAGTCCTGACTGATAACATAAAGAACCTCAACTTCAGAGAGCCCTGGGGTCCTGAATTGTTTAATCTGGTCCTGTACAAACACCTCCATTATGAAAGACACTCTATTAATAGACTGAGTTTTAAGTGCTTTTTTTTTAAATCATTGAAAGTAGACACTGGTTGGCACATGCTTTAACAAAGATGTTTATCCACGCATGACTTCAAAGAGCCCTGTCACTGATATTTCTACTTAAAAATAAAAAGCTCCCAATATTTAACAATTTTTACTTATGATTCATGATATACATTAATCACAATTGAGTTTTGACATGCCATGTATACCTAAACAAGGTAATTGTTCAAAGTAAGAGGCTTAAAAGGAAGCTGTTTTCTTTGGTGCTTTATTAATAATAAATTTTAGGTGTTTCAATGTTTGCAGGAAAAGTTCTCTCAAATAAGTACACCCAGCAGGGGTACACCACAGATTATCACTGCAGTATGAGTTTTGATTATGATGTGTAAAAAATCATACACAATCACAAATGACAAAGAAAAAATCCATTGCTTCAGGTTTTATGATGTTAGGCATTTTTCTCTTGCTTTTCTGATAAGCTATTTAAATACAAGCTCGGGTTCTTTGTTGCCATTTGTTTTCTGTAACAGTTTTCTTAAGTTAATGCATGTTTCTTTTTTAAGGAGCAATCAAAACTGGTCCTTTAGAGAGCAGGATACACTCTTCCCTTTCACTCCCAAATGGCTTTATGGCTTCACCAAGCTTTCCATATAAAATCAAAATGCAGACATTGATCTAATTCAAAACTTCTAATCAGCCATTGGACTGCTCTAAGGGACTTTTGACAGTTTGACTAAAATTTCGGTAATGAACTGTTTTTACACTAGCAAAAAGGTACGCTTTCTTTCACAAAGAACTTCATCTTTGTTCCACTGAATTAAAATTTTCAGCCAAGATTTCACTCACATAACAAGAAGTGACTCCCTTTCTAGTTTCTTTGGTAAACCATTACTTCTTTAATTATTATCAACCTTGTTCCAGTGTGATAAATTGCTAATTACTTAATACCCTAATCAGCGTTCATTCTTTGCACAGATAAACTGTGACAGTGCCATTAATTTAAATAGTAATTTCACTTAATGGCCAGAACGGCACACCAGATTTTTATGCAGCATTTTCTGAAGACTGCATCCATCACTGCAATATTCTGACATAAAGATGTCTGACGTGCACTAACTCACTTAGGGAGAGCAGATGTTGCGGCACAGAGTTTGGTAGTAATTCCCATAGTGCATCACTTCAGCATGAATGAGCTGCAAATTCAGAGACAGACAATCTTCTAAAACTGCACTGCAGTAACTTTTGACCCCTACCTAATTTATCACATGTAGCACTTGACTTCTGAACTTTGACACGCAAATGCACAATTTTAAATATGCTCAAAGAAAAACAAAATAGGTTGTGGATCATGGATTGATCTGTTCTTCCAGAAGCTCTTCATTAAATCTGTACAAAGGTAAAGAGCTTCTTTGAATCAGATGCAGATGTTATTAAAGTGGTACTGAACACACTGATCTGGGAGGTGTTTACTTCTGAGATGAAATGACACGAACTATCTTTGCAAAGAGTGGACATAGCCAGGGGGTTAGTTCCCTTGCATTGGCTACAAAGGATAAAATAGTGGAGGAAATAATTTTTTTCTCAAGTTATTAAGAATACTTCAAATGTGTTACCCAATCTAACAATGTCCAGGACTGAAAAAGGAAACAGCTATAAACACATAGGCCTGAATTATTTCTTAATTATTCAATGTGCAAAATAAGTGTTCTATTTTTTCTTTAAAGGACCAAGAATCTAATTTTGCAAGGGTGAAAATCAGAATCAGGAATGTGACAAATCACTGTGACATTTTGAAGTAGATCATGGGAGCCACATTTGAAGGGAAAGGATTATATTTTAGGGCTAGAAGAATGAAAACAAAGGTTTGGGATTAGTCATTCTTAGGACCAATTTATAAAATCTGCAGGGCGTGAGCGAGAAGCAATGTGTACCTGTCTTCACCAGCAGGTGGCTCTATGACTGCCACCAAAAAGTTGAGGAAAAAGGGTAAAGTAAAAATGCTCCCCAAATCTTGGCAATGTATTTTACAACATTTATACATTGCACATTTTGAAGATTCTTGATGCCATATAGAAATTTTCCTGGAAAATATTCTTTCAATGTGATTCCTTACACCATGGATATCAGTGCTGGGTTTCTCTCATTGTGATCTCCCCAAATCCCACCTCATGTCACAAACAGTGGGTGTCATTCACTCTACTGAAGTGTGATTCTATGACATTTCAACTCCGTATTCTATTTGCAAAGAATTTCCAAGCTGAGTGTCTTACCAAAAGCTGCGTGGGTATCATTTATGACAGACATAGGCAGAGTGTTCCAAAGGTCACAATCAGGTTCTCATGACTGAAGCAAATCCTCTCCTCTTTGCTAGAGAGGCTTTAATTTTTATCTTTTCAGACTAAGGTATCTAATCAAGTCCAACCTTAGATTCATGGCATAATGGCATATTGATAAATCATATAAGCAAACACAAACAGTGGAAGAGTCATTGAGAGGTTTAAAATATATTCGAAGAAAAGGGCTAAGCATACGTATCCCCTGAAACGAGGAGCATGACTTTCATCTCGAGGTACCTGTCTAACGCGCCTTCACAACGCACCTGTCCAGAGAGAGCACTAAAACATAAACGCCAGCCCAGCGCTTCTGTTCCAACAGCATCTGTTAATTCACTCCATTTATAAAATACATATTGACAAAGACAACTGAACTGGGACCAGGGAGATTTGATTTGGTGTGAGAAAGTCAATTCAATGTGATTTTGTTAAAGGGCTCCTGCAGGCAAATAAAAGAGTTTAAGTAATAAAGTACATAAAGAGATGTTTTACGAGCCAGCCTGGTCTCATGGCAGGCAGACAATGCCAGGCAGCGAGAGGCCAGCCTCAGGAAAAATATTTTGAGATCCAAACCCTCGTGTAGCAGGTACGGTGTTACTGGGTTGAGGAGAAAAAGGGCCATATGGATATTCTGGAAGGTCACTGAGGTCACAGTCATTAGGGGCGACAGGAGGGAGCAGCTGAGAGAGGAAAAAGACACTTGGAACATGTCTATTTTCAGTGAAAGCTACAGGAAGGTCAAAAGAATAAAAGAGATTTTTTTTTTTTCCTTTTCAAGGTAGCATTCCTCCTGTCCACCATGATCGCCAGAGCTGCGGAACTTTAAGGAAGAACCGTGGAGCTGATCCGACTCACAGGCGCTGAGGAATGCCTGAATGTGCTTAAGAAATGTTTCCTCATCTTGGAAGGTCACACTGAAGTAAATAAAAAAATGATTCTGAAATTGAGGTTCGTGGATAGATTTCAAGGGTGTATGAAATGGCAGCCAATTTTTGTGTGTATTCTATTTGAATTTTTTTATGCTAATGTAATTTTATTTGAAGTGAGGGTTCATGACTTTCAAAGGAAGAGATTGCATGCTTCCTCCTCCCCCCCCAAAAAAAATTAAGGGCCACTGTCCTAGTGGCCAGTAACCTGCTCCATTTCTTAGATCAGGTTCTGATGTCTCTTTCCTTTTTTTTTTCACTACCATTCTGCCACACGAATCTACTTTATCTCTTTAAATCACAGTGCTTATGATGGCTTTGACTCTTCCCTGAGTAGAAAATAACTCAAAACAAATTTTAGAGCATACCAAAGTTGTAAACTATTATCAGAAAATGATAGCTCAATGATTGAAGCAATCCATTGACAATTTTCTATATGATGATATAAATTATAGAAAGAGAAGTAACTCAGAAATCTATGGGAAAAATTCTTCTCGCTGATATATACATAAAATAGTAACATCAGAATAATATACAACTGAAATTCAGTGATATATAATAAAGAAATATATAAAAACTGGTTAGCACTATTGTCAATTCAACAAGTATTTAAGACAAGAAGAATTAAAATACCCTTAAATCTTAGAAAGTCTCTGGGTAGACATTTCTGCATATTTGACAAGAATCCTAAACATTTACATAATATTACAATGAGTTGTGAAGCTTAAAGCCACATTTTAAAAATTAATATAATTAAAAAATGTTTTGACTCACCATGAGACAAGTAGGACTGGATTATCTATTTTCTTTATAGATAATTACAGTGCAAAGTCACTGTCTTTTGAAAAGTTTATCATGTCTATAAGTTCAATATGTCTGGAAAAGGAGGGATGTCAGAAGCTATATAATCTAAACATACTCTTTTATGCTAGTGGGGATATCCTAGGTTTCTTTTTAGATTTGTAATTTTGGACATTTATTTTCACTTTTAAATAAATATTTATTGTATTTTGTCCTGTTTTCAGCATTTGGTTTTCTTTTTTTTTAAGGAGGGGCCCCTAAATTGTGTAACTTTCAGAGACACAAAAATCTACCTCTCACAAGCAATGTAATCTCGAGCAAGTGTCTGATCTCCATGCCTCAGTTTCCTTATTTTAAAAAATATGAATAATAATAGTGCTTATCTTTTAAGATTATTAAAAAGATGAAATGAGGTAAGAATATATAAATCATGGGTTGTAGCCTGCTAGATAGTAAGTACTCAATTGATGATAGTAATAGCTATCAATTTAGGATTATGGCCGGCACTTGCTAGGTTGCTAGGAAATGCTCCCTTAATTCAGAGTTAACACATTCATGTTAATTTTTGTTTTTGGTTTTGTTTGTGGTGGGCACGACACTATTCAAGAAGAAAGCATTTTGGTGTTTTTATGAAATTCACTGCATGCACGTAAATAATAGGAGACTACATTTTTATTTTCTATACCACATGTACCTAATTGTTTCAGAAGATAGAATTGCTGTGAGCTTTAATTACTTATTTGTTTTATACCTAGGGCACATTTTCCACCTCTCTGCTTCTCAGATTCTGCACCTGCTGAAAGGTAGACTAGAGTTCCTTACCTGGAAGATGCCTGTATACCACACTCTCTTGTTCTCCACCACAGCACTCCAAATCTTTGTTCACAATCTGTCCACTACAGCACTGCTGGCGATGGCCATCGTGGAGCCTCCCAGCACAGCAAATCTGGTTTCCTGAGGAGGAGAACGGCATTCGGCCACAGCAGGAATCGCTGATGCCAGTGGAAACCCGATTATGTTGTTCATCTGGACAGCATACTTCACCTGTCAATTTAGGGCAATAATAACCATTGCATGATTGCATATAAAAATATGCTTTTGATTCACAACTGAATTTTAGCACAGTCATCTTGCAGATGCCAACTGGTTGACAGAATTACCGGAAAGAATATGGTCGTATGATAGTCACAAAATCTCAATGCAGCTTCAAGGGTTTTGAGTTAAAGATGTAGTAACATCCTAGTCCCTTATTTAGGTTTTCTAAATTCCTGCTATAAGTGAGACCATCCGGTATTTTTCTTTTTCTTTCTGGCTTATTTCGCTGAGCATAATCCCTTCCAGTTTCATCCATGTTGCTGCAAAGTGCATGAGTTTATCTTTTTTGATTGCTGAATAATATTCTGTTGTGTATCAAGGGGGGTGGGAATTGTATGGGGACTATAACCATGATGAAAATGCATACATTGTGCAAAAATGAAAAATGATGTAAAATATATATAAAATAAAAAAAATGTATAAACTTGTGTGTCTACTCACATACATACACACTAATTTAGAGGTAAGACTATGTTGAGTGTTTCCTCTCTGACCCTTAATAAACGAGAACAATAAGTCTAGAGTTAAGGATTAAGTTGGTTGACAAATAGTTTTCCATCTATTGAGTGTAATCTTTTTTTTTTTTTTCTCTTTTTGGAAAGTAGGGTGGTTTCAGAAATCAACACTTGATGGATTTAAGTTTCTTTAACCAAACTATATTGATTGAACTAAACAATATTCCAAGAGGGTGTTGAATTAAGAGAGAGGAAGTAAAATTACTGTATTCAAGTCAGCACACTGGTGCTTTCCTGGGCTATGGCGGATGCTGAGGTTTACTAATGTAGTGACACCCATAATCCCTTTTTCAAGATAATCTGGGAAACAAGAGCTAAGAATAAAAGAAACTTTTGCCTAGTGCCTTGGGATCAAAGGATTTAAATATTTTAAATGTTAATAGTGAGAGTTTTTTTTTTAATGCAGAAGCTTCCAACAGACAAAAAAAAAAAAACCACTCTAAAAGACAGAGAAAAAATTAAAAATGCTTCCCTTAAGGATACCTTGGGAAGGACTAATGACAACTTAAGTGGATCTAAAATCCTAACGTCACCTTTCCTCTCTAGCTTATGACCCACTACTGAATTGATTGCCTCATGACCCCGAGTCCTGACTTCCTCCTCCTTCTTGCCTATTTCCTATTCCTCCCTCCTTCCTATTTCTCTTTTTGCACCTTCTATAGACCCTTTGCCCCTCCCTCCACTGCCACTTCTTAAACATAACTTTCTCCCTGGACAATATCCTTTCATTATATCTTATAAGGTATGTGAGTATGATGAGCAACCTATATAATATAGTTAATTGGACTTCATCATAATTAAAAGTGTTTTGTATCAAGAGATTATCAACTTATGAAAAGGAAACCTGTGACAGAAAATATTTGTAAATCATATAGCTGATAAGGGATTAATATGCAGGTACATAGAGAATGCTTACTTTCTCAAACTCAACAACAAAACACAAAGAACCCAATTAAAAAGGGGAGAACACATACGCAAGAATAGATCCTGACAGAACAACCTCTCTGTTCAGGTCCCCAGGCTGGTCCATCCATAACTGACCCTGACACAAAAGAGAGAAATCTCCATGCAGTTGCACAAGTTTCATATCTAATTGATATTGGGTCTACTTTATTTCCCATAATTTCTACTACTTTTATGATACTCTTAACTAGGAATAACCAAAGTGTCTCAGGGTTGAAATTTCAAATCACTTTCAGTCTCTGCCTTTCTCTTTCTTGAATCAACACTTTTCTGTTTGGTCATTTCATTCCAGTGCATCTGTTGGGAGGAGGCCTACTTTGTAAATGTGGTGTTATATAATTACTTCACACATATGACATCATATTTTTCTGGTATATTGGTAGAACATAAAGGAACTATACTGTATTAAAATTATATTGAAAACTGTTATAGAAGACAACAAAAATGCCGTACTTAGAGACTATACTCATTATTTCAGATAATATTTTATATGATCACACTGTAATAAAGAAAAAAAACACTCTATGTAGTGTTTTGATGGTTTGATACCAGATAATTAGTGGGTAGGATCGTGGGCTCTGGAGCCAAAGTCTCAGGTTTTACATCCCATTTCCTTCACTTTTTAGTTGTTTGCCCTTCATTAAGTTACTCAGACTAGGTAATATTAGTAGGAGATTAATGTCTGTTGTCCACTGAGCTCCTGGGCTCCAAAGCTTGCCCAATTGTTTATGTGCAAGTAGAAGAAAAGCTGCATAGTCATTATGAGCAGATGAGTAAAGGGTAAGAATGAACATCCTTTAAGTGACAGAAGATGGTTTCCAATGAATCACTGTACAGCAAGGGCTTGCGTGTCCACTTCAGAGCCTAGAAAGGGACAACCAGTTTAAAAAATCAGATCCTATAGACCAAGGATCCTCACTGATTATTTTTATTCTATAAAACCAAACAATTCTTTATCTAAGCTGACTTTTCAAAATTGACCTGAGTTAACCTATCATGCCTAAGCAATGAAGACTCCATAAAAACACCAAATGGAAGATTCTAGAATGCTTTCAGTTTGGTAAACATGAGATTTGGGCATGGAAGTTTCCTGTTCTTTTCTTGATCTATGTATCTCCTCCAACTGACTGCGCCTGAATACTATCCTTTGTATTAAATAGGTGATATAGTGAGTAAACAGCTTTACTGAGTCCTGTGAGTCTCTCTAGTACATCATTTGAAACTGAGGAGGGCAATTGGTCAACTTCTGATTTGCAGCCAGCTAATCAGGCATTTGAAGTGAAGTCTTAAGTATTGAATCCTTAACCTATGGAATCTTCTGCTATCTACAAGTAGACAATGTCAGGCACTTTGCTGGTATTCAGGAATAACCACCACACACTCCATATAGAAATTAGGTCTGAGCGCCAAAACACTACCCTGATAGTCACTGTCTCCTCCCACCCAACAGCCTTGGCACTCACTGACTTGCTCTTCATCACAATCCTGTATTTTATACATGGATTCTCACCATTTGTAAGCTTTGGAGACTGGATTCTTTCACTCAGCATTGTGTTCACATTTTTGGTATGTGGCAAGAGTTTGTTCCTTTTCATTGTTGAGTAGTATTCCTTCATGTGGATGTACCATGTGTCCATTTACCTCTGAGATACATTTCAGCTATTTCCAGTTTGCTACCATGAGGAATAGAGCTGCTGCAAATATTTGCCTGCAAGTTTTATGTAAACAGAAGTTTTCATTTCTTGAGGGAAAATACCCGTATGGGCAAGGCATACTCAATTTTCTCTCAAGAACTGAATTCCTACAATGCTGTATAGGGGCAACTGTTGATTGATGCTAAAATTGGGGAAGTTTGGTATCTGTAAGTAGAAGGGGACTTAGTGATTTTTTCCCGATGATTTTACCAGAGCCAGTGAAGGAGAAATAGGCTTACAAATGAATAGTAAAGTCATTGCATTTACTTTCCTATTGGTGAAGGGATTTTTCTGTTTATTCTGAAATGCAACTACCACCCTTATTTCTTTAATCTCCACAGAGAATGCAGTGCCTCTTATTGGCAAACTTTTCTGGGTGTGTACAATGGTTGAGGAATAACAGCTGCCATATCAAATGTGAGAGCAAGCAAGTGTGAATTTATTGAAGCAAGAGGAAAGAACTGACAGCAGGAGGGGGTCCAAGGGAGGATGCCAGTTTATTCCAGCCTGCCCATGACTATAGCCTGTCAGATTTCCTGTTGCCCAATGTGCCGACTACTGATTAGGTACTAGGTGGTTGGGGAGTTTCGTGGTGCTTGTTTTTCTGTTCCCCAATTATCCTGTAACCCTATTTTACTCTAGGTGGTGGCTAGCTCAGCAACATTTTAGCAACACACTCTGTTTTTCTGAGAGATGTTTTGTTTGTTCTTTCCCTGTATTGTTAAAAATCACTGTCCCGTGTCTCAGCCTTTCCTTTTCCTTCAGTCCATGCAGTACCTATCCCTATCAACATCCTGTGCCACATCCAGGGGCAACTTCTGTTAACTAAATGTCACTTGGGACAACTGTTAGCTTTGAGGAAAATAGTGGACACCTTTTTACAGGGAGAACTAACCATTTTTTGAGAAAGCCACTTTTGTCTATCACAAATGTTAATTGGTTTAAATATTTTAGCATATTTCCCTGAATCCCTCAGAATCTCATTCAGCTGCTGACAGAAGAAAAGCCTCCATAAAAAGGATGTGGATTATATCAATGAGAAGTAAAACTGATTTTTTCCCTCAAAAAAGGGCTATTAGACATAAGATACAAGGATCAGTCACCTTCTCATTAACCTCTTAAAATGAATCTATTTCAGACAGGCTTGAAAATGTTTTCTCTCTAAAAGCTACAATGCAGTCTTAACAGTTAATTGTTATTCTTATCAAAGAATGACCTGCATTAACATTTAGCTTGAGGTCATTAGCATATTCATATAGAAAGGGGGATGGAATGAGCATTCTTTTCTCTGTAGCTCTTTGTTTGGGGTGTTAGGGAGTTCTGAGAAAAAATAAAGTAAATATTATTAACCAGTATTTCAGACCTATCTATACTCACTTTAGTGGTGCACTGGACCACAGCTATTGAATGTTAATTACATTTTGACAGAGGATGGGGTCACTACACTTTCTTCATGTAAATGGTGTTAAGTTTGCTAACAAAGACCAGGGCTGAAGACAGAGATCCCAACACAAATTCTTCATCTAGGTGCTTGGAGATGAAAGACTAGCAAATCACAAAAGGCATGAGATTACATTTTTTCTCCCTGACTCCATAGGAGGCATTACAAAACTTTAAAATGAACTACCTCAAAGGAGTCTGAAAGTGGGCATGCTCAACAGTTAGGTAGATATTAAAATGCTTGAGGCCTGAGTTATATAGTTTTAATATGGAAGTCATGGAAAGCTTAAAAACTTCTCTTGTAAAAGCTACTTAGTTAAAAATTTTGTATACCTTTGAGTCTCCAAGGTTGATCTCATTTTTTTAGGAAAAAATGTAAAATGAAATTAGAAAAAAGTAGACTGTTAAGATCAAAATCTGATACTTTGTATTGTCATTAACTGTTACAAGCAAATATTTCTAAAGTTAATAGATGTGTTAGATGCAGCCAAGTATTTTCATTAATTTTAAGGGATAGAGGATATTTTTCAGAGTTTAAATAGTTCATTGCAAATCATAACATGAAAATTTTTTAAGAAATTTAGAAATTAAGACACTATTATTTGGTCCAATGTCAGAGAAACAGAGAAGTCTAGTATGGTCTGTTGCTGTGAAGAATAGTAAGACTGCAACAAAAGAAATTTTCCATCTCATCTGTGAAATTATTATTTTTAAAGCAATGTTTTTTTGCAGGGCTAGGAAAAGATAAAATAAGGTTAAAACCTCCTAAAATGTAAATTATTTGAGAGTAATGCATTTAACAGCATTTGATGAGTTGTTAACACTCTAATATTTTTGTACAAAGAAGTCAATACTTGTCTACAAAATCATTATTTTTATTTTCACCATGTGTTTTCTTATGTGGAAAATTGATTTGAATAAGAGTTACTCAATTATGAAAGTATTTTTGTGTGAGAATCAAAAAGCACACTCCTGTTGTAAAGACAGACTTTTCTACTAATTTTAAGGGAAAATTAGAAAAAAAGAGAGGATCTCCACCTTGAATAAACTTAGAGCATTAGTCATTTCACCTTCATTTTCTGCTCAAGTGTTTTGCAAAGGAGATACTGGGTGAGACCATTTCTCATTTCACATGAAACCCAAAGATGTACTGAACAATAACTGACTGAACAAGATATTTGGCACAGATTTCTTGGTAAATTAGTTATCTCAAAGCATCAGCTTTCTTCAGGCATTTGAGTACTTAACTTTCTTTTCTTTCTCCCATATCTTTATTCTATACTTTTAAAACAGGTACAAGCATTAAACTTAGGTGGTAGGAAAAAATAATTAGTATTCTCAATAACTTTTCCAGGATAAGGAGTAATAGACAGTGGCAGTAATGAAGACACTTAGAAGTCTGGAATAATCCAAGACCAGAAATAACAAATGTAGGTGAGGACATGGAGAAAAAGGCACCATCTTACAGTTTTTCTTTGACCTTTGATACACTGGTTCAGCTCTTATGGAAAGCAATATGGAGGATCTGCCATATGACCCAGCAATCCCACTATCTACCCCCCAAAATTCAAAAACACTAGCTTGAAAGGAAATCTGTACTCCCACATTTATAGCAGCACTATTAGTGACAGCCATACTGAATACTGAAGATGAGTGGATCAAGAGATGTGGTACATAAAGACAAGGGAATATGCCTCATTCATCTAAAAAGATAAACTCATACCACTTGGAGCAACATGGATGGAGCTGGGAGGGCTTATACTAAATGAAGTAAGTCAGAAGGAGAAAGATAAATACCAGATGGTATCACTAATAGGTGGGATATAGAGAAATCAAAAGGTCAAAGACAAACTGTAAAACCAACCTTTGAACACCGACCATAGATCTTTGGCTTTTGGAGGGCAGAGAGAAAGAGCGGTGAAAACAGGAGAATGGGGGAGAGCACATGATCTAAGGTGGAGGATAATGGGTGCTCTGGTTGTGACTATACTTGATGGGGGTAACCCTATACTATCAAAACATTAGCAAGGGATATGAAATAATGACATTTCAGTAACAACAAATAAATTAAAAAGAAATTGAATTTTTAAAAATATAAAAATGATGTGAACATGTTTTGGTTTTGTAAGAAGCCATAGGCATTGAGAAGAGCTGGGGTTTTGGAGAGACACACTGAGATTTGCATTTCGACTCTCTTGCTCCCATCTATGTGAATCTGGGTAAGTTGTGACTATCCTCTCTGAACCTATTTCCTTATCTGTAAACTTAAAATACCATCTCCTACACCTGTGAAGATAAACAAAGCAGTATAAGTAAAACTTTTAATATTTACCCTGACAGAAACTTGGTGTTTTATATATGCCAGTGGTTATCTTTTTTGTCAATTACTTTTGTTGGATATTGTTGCGTGTGGCTGAAATGGAAAAATGTCTTATTCAGTTGGTTGATAGAAAGAAAATAAAGATGAGGAGAGAAATTTTCTATTTGCTATTCTTTGCTGTGTCCCTCCTCCTGGACCTAAGAGCAATTAGTGGATTCCAACAGTGGACTAATCTCAGATAAATGGAATTTGTGGCTATAATCCATTCAGAATAGAAATTGAAGAAATGGAGAATAGTCTCATGGAGTGAAATACTTAGAAATACAGAATTCACAATGAAAATGTTAGTCATGTGAATAAGATAAAGTGGGTTATGCAGACATCCAGATATATTTCTTTATGTAGCAGATATCACAAATCCCTGTATTCACTCTCTATTTTTTACCTAGCCTGCTTAAATTCCAACAAAGCTGAAAAAAGAAGTAATACTTAGAGCTGACCATTCATTATCTATTTGAGGTTCTATTTTTCTTGGACTTGAAATAGTTAATTCACATGAGACATGTCTTTGCTTTTTCTGGTTCCCAAGATTACTGAGTACAGCTGGGGATAATCCTTACCTGGTAGGTTTCTAATATAATACGCAGAGCAACAGTGATGATTTGGCTGTGCCTCTTGTATTTGGCCACCACCACAAGATCCAGGTGATTTAGAAACAAATGGGATATACTTGTCTTCACAACAGTGGCATCCAGATTGGGAGTCATAGAGATCTCCATTACAACAAAGCTGAAAGTTGGAAATTGGTTTAATGAAATAGAAGTTTAATAAAGAGAATCACATCCCATCTCCCAAGAAGATATAAGAATGGTCAACAGGTACATGAAATGATGGTACTCAATGTTATTTAGGGAAATGTAAATTAAAACCACAATGAGATCATGGAATAATAACTAAAAAAAAAAAAATAACAATTGCTGGAAAAGATGTGGAAAAAAGGAATGTCATATAGGTGGGACTATAAATTGTTATGACCTCTATGGAAAACAGAATGGAGGACCCTCAATATTAAAAACAGAACTTCCAGATGGTTTAGTAATTCAATCAGAGGAAATGAAAATACTAACTCAGAAGATATCTGTGCTCCCATGTTCATAGTAGCATTTTCTATAAAAGTCATGACATGGAAACGACCAACGTGTCCACTGATACATGAAATGATAAAGAAGCTGTGGTGAATGTTTGTGAAATACATCAGACACAGAGAGAAAAATACAGTGTATTCTCACTTACATGTGTAATACAAAAAAAGTAAAAGAAAAATCTAAAAATAGAAAAAGAGATCAGATCTATTGTTAGGAAGAGGATAGGGGGCCTCCCCGTTGGTGCAGCGGTTGAGCGCTGGGTTGCGAAGCTGCCTGCAGCCTCTGCAGCCTCCCCAGCTGCTCCCCGCCACCGGAGGAGGGTCCCACATGGCGCGCAGACCTCTCCTGCTGCCCGCTGCTCCCCTCAGCAGTGTGCTTCGGTCCTTCTGCCTGTTCTGCTCCCGCTCTGGCTCTGGTGAATTCTCTCACCTTCCCACGCTTCTGACTGTACCCAGTGCATGTATAAATAAATAAATAAATCTTAAAAAAAAATAAGAAGAGGATAGGGAGAGGGAGAATGGGAGAAAGTGGTGAAAAGACACAAACTTCCAGTTACTAGATTAATAAGTACTAGGAGTGTAATTTACAAAATGATAATAGTTAACACTGCCTGCCATCTCATATGTAGGAAAACAGATGAGAGTAAATGCTAAGAATTCTCATTACAAGGCGAAAATCATTTCCTTTTTTCTTTTCTTCTATCTTTTTTTTTTTGTATCTATAATAGAGGATGGATGTTAGCTGATCTATCATGGTAACCATTTCACAATAGATGTGAATTGAACCATTATGTGTATGTATTAAACTTACAGAGACATAAGTCAATTGTTCACTGTAAAATTGGGAAAAAAGGTATATATCATCATATGCCATATGATATAATTTTTTATAATAAAGCCTTGACTTGAGGTCAAATATAGCATTCTTGATAAAATTAAAAGCTTTAAAAAATGTTTTTCCAGTATCATTCAAATTGTATAAATGTAATTTGATATAATGTAGCTTCTTTTTAGCCTTTAACCACACTTTGTGCTCTATTATAAAAACACTACAAATATGAATGTCAGTGTTTCCTATGTAATGATGATTTAGAATTGTAAATGAACAATTTCCTTCATATATATGTTTTCATTTTTATTGACTCTTCAATTTGAAAACACCATATCTGTGGAAACTTGTCTCTCCTTAATTTTAGAGGTATGAATTGCATTTTCCTTATAATTTATATGATCACTTATTTACTTATTTATGAACCTCATCATATATACATATATATATGGCTAGATATAGATATACTATATAGATAAATTAAAATCTATATATTATTACAAATTTATATATGGAAATGAAGTTTGAAAATCCCTTGAACAGTGTGCTTTCTACAGGAGCTCTAGAAGAAATTATGTGCTTGAACAATCAAATAATTACTTGCATGCTTACTTGAGGTCTGAGAGACTAGCACTTTGTATATATAACAAACCAAGCAGGGACTAATGGCTGAAATGAAGCCTCAGAACCTAGACTTGGTTTAAGTTGGAAAACTGCTTTCTGTGGCAGGTAAAATCAACCATTATCTAAAGGTGTTTCTCTTTTTCCTTTTTGCTAATAGTTATTTCCAGTCTACATGAACATAACAATCAAGCTCAAGTATAATGTGGTGCTCCAAAGTCTTCAAAAAATTCACTCAGTATCTCATTCATGTATCAAATGTTATCGAAGACCCAAGAAACTGGACTCAATATCAAAGCTGATCTCTGTGATTCTTCATGTAGTCTCACTAAACCAATTGCAATGGATTTTTCTGTTGTGTTTAGTTAAGCATCGAAGATTCAAAGGGATTCTAATTGCAAGGATATGGGTTGACACCTCTCCTCTTGATGTCTTGTTCTGTGTGAAAAGCAAACTTTGAAATTATGACCTATTTTTAAGAGTTAAGTAGAACATATTTTTATATATGTGTCTGGGATTTAGGAATGCTGGTCATTTTTTGCTTTCAGGCTGAAAAAACACATACCTCCCTTTTGATTTATAACCTCAACTCTTGCCTTGGTGGCATGATCTTAAAGCATTTATTAAAGTCCATTCATATACAGTATGTTTCTAGAAAGCACACTGGGCTTTGCCCTTCAGGAAGCATCTCTAGTACTTTTCATTCTCTCTTGAAATGATGATTGAATATTTCATGATGGGACCTGTTCACTTCCATCCTCTCATTGATAATGCCATTTTTGGGACCTCTCAGCCTTTCTTCTAATCCACTCTGGTTCAATTCATTGTTGGGTCCCCAGGGGGACATTGTCAAGCAATTGTTTTTCTTGGGAGGTGTCCCTCTAAATAGTATATCTTTATTTTCTGATTCAGTCTTCCAGTTGTCTCAGGAAAAATAAATAGAAGTTTCAATATCTTGAACTCAAAAGTTTATGCATCTGATTTTCACATTTTCAAGATTTCACCTTACTTTATGGTTTCCAAAAGCAATTTTTCAAATGATGATTCTTAAAGTGTGGTCCCTGGACCAGAATCAGAGGCTTCTAAGGTGGTCACACCTTAAAAATGCAAATTCTCATGCCCCACCGCAGACTTACGAGTCCCTGGAGGTGGGACTTGTGTTAACTGCAGGTTTGCTTCTAGCTGTTTGCAAATCACTCGGTAAAGATTGTATGAGTATTTTGGGTCCTTTGATGTTTATAGTGATTCAGTCAAGAGAATCTTAGACTTTTCTACATCTTTCCAAGCTGTTGCTCTAGGAAATATATTCATTTAACCCCAAACAGAAATTTACAAATAACTTTTATTCTTGAGATTTTAGTTAATTTGTGTATTCTTTTCACTGACAATACTAGAGTATGTCTTTAATCCTCAAAATGAAACCAAGACTTAGTTTAAGGTATCAATGCTTACTTCCTTCTCCTGGAGAACATTTTTAATGGGCAAATTTATTCCAGCATTTTTCTTTGCAGAAATCCTAAATTTAATTTCATTTAGTGAAAATATGTTCTTAGGACAGTGCACATTTTATGCCTAAAATGATGTAAAACATAGCCATAATGACAATTATGCACCCTAAGTGTCAAAAAAATATATGGTTAGTAACTGCTAGTTTTATGACATTTCTTACATGATAACTATGCTAAGTCAGTGTCAGCCATAATAATTTGTATTTGATCCATACCTCTTCAACAACTCACTTTCTTAATTACTGTGTCCTTTTGCAGTGAATCTTTTGAATTTAGTAGTAGCGTTAGTCATTAAATGTGTGATGCTGTTGACAAATAGGCACATTATTTCATTATATGAAATCCTACTTTCAAACTAAGGATTTTCTGCATCATTTGTCAATAAAAGCCATTTACAAACTCCCCCATCTAGCTGTATTATTGATCTGATTCCTAAACTGCAACTAATATGAACATTAATCTGCAAATAGCCATAATTTAAAAATATTTCTGACAAACCATGAAAAGCACCGTTCACAGTTTCTCTTCAGTGTCATGTAAACAAACACCCACTTGTGGCTGAATGGATTTGTTATAAAGAAAATTCAGGTCACTTGATCAAATACAAATTTGGGAGGTTCCTTATCAATCCAGTAAATTAATATTTTCTAGGAAGATAATGAAAAATGAGGAGGCCAAAATGCTCATGTGGATGATAAAATTTTGATAAGCATCCTTTTTCCCCCATGGGGTCTTCTTGATAGACTAGTGGAAATATTGATTATGATAAACTGTGGTTTAAGCAGCAAGCAATTCCACATGGAGTGTGTAGTGAGAAAAACGTATTTCATTGACTAGTTTGAAAAGCTTTACCTTAGTTCAGAATAGCACCTGTGTCCACAGACAGTCTCAGGCTTTTGACATGTGACTACTTGGCAGAGCTCACCACCACAGTCCCTCATTAACTTCTGGGTTTTGGGGCATGAACACCATGTTTTCCAAAAGAGATCATATCCCAGAATGATGCCATTTGACTTCCCTGGAGACAGCCAATCAATGAGAAGGGGCCTGCAAAGGAGAGAATAATCAATACTCCTGAAAAGATGGCAGTTAACACTGCTGCTATCAGCCTCGCCTACTTTTCAATTAATCCAGATTTGTCAAAAGGAAGGTTTACTTCATCAGTGTTCTAATTAAAAAGCTGCAGCAAAAGCATGTATATAGAGAAATATATATAAATGCACATGCACATATATGTATATCCACACACATATACACACATATATGGCATATATACCACATATACATACACATAAACATATAAATGGGGAATATCCATGCTAAATTATACTACTATATAGTATTTTTGAGAGCCAATCAATACTATTTAATCTTTTGGAGAATAACATGTGACGAGAGTCCAATGGTCTCCCTCTTCACATTTCAGAGCTAAGAACCCAGTATCACAGTGGTTAATTTGGAAAAATCAACAGAAACTGTTAGCTTGACATATAAAAATAAGACACAAGTAATATGATTTGGTAAATAGGATGAAATTTAGGGTATGTGGCTAACCATATAATATCAATATGCATTGATATTATAATGAGCTTGTAAGAGCAAGATGTTATATGTAATGATAAAATTGATAAACCTCCAATTATACTTTACTTTGATACAGCTTCATTTTTGACTTATAAATTTAATTCATTCTCTAAAACTTATTTAAATACCATGGTCAGATTTAGTGGTCAGAAATGTAGGAAATGGAGATTTCCATACCCAATACCTTTACATCGCCACATTCTTTTTTTTTTAAGATTTTTATTTATTTATACAAGCACTGGGGTACAGGCCAGTGGCACGGGAGGAAGAGAGGATTCACCAGAGACAGAGTGGGGAGCAGAACAGGCAGAAGGACTGAAATACACTGCTGGGGGAAGCAGCAGGTGAGACAGGAGAGGTCTGCCGCAGAATGTGGGAATCTTCTTGGCTGACTGGGAGTCAAACCCACGATGCAGAGGCTGTGGACAGCTTCACAGTGCTGTGCCCAACCCGCTGTACCACCAGGGAGGCCCCTACATCACCATATTCTTAAAAATGTTTGATTTTTAGAAATTGAACAATTTCATTCTAAACATAACTATACTTTGGTGGGATAGACAAGGAGGGCATAACATCTGACAAAAACTTTACTGCACCTCAATCTATTAATACTGAGTCTGCTGTAATGAAGATCATAACTTAAACCTGTTCACAGGGATTCAACCTTGAATAAAGTGAGTTAACTCTGAGGTCAATGTTACAGATTCTAATTCTGCACGTAGATCTCTATGCCAAAATGATGCAGCTGGGGTGACACACCCATCCAACCCTTTGTATTTTTTAATGAACCCTATATGCAGTGAGTAATTAAAGCATCAGAGATTTGGACATCACATGTTCCTGCAATTCAGCTTGTCAAAGAAAGCCTACTACTTGCAAAGCATTAGAAAATACAAAACGATTATTTTTGTTCTTATTTTCTAAAAAAGAGGGTTAATCTCTGCCGTTCATGAATAAATGTATTTTTATAATTCTAGAATACCAACCATGACAACTAACCAATCACAAATAGTTACAGGGTATTTTTACATATTAAACATTCCAATAAGTATTTGGAGGGAAGCAAACACAGGAGAACTTACTTCCAATACTTTGGTAAAGATCCTACAATAAAAATCCCTTAATAATTTATATTGACCACTTTTCTGCTATTATGTATAATAATATTTTTGTTATGACTTTCATTTTAAGGAGAATTATATCTTAACAGGCCAAATTACTGGACCTATCAGAATTCCAAGTGACACTGCATATTAGGAATTCAATTAAGTCCAAACATTTACATTAAAAAGCAGCAGTCAAGATAAACCTTGACATTTTAATAGACTGCTAAAAAAAAAGGAGAAAATGATTATTTCATTTTCTTGGGAGGTACAAACATAACACATTCACTAATCAGACTCTGTAGATAGGAAATTAATGTCACCTATAAGCGAACAGTTTCATAGGTGACTTGTATGGTCACCATTATTATTCTAAGGTCTTTATCCAATTCTCAAAATTAATCCCACATTTTGCAGCTACCTCTTTTGTATTCATTGCATAATCAACTACAGACAAGACTACATTTAAGTGACACTCAAGGGTCTGTCTCATCCACAAAAGATGGTGAACCAATATGGTGTAGAAATAATCATGTAGCACACCATGACTCTGTAACGTCTCTTTCCTGCATAGTGTAACTGTGAAGTGAGGCCATCTATGTTTTTAGTTTTGCTTTTGAGGCTGAGTCAGACACATAAGAGATGATCAAGGAATATAGATGGATGTTTAATAACTATCCACTTCTGATTACAAAGAGGGATACTGCAAAATCTATTGGATGCTGATTTAAATTATAAGATATTTGTGAAAAATTGATGCCACTACATCATTTTGACGTTTAAGAATAAAACAGAAGGAATAGCTTGAACCACAGATGAATGTTAAATATTGGGGAGACTAGCTGAAGCTTTCTTAGTACACGTCAGGTCATTAAATGTTGCAGGTCATGCAGAAGCATCAACAGGTCATAAGACCTTGAATGGACCTTTTTGGGGTAGATTTGTTCATAAATGAATTATTAGAGTTATTCAGCTCTAGGAGATAGTTATTTTACTAGGGGATAAAATTTAAGCTACCTTCTTGAAGTTTCTGATAAAAGCCACCTTGTCTACAGACATTTTGACACTGAATCATTGACTTTTGGGATATTTTAATTGCAGCTATTTCAATTTGTCGTATTATCTGTAGATTTATGAGGGTGCCTTCTGTTACTACTGTGGATGTTACCTCTCTTCCACTTGTAACTTCAGGAAGTGCAAAACAACATTGAAGATGGAAAGGAATGTGGAAAAATAATTTTTTATCGCCTACTTTATGCAGGTGACTATTAAAATGATACCGGTGATGCGGCATTTTTATGAAGAGCTAGAGTTCCCACTGGTATTCTTTAATATTTAATTCTAATATTTTATCACCATTTTGTTACAATGTTCATGTTTGAGCCAAAGGAAAAAAAAAAGACTCTTCAGCTACCTTAAGACACTATCAAAATTGTTATAGATTGAATAGCTCAGATTCAATGATTATCTTTACACAAGCTTTTCACTCCCAACTTACTCCATTTATTCATTTTTGTCATATAACACTCAAATTCTTCAATATTATTACAGATTATGGTTATCAAAAAGGATCAGGATTCTTTTAACATAAGACTAAATATGTATAATGTGATAAAATACTAATTTTCTGCTCTCCAATCAAGTCATTGAATGTTTCATCATCTACTAGAATGTTTAGATAACATTTAGAAAAAATTCCAAAAGATAAAGCCCATATCTTTGAGTTTACAGCATACACACATAAAGCCTGTTGACTATTACATAGCAGTATGAAATAAAGTGTTTAAATGGGAAGTTCAGGCCACAAATATCATGAAAACACAAAGATCACTGTCTTCTAGACTAAACAATGTGGGTTTCATAGGAGAAGCGGTTGTGAACTTGAATAGATAACAAGAAGATGGGCAGAATTCTGAGAGGAAGATGAACGTCAATAAACGTAAGACATGGAAATCAACTTAGAGAATCCCAATGGTCAGATACTAGCCAAAACAGCTGCAATGACAGGACAAGAGATGAGTGCCACACCAGTGATCAGCAGCCCGCTGTTCTCAGGAGCCAGTAGATGCCTCCTAAGATGACTAGGCTTGAGCGACCTTGAAGGTACAGGGACCATGATGTCAGCCTTCTGAGATGAAGGGACTCCAGCCAGAAGATCCACTTTCTAGCCAGAACTTATTGCATTTATTCATTTTTGTCAGTCTTATATGTAACACTCAAGTTCTTCAATATTTGCTCTGTTGGCACCATAACAGACCAGTCACAGAAGACAACTCACATGAGAGGGAACTAGGCTATAGGGAGACCCTACAGAAAACTCTCAAGGGAAACAAACTATTGTCTAAGAAAGTGTCACCTGCCACACAGAGGCTCTGATGGCCACCAGTGATGACAGTGAAATAACAACATTGAGAAGAGACATTTGAATGGAAGGGAACAGGAAAAGAAGAGCAAGGGGGAGAGAAAGGGTGACTGGATGTTAGATCTGAGCCCATCAAACTGTAGAATCACTGTACTAGGTGTGAGTTTAATATTCAGCTGGAGAGGGAATGAACTTTTAATACGTGATCATGAATCTTAATTATCAAAGTAAGACTAGTACCAGAAAAACAACTTAAAGCCACAAGATATTCCTGAAAGGTTTTCAAGTGCGGAGGAGAGAACAGTCAAAGGCTTCTGATTAATAGGCAAAAAATAAAGCATTTTCCTCTTTGTAGCTCTTTGAATTAAGATAGCTACAGAAACTGATTATATAAACTCAAATGCTGAAAGCATGACCGAAGTGGGGTGTTGGTGGTACAAATGGAGATGAGCACATGAGAAGATTCTGGGAAAGAAAACATATTATATAACTGATGTTTAGTGAACATATGGGGTTACCAAAGTTCCAAAATAACAGGTCTGATAACAGGTAGAATGGTGGCACACTTGCAGAAACAGATGCTAAGAAAAATGAGATGAGAATTAACTTCTGAGGTTTGAGGTTATGGAAGTGATGAGTAGATATCAGTACAGGAAATCAATAGGCAGCTGAATATATGGTACTAGAGTTTAGGGAGAAAATAAGGCCAGGATCTAGTATGCATCAGTATGACTACAACTGTGAAAATATTTGCACTATCTGAGTAGCAGAGAATCTTTCTGTTGAGGACACCCACATTTAATGAATGGATTTGGCATGAAACAAAAATATGGAACCAATGGGTGTTCTGAGGACTAGGAACAGAGTAGTCTCTAAAGGTCATGGTGAATTAGGAAGAATCATTGTTTTTTTTTTAATTTTTTTTTTTTTAGATTTATTTTATTTATACAAGAACCGGAGTACAGGTCAGATGTGCAGGAGAGTGAGAGGATTCATTAGAGACAGGGCAGGGAACAGAACTGAAATACACTGCTGAGGGGAGCAGCAGGCGAGACAGGAGAGGTCTGCTGCACCATGTGGGTTGCTCCACAGCTGGAGGGAACAACTGGCACTGCAGAGACTGCGGACAGCTTCACAGTACTGCGTTCAACCGCCTGCACCACCCAGGAGGCCTGAATCATTGGATTTTGACTGAGCTTCTTCTGTGGGGGCTATAAGAGGTAGAAGAAATATAAGAGGTGAGAACATGCATGTTGGGATGGTGCTCAATATTCTGTCAGGCCTTCTAGACAGGCAGTGAGTTTGCTAACAGAACTCACTGTCCTTCAAAACAATCCTGCTTTTTAGAAGCCATGATGAGGATAAGACTATTGGTCAGATCTGTACAGCAATACTAGATATAATCAAGAGCTCTGTGCATATACTTTCAAGATTCAAGCAAAAAAAAACAGTCCAAAATAAAAACTGTCTCTAACTGCCCATATTGGCCAGGGAGGGAGCTTAGAATATTGGTGAACTAGAGGTGATTTTGACACCCTACCTCTACAACCCAACAGTCTCCCATTAGAAAAAAAAAAATGGCTTAAACCATTTATTGTTACAAAATTGTAAATTACTTTGGTTTTCAATCTATGAGTCATTGAAAAGATCGAGGAAGGAAAATTAAGGATAGAAGAGATTCCCTGATCTCTAATGTTAATGTCATAGTAGAAAAACACAGGGACCCCAAATTTTCTCCTCAAATTTGGTGAGGCAAAAAGGGGAAATTTTTCTTTAAGCTATGACTTTTTGTGCCACATTGATCCTCAAGTTGAGGAACTTGAAAATATAGGGGGATTTATATAAATAATTGATGACAGTGGTTGGTCCGTCACCTGGAGGCAAGCAGCTGTGCTACCATACTAAAGACTTATGAAAAGTCGGTGTGGGTAGATTCTATATTTCTAATATACAAACATAATATAAACCAATTTTAATTAATAATAATAATATTAATAACAATAATACAGCCCTAAACTGATTTGGAATTGGAAGAACTGCCATGCTCCCAAGGAAAGACAATAAAATGACAGGATCTGTGAGTCTCATGTCTGGAAGTCATACATTTTGGAGGACTAGAAATAAGGTAATAGGGCCTCCCCGGTGGCGCAGCGGTTGAGTGCTGGGTTGCGAAGCTGCCCGCAGCCTCTGCGGCGCCGGTTCGATCCCCGGCTGCTCCCCAGCCACCGGAGGAGGGTCCCACATGGCGCGCAGACCTCTCCTGCCGCCCGCTGCTCCCCTCAGCAGTGTACTTCGGTCCTTCTGCCTGCTCTGCTCCCCGCTCTGGCTCTGGTGAATTCTCTCACCCTCCTGTGCTTCTGACTGTACCCAGTGCATGTATAAACGAAACAAACAAACAAATAAATAAATAAAACATGCCTCTATTAAAAGAAAAAAAAAAAAAAAAAAAAAGAAATAAGGTAATAAAGTCTCAACCTTGTTTATGTTCTTTTCTTAGATTATCCATTTACAGAGAATAAATAAGTAAACTTCCCAGGCAGCTTGGTACCCAGGGAAACATCAGCTGCTGTGTTTGTCATATTTCAATCAAAGCCAGAGGCAGCCAGTTATCTTCATCCTGTCTTGTCCTTACATTCTTAAGGGCCAGAATTAATGAATTAGCTATTGATTAAATTCCACTCTAGCAAATCCACCAAGGCAAATAAATGAACTACCCAGGGCACGTGTAGGCCATGGCCAGACATGTCCGGGCTATCGATCAGTCGTTAGTATTCTTTGGGGATACAGAAGCAGCTGATGATAATATGACAAGTATGGAAATTGGGAGGTAGAAATCGAGTTTGTTTCTAGAGGGGCAGCTCACAAAGCTGATCTGCAGACATGTGGGTGTGAAGGCATCCTTGGTTGTATGTACTAGGAAAAAACAAGAGCAAGCGCTTCTTCTGTAGTTGATGTCATCAAAAGCAAGACATGAGTTAAAGCTTAAAGCAAAGATGAACTGGTGTTCTCCAAGCACGTAATCTATTTGATTAATTAATTATTTTGCACTTAAAAATTATTTTTGTATCATTGACAAAATGGTGCAAAGGATGTACTGTTGTTTTATATCCTTGCAGGTTTACAGATATAATCTAACTGGCTGTACATATTAGAATACATGAAAATTAAAATTTATTGACTACTGCCTCTTGTCAAATATAAACAGAGAATTTAAGAAACATGACGTGTGTGTGTGTGTGTGTGTGTGTGTGTACACAAATACATGACAAATTATTTTAAACACTATTGAAGTGAATATAGTCTGTGGATATTTTATTTGGAATGATTTCACATTTGACTTTGTATGATACTAACATAAAAGACAGTTTTAAACCAAAACAGAAACCTAACTAAAAGGCATACATTGCCAGGAGTGCAATGAATTCATACACACACTCAAGTGCACACAGGAGGCTAGCTTTTTTGGTGTTGGTACGATTGTGATGAATGGCTTGGATACCTACACCTGCTCCTTTGAGTCTAGCCTTTGGAAGATGTTGCTCTGTTACAATAGATCTTTTTTTTTTTTAAAGATTTATTTATTTATGCATACAAGAGCTGGGGTACAGGCCATAGGTGTGGGGGTGAGAGGATTCACCAGAGACAGTAGGGAACAGAACAGTCAGATTGACTGAAGTACGCTGCTGAGGGGAGTAGCGGGCGAGTCAGGAGAGGTCTGCTGCACCATGCGTGCCGGTCCCTGACTGGCCGGAGATCGAACTTGTACTGCAGATTGCTTCATAGGTTGCATCTTAACCCCTTGCGCTACCAAGGAGGCACTACAATAGATCTTTTTAATAAAGGAAAGATTTTGCACGCCAATATTTAGCTGTGAATGATTTCTATTAACTTTTTGCTAGATCACTGACATTAAAAAAAAGAAGAAAGTGGCAAACCATTAAAATAAAGAAAATATGGCAGAGGGGGACTCTGCAAGCCAGCCAAGAAAGTGAACCTATCACAGTCTCTCTCTCCTATTGAGAGGAGAATCCTCACAAATCAGAAACAGCAACTATTTGAGGATGCTGAAAAGCTAACAAAATCGGCTGATCAAGAGGGGACCAAAAGTCTCCCATAATTTCCCATTCTTACCTCCCACCTTTAGCCCAAGAGCAGCCATGGTGTGCAAATGCACTGGGACAAGCAAAATGCAAGTGGGAAACCCAAGCGTTCTGGCCAGAGAATAAAAAGGCCTTGCCAGCCAGAGACTGTGAAGGAAATCCCTCCTTTATTTTCTCTTTTTCCCTCTGGGTCCTGCTGTGAGGGTGACTCTAGGCAAGGAGATGCACTGTGGCAGCTGTGGCCAAATGGGAATCTAAACCCTGAAGAAATCCATATCTTTCTGTCCAGGGATATCAGAAAAAGGGGTGTCTGTGGTCCCAGGAGCATGGGGGAAGGATCACTGTTAATGTTTTTCCCTATTTCATTGCCCCCAACATGCAAATTGTGTGCAGCCTAGAGGTTAGCATTCCAAGAGAAAAGAAACCATCTATTTCTAGACAGAGCTCTGGGACATGAAGTCCAAAGGATCTGGAAAATGTGGGAGAATTTCAGAGAAGAGAAAGCCAGGGATCTCTTAATTTTGTGTCTGAACCTACACAAGTCCCTGTGGAATTCAAAGCTGCACACAAATGGTAGGAAATTGGAGCCCAGAGCAAAGACTTTGAGATGGGAGCTATCACATAATCTCCCGGCCAGGTGCCAGAATAGCCACTGAGAAGTGCCTGCTTAGGCACATATGAAGCTGCATGGTATGGCTTTGGAGAAATGAACTGACTTGGAGCCTCTGACCACACAGGGCCAGGCACTTTGCAGTCTGCAGCTAAGCCATGAGCGCCTGCTGACACAGACTAAGAAAAACCTCAGTGCTCTTGGAAGGATTTGAACAGATGCCAGATTATCACAACCTGATATTCAAGAAACAATCCCAAATCACTCAAGGTTACATGAATAGAAAGAAAGATATATTACTAAAAAAAGCTAATATATACTATATATAATATATACTACATATACTAATATATACTATATATACTAATATATACTATATATACTAATATATACTATATTAGTATCAGACAGAATATACTCAAGTTATACTCAGACAAATAATAATAATAATATACTCAGACAAATATACTCAATAATAATAATAACAACTTATCAGGCATACTCAGGTAATTAATTACAATAATAAAAGGGTTCATTTACCAAGACACAACAATACTGAATGTGAATGTAGAGCCTCCCAGGTGGTGCAGCGGATTGAGTGCCATGCTGTGAAGATGTCTGCAGCCTCTGCAGTGTGGGTTCGATTCCCAGCCAGCCAGGGAGAAAACCACGTGGCGTGGCAGACTCCTCCTGCCTCAGCAGTGTCTTCGGTCCGACTGCCTGTTCTGCTCCCCACTCTTGTCTCTGGTGTATTCTCTCACCCTCCCGTGCCTCTGACTTACACCCCAGTTCTTGTACAAATAAATAAAATCTTTAAAAAAAAAGAAGAATGTGAATGTATTTCTCAACATTCAGAACTGCGGAGCGCAAAAAGTATTTTTTACTGTATATAAATTAAAACAATACTTTTAAAAAATTCAGGAAAACCAGAATCTTTTCAGAAGTTACTAAAATTAGGCTGCTCTTTCACATCTATGTCAGTTTTTAATAGAATCTATATTTTCTTTTCTTCACGTGACTTATATATCATTTATTTTAATCCCACACTTAATTGATATGTGAGTATGGGATCTAAGATGAAAGTTGTCTTACTTAGAATTTTGAAGTCATCGTTCCATTGATTTCTAACAATAGATGTTCTGCTCATAAGCCTGATGATATCATTCAGATTCCCTATGCAGCATGCATATGATCTGTCCTTTTTGCTTTTGTCAATCTGGTGTTCTGGAATGTTCTGAGGCTAGCCCCTTAAATGCTCCTTTGCCAATCACCTAGTCCTTTCTAATCTACCTAATCCTTTCACCCACACTGACTTTGGTAACTTTGGTTATCTTTCTTGGATGATTCCCCCCCTCTTTTTCCTTGGTAATCTATTTTTGGAACTCTGATTATCTGAATATTTCATATGTTGGATTTTTTCTAATTTTCATAATAATTTCTTTTTTTCCTCGATGTCTTTGCTTTTCATTGCACTGTGAGAGATATTCCCTTAAATATCTTCCTAAGTTTTAATTCAGGTTCCACACTTAGAATTTTTCATGAAGTCCTGTCCCCCTTTGAAATTCTTCTTTTCAAGTATCCTGCTTTTGCTTCGCAGACAGAAATAATTGTTTTTATCTCTCTGGGGTTAGTGTACATCTTACTCTGCACCCTGCATGGTCTCTATGTCTATTGAATTATTCCACTTTCTCATGATTTTTCCTCTGCCCCTCATTCCCATGCTCCATTACACATAGTAACCCTAATTCCTGTGTCCCTCTCTTCAGCTCCTCCAGAGAACACCCTCCTGATCTCCTAAGGGTGTTAAAAGCCATAAGGAGGAAGAGACATAGACAACTGGGTGCACAGCATGTAGGGAGGGGACATTGAACTCTGCCATTTATGTGTATGTGAGTAGGCTGCAGTGTGCCCAGATGTAGGCGTAATGTTATTTCTGGATGCATCTGCTAGGGTGTTTCTGATGAAGTTAGCACTTGAATCAGTGGACTCAGTGAAGCAGATTGCCCTCCCGATGTAGGTGGACATCATCCAATTTGTTCTGGGTCTGACTAGAACAAAAAGGTGGAGGAAGGGAGAATTCCCTCTCCCTACTTGACTATTTGAGCTAAGACATTGCATTCAGGTCTAGCATGGGGCTTCCCTTGTCTACCCTGATGCTCAAACCTGTAGACTAGCACTGGGACTCCACCAGCTCCAGGTTTTTGGGGTCTTGGGTTATTGGTTCTGTTGTCCTGGAGAATCCTGAGTAATTACAGGTTCCAACCACTTTTTCCAGATGTTCATCTAATCCCATGATTTCCATTTTGAACTTTACCTCAACTTCCTCTTCTTTACAAACTTTAAAGCTTACAAATTCTCAGAATTCCAGGTTCTGCAGGGCAAAATGGTTTGTTTGTGTCATTATCTTCCTCTACCAAGCAACACCTTGCAAATTTTTCTATCGCACTAGATTATCTTCTGGCCAAATACAACCTTCAAAATTGTGCTGCAATCTCTCTTCTGTCATTTCCTTTGCTTTTCTTTCTTCCTGTTAACAGTTTTTCATGTTTTTGTCATCAATTAATAGTTGGGGATAAACAATACTTAACTATATAATTGAGCAATGTTTTTCCTATTATCATTTACAAGAATATCATTAAAGGAAGAAAAATATCCCAGAGACACAGACTAATATTGGTATTTGTTAATTTCTTATAAAGTCTACAGATTCTTTGTGGCCACAAAGAATGTATCTATTCTCAAAGATACATTCCACATGCCATTCACTAGGGTCTGAATCACAGGGGTGCTAACAGATTAGAAATTTGACAACACTCACCCACCTACATGAGGCTGCCTTGTGTTCTTTATATCTGAAGTCCAGCATCACATCTTTTGTGATGCCTTCACAGATGACCCTGGGTAGAGTTTAGTATTTTTCTTTTTATGTTCTTGCACATTATAAACCTCTATTATGATGTTTTTCACATTGTTCTATAAATATTTGTTAGGATAGTGACTAACAAAATCACTAAGACCTTTCAAAATTTAGAACCATGCCATATACTTTGTATTCCTTTTGCCTCTTCCATGATTAAAGCTACAAATGTATCTGCTGAAAGAATAAGGTTTTTGCTGCCTCTCTCCCCATTTATCCTTTCTATAGTATGCAATGCTGTGGATGGGTAGGGCAATCTTCTGAGGGGGTTATCAATTAATTAGCACATCTGAAATTAGGAAAGTATTTATTATGTGTTTGATAGATGACATCCTCAAGAAGACAAGATAACATTTTTATCCTGGACAGCTAAGAATCCAATAACTTGGGGTTTTCAAATTATTTTAATCTTTAGTTCCCAAAATCAATATGGATATTTTTGAAATGATTTTTAATTTTTAAAAGCCCTAGAAATTTCAATGGCATAAAGGAATATTTAGTACTAAAATATTTTATAATAGATCGATTATTTTAGTCAATGTGCATGTGTATACGTGCCTCTGTATATGTGTGTGCAGGGCAAAAGTATGTTGTGGAGACACACACATTTTCTTTCTCCAGAATCAACTGAATGTAGGGGGGTAATTATTATCTCAATGTTGGCTTGGGATATCATACTAAATTGTCTTGCTAATTTTAAATTGCATAAAGACTCACTTTAAAACTGTGATCACGTATCAACAACAAAAGATTGCAAAACAAAAAATAAAAATGAAATAAATGGATTCTACCAAGAATCTGATAAAATTGGCAATGGTTTCCCAAGGACTATCTCCTGTATTTATTTTACAGATATTTCTAGCTTAGGGCAAACCGATATATGTAAATCTAATTTTTTTCCAAAGAGATTAAGTTAGAAGGTAGTCGTTCTAGTTAAAATCGTACTCTTTGCTTCACAAAAGGATTCACTGAAGGACACATTTAAATAAAGGAACTCTTTCTGGCATTTAAGCATTTGTTCACAGATTATTAAGAAATGGGAACTAAAGCTGGGCAATCAGGGAAATCAACACTTAGATGCCAGGGCATATGGCAGCAAAGATCAACACCTAATAATTTTGAAAATTTGATTTATATACATACGTGTGGTAACTTATTAAATGAGCTTGCATGGCTGGGGTGATAGCTTTGATTTTTATTTGCATTGCTTATGATCAGATATCTTTAGATTAACAGAAATTTATACCTTGAAGTGATGCCACCAATTGTGGGCGTTGGCACTCCGCTTGGCATGTCTTCCACAGTGCTGATTTGTGTTCCATTGCTTCTCACACAGGCATATTTTGTGCAGACTTCACCCTGCAAAATTGGTTTAGGGAAGAAGAAATGCAACTATTTTTGAAATACAGACTGCCCCTGGATTGTACCCCACTCACCCTCATTTCATATGAGTCTCTTACAGTTCTCTGTAGCCTCTTGGGGCTTAATAAATATTAATTTTTGATGTTAATTGACTCCAGTGGGACAAGCTCAGAGCAGAGAGCAGAACTGGGCTCAGGACAATTGATTTAGTGATTAAAATGGTGATGTGTCGTCTCTGGTTCCAACCACTCAGAAGGAGACAGACGTATTAATCTACTCAGAGCACTGTTAAGGAATGGAAGATACCTAGGTGACAGTTTGCAAGCATAATAGGTTATCGCAGCCTACTGCTCTCCAGATCTATAACCAGGTAGTGTAATGATGATATCTTCTGGAAGTCCTGACACTTTACAACAAATAGCCCAAATGCTAATGTCTAATGGAAGAAAAATGAGATCTCAAGAAGCCTTCCAATATGGCTGAGCTATTTTATATCCATTTGTTCCAGCTGCAATTGTATTTTTACCTTAATCACAGCAGAAAATCATCATTCACCGCTTTAATTCTGCCACCTAATCTGAATAAAAACTGAGGAGGGTGGAATAACTAAAGATTAGAAATCGGTTCATCAAGCATTAGTAACACAAAAGGAACACCTCCAGCAAGAGGGAGGAGAGACAAATGGATGTACAGACGCTTGCTGGAGGAACGGCCACGCCACACCATCATTCTGCTCTCAATTAAAGGGTAAACCAGAGAGGGACTGTATTTTTTCCAATGCTAATTTGCTGTCAGCATCTAATACATAAACGGAGGAGGGAAGTGAGATACTGATGAATCTTAAATACAATACTGAGCTTTAAGTGAAATGGTTCTCTGTATTTCCCCTGGCAGCTGAGGACAGACAAATGTGCTTCTGATTGTAGTTAGTAGCTATGTTACTTTATTCATGAGAGGTAGGCCCATGAAAGTTGAGGCATATTTTTATAATGTTTTTTTTTTGAGCAATTTTATTTTATTTTATATATTTTTTACATCATATTTTATTTTTGCAAAATGTATGCATTTTCATCTTGGTTATAGTCTATAATGCTTTTTAAATTGTGTTATTTATTTATGCCATCAAGTATTTGTATATATGCCATCAAGTGATATTTAGCAGATATTAAACATTGTCAAGGCCCTCCACTTTGAGTATGTCACAGTAAACCCTCTTAAGGCAGATGGACTTAAAATACACTCACTATAAAAGAATTAATGATAATAAAACTTCATACATACTGGGAAATATCTGATTATATGATAACTCAAAATCACCTCATTGCATTTATTATGTAATATGTGTGCAAATAATTAAATCAAGTTCACAAAGTCCATTTTTCTAAGTTTGCAAATGAGGGTCAGAGAAATTAGGAAATGATCCAACTGGTAAGATTTGAAAGATTTGCTTTGGGCTTTAATGGACCCGATTGCCTTATTATTTAAATATTAAGCATAGCTATAAGTTCTAGGTTACTTAGATGTATTAAAATGTTTCTCCAGATAGCTTTTATTTTGACTTCACAGAAGAGTGTCAGAAATTTTCTCATTCTTACTGGTGTTATCCCTATCTTTGGGGCATACATATTTCAATGCTACTAGCTATATTATATAATGGAAATGAAAAACAAATTAAAAGGTTTACCATAGTTCTATTAAAAGAGATAAAGCTGAATAAAAAATTGAGACCATTATTTCCTTTAAAAAGGGCATTTAAAAGAATCCACTCAAAAAAGGAGATACTTAGGTGTCTGCTTTAAAATCACTGGGGCTTTTGCAGAGGGGGTTAGCATAGAGAATCTTAATTTTAAAATATTAGACATATCAATTAAGTGCATATTTTATTTTATTTTTTATTTTTTTTTTTTTATAGAGGCATGCTTTATTTATTTATTTTATTTGTTTGTTTGTTTTTTTGTTTATACATGCACTGGGTACAGTCAGAAGCGCGGGAGGGTGAGAGAATTCACCAGAGCCAGAGCGGGGAGCAGAGCAGGCAGAAGGACCGAAGTACACTGCTGAGGGGAGCAGCGGGCGGCAGGAGAGGTCTGCGCGCCATGTGGGACCCTCCTCCGGTGGCCGGGGAGCAGCCGGGGATCGAACCGGCGCCGCAGAGGCCGCGGGCAGCTTCGCAACCCAGCGCTCAACCGCTGCGCCACCGGGGAGGCCCTAAGTGCATATTTTAAATGTAGCTAAATCATCTTTGACATAGCTAATTAAAAATCACTTAGATTTGATAGTCAAATTTTTAGCAACAACTCTCTTAAAAGCGCAGTATTCCCAGGCTGCAAATAGTTTCACAGAAACCAAGTTAGTTATCAAGAAAAGGAACATCTCACTCACTAATGATGAAATTTAAGAAAGAAATTCTAATGTGATCTTTTATCTTCTTATCTGTTTCAATGTCCCCTAATCTGGTCAAAATGCACTCTTCTTAGGTACCCTAGACTCAAACCAGTAGGTATGAGTGCAATCTTCCTTTTAGAACATGACCAAAACACCTCAATGTCAACTCTTGCGCCATGGTCAGAAAGCTGGAGCTGTACCTGTGCACATGGTGCTCTATGATCTTACCCCAAGATTGTGTTTTGAGTCCTTAAAGTAAATGAACCTCATGCCTTTTGAGGATCCCACTTTCTCTGCCAGAGCCCCAATAGGATAATACAGCAAATGTTCAATCATCTTCCTATGCTTCATATCTTATTCAGAAAGCTATAGTTGCAATAATTTTTAATGTTATTTTCATTGCATAATTTGATCTAGAATCAAGTGGATGTATACATGGATTCACTCTAAGACTCAGGGGTCTAAACACGAGTCTAGATGCTCCATGCTAAGGTAACTCAGTGGGGTCGTGGAAATCATGGAGTATAAGGAGAAGTCATTAATGCACCTTTCTTCACAGAATCTCTTTATTTCATTTTCTCAGAAGTCAGGTCTAGTAATGGAAGAAACATTGGTTGTGCCAGATAATTCAAATGTTGGGGGTGGGGAGGGAATGGGAGTGGGAAACTGAGGAAGGTAGCACTACTAAATGAACGGGGAGTCAGTAAAATGTTTCTGTGGGTAAAATTTCTGTGCTTAATATTTTCTGAAAATTATTTACAAAGCTTTTATGAATTTCAGATGTAGCACAGTTTATTAACTTGCAATCCTTTTCTGTAAACCCTGACTTCTGGAACACTGTTTATAATCAATAATTGATAATTATAATCAATAATTTTGGCTGTGTTCTCTTTTCTATCTTAGAACACTGACAGGATTTCTAGCACTTTGAGGATAAGTTCCTTGTCTTCCATGCTTTAGTATCCACTATATTTTTTCTTCTTTAAGGTCAATTGTTCCCAAAGGGGTCTGTGAGAACTGAGACAGTCAATGCACTCTCAAAATGTTAACTTTTGTCATAAAAGCACATACATGTTTTTCTATGGAAGGGAACACTGATTTTATCAGATTCTCAAAGAGGTCCAAGGGCAAAAAAATTCAAACACAACTGATCTCACATAGGTGACAGTCAGATATGAACAGATCAACTGATATATTTCTTTCTTCCTCAGGGAAAATCTTTTAATAATTTTTGTCTTCCATTTAACTTTTCTGGCTGCATTCAGGAACACAGGATGTTAGAGGTAAATAAAACATTTTAAGTCCCCTAGTCTATATTGCTTACAAAAGAGGCCAGAGACTGCAAGTGAGGGCACATGACTTCCCTGAAGTTATTAAATTAGTAAAAATTAGGAACAGAGAGATTGTCTCCACATTCATAGACTGATTCTGATTTTGATCCATGAAAAAGCCAGGAGAAAGGCAAACTGCTTGGCAAGATTTATTGGAAATATGTGATCTGCCTCATTTTGCCAGCGAGAATATCATCACCATCATTTCTGTATCACCATTAACATCTTTCTAGGGACTCAAGTGTTTGCCATAACAAACAGATTTAATTCTGATTAATTTCCCTCTTTTTTTGCTCCCCCACCCCATGATATATATAATCTGTACCCAAGATAGAAGATATCCACTTAGAGACGTAGCCCGACATGTTTTATTTAACATACCCATGAGCTTAACAATCAAAAAACAGTGTTTTAACCTGAATGTCATAGATAGTGAAGGGAGACAGGTCTCTCTGAGTGAAAGGCCCAGGCACATTCATTCCAGTCTTGTAGAGCTTATTATTTACATAGACAGAATATTCAGTGACAACACCATTTGGGTTTGAAGGAGATGTCCAGATGACACGTACAGCTGTACTGTTGATGATGACAACCTCTGGAGGAAGCATGCCCTGAGGCTCTAGAATTAAAGGAAGAAACTGAATAAACTCCAGCTGTCTCTGAAAAAGCACTTGTTAAACCAAATGCAGATTAGTCTTTCAGTTTAGCAAGGGTTCTTTGCTTATCTGCTTTCCTCTGATGAAGTTATCACAGTCTGTAGTTCTCTGTAAATTGGCTTATTATATTCTCAGTTAGAAACCATAAGAATTGGTGGTAAAATGCTTTATACCACCAGCATAGTGCTAATCTTCAATACTACGTGACCAGTGGGATATGATGATAAATTATTCACCCACCTGCACCACTAACACATATCTATTATTTGTCTCTTTTTCCCATCCTTTCAGTCCATACCTCCCAGGGGAAAAAAAAAAAGGAAAGGAAATTTGCTCCTTAAGCAAAAAATGAAACTCAAATACATTGAGGCTGGTGGAACGTGAAAAATCATTTGATGTTACTAGCTTGTAACTCAAGCAATATGAAGCAATAATGCAATATTGTCATTATGTAAATGATTTTGAATGTTGATTACCATAGGTAATGATGAAATCTAACATTAGAAAAAAAATCTTGCTTGGCGTTAAATTACACAATTATTCAAGCATGTCAGAAATAACTATGCAAAGACCTATTTTTATCATAAGAACCCATCTTAACTAGTTGAAAAATTGTCCTTGTGATCTATTCTATTTTATAAACAAAAGGTGTCGACCTTTGGCACCACAAAGGGAAATGGGTTCCATACTTAAAGTGCTCTGCTAATGACCTGGAACACTTGCTTGGGAGGTAATGATATTATAATGTTTATAATGAGACTTTATAAAGCCAAAAAGATTAGAAAGACCATTCCAAACACATTTCAGATTCACAAGTTGCTTCCATTGCTTCCTCCCCCTTGCTAACTGGCTTAGAAATGAGTCAGAGGCAATTTTTCTCAGTGACTGAACTTCCACCTACCATTTCTGGTGACTCAGACAGGACCCTCACTGTGTTTGGCTGTCGTTTTGAAAAGCATATTGCTTCTAAGAGCAAGCAACTCTTAAAAAAAAATGTTTCTAAATGTCACCACTTATTGATGTGAACTCAGCTCCAAACTAAGCATCCACTGCAAAGAACAGGAACAGACTGGGCTAATATTCCATTATTAGAGCCTGTGCCGCTGTCTCAATGGGATCACTTATTGATCTGCCACTTGATGACAGTGAGCACTTAAGCATTTTAGCCCGGACCCCCTTCCCTCCAACACCGGAAATTTTATAATGGAGGGATGACTGATCTCAACCTCGGCAAGAATCAATCAATTTCATTCGCATCTCTGGAGCTGAGCATCCCTTGAAATCTGGACTCACCCCCATCATAAGTGCTTGCTTGAAGTACTTCTCTGTTGATGCTGTGAACTCCATTGAATGCAGAGATAAAAATCCGATACTCTGTGTTTGGATTTAAGTGGCCAATGACATGAGAGTTTACATCTGGGAGGATTTTGAGAGATTCATTTGAGGTAACAGAATTCCAAAAAAGTGTGTAATATTCAACATCATCTTGTAGGTCTTGAAAAGCTGTTAACAATAAATGCAGAACACTGTGAATGTGGCTGATCTGAAAAGGGTCTCAGGGGAAAAACACAGAATAAACACTATCATTACCTATTTCTAGAATGGGATAAAAGAAAGCTTATGGAAACTTCTTGGTGGTAATGCAGGGTTTTATTTTTTAAAGAAAGTTAGCCCCCTCATCCCATAATTACTCAAATATACTCTTATCTTTATAGAAAAATAAACTCTTAAATATCCTTTACATGTTTCAATTACACTGCTTATAATTATTCAACTAATCTTCAAAACTTTGATAGGAAATTTATGAAAAAGTACTTTATTAAGAATTGCTCATAAATCCCATGATCCTGGAGAGATCTGATAGAGAAGGGCCTTTCCTGACACAAATCCAAGAACATGAGGCATTTTTTAACTTGGTAACAAAATCTGCTAAGTATACCTATAAGAATGTGAGATAGACATCCTTTTACATGCACTGTAATTGTAGCAGAGTTATATGGCGCATTCTTAAGGATTTACTCAGTGGAATCCTAGGGCAAAACAGTCATGTGCCACTTAATGGGATCCACAATGGACAACATATACAATGGTGGTCCTCAGAGACTGGATCATATCACCGGACTATGTGGTAGGCTGTGCCATCTAGACCTACACAGTTACACCCTGATATTTGAAAACACATGAAATTGGATAAGGAAGCATTTCTCAGGAAGGGTATCCATTATTAAGTGACACATGGTCGTAATGGATTTTTTTTTATTTATTTTTTTTAATAGAGGCGTTTTTTAAAAATTTATTTATTTATTTTATTTGTTTGTTTGGTTTATACATGCACTGGGTACAGTCAGAAGCACGGGAGGGCGAGAGAATTCACCAGAGCCAGAGCAGGGAGCAGAGCAGGCAGAAGGACCCAAGTACACTGCTGAGGGGAGCAGCGGGCGGCAGGAGAGGTCTGCGCGCCATGTGGGACCCTCCTCCGGTGGCGGGGAGCAGCTGGGGAGGCTGCAGAGGCTGCAGGCAGCTTCGCAACCCAGCGCTCAACCGCTGCGCCACCGGGGAAGCCCCGTAATGGAATTTTTACCAAGGCATTCCTTTATTCACATTTCTCTTATCCTCCTAGGGTCAATATGTTTCTAGGATGTAGACTAGCTCTTAAAAGATGCCCACATGAATCATTTACAGTCTTATAAACATAATTCTTAAGTTCTGTAACCCTTATCTTTTCAATGACCAGTTTACTGTTTTCCTTCTCTTCTATCAATTTCTCCATCTCCCCCCTTAGTTCTGTTTCTCATCTTCCTACAATGACACTTTAAATAGAAGACAGTGAGTTTAAGAAAAAAGGTTATGAACTCTAGACACAATCTTTGTTAGTAAATGTCATTGTGGGTGGTGATCTCCATTCATTGATCAGCATCTTGGACTTAGCGTAGCATGTTCTCAAATATAGAACAGTTACCATCCATGCCATTGGAATGGATTCCCAAATAATTTAAAACTGTTGTTAGATAGACTTGTTGAAAATCTTCTTACATAAAGCAATTAGGTATACTCCTTATATATTCTTGAATTATTTTAAAGATTATCATATAATTATTATGTTCTCTATCTCTCTAGCCACTAGCTTATGGCTCAGCAAACTTGTTTTTGTAGCTAAGAATGATTTTTATATTTTTCAATGACTAGAACAAATAAAGAATAACATTTTGTGACATGTGAAAATTATATGAAAATCAACACTTAGTGTTCATAATAAATGTTCACTGGAACACTGACATTCATGGTCGAGTGTCATCTATTGCCATTTTTGTGTCACAACAGCAATGTTGAATAGTTCAATAGAGAACTTACAGGCTGCAAAGACTAAACTATTCACTGTCTAGTCCTTTATAAAACAGTTTTTGGGGCCTCCCTGGTGGCGCAAGAGGTTAAGATGCAACCTATGAAGCTTCTACAACCTCTGTGGCATGAGTTCGATCCCTTGGCCAGCCAGGGAACAATTCACATGGCGCAGCAGACCTGTCCTGACTCACCTGCTGCTCCCCTCAGCAGTGTACTTCGGTCAATCTGCCTGTTCTGTTCCCCACTCTGTCTCTGGTGAGCCCTCTCACACTCCCCCACCCATACCTCTGGCCTGTGCCCCAGCTCTTGTATGCATAAATAAATAAATCTTTAAAAAAATAAAAAATAAGTGAAACAGTTTTTGGGCCCTGGTCCAGAGCAACTAAAATAAATAGGAGGTTTAGTTCAAATCAGTAGGTCTCCTAACTTACATTGTAGGATTGAATTCTTCTGTTCTCTCTCATTAGCTATCTTACTGGGAGGTAATTTTGTTTAGATGTTAAAACGATAAGCTATGATGGTCAGAAATGTTGACCTTGCTCATATATTCTCTTGTTAGTGTTCCATTTTCCAACTTCTATGGTGCAAAGCTAATCAACTCATTTGACCTTATCAAGCCTACTTTTTTTTTTTTAAAGAAATATTTATTCAAAATAAGCCAGAAAGAAAAAGAAAAATACCGGATGGTCTCACTCATAGCAGGAATCTAGAAAACTTAAACAAGAAAAAGGAAAAAGAATAACTATAAGAAAGAAAAAATCGAAATCAACAAACAACTATGAACCAGAGACACTCTATGGGGGGTGGGGGGCAGGGAAAGGCGGGATTGGGGTCAAAATAAGGGGGTTGCAATTGTATGGGGAATATAAAAATAAAATTTAAAAAAATAAATAAAAATAAATAAAACATTTATCTCCTAATTTTAATTATTAATTCTGAGTAATGAAAATATAATAGAAGATTTTCCATATTTCTTTTTTATCAAACAACTTAATTATAATAACAAATTTGATCAAAAGAAGACTTATGATGTGGTCTCATTTATGTTTCATGTAGCAGTTTTAAAGCATTTTCTTATGTGATCTTTAAAATAAACCAGTGAGTTAGGTATGAAAAAAAAAGATATATTTATTTATACATACAAGAGCTGGGGTACAGGCCAGCAGTTATGGGGGTGAGAGGATTCACCAGAGACAGAGTGGGGAACAGAACAGGCAGGCTGACTGAAATACACTGCTGAGGGGAGCAGTGGGCAACACAGGAGAGGTCTGCTGTACCATGTGGGTTGTTCCCTGGCCGCCCGGGGATTGAACTTGTGCTGCAGAGGCTGTGGACAGCTTCACAGATTGCGTCTTAACCCCTTGCTGCCACGAGAAAAAGTTCTTTATACTCTGCCTGAGGGTGATATTCCTCACATGGAGAACTGGGAAGATCCAAGCCAGGCTCCTCAATTTTTCCAAAGAGTTATCTCCTGTCTTCTGATTTGTGTATCAGTCAAGAACAAACGATTGCATTTTAAAAACTCCTTAGCTACCTTCCATCTCCTAGCAATAGCCTGCCAGAGAAAACTGTATTTAAAGGAGATCATATATGAGATGTATAAATTATTCATCATTTTCTATTTGGTTATGAAAACAGGATAGTTACTTTCTGCTCTTTAAGTGAACTGATATGAGCAAACAGGGACTGGGTTAGTTAGCTAAATGGCTATCACCAAGAAGTCCCCGAATAAAGTATTGAGAGAGAATAGATGTTAATTTAGACTTCACATAATAGCCCTGAAGTAATTGTGCTCCATGTGGTCATTCAAGGACCCAGAGTCTTTCTCTTGTGTTTTGGATCTCGTACAATGTTCTCCACACCTGCAGAATTGAAACTGACATTATGAAGTCTACCTTCTTGTCCACGTACCCAATGCACTTTTTGGATGTGACCTAAAAAGACATATTTGTTACACCAATACAGTCACATGACCACAACTAACTCCAAAGGCTGGTAAATGAAGTCTCTAGATCGGTGGACTTGGGATGCACCACCACTACATGAACATGTACCAGGTGATAACGTGTTAGTGACTACCACTAACCATGCTAGTTGTTCTACCTTTTAGCCAAGTCAGATAATTATAAAGCAAAATAAATTCTTTCTATATCTTCTACCCACTGTGTAAATCCTTTTACCTGAATACCCTGCAAAATTAAATCATAATTTTCATCAGAAACAGCGTCCCAATTTTTTTCATCTTTTATAAAATTGCCATTGAAAGCACCATGGATCTTTAAGAGAGAGAATATTTTCAATACTGAATGATTACTAAATGATAAAGATGTTATTTCACAGAGAGGAAAAAGAAAGAAGAAAGGTGGAATAAAAGAGGAAGGGTAGAGAAAAAGAAGGAGGACTATGGGATATGGGGGTGACACCACCTGACAGTTGGGGTGAGCTCTTGGCAGTTGGGAAAGTGAACAGCATTTCTTGATTTTTCCATTCTTCCCTCTCTCTCCACCTCCAATTGATTTCTTGCTCTTTTCTATGACTGCTCAGAGTCAGGTGACCTTAGAAGAAGCAGGGGTCTTCCCCCTGCTCTCCCTGGTGGGTCCTTTTTCATTTTGCCTTTTATTTAAGAGTGAGCAGTCAAAATGGGAAGGATCTTATTAAATAAATCACTCCTGGCGATGTGCTTATAACCAGTAAGGCCAAAATGCACATGAAATAGCTGAAAATGGACTGCCTGAGCCCCACATTTGAGTTTGGGAACTGCTACTTACTAACTACAATTTGGGTAAGTTACTATGTGCCAGTTTCAATCTCATAGGGCTTTTCTGGGGATTGTATGAATAATTTAAGTGAAGGTGTTTTTGCATCTCTTCTTATAAAAATATGATTCCCTCCGCCCTCCCCAAATATAATTTATCTTCAAGGTATTTCATTTAGGTTGAGATATTTTCTTTTTCTATATAAAGCAGTGGGAAGAACTTCTTGTCTCTTCAGGGACCAAGGAAGATGGGGTGTGTGTGGTCACTCAGGGCTGCCTGATGTTTCCCCTCCAGCAATATGAGGATAATTTCATCAAATTGCTTGATTTTTCAAACCTATCCAAAAAGTAATGGTCTTTATGTGAAAACTTCTGATTGCTGGATATTGACAAAATGCCACTTAAATAGTATTTAAATAATACTGAACATTAGTAAAATAATAATAAAAAGTGCATGGAGAATGAGGAAGTAAATATAGCTTTTGTTGCCATTTGGTAATATTTGCCCAGAAAGATGAACTGAAGAAATGCAGGGAAGCTTTGACCTCCCATTACAGCATAAAGTGATGTGAATGTTTAACGTGGGCCCTTCTGAAATTTCCAATAACTTATCCTGTGAATGTGCGATTGGTAAAAAAATTACCGGAAAAATTTTGGTACTTAAATGGAGCCGTAGTGAAGAAAGAAGCATGTATTCTAAAAATACATGCTGTGGCTTTTCTGAAAGGTAAATTTTAATAAGCAAATATTTAGACATTTATTCATATGCTTTTCAACTTACAGTTGGGTATCTTTTAGCATTTTAGACTCTGCGCCAATTTTAGTCTACAAACCAAGAAAATAATTAAAAGTGAAACTGCAAAGATGAGGTGGCCTTTTCAAGAGGAATGACCGGGTAATTCACTTAGGAGAGCAGGTGGCATGGAGGAAGAACACGACCAAGCAGCAGGTTTTTGCAGAGTTGACCCTCTTCTGAGAGTTAACCTTTGTGCTCACAAATAGTTATCTGAAAAATTTCTAAGGTATGAATGGAAATAACAGCAGATTGCATTATCTACATCCTGGAGGTCAGAGGTTCAGATTACCAAGGTAATGAGGCTTCAGTGAGCTGCTTCAGATTTGTTAGCTCTGTCAGTTTTTATAAGCGAGCTTACTTCAGGCATGCTATTATAACATAAAGGACCTGTATTGGTGAAAATTCAGCAGCCCATCTGAACAGAAGTATTCAAATGTCAGTTGAGGGGGAGCGCGTCCACCTTTATGAGCAGGCTTTTAAGATGAATCAGTTGGTGAAGGTGACAGAGAGAGAGGGGGAGGGAGGTGAGGGAAAATATATTACACATAAAAATCCATTGCCAGGTACAAACTTTGTATTTTCCCCAGAGATGCCTCAGAGAGTAGTCACAGGCATCAATTAACTTATATTCTTCCATTTAAATGGTTTAAGAAATCCCAATAGAGGTGACACAGGTCAGAAGAAACTGGCAACCTTATCAAAACCCCAGAGTGACAGTCTTTTGGAAAAGTGGATTATTTAGTGACCACATACATGAACTTAAACAGTACTGATTTTAATTTACAATTAATATCACCTAATGCTGGTTATAATTCACAGTCCATACAACATTGGGGAAAATTCACTCAGATGTTCTAAATGAAACAGAGGACATTTGTCATCTTAGGCTGCACAAAACTCAAAGGCTGATGGAAATCACATGATTACTATTGTCCAATTAGTAGTTATTTTACATCTTTTTATAGAATAATGGATGTATACTCGGGTGAGTAGAATTTTCTTTCATAAATATTTCCATTAAGTCTTCCCCAATAGATATACTTCTAGTATTTGGTTTATTCTGATGTTTTGATCAAACTATTTTGCCAGAGCTCTGGTGATTACAATATATATATTTCTTTGGTAACTTCAGTGATTTTTTTTTTATTTGATTGTGATACTGAGCAGTGCAAATGAATAGATCAGCTGTTAGATGCTATTTGATTGATCAACTAGATATGAACTTGCTGTTAGAGTTGTTTGTAAAGTGGGAGGCCTGTGTGTGAGCCCTTAGTAACACCTTGTGATCTGAATGGGGACAGGTGAGCTGTCCATTATAGAAGTGAGGCCAGTGGTATTGTTTGGGCTACATTTTACTGTATTAAACTGGAATTCTTTCTCTAGCCAATGCTGAAAGTGATTCACTCAGAAAAACCACATTACCACACACCTAGTAAGGGAGTCTTGCTAATAAGTGGTGAGTTATGAGACGGGGCTGGGGACCTGTGCCTATAGGAAAGAACATGCTATTTATTGCAATAAATTAATACATGGACATTTCACTCATAACTGCCTGGCAGAAACTATACTCCCAGACCAAAGGGAATGTGAGATGGGAAAAAAGGCCCCATAAGGATGGAGAAGAAGTAAGAAAGAGAGTCATCTTTGAATAGCACCAGGACTGCCACTCCTTACTATTCATATTAACAAAAATATTGGGCTGTCGGAAAAGTCATGATGCATTTTTGCTTGAAAAACAGAAAAAATACATCATGACTTCTGAAAACCCAATAATTATAAACTTTTTCTTTTGAAATAATGTTAGACCTCCAGAAGTGTTGCAGAGAGAATTCCTATACACCTTTACTCAGCTCTTCCCAAAGTTGAAATCTTGCATGATTGCACACCTTTATAAAATCAGGGAGTTCGTTAGCAACAATACAATCCTATTAACTAACCTAACATTATTCAAATGCTAGTAATCATCTCCTGAGCTCCTTTTTCTTTTCTTTTTTCCCCTAAGTTGAGGTATATTTGCTTACAATACTGTTTAGTTTTAGGTTTCACACCTTGATAAATGCATATGCTATAAATACCATGCCCACCACCAGTGGTCTACTTGCACCCACTTACTGACCCAGCTATTGGATCCATGTATCATGAATCCCCTTCCCATCTGGTATATTCTGATTCTCAACATGTTTATTTTTTATTCATTTTGGAACTAATCCATGAAGAGAAATGAAGACATGAGCAGTGTACTCACTTGTTCTAGGCCATCTCTTGCCTATGGCACTGTGGTAGAGAACACTGGCCATGAGGTTGGCTCCTCTCTTGGAAAGACCCAACAACGTTGTCACACTCGCATCTGGAGTTGGTGTGAAGCCCACATTGCTATGTACAAACACCTTGCACTCATATGTTGTAAATCTGAAAGATTGTTTTTTTAAAGTCACACAACCATTTCTATTTTACAGTAAACAAAACACACAGCCTTGTCCCTCACAAATAAGAACCCTGCCCCCAAATACACAATTTTCTACCCCCCACTACAAAATACATTATCTTCTTTTTTAACTCCCCACACAAAAACATATCATTTTCCCTTTGTAACTCTCCAGCCTTAACTGAAGTGTCAGGAAAATATTTTATTAGGAATGCTAAGCAAACAGCACTATTTAAAAAGAATGTGGTTTATCATTTTCTCATTCTTATTGTTTCCAGAAGTGGTGAGGATTACAGCTCAATTCAAGATGCAATTACAAATCTGGCAACCTGCCAGCTTTCTATCTGAATTTGATCCAGAGAGTTTTATGCTCTTCTTTTGGGAAACTCATCCATTTTCAAATATCAGAATGCCTCATCACCATTTTCTTGCTATACCTCTGCTGCTTTCCCATAATCTCATTGGCAGACAGATAAACCCTTAAATTACATCAGAACTGTGACCAAAGTATACAGCATTCTCTGGTGGAGGGTTTTGCTACAGTGAGCTGTGTTTTGTATTTATTATAAACCAAATCAGTGGAAACTGAGTATTGCTTCGTAGAAAGAGAAAACTGGGTGTGATGATGTGATATGTGACAGCATTTCCTCTGAGTCAAGTCTTAAAACAACAACAGGGTAATGTTCCCAATTCTTCATCCCTTTTGGCTCTTTGGGACAGAAGATTTGAAGGTTTGGTTTGGCTCAAACACACTTGGGTAGAAAAATGCTATTTATAGACACAGGCTTTGATTGTACCACACTTGGACAAAAATCTTGTTTCAACACATGACCCTCCCTGGGGATGCTCAGGAATCAGGAAAATACTGACCTAGAATATTGGCACCTTATCTGGATTTAATAGCTCACCAACACACACCTCACATTCTATGGGCATTTTCTCCATAAGTCACAACTTACTGGTCATGACAACAAGGCTATGTTGTCATTTCAGGATTGTATTAAGTGATTTGATCAAAATGAAGTGAGGATTCTCAGAGAATTTTGCTATCACCTTTGTAAGTTGGTTTGTCTTGACTTGTGGCCCACAGATATTTTTGCAAGGCTCTGCCTTAGCCATATGTAAGGGTGTTTATCTGTTACTGGAGCTGGAGTTAAGAACTTGGTGATTTGGTGGAAGATATTTACCACTTTACTCCAAATAAATGCAGGTTTGCCCCACTTTCTGAAAGTATTGTTTCTGTGAAATCTTTCATAAGCAGAAATGGTGTAAAGCAAAGAAGCAATTACCAATCATTTATGTGGAAATTTTTTCATGCATTACCAGGTCCCCAAAACAACCAATTAAATCAAACCAATTAATACAAAACCTGAAATCACAATGCATCTAGTAAAAGCAGTAATGTTAGGATACAGACACAGCCTGCATAAAGTCATCCCCCAGGAAGGAATTGAGGGCTCTGTCTCTACAAAGATAGCAGCAAAACTAGGACTCTAACTGATATTTTTGCTTTTCACCTTTTTTCACAAAAGCAAAAATTCTCTGGTTTCTTTCGGTTACTGGAGACAGGTACTAATGCAGGGCAGGTCTCTGGTAAAAGCAGGTTGGCATAACTTGGTGTCCTGTTGGATTGGGAAGAGTCCTAAAGCCAATGGACTGATATCTTCATAAAAGAAAGAGAAATTTTGATACAGAGACACAGACACAGAGGGAGAAGATGGCCACGTGAAGACAGGGCTGAAATTGTGGTGACATTGCCTGGAGCTCAGGAAGAATCATGGCTAGGTGGAAGGTGGATGCTGCTAAGTATTTTTCTCTTAAGGAATTTTGGAGGGAGCCCAGTCTTGACAACACCTTGATTTTGGACTTGTAGCCTCTAGAACTGTGAGGAAATAACATGTCATTTTAAGGAAGTTGTTTTAAAACTAGGAAACTAGGAAATAAATACATTTGGTTTTTAGAAAGGGCTAAAAGTCTACATGACCAAGACAACAAAAAGATAATGAAGACAACATTTACTGAATATTTAATTTTTGTCTGAAATTTGCTAGATGGACTAGCTCATTCATTCCTCTCAAATACACTTTAAGCTTCTAATCTAATTCCATTTTGAAAATGAGGAAAAACAAGGCTCTAAGATTTAAATATCTTGTCTAAGTCACCATGTCAGTTTCAAACCTAGGCAGTCGGGTTTCAGAGTCTGCTCCTTTCACTACGATGCTGATGGTGATGATGGTGGTAATGAAAAAAACATAATGACCCCCTGGTCTGTCCATAGTTATATGACTGTCCAGTCTCTTGGCCTGACCTTTGAATTATAGTTCTAGCAGAAGGGATAGATTTGCTTATACATCCAAAGTCTCACTGAATTTCCTTTATCACCTCAGTGTGTATTTGAGGGTGGAGATCGGGGTTGAGAGGGTAGTAAGTCTGTGACAATGGAATGACACAAAGCTAATGGCTCACATGGGAACTGAACCAGTGACCTTGGCTTCATTAACTCTCTCCTTGAGTCAAATACTTTTAATTGTATTTTACTTCATAAAATAGCTTAAAAAGAAATTTAGCTAGAGTCTGGAGGCCTAATCTCCTTTCCAACAATATTTGGATTTTTCTTCCACATGTCTATGATAGCATACATTTAGTGGTCTTTATGGCTTTTGGTAATGCCTTTTTTGTGATTCTATGAGTGGAATTATTAAATCCACTAGGGCCTTAATCCTTATGATGATGCCTCAAGCAATTTCATCATAATTTTGGTAGGGAAAAATGTTTCATATGGGTCTGCAGAAAAGAAATATAGATCCATAAATATATGTCATTGGAAAACCTATTTTAAAAGTAGCATTGGCTTTTTAAAGTCAAATATGACTTTAGTATTTATCTGCTTCAGATAATAAATATTTGCTCCACTTTATAGATGAGAAAACTGAGACCTTGAGAAGTGGCTTTGCCTAAGTTTGCATAACAGGTTAAGTAGAATGGCTGGGATTCTGATCTTAATCTCTAATATTAAATTCTTCCCCCCTATTGATTATTTAATTATAATTTGATTGACAAACCAGTAAGCATTCACTTGATTTGCATTTGTCTTTTACACTGTAACTTTCATGGCTAAGTTAAAATTTGAGGCACACCCCTGGTGGCACAGCGGTTGAGCGCTGGGCTGTGAAGCTGCCTGCAACCTCTGCAGCACCAGTTTGATCCCCGGCTGCAGGCGAGGGTCCCACATGGCGCGACAGACCTCTCCTGCCTCGCCCACTGCTCCCCTCAGCAGTGTGTTTCGTCAGTCTGCCTGTTCTGTTCCCTACTCTGTCTCTGGTGAATTCTCTCATCCTCCTGCGCTTCTGACTGTACCCAGTGCTTGTATAAATAAATAAATAAATATTAAAAATGAAAAAAATTTGAGGCATATAAGGTCTAACATTCTCTTTAATGAGATCTGAAAGACCCTATTTTTCTTATGTATGAAACTAATCTTTGTGTTTGTAAGTTTATATTTCTATGGTCTCAGAATTTCCTCAACTTCTAATTATGTTCTCATAAACCCAGCATTCATAATTTATGTAACGTCATCATTTACACCAAACCAACCAAACCCTATAGCTTGGCCTGGTCTACCTGAAATAAGCTCAGAACACTGACATTACCCCACAAAACCACCTACCACAAAGCCTACTTTATAATGAAATGCTCAGTATCTCAGAGGCAGATGGGTGTTTTGTAGACACAATGGAATTTAAAAACACAAAACACAGTATCCAAAAAGCGCTGGCAACACAGACCTGTATTGACTATCAGGGTTTACTTTTGTGGTCACGTGGCTGTTCGGGAGCTGTGGCTACTGAGGGTACCCCACATTAGGAGAAATCATACTGATATCACTAGTCTGGGAAAAGATCAACATTTGAAATTCAAAGTACAGTTTCTACTGAGTGTATGTGACTTTTGCACCATCATAAAGTCAAAAAATCCTAAATCAGGGACTGTATATATGTACTGGTGTGCATTTCACCTGTTCACATGAAAAAAATGCCTTAGTTTGCTCAAAGTGTCTTTTGACACTTTTTTTTTATTTTAAAGATTTATTTTTATTTATTTATATAAGAACCTTGGTAGGATGATTCATGGGAGGATGAGAGGATTCACCAGAGACAGAGCAGGGAATAGAACAGGCAGACTGATGAAATACACTGCTGAGGGGAGCAGCGGGTGTACAGGAGAGGTCTGCCGAGCCATGTGGGACCCTCGCCCAGCAGGCGGGGATGGAACTGGCACTGCAGAGGCTGCAGGCAGCTTCGCAACCCAGTGCTCAACTGCCTGTGCCACCAGGGGAGGCCTGACATTTTGTTTTTTAAATGAACTCAGGTGTTGATTGTTGATATCAAATGGGATATTCCACTTTGTTAATAGAGTAAAATGTCTAAAAGGAAAATTGCGAGGTCAACAGGCACTGTGTGTACATACAACTTACATAAATCAGTTTCTTCCCTAAATACTGTGTTCCTTAAGTATGTCTTGAAAGATGTGTTACTTCAACCATGGGAAATAGTTTTTGAAATCTGCTAAGTGAAAGAACACATATATTAAGTCTGTCCTGGTGCCAGTAAAACCAAGTTTGAAGGTCAATTTAGGAATACCAGCTGTTACGATAGATAGTTGTTCTCAAAATGCTTAATTTGAGACTATCCTCAGTCTCTTTGTCATCCACACACAGAAAATGGTAAACTTCATTGTGTTGCAGCCATGAGTATGGTATTATTCCTTGCAAAAGGTAATATATATTAAAATCTTGTTTATGGAACAATACTCATTTCAAGGTCCAGTTGTTATTACTCCAATGAATTAGAAAACTAGATTCTATTTAGATAATTAAGTTTTTAATGTGTTTATTTAATATGTAGATAATTTTATAAATGAATGAATAGATATTTTCTTGTTACTAAAACAATTGGTCTCAGAGCTCTCAGGTCACTTATAGTTTTGTAGGTTACTGACACAGAAATCCACCTGTTCCATAGAGTAAGCCCTTCTCAAGCTTAGAAAGGGGTTTTTTTTATAAATGATATATTTGATAGACCATTACCTCATTCATTAATTTGTTAATTTAGAGGAGGGCCTCTAAAATATTTGTACATTTATTCATTTTTCGTTCAAGACACACCAGATAGAGCATCTCATTTAACCTCATCCAGTCAGGAAGTCTTTAGGTAGGAGGTGACATTTGAGCTAGATGTTTGACAAGTGACATTTTGTTCAGTGAAAATATCCAGTGAGAAGCATTATTGCAAGTAAGATATGTGAAGGCTTGTATCTTGAAAGGGCCTGATGTGTTTCTGGAACCAATAAAATTCCTCAATGGCCCTACTGAATGCCTCAGGTAATTTTCATCAGAATTAAAAATGTGTCAACTTTATTGATGTCCTAACAGAATTCATGTGTCAATATTGTCACCAGTATAAATCATGCTTCTGAAAACACAGGCTGCTCAGTTGCTTTTTCGACTAACTTTCGACTCTTCTTCATTTCCACCACCTCTCAATTGATAGCTCTTATATTGGCAAATCCTTTGTGGGAATGAATAAATAAGCAAACAAAAAAAAATTCAACACTGTTTCTGTTACTTAAACCTGCAGTTGTTTAAATTTCCATTAATGGCGGTAATTTTTTTAACTACTTATTTGCTGGTTCTAAAAATGCCACTGAAGTTTTGCTATTGAGCTTGAAGGGTAAAGATGATTACATTTCAAAGATTTTATAATCTGATGCATTTTATTTTATTCTATTTTTTTTTTTTTAAAGATTTATTTATTCATTTATACGAGCACTGGATACAGTCAGAAGTGCAGGAGGGTGAAAGAATTCACCAGAGCCAGAGCGGGCAACAGAACAGGCAGACTAACGAAATACACTGCTGAGGGGAGCAGCAGACGGCAGGAGAGGTCTGCACACCATGTGGGACCCTCTCCCAGTGGCCGGGGATCTAATCCGTGCTGCAGAGGCTGCGGGCAGCTTTGCAACCCAGTGCTCAACCGCTGCGCCACCGGAGAGGCCCAATCTGATGCATTTTAGATGGTGAGTACCAGTTGCAACTATCCTATTCCTGTTTATCTACACTTATGCTACCAGAATGTAACCCCTAAAATAAATTTTTTCTATGTTATCTACTATGTTATTGATTTTAGAAACTAGACTTTTTTTTTTTTTTTTAAGAAAACATTAGGGAATCAAGCCTCCTGTGACAAAATGCATCCTTCCCGATTCAGAAGCTGATTTTCCTGACGTAGTTTCACTCACTTACAAAGGATGGCATGAGGGAACTCGAGAGCAGTGAGGAGCAGTCTCAGTGGAATTGAGAACCCACACTGCTCATTTAATTTAAATGGGAATTAGAGATATTTCCACTTATTCTGAATTGAGGGTATTGTTATGCCTTGCCTCCTCAGTGTTGATGAAAATGGGTTTTCATTCCTAGACCCAAATTTTATTCACATTTTGATATTAAAGAAGAAAACATTAGTATCTACCTCATGTTGGTAGCTTAAAAGGTTAGAATTTATGTCAGGAAGATTTAACCATAGATTTTATGGCATATTTAGTGTAAGCATTTAAAATTGAACACAATCAAGTCCAATAACTCTTTGAAAAAAAAAGTTGAAAATATACCAATTTGAGTGCTTTCAGTTAAAGGTAATACTATTAGTGATTTCCTGAGGAGTCACCTGAAGCCTTTTTCCAGACTATAATTGCAAAAGAAGTATGTTATGGGATTTATAAATAATTGATTAGAATGGGAGTTAAGTTATTATAATCCATTTGCAGATATTTTCTTTAAAAGGGGAAAATAATCTATTATTTATCGCTTATTCCTCTTTTGTTAAGTCCCAAACAAAAACAGGGAAGTTTGTCACTGTTTTCTCAGCAGTTTTATCTGATCACTGGGAAGCACAGCACTGTAAGATACTGGGCCACCTCAGGGTGGGTTGAGGCTTATGTGAGGGGTTTGCTGCCCTCTGTTAAACCCTGCCTGACTCACCTCGTTGGCATCGGATGACAATGGCATGTTCACCAGATTTTCCAAGTGATGAAAATGTCAGCAAACCCAAAGTTATGGCTCCCTCAACAACTGTAACTTGGCTCTTTGGACAGAATTATTAAGGCAGAAAAGTTGAAACTGACAAACACTCTAAACCTCCAGCTACACTAAGTTTGTGTCTACACAGACAGAATAAGATTCAATCCTGAGGCAAGGACCCATGTCACTCAGACAAAATGATCCCTCACCTAAGGTAACCATGAGCACAAAGTATTTTGTCTAAACTAAATTATCTCAGTAGTGAGCTCGACATTCTTCTTTGCACATGCAGACATGTAGGAAAAAAATCTACAAGAATGATTTAAATTTCAGAAACTAATGACACAAGGCCTCCCTGGTGGCACAGGGGTTAAAGACAGCACTATCAAGCTATCTGAAGCCACTGTAGCATGAGTTCGATCCCCTGCCAGGGAGGTGACCCACATGGTGCAGCAGACCTCTCCTGTCTCGCCCACTGCTCCCCTCAGCAGTGTATTTTAGTCAGTCTGCCTGTTCTGCTCCCCACTCTGTCCCTGGTGAATGCTCTCACCACCACTCCTTCACTCCTGGTTTACACCCCAGTTCTTGTATGCATAAATAAATCTTTTTTTTTTAAAGAAACGAATGACACATCTAATGAAACTGGCATGATTTCCAGATATTATAAATAATTAATTAACCAAAATGGACCATTTGCTCAAAGAGATTGACTTGATGTTATATTTTTATATTTACTCTCACAAATGTATTCATTAAGGGATGTTCAGTGAATCTTAATTTAATTTTTTTTATATTAAGAGACATGCCATTTTAAAAGCTGATTCTAGATGTAGCTATGGTGATATCAGGTCAAGAGGGGAAGACATAAGTCAACATTCCCTTTATTGACGTAGGTTAAGAAGGAAATAGGGAACGGTGGAGTTTGGGGAGTCCAATAGGATACTACATAATTCTTCTCAAGGCATTGGAATTAAATTACCCTTGCCCCCATCCTCATATGCTTAAATAAGCAGCCAGTCAAACAAGTTAAGGACACAAATGTCAGCCAGGTCCTGGTAGGGCTGAAAGAAGTTGCAGAACTGCAGTGTTGCATGCTCAGCCTTCCCCACTGCCTTTGGAGGGCCTATGAGCTCACCAGGACGGGTGGGGGGTCCTGGCTGCCTGCAGTCCGGAGGGGTCATGCCTGCATCAGACCTGACAAGATTATTTCTTAACAGAAAAACTCAACAGCACCTTGCCCTCCCCCAGTGGACTAATTTCCAGGTTTGTTTTTGTCAGAGGACCCACACCTTGCCTTGAACTGAGGCCCCAAGATTTGCTGGACTTATATAGGGTGGAAGAACTAGAAAAAACATTCTCACAACATGAAACTGAGGCCATTTGTTTGGAATATTAAAAAGAAATGCACATTTTTTTTTAATCACAAGCTGGTTTCATGGGTCAAAGTATTCGTTTGAATTAAAATCTTTGCTAGTTCTAGCAAGAAAAAAAATTCCTTGATTTTCTGCTTCTTGAGGCCACACAATTTTATGATGTGTCTCCTTCCTTTCCAGAAGTACCTTTTGTTGATATGTTTAAGTCAACTTAGACTTCAATTGAATTTGTGGAGATTTAACTTTATTTCTTACCTTAAGTCTTGGATTTGGACTTATTAGATATCCTTAGAGGCATCACTACAGATTTAATATAAAATTTTGGTCTTGGTCCTAATTCTTTAAGTTTTTATGTCTGCTACAAAGAAACTAAATTAACTTTCTGGGACTTATGTTGCTTTCCTGCTGAATGATCTCATAGCTATAAATCAGATTCATTTATTAATAGTCAGGGGCTATTTATTTAGGAAATTTCTGTATTTAAGGCAAAGAGAGTTCACAGGTCATACAAAGCTACTTCTCCATATGATTTCCCTGGGGAAAGCTGATTCTCTAAATAACACTGTGTGAGGGCCTCCCCAGTGGTGCAGCGGGTTGAGTTCTACACTGTGTAGCTGTCCACAGCCTCTGCAGCATGGGTTCAATTCCTGGCCGGCCAGGGAGATTCCCACATGGCATGGCAGACCTCTCCTGTTCTGCCCGTTGCTTCCCTCAGCAGTATTTTTGGTCCATCTGCCTGTTCTGCTCCCCCCCTCTCTCTGGTGAATTCTTTCACCCTCCCACACCTCTGACCTGTACCCCAGTTCTTGTATGAATAAATAAATCTTAATAAAAACAAACAAAAAACACTGTGTAAGGTGTGTATACGCATTTGATTTGTTGTGTACATATGTATGTATATGTGGTATGTGTATGTATATGGTGTGTCTGTGGTGAGTATATGTTTGGTTATTGTATATGTGTGATGCATGTGTATATATGTGTTTTGTGTGTATGTGTGCATGCATGTATGTGTGGTGTTTGTATATATATGGTGTTTATGTATGAATGTGTATAGAGGTACGTGTATGTGTTTGTGTGTGAGTGTGTCTTCCACTAGACTGTAAGTTCCTTGAGGGCAAAGGCTTCACCTTTTTCTCCTTATCACACAATCTCAGCATGTAGTAAGCAAAAGTCATTACTGAATAAATTAATTTCTCCAACTGGATGCCAGATTAAATAAGTACTGAAACAAAAATAGTAGAAAAGTGACTAATGACCATCATAATTCAGGTTCAACAAAAATGATATGCTACTGAGCAACCATTTTTAACTTAGAAAAATGGCGCTTTCACCGACCCATTCTATTGTTGCATAGGATTTATGTGCTATCTAACTTTAAGAACCTTATAATATCAATGAATGTTTTTCCACCAAAACCTTTGAAGAAGGACAGAGGAGTTTCCCCCCTTCCCCAGAGAATAAGAGCACAGTTAGTACTCCTAAGGCACAGAGAAATTAAATAGCTAACCCTGTCCTGAGTCTGTCACTGAACAAGTGAGCCAGCGATTGAGGATACAGGAGTAGCGAAGACAAAGTTCTGCCTTGTGGTGGGCTTGACGACACAGTGGGGCATCCAAACCCTTAGCCATACCAGGACAGTATAATATGACGGTGTTATGTACTGGGAGGTGTTATGGAAATACTCCAAAGGGCAGTGATCCAGAACAGCACCAGAGTGAGCTGTAGAAGTCATTTCATCCCATCCAATCCTCTCATTTTACAGATAATGGAACTGAAGCTCAGAGAGGCTAAGTGACTTGCCTAATGTCACTACCCTAGGATGAAATGGAGTCTGAGTCTCCCTATGACCCCATGCTCCCTTTTTCCTGAGATTGCTAGTTGTCCACTCCTTGATTTCTGGGAACTCTGAATTGGATTCTTTCAAGTCCCAAGTCTGTTAACTAAATATTATTTTGTAGACTGAATCAATGACTTAAAACAAATTTTTTCCCAGAGATAGCAAGCTTTGGATACATGCCCTATAATTTCCCCATTTTTGTACACAATGCATGTTTCCAAATGCCTCTTTTAAGTTTCATGTATGGTTTGAGTTGTGACAAAGGCAATAGGTTAAGGCTCAAACCTCTACAAACTCAACTTCAAAAGGCTTATTTTAAATGTGCAGTGAAGATGGCAAATATTGAACGTGCTCACTGTTGCAGTTGTATGATTAACACCACAGATAATAACTAAACATGTTTTATTGCATAACTGATAACATGTTCACACAATGAAGACACTAAGACACTTTGAACTATTCAACATGCCCCAAACTAAATGCCAGCATTTGTTTTTATAGTTTTGTAATCTCACCTGCTAAGACCCTTATCTTCATAAAACCACAGAGTTCCTGAATAAATATTGTGCCACAGATTTAAATCTTCTGGGGGATTTGATGCAAGTGGTTGCTGGATTTTACATCTCAGAAGCTCACATCTAAAGCAAAAGACAAGCAGAAACATTGGGATTATCTCAACAAATGTTATTACCAAAATTTAGGTTGTTGTGTGGTATGAGTGTTGGTGTGTGCATGCAAACGGAAAGAAAACATCTTAATTTACAACAATGAAGTTTTTTCCAGATGATCTTTTTTTTTTTTCCAGGCTGATTTCATATATTCAATTATTTTCAGTTAATCAGCTACATTCACATTTTTCCATTATCAGCAAGAATGATAACATTTTCAATTCCTTCTATGTCAGATTTGCCAAAACTCTATGGTCAATTTCACACAAAGTAGATATACAAAAATGCTTATAAAGTTAATGATTTCCTAAGACTTCTACTAGCAATACTTTATAAACAATGATAATATTATCAACTTCATAGTCTTGGCTGAGTGTCAAGTTTGGGTTGTTACAAACCCATTTAAAGTCACAGCTCTTTTCTTTCATCTGTATTCTTGACCACATTCTTTACAAATTTCCAGATAATAACATGACAAAGAATTACTGTGTTAACTTTGGAATTTTGAGGCATATTTGTTCAAATGAATCATTTAGAAAAAGCAGAAAGTTTGCCTGACAAATACTAAAAGTACATTAGGAAAATCAAATTGAAGATTTTTTAGAGAATCATGAGAACAGTGCTGATTCTCAAGGGATTTTAATTATTCACAATATGATATTTCTACCACAGATAGTTTCTATGATTCTATATAAATCAAGATACATAATATTAAATTTTATAAAAGTTATGAGGTATTCAATAATTAATTAGTTCTATGTTTATATGTGAGTAAATACCTCTTTCCATCCTTTCTAGAGAGTGAAGACTGTGACAAAACCCAAAAGCAAAGTCATTTACTCTTACCTTAGATTGGGTCCTTTTGGCCTTAATGGGGGTTGCCAAGAAATCCCAATGTAGGATTCACTTATCGGGATCACCAGCAAGGGGCTGACATCCTGGGGCAGGGCGGGCTCGGTAGTGATATGGGCAGATAAACTCTCTGTGCATCCTCCCAGATACCTGTTCTCCCCTGAGCAAGACACAATAGTGACCGAATAATTCATGAAAGGCTTCAAATGCATGATCACATGACTGAACATGGAAGAAGTAGCATTAGCACTGGTTATCATCACATGAGGGTCAGGCATGCAGATCTCGTAGCTAAGCATGTCTCCATTCTGAATGAGTGGTGGATTCCAAGTGACCTGCAATAAAAGATAAACTTAGAAGCTATGCGACAACACAGGAACAGAGCAATTCAAGTTCACAAGGCCTAGAATTTTGCTCTGTCTGGTTTTCAGTTAAATTTTTTCTAAATGCCTACTTTCTACTTAGCCTTTTGCACCAGACATTAATGAAAAGTTTGGGATCAATTAGCAGTACACCAGGAGCCAAATGAAATGCTGTGTCCTGCATTTGGCTTTCGTCTTGATACTTTCTAGGACTGACAGAAGAGTACACACCTTTGTGATTCATCTGCACTGTGGGCGTTCTGAAGGACACAGAGCACACTTGGAGAAAATTCACACATCCATGGGCATCAATGGGGGAGCAGCAGGATGTGATCACTTTCTTGTTTATAACTCAATTAAATAAAACCTCAGAACACCTCTCTTTGCATTGTTGCATTGTCAGTGTGTGCTCTAAATATGTCACTACTCTGGGTGTGTGTGTGTGTGTGTGTGTGTGTGTGTGTGTGAGTGCACGTGCGTGCGCATGTGTATGGGAGGGTGAAACATTATTTACATTTTCAGTGGATGCACAATTGAGTTCCTGCAACTCACTTGTGCATAAATAATACAGAAAATAAAGTCATGACAATGTGTTATTATCAAAGATAAAAGATGTATAGAAAACTTAAATAGGCAAGCAGAGGATGATTCTGTTTAACTTGTGAACTTAAGCATTAGAGAAAAGAAACAACATTTTGTAACGGAATATCATTATGTTTATTTAACATTCTCTTTCTCTTCTGACCAACTTTTGTTAAGGTCATAGTGGCAACCCACTCATGCTCTTTCGGGGGGGAAAAGGAGGCTTGAAAAATATGTGTTAGTCATGTAAAAATCACTTATTTATTGCTATGTTGATCTCTTTTATTGTTGCCTTGCAAGGCTGCTTAAATTCTGGAATACATACTTCATCTTCCAAGTAGATCATAAGCTTCTTGTTAGCAGGATACAAACTGAAGGCCCACTCAATGCCATGGATGCTGTGATGGAGTTCAATAAATACTTGCAGTCATGGTCAACTGGATTCTATATTTTCCTGAGCATACTGTTATTTTGAAATTTTAAAAGACACATTTCCATAAAGTGATGCATTGATACATTATGTGTGGAATTTTATATAAAATCAAAATTGAAAAGGAATAATAGAAAAATTAGGATGGAGAAGAAATGGCCAAAATGTTCTCCCTAGTTCAAAAGAAAAATTGTTCCCCCAAAGAAACAGGAAATGAGATTTTGTTGTGATTTCTCACTAAGGATTGACAGAACAGGCTTGTACCTGGTGTCATCTGGAGAGTGATCATCATCATAATCGATGACTGATGTTTTATCAGATGTTACTACATGACTGTGGAACACAGCTAGTTTTAGAAATTCATGGGGAGTTCTACAGTGTTGGGGTAAAGAGAAGTTTTTGATGTGCTTGTTCTTTGGGAGAAGAGAGGATTTGTCTGAATGTAAGAAAAGACCAAAGACCCTAAAACATGACAAATCTATAGAACCGACACAGGATTCCATTAATTTGTGGTGCAATGCTCTCTGCGGGCTGGAAAGAGGGGTCAAGGTAAATGCAGGGGGCTTCTTGATACTTCTAAGTGGAAAAAGGGAGATTTTGCCATTAAATTTCATTTGATGAGAGGTGGAATATAGGGATATATCATATACACACATGATATTCCTTGCTCTTGAACTATAATATTCGGGGAACTCAGGTCACAGTTTGACAGTTGGCAATACCTGTTGGGAAACAGGAATCTGTGTCTATATAACATTTTTAGAGGGACTTATATAACATGGTGGAGGATGCCATTTTCATTCTAGGCAGTGGCATTGTCATTCAAGGCAGAAGGGATTTAGGGGATCACCTTCCTGAAATTATCCTGGGGGTCATTAATAAAAATAGTATGTCTAAGATTTTTAAGCAGTCAGCTTGTTAAATACTAAAGTTCATTCTTTACTATAGTGGCCAAAATACGTAAAAGTCAGGTTAATTTCCAGCAGCCCTCTATACTATATTTACTACACATAGGAAAGATTATGAAACATGGAAATCTAATCTAAGTGTTATCATAACAATTACACTTAGATTAGATTTCCATGTTTCTCTTAGTTATTTTAAGTTTTTTAAAAATAGGAGAGGTGGGTGGGTCTTTAAGGAGCCACTGACATTTACCAACTCTTTCAGATCTGGAAGAATCAAGACACCTTCAAAGATTCCTTTTGAAGGCAAACACTTAAGAAGTCAGGTGAAGTGACTGACTACTGGGGAAAGGTATCATACATATACAGTGTAACTTCCTTCCTGCCTGGTCTCCATTAGACTATATATAATAACTTCATTTACAAGAGTGTGTGTGTAGGTTGATATAATGAGTTGTGAAGGGGTAAAGAATAAATGTCCCTGATATTTGATCTAGTCTCAACAAAAGCCACATCTGAGCAAATCATATATGTGGGCCCTGGTTTTCTTTATCTAATGTGAAGAGACAATGGTGAGACAATTCTTGCTCTCCTGTCTAGTTACAGGATTGTATAATTCTAGACTACTTAATCAATTCAAGATAGAACCATACCACAAGGCCCAAGAATGTGGAAATGTCTGAATTCATACTGCTGTGCTTTTGAACAACCAACTCTCTAGTAAAACTTCTCATACAGAATTAAGTATACATTAACTATTTTTAGAAATAAAATTAACTACTTTCTGGTATGTTTATTCAAGCAAAGCAAATATATCCACACAGTGTAAACTTTCTTTTAATTATTTTTATATAAAAAATACCCCTTAAGCTACAACTTGATTTTCATACTTATAGATTATGGACACCTCTTACCACTTTTTTCATATATATATAACATTTCTTTCATTGCTGAAAACAAATTATTCAGTTTTTATTAGACTGATATCTATTTTAATGCTAAAAACAATATATCAAAATGCATACTGTATCCCATTGTGTTTCTTGTGTATTGACTAGATAATCAATAATTGCTATGCCAGAAAGTAAAAGTATGTTTACTTCTAATAATTATTATTGGTGAATTGCTTTATGAAAAGGCTATGTTAATTTACTTTATCACAAACAGTGAGTGTCCTCACACTCTTAAATATTTCTTTTAACTTTTGCCAATATTCTTTAATTACTTCTTTTTAATTAATTTACCTTCTTTTGATTTTTATAAGATATAAACCTTTTCAAATATTACTATTTGTATGTTCTCTTATTTAAGTTATATATTCATATTTATGCCTTATTTTATGTTGAATTGCCACTTTATCATAAATTATTACAGGTCCTTTGAATATGATGGAGGAATAATATATTTTTCAATTACATGTGGTACAGAAGTGTTTTTCCAATCTATCTTTTGGAGTCTGACTTCATTTTGAGAAGCCTTATGTCTTACCAAAAAAAAAAATCCATTTTTTACTAACTATATAGAACACTCCTAAAGATAATGAGATTCTTTATTTTGTCTTTATAAAGAGCTCTCCTACCTTTAGCTCATATGAAAAATTCCTTTATTTTCTTCTAAGCATTATACTTTATAACATCAAATTTTTGAATTATTAGAAGTTAGTTACAAAATGATGGCAGGATCTATTTATTTTTCTTATATGTGAATTGTCAGTTAGGCCAGTACCAATTTTAAAGCAAGCCATCCTTTCTTTTCTGATGAAATAAAATGGTACTTTTCACAGTAAGTCAATTTCCACCATATACTTTACCCTTTATCTAAACTTTCTAGTCTGTTCCCTATCTATTTTTAGGCCAATACCATACTACTATGATTCAGTGGCTTAGAGTTGGTATAAACACTGAGGGAGGGTCTTATCTCATTAATCTTTTTTTCTTTTTTTCAAAGATTTATTTTATTTCTTTATGCATACAAGAGTTGGGGTACAGGCCAGAGGTGTGGGGGGGGGATGGTGAGAGGATTCACCAGAGACAGAGTGGGGAACAGTACAGGGGGATTGACTGAAATACACTGCTGAGGGGAGCAGCAAGCGAGACAAGAGAGGTCTACTGCGCCATGTGAGTAGCTCCCTGGCCGGCCAGGGATCGAACTCGTGCTGCAGTGGCTGAGCATAACTTCAAAGTTCTGTGCTTAACCCCTTGCACCACCAGGAAGGCCCCTTATCTCATTAATCTTTTATTTCATGATTTTCTAGACTATTTCAACCATTTAGTCTTCTTTTTATACATCAAAATTATTTTATTCAGGTTGAAACAACAACAAAAAAATGATCATCATTCTGATTAGAAGGAAGTTAGGTAGTTCTGCTGACTCTGAAAGGATTGACAAATATGAATTTTCCTTCTATGGAGGAAGACAGCACAGTCTGCGCTTACGGCAGCACAATAAAGCAAACTTGGTATAGCTCTTGGATCTCTGCTGCCTGTGAGTCCTCACTCTTACTCCTTATATAATTCTAGACTGTTTACTTAATCTCTAAATTCTCAATTTTCCTGTCTGCGAAATGGGGCTACTAATAATATCTACCTGTTTGGGTTGTAGTAAAAATTAAATAGGAGCAATTCCTGGAGATTAGTATGAACTCAGTAAAGAGTAGTTGTCATGATTATTGTTTCATTTCCTACCATGGAGTTTATCATTTTTTGTAAAGATTGATTTAAACAGACATCAGAGCCTAGTTTATCAAAAATCAATGAGAATGGTGATGACATGTGAATAGATTTTTAGAAGCATTCCTGGAATATTCCTGATGACTCATTGAGAACTTTTGATTTTCTATTTATGAATGAGAATAAATAAAAGGTGTGGATTTAAAAATAATTATCACCACATATTTCAGGTGCCTTCTAGGAGAGTTTTAGACTCTTGACTTGGTGAGTTCTGGGAGATCCAGCTTCCTAGTCAAACTCATCTAACCTCTCCTAAACTGACATGTCACCTGTATTGTTTCATTCTGGGAGAAGCTGCATAGTCAAAAGAAGGATTAAGAAAAGAAAGAAAAATCCAGGCAACCTGTCTTGGATACTCTTTGTCATTTACATATCTGAATCAAGCAAAATTTTACATCAAGTCATTGTTTTTCTGAAAATATTTCTTTTCAGGTCTGCCTACAGAAAATTGTTCATTATGTAATGCCTTTGTGAAAGCACTGTGTTCATGTCACATCATCTGGGTTTGTTCTGCTACCAAAGTTTTGCAGAATTCCCCCAGGAATATAAAGAAGTCATTTCTGGAATGATCAATAACTGGAGGGAGAGGGAACAAAACAGAGGAGCACAAAAGACTGTGGTGATGGTTCTTGGGTGTCTTGGTGGTGGTAATTTTATGGGGATTACACCTGAGAGGAGAAATCAAAGTTGCACAAAAATGAACAACAATGTAAAAATATATAAGTAAGTTAAACAATATAAATAACTCTATTTGTTTGGGGTTTTCTTTTGCTTTTTTTATGCTAAATGATGAATGATTTTTAAAACGCCCTATTTATATAATAAACATTATGCCTCATGCAATTCTAATTAATTTATTTTTAGTGTTTTATCAACAGAATTCTGTGTCCTATTGAAATATTCCTATCAAGAAGTGTGTTTCTTTGACCAGTCTTATCCTGAAATTCATGGCTGAAGACTTTCAAAAATAGCTTTAGCTTATAGGATAAATTTTATTTCTTCAACAGTGGACACCACTGGGCATCACCCAGTGTGTGTGTTAGATGGGGGTAGAGAGAAACAGGACACAGATCCTAGCAATAAAGTCAACAGATGAACTTTGCTGTTATGCAAATGTCTTTTGTTTTGAGCTCTGGCGAGCAGACCGCTGTAGCAATGCTTTTGGCAGTAGTACAAGACGGAATTCATGGAAGCATGTGTGTATTTACACAAAAGAGGCTTCTAAGCTACAAAACTCCCTCCTGTTTGGTTACACTAATTTCCCTTGAATGAAGTTTGTATGCAAGCCAAAACAATGGTAGTTATCTTGTCCTCTAGAGTTCATTCCCAGTAGAATGAGGTGAATAATTGAATACTTTCTAGATAGCCCCGTAACATGCTATTTTCTTTCTTTCCCCATCATTGTGATTCTTTGATCATTAAAAAAATATTAGAATATTGGTAATTAGAATTTTTTAAATATGCTAATACATTCCTCTGTATTTTCCCATCTCTTTTCATTTTCTGATCTATTTAAATCTGACGTGGTGGTTAAGCTAAGCATCCCATTGTGGCATTCAAAGTATTTCAGGTGTGTGAGGCAAATGGAAGCATCTCAACAATATAATTAAGAGGATACAGGGAGAAATGAAAAACTGACATCGAATTCAAGAGCATTTGGGCCAAAGGCCAAAACCCAGTTTCTCCAGTGAATGCCTAAAACAACAAATGTGTGCGTTTGTCAGTAGGTGGCTCTGTTCAACACAGAGTCGATTCACGGTAAACTCCTCATCTGCAAAGGAGAAAGAACAGTCAGCCTCTTACCTTGGCTGACTCTGGCCCCAGCAATTGCATTGAGAGTGGCTGGACCCCAGCAGGTCTCGAAGGTCTCGTGGTCACTTCTGCCCAAGCCCTGCTGTTTGTACTTCCACTGAGGGTGCTTAGCAGTACTCTGTGTTTGCATATGGTCCACATGCTGAGATCACTGGTCTTGTCAATAAACCTCATGGGATGACTTCTTGGGAGTGTCGTCAGCATAGTCACTTCCGCCTTCCCTTGGACTCTTCTCTCAATTGCGAACTTTTCCACCAAGCCGTTGGGGTGGGTGGGGGATTGCCAAGATAGAATCACAGATGTGGGGGTATCTGAGAACAGCTCTGGAGCTGGGATGCCTTCTGGTGCAGCTGGCAGTGTCCACACAGTCTGGGACTCTGGGGACAGGGAATACCCTTTTGCAGTATCGGCCTCAACCTGAAACTCATAGGCAGTGTGTGGACATAACTGGGTTACCATGCAGTTGGTGACATTTCCAGAAGTTTTCAAGTGGAGACCACCTTGTTGGTAAATGTTATAATGGGTAATAACCCCAATGCACTGCAAAGGGTGCTGCTTGGTCACCAACATCAGTCTTGACTTCATGTCTAGAAGAACAGGTAGGTCTATGGGTCCAGGTCCTATTAAGTGGAATAAATCTAATAATTAATACTTCCTGGAAACATCCCACAGCTCCTCAGAATAAAGTTAAAATGTGTGATTACTCTCCTAGAAGGGTAGGAAATAGATCAGTTCGTAAAGGGCAATAAGTAAATAAGCTCCATAAAGACCAGAACCACGAAGGCACAGCTCATAAATGAGCAGGAAGCACTTGTTGACTATTACTGAACTAAATCATCATGTTCCTCTCCAAGAGAGCTTTATCAAAATCATTTATCTTTTATTAAGGCCAATGATTAAAAATACCATGAGAACTTTTTAAAATGTAAGATAGAAGAAAAATGGACAAGAGGGCTATTGTCACTGAAGTTCTAGCTCTTGCCATATTTTTTCTATAACGCACAGTAACTAATTATAATCAATAACCTATCATAACAAACCTGAGTAGTTTACAGCCCAGTAAAATCCTTCAGCATCTCTCATTATCTATTCCATATTATATCTAGTTCTGTTTATCATTCTAATCCATGTTTTGCAATTTATCTACTCCCTGTTAATATTATAGGTGATTTTTTACTGTGACTGTGACAGAAGCTGCCGATTTAGCTCTTTCACCTACTGATAAATAAACAATGCACAGATCTGACCTTTAGGTTAACAGGTTTTATGCTTGCTCCACTCAGCACTCTAACTGATTCAATTATCATAAAGGTTCAGGAGACTCCATGAATACTGAAAAAGGCCCACCATATGCCTGCAGAGGTGCTGTGGAACAGCAAATATTCTGCAGCCCTCCAGAGAAATTCCTTAATTGTAAATAATTTCACCATGCGACACAATCAAGTCACCTTGAATGCAAACCCCTCAGCCTGCGGAGGCAAAGTGTTATTTAAGCTTTACTGGGCTGCGTTAAATTCTGCAATTTGAAGGGCTGTTAAGTTTTTCAATTGAAATTTCATTTAAAATGCAGGTGCTTTTTATTATATTGAGGCTTTACTGCTCTCTAGGTACAAGCAAGAACATGGTGTGATAACACAAATCTGGCTCAATCACTGATCAGTAACAGCTGTAATTCCAGAACATTTAGCATTCTTATAAACCACGGCCTGAAATCTATAAATTGCTACAACAGATCAAGAAAATACTATATCCCCTTTTCTGCCCACAGCAATTTTGACATTTATGAGATCTTTCTGTGAACATTAGATTTTATTGAAAATCTTTAAAAAAGATATACTTGGATTTAGTAATTGTTTAAAACAGCATTGGTGCTGTGAGTGTGGATGCAATCCAGCATTACACCCCAGGTTTAAATTTCAAACGTGAGCCCAGCTCTGCAAAGCCAATGAGTCCAGCAATGGTGGGTTATGAGAGCACACTTCTAGACAACACAATCCACATATTTGTCACCAACTGGACTGATGATAGATTCATAATTACTTTTTGAGAGGAAAGATGTCATAGTGCACTAACCCTGAAATCAAGCCATTTCTGACAATTTGGTAATGCAGCCTATTTGAAGAGAAAAATCCTAAAAGTACAGTCATCTTGATAAAGATCACATTTTCCGTTTTAGTCAATTGCTCGCTTTCATTTGAAAGCTTTCTTAAAGCCACTGTGACATTTCTTACTTTGGTTCTCTAGTCTAGAGAAGCAGCAGCAATTATTATGTCAAAATACGGACAAGAATCCTTATTTATTCTTGTCATCTAGTTTTGGCTATTTCCCAAAGAAAAACAAGTGAAAATCTTAGAAGATATCACTGCTGTTTTGGAAAATCAGATCCTCTAAGGTCGGGGTCCATAAAATCAACAGAGGAGATTTAAACCTTCTCCCTCCACAAAAATAATCATCTATGCTTAAAAATCAGAAAATATTTTTTATTTGTATTTTCCGGAGGGGTCTTGCATAATTACCCCTCATATATGCTCTATCAAACTGTGATCTTCTTCAGGGAAAAGACGCAACAATGAAATAGTTTGTTCCTCCTTATGATGGAGATAAGCCTTTTATTTATCCTGAGTCGGATGATCCTATTCTAAGTGAAACAGGCAAGATAATGAGATAAACTTGCATTTCCAGCCCCTCCCACCACGCAGCCTTTCCTTACAGATGATCTCTTATCTTGGGAAGAAAAGATGTTCCATTTCAATTTCATGATTTCCCCCCCCCACCCCACCCCCCGCTAAAAAGCCAGCGTATATTTTATTAGCTTCTTTCGCTCGCTGAGTCGACAGACGCCCTGCTCTCATAGCAAGAGGTATCCTTAAGCTGGCGTGATTCCGAGAGGAAGTCGTAAGCAGCTTAATTAGCTCCTTTGGCGAGGGAAGTGTTAACCCTGACTCCTGGCATGCTTTCCATGTAGTGCTTTAAAATGATAAGCCGAATCATCTCATTCTATATACAAATCAACCGGCATGCTCCTGCATGGTTGAAAGGGTCACCACAATTATGTAAAACATGAGTAATAACTATAATTGGGGTAGTTTGCTAATACAATAAAAAGCTCTGAACATGAGAAAAGTTATGCTCACAGCAGTAGCTATCACTTTCTAAAGTAAGAATTCATGGATGAAATGACATGAAAAAGATGGTTATAAAATTTTAATGGAATGATAAAAGGCAAAAGTCAGCCTCTCAGCTGAATTCTTAAAATCCCTATATATCACAATCAGCTCCTAAACTGTAAAATCAATGTGGAGTATAACATGTTGTCAATGCAGCTGTCACTAGAGGGGACACTGAGGAGGCTGACAGCCACACAGCTCAGCTGGCCAGTGATGGAAATGCAAGTGTACAGCCCTCTCCGTGGGTGTAATTGTTTAGAGAACCCCACATGGAGCCAGGACAGGAACATCCTTTCTGCTCAGATCACTGGTTCATATTTCAGGCCATTTCACTACAGCATTAATAACGGAAAGTAGTTTCATTTTGGCAAATGAAATTATCTTTTATGGGAAACTATTTTGTTCATCAGCTTCCAAAGTTCAGCCCCAGCCTAAAATAGAGTAATAAAATCGTTAATGGTGGGATCTGCTTATTTATTTTTCTATTCAGGTGTGCATATTGAGAAGGGAGTGTGTGTGTGAGAGAGAGAGAGAATAAGCAGTTTTAACAACTCATACCTTCAGGGTGGGTGTAATGCTCAGCCGTTTTCCCAGGTCTTGTACACTTGTTTGCTATCAGACTTACCCATGATTGCTCAGTTTTCTTGTTATGTTCTCCTGATTGCCATTCTAATGAAAACCTCACTTAATTTGAAAGCTCTTTTCAGTAATATTAACTTCATAAATGAATATCCTCTAAAGTTGCCAATGAATTAAAAATTAAGGTGGCAAATATATGGATTTATAATTATCTAGAGCAATATATTATATGCTAATTATTAATGGAGTCTTTTGATATTCACTACTGGTATGTTAGCAGAAGAGGAGAGGGATGGAGTCTATCTCTCTTTAATCATGAATTCTTTTATCAATTTATTATTTATATCCCAACTAATTCCCAAAAGGATTTTTGACAGCTTATAACAAAAGACTCCTATGTAACAGGACAATAAAATTAAAATAAAGAAATATTAATCTTGTGATGATGAAGAGACACAGCAGTATCCCAGAACAAATATTAAGGATGGCCACCATGATTTTGCACCAAAAAGAAATTTTAGGTTTTTGGCAAATGATAAAAATAGGGAATGGACTGTGTGACTTAGGCATCATTGTTTAGTAAAAGGAAGATCTGAAGTCTAGGATGTTGTTGAAATTGAAAGGATATCCTTTAATTCTACAGGTAGGAGAACCAACACTGGGGCTATTTCCTCTATTTCTTCTGATCCTAGGACAGTAGCATTAGGTTAGGAAGAAGGTTTTGACTTTCAGAACAGAGTTATATTATTTTGCACTGGATGGCCAGGGATCTTTCCTGAAAATTTGGGACAGAAGTTAATGTGTTTGTGTGGGTATTCATGAAGAAAGTAAAAAATCCTAAAAGACAAGAGACTGCCCATTTGGAAGAGCCCCACCCAATATGCCCAAAGGGATTCAAAGGCCTAAGAAGGAAATCATTCCCTCTTTTCAAAGAATTTTCTGTTGGTCACTTTAAGCTTTTGATCTCAGGGTGTAAAATTAATAATACATATTAGCTTTTCAATCTGGAAATGTCAGCATTTGGTGGGTGGAATCTAGAAAATAGAATATTTAAGGACATACAGACAAAGCCATTTTGCTCTCAAATCAGGAGATGAAATAATTTCCTTTTCATCATGGATCTTTCTGCTAAATAGATATCTGCATCATTGTTTGAAAAGACAGACATTCCAGAATTCAGAAGTCAGTATTTAAAGCAACTGGGGAAAGTATTTGGAAAGGAGAATACAGAATAATCAGGCAACACTACTGAACCCTGTAGTTCACATTTTTTCATTAAATAAAATCAAATCTGATATAACTATGCTATGCCTTCATTAAAAATAGGAACAAAAATATTCTTATTTTTCTCTCACACTCAACACTCTTAAGATGCAGGCTGAGATTTTAAATTCTGAAACATACTGATAAAAAGATGTTTGCCAAGCATTAATAGTTTTACATTTTTAAATACTCCTAAGGGCACAAGTACTCTTACTAAATGATTTGGAAAATCCTGCTTTAGAATTATCTTGATCAATTCATTGAATTTCATACCACATTTTTATTTCCCTTCCCTGTCACAAGGACTCATGATATTTTGCTCTTAGTGCAGAATGCAGGAATGGGAACAAGAAAAAGGCTATCCCTTTGCAATTCTCTTCCTATATATCCTCTCTCCCCACACCACAAGATTTTGAATTAGCACATGGTTTTGGGCTAGCAGAGGTCTAATTAGGACATTCATTATATTATTCAAGTCACCAATGTTGACTCAAAGGGACAGTCAGCAGGCTCTTAGCAAGGCAATGAAATAGGATAGCTTTTGGGGTTTCTTTCCCTTACATTTGCCCTCCTCTTCTCTACCCTGGAACCATGCATGGGCAGAACACCCTGCCAGCTGCCCTTTGTCACCTATACCAGGGGTCTCCTCATCCAGCAATTGCTTTTTCTGCTTTTGTCTATCCAATGGTGAAGAAGTCAACTTGAAACTTGATATTAAAATGCACTCAAATTAGCAATTGTGCCTTTTCCCTCTCCTGGTCTTCTCTGGCTTTCCAGACACCCCCTATTGAGGAAAACACTCTTTCTCTTGTGCTTGCTCTCACAGAAGTTCTAGCTCTCTGTTCTCACCTGTGGTTCAAGTCTGCCTCCTCTTATAGTGAAGGGGAGGCTTCCAGGACAGAGCTGTGTCCTTCACCCTTGTGAGTTTCATGTCTCTTTCAGCCCCTGGTAGGTGGCAGGTTCTGAGTTAAGGTTTGCCTGGTGAGTTTTCATGGATATGCTTGTGTGAAACTCTTTGTAGCCAGTACTTGCATGAACAATTTTTGGGTACGTGCTCTATACAGACTTCCCACCAACCCCTGAAAATACAGAGATTTATGGGCTGAAGCTTGAGGACTTGAGAAGTTATATTTCAGAGGGGGATGGCCCACAGGGGGACTTCCAAGGCAGTCATAAGAAGACTTCCCAGGAGGGGTGACATTTGAGTTGGGGCTTGATGAATGAGTAGCACATCAACAGAAGAAAAGTGTCCTGATAGAGACAGATTTAATTAACATCCTATCTTGCTTGGAAGGGAACCTCTTTTCTTTTGTACACATCCACATTCTGGAAGATGAATGAAGGCGGGAAAAGGCTTGAAAATACTAGGGAGGGGGAATGAAAGCAGAACCCAGAGACCAGGATGATTTCCCTGAATACTTCATCCTTTGTTCATAGTGCAATTAAATGTGGAAATAATAAGAACGCATAATATAGTGAGTAGTAAATTCAGTATGTTAAAGGCACTGAAGATCTCACTGTATAGGTTTTGTATCTTTTAGCCTCTCCATTCAAAATTCATGGACCTTCAGTGTTAGCAATATAATGAACGGGTGGAAGAGTTATCTGCAGAATAAACTATCCTCATGCCACAAGTTTTATTTTAAAATATCTCTTAGATGAATAGTTAAAATTCTAACTCTGAAAGTTTTTTTTTTTTAGATTTATTTTTTATTTGTATAATAGCTGGGGTACAGGCCAGAGGTGCGAGAGGGTGAGAGAATTCACCAGAGACAGAGTGGGGAGCAGAACAGGCCACTGACCAAAAGCACTGCTGAGGTGAGCAGCAGGCACAACAGGAGAGGTCTGCCGTGCCATGTGGGAATCTCCCTGGCTGGCCGGGTATTGAACCCATGCTGCAGAGGCTGCGGACAGCTTCACAGCGCTGTGTTCAACCCACTGCGCCACCAGGGAGGCCTTAACTCTGAAAGTTTTAGCTACAAATTTGGAAAGATGTCCATATCTTTAAAGTTTTTAAAACTATATGATAAGTAAATTGCCTGCTCTATAATTTGTTTATCTATTTTGGAGACAGGTAAGTGATTTTTAGGAGAAATTTCATTTGCATTGGGCTGACCCATTGCACTGCTTGTGATACCACAATTTTGCTTTTAAATGACTGAGGGGCAATATTCCATACTCATCCTTGTTACCTGAAAAACTTCTAGGGAAACAGATTATCTGATATTTATTGCCCTAGGGAATCACAACTTTACAGAAAAATGGCTTATTTCATATTTTACACAGGGCGGGATTTTAGGCAAAAGAGCATGTCCACATTTAAGCTGAAGTTGGAAGAAACCCTTCCAGCCAACTACAATTTCTACATGTATATGTTGTACAGAAACAATTGCCAGCACATCAGAGAGAAAGAGAGGGAACAATAATATAATCAGGAGCGAGGGTTATTTCTAGTCTAAGGCATCAAAAATTTCTGCTGCGAGGCAAGTATTTTGATTCTGTTAATCACTTGTGTCCAAGCCTAACACAATCTTCATACATGTTTGCAATCTGCAGACATACATGCTAGATGATTGGACTGCCAGGAGAATGTAAAGAAAAAAAAAAGTCATGTGTTGTTTGTATTTATCTGGTTGCAAACTGTTGAACACTACACTGACCAAGTCGGCTGGAACAAACATCTTTTATTAACACACATTTAACAGGATTTAAAATATTCATAGGAAATGTGCATTATTATTATTTGGCATCAGCATGCTAGATTTTTAAAAATGCATGGAACTGGATATTGGTGGCACACTGAAGTAAATGACAAATTATTTGAAAGGAAAATCTATTAAAATTCTTCACAGCCCCTTTCTCTGCCCATGATAACTTCTCTTTATACTCAAGCATTTGTTTCTCTGGCTATAGCTTATTTCCTGACTCAGTTACCTTTTCTGGCTTCAGCGGTGTCACAAGCTTGATAGAAATCATAGGTTTGCTAGATCACGAAAAATACCACTATTGAGGAATTTTATTAACTCCAGGCATTTGGGGCCCATGGTTGATGTGAAAGTTACCTACTGAGGGGGTGAAATTTAAATGTGAGCACGAATGGCTTCTCTGTTTCATTCTGTAAGATGATACATAACATTTCTACAATGGAAATTGCACGTGGGCAAACAGGAGGTGCTGGCCAAGATCAAGTATGAAGTGCAATTCTGGCATGGAGCTGTCAGCATGGGTGGTTTCAGAAGCAATGCTTTGAAGCCTTGACAGAAAAAACTGCTTGTGCCCAATGCCAATCACTCAGTCTTTGTCAACTCAATTGTACATCCTTTCAGAGATGGCATCCATCTCCAGTGACACCCAAAATATAGAGTTCACTGTCATCATGTCTTGGGGCTGAGCAAGCACTGGTAACTTACCCTGGAGGGGCCAGTGGGCCAGCCTCTGGCTCTTTGCTAATGTGTGTGAATTTGTAGTGTGTGCAGGAAGCAGAGAAACAAAGAAGTCATCAGCTTCAAGGAAGGGATTTAAATAAAAAATGATGGTTGGGTTTCTTGAGTTAACACCTAATGCATAGTCAAGGGTTACTCTTAGGTGAGGACATTGAAGGGTTGATACTACTCACTTCAAATCCAGGCATCCAAAACCACAAAATCTCTGTGCATGAAAATTCTAATCATATCCACTGGGCTTTGTTTCACAGTGAGATGAGGCAGGGGATAAGTTTGATCAACAAAGGAACTCTGCTAATTGCTACTTAGCAATATTTTGGACTTTATATGCAAACCTCTTACCTGTAGATAGGAGGTCATACTCCTCTACCAAAACTTAGGGGGGCCAAGTGTTGCTATTTGTGTGTGGCAGGAGAAACTGTAGGTGCCGCAAGACCAGACCATTTTCCTCTTCACCAGCATGGCATAGTCTATGAGACCATCACCCACACAGAGGGTTGACTAATTCTTTTTAACTAACCTTTGTATCTAAAAATTTATTTCTAGTGGTTTCAAATTGTTTTCTCTTCTAAAGTCTATTTTGCATGTAAGCACTCCAGTTCGTACATCTGTACACAGCTGGTGACCATGGTGTCAGATTCCCAGCGTCTGTAATGTTCCTCCTAAAAGGAGCATAGATAGGTTGAGTGTTGCTTTAATGCTTTCTGACTCTTGGATGTCCCATTCTGTATTGTGCTGAACATTTACTAAATGGTACCCTTGAGAACCAAAGGGATTGGAAGTACCATTGTAAAGTTCCTAACTTACTCCCAGGAAGTAGTTGCCAATCAGAAGTGGATAAAGGATTATATATTATTGTTCATAAGAGTTTTTTTTTTTAATGAAATAAGCTTTAAGGGTGGTAAATAGTTCTGATTCTACCTTTTATCCTCACTAAAATAACACAATTAAGGGTATTATAAAAATTAGTCTATTTGATATTTGATTGATATTGTTTCACATACCATGCCTTTGAACTCATATCTAGCCTTCTGAAAGTCACTCTAATCCCCATCAGACTTAGAATCAGAATGGCTCTTGGTCAATAGACCAAGAGGTCTTGGTCAGAAGACCTTCTAAGATGTCTCTGAAAAGACTTGACAAGATAACCCCAAAGAACCTCACGTTTAAAGGTACTTCTTCTCATTTCACTCTGTGTAACTTGATTTAATTCCCAATTTTCTGTTAAAATTATACTTCCATGTATATTCATATTGAGGTTATCTGTCCACAACCAAGTATAACAACACTGAATTTACTTTCTATGGGACCTTCTTGAGAAATAAGATTCAGATTTCAAGCCCGTCTGCCTGCCAGAATTCCTCTAAAGCAGAGAATACTAAAATATTCAGTCACACATAAAAATATTTTAACCTCCCTATTGCAGGACACTCTGATGTACCCTGAAGGGTAGCATGGGGCCATCTCATCATTTATATGAGTTACTTTTTCCTGTCTGCAGACCTAACCCTCACCCTCCAAGCCCACATTTCTCTCTTTTTTTCTGGAGAGTCTGACTACGACCGCCCTGGAAAAGATTATCACCAGCAAATGTAAAGCAAATAGAGGAGGCTTGTTTCTTTGTTTTGGGAAAACTGAAGAGATTTAATACTCCCTAATGCAAAGGACATTTGGTGGTGGGTAGTTCAGGCCACTTACTGTGCTCTATGGTCATGAATGGGACCCAAAGGCTACTCGCACTTCTGAATCCATTGGAGGCCACCAGGCAGAACTCATGCTCTGTGCACGGTTGGTGCTCTCTCACTTCACAGCTTAACGATGCAGAAGGATTAGAAAATAACCTGTATGAGAAAGAAATGTTAATTAGGAAGCTTTGATAGTCAATGAAATTAAAAAAAAAAACGTAAAATATTATAGCAAAAATTTTTCAGAAAATGTCAACATATATTCAAGGAATGCAATTTTCTATTATCACATGATCAGTCCTTTAAATAAGTAGCCATTTGGCTGAGAGTTTGCAATATTGCTTTATAGGAGAGGAAAAATTTAGCTGCAGTCACAATTTAGCCTACTATTGACAGACTGGCATGTGGAATGTGCAGAATAAGTATTATAACTTTGCATTTTTGGGTTTCAGGTGTATACCTGCTTTAGGCAATACATGTGCTTATGAAAAGTTATGGGTGAAGACTACTTGTTCTGAAAGATTATATTGAGGCCTCCCTGGTGGCATAAGGGCTTAAGCACAGCACTGTGAAGCTATCAGCAGCCACTGCAGCATGAGTTTGATCCCCAGCAGGGAGCTACCCACATGATACAGCAGATCTTTCCTGTCTCACCTGCTGCTCCCCTCAGCAGTGTATTTCAGTCAATCTGCCTGTTCTGTGCCCCGCTCTGTCTCTGGTGAATCCTTTCAACCCCTGCAGCTCTGGCCTACACCCCAGCTCTTATATGCATAAATAAATAATTCTTTTTTTAAAAAAAGAAAGCTTATATAAAGAAAGAATAGATGGGTTAGCCTAGCCCATCACTGTTAGAGCGTGGCTTGTTTTTTAAATTTTTTGAACTTTTCAAAAGTAGCTTTTGTAAACAATTGCTGACTAGTTCAAAACATAAGTCTACATGGTCTAACCCTGCTGACAGTGAGGAGGACGGGCAAAGTCTAATGCTCACTCTAGAAATCCTCTGGTGGGGTGGCTAGGCCTCATCTGAAACTGGTCCCTGGGAAAGCCAGGGGCGTCGTTGAGAGCTGGTGTAGACCAGACAACCTGAAGACTGGCTGGCGCGGCAGATGAGAGCCTGGGAGGCAGCGCACCATCTGGAGCTGTCGGGACACACAGATGAATTAGAGCAGAGAAAACTGTGGAGAACATATGCTGGATGGAATCGAAATGCTCCATATACTGGAAAAACTGTTCCTTGGGATCAAAAACAATGTTAAACATGGTCCATTTAATTTAACATTTTCCTTCCTGAGCTACTGTACTTCCTTATTGTTCATTTCAACACAATGACGTAATGCTTTGGTTGTAAGAAGTCGGCCCCCAAACAGCAAGACCAACGGAGAGACAGTGCACTCCCACCTGCACTTCTGCTTATCTAATTGAGAACATGTGGGGAATTTAGTGAAGCAAATATTCAAATACCTTTTTAATTTAACTCTTTGCCCAACAATCAGGCAAAAAATCCCAACAGTGAAGGGATCCAGATCTCGTACTTACCCCATCTCTAGTGCCCGCCCCTGCCCTAATCACACATTACCCATGAATACAAGTGGATTTTTTTTTTTTTTGCAGTAAGGAAGATTTTTTAAATTGTACTTTTCTATAATGACAATAGACATGATTAGTTGAAAATAGTACATTCCAATCTTAATTATCACTTATGAAAATATAAAAATGAAACATTTTCCCCCGTGTGTTTTCTATAGCAACTGCCACTTCTCTGGGTGACACTGCCCTTATCATGTATGTAGGGGTGTGTATGTTGCTTTTTCCCATCTACGCAGTGTCTGGCATATCTGTCCAGAATCCAGCATTCCTGCTTCATACAACCTAGCAGCTAAATCTATTAGAATAGTACTAGAAAGCTTAACAGGATGTCATAAACTAAACCTTAGTGTACTAAAAAATTGACAAGACAACTCTATTTTGCTGCTCAGGTGAGTGAAGAGTGTCACAAGTAGAAAATAATGGAGTCAAGATATTTCAATGTTTCAACATCCATGGTGGCCCTCTTACTGATATGAGGACCACTAATGGGAGATGTCAGTTATGGTGGGATCAAGAGTTCTGCTCTGTCCATTACATTTAAGATATATAAAGTATACCTTTAGCTAGAAAGGTATACTTCAAGAACTTCAAGAAAGAAGTTGTAGCTAGGTCTGGACCAATATGCATGGTTTGTATAAATTGAGACTTGATGAAGTGAACTAGACTTGATGAAGTGATCTAGACTTGATGAAGTGAACTAGTGATTGTGGTAGAGATCTGAGAATAGAGCCCTAGTATCTGCCAACATTCTGAGGTCAGGAAGTTGCCTCTACCACAAAGGAGACTTATAGGAGTAACCAGTGGCAGAAGCGTGAACTAGAAGTCAAGTAAAGAAAACACCTCCCATAGGAAGCTCTGGTCAGCTGTGTCAACTATGCTTGGCTTAAGGAAGAATACTAAGAGCTACATTTTGCATTTGGTCAAGTGTGTGTGTAGCTGGTGACCTTGCTCAGAACAGATGCACTGCAGCAGTGGACATGGCAGTTCGATTAGAGAAGGTTGAGAAAGGCATGAGCAGGAAGGGAATGAGTGGATATAGTGAGCATAGACAACTCTTGTGAGAGATTTGGTTCTGAAGGGGCGTATAAAAAGGGGCAGCATGGAAAGAGGCTAAAATTATCTAAGGAAGGCATTCTAAAAATTAGAGATGTACTATGTGCGCATTCTTATTAGAATGATCCAGTAGAGACTGGGGGAAATGATAATGCAGGAGAACGAGTGTGGGAAAGAGGCTAGCCAATAAATGTGTCAATTGAATTAAGAGCCAGTGCACATGGGCTGTTGAATAGAGACAGACATGTCCCCTCATTATGCAGAAGAGAATATAGAGACCAAGGCTGAGATAGAGATAGGTAGGCAGATTTGATGATAGGAAAAGTAGCAAAGATCTCTCAGTGACCTCAAAGACTTCATCAGTGACCAAAATAAAAGCAAGGGCATCAGCTCAGTGCACAAGTGTGAGAGTGAATTAGATGCTTGAGAAGAGAGGAAGTGGCATGACGTATTTCTTTCAGTTAGTAGAAATGGGACATGACCAGGGAAGGTAATGAGAATACTGTCTGGGGCTGGCTATCAAATCACTAAACTCTGTGTCTTGGCTTGAAGGAAATTCATTGCTAAAATATTTTTAATTGATCTTTTATCTGTGAACACAAATCATTTTAACAGTGATAAGTTATTGAGTATGTAGCCTTCATTTAATTAATAACAAATGCACATTTACAAAAAAAGCCTGGAGAAAAAGTATGTAAATTGCATTGACAATTCAAATTGTGAGTGAAGATCAGCTCTGATAAGTCATCATTATGAAAAGCTTAAGGATTTTGAATATATCACTAAAACCCTCCAAATGTTCAAAACTGTGGAGCTGTATTTTTAAGAAAGAACAGAGGCATGCCAAAGGAGTAGTGTCTGTAATAACAAAGTATCTTGGATTCTCTCCTAAGTGATCACAAAAATACGTCATCCATTAAATTGGTCTGATTATATAAGATTACAAAATATTTCCAAGCAAAATGATCATCTTAAGTTATTTACATACAATATCTCATTCTGTATGCTTTAATAACACTGCATTCTGGAAACCTTTCTTTCCCCTCTGGTTAACCCCTTTTATCCTAGACCTATTCCTTAGAGGCTCCTTAGCACCAAAGCAATAACTAGGAACCAGCCATAATTCCACCCCTGGTTTCTTAACATGAGAGCTGGGTATCTATCACCTTGATATATGGCCTCCAAGATGCTATGTTGCTCAAAAAGCTTCTCTAAAGTTGAATATGACCCTCCCGGGGCAAGCACTCTACAGACAACCTCCTGAATCAACACATCTTGTCCAGTAAATACTAATTCTACATGGCAACTAGATAAAACAGCTACTCCAATCTATAAATTTAAAGGAAGGGTGTATTTAATAAAATTTCAAATATAACTATTTTTTTCCAAAGGCAAAATGAATATAAAATATGAAGCAATAGATTAAATCACAGATTAGGCTACTTTAGATAGTATGATTTTTTTAATGTATGATTTTATTAAACTTATAAACGATTCACACTTTTGGACTCTTTCCTATCAGAAACAAAAGAAAACAAAAAGCAAACAGAACACCCTAACCTTTTGTTCCATAGGGATTTATACAACTCTGGTATCGGGGAAGCTTCACAGAGCAAAAGCAGAGGCTTTGGGCCAGGTGGCCTCTGACTGCTGAGGCTAAAAGGGTCAGAAGAGTAATGTTATGGGGAGAAAATTAATTCAATATGCTTTTCATACACACCCATTTTTCAGGACAGCCACCGATCTGTTAAGATGACAGGTATTGTGTAGACATGTATGCATTTCAAAACACTGGACTCAAACACCACAGTAAGATGCCAAAGAAGCCTTTGATATTCTGTATGAGATTCAAAGCTGTAATAAAAAATATCAAATCCCACTCCATACAAGGTTCTTTGCTGGGGGCGGGGAAAGGGCAGGCTAGAGAGATCTGGGGATTAGACCACTTACTTTGCATTCAATGGAGAGATAAGACATGATTCAGTGACTAGAACATGTGGGTGCAGAGCGTAAGAGGAGCTTTTGTTCTCTGGGGGTTTCAGAAGGTGCAGGTGTGACCTGGATCTTGCCTTTTGGAGAAACAGACCCTGAAGGGGCACCATGGTGGGGAGGGGGACACTATCCGTTCTTCTGTGGTATTCATGTCCCCAAATTAAACTGTCTGGGGCTCCCATCAACTCTGCCCATCCTCATTCCAAGCAGGCGTGGTAAATCCTGTTGCCTTCACCTGGACTCTGGTGCCAGCCCAGTACAAAGACGCCTTCACTTCAGAGATAGTTCTGGCTTCCTCACTGATGTCTCCTTGTTAATATAACATAAGAGAAACCATGGCCCTTTATCTCTATGCCTCCTGGCTGCATCGCTGAATAGCCTGGCACATATTCAAATTCTTTGGATTACACATTTTCCTCTCATTTTCTGAAATAGCTACATATGAATAAGGATTTTATATTCAAGTTTCCAGAATGGAAAATTAAAGTTCAGACACATGTATTGAGTTGTTGAGTCATAAACAAATTGAAAACAGACGGCAAGACTCAATTTCCAGTCACTAAACCATATGTCATTAAAAAAGATATTAATTATGAGGGATATGCAGATGTGCTAACAAATGGACAGTCAACCTTGAGCTCAAGGATGTACAAATAGAGCAGCACTAAAAAAATAGTGATGAGTAGGTTAAAATGGATTTAATGTTCACAAAGTAGTCTTTCATAATAACTAACTTTTAAAACACATACTCTGCACTAGATTCTTTAACATAATTATTTCTAATTCTCAGAATATCACCAAAGATTGTAGCACTATCTCTCTGCAGTACAGATGGATCTGAGGCTCAAATTGGTTACATATTTTATCTCAAATCACAAAACTGGTTATGGGCAGAGTGAGGATTTAAGCTGAGACTGCTGAAGTTCAAAGACAGTGCTCCTAATTCTATACCATAAATAGCATGTGATAGCAGATGAATTATAGCAGAGGATAAATATTAAGTAAATATAAGAACAAATCTCTTACAGAACTAAATAGCTTGATTACTCTCAAGAAATGTTGAATTTATATTCTGTTCAAGTCATATTCTTAAATAGTACTTTCTGGTCTTATTTCATTATCATAGCAGGGTCTCTGTCTCCCTATCATTGCACAAGGAAACTTACCTTAAACTATTAGTGTGACTTTACCAGTTCTCAGGAATTCCATGAAATGCAAAATGGAGAGTTTCTCATGTTATTAAGAGAAATATATTTAAAAAAATAAATGCTATCTACAGGTAGGTTATGGAATTGACCTCTGACCAGAAAATGTTTAAAACTAAAACCCAGTAAATAGCTTAAAAATCAAAAAAGCTCCCACCAAATAAAGTATTGTTGCTTAAAACATCCCAAATGGGTGGCATTCAGACTTCTATTTGATCATAACCAATGATAGGAAGATGGTTGCTTTGCAAATTGTCTCATTATTGGACAGATCTTATTGCTGGTAAACTCTTTTTATGTAAAAACTACATCCCTTCTACAAAACTTAAGGTAAATAGCATCTTTTTGCCTCTGTTGGGGACTTATACTTTGAAATGGGTACTTGAGATCATTAACAGGGTGCACTGGGTTGTTGCATAAATTGGAGCGCTCTTAGGTAATGGCACTCAGGCTGGGCCACACTAACAACACTGTGATGTGATGAGTAACATCCCTGAGAACAAGAGTTTACTGCTATCACAGATAGAACATCAAGTGTTTTTAAGCAGTTGTTCTCTTCACTGAATTTCAGGTTAAATATCTCTGTTCCTTCTACCTAGATCCACATTTTGTAAATTATTCTTGTACAGATCAATAAAGAATATTTTTATCATTTGGAATGCCAGAAAAGGAAAAATCATTCATTAATATACTTTGTAATTCTCAACATGACCAATTCTTCAAATAGTTTTAAAATGCAAAAGAAAACAGGCTAAATAATAAAATGAAAGTTTTACTATTGTGTTCACATACCTAACTTATTTCTGACATGAGTGCCAAGAAAAAAAAATGAAATTTGAAGAGTAACTAATCAATACACAATTTTAGATATTCTTTTAAGAAATTTCCTTTTATCATTTTGAATTTTTAAATAACTTGTTAAAGTTCTTATTTTTTTAGTAAGTTTAATTTTATGGGAATGTATAATTAAGAAACAGTGTCTAAAATGAACTCTCATTATTTAATAAAATAACACAGTTTCACAAAATAAGAGAATGGCAGTAATTGGATTAAATTTTCTGAATTCTAAAAATAAAGACAATGCTTTCAACAAACAAATAATATGTCTAGACTTAAAACTAAGAGGCAACCTTTACATTGATAGCATTGTCTTACCTCCCTGTTTTATAATTAAGTCTATTGTCATAGTTTATTAGCAAACTTCTTCCCACAATAAGTGAAATTTAGCTCTAGGTACCCTTGATGCATCCTAATGTCCCCTAGAGATTTCTAAATAGCCATCTAGAAATTTCAGTAAATGTAATTATACATTTGGAGACCACAGCATTTAGTTCCATGCATGTCTGCCCTACATTTGTTTCAGAAATCTTTTCCCTTCAGTATGTAGAATTAGGTCTGGCAGTTACAAAGAGCTTGGCAAACATTTTTGAATTAATTAAAGTTGAGCAAAGTTCAAACTTTTGGTAAAGAGTCCAATTTTATTATATTAAGGGTCTTTAGCAAATTGACAACTTTAACATTTTTGGTTAATTGCTCCTCCAGAAGTGTCAATTTCTTGATAATCATTTGTAAAGCTAAAAATACAAAAATTCCAACAGTAATATTTCTAATATGCTAGATACTAAACTCATTGTTTTTATGTGCCATCATAGTTAATTCTCATGATAGTCCTATGTAAAAAGGAAACTGAAGCTTACATACTGTCTCAGTTCATTTGGGCTGCTATAACAAAACATCATAAATTAGGTAGATTCTAAACAACAGAATTTATTTCTCCATTTCTGGAGGCTGCAAGGCTAAGATCAAGGCATTGGCAGATTTGGTGTCTGGCAGATTTCCTTGGGTCCTCACTTACTGGGAGGGGACAAGGTCTTTCTTTGGGGCCTCCTTTACAAGAGCACTAATCTCACTGGTGAGGGCTCCATCCTCATGACATCATCACCCACAAGGTTCCACCTCTTAATGTGGGTGTTAGGTTTGAACATACGGATTATGGAGAGACATAAACATTCAGACAGTGGCATGTATGTGACTTGCATAAGATCACATGGCTAATAAGGGTTGAACTGCTGCTAGAATCCAACAACATGTATCCAAAACTCAAGCTTTTCTTAACTGTTATGTTAAAGAATGCCTTTGCTTCATCTGGTCAAACAGAATCTTGCCTTGCTGCATGGAACAGAGAGGGCAGCTGTCCTCTACTGCCTACTCCTCTCCATCTGCCCCACAGTAACCTAAAGATTCAAATCATTGTATGACTACTGCTTTGAGGGAGAGAGAAATCTTATTCGTGGGAGGTTTGGAAGGAACAAAAATATTTTTAAGTATTTTTAAAAAATAATTGTATTATTTAAATCTTGAGGTTTTAATACAGGTTTGGAGAAGTAATCGGTCTTTCTCAGTCTGTCTCTGTTCATCATTTCTTTCCTCTCCTACTCATTAAGGCATCTTTGGCTCTGAGAGCTCCCAGAAAATTCTCCAGAGAAAAACAGAGAAACAAGACATATAACAAAGGTGTTAGGCTTTATGGACTTAGATAAAGAAATGGCATTTTCTCCAGGTTGTCACCACAGAAGTCCTTTCTAGAGAGAGAGAGCATGTGCATAATTTTTTTTTTTAAAGGTGAAAAACTCATTTGGTTCTCAGGAACAAAATAAATTATTTTGCATCATGTCATTGAATAAAGTATGAAGATGGCACAACTTCCATTTTTGGCGAGTCATAGACCCATTTGGGTTTACATTTCTGAGGAAATCCAAAACTTCACAATCATTTCCCCGGTATGAGAACATACAACTGAAAATTGGTTCAAATATTTGTCAAAAGTTATATGAAGCCCAACTGGAGGATTTCACCTAGCTGGAGTAATTATTCTTCATGAAATGAAAAATTGTTCCTGTGTTCACTAAGAATGCTTTAATTAGAATGGAAGAGAAGCAAGGATATCCCCAGTTACAGTTCATAATAGGAGTAATATAGAAAAGGGTGGCAGAGGTGGGTCAAGGGCACCAGAATAAAAAGACACCACTGCATACTAATTGCTATTGACCATTTTGAGAAATAAAAGATTCCACTTCACATTCACATCCACAGGAACAAGGCAACATCCACTGCCACCTTGTTTTGTGATTTAAGATTAAAGAGTTGCTTAAAATTACTTTGTAAGGCAGTTTCAGAGAATGTGTTAACCAGGAAACATCAGACAGAGTAAAGTCATCCTCTGTTAATTTTGAAAGATCCCAAAGCTGTGACTGATGTAGCTCATTGTACTCAGAGAAAAATAGGGATTTTTGAATTTCATTAGATACATTATTTGTTCAGCTAGAATGTAGAACTGTCACTTTGTCAGACTAATTACAGACCTTGATGTTGCTGGTCATAATGCCCTGAAGAATTCTTTTTTTTTTTTTAAATCTCAAACTACCCACCAAATTTTATGCTTTTTCCTTATATTTTCTAGATGTAAATCCTCTATGTAAGCCTTTGCTTTTGACATTTGAATTCCTCTTAATATTCCTGAGTATTGCTTAGTATTTCCATTATTATGAATACCATCATACTTATCCAAATTAATTTCCAGGCAGCAAAGATTATTTTTTCTTGTGATTCTGATTATTTGCACTTTGTGTAAAGAATAACTTGAACTAGAAAAAATAATTTAAAATATATACAATAAAATATAAGTGGATTAAATCTATCCAATTTGTAGTTAAAATGCTCTCCATATACTTCATTTAAAATAATTTTCTGAAGAATGACTTTAGTAAAATGAAAAATTACAAGGTTAATATACAATTTTAATAATGAGTACATTCAAGCTAAGTCAAAGGTATTTCTTTTAGTAAGAATATGTCAATTATTTATCCCCTTATTGAAAGTTTATAACAAGAGAGAAACCTTTTAAAAAGACTTAGGTAACTTAGGCTATTAAGAAAACTGTTGTAAAGCTTAGCTATTGTAAACAGTTAAGAAAACTGTTGTAAAGCTTAGCTATTGTAAACAGTTAAGAAAACTGTTGTAAAGCTTAGCTATTGTAAACAGTTAAGCTTTACAACAGTTTTCTTAATAGCCTAAGTTACCTAAGTCTATTTAAAAGGTTTCTCTCTTGTTATAAACTTTCAATAAGGGGATAAATAATTGACATATTCTTACTAAAAGAAATCATAGCAGGGATCTAGAAAACTTAAATAAGGGACCAGGAAAATGAATAACTATAAGAAAGTGAAAATCAAAATCAACAAAAACTATGAACCAGAGACACTTTTTGGGGGTGGGGGGCGGGAGGGGAGGGATTGGGGTCAGAATGGGGGATTGCAATTGTATGGGGAATATAAAAATAAAATTTATTAATTAAAAAAAAAAAAAAAGAAAACTGTTGTATTTTTTTTTTTCAGGCACTAATTTGAATCCCTTGTTTTAGTGACTTATCCTTATTGCTGTATAATTCTTGTCATGCAAATTTTAACTTTTTTTTTTAATTAATAAATTTTATTTTTATATTCCCCATACAATTGCAATCCCCCATTCTGACCCCAATCCCTCCCCTCCCGCCCCCCAACCCCCAAAAAGTGTCTCTGGTTCATAGTTTTTGTTGATTTTGATTTTCACTTTCTTATAGTTATTCATTTTCCTGGTCCCTTATTTAAGTTTTCTAGATCCCTGCTATGAGTGAGACCATCCGGTATTTTTTTTTTTCTTTTTGGCTTATTTCACTGAGCATGATCCCTTCCAGCGTCATCCATGTTGCTGCAAATTGCATGTGTTTATCTTTTTTGAATGCTGAGTAATATTCCATGGTATATATGTACCACATCTTCTTGATCCAGTCATCTATTTTTGGGCATTTGGGCTGTTTCCAAAGCTTAGCTATTGTAAACAGTGCTGCTATAAACATAGGGGTGCAGGTGTTCTTTGGAATTGATGTTTCTGTGTTCTTTGGGTAAATACCTAGGAGTGGAATTGCTGGATCCTGTGGAAGCTCTATGTTTAGTAGGTCCAGAAATCTCCACACAGCTCTCCATAGTGGTTGGACCAGTTTGCACTCCCACGAACAGTGCAGAAGAGTTCCTTTTTCTCCACAACCTCGCCAACATTTGCTGTTGCTAGTTTTTTTAATATGTGCCATTCTCACTGGTGTAAGATGGTATCTCATGGTAGTTTTGATTTGCATTTCCCTGATTGCAAGTGATGTTGAACATTTTTTCATATGCCTGTTGGCCATTCGCATTTCCTCTTCAGAGAAGTTTCTTTTTAGTTCCTCTGTCCATTTTTTGACTGGATTATTTTCTTTGTTGTTGTTGAGTCTCATCAGCTCTTTGCAGATTTTTGTGATCAGTCCTTTATCATTAGTGTTGTGTGCAAAAATTTTCTCCCAGTTGGTGGGGTTTCTCTTTGTTTTTGTTATTGTCTCTTTTGCTGTGCAGAAGCTCTTTAATTTGATGTAGTCCCAGCTGTTGATCTTTGCCTTCACTATCACTGCTTTGGGTGATGTGTCTGTAAAGATGTCTTTGATATGCAAATCACGTAGTGTTTCGCCTATATTTCCTTCTATGTATTTTATGGTTGGCCTCATTCTTAAGGTGTCTTGAATCCACTCTTCAGAGATACATTCAAGACCCAACTATTCAAGTGATCTTTGAATAGTTGATGAAATTTTAGTAATTTACTGATGGAAGAACTGGAAAGAATTCGTTATAAAAGTCATCTTAAACAGGGGTGGGAAGAGCACAAGGGACTATGGTGATGGGACACAGGTGAATTGGTGGTGGGAATTTCACTGGAACTACACCTGAGAGGAGAAAACATACATTGTACAAAAATGAAGAATGATGTAAAAAATACATAAAATAAAAACAAATGGGTTTGGGTCTAGGCATGCCAGTCCACCATGCTGGACCCTTCTCTGTTCTCTCGAGGGCTGCCAAGGCCACCACTCAGCAGCTGGTAGGATGATTGATGACAACTGGCGAGCAGCAACAGCTGTGATGACAGGATACATGAAGGAAGCTGGAGTAAGAATGACTCAGCAAAAATTGGGTGCAGAGTCCAAACTAGAATGTGTCTTCACTGTTCACTGCAAAAACCTCACATAAAAACTTGAGAGCACTTTGAAACAACACAGTTTTCATGTCCTTTTGGGAGAGGTGTTTGAAAAGCCTACAGGCTGATGGTAGAAACACCCAGACTGTCCACAATGACACCAAAGGAGCATTAGTTCAACATCTAGAAGGGGTTGGGAAGCAAAGCACAATCACAAGAAAAGGAAGATGGGAAATGAGTGATGGGCATGTCATGGCTAATGTCACCTGGACTCCAGCTGATGACAAAGTAGAATAAAAATTCTACCATCATTTTGGACAGGAATTAGCTGCCAGGATGAACAAGCTTAGGTCAATGAGCAAATCTCCATACTGCATTTTTTTTCATTACTGTTGTCAATTATCTTCATTGTAACTATTTTGCACACACCTATTTCAAAGTATTGGTTTCATGAAAGTTATCCTTTTGTTTATTAAGTGTATGTGTCTGTGCTAAAAAAAACATAGGATTGGATCTAATTAATATTCAAGTTACTCAACTACTAATTTGATCTAGTCTTAAAACATTCAGATTGTAAGTGGGGTATCCCTTCCCTCAACACCCCCATTAATTTCAGGTTCTCTATTAAGGGAGAATAATAATCAATGGGATTTTAAAAATCCTGAAAGACTTCTCTGAATAAATTCCATCTCATGAATAGTAGAGTTGGAATAAAAATTTGAAAGAAAAAGTGAATCTTATTTGACCACAGTAAGTATACAATTGAGTTTATGTGAGAAAATTTGTCATCAGAATATTATTGATATTTGTTTCTAGTCGTTTAGAGCACACTTGTGATCAAGTGTAGCCTATGGAATTAATATCAGGGAATCTTGTCAGTTCAGGAGTTTGGATGTGGGGGAATTCACAAGTCAAAAGTAAATGTGCTGGGCCTCCTGGTGATGCAGGCGATTGAGCTCAGTGCAGTGCCGGTTCCATCCCCTCCACCCGCAGAGCCACCCACATGGCATGGCAAACCTCTCCTGTCTCGCCCACTGCTCCCCTCAGCAGTGTATTTCGTCAGTCTGCCTGTTCTGTTCCCCGCTCTGTCTCTGGTGAATCCTCTCACCCAACTGCACATCTGGCCTGTACCCCGGTTCTTATATAATTTTTTTAAAAAATGTGCTAACTTTTTCAAATTGATGTATACCTATTAGAATACTCATTTTTGAAGAAAAGCATCACAAAGTACAGCTTTGCCTAGGATAAAAAAAACATGGATCGGACCTCCCAGGTGGCGCAGCGGTTGAGCGCTGGGTTGCAAGCTGCCCGCAGCCTCTGCAGTGCCGGTTAGATCCCCAGTCACCAGAGGAGGGTCCCACAAGGCCCTCAGACCTCTCCTGCCGCCCGATGCTCCCCTCAGCAGTGTACTTTGGTCCTTTTGCCTGTTCTGCTCCCCGCTCTGGCTCTGGCGAATTCTCTCACCCTCCTGTGCTTCTGACTGTACCCAGTGCTTGTATAAATAAATCTTTAACAAACAAACAAGCAAAAAAACATGGATCACCATGAATTCGCTAGATCTTCAATTGATATTTAAAAAATTGTGATTGGCTAAGTTGCATAGACATAATATGAACCTCCTCTGCATTAAAAGTTTTATTCAAATGCTCACTATACTTCAGGAATTGGTACCTTTAAAAAGAAGGCTGGTTGTGTGTTGCTACCCAATCTGCTCACTACAGGGGGACTATTTGAATCTTCCAGACTTCAAAGTAGCCTGCATCCATCCCCTAGGTCTATCATGAAACAGTGTCTGGTCTTGTCACCATCAGACAGGAACAGAAATTACTGTATGTTTTATTAAAAACCTATTTTTCTCTCTCTCTCTTTTTTATCCCAAACTCTAATTTAGTTGTTGTTCCCTTAGGTGCAAAGTACACAGTTCATAATTCATTTGATATAAAATGTCAGTTTAGATTCTTGCCTGTCTTTGATAAATGAGAAAAAACATGTACACTTCAATTTCTTCAATGCCAGAACTACCAGAACAACCCCCTGTTGTGTTTCTCAAAAACCTTTGAGTTAAATTAAACATCAAGATTCTGATCTGTGGGAAGGATGTTTCCAAGACAGAGAGTACAAATACATGAGACAGACAGAGGGAGACAGCTATTGCTTTTCCAACCAGTGGAGTGATATCTCCCTAAGAGCATCTTTGATCCTCAAATTAGTCCTCACTTATAATTTATATACCACAACCAGGCTGCTGTACCCTACATTTAGCTGTAAGAGGCCACTGTTGTAATAATAACCAAGAAAATAAACATGTAAATATTTAGAAGTTGGTTTAATTTTCAACCTCAATAGTGATAGTTTACATATAGCCTGTGCTGATTATCACACTTTATAATTCTTTGAAGAAATAGTGGAATGCTACTTGTGTCTCGCATGATCCTTTGAGTGCACTCTTATCCTCAGTCCCTTATTTAAACCCATTGAACCTGGCTATTGGTAATGAAATATCTTTTCAGGTCAACAAGTAGAGGCCATAGAGAGAACTTTCCTGAGGTCACACAGCCAATCAATGAAAATGCTAGGCATGGTGGGTGGTGGGTAAATTAAAATTCAGATAGTTTTATAACCCCTGCAGTCAACATGCTTAGGAATTTTATAAATTAAGACACATGTTTACTTGATTTATAGAACCAGCCACGAGAATTAGGTTCAAACCATTTTGTGTGGTCTTGTCTTCAATATCAGACTTTGATGTGGAAAGTGTTCTTCTTGCAAAGGACACATATGGTCATTTATGTAAACATTCCAGGGCATAATTCTCCTGCCTACACAGCTCCCACCCCTGGATTCTCAAATTTTCTGCTGTGAATAAGTATCCTAATATGACTGCTGTGTTTTTAAATCTGTTCATGGAAAACTGTTTTAGTACAGGGAGAAAGTGATTCATTTATCTTTTTAAATATAGATTTCCTTGCTCTTTTTCAACATAATTTTCCCCCAATTTAACATTTAAAATAAAGTCTATCTTTACAAGAGCGCAAATTAAGCACAATCAGAAGATGACATCTTTTCATCTCCCTTGAGATATAGAGGGCATTAACACAATGAATTCAATTGTAAAACAGACCTAAAGAGAGGACAACTGAGTAATTAGCAATGATGACACCACTATACACACTAATATTTGGGGTAAATATATTTGAACAAGTTCTAAAGAGATTTTTTTGTCTGACACCTACACAAAAGGCTCTGAAAGAGCAAATGAGACCAGAAAATTGACATCTTTGATTGCAAGGCAAAAAAGAAGCATAAATTACAACTCATGTCACTGAAAAACAGTTTCAGAAACATTAAATGACTCTTTTTTCTAAATAGATAAATATGAGGTTATTTTAACACTCTCTTTCTAATTAGTTTTCTTAAATGGAAATTTATGGGCAAATAGGAAAGAAGTTGGTCACCAGGAAAGGAAGGACCAACTAGTTGGTTGTCATTACCATCCACACACAGAGTATGTAATATTGTTTCCACTTAATGCTTCTTTATAAAACTAAAAACATATTATCACTGAATTTCCCTCTTCATTAGATTGTAAACCTTTTTTTAAATTCAAGTAACATGGTTTGCAACACTGTACATGATTCAAAGATAGGATCACACCTCTTCAGAGGTACCTCACCACACCATACCCACAACCAAGGAAACCACAGTCCTCCACCATAGTCCACCGGATCCCCTCCACACTTGGCTCCCCATCTGCCCTCTCCCTCTCTGGTGACTAAATTCTATATACATATTTCTAGGGTCTGTTATTGGATTGGTTCTCATTGATTCTTTGTTTTATATCTTTTTATTCCATGTAAATATGAAACCATGCAATATCTGTCTTTTTCCTTTTGACATTTTTCTTAGCATGATCCCCTCCAGGTCCCTTCATGTTTAAAAATGATGAGTTCATCCTTTTATTGTTTAATAGTATTACATCGTGTGTGTGTGTGTGTGTGTGTGCATGTTTCCATAGGTTGAGATTGGGGCTCTAAAATCTGCATTTTGAACAAATGTTCAGTTCTGGGGTCACACTGTGGGAACCACTGATTTAGTTCAAGTCTCCCACAGTGAGATGAGCTACACACACAATCCAAGCACACCATATCTTCTTAATCCAGTCATCTGGCCTTGGGCTCTTAGTTTGTTTTCATAACTTGGTCATTGTAAATAGTTTTGCAATGAATATAGGGGTACATATATCTCTTTGAATTAGTATTTTTGCAATCTTTGGGTAGATACCTAGGAGTGGAATTACTGGATCATATGGTAGATCTATTTTCAATATTTTGAGAAACCTCTACATTGTTTATTAAAAGGGCAATATCAATGCCATTCCCACCAATGGTATATGAGGATCCTATTTTCTCCACATCCTCACTAATACTTTTTGTTTCTGGGCTTTATGGTATGAGTCATTCTCACAGGTGTGAGGTGGCATCTCACTGTGGTTTTGACTTGACTTTCCATGATGATAAGAAATGATGAGCATTTTTTCACATGCCTGTTAATCATCAGCATGTCTTCTTGGAGAATATAAGTAGATTGTGAACTTAAGTATGTGGAACAAGCAGCTACTTGGGGACAGTTTTCTAGTTCACTGGCCACCAGGGTGAGAACACCCAATATTTCAACCCAACAATAGCCTTGAAACTATATTAGACACACTGCAGAGTCCAATCTTCCGGCCCTGTTGACTAGTGGGGTCTATAGATAACTCCTCAGCTTAGAGGACAGTAGCCGCTTGTCAGTGGTGCACAGCCAGTTCCTAGGTTTGAATATGGTGTCTGTCCTTAGTACTAGTATACCTTATAAGTGTATACTTATAAGGTAGTTTTCCTCAGCTTTCTCATGTTTAAATGGGAATAATAATAGCACTTTCTTATAGAGTTTGTGAGAATAAAATGAGCCAATATATGTGTAGCAGCAATTGCACCTAGGAAGTCCTCGCAAAGCATGAGTCACTACACTTCAAAGGGAACTTTTTTACCAAATGAAAGACTACATGATCTTAATCTCTAGGCACCTGGCAGTGAAGCCAGCTTGCACAGTACAGTTGTATGTGTGAATGCCTGGAAGGAAACATCTGAAGTATGAGGTCTGGTAGCCAGCAAAGCCTGGAATAAAGATGTAACTGACTTGGATAAACACATTTTAAAACCCCCAAGAGGAGGTACAGCCACAAGACACTCATTAAAGAAATCCCCCAGAGTGAAGAGAGTCAGGTTTTGGTTACATGGAGTTCCTTAGAACAGCTGTTCTGTGAAGGAAGGGATGAGCAGAGGAAATTTAGCTGACAGCCTTTCACAGTAGAGCCATTAGTGCTCCTTTGTGCATGCAACTTCCTGCCTGTTGCTTTTCGTGTCACAGGTAGGAGTCAGCATCTGGAAGTGTGTCTCCCTTGTACCTGTTCCTGCTCCATCCAGGAGACGGGAGGATCACCTGTCTCCTTATGTATGGGAAAGGCCTCTGACTCTGTAACCAAGATTCTGTTACCCAATGATGAGGAGAGTAGAGGGGTCTGTTCCTTCCATTTTCCCCTCAGTAATTCTGTGGGAGAGAGCCATAGACAGCATCACTGATGCTTCTTCTTGAAGGTGTCTTAAAAATGATCAAGTTTGACGGTTTTTAAACATGCAGCTAAATACCAAGGTGGGGTGACAGGTCATTAAATATCCATTACTGGGCCCCACCCTCAGAAATTCTGTTTCCATAGTTGAGGATGGAGCTCTAAAATCTGCATTTTGAGTACATTTTTGGGCCTGGGGTCACACTATGGGAACCACTGATTTAGTTCAAGACTACCACAGTGAGATGAGCAACCCACATCATAGTCAGGCACAAGTACTTCACGCAGCTCAAACAGTTAATTAGTGCAGAGTTGCTCAGTGCTCTGAGACCTGAAAACAGAGGAGAACATCTCAGAAGACTTCCAATGAGAGACTGAGGAACAACTTCTGGGAGGGCGGTGGGGAGGGGTCAGTGATTCTGTAGTTGGAAGTGCTAGCATTTCACATCACATCAGCTCTCCACATTTGAGAGCTCAAGCAAAAGCAAACACATTGGTTGCATGGCTGCATTTGGTATGATTTTTCGAGATGTTATGAGGCTTCTCTAACTGTTTTCTACTCTGCTACTTTCTCTTAAGTAACAATCTTGTGGTGGTTTAAATGTTTTTGTTTTCAAGTGTCAGAACCACCCTCCTACACACACACACACACACACACACACACACACACATGCAAATGAAAAACAGGCTTACATAGTGAAGGGGGATGGCTCCTGTAATTAAAAACACAAAATCTAGAATCCAGTCTGTCCCCTTCTCCCAGGTCTGCTCTGTTTCCTCTATGCTGCTGACACTCTCAGAAACAGAACTGGTATTAGAGTCAATTAACCAGATTCAAGCCCTGGGCATGACATATGCCTCTGTTGGGGATACTGGTTTATTGCATCTCAGTGTCCCTAATTGGAACATCTGTATTCCCGGCGAGCAAACAGCATGGTGACCAGGGACATATGATGTCCTCATTGCTAGACTTGGTGTTGAAGTCTATTCCACATACAGTACTTGTTCTGAGCATGACAGTCTGGGGAAACTGGAGCATGGTGGTGAAAAGAAAAGGTGGCAAGGGGGAAGGCATATTGAGTGAAAAAGAGCATAAAGCACTATCATTCCATGGGGTTATGGCAGTAAGCTAATTTCATACTGTGTGTCCAGAGCCAAGATAAATGGTGAGGGAATCTGGGAAGGTTGGGAGGATGGAGGAAGGAAAGAAGGAAAGTAGGGAGGTAGGGGAAAGAAAGAGGAGGGAGAGAAAAAGAAAAAGTGATTCCTTTCTTTACTGTCATCCATCTGTTCGTTCATTCATTCATTCATCCATTCATCCATTCTGTCCTTATCATGGGTTTATACTCTAGTAGATAAGCATGATACACACATATCAACACTTACATAAAAATGGAAGGCAGTATAAGCTCCAAAATAATCACTGAAGTACAAAGAACCATCCTCATAATGTACACTCCAGATCCCCATGTTTCTAGCTTAATTTGTTCCAATTAATGAATACTCATGAATAGCAAAGTGGCCGCAGTGAATTTACCCACGGTTCTCACAACTTGTTCTTCATTAAGATTTTAAAGCCTTTTGAATCTGGGTGAGCTATACCCCTTTATGGAGACACAACAAGCATTTTCTTGAAGTTTCTAAAGAAAAGAGGTAGGAAATATGGTCCTTAAGTGCCGAAGATATATTAAGAACTTGTCTCACTTTGTAAAATTATTTATACAGGTGAATGCTCAGAGAATTTTATGCAAGTCAGGCATAGTGTCTATGATAACAAAGGAAAAAGAAAAGAATAAAATATTTTTAAAAAATAAAGCAGGAATTTCTTTAGGGCATGCTAAGAATTCAAATAAAACTTCAAGTTGCTTTCAAACCGCACAGCCAGTCAGGCAGACATAATTTTTTCACCTTAAAGTTATAGATAAACCTTTATTCCAAGATGAAAAACAGAAAGGGGAATTGTACTTATTCTTTTTAAAATTATGATTTTTCAATATCAATGGAGCTTAAAGGAATAATGGTTTCCACCCCTCTCCCCTGGTAAAGAAGGAAAAACGGGATTAAAAAAATTTTTTAGTCTCTCTATCTTGCTCCAGGATGCTCTAAAGATAGCACTTAATTGTGTGTGGGGGCATTTGTATTCTATACAAACCACATGAGAGTATGCAAATGCAGGAGGCTGGCAGCCCTTTGCTGGAGGCTTCTTGGGTTCATGGTAAGCACACTTCAAAGTTCCCTTCTGTCTTCTCTATGGCTCAGAAGTTAGTCCCTTCTAAAGTGTTTTTATAAGCTGGAAGTTCATTGTCAAGATGGTGAATATGAAAAGTGAAGAAAATTTCACAAATTGTGAAATAGAAATTTGTCTTTGGATTATGTATTGTACTTTTACAAACACATACACACATGCACAGAGAGAGAGAGAGAGAGAGAGAGAGAGAGAGAGAGAGAGACTGCAGGTAAACTAATTCTAAGAAGATGAAAGTAAGATTTTTCATTAAATGATTTGAAAGCATGTTTAAGACAGTTAGAAATGCATTATTTTATTCTCATAACATACTCGGGAGAAAGCATAAGTTAAGCTAAATGACTTGACTTATGTTTAAAAAGAATTCTGTTTAAGAATTTTAGTACTTTTTATTCGTTGGACACTTCTAATTGATTACTTTCAGTGGGTTGGTTTTCCAGGGGGGAAAGAGCAGTGCATTTAGAAGACATATACAGAAGGGGGGCCTCAAACACAGCTATTCTAAAGATTCATATGCACTGGACGCAGTATGAAGTGAGCAGCTTCTAATACACTGAAGGTGAAGAGGAACCATGATTTATGGAGCAGGATATAGTGTTCTAGAATGCTCTATTCTTCACCATGCTCAAGCCTCACTGTGACTTTTACACTATAAAAGGCAGTTCATCTCATTTTCCCTTTATATTCTGAAAAAGGCAGCAGAACATCTTAGCCCATTACTTCCTGCAACTTCTCACCCACAGATTATTATTTTTTAATTTTCATTCTTTACATGTGGAACGCATCTCATGGCCACTAGTATGCTGAAGTTCCCACTCACATGTTGCAGGTCAATCTACGAATTCAGAGCAGGTGAAGAATAGAGAACACAGACTGCTAGGATCTAGATTTACATACTGCCAGCAAACTTACATATTTTTAGAACTATTAATTTCATAAACAATAAAAAGCATCTAGATATGGTACTGTATAGAGATTTGAAAAGGCATAAAAATATTTTTAGTTCTCAGTGCTATAGTGAATGAGGACAGTGCATTATAAAATGGAGTTTGCACTTGTAATTCTTAATTTTGGTTTCTGTTTTTGTGGTTCATCCACAATTAAGTTTCTAATTGTCTAGATTCTCTCTGTGAAATGATATCCTTCTCCCTAGGGCTGGTCCATGGCGCCACCACACAATCTTAGGTTTTAGAAAGGATTTTGGTTGAAATGAGATAAAAGGGAGAAAAATCAGTTCTTTCAAAACTGAAGGAGAAAGCACATGCCCTCGGCAAGTCATGTCAAAAATCTCAGACTAAGTTCCTGATCAATAAAAGGATATAATCAATGATTTTTTTTCATTCTTTTTTAAAATGGCAGAGCTACAGTAACACAACCTCAGAGAAGAAGCTGACAGCACAGCCCCACTTCCCAGGGTAAGTTGTTCCCAGGTAAATGCTCATTTGCTTCCTCTAAAACATTTCTTTCCCTTCCCTACCTAGGAGCCACTCACCTTACCCACCTACTCTTATCTGACTCACCAGATAGATAAACAATTTCCATTTTTTTCTGTAACATATTAAGATGGATAGTCAATCAACTCTCGGTCAGCGGCAAGGTTTTGTGGTCACCAGTAGATTTAGTTCTATTCCCCAATAGGATGCCTTGCACACTCATGAGAAATACACTCAGTGGCATACAAAGGGCTAAATTGGGGTAGCTGGCTACACAATGAGAGACAACTGAAAGAGCAGCCAGTTTCCTAAAATCTATGTGACAATTCAATTGTTCAGTCTATGAAAAATTAGGGTTCACATTCTATCCTTTTAGCAATATTATGAGGCAAAATTATATGCTACATTTAAAGAGCAATCATTTAATTTAGTTTTCCAAAAGCATTGTGTGAAGAGCTACTAAACTATTCTATTTACTGTAAACTAAAATAGACATTCTAACATTTCAGATTTTAACTTTTAAAAATCTGTATTTCAGGAAAGTTAGAAAAAGGCAAAAAATTAGCAAAACATTTCAAGTTCTTCTCTTTTGCTAACATTAACAAAGTTATTTAGGAATAATAGAATGAAATAATAGAAATTAAAAACAATCATAAAACTATATTTAGAAATGGTTAGGTAATAATTCAGAAGAGAGATCTATTAAGGAAAAAAATGTGCTGTTTTTCTGTCCATAGGAAACCCAAGATAATCCAAGAGAGTTTGATGTAAAAATCATTTGCAAATTATGATCCAGAGGTTTTGGAGGGAGATGTTTAAGCTATTTCAGAAGGAAAATTGCTTCTTGTCTTTCTTGCTTACTGCATCACCAAATGTACCTCACAGTCACCCATCAGCAGGACTACTGGCCTGGCCATATTTATGTCAACCTTCCCTGAAACAGTTACACTGAACCCTCTTTTTATACCTCTGAGCCTATTTTATGGATGAACAAACTGAGGCTCATACATATTTGCAGATTTGCTGGTAAGTTACCTAGCTAGTGAGGGTAAGAAGTAGAATCCAATTCAGGTTTGCAGTATTTCAGTCTATGGTCTTACAATGTGCCTAAGGATTAATACCAAGTGGATTTCACTTCTTTTCTTTTATCTGGGTTTTAAGTGGGGAGGGAGGTCAAAGGAACGAAAGAGACAAATTAAAACAAATTCTCAAACAAATCACCCTGCCATTCTGCCTTTCTTAGTTCTTGATTTTTAATAACACTCCTTTGGAAAAGAAACACATTCCTTAAGCTTGGTATTTTCATGAGGGTTGTAGATTATAATAATTCACATCCATTTGAAGGTATCAATGAAAAATTATTTACTGTCATAGAAAACTAGATTAAGTTCAACGAGGGTGTTTCTGAGTTCCACTTTGACAGTAAAGCAGTTCAGAGAAAGATAAATAGAATAAAATTATTCCTTTTGGAAAAAATATAAAACTTTCATAAAAAAATCTGTTTCCAGCTCGTCAGTATGGAATTTGTCACTAATCATTTTAAACTATGCCCTTTTATGCTTCTTCTGTCTCTCTTAGCTTTCTGAGTAGGTCTTTGATGTAACAAAGACAGTTTCAGACAAGATTTCAGTTCATCTGGAAAAAAAAAAGGTTTAAGTCTGGAGGCAAAATGCAGTGTATTTAAAATTTATATACTCTATAATGCCTTTGTTCTGAACTTGAAGATCCTGCGAAACTTCTAAGCTGCCTCGCCATTCTCCTCTAAGCTCATTTGTTCATCTTCTGCTTAATATCATGCGACTGTGACTTTAACTGGTGGCTCCATCTTCTAGCTACATGCAGAGTCATGGCTGACCCTTCCTGATCAATTGCCAATCCATACAGGTTTGACTGATAAAAGAGCCAATTAGATTTAAGCAAATTAAGGGACATCACCAATGTCAACCACTTATTAAACTGAATGCTGAATTCCATGCATACAAAACACTAATGCACTGAGCCCCATTAAGAGTTGAAATCCTAACCCCATTAGTAACTCCAGACCTTGAAGGGGTAAAGGTCGTAGGAAAGTTTCATATTTATGGATTAACATTTGGATTCCGTTTTTATTTTTTTAATTCTTTTCCTAGAACTCTTGAACCTGCACTATAATGCTATTCAAGGGCTTGGATTAAATATATTCATTTCTAAGAGTATCCTAGTGCTAAATATGAGAATTATGTTATTACAAACAACCTAAAATATAGTAATTGTGGCATTACTAAAACCTGAGGATTCACAGTTTGGTAAGGATATGCAACACAATTGAAAAAATAACACAAACACACACACACACACACACACACACACACACACTCTCCTCCCAGTGATCAAATAATATGTCAAAAGGATTTTTAAAATAAAAAGGTGCTGTTTAGGATTTGCCACTGTTCAGTTATGTGCTAAGCTATAGGTTATGTGATCTCACTAGCCTTAATTTCCATTTTCAAAATAACTCATGTTTATCACATTGTTTACTCATATTTTTCTTTTTGCTTATTTGGTCAAAGTCAAGAATTTTATTTTTAATAAAATTAATTTTATTAAACAAGATTAGTAGCAATGGAATGAGAAGATCTTATTGGCATTAACTTGGATTTGAAATGAAATATTGTTGGATTTTGATTTTTGTGGCTTTATTCAGCTTGAGATATAAATGTGTTTAATTGAGATACAAAAAACTGCACTTTAATCATATTTTTGTCATTAAAAGAGGAAAACAGTATAAAATATTTCACACCCATCACTAAGAGATGATGCACCAGGCTAAAATTCTCCATACCCTATTGCTGACCTCTCCTTTCTAACTTCCTGTGAGAACTGAGGTCTGTTCATCTCATGAGAAAAGTAACTACATAGGGAAGGGAATTAGAGTGATGAATTGGTTGGATATGAGGAGAGTCCTTCCTCTAGTATGTCCACCCACTTTCTGGTCTGGTCCTCAATGGTATGTGGACCATGGCATCTCTACACTGGACAAGTAAGTGTCGAGAGGAGGTCATAATTCTCATTACTGGCTACAATATAAGGCTGCCCAGGTAGAAGTTGAGGTATGGGCAATCCCGAGCACTCATAAGCTTAGGATTTAAAACTGGTAAATTAAGCTATCTTGACTGATTTATTCATCCATTCACTCGTCCATTATTCAATATGCACCTATCAGGTGTCAGATCTAGTCTAGACACTGAAGATAAAAATATGAATAAGAAGCAGTCCCTGCTGTGTAGGACTTCTTAACAGTGATTGTGACAGCTCAGATGGGCAATTTCAACATGATATGACTGTATCTGGGCTGTGGAGAAGCCCTGTCACAGTCTTGGTTGGTAAAACATGACTTTCTGATGGACCACTTCTAGGCTGAATCCTAAAAAATGAGTTGGACTAGGAAAGATCAATGGGGAAAAGGAAAATTTTCAGGCCACGTTTGAGAGCGACCATTTGATGAAGAAAAACAACAGCTTTTATCTTTTCCCCAATAATCCCATGATTATGTTTTCAAACAACAAATTAAAAGACTACAACCTTGCATAATCCATCAGTGAACATAAGATAACATAGTTAAGAACCTTGCATAATCCAGCAGTGAAAGATGCTAGGAATTCAACATCCCCATAAAAGAGGTATAATATTGAGATCAAGGAAATGGCAATGATGATAACAATCCAGATATAATGGAAAAGCAAATAGCATAGAGAACCTTCTCTGCTGTAAGTTGGTTCACTTCTGTACCTCGGTTCATTTATTATTCATTTCGGTATGAAACACAGTTCACTGGACAAAGACATGGAAGATTTCTTTAATAACTCTCAGTACTAATTTAATTCTACTTAAACACACATATTCAAGTGAATGCCACATGCTTTTCAGCATGATTTTATGTGTAAATCAGGATAATATGTTTTCAGGTCATTAAGTAAAAGGAAGCATGAACTAAAACCTATTTAATCAATGAGGTATCACCTTTAAACTGCCACAAGGTCATAAAAAAGATAATTTCAAAGCTATAAGTTTCCTAATTGTAATCAACAACAATCTAATGATGAAGAAAAAAAGGTATGTTCTAATGGCAGTAATAAACTTCAGCATATCACTGTCTGTCTCTGAAGACGTTTTGCTTCCTCTTTGGTTGAAGGGTCATCTCCTAAATTCTGGATTTTTGAGTATAACAAGAATGCCAACATCACACCCAGAGAGAGTGGGCCTGCTGAACTTTTCATCCATAGGATGGATGAACATAGGCTCAGCAGCTGACTTCCATTCTACTGTTACACTCTAAAACAATATACTAGCTTCTTCCGGTTTGCATAATATTAACCCTTCTGCTAACTCACTGACAGATGTACTCACAATGCTAGCAATGGGATGTAATTATGTTTAACTGAATCATATAAATATATATATATATATGTGTGTGTGTGTATACATGCAATTCAAATTATTAGGCTATGTAATCTTAAACATATGAACAATTAATTAAATTAGTTCTATTTTGTGAATAGCATATAAACTGGTAAAAATTACAAACTCTCTAAATTAGTGTGCCGTAAAAATAGATCAATCATTCATTAAATATTTCATATATACAATATGAGTTGCTCAGTAACCTCCCCAATCTTTCAAGCAGTCCTTTGTTAAACAATGTGGCTTCTTCTATTTAGTTTCAAGTGTTTTAAAAAACATCATTCATTAATTCTGACAATGCCATAAATGGTAGATGGTGGTGAGTGGTTTTATGATATAGCAGCTAAGAATTATTTTCTTGATACAAGGACTCTATACGAACTGCAGATTAACAGCTAATTTTCCCCTTGTGAGGAGGTATTTGCTGCTCTCATATCCTTATGACTACAGAGGGATTTCTCTAACCTCACAGAATATAGCTAAGCTGAGAGAAATGTTCTCCCTTAGTCTACAACATATTGATTCTGAAAGCCAGAGATGGGGGGCACAAAACAGAGATGGGGGACTGGGGGTATATCGTTGGTATTTTGAGAAAATAGGTATTCCTGGGCATTCAACTGGCAATCATGCACTTACTATTTTAAGGCATTTCTGTACATATCAATCTGAGAGGGCATTTTCTTCTTAGCAAGTAGTTCCCACAAATAGTTAAATTAAGAGGAAGCATTAATATCAGGTCAAAATAATAATTCTGAATAAGTTAGATCAATTATTTTTCCTACAAATAATGAAAATAAAACCATTCAGATTGAATCAGTTTTCACCTATGAAAGTGACACTGCTGAACTGTAATCAGGACATAGAATTTCAAGGTGTTTTTATTGTGGGATGAGTTGGATTTTCTGATTCTATTACCTGTGTTCTGCCTTTTTATTTACTCATTTAATTTTTCATCAAATGGAAAGGATTAATAGATATTTAAACAAGTTCTTCAAAAGCCTGGAGTAAGAATTCTTCACATTAGAAAATTAAAACTCAAATTAGCAATACAAATTTTGAATTTAAGTGAAGTCTAAAACCCAAAAGCATTTCCAGGCTTCTTTAACATGAAAGAAGCAAGATGTGTGTGTGTGTGTGTCTCCATATACCCTACACAATGCAACAGTCCCAACAAAACAATAAATCAATATTAATAAGTGCCCCAATGCAATAAAATAAGACAACAACCAAAGCCACTGGCAAGACAATTGAGTCTTTAAGTTCTTTAAAAAATTGATTATAACAATAAGTAAGTACATTGGAGACTTAGATCTAGAACATTTGTATAAAATTAGATACCACCATTCTTCATAGACTTACCCCCAGATGGCATTGTAATAGCTATGGGATCATCTGTTAGCTGCTGTGGCTGTTTGAAGCCTCTATTTGTACTGTGTAGTTAGTAAAAGTATCTAAGCCATCTATGGGCACACAAAGTTTGCTCTCATCATCACTGTGTATGATTTGTGAGCCACTCAGAAGAGTGTGGTTATTGTATGCTGATTAAAGAAGAGAATTATTAAAATTAGTGCACATTTAACTACTCTTTCCTACTACCATGTGTATATTATTTTGAGTTCCTAAATACATGTTATGCTCTACTAAATAGAACCATAATAATACACATACCCATCCCCTCACACCCTGCCAGAGAAGTATTACTGAGGTACTGCCAATGCGTATACTTTTATTTTACTATTTTGTGAGTAAAATGTTCCCTGAGTTAACATTGTTTTCTTTAATTATTCATCACAGGGAACAGATAATGGGACTGATATTCTAAGATAATATAAAGCCCTGTCGTAAGTACCATGTATATAACTTCAAAATACTATGCAGACATACAAATTGATCACTTGATAGATTATTTACAATCGTTTGAAGCTTTTCAAATCCTTGAATTTTCTTTGATGTGCAGACTGGAGGAAATCACTCTCTTTCCCCTATAATCCCCCAAATAGAATGTTCTGGCCACATGTGAAAAGTTATCTTGCATTGCACAGTAAACCGAATGCAATGGTTGTCATATTTATACAAAATATATTTTATCACAGTTCAGTAGCATAGTATAGCGCAAAGGAAAGTACATAAGTTTGATCGCCAGGGAGTTCTGCATTTGAACCTGGGTTTGCCATCCTTGAGTACAGTGGTCTTTGCTAAATTATATATTTTTAAACCTTGGGTTCCACCTCCATGAACTGGGGGTGGAAATACTTTGAGTGCAATGTTATTGTGAACGTTAAGTGAGATTATTTCTTTGCAATAAACAACATACAATAAATCTTCATCTACAGCAGCAAGAACTGTGGAAGCTGGATGCTGAAATTGTTGTAATCCATACATATACTGAGAAGTTCAAACAAGCATTTAGAAGTAGCAAGTGATTAAAGTTATACAGCCTACATTTTGCTTTCTCAATAGCAAATCGTAATATTCTCTTCGCTCCCATCCAACAATATATAATCAAAATTCTAAGGTCTTCCAATTAACAAAACACAAATCTCATCTACTACCACTATACCATTCTTAGATTATTCTTCAAACTCTGAAATGAATAAAGACCAAATGATATAAAGAGGTATTTTTTTCTCTACTTAGGAGCATTTTCACGAAATGTGGGCAAGGTGGGCAAAAACTTTAAAAATATATAAAATTAAAAAAAATTTATAATGACTTGGAATGGAAGATGCTGTTGAAAATTTTATTGCTGCAAAATACACAGGTATAAGTATTCTCCATGGCCAGAAGAAATCTCTAGTCTTACAGAATTTATTATTGTGAACTTAAAATTGGCATATCCAAAGGAGAGGTTTATTCCAAAGGGAATAAATGGTACCTATAGGCTAAAACTTGAGAATAATAACTTCTATTTGTATTCAGTAAAAGAAGTAAAGACCTTTGCAGTTAAAGAATGACTTTAAGTTTCTAAAATGAAAACAGACAAGGGATAGCTCCATATGCGTAACACATATTAGCAAGAAGTTCTGAAACCTGCAAAGTAAACTTTGATATTTTCACGCTACATTGAGAAGATATTTTTAAATTATGCCATAATGGCTTTCATAAATTCTTTACAATTAATCAGCTTGATTTGATAGAACACTGAGCTGTTATTGCATTCAGGGAGTAGCCTTTGATAGGCATTAATAAGAAGATGCCCCAAATGTCTAAGACATGGTTCCTAGACAGGTAAGTTTAAACACAAATCCTTCTAACCACTGTGAGAGCAAATCACCTAATGCACATCTGAAGATCTCTCATTCCCATACTATCTAGCTCCTTGGAACCACTTTCAGCCATAGCTGAGACAAATGCTGTGTTATCACATGCCCAGTTGTAAAATTTCATAAAGGTCAGCTTATCCTAGGAGACCCAGACAGATGTTCAATTGCTTCTAAAGTAGTATAACTGTGCATATCTGCCACAGGTTGAAAATTCCAAGACAACAATGAAAATTCCAAAATTAGCCAAGAGAACACAATTTTTTATAAATGCCAAGTCAGGTACAGATGTAAGATCAATGAGTAAACATTTAATGTTATAATATTGGAGTTTTTTTTTTCCCTTGCATTTTGTTTGTTTGTTTTGGAAGCAAATTTCTAGCTAGAAAAAAAACCACTATTGCTAGCTTTGAAAATGGTGTATGGCAGGAGGAAATATAATAAGTACCACTTTATTTGAAGTTTCCCAGATAACATTAATACGTGGTAATTATACAATTAGTTGTAACATTAAGTTCTAGTTATAGAACAATGATTACTCAGTAATTATAAGAAGTATATAATTACTCAATAATTATGAGAAGTATGCAATTACATAACCATTTTGTTCAGCTCAAAAAAAGAACATGTACATCTCCAGGAGCCTTGCAGCTGAGTGAGTCGAATGTATCTCTTAGCCAGCAAAACAGCTCCAGTCACAGCCCAGGAACAACAAAAGGATCTCCACCTTCAGTCAAGCTCAAAAATGACTGTTCAAAATCCCACCAGGGTCCACAATTTCAGATCTTCATTCTTCCTGCCTTCATTCCCCTCTGTGAACTTTACCCACGTGAGCTCCTCCATATTGAGGGGAGCCTTACAAAGCAAGCCCTCCCTTCCCCCTTTTGGAAGGGTTGTGCTTTGCCACTTTGCCTGTATAAACTCTGTTTTCAGTGGGCTGGAAAATGCAGCCCCGTTGGTTCAGCTTCAAGAATCAAGTTAGAAAATGGTAACGATGAAGCACTTCCTATCACAGGTGACCATTCCTCTCTGGTTGCCCTCCGTCCTGACCCCATTTATAAGTATAAGTGGATAGTGCAGGCCTGGTTAGGCTTCTGCCTTTCTGGAACAACTCTCCACCACCCCACTCCCAGGCACTGTGAGTTTGAACTCGAGTTTCCTCATCCATGCTCTTTGGCTATGTTCTGACTCCTTGGGCTTGGCCTGGAGGTTACTAAGTTCTTTGCAGGATGGGGGGTCTATATCAGGGGTTGGGGCTTCACTTATGTCAAAATCATCTGGGGGACTTCATAAATATTCACATAAGTGAATTCCATTCTGAATCTACTGAGTAGCAGAGGGTGGGGTCCAGGGATCACGTGACACTTAAGCATGCTGAGCTACTTGCTGACCGTGGGGTTATTTCATCCATGTTCCAGTTGGTCTTAGAATAATGATCAAAATTCAATTTCTCAGCTTCCAAAAATAATTAGGTTGCACTTGGCATCCTTATTAATGATGTATTTAGATTCTAGCTTTAGGCTATAAGATGTTTACTCTATTAGTCAAATAGTGCATCTTTAGAAAGTGTAAAGCTAACTTTTAAATCTGTCTTTACAGTCTACAAAATCTACTACAGTTATTCCATAAGAAATTTCAAAATATGCATGAAATCATTTTAAGAATGAATAATCATTATTGCACATCTGAGAACCATAACTTCAGAACCTCCGCTCTCTCTCTCACTCTCTAACTACTGAAGATGCAGAAAGAGAGACTCTTAGTGTACTGGCTGACAATAAGTATCATAAGAAAAAAACCAAGTTTTGTACAGTACATGTTGCATTTTGAAGTTCTACATGATGTCGATAGTTCACATTCTAAAGGCTTTTCAAAGAGGTTAATTCAATCAGTCTTATATTTCTATTTTGATTTAAAGAAAAAGTGTTAAATGAAGGAAAAACCAAGATAAATCTCATGCCCAACAGATTTCACTTGTAGGGAAACTTTACATCAGCTTCAACCAGAAGTCCTATTAAAATGTTAACCACACAAATGCCCACTTTCTTTTTTTTTTTTTTTTTTTTTTTTTTTATAGAGGCATGCTTTATTTATTTGTTTGCTGGTTTGTTTGTTTGTTTTTTTGTTTATACATGCACTGGGTACAGTCAGAAGCGCGGGAGGGTGAGAGAATTCACCAGAGCCAGAGCGGGGAGCAGAGCAGGCAGAAGGACCGAAGTACACTGCTGAGGGGAGCAGCGGGCGGCAGGAGAGGTCTGCGCGCCATGTGGGACCCTCCTCTGGTGGCCGGGGAGCAGCCGGGGATCGAACCGGCGCCGCAGAGGCCGCGGGCAGCTTCGCAACCCAGCGCTCAACCGCTGCGCCACCGGGGAGGCCCACAAATGCCCACTTTCAAAGGCTAAAATCTTAAGCTTCTCATTTGTTGAATAGTAGGATATTTCCAAGATAATAATTTTTTAAGCAAAATCCAGCACAAATAGATATTTTCACGTCTATGATTCAGGGATGCGTGAATGATTTCAGTCTTGGGAATACCACCCGATGGGGTTCTCCAGATTGAAATAACATAAGTGGGTTTCCTTTCCCATTCTTGTTATAATCATTGTCACAAGAATTTTAATGCATCATATATTCCATAATTTTTTTTTCCTTTGTGCTGTACTGCTTTGACCTTTTCAATATTCTATAATTTGACTGGCTGGCCATTTCTCCTTTTTACAGCCTTATTAACTTGTGGGAAAGAGGTGAAATGAACAGCCAATCAGAATACATAATATTGCAAAGGTCAGCGTAGTCCTGTATGGTCCCGCCGTCACTGAAGGCTGTATGCCAGACATTAACATCCTGATATCTTATTCATGTGACAAAGATAGTAACAAGAACAGAAAATGGTACAACATGAATCCATTCTCACGACAAAGATTATAATGAGAAATGACATAGAACAAACCAAACGGATTCCTGTTACCTTGTGAGGATTTTATATGTCAGCCCTGCTTCTAAGTTAGCCCTTTTCTGAATCCAATCACACCTTAAGGTAGAAAAGGTGTTAACCAATTTTCCCACTTCCTGCCTTAAAAAGAAAATGCTGTGTTTTTCCTATATTGAGGTCTCAATTTTAGTGTTCCTGAGCTCCACCTCACTGTCACAGAATTCTGCCAATACTCAAATCAAAAGACAGTGAGGTGAGTGATGCATATCAGGGCAAAGGGGCAAATAAGTCCTTTATTGTGAGCTAAGAATTCTGATCACTCTAGATAGCAGGTATTAATATTTAAGTGACTTCTATTTATTCTTTCCAAGGATATTATTTCAAATTATTTTACCCCAAAGGCTAGAGCATCCTCCAAATTCCATTATTATTCTAGTAGATCCCATATTGGTAAAGATCTGAAAGATGGCAGGTATTTGTTTATTTTTAAGTCAACCTATGGAGAAAGGGCTCTATTTCTGCCCTTAAATTTTTTCCAGTGTAGAAAATATCAGTAGATAGGTAGGTACCTGCCTCATTGTCTTTTTCACAGAACATTTTGAAAGGGAAATAAATAAGTGGCCAGTTAGGCCTGTGGGCAGGACAGAGCCCATGTAGCGACCCTATTTCTTGCTGCGATAGCAATTACTCTGGCATGATTTTTAATTGTCATCCAATATAAGGTGTTTCTTTGCCTCCTTTCTGAAGTGGTCATTCTGCTAGAAGGACTGTTGTGGTTCAGGAAAAACATATGTAGAATATCTCATCAACGTCAAAAGATGCTTTGGAAACATTTGCTGTGACCTGCCTCCATGCTGATGCCAGAGCAAGAATAGCCCTGTGACATCCTGTTTGTTTTGATATTTAAAAATTGTGAGCACAGCAGCATGCCTAGTGTGGCACAATTCCCTTCTAAATATTTTAAATACCATGTAAGAAATGGTTACATGGTTTCTTCTCATCGATTTTACTATGTACAACGGCCAGATTTTCCTAAATGGATCTCGTTTCATTAACATCAGGAAAGAATTATATGTACAGGGTGTTTGAATAACTCAACCAATATGTTAGGATTGTAGTAAATTAGGGAAGTGTAATTGGTTTTCAACAACTGTGTTGTACTCAGGATTCAGATTTTTTTCTTGCTACTCTGACCCTTCCCCCGCCCCAATTTGGACAAAGAACTAGTTTTCCCCAAATGAACAAACTATTGCTATTAGTTCAATCAGCTAAGGGCTATTTGGGTACATTTGCTCCCCTAGAAAGTGTTCTGCTGATCCCCAACTAAACACTGGGCATGAACAGCACTAGTTGATCACTTCTTCTAGAGTCTAGCAGAATTTAAAAAACACTGATCATGCTGAGTCCAAGTCCTGCAGTGAAATAGATAAATAATGGTCATTATTGATCCCAGGGAAATCTACCACCAATTCTTAATGAAATGGTTATGATTTTCTTTGTGGTCATAGACCTCCCCTGCAATATGAACATACAGTAGAGCGTTCCTAGCGAAACTTGTAAGCCACACCTGCTTGAAGCAAAGAAGCTTTATATGGAAACAAATATGAGTGTTCCCATATCCCAAAAATAACCTATAAAATTATTCCAAATAATTCATAAAACCTAAAATCAACAGGCCTCTAGTGAAAGCCATAATATTACATTACATATTCAGCCTGCAGAAAGGAAGTCTGGGGAGGGAGCTTGGCAGGGTTGCTCTTATTCTGTGCGCCTTGAGGGTGCATTGCTTCTGGAACCACTGCTGTGAATCCAATGCCAGACTCTGGTTTTGCTTTTTCTTGTTGTTATAGAAGTGAATATCCTCTTTGGATTTCTTTGTGTTACTGAAAACAGGGACTAATGTAGGTCTTTCATAAAGATGAAGTGGCATTATGCATACTTTCAAAATGTGGGGGATACCTTTAGATATATGTGCTTGAGAAAGACCCTCTACTAAAGAAGGACAGTCCTTTGGGAGCATAATCATTGGGTGAGAAGATATCATCCTTGACTGGTGATGACTTCCTGCTTTATTTGCTGCGTCAACAGCCCTGTATTCCTGAAGCAGAGCTCTATTATTGTGTAATGACGTTACCACAAACTTTGCAGCTCAAATGACATATTTTTTTCTCAATGTTTCTGTGGGTCAGGAGTCTGGGCACAGCTTACATGAATCCTTACATGAATCCCCACCTCAGGTTTCTCCTGGCAAGGATTTCCTCCAGTGCAGGTGCAGTGGCAGCCTTAGTTCCTAGCAGGCTGTTGGCTGGAGGTTGCCCTCACTTCCTGCCTACCTGGATCTCCCCAACATGACTGTGATTGTGTTTCAAAGCCACTAAGGGAAAGAGGCCCCTGGCAAGATGGGTTATCCTCCTATGGAATGTCACCACAAAACTAACACTCCATCCCCACTGCATGGTCTATTGTCTAGTCACAAGTCACAGGATTCGGCCACATACAAGAGTAAGGTGTTGCACAGGACAAGTGTGCAAGGAAAGAGCAGTTGATAAGATGGTGTCTGAGAGTCACAGATTCTACACTGTGGACATGAGCCACCTTGCTGAGATTTTAGAATAACTCATGAACTCTCAAAAGTTTATGTTTTGGGAGAAGGATGGATAAATTAAGGGCTAGTATCACAGAATTATCCTTTTAAATAATAAATTGATACAAAGTGGGAGTGTACTAATAATAATGACTAATGAAAACAGCTGAAAAATCCTGTAGCAATTGTAGACAGGAAAGGGAACAACTTAATGGCAATATCAGAAACTCAGAGCTCAAGACAGACATGGTCAATTCATGCTGAGCAGTGTTCCTGTCTCTGCTCTTAGAGGAAAGACTATTGACCCTGGAGAATCTGGGGACTTTTTCTTATCTGTTTCAGTTTGATAGGAAATGAACTGAGTCTATAGAGACAGGAAGAGTGGTCAAAGCTGGTTGTCCTATCAACTAATGTTTTGACTGGGAGGAAGAAACCGGTGATCCTAGGAGTAGCTGTGTGTGAGTGAACAGAGTGGGTGTTGTTACACAGGATGTTTAATGGGAACTCAGAGGAGACAGAGAAACGAGATCCTCTAGAATTCTGGGCATATAATCCATCCACACCCTCTATTCCATTCCAGGTCCCCTACCCATAAATGCAGACAAATGCATTGACAACAACATCCCAATCTCAAGGTTTAGGTTGAGGGGAGACTAACTAGAATCAGGAATGACAAGAGGCAGTAGGCAGTGTTCAGAGGAAATGCAAAGTTTAAACAAAGCAGAGCACACAAGGCATAAGCAAGATGTATTTAGAGGAAGAAATGACATACTCAATATGCATGCATGTATGCATATAGCTGAAAGGAAAGAAAGGATCCCAACATAAAAAGACAAATTAACCACCCAGATCTGGGGGCGGGGATGGGGATGGATGATACATATCCCCTATAAGATGAAAAAAGAATATTGCAGAGCTAGTGAAACAAATTTGAAATTAGGAAAAAAAATAAGTATTTAATGAACAAATTAGATAAAGCAGGCAAGAGAATAGAAACAGCTAAAAACTGAATCAATGGTACAATGGAAAGCCCGGAGATAGTAGCAAGCAAGCCAAAAGAAAAAAGATCAAGACAGACAGGAGATGATAGATGTGTGGAAAGAAAATGATCAGAAAAGTAATTTAGGGTTTTTTGATTTTTTTTTTTTAAATGAAAGGACAGCTGAAGCTCAAGTGGGCCCTTGACCACAGAATTGCCAATCAGATATTTCCAACAGGGGACTAAAACACATGATGGAGTGAAACGATGAGTCAGGACTAGTTAGGGATTCTCCTAGATGTCTCTAGAATGACTGAGAGTGCAGAAGTAGAGCTGAAATCTGCCAGGGACCTGGAGATGTCCTGGTGTGCTTACCTGAGACTGAGCCTGTCTAGTTTCCACATAAGTTTGTCCCCTCGCTCTCTGACAACTTCTTGAACTGCTGATTTCTCTCACAATAGTTCATTTTTGCCTTAACTGACCAATGTGGCTCCCATTCCTTGCTACTAAGAAAGCACTTATGAGCTGAGAAAGGTCTGAAAGATGTTCACCATTTATTATTGTTGGTTATTTATAGACAGTGGGATTTTAATGAGTGTTATTTTTCTAGATTGTGTAGATTTTTAAGTCTGCATGTACAGACTTTATAAAAGCAAAAGAATCATGTAAAGGTAGTATTCAAGGAAGATAGATAACTTTTGCATAAATGTCTATATAAATTATAATGAAAGCAGAGATCCACCAACTATGACCTACAGACAAAATCTGGCCAACTCTTTGTGCCTATAAATAAAGTTCATTAGAACGCAGACACTCCTATGCATTGTCTCGCTATACTGCACAGCTGAGTAGTTGTGGCAGAGATCATATTACCTGCAAAATCTAAAATGTTTACTCACTAGCCCTTAACAGAATTAGCTAACTCTCAGTTAAGCAATGAAAACTCGAGTATATCTTTAGAAAGTTCAGCCTTTTTGAATTGAGTCATTTCTAATTTCTATATTAATTTTTTTTTGAGTCACCCTTTCTAAAGAGTGGAAAGGGTATGTGGAAAGAACACTTTAGCAATAGAGACCTGTCTTAGATTACAGCAAGTTACCATCAATAATGCTTTGAGTGACTTTTATTATTCAATAGTTACAAATACAAATTTCTGAAAAGGAAAGCAGCAGGAAGAAAATGTACCAGATAGTCCTTACTTACACTTGCCCAGGAAGTTTGCAAATGGAAATCCAAATGCATTTGCTCTGACTTCAGTGACAGCTGCTGGTCCAAAGGCTTAGTTAAAGCAACTCAAAATAGTGACACTTTGGTTGCAAGAAGGATGGGCTTACTATTTCAACCACTTATGAAAGACTTTTAAAAAAAAATTCAAAGTTATGTGCCTTTCAGAGGCAATCTGCCCAAAATATAAAAATATCCTTCCTACAAATCTTTGGGAAAGCAAGTCAGTGATTAAGGCTAAATTATTGTTATTTGTGACACAAGAAAATGCAGTGTTAACATTGCTTTCGGATTTATTTTAAGGATTTAATTAGATCAGTGTACCAAATATTGCCTTATTCTAAAAATACGAAAAGGAATTATGAAATGGTTTAATTGTGCTGATGCAAAAATTTGGCTTCCGAGCCAAAAACAGGTGGCCAGTGTCAGAGGCAAGAGAACTATAATGTGGTATCTGAGTCCCCAAATAAGCATTCAATATGTAAAGGATCATAAGATATAAATTTGTTAGTAAAGCAAAGAGAGTTTGATATATAAATGCTGCCCTCCTGAGCAACAACTTCATCCATTCTGCTCTCTAATTGAAAGTTGAACTGTTTTTCTCCTTAAGCCCCGCAGATGGTAGCGTTCCAGTCTGGATAATTATAGAAATGAAAAGAACCAGCTTGAATTCCTTCAAAGGCAATTTATTCACCTGAACTGTGTTCTCACTGTTAACCAAGATCAGTTCGTGTGGTTCAGCTCTAAAATTGTTCTGTGAAATTCTGCAGCACCTCTGTCATTGGAAATACACACTTATCTAAAACAGCTAAAAATGCATTTTAGAGTCTATTATTGTATTGTTTTTTAAAAGAATAAAATTGTTTTAAAACACTTCACCTAAAGACATATTGAGAGATGTGAACAGTTTATTAACAATAGTATAAATTGCATATGTTGTCTTTACCTTTTAATCCTCATAATTCTTTAGCCTTCTATTATCAGTATACAAATAAAGATTATTATCTGCTTTATAAACATGTTCATAAGTCATAGATGCCAATAAAAATATTCAGTTCTTTGGGGAGGTGATCAGAAAGAAACTGGGTAAAAAGCAGACCTGGGAATCTCCAATCCATAATCAAATATCGAGATTGATTGTGTCACTTGCACTTGTATTGATTTCAATTGGAGTAGTTCACCCAAGGGAATAATAAAAATGTGGAATAAAACTGATTTATGAGAACAAAATAAATCCTTTTGTGAGCAGTAATGAATTGGTACTATTTAACCCTTTCAATCACAGAGTGAAAAAACTATTTATTTTTTAAGAATGCTGAGCTGGCCAAAAGAAGTCATATCAGAAATGCCAATACTGCCAAGTGCCATTATACTGAGTTGTAAGGCTGGGAAAGAAATGCCCTCATAACTTGATGGAGGGTGTCATTTGACATATGACATACTCCTAGGTTTCCTAGGCCAACTTCTATGTGTCATTACAAATGATGGACCTGCAGATCCAAAATATTATGAAATCATTCAATAAATGTTTATTGTACTTATTTATATGATTTATAAGACAACTGAGAAGCAAGAACAAAATATGGTGTCACATTAATGACATTTAATTTTTTCCCTTAATAGAGGTGTTCTAAATTTTACTAAGAATTTAGTGAACAACAGCTAAATCAAGGGTTGTCTCCTGGGTAACTCGGATATCCAGGGGAGGCAGCTTTCAGCATAATTAAGGTTCATGCAAACATTTGCCTTAAAGAAAACGAAAGGACCTAGGAAAAATTCAGATAATTTATATACAGAAGTAAAACAAAACAACTGTTTATTCTACCATTTGAGTCAACTAGCCAATCAGTTGATTCAATGAGAAGAAAAACTATCATTGATCTCACTTCCTTTGATATCCCAAATGCAAAATATCCCCAAGAGTTGGATATCAGTTTAACTTTTAACTTTTCCACTTGTGTTGATCTCTTACACAGGGGAGATACATGTTTAAACCTTACCGTCCAATTTTATACTGCTACCTGCATTCGGTCATTGGGCACTTGAACTGTGACTAGTGTGACTAAGAAATGGAATTTCTAATTTTATTTAATTTTAATTAGCAATTAATCATTGATTTATTGATTGGAAAAATTTTAGATGTGTTGGTATGAGAATCTAGTTTTTTATCTGAAAACTATGAAAACTAAACACAGATAAAATAGTTCTGATCAAGATGATCATCTGAATTGAAGAGTGCTCTAAATATGAAATATAAACATAGGCTTAGTATGACAAAAAATAATGTTTTATCTCATTAATAATGTTTAGATTCTGATTATATGTTGAAATGAAAATATTTTGGGCTTTGGTTTATATGAAATATACTATTGAAGTAATCTCAACAGTTTCTTTTTATTTACTTTTTAATGTGCATACTAGAAAATTCAAAATTACATATGTGGCTCACATTATGTATCTATTGGAGGACATTTTTGTATTGTGCTAAAAGGAAAATTAGAATTCGCACTAAAAATACAGACCCACTGTCATCCTAAACCAATGGAAAATCTCCTTATTATTACAAGATCTGCTTCCACAGTCATACAAAATAAAACTTCCACTCCTTGAACACACAGATTCTGTTCAATACATTCTATTGAACCCATAGTCTTAAGACAGCTAATTCCAGAACTCCTTGGAAGAAACTGCTATAAAGAGTCCATTGATGTGTTTGGTTTGTACTCTCTTGGCATTTAATGAAAGTATATAAATTTTCAAAGTAACTTCATCCTCATTGGCATAAAAAGGCTTCAAAAATTAACCATGTTACTATTTACAATGTCACATAACTTAATTCTATTGGATGGTACATAATAATATTGTAGCATAATTTTTTTTCTAATATAACTTTTACATGTGTGTCAGATAGAGTGTATCATTAAGCAGGAAACAAAATTCAAGCCAAAAAGATCATAAGAAACCACCATTGTAAAGGAATAAATTATTAAGGAAAAGTGAAAATGAACCACTTTAAATATAAGGGATTCAAGTGAAAAGCAAGATGATGATAAACAGTAATTACAATTGGTCACACTTCTGAAAGAAGCTAAGGCTCAAGATTATTAACATTCGAAGCTTAATGAAATCTATTTTTTTGTTCCCAAGTCTCTGTGAGAGTTTGGAGTTTGGAGGTTTCCTAAAAATCTTCCAATATTTTAGCTATAAGATGTCACATGTTTCAGTCTCCATCACATTTTTCTTTCATTTGTCTTCATTCATCACTTCTTTTCCTGATACACAAAATTATAGTGCCTGGACATAATACTAACAAGAATTATGAGGTCTTTATGAACAAAAAATAACAAAAAATTACTGTGAGAGAGAAAATGCCTAAGTGTAAAATTTCATAATGCATTTCTGCGTGAGATATATTTGAAGTTGTGAATTTCTCAAAAATTAATTATAAGAATGAGAGTCCATTAAAAATACCAGTGCTCAATTTAATGTTTAGTTGGAAGAAGGTACATATAGAACAAAGATGTTTTAATAAAAATAAGTAATAAGCTAGATGGAGTAGAACGGAATGTCACCTAAAGGATACAAAAATAGTTCCTAAATATTTGTGGCTGAAAGCACAAAGATTATACTGCCATAGAAATGAATTAAAGAGAAATGGGTGAAGAGAAGCAGAAAAAGACAGGAGGCATAAACAGCCTAGAAATAAACACTGTCAAAGATATAAATTGAAATCTCTGATAAATTTAGGAAGATGAGCCACATACATGTTTCAATGTGGAGAAAGTATTTTTACAAAATTTTTGAGATTTCATTATCAAAAATCTAAAACACACTTCATTTGCTAAATCTCATAAACACACTAATAAGATACACTGAATAAAATACTTGACAATCATGTGATTTAAGCTGCCAGTCAATTAGAGCTGAATAAAAACTGCCAAAATCTCCTGGGCAAAGTGTATGAACAGACAACTAAGAAAAGCAAACAAATAAACAGTAAGCATATGGAAAATGTGTGATCTCAATAGCTATAAAAGAAATGCAAATGGAAGCAGCCTGCAGTTTTTACCTGTCAAATAGCGCAATTACAGAAAGATGAATATATTTGTATACTGTTAGGAAACATGTGAGTTGATGAATTTTTTTTGAAAGCCTTTTTTTGCCAATGCATATCGAGACTCAAAAAATATTTCCAAACTAACAATTCCATTCTAGCAATACATATTAGGAATATATTAGAATTTATATGTAAATTGATAACAGTAAGTATTCTTTTAGATATTAAAAATAATAAACCTAAATACCCTCATATATTTTGATGCATCCATACTATGGCATATTTTGTACTCATTGAGAATGCTTTTTATGAATGTTTTTTACATTATGTAGAAATACTCATGATATACTGAGAAATGAATCAAGTAGGATACAAGATGTATTTGTAATAAGATCTCAAATACACATGCATAAGCATATGTATCCATATTCGTAGATCTCCATAGGAAGAAAGACTAGATGCCAAACTAAAATATAACCCATTTATAATTAGTATTATTTTCAGAAAAAAAAGTATGTGTGAAGAAAAATAATTCCCATCTAAACATATGACTACTAAATTTAAGTGAGGGGCCTCCCTGGTGGCACAGGGGTTAAATCTCAGTGTTATCAACCTATCGCCAGCCACTGTGGCATGAGTTTGATATCCAGCCAGGGAGCTAACCCACATTGTGCAATAGACCTCTCCTGTCTTGCCCACTGCTCCCCTCAACAGTGATTTTAGTAGATCCACCAGTACTTGCTCCCCACTATCTCCCTCGTGAATCCTCTTACCCCCCTCCCTCACCTCTGTCCTAGACCCCAGTTCTTGTATGCATAAATAAGTAAATGTTTAAAAAGTAGAATAATAAATAAATTTAAGTGATTTCATCTGTATAACAACTGAACAGACACTGAAAATCCTTTATATTTACCACGGTCCTTCCTATGCAAGCATACTTCACTTAGCCTATAGAGTTGAACTTGGAGTTGGTCCTGTTTAGTATTTTCAGTTTCATCTTATGCGGTTCTCTTCCTCTGTCCCAGTCACACTGTCCTTCTTTAACTTAAACCCTGCAAAATGTTATCTTTCTCCTGTACTTCCCAAATGCCATTCCCTCTGGAATCTTCTTTCCTGTATTCTTCTGAATTAGTGCCTAAATGTTATTGTAAATGTAGCCTGCCAAAAACGTATCCCTAACATTCTAATTTAAATTGTTTCCTGATGTGACTCTAGTGATACATACTTTCACTTAAATCCTTATTAAAACTTACCATTTTTTTCATGGGATTATTTGTTTAATTTCTAATTCCCTTTATCAGCTGCAAGTCCCTTCTATGCATGATCACATCTTAGAGCCCAATCCCTGATCATCATTTCTTTCTTATTCCATGCAAACTACATGTGTTTGTGGCATAAACAAATGAGTGAACAAATATCTAAATTGAATTCTATAATTCCTTATGTTCAAAAGTTCCTCTGATATCTCTCAAGGTTTTGCTGTACACCAAAAACAACTCCTGTAGAACTACAGGAGGGATCTTCGAATAGTGCTTTCTAAAGGGTGAACATGTGAGATTTTTGATCCTCATAATTGTATATGATAATGAAGACCCATCATCAGTCCAGGGGTTCATGCCCAGACCCCAAAAGAGAAGCTCAAGAGTCAAGGACAGGATCCTTGCTGTAGGGCTCTGTCCCAGAGGTTGAGGGAGGATACCAGCCCTAAAGTGCTAATTTATTTTCATTTTCCACCAATATTAATTTATAGCTAACATACACCATATCATGAACCCCCTTATGCAGTATTCAGATAATTAGGTAGAATGGTTACACTTACATTCTACAAATATCTAAAAACAGATTCAAATATTGCTCTCTATTCAGCCAGCATTGAAGCCGTGCTGTGAAAGAGTGTCTGAGAGGTATCTATCAGTACAAAATATGTACCTGCCCCCTAGCAGTGGCCCTGTGTGACTCTGGTTATGCACCTACCAGAAATCCTCAAATGAGCCACAGTATGAGTTTGAAATTGTCTGGGCATTTGGAAGTGCTTTAAGTGCTTTCCCTTTTGAAAAAGGGGAATTTGATATTTTTTTTTAACTATATAGAGTCTTTCAAAGTCAAAGATAAATCATTTGGGAGGTGAAATGCCGATGACCTCCCCATCTAACGATCTCCTTTCCTGAAGTAGAAGAATGGAGAGATTCCTACCCAAAGATGATTTGCAGAGTTTGAAACATGCATTTAAGGCACGAAAACACAGAAATTTCATGTTCTTTCATGTGTCCGTGGACTCACTCCATGACTCAGTCTGACTCAGCCCAGGGCTGAGACTGGCTTTCATTTCTTCATTACCTGGTCACTTCAACATACACAACAGTACAGAGTATGCACTTGTTCATTATGTCAAGAAAATAGCCAATTAGATATGAGACACAAATTCAATAAGCTGCTATGTGAGTGAGGAGAACAGATGAGTTCTTAAGTAAGTTTGATGAATTAATGCTTAAACTCCATTCCGGTGGAAGAATATGTTCTAATTACACATTTCTATAGTTTCATTGGCCATGACATGATATACAATCAGACGTGTCAATAGACCCAGTGGGTGTCTATTTAGTAGCCAAATGTTAGAAATGGCGTATACCTCATTATTGCCAATTCATGTTTTCACCAACAATACAGCAAATGATTTTTAATTCCAAGTAAAACATTTCTCATTTTCTCTTTGTTTCTATTTATGTGCATTTATTCCTCTAGAAATGTGTTGCAACTTTATGCAAAAGTATATTAACTGTAATTTATTTTTGACCCAAGAGAAATTTACTTCCTAAAGAAATAGGGAGAAAGTGAAGTTCTCTCTTTCCACTGTATTCTCACGTCTCTTCATATTAGTACTTGCTTTGGACAGCAGAACCTTTCCCTAAGTTATTACTGCTAGTGCCCCCGATGCTGATTTTAAAACAGCACCTGAGATAGTCAGGGAGGGAGGTCAGGTATTGTTGTCTGTAACCCACAAGATGCCATAATGTGACTTTTGCTTCATTTTCTCATGGTTAGTAACGTCTAATGCGGAAAAAAAAAAGCAAAATGACTTTAATGTGTCTGTGCTGGAGGGATATTTGTGTATGAAATACTATCCCCTGATATTTTAGACTTTGAGTCCCATTTGCGGCAGCATAGATAGAGCTGAAAGGGATTATGCTCGGTGAAATAAGTCAGAGGGAAAAAAGAAAAAATATCAGATGATATCACTTATAGGAAGAATATAGGGAAAGCGAACAAAGGTTCAAAACCAAACAAATATAAAACAAAACTTGTAGGCAACTATAGATGTGAGACTTGAAGCAGGGGAGGTGGAGGAAAAGAGGTCAAAACAGAGGTAGAAAGAGCACCACGGACCTTGGTGATAGTTCACAGGTGAGGTGATGGTGGGATATTTAGGGGGACTACACCTAAGGGGAGAAATCAAATACCGTACAAAATTGAACAACAATGTAATAAAATTAGAAAATTAAAAAAATTAATAGAAGGAAAAAAATAAAATAAAATAGGACAGTGCTATACCTTTCCTTCAAAACTCTGGGGAGTCAGAAAAAGTAGTTCTAATACAAGTGGGCAGTCATGAGCCACTTGGCTCTGCCTATTGAAGCCTCCTTTTCCCTACCGCGCCTCCCTTCCACCCACAAATAAGATCTCAGGCAAGCTAACTCCTGCCGTCCGACCCTCTCAGTCACTACAGGGAAATGAATTCCAATGGCTGGAAAAGAAGCTGCTTCTTTGTCTTCCCACGGACTGACAAGTAACTACAAAGTTCTCCGACAGGATTCCGAGTTGCAAGCAGCACTGCAGCACTGGGACAACGCGCCCACTGGCGGGACTCCCGGAGGGCAGCGTGTCAGATATACTGCAGTGCTTGCCAGCGCCACTCCGAAAGAGCACACACTAAAACACAGGCACCAGGGACTATAAAACAAAGCTGTCCCTTCCCTAACAGCTCGAGTCTTCCTGCAGACTCCTTGCAAGTCAGAGCGGTCTCAGGTAGACATATTTTGGAGTTTTACCTTCCCATGAAAAAAACCACAGGCTTCTCTATTTTTTCCCCTTAGTGATTTTTTTTATAAAACACAGTTTATTCTGGGAGGAAAGGCATCTGGAGAATCAGCTTGCATGTGAAGGTCTCTAAATCACCCTAGGTAACCTTGAAAGGCGGACAGAATCTTCCTGATTTTTTCCAGATTTTGAGAGATTAATAGTACATGGACACACTGACGATCTAAAGTACTATTTCTGGTGAAGGTAAGCTTATTCCAGGTGCAGGTATTTTAAGGTGGTTAAAAATATGCCACAGCAGTACTTTCTTCACCGTATAGTTTCTGTGCCCTCTTCTTTTCTTTTCTTTTCTTTTCTTTTCTTTTCTTTTCTTTTCTTTTCTTTTCTTTTCTTTTCTTTTCTTTTCTTTTCTTTTCTTTCTAGGTGGGAATGTTGCCAATAATCAAACACATGACACTGGTCTTGGAAGAGATGGGGACTCCAGTTATAAGAGGAGGAAAGTCTCAGAGATTGGGAAGTGGAGGCTACCCCATTTATCCACTCCATCTTTACTACCTAGAATAATCCCCTTCCAGATGTTACTTCTGTAGAACAAACTCCATGTTCCTGCTATCCATCCTCTAACTTCTTCACATCTCAGTCTTATTTTTCTGACAGATCCTATTTCATTCCCTTATCTAGCAATATCCTTAGGGCTTTTATTTATTGGAGTCCTCCTGGCAACTACTATTGAAAGGGGTACAGGGAAAATGTGAGAAGGAAAGTTGAACTTACACAAGTTACTGAAAGAGCTTCCTGGATAATCACTAAAATGAGGAGGGGGGAACCCTTTGATCCTTCAGCATGTTTGTACCTCAGGGATTTGAACTCAGCCCCCTGCCCAGATCTCCACCTGTGATTACCCCAAATTATTTTGCTATGGAGTTGTCTGCTTTCCCTAGCAACTTTTCCTAATTCATTGCAAAAGAAATGTGTACTTATTGTAGGTAATTTAATAATAGAAGGAAGTTGAAGGAAACATGAAAAAGAAAAAAATGGAAAGATGAACCATGCTTAATACAACCTTCAGAAATAACTACTGCATTTACACATGTGCATTGTATGCATAGGAACCCAACTGCATGTAAACATATGTATGTGCTCTTTTCTAATTTCCATTTATTTTTTTAAAAACAGTTATCAAGACGATCCAATTTTTTCAGTACAATTAATTCTTACTTGAAACAAAGAAAATGTCTGTTGATTGTTAATGTCACGATTTCCTCCCTCCTCTCTCTTCCTTCCCTGTCTTTCTTCCTCTCTGTCCCTACGCTAGCCCTGCCTAGCCACTCTTCCTCTTAAAAGAGTAATTTCTGATTCAAGGAATTCACATTGGAAAAATAAATCTCCAAAACCAATTCCTTGTACCTTTCTACATTCATAAAGCAGAATTTTCAGACATCAATAACATGATTCAATTTACCAAAATGAACTTATAAAACTGCTTTTTTTAACTGAAATGATATTTCCTTTTGCTAATACTAAAGAATCATTTTCATTTACACTTTTTTACCCCTCAGGAATCCACATTCCCTCTTTCTGCAATAAATATCTTTATTCAGTGCCACCACACAAAATAGGGAATTAGGAGAACGAGGCATTTGAAGATGAAAACTCAGCTGCAATCCAGTTTTTCAGAGCACGCGAGAGTTAACAGTGCACAAAGGACTCAGCAATTAGCACACCCTGGTGCTTTGCCTTAGAAACCCAGACACAAAGCAATCTGTCAGGTTATCAAGCAAGGAAGATCACTTCCCCATTCATTCAAAAGGAAGGATAATGAAGAATTCAACTATTCGCATAGGACTCTGCAAAAACTGCTCAAGAAAAAAAGCAGGACATGGTATTATCTACTAAGAATGGGATCTGGGTGAGGAAAGTAAAGAATCTACTCTAGTAGCAGAGAGATTGGCATTGATAAAAATAATCTCTAGGACTTCCAAATAATTTCATCTTCTTTCTCCTTTCCTTATTGACAATTATAGATCTTATAATATTTGCAATTGAAAATGAAAATGTTTTTTTGGGAAACTTTATCAAATAATTGTGTAACCACAAATTCTCATCCCACATTATTTACACTTGCTAATTAGACCAACAATTCACAATTTTGAAAAGACTTAGATGTAAGCCAGGTTTTTGTGATTATGCTGTCCATTTTTTAGTTCTCATTTCTACATTTACCTTCTTTTTATTTAAAAGAAATCAACCACTCACTATGTTTCACAAGGAACTTTCACCAACCTGTTACCTATAATTGAAATTGTCAATGAATTCATGTATGTGAGAGAAAAAAATACCAATGATGCTGCAAACCATTCACTGGAGTTGGCTGCTCACCTGGGCTAGGAGAGGATGCTCTCTTGAGAGCCATGGGGCAAAGCACTTATTCCAGGTCAGTAAAATGCACCTGCAGACCCTAGAAAACCTCCTTTGCATCATATGTTCCTATAATTGAATGGCAGTCTCACATCAGGCAGAATCCTAGAGAACAAAGTGCTAGTCTGGCTTTTATGGTAGACATTAAGAAAAGGCAGCATGCACATTCTAACGTGTTCTAGTGTGGGTCAGGCAACCTGTTCATTTTCCCCTTCATACTTATTTGGGCTCATGCTGTCTCTCACTATTGTTCATACTCAAGTTACTCTAATTCATCACTGAAGCAAAGAATAAAGCCCCCTGTTTCCAAACTCTTCCCC